>NW_027223766.1:10696239-12032906 GCF_028538775.1 Myotis yumanensis
GTCTTCGGGTATAAATTTAAATTAATGCTTATTTCATGCCTACTGCAGTGGAGATTCAAAGCAAACATGGAAGTGTTTTGTATTTAAAGCTCTACACCAATAACATTTAGACCTTCTGGTTTATTACCTGGAATGAGTGAACGAAGTTAAGGACTCGTAGAGAAAGTTTTCTACTGGAATGTAAGAGGTTTTGAAGGCTGAAAGAAAGGGGGGAAAGTTTAGTACAAATATAATGACAAGAGTTTAATTTTACTAATTTCAACAGTTTAATTTTACTAATTTCAAAACATTTATATCAGCATATAAATCCTGATTAACCACATTAAAAATTTTTAAAAACCAATTTCAATGGTTCTCATCAATGAAATTGTTGCCTCTTTTAATAATAGGGAGTAACAGTACATAAAAAGACCATTTTGACATAAAACATCATAAATTACCAAAATTAAAATTTATTGTTATAAGGTTTAGCAAATATAAATGTTTACTAAATAAACCTTTTTAAGTAAAAATTTATGCACTTGGAGGGATGAAGTCTGACATATTTAACATACATCAACCCACCAAATTAAATATTTTTCAAATATATAAATAGGTAACAATTATAGTGACAATCTTTAAAGCTAGAGCATTTCTATTTTATTCATGTCTTATTTTATTTTCAGAGGACAGTTATTAAAAATTACGTGTCACCCTAGCCAGTTTGGCTCCATGGATAGAGCATCAGCCCTGGACCGAAGAGTTCCAGGTTCGAATCTGGTCAAGGGCACATACCTCCCTTGGTCAGAGCATGTGCAGGACACAACCAGTCGATGTGTCACTCTTACATCAATGTTTCTGTCTGTCTTTCCCCCTCCCTTCCATTCTCTCTAAAAATCAGTAGAAAAATATCCTCAGGTGAGGATTAACCAAAATAAATAAATAAATAAATACATAAACAAAATTACTTGTCAACCGAGCACTTTTAATTTTCTGATATAAGCTACATTAAGCCAGTTAAATGATTTATTATCCAACTCTGTTTTCCTAAATAAGTAAAGCAGATCGGTAGATATCACCTTTCCAAGTTATCCACTATGACCTTCAGATTCAATGATGCTCTTTTCTAACTAACTCAGTCAGTCTCAGAGTCTTTACAATACTACCTCTTAGCAGCCACGACCAATGGATCAGAGTTGTCATGAGGGAAAACCTACATGTCATCTCTGATAAGTAATAAATGCTCATTTTAGGAAATGTGGAAATTGAAGACAACTTTGAACGTCAGCCATAATTCCACCACAAGACATAATCACTATGAAGATAACATAACTTGAGTGTGTGTTTGTGGAGTAAGAGAAGTCCACAAGAAAAATTCTCTACAGACATTTACATATTTTAAAAAACCAGGCTCTGCCGAAACCGGTTTGGCTCAGTGGATTGAGCGTCGGCCTGCGGACTGAAAGGTCCCAGGTTCGATTCCGGTCAAGGGCATGTACCTGGGTTGCGGGCACATCCCCAGTAGGAGATGTGCAGGAGGCAGCTGATCGATGTTTCTCTCTCATCGATATTTCTAACTCTCTATCTCTCTCCCTTCCTCTCTGTAAAAAATCAATAAAATATATTAAAAAAAAAACAAAAAAAAAAAACCAGGCTCATACTCTCATGAGCATTCTCCGTTTACCACACCCTCACCAAATCTGGGTAACTATGTAAATATAATTATAATTAACCAAAACATGTGCCTAAAATGTTTGTATGTTCCTAATTTCTGAGGTATAAAAGTTTAATTTTGAAAATATATCAAAACCCTTAAACTAGCAAACTTTATTCAATAAACAAATATACACAGGTAATTACTATGTTCATGTATAAAATACAAGAAAGATATAGCAAATATTACTGACTTAAAAGTCTCATAGATGAAAAGATGACAATGAACATAAACCCTTACCTCTCTTTCCTGCAAAGGCCATGGGTAGCAATTTTTCTACAAACTTTCCGGTTTAATTCAGAACTAAACAGTGGAATTCCAAAGCATAGCTCGAGAGGAACCCAATCTGCTTCTGTTGTGGCAACTATAAAAGGACATGTAAACTTATTAGACATGCATAAATTTATATATTGTAACTGACCGGGGTTTCTTAATTGAGGTCCATGGATTTTCATAGATTCCTCTCACCCACCAATCGGCTGAGCAGGAGAGAGAACTAGGGGGAGAGGGAAGGAGTGTCAGTGAATCTCTGAAATAGAAAAGAATGTTTTTTGAGGATGTATGTACATGCTTCTGAGGAGAAGGTACTAGTTTTCATCAGTTCAAAGTGGTCTTTTACCCAATTGCAAGATATCTACAAGATGAGAGAATTAACTGAAATATTTAACAAAGGAAATACGAAACTTAAGTCACTATTTCAGGTCATCTTACCTAATAGACAAGTATGTAAATTAACCATCCCTCCGCTACGCTCACCAGCCAATCAGGAGAGTATGCAAATCAACCCAACAAAGATGGCAGTTAATTTGAATACGTAGGGGCCAAGCAGCGGAGCAAAGACTGAAGGCTCCGTCCGAAGCCACGAAGACTGAAGGCTCCGGCCAGAGCGAAGGCCTGGGTCCCAGGTGCCGGAGGAAAACCGGTACCCGCAGCCAGGAGAAGGGAAGGCCTATTGCACAAATCTCTTCATGCAATGGGCCTCTACTATTTTAATAATATTTTAATAATATTTGACTATTCTAAATATACAAAAATGTTTGCTAGAAAATTCTTATTACAAGGTCCTTTATGGACAAATGACATCCAGATGACTTAACAAAAAAGTTAAGCCCTGGCTGGTATGGCTCAGTGTATAGAGTGTGGACTGGAGGGCCCCAGGTTTGATTTCAGTTAAGGACACATATCCGAGTTTCGGCTCGATTCCCAGTAGGGGGCAGGCAGGAGATAGCCAATCAATGATTCTCTCTCATCATTGATGTTTCTATCACTTTCCCCCTCCCTTCCTCTCTGAAATCAATAAAGATATATTTTTTTAAAAGACTGCAAATAATTTTTAAAACCTTACCAGAGTTTTGCTTAGTTGCTAAATCTGTAATTGCCTCCTCAATGACCATTTCAAACGACTCTGTACTTCCATTTACATCTGAGCCAGAAGCCAAATCAGGTTCACCTTGTAATTTAAGGACAAACACAAATATTAAGATTCTAATAGTTGGTATAAGTTGTCAATAAATCAGTTCTAACATAAAAGTGGATTCAGGCAACAGAAATGGCAATGGAAAACAATGAATAGTCCTTAACCTTAAAACAGTAGTTCTCAACTGGGGGATAATTTTGTCCTCCAAGGGACACTAGGCAGTGTTTGGAGACAGGTTTTGTTGTCATGAATGGGAACAGGGATGCCACTGATATTTAAGGATGCTAACCATACTACAATGCACAGAGCACCCCCACAACAAAGCTCAGAACGTAAATAGTGCTAAGGTTGTAAAAACAAGGATTCAAATGGCAGAAGAGAAGTTTAGACTATCAGTAAGCTCACTACTAAAGTCATTTCTACCCCATGGAAATATGCAGTCTGATTACATCGTTCCTCTTCAAAAGTCTTTTTGACTTCACTATCTTTCAGCACAGAAGATGCTCCTAGAGCTCACCTACTTTGCTACTGCACCTACTTCTCTACTCTCATCTACTTCTGCCCAATAGATCCTTTCTTTTGGCTGCCACAAGCTACTCTATTCCCTGATTCCCTCTGCCTGAAAGGCTGCTACCTTCCACATAAACAACAATTATCTTTTGTGTAGATAACTCCTCATTATTCAAAATTCAGTCCAAACTTTCCTTTCCCTAAGAGGCCTTCTCTGATAGCTCAGCCGTCCTATTTCAGCACTGCAAGCTAAGGCAGAGCCCTATTCCAGTGTCTTAACACAGCACAGCAGCCTGGTTCACTTGCTTGTCTCCCTTTCTAGGGTATAATTCCTCAGGTCTTACAAATTTAAATGTCTCCAGCATCTAAGCAGACAGTCCGTAAATGTTTGTGGAATGAATGAAATAAAACACGGCAGCAGTAGCAGACATGCTTTGAAATGACTGCTTAATTCCATAGCCTTCTTCTCTGGAAAATGCTCCTGTGATACTTGGCAGTTAACTGTTGAAAACTGCCTATTACACCGCAATATTAAATATAAAAAACCTGCTATGTCAAAAATCAAAAGTTACCCAAATCCTCTGGCCAAAGGTAAATGGACCACAAATAGATACCTAACTCAAAGGGAGCCAATCCAAGACACTGGATGGCTAGCAATAATTATTTTCTCAGGATTTCAAAGTAAGAGGCTCAAGGAGTAGTCAATTGACGATAGACAATTGAACTGAAATGTTTCCTGGAGTCATAGACCAGAGCTGGCACCATGGCAACCACAGTCACATTACAAGCCAGAATTAGGACAGAGCAGAAACAATTAGTAAGCATGAAAAGGTAATTGGAAAATAAAATTTTAAATTAAAAAGAAAGAAAAAGAGGCCCTAGCTGGTTTGGCTCAGTGGATACAGCGTCGGCCTGCGGTCCAAAGGGTCCCAGGTTCAATTCTGGTCAAGGGCATGTATCTCGGGTGCAGGCTCCTCCCTGGACCAAGCCCAGGTCAGGGCTCATGCAGGAGGCAACCCATCGATGTATCCTCTCACATCGATATTTCTCTCTGTTTTTCCTTCTCTCTTCCACTCTCTCTACAAATCAGAAGAAAAATATCCTTGGGTGAGGATTAAAAAGAAAAAGAAGAAAGAAAAAGATATCGAAGGAAAACTAGCCATCATCAATATGCAGGATAGACTGGAGATAGAAAGAAAGAGAATGAGGCCAGGAAAGCTAAGCAGACAATGATTGCTTCAAGGACCAGGACTCAGACTAGAACGGCAGTTACAGAGAATAAAAAGAGAAGGGAAGAAACGGATATGAGAGACTTTTCCAACCATTAATTCACAGAACTTGGAAACAACTGGACAGTGCAGAAAAGGAGGAGGATGACGGCGATAGGACTCTGGCCTGGGTAACTGAGACAACAGTGCCTTCACAGAAAGAGATAGGTCAAAAGGGAAGAACTGGAGACGTCATTACAAAGAGACTAAAACTCTGAAACCAAGGGCTCTCAGACTGCAAGAGGGCGCAGGTCGGACTGAGGGACGCCCCCCCCCGCCCAAATGCACAAATGTCATGCACTGGGCCTCTAGTAACTATATAATAGATATATTAAGACATTATTAAAAATTATTAAATAAATTTAATAATTTAAAGCCTATAAACATAGATATGACAGTAAAGGGCTAAAACCTGATAACCTTTCTGTATCCCAACCCCACCCAGGTCATCACTTCTGTAGTTATGCACTTAATATTTTCTCCATTTAAACAACTGATACTTGTCCAAATGATATCACAGAATATTTTCTCATACGTCAGTGAAAAAGCATTAAGTGTTAAATAATTCAACATCCCTACAAAAGTCTCCGTGCTTTTTAAATAATTAGGTTGTAATTAACTCAATATCAAATGATCTTTAATTCAAAACCCAACCATTGACTAACCTCTCTCATCAGAAGCATCACTGAGTTTTCTGCTTGCAAGTTGGCTCGAAGCATTCAACATGGTGATATAGCCACAAAAATGCTGCAAGTCCACCTTAGTCCTTAATATTTCCAATGCTTTATGAACACCCATATTGACACGAGTAAACTCTAAGAACAAAGAGTTGACATCAAATTATAAGTGAATAGTTTTGTAAAATAATACAGCATGAAAAACTTAAAAATATTTTTATTAAACAATTCTTAGAATTACTTTTATACTTGAATCTATCAAGATTGATTCCAATGAAGAAATATCTGTGAACATAAAAAGATATTATATACATATAACATGTTTATAACCTTCAGGAGGTATTTGGTATAGCAGAAGCAAATAGTCAGTGGTAAATTCTCTAGGCGTCTATTTGTGCTTCTATTCTGCCTCAAATACTTGGTGGGCTTCTACCAGGAAATTTATTAAATATACATATTTTTGAAATTAAAGCTAATATACTTGAAATTATGTCCTAATGAATTATTTAAGTTTTAACTCAAGTTCTTACCTGTGAACTTACAAAAGAGAAAGATGCTCTATATCCAAATATGGAGATTTCTTTTTTATAATTCACAATAATCTCCCAAGGCAAGAGAACTACCAATTAGTTCTTGAGATTTTCTACATTTTAATGTCCTGTGGTCACTACCCTGTATCCTCAGGTGAACATTTTCCCCCACAGAATTTATAAAGTACCAGAGGATTAAGTAGCAAAGTTTAGTTGCAGACAAGTACTTATTTCTGAAAAAATGGCTATTTTGAGTCCTCTCTTCCCCACATTTTGTATACACTTACAACGGCCAAAACAGAGCACTTAATTTCAAACATGAGGCTCCCCCAGTCTGGCCATGCGAAAAGGAGACAAATATCTATAAAAATCCTCTGCCTTTCTTTGCTTTAGGGGGCAGGGGCAGTGGTGAGCAACATTTTGAAAGAACAGTAAGTTCTTATATGGGATAACTTAGGTTAAATTACTTGAACCATTCACTGTTCTCTTGAATTCCAAGCAATAAGACTCTAAAAATCAGAAAAATAGATTACAGAACAGCAGTTTTACATGGAGCAGGAAACATAACTGCTATGTAAATATATGCAAAGTTTTAATCAGATAGTATTTGTCTTCTGAATGTACATAGTTTCTTAATATTCAACAGAGAAAAGGTATCTTCTCTATTAGACAAAAGGAAGAATGAACTGGCTGTTACAGAACTTCTCTACATCTTTATCAACTATGAGACTGCACAGCCAAATCCAGGAGCCAACATTAACCAGGGCTTTCCCCTTGGTGCTAACCAGCTCATTTAGCTCAAACTGCAATCCACTCAAATACTCTCATCAGCAAAAATAAAATTTAACAGCAAAAAAAATTTATTATAATGAAAATGCTGAGACAAGAAATACATGCAAGTGCTCTGTAAACTGTGAAGTAGGCGATAAACGTTTATTAGGACCCATTTCTACAATAACTAAAAAAGCCCCTAAAAGAAAACCAGTGTGTAACATCGGGGGTGACCAACTTTCTAAACATCTTTCTAAGCATAAATCTTCCCTATGACTTGCTTCAAATAATAAGCAATAAAAAGAAACTGAAAGACTAAACATACAGAAAACCTAGTCTTCCATCTGGGCAGACGCCTATGTATTCTCTTCATCTCCAAGACAGACTCGTATTTCTCCAAAGGTCCTAAGTCGGTCTTACACTATCGATTCTTTGTGGGAAAAGGCATATAACAGAAAACTACCTTTGCCAATACTCTTTAAAAACAAAATAGCAACACCCTAGAACTTCAAAATTTTAAGCATTCACTTCCTGCTATGTTTTCCACCAAATTGGTGACAAAGATTAGTGATAAAGAAATGAAATAGATACAAATCAGAAGTGAGGTACCTCCTTGTAGTTCTGTCTCATCAAATGGAAATGGTATGTGGACAGTTTCTCCTGTCCCGTGGAAGCCATGTCCCTAAACGTGAAGACACACAAGTTGAAAGGTGTATGAGAAAACAACATTTCCAACAATAGATATTAAAGCACCAAATAAGGCTGTGCCACGTGGTGGTATATTCCACATTAATACTCCATCGAAGTGCTTTAAACAATTTTCTATTTTTCTACAGCAAGCAAAGACAATCTAAAGCAGGGGTCCTCAAACCTTTTAAACAGGGGGCCAGTTCACTGTCCCTCAGACCATTGGCGGGCCGGACTACAGTTTAAAAAAAAACTATGAACAAATTCCTATGCACACTGCACATATCTTATTTTGAAGTAAAAAAACAAAACGGGAACAAATACAATATTTGTATTTGCATGTGGCCCGCGGGCCGTAGTTTGAGGACCCCTGATCTAAAGTATATATGAATCCATAAGGTAATGTGTCTCAAATTGAGTGCATGGGCTAAATTTTAAAAAGGAGGCTAATTTAACAGGTAACTCAGGTGTCAGCCAAGTGGAGACTGAATGAAATCAAGTGTTGGTCCCTAAAGACCACATATTATATAATTTCATATATATGAAATGCCAGGAATAGGCTCTAGACCAGCCATTCTCAACTTGTGGGTCGCGACCCCTTTGGGGGTCAAACAACCCTTTCACAGGGGTCGCCTAAGACCATCGGAAAACACATATATAATTACATATTGTTTACAGTAGCAAAATTACAGTTATGAAGTAGCAACAAAAATAATTTTATGGTTGGGGGTCACCACAACATGAGGAACTGTATTAAAGGGTCGTGGCATGAGGAAGGTTGAGAACCACTGCTCTAGAGAGAGGAAGTAGATTAGTAGTGTTTAGGGTGTGGGGGCTGGGAGAATAGGGGAGTGAGAACTAAAGGTGCAGATTTTTTGAGACGATGAAAATGTTCTAAAACTGAATATGGTGACCTTGGCTGGTGTGGCCCAGTGAGTTGAGTGTTGTCCCATGAACAGAGAGGTCGCCCATTCAATTTCTGCTCAGGGCACATGCCAGGGTTTCGGGCTTGATCCCCAGTAGGGGGTGTGCAGGGGCAGCTGATCAATGTTTCTCTCTCCCTCTCCCTTCCTCTCTCTCTAAAAATCAATAAAAATTATTAATAAAATAAAATTGAGTATGGTGATGGCTGCAGATATGTGTGACTACAGTAGTCTGCCTTATCCATGGGGGATACATTCCAAGACCACTAGTGGATACCTGAAACCAAGGATGGTATTGAACTCTACATAGATTATGTTTTTTTTCCTATTTATACATACATACCTACGATAGAGTTTAATTTATAAATTAGGCCCGGTAAGAGACTAACAATAATAACTAATAATAAAATAAATTACAACAATATATTGTAATAAAAGTTACGTGGATGTTCTCTCACCCCCCCTCTCTCTGATAACCAAGTCAGCTACTAAGTGGCTGTAAGCAGGGAGCATACACAAGTGTAGGTATTCTGGACAAAGGGATGATGCACTCCATGAGGGATGGAGCAGGACCAATCGAGATTTCATCACACTACTCAGAATGGCATGCAATTTAAATCTATGAATTATTTTATTTCTGGAATTTCCCATTTAATATTTTCAGACCATGGCAGACCCTGGGTAATTGAAGCCACAGAAAGTGGAACCACACAAAAGGAGAACTAATGTATACTGAAAAAAAAACAATGAACTGTACAATTTAAATTGTTGAATTGTATGCTATATGAATTATATCTTCATAAAGCTATTCCTAAAAGAAAAAATACAGCCACAGGGTAACAAAAGCTAGAATTCAAAGCTGAGTCTAACTTCCAAGTCCATGTTGCAGTGCCAGCCAAAGGCCAGGACTGAAGCCTAGATCTGATTCCTTATGTTTCACCTTCACACATTTCAAATTACTGACATCTGATTGCAATTCAGCAGAAAGATAGACAAATTATAATCTTTAAAAGAAAAACCCAAAATGGGTTGATTCCAATAAAGTAACTATACCTGAATCAAAACCGCCGAGTGTGTTAACGCGTCATTCAGCATGGTGAGCACATTGGATGTAGGGACTACCCCAGGATCATGCCCCCACGATGTTATCAGTAATCGATCATAACCCTGTGGGAGAGAAATGAATGAGATAAAATGGCGCTTAGAAATATGGACCAAAAATTAAGTTATCTATAATGCCACTTACTAATTTCTAATATATAACTATTCTAATATATAACTATATAATAGAGATATTAAGACATTATTAATATCTTCCCCCAAAATAATTAGAACAAACAAATCTCACACAACATACCTGGAAAATATCTGGCAGTTTTCGAAGTCTTGTACCTTTGGACAGCAAAAGAGATGGTGGTCCCTGCCCAGTGACATGGTAAATGTACAGTTTAAACCAGACAGAACTGACTTCTGGGATAGCTGGTCCAATATGCTGTAACAAAAAAAGCAGGTAAGGTAAAGCTGTAATACTTAGCTAAAAAAGCCAAATTTCCCAAGTGACCAAGTATATTCATATTAAAAGCTAATTCCTCATATAAATGTTAATTGCTATTATCCTTATGAAAATAACTTTTAAATTCTCTGTTCAAATAGTTTTTTTGTGCTGGAACTGAGAAAGCACATCTTATCACTGCAGTTAGAGGATGGACTTTGAAGGACCACCAAGGTCTGAATCTGGGCTTCATCCCCTCAGCCGTATCATCCTCTAACATTACTTAACGCTCTCTATTCCCTCATTTTGCTCTTTTGTAAGGTAGCAATAAAATATCTACCTCATAGGGACATTGTAGGGTTGTTTAAAAAGTTTAAAATAGTACCTGGTATATAGTAAGCTTTATATAAAAATGTTTGTCATTATGATTATTAATCACATACAATTTCTCCCAAAAGGGACTGTCCTCCCATTCATTTACAGTTCATGAACTATTATGTCTAGAGGTTGCATTACAGAATAGGAGGGAGTGTGGAGTGGAGTGGAGTGGAGTGGTACTGGAGGTAGCACACAAAGAATTATAAAAAAGGTTGGTGAATGCAAACGTATAACCACTCCAGTTGAATAGAGGACAAATGTTGGGGGAGGGTGTGCTCACTGGGGCAGCTAGATCAGCACAGGTAACAAAATCACCCCTGTAAAAGAATCCCTTCCTTTCTTCTACACCATTAAACCTTGCACAGCTAGGAGACCAGGCAGGATGTAACACTGAAAAAGAGTAACACAATCCCCACTCTTTGAAAATGGTACAGACCACAATGCCCTTGCTAAGTATATAAATCCACAGAACTGATTTATTTTTTAAAAGTAAAAGCTGGAAGTCACAAGTAAATTTTAAAGATAACCAAAGTTCTACTTCCTTTCCAGTAAAATTGTTTCTCTTCCATTTAGTCAGAGTCATAACCCCATTTCTAAAGCATTTCATTTTTCCTATTTAAATTTATATTATTTCTCAAGGCAATACAGACTCCCCTCTCAGAGCCTCCAAAAATATTCTCTTTAAAAGACTGCATTCAAGAAGAAAACTTTAATCTGCTATGTTGCAAGTCACCAGATGATACATAAATAAAATGTACCGATTATACCTCACAAATTGAACATAACATCTTACATCAGCATAAAATACAAAACTGCCTTCTGAGTCAGCAATTTGAATCTGGTATCTGCAAACTGAGAATTAACTCTGTAAGACTGTTAAACCTCTTCTTCAAGTCACCACGAGTATGAATGAAGTGACAGCACCGGCCTTCTGCGAAGTGGGTCTTTACCTGAGGGGTGCAGCTGCTGATAGGCCGAATTTCATTGGTGAGAGGAGCCATGGAAACAAGTAGTGTATAATTTTTGTTTAGAACTCTGCTGCAAGTTGCAGGGTCCAAACCAAGAAGGCTTTCACAGCGTAAGAGATCTAGAGGAAAACCTGAATTGTGACCAAACACACACAGAGAATGAAAGACTGACAATATGAAACAAAAATGTCCAAGACAAAATACTGATTACCTACCTCTATGGACCAGCAGTCTAGGCACATATATCTAAGTGCGGAACTCCTGTTCCTAAACTAAATTCAGAACTTGGCTGAGATGCTGTTTGTAGAGATCGGGAATTGGGGGAGGGAAGGACACAGCTTTCCTGTGGCACTCGGGCTTTCATCATGCCATTGCCCGGGGTGGCTGGGGATGGAGGAAGAATGGCAAAGCAAGCACTTTTAAAAAAGTAAAAGGTGGCCTAAAGAAACACCAGTAGACAGTTATCTTTGGACCAGGAATAAAGACTATTAGCTTTAAATCTTAAAAGTGTCTTCTTAGTGGTCCCTTAGGACATTTGGAACTTTTAATATTCTGTCTTTAAAGGAAAAAAAAGGGGGACTATTTTCTCAAAATATAGGAATGTCATAAAAGATAAAAAAAGAAAAAAGGTTACGGATTTGAAAAAATGAGTGAAATTAAATGTTCCAGTGGTGCTAAGAATTCACGAAGTCCTAAGATGCAACTCCTGTGAATGTTCAAGCACTTGAGCCAAATGCTCTTACATTGGTGCTCAAGCCATTCCACCTTTTAAAAACACACATTCCTGGGTGCCATTCCACAATGCAGAACCTACTGAATCAGAATCTGAAATCCTGATACCATCAGTTCAACTCTGGTTGGGGAACACTCCCTGCCTATCACAAAACTGAGAGTGCACCCTAAGGCAACAGCCGCCGGGAGTTCGCCAATACATTAAACTTGCCACCACTTTCTCTTACTCTTTAAAAAGGGGTTCTGTTCCCAGTCTATTTTTTAAAGTAAAGTACTTTAGTAAATAAACATTCCAGCAGCATTTGAATAAGAAACTCCTATTTATTGTTTTTAATGCAATGGAATCTTTCATTCTTGAAATTTTATGCAACATACTACATTTAACTCAATTTTGCATCTGTACACCCCTCAGAACCAATGCCTGTTCCAAATTCCACTCAGCTACTTAAACAAATTGACACTCCAACCCTGTTTGTAGGTACTCATCAGATTTAAATACTACAAATGTCAGTTGCACATAAGAGAGGAGAAACAGTAGAATAAGAAACAGTTGACAAGCAAAGAAATTCACATGACAAGCCTCTAGCTATAAGTTCATTATACTTACAAAAATGTATTAAATAAATGATGATTAAGTGGGCATGACCTATTTAATTTCTTAGAAAGAACTTCCATAGGATCATGTCTTCAAAATCAAGTATAAAACTCATACCATAATTGGGCTGGTCTGGCTGTGCAGTTTGTGCAACTAGATCTTTATTGTGACGAAGAAATAGTATCGTGTTTCTCAGAGTAAGTGCATGGTCAAAATATCTCTGTGCTTCTCCTTCACCAGTGCTCTGAACCTAAACCAAGAGAAAATAAAATTTCCAACAAATATCATTCTTATGCCATTCGTTCTAATATCCTATCTAATAATAGACAAACATGGTAATTAACCATACCTCCGCTACGCTTCCCATTGGCTAATCAGGGTGATATGCAAATTAACTGCCAATCAAGATGGCGGCCGGCAGCCAGGCAGCTGAAGCGAACATGAGGCTTGCTTGCTCCAGTGATGGAGGAAGCCAAGGTTCCCCGCCTGCTGCGGCTGGGCTCTGAGCTGCACCCTAAGCAACAATGTTGCAATTATAGAAGCTAACCAAACCCCAGGTACCTGCTTTCAGCCAGCCGGCCTCAGAGCTGGAGCCGCAACAAAGTTTCAATTACAGAAGGTAAATAAATCCCAGAATAAAAAGAAAAAAGAAAAAAAGGAGAGACTGGGAGCTTCAATTGCAGGCTTGGCCTGCCTGAAAACAGCCCTCAGCCCCTCATCCAGGCTGGCCAGGCACCCCAGTGGGGACCCCCACCCTGAAGGGGGTGTGGGCAGCCTGAAAACAGCCCTCAGCCCCTCATCCAGGCTGGCCAGGCACCCCAGTGGGGACCCCCACCCTGAGGGGGTGCGGGCAGCCTGAAAACAGCCATCAGCCCCTCATCCAGACTGGCCAGGCATCCCAGTGGAAACCCCCACCCTGAAGGGGGTGCAGGCAGCCTGAAAACAGCCATCAGCCCCTCATCCAGGCTGGCCAGGCACCCAAGCTGGACCCCCACCCTTATCCGGGACACCCTTCAGGGCAAACCAGTCGGCCCCCACCCGTGCACCAGGCCTCTATCCTATATAGTAAAAGGGTAATATGCAAACTGACCCTAACAGCAGAAAGATTGGGAATGACTGGTCACTATGACACACACTAACCACCAGGGGCCAGATGCTCAATGCAGGAGCTTCCCTCTGGTGGTCAGTGAGCTCCCACATGGAGGAGCTCTGCTCAGCCACAAGTCAGGCTGATGGCTGCCAGTACAGCGGTGGTGGTGGGCGCCTCTCCTGCCTCCTCAGCAGCGCTAAGGATGTCCGACTGCAGCTTAGGTCTGCTCCCCGCTGGCAAGTGGACATCCCCCGATGGCTGCCGGGCTGCCAGAGGGATGTCTGATTGATTGCCAGCTTAGGCCCAATCCCCTGGGGAGCAGGCCTCAGCCAGCAGATGGTCATCCCCCGAGGGGGTCCCAGACTGTGAGAGGGCACAGGCCGGGCTGAGGGACCTTCCCTCACCCCCCGGCGAGTGCACAAATTTTTGTGCACCGGGCCTCTAGTATCCTATATAAAAGGCTAATATACAAACCAAACAGCAGAACAACGGGTCGCTGTGATGCACACTGACCACCAGGGGGCAGACGCTCAATGCAGGAGCTTCCCCCTGATGGTCAGTGCACTCCCACAGGGGAAGCGCCGCTCAGCCAGAAGCCCTGAGCCAGGCTCACAGCTGGCAAGTGCAGCGGTGGTGCTAGGAGCCTCTCCTGCCTCCGTGGCAGTCGGACATCCCCCAAGGGCTCTCAGACTGCAAGAGAGCGCAGGTCGGACTGAGGGACGCCCCCCCCCCCCCACCCCAGTGCACAAATGTCATGCACTGGGCCTCTAGTAACTATATAATAGATATATTAAGACATTATTAAAAATTATTAAATAAAAATTTTTCCCAGACAATACTGAAACAAATATTAACCTCAATCTCTACTGATTTTCCATTTGACAACATCTTTCAAGAGAACAGAATTACCCCAACAAGTAAAACTAACAACTTTAGCAAGCTAATAATGCTAAATCATAGCATTAAATAAATTGTATGTCCCATGTATGATTCAAATAGGGTACTAAAAAACCTCTAAGATATACATTTGGCTTCATCCAGGAAAGTACTCCAATCCACAGTCACCAATTGTGCCTCTAATTCTCATCACCCTCTTCACAATTTTGTATCACTCGTTACAAGGGACAATAGGTATATGAGTCAACATAGCTGTTCATCAATGCTGAAAATACAACTTAAGTTCATTCAACAAGGATTTGCTGAGTCCCTCTTATGTGCTATGTGCTATAACCTGTCTAGGATGTGAGAACTGAGTGCTGAAACAAAGCCCTTGCCTTGACTGGGCTTACATGTCAATGCATGTTCATCAAAAATTCTCTAAACAGCCCATTTAATACACAGCGTTCATCACTAAAGCACAAAAGGTACCACAATTACTAGTCAAGAAACAGATCAGGTACACAAACTTTTTGCATTAAGAGCAGAGGACAGAATAAAATATCCAGGGCATGAAAACAGAAGAGCAATCAAGATTTAGAGCTCAGGGAAATCAGTGCTGTACTCATAGGAAAAAAGGTGGTTAAGAGCAAATACAGGGTGAGGCTAAAGTAGGTTTACAGTTGTGAATACACGAAACACAGAGTTTATTCTTATATTCTTATTTATTAACTACTAGAGGCCCGGTGCAGAAAATTCATGCACTCAGGGGGGCGGGTACCTCAGCTTTGCCTGCGTCCTCTCACAATCTGGGAGCCCTTGGGGGATGTCCGACTGCCAACTTAGGTAGGGAGCGGGCCTAGGCCAGCAGTCGGACATCCTTAGCACTGCCACGGAGGCAGGAGAGGCTCCCGCCACTGCCGCTGCGCTCACCAGCCATGAGCCCGGCTTCTGGCTAAGTGGCGCTGCCCCTGTGGGAGCACACTGACTACCAGGGGCAGCTCCTGCATTGAGCATCCACCCTCTGATAGTCAGTTTATGTCATAGCAACCAGTCAATCCACCGTCAGGCCGAAACTGGCTCTCCGATATCCCCCGAGGAGTCCCAGATCGTGAGAGGGCACAGGCAAGGCCACGGGACCCCACCAGTGTACAATTGGGGCCATGGAGGGATGCAAGAGGTTGGCCAGCTGGGGAGGGATCGCAGGAGGGCTCCAGGGCATGTCTGGCCCATCTCACTCAGTCCCTATTGGCCAGACCCCAGCAGCAAGCTAACCTACCAGTCAGAGCATCTGCCCCCTGGTGATCAGTGCACGTCATATTGAGCGGTTGAGGGGCCTTAGCATATCATTAGCATATTACGCTTTGATTGGTTGAACGGACAACCGGACGACAGCACACTTAGCATATTAGGCTTTTACTATATAGGATTGTATTTGCCACATGAACAACTGTAAACCTACTTTTGCCCCACCCTGTATGGTATGATACCCAGAAACATTGTTCCAAATTTAAAATAGGTGGGGGGAAAAACTTCAAATGAAATTGTTTAAGAGATTTTAGAGAGTCCCACATACATACATACATACATACATACATACATACATAAAGGCTATTTTAGAAAAATGCAATGTAAAAAACTACACTAGACTAAGATTTCTATACCCTATTTCTTCTTTATATCAAATTATGCTGTTAGATGAGATAGACAAATCATTTTTAAAATCACAAAATTTATTCATCTACTCAATAGGTTTAAATCTCAATGACTACCACAATGTTCAGGTGGGAAATGAGGTAGGAACAAGCAAGAATATACGAAAAATCTACATAAATCAATAACAAGCAAAAAAATGTTCCAAATGCCCTGAGAGCCCACAGTCAGCAATCTAGACTTACCTTTTCCAGTTCTATAAGAAAGCTGTCCAGAGACTCATCTGAGAGTTTGCCAACTTCGAACATGGTGACTGCATGGCTTTTCAAGTTCTGCAATAAAGCAAAAACAAAAACACTAAGATGTATTTCAGTGCCTTATACAAGTCACTCAAGTTCTAGTTTTCCCATTTTATGCTGCGCATAACATCTAATATTTATACTAGAGGCCTGGTGCATGAAAATTCATGCACTGGAGGGGGTCCCTCAGCCCGGCCTGCCCCCTGACAGTCTGGGAGCCCTCAGAGGCGGGAGGCGACCCAGCGATCAGGGGAAGGCAACACCCCCATCACACCTCTGCTGCTGCCACTGCTGGCAGCGCAAGCCTCAGCTGGCCCTGGTTACCTGCACCTCAGGCAGCCCTGGGCAGCTGGGGGCTGAGGAGATTGGAGGACCCCGGAAGCAGGCACGTGGCAAGGCTGGGCCTGCCTCAGGGTGGGGCTGGGGGACTGGGCACCGCCATCTTGTGGCTGTGGGAGCTGCCATATTTGAGGGTGGGGTAGTCAATTAGCATATTCCCTCCTTACTGGCTGTGGGCGCCGCCATCTTTGAGGGGGGCAGTCAATTAGCATATTCCCTCCTTATTGGCTGTGGGCGCTGCCATCTTTGAGGGGGGGCAGTCCATTAGTATATTCCCTCCTTATTGGCTGTGGGTTCCGCCATCTTTGCAACAGTGTGAGGGTAAATTAGCATATTCCCTCTTTATTAGATAGGACTAGAGGCCTGTTGCACGAAGAGATTCGTGCAATAGGCCTTCCCTTCTCCTGGCTGCCAGCACTGGTTTTCCTCCGGCACCCAGGACCCAGGCCTTCCCTCCAGCCGGAGCCGCCTTTCGTCCTCCGTCTTTGCGGCCCTGGCTGGAGCCGCCTTCCGTGCTCCGTCTTCGCGGCCCCAGCTGGAGCCGCCTTCCGTCTTCCGTCTTCACGGTTCCGGCTCACCTTCAGTCTTCACTCCACCGCTTGGAGCCTACATATGCAAATTAAGAGCCATCTTTGTTGGCAGTTAATTTGCATATCGTGCTGATTAGCCAATGGGAGGTGTAGCGAAGGTACGGTCAATTACCCTGTTTGTCTATTTTTAGATAGGACTAGAGGCCCAATGCACGAAATTCATGCAAGAGTAGGCCTTCCTTGCCCTGGCTGCCGGCACCAGCTTCCCTCTGAAATCCTGGGACCCAGGTTTCCTCTAGCCACCAGCAGGCACCCGGGTCCTGGGATTACCTCTGGCCACTGGCAGGCACCTGGGACCTGGGCTTCCCTCGCATCCCAGACTTCGTCCGGAAGGTCGCCCGAAAGGACGTCTGGTCTAATTAGCGTATTACACTTTTATTATTATAGAAGATTATGCTTTCCAATATATTTAAACTTGAGGTGAGAGTCTGATTCTTCTAATTACAAACGTAACCATCACTAAAAAGTTACTATACTCCTCTAAGGAATATAAAATAAAGGCAGTTATGTTTTCAAGAATAAATCTAGTACTTGTAAAAAAGATAGAGCATTGAATTATTTTATATCTAATCTTTACTTGAAACATTTTTATATTTGAACAAGAATTTGACTTACTGGTGAAAGATTTCCCATCATTAAAAAGGCAGTGAGAGTTGAGTCAAACAGAAATGCAATACGCTTTGTATATCCTGTAGACAAACTTAAACTGCTTACACTGGCTGTGTCGGCTGGGGAAAAAAAAATCGTAATTTAAGATTAAGTAAATGAAAAGTATACTTTGCTTATCATTTGGAATAAGAATGTATTTCATTTTGCCTTTATTTAATCATCAGAAAGTACATAATTAAGTATAAGCAATATTGTCAACCTAAGAGGTCCCGGTACTATCTCCAACATAAACAACCAAAAAACAAACACAAAAAACCCCACGTATTTTAAAGGCACTCACTTTTGTAGTCAATTTCTTGAAAAGCAATAATGAACCAAGACTTGATACTGCCAGATGAATAAGACCAACTAGCCTAACCTCTCCAGACAAGTCACTGGGGGAGAATCGGGAGCCCATGCTGTGCTGCCCTCCCCCTGAACATAAAACCAGGCACAGCCCCCATGCTCACCATCCAGTATCATCTTCTTCCTGAGGCTTCCAGAACCTCTCTAGGCAGTAAGAGGGCTCTTCTCTGCTCCCACAAGCACTACAACACTCCTCACATTGTGATTTCTGTGGTTGCACTGCCTTCTCTCTTCCTAGACTTAATTCTTGGAAGGAAGGTACCACATTTTTGTCTATTTTATACCCTAAAGACCTAGACCAGTGCCCAACATATTGTTAAGTATTCAAAGACTGCATCTTGAATGAGTGAAATCTAGAACAAAACTATAAAATAGGTGTAGAGAGTCCACTCTGTGGGGGTATGTGCTGACACACACCGTATCTGTAGAGAGACTCCAAATTAAACTGAGGGACTGCTGACCTGGATCCTCCTGACTGTTTGTATCGGTGTCAGTAGCCGATGACGCTTCCTGTACAGGACTCCTGCTTTCCCCACCGTCCCAGGACAGCAGCATCCTCTGCGGATCTAATGTACTCCTATTGATGAAGAAATCATTCACTTTTAAAAATCATATGATGATATAAAGTAGCTAATGAAGTCAGTACTCAAATTATAAACACCTATCTAAATCCAGTCATTTTCAAGTCTGAAATTGAGATGTAGCCCCAAAATGCTGTGCCTCATAGAACAAGGGTTCTGAACCAAGACCCACGGACAGGCTTCAGGGAATTTGAGAAGCCGTTAAAATTATGTGTGAAATATTGTACATGCTTTTTTCTGGGGAGATTCTTAATTTTCTTCAGATTCTAAAAATGATTCATCACACACACACAAGATTTTTTAAAAAGACCACTAATATATAGGGTTCACCTCAAATGACAGAGTGAATAGGTAAAATTTTAGTGTGTAAGACTATACTTTTTTTCCAAATGAAAATTCTAATATCTCATACTAAATAAATGAGTTACTTTAATCTGTTTATAGATGGAACATTTCTCCATGATGAATGAAGTTGATCCAAATTTATTACTTGTCCCTTCTTATGGGCAAAGCCCAATCGGCAATACATTGAAACAGCATTCTGAAAGAAATAGGAAATGAGCATTTAAAATAAACCAGACATCAGAACCTTTGTAGACAAAATAGTATCACAGACTACACCTATAGTAATCATCAAGCATTTTCCCCCACAGGTAGAAAAAACAATTTTCAGTAGGCCTGTTTGTCCCTTTGACTTCACATGTGTCAGAGAGGGAAGGCATCCAATTTTCCGGCCTGGCCCTCCCTAGATCTATCCCCAGTATCGGAGCTGTTGCTTTAATTATCTCATCACGAGACACCGATCAGCCTGCTTCCTGCTCAGCAAAGAGTGTGGGTGCGCCCTCCTTTTCACTCCATGGGGGCCCTTATCTTGCTCTTTTCTATCTTGTGAGCACATCCTCTGCACGTGTCCTCCGACAGCTAAAAAGAATCTCACTGCCTCTGTTTCTTGGTAGCTTATCAAGATAAATATATATATATGCCTAAGCAACCATTACGACCGAACGACCGGTCGCTATGATGCGCACTGACCACTAGGGGAGCAGACGCTCAATGCAGGAGCTGCCCCCTGGTGGTCAGTGCACTCCCACAGCCAGCCAACCTCCCATGGTCCTTCCCCCAGGCCGGCTGGCCCGATTAGCCCCAATCGCCAGCCAAGCTGAGGGACCCAACTCATGCACGAATTCATGCACTGGGCCTCTAGTATATGATAAAATCCATTCAGTATTTACACTATAAGTAAAAAGAGTATAAAAATTATATACCTTCACCAGGGATAAGTCTATCTCAAGGACATTTGCAAGCTGGAAAATAAAATAAAAAATTGTTTTACATTGTTAGAATTATCAGCATATTACATGGTTGCAAAAGACACTTTAACTATACTCAGCAACATTTTAAATTATGAACATCTGGAAGACTGAATAAATTTTGAAATCAGAACTTTCTTCTTTTCATATCTCTAAAATGTTTAGAGTAGTATGAATTCAGGTAATGACCTTAACAATTTAAGATACCTTCCTCTTTAATTTTATCTAATTTAAAGTAAGAAATTTCCATGAGCAAGAAATAGTCTACAATCCTTTTATTATACAGTCATGCAATACTTAAAGACGGGTACATTCTAAGAAATTCGACATTAGACACTTTCGTCTTTGTGTGAACATCAGAGTGTACTTACACCAACCTAGATGATACAGCCCCCTACTGTAATTGTGTGTGCCGTACTTTTGCACTGCTGGCAGTACAGTGGGTTTGTTCACACCGGCATCACCACAAACATGTAAGTAATTGAGTAATTGTAGTTTAAGCCCTACAGCTGACTTTTCTTTTTGTAATTAAGTGCCTGGTTTAAGCTCTGAGTGCAGAGCCATCCATTCCAAAGAAGGCTAACTGGAATAAACACATTGCCAGGCACTGGACTAGATAAAGAGCCGCACCACCTCCTACCTGCCCACCCCTCCAGACTCCTGTGTTTTAGCTCTTGATTTCCATAACTGATCATTTGGACTACTTGTTTTTTTCTGCCCAACCTCCCCACCCATCCTACCAACCAACAGGTGCCTTGTACATTCCAGTGCCTAAAAGTAAGAAACTTGTTTTCTTCAAAGTTTGCTAATGGATATTGCTGAAGGGCATTTTGCAAAATTGTAACAAGAACCACAAGGGTAGGTCCACTGGGTAGGTAACACTGGTTTAGAAAGGGGAAAGGCTGTGAAAAGTGCACAAGTCTAGCTGACAACATTAGTATCCACAGACGGAAACCAGCACAAAAACAGTTCACTGTGCTATGTGCATGTCACTAGGCCATAGAAAATGTCTCAGCTCCATTATAATTTTATGCAGCCACTGTCATATATGTGGTCCTTCTGTCATGTTGTTACCCGGAGCAAGACTGTAAAGTCCTATAAAAAGTTATTTACCAAATTTTATATATTCAGAAAATAACTTAAGAATAGTGACTAAAGCATATTAACAGTCCATGATCTACCCATGAACAAGTTTTTAAAACATTTTAACTGTATCATTAAATAATTTTACCTACTTTACACAAACTTAACTTATAATCTTGAGGTTAAATTCTTTCACAAGACGCTGGTACACTCACCTCTGCAACATTAGTATGCTCATCTATTGAAACAAATATCTTATAGAGCAGAGTTTCAAAATAATCACCTTGCACTCGATTCATTACAAAACCTTCAAGAGGAGGAACTAAAATAAACAAAATAGACTTTTCTCAGTTATTTTATAAAACAAGAATGTGTAATTCAAATAGCTACTCAAAAAGAGAAACCTCTCACTTAAAAGACTAAATTCAGCTTTTGATTTACTTTACTCACTCGATACCAAGACTCCTAAAGTTAAGGCCATGTACAACCCTGTCTACACACAGAAGACTGATGGTAGAGCATAAATCCTATAGACAGTAACTGATCCCCATGGACCTCTCAGCACTAGAGGCAGAGGAAGTGCTGGAGGACACGGGCTTGGTAGCAAGGCCAGGGAACTGGGGCTGCTTCAGAATGGGAAGGCAGCAGAGGGGACTGGGCTAAGGCAGAAAAGCAAAGGACTGGCTTACTAGGCTACCCAAAAAACAGATGGATTGAAAGTATGGGCTCTCTGCCTTTCTCCCATCATCCTCACTCCATCCCGAGAAGAGGGAAACACATCTATGTGACTGCCACCACTTTACCAGCCATCACTGGTGTAATGTGCTCTTTGGGGCTCTCTATTCTGTATCCTCTCAGTGGGAAGAAAGTCAAGACCTTCCACAGCCCAATCCTGGCTCTCCACCCTCACTGGTTCCCTCTCTTTGGTCCAGATGCTCTAATCCAATTTAGCAGAGCACTCTGCCCAGGCGATGACAGAGGCACCGTGCTTCCCTTTGCCCGTGGGCACATTTCCCTTGAAAAAATTTTGAGAAAGCAGAAGTGCTTAGACCATAGCAAAATTAGGGTCTCCCTGTGTCCCCTGACCCTAACACCATCTAAATTATTCCAAACAGAGAAAAATCAGACAAAATTCAAGGGGCCCAAATGAAGACACATGAAGAACCACAATGTACATTTCAGGAGGGGTTGTTCACTTCTGATCTGGAACACATCATCTTCTAAGTTAGTGCTACCCATGGTTCCAGTCATCCAAGTACTTTTAAGAATCAAAGGTTTCTTTATAGAAATATTTTACAATTCCCATATTTGATATAACTAATTTTTTACTACACTACCAGTTGTATAACAATTAGTAATAACAAATATTCATTGAACACTTACTAAATGCCAGACAACTGCCAGGTACTTTACATATACAATTTCACTCGATCCTTTTAACCTCATGAATTGTTCAATACTATACCCCTATTTTAGAGATGAGAAAACCACAGCACTGGGAGGTTAGAAATATACATCTAGGCAAAAAGAATGAGGGCGTTCTATATGATAAGATATAGAATAGTCTCCAATATATATTGCTTTTTTAAAAAGTATGAGCTAGAATACACAATCTGTATAAAAATAAAACCACACACACAAAAAGACATATACATATATGCTATGTGCTTAAGTATACTTTTGGAAGAATATACAAAAACTTAACAGTGGTTGCTAACTGGGGTGGGAAGCAGATTTTTTATATTCTTTTGTAAATTTAGAATTTTATATCATAATTATTGCCTACTCAAAAAATATTAATAAAAATAAATATTTTTTTAAAAGCACCTAGGAATAGCCAAGTAAGTTATAAAGAAAAGACACAACAAAGGCCTGACTATAACTAATATTAAAGATTACTCTAAGTCACTGTAATGAAAATAATATAAGAATAAAAACAAATAAGTGAAGAATAAAGGATATGATAATTAATCCAATATAGAGGGAAATTTAATATATGACAAAAATTATACTTCCATTCAGTGATAATGAGTTACTGAAAAAACATGCTAGCATTTATCCAAATGCTATGGGTTATCCAATTGAAGAAAATTTAAGTTGGGCCCTTATTTCACATCACGTAGGAAAAAAAAGTCCAAGATTACAGTTTTAAAAATATATGACAACGGTTTTTAAGAATTTTTAGGCTGTTTATATAACCTAGAAGAACTCTATCTAAGCACAATATAAATTTAAAAGCGCTAAAAGGAAAGGGTAGACATAAAATGTACAAGTATAAAATGTGATGATGGAATAAATGTATTTTATTTAGCAACAAACCCTTTCATAATTATTCTCGTCAAAGTATTTCTCTCCCCACATTTATTTGTTCCACCATTCACAGTACTTGTTTTTTTGTTGAAACATAGCTGGACTGCTTCCTTTGAAATCACCTTCAGGTGTCTTTTGTGCTGAATTTGATGACTTCCATGTTATCAAACTGCTTTCCTTTCATGGGTTATTCCAATTTGGGGAACAGCCAGAGGTAACATGGTGACAGCAGTTATAATACCATGGGTCTTGTCTGTACCACCAAAACTTGTCAGATACTGTGTGAGCCATGGCAGAACATGACACTGTAATAGAGAAGCCATCCATTCAGCCCTTCTCTGATGCTCCCTTCAAAACTTAAAGATAACCTGAGCCAATATAATGTTTAAACTATCAAAATGGAGTGAAATGAACCAATCAAAGACCAATCTCTTTAGGTGGATCTCAGGTGAGTCAGTCAGTTTATCAAATGAGAGTAGGGACCAGAGTAAAGCTTTCGTATTTTCCAATGGTGACAGAAAGCCACTACCACCTGTCTTCCAGAAATTAATTCCTTGTCAAAATCTTTCAAATTTTAAAACTAGTATTTTATTTGTTATAGCACCCACTATACAAACCAGAATTAGTATTTCATTGAGTTTTTTAGCTGTCTCCCAAGCTTAAAAGAGAATTCATGTCTATACAAATGTATTATTAAAGAATCATAACACATGCTAACACAAATGAAGATCAGGACACACTAGTGCATGATAACCAGTCAAGATTCAACACTGAAAGGCAGAGAAAAAAAAAAAGATTCAACACTGATATGAGGAAGTATTTTCGTAGAAGCTCTATCACCATTCAATTGTTAATAGTAAGGCCATTCCCTGGAATTTTTGGGCACTTTATAATTGATCACACAAATATTAAATACCTTAGTATGATAAAAGATAACACAACAAGAATTCTGGAATACATACTTGTAACATATAACTTAAATATAACAAGTACTCCACAAATCGGTAAGAAATCTAACCTATAGAAAAAGAGCTCCATCCTGTGTTCAAAAATGTTAACCACATCACTATTGTAGCAAAACACTGGAAATAATCTAAATAACCAGCAATATGGGAATGATTTAATGAATTGATAAGTGTAGAATGAAATACACAAGGGCCAAAATATTGATTTAACTTGGGTAAAGTAGAAAGTGAGAAGATGAAGATAAAAAAGATGGTAGTGACATGAAATATAAGGCACAGATAAGTGGAAATGGAGAATACACAATTCTATGATATTACTGAATATATATAAAAGCTGTGATGCACTAAGCAAGGACTAAAATGTGACATAAATTTATAAAAACAATACTCTGATTTAGTATTGTGAGAAATTTATCTTAGATTTCTATTACTTAAATATAGTATGTACACCAAATACTATAAAAATAAGGAATACAGAGTAATGAGAAAAAAGAGTTTCTTTGCAAAATTGTAACATCAAAGATCCTAGAATGATTTGTGTCTAACTTAATAGAGTAATAATTCTGTGCCCAGAGCCATTTAAAAAAATGGAAAAATATTAGCATATGCTTACCTGCTATACAACTGTCATCGGATATTGGTACATCCAGATAAATAAATCCTTTGTTATATAAACCTATAGAAGCAAAAGCACCTTCTTTTAGATGGAATACTAAACATTTAAAAAAACAACTGATTCCTAATTTGCTGTAGTAAAGATTCATACAACTGAATGCCATGTGAAAAAGTAAACTGAAGAATTATAGTTTTCAAATCTCAGCTTCCCTCATATGCTCAGAACTAAACATTTTTCTATGATCCATTTGTATAAATTCTAGTGGATGTGACTAATTATAGCCACAGTGGAAAACAATGGACTATGGTCGCATTTCACACAATATCATGCCTTTAGGAAATATTACTATTTTTATCTCATTAATAAGTAATTGCTATTAATTGTTGAAGCCTTAAAACACGTTTTTATGTTGACAAAAGACCATTTCTACTAACCACTTACTATGTACTACATTGTAATCTAGTGATCCAGAGAGCTGAGGGCCTGCATCGATGATCTTATCAATAGCGCATTTCTCAGGCAAAGTGCATATCTAAGAAAAGCAAAATATTTTCAATTAAGTTCTGTCCAAATTAACTAGTCCATGTCTCCTCAAATCTATTCATGTTTAAACCAATGATTAGATGCCATTTGTTGAATGAACAACATTTTTTTTTTCATTTATCACTTCAGAACTCTAACAAAAAAGGTATGCTCATAACCATCAATTAAGGTGCCAAAAGATGCTACCAACAGAACTCAGAAACCAAAGTAATTATAAATAACAATATTTGCTGGTAAGCAATAAATGTTCATTAATAAATACCAGTATTGACTGACCTTCTTTGAATTGGAATCTGATTCATCTGTGATTCTGAACCTCTCAAAAATAAAGTTGATTCAAACCCCACATGATTATTCTGAGTAAGAAGTTCACTATCTTATGACATAGCTTGACAGCTCTGTTAGGAAATACTTTACTAAAACAAAATTTCTAAGCCTTCCACTCATTTGATTTATCTGTCCTCTGGGGTAAAATGAAATGCAAACAAACAAAAAATCCATGTGCTCACTTACATTTCTTCAGCCACACAGAGATATGACCGACCTGGTCTCTAGGGCCCTTGTCCGTCACCCCACCCCTTTCCTGTACAGCATCTCTTCTAAAATCCATAGGCTCGTATCAAATGTGGTCTGACCACTGACAGCACCATTTCCCTTCACCTTGATACTATCCCCCTATCCAAGCACCTACCACTTCACACAGTAATTAGCACAGTAATTAAGAACACAGGCTCCATAGCAAACTGCCTGGGTGAAAATCCTGGACCTTTATTACCACTATGACTTGAGCCGTCTCTTCAATTCTCTGTTCACATTCCTCATATGTGATACGGGGTACAAATCACACATACCTCTGGGTTGCTCTGAGCAGCAAATTAGACAACATAAAAGCACTGGAATAGTGCCAGCACATCTAAGCACAGAGCAAGTGCTCAAAAGTGTTAGCCAAAAAGCCTGTCGGTAGCTGCAGCATCACATCAATTTACCTGAAACTGCTATTTAATTAAAATTCCCATACTGCACATGAACCAAGTCAAGTCTCCCTCATTATTAAAGAGTACCGTGGGAACCTACCAATATTCTAGTCTAATAAGGTCATTTAAATTTTTTATTTTCTTCAAGAAAACAAAATAGTGTTACTTTTTTAAAAATTAGAGAACTACAATGAAAAATAGTTTCAAAAATAAAAAATAACTTGTAAGATTACCTTTATGTCGTCTTCTGTGATATATCCAGCCTGCACCACCCACCACGCCTCTATGGCAATTTCTACCGGCTTTACTGGCAGAAGATCACGAGCTGTTTTCCTTCTGAAAAATTTCTGCAATAGTACAGTTTGCAATTAGTCTAAATTTACTACTTTCTTTATCAATCCTATCTGAAGACTGTTTCTAACAGGCTAATACCGTTTTAAATTCTCATTTCTAAGAATCTGTTATTCTAGATACAATGAATATAGAAAATAATCTCAAATTATTTTACAATAAATTACTTAAAAAGACTAATCATTAAATCTGGATCTAAATCCAGACTAAAACGAAGCCCAGGATGTGAAAATGCATTTGGAAAAGTGTACTCACTTCACCCACTAAGTGAACCCTGGGAGTAGAATGAGCAAGAAAAAAGACCAACAGAACAAAATTAATTTTAAAAAATAGCCCAGCCGGTGTGGGTCAGTGGTTTAGTGTCAACCTATGAACCGGGAAGTCACAGTTTGATCCCGCCCTCCCACCCCCGCGTCAAGGCACATGTCCGGGTTGCGGGCAGGAGGCAGCTGATCAATGCTTCTCTCTCATCACTGATCTTTCTCTTTCTCTTTCTCTCTCTCTCTCTCTCTCTCTCTCTCTCCCCCCTCCCTCCCTTCCTCTCTGAAATCAATAAAAATATTTTAAAAAATTAACTATATGTTCTATGCCTTCAATTGTTTTAATTAAATAATCATTTAAGTGATAGCCTAGAGCAGGGGTCCTCAAACTACGGCCCGCGGGCCACATGCAAATACAAATATTGTATTTGTTCCCGTTTTGTTTTTTTACTTCAAAATAAGATATGTGCAGTGTGCATAGGAATTTGTTCATAGTTTTTTTTTAAACTATAGTCTGGCCCTCCAACGGTCTGAGGGACAGTGAACTGGCCCCCTGTTTAAAAAGTTTGAGGACCCCTGGCCTAGAGAATACTAAGTTTTTGTACGGTTTCTGTATGAAGCATACTTTACTTGATCAGAGAAATTACAATTCATTATTTCTAACACTTGAAAAATTAATCAGACTGTGATCAGGAGGACAAGAAATGGGAAAGCAAGGGAAATGACTAACTTACTTTTGACGATCTACACTGATTCATCAGGTCGATGTACTGGTTTCTTCCTATGCCAAGAAGCCTTAGACCTGGAAGGAAGAGTCTGTCCTGTAAAGACTTTCAATACATCATGACATGTCAGGACACTCAGTCTTGTAGGGAATAAACCCTTGGCTTTTGTTCATCTTTTGATTATTAGTTGGCAATATCAAATTAAAAGGAATTCTTCGAACAGAATATAAAAGGAAATGAAACTGAGAGAGATGAATTCAAGTAAACACTATTGACAATGCTAAATGAGAAAATTTTTTAAAAGCAGAAGTCCTCCAATTTCAGGAAGTCAAAGTGTACTTCTCAGCAAAAGTTTCTTCTTATACAACAGAACTATGTCCCATTTCAAATATACACTCATTAAAATAAGCTTAATAAAACACCAGCAAATTGTTAGTAATAACTGTGTATCATGCTGTAAAAATATTATATACTTTTTTTTTTCTCCTCATCTGATACACAACACAGCCCAAGTATCAGGAAGAACTTCATTCTCTAGAAATATATAGTCTAGTTCCATTTTTCTGATTTTAACACTCCAAAATATTCTTCTGAGACATTTAGACTAAATCTTACACTTGACTTGTATCAACAATGATGCTTGCGGTTCTCATCTTTCAAGTGTTTCACACATTACAATACTGACACAATAGCATGCATATACAAGGACACACTAAACATTACTGTCTTCAGCATGATTAAATACTTACAGTCGGCAGCAGTAAAATTGGGCAGGGAATCATAACTTTTCTCACTGTTCATAATATCCTTTTCAAAGAAAAATAAATAAAAAATTTTAAATGCAAAATGTCCATAGATAAAAGCATGTGTCTAAACACATAGTTCTATAGCAATAAGAGGAACAATAACTATTACATGAAGCACCGGGATCAGAGTTTGGGTACCTAAAGCATGTGTGCCACACAGTCGCACTTACCACCTGGCCTCCCCACCTAATACCTGAAGATCAGGCTGTCAGGTCCGGGTTCCTTCCAGCACTCTCTATGAGTCCCACACAGTTGCCCTGTCACTTCTGCCCTGTGGAAGCTAAGCAAGGAGTACCTCTAGGAGAGCTCAGGATGCCAACCTCGCCACACTTCACACCTGATCCTAGACTCCTACCCTGAGAAAAGGCTACGCAATGTGTCACAGCTCCATCAACACACATCTAAGACATGTACTGCCAGCAAAGTGTCTGACCACACAGTCATCTCTGCTCCTAGAAGTCCCAATCAGCTGCAGAGTTAAACTGAGAATCCAGCTTCTTCCAACTCCCATCTGCTTTTTAAACCAACTGTTTACTGTGGAGATAACACCCATTTTCAACCCAAAAGCTATACCCAATGGTGTTAAGAACAGAAACCAGACAGCAGCAAGCACATGGACATAACTGAAAGCTAGTAAGTGTGACAAAACTTCCTTCTCTATCTCCCCCAAACCTGTGGACAATACCAGAAATGTAGTCAGAGAAACAACAATTCTACTCACTGATTAGCAGCCACCTCCATTATGCTACTCTGGTTCTCAGGGAAGGGACTGACAGAAACCTAGGCTGTCAGGCCTCAAGCTTTACTTTGTATTTGCTTCAAAATAAGGACACAGGAGACAGGGGACTGTAGAAGTGCCCATGAGTAAGGAGCATAAGGACATAAGTAAAGGGAGCAAACCTCACTGTTACTACAGGTGCCCAACTCCTTTAGTTCTAGGCTTCTCTCTGTTCTTAAAGTGGCTAATGAACACAAAACAGTAGCATTCAAATATAATCAAACAGCAAATGAATACTAGATAAATGCTGCCAGTCTTTACAAAAAGCTCAGTTTTAAAAAGTATATAACTGGTATTTACAGTTATTCAACAGAGGCCTAAAAACTGCCTTTGGAAAAAGGCTAACAGTTTAACTCTGCAGCTAATAATCTGAAGTTAATAATTACAAAAAGATTAGCAGTCTGACACATGTATTATATAACACCAGATCTATATCATGATTTATTGTTGCTATAGGTAGTAAACAGCTAAATACATTAAGTTTCTCTGAGCTTAATGTTCAATCTGTCACCCACATTTTTAACCTTAGTCATGCATTAAATGAAATAAATGTTATACAAACTCTGCTAACATAAATGGCTGATTAATATTATCTATCTCTATATATAAAAGGCTAATATGCAAAGTGTCCCCGCAGTTCAACCGGGAGACCAGGAGTTCTATTGCTTGCTATGATGTGCGCTGACCACCAGGGGGCAGCACAAAATAAAGGAAGGCCCTGGCCGGCAGCTGGAGAAGGGAGGAACCAGCCAGCAGCCAGAAGGCCCAATCAGCCCTGGTTGCCAGCCAAGTGTAGGGGCCCTACCCATGCACAAATTTCAGGCACCGGGCCTCTAGTAATAGCATAAAAAAGAACAGCCCTAGCTGGTTTGGCTCAGTGAATAGAGTGTCGGCTTGTGGACTGAAGGGTCTCAGGTTCGATTCCAATCAAGAGCACATGCCAGGGTTGCGGGCTCAGTCCCCAGTGGGGGTGTGTAGGAGGCAGCCAATCTATGATTCTCTCTCATCACTGATGCTTCTATCTCTCTCTCCCTCTCCCTTCCTCTCTTGATCAATAAAATATATATATTTTGGGGGAAAAAAAGAATAAAAATAGGTACTGTGAAAATATTGATAATGACAACTACAGTGGAACCTCGATTCTTGAACTTAATCAGTTCTAGAAGGCTGTCTGAGATGCCATTTGTTCAAAAACTGAATCATTTTTTCCCATTAGAAATGTAAATTGAATTAATTTACTCCAGACCCCCAAATGATTCCACTTTAACTTTGCTAGTATACACTACATGTCTAATGTACTGTTTAATTTATAAACAAACACTTTTCTTAAAGTTATCAACCACCCCCTACTAGCCTTAAACAAATCACTTTCAGCACTCTTTCCAGGGGCATCTTTCAGGTCAGTATGCTGCATGTCTCTTGCTGTCACTGGCTAACTGCTTTTTATTTATCCAAATCAGCAACCGTTTCTCTGCCTCTTCAATTGCCTGTGATCATTGTTTCTTTCACACCATTAGCAACATTAGCACTCTTGATGGTCTGTTTATGTTTTAAAATGGTGCTAATTGTCCATTTAGTTAGCAACAAAAGCAACAAAAAACACAAAAATATTGACAGCACAATTTCCTGAGATATTGGTGATAAACTGACTCATACTGGCCCATTCTCTCCTTTGTTTGTGTCCTGAGAGATGTTTTTTGTCACGCTGATACACCATGAAAGGTTTGTCACATCCAAAATTAAAGTTTGTTCGTTCAACCAAGACATTTTTTCTGTGAACAACTTGGTCACAACTTGGCCAAGAACCGAATTGTTTGAGATGGGAGACTTTCAAGACCTGAGGTTTGACTGTACTTGTACAAGTGTGGCTAAAACAGTTAATTGTAACCATCAGACCTTTTTACAGTATAAACTCAGAAACAATGTCCAATGTCGCAAGAGCTGCAGAGCTGGTCATCTGCCAAGTGTGCCTGACATGTGGTCCCATCCCATTCCTAATGGTTCAGGTACATAGTAAACTCACCTCCATAATCCCAGTATAATACGAAAATGGTGTTATCCTCAGGCCCTTTACCATAATATCTGATAAATGGTAAGGGTACAGCATGAGATGGTCTCGACTGTACTTTAGTAGTTCCTCATAGTATCTGCGTTCATCTTTCTTGACATGTTTAACTGAGGAAAAGAAAGAAATTCTCCAGTTTTTTCACGTGTCTTATACTTACATAAGTATTTCATACTTTACAAATCAATATTAGTTAAAAAGAAAAGTATATAATTTGGAAGAAAATAAATAAAATAAACTACGTTGGAACAAAGAAACATTATACCACAAGAAATATAAGTACTATGTATAATATATGTAAGTAAAATGTATAATAGGATAGATACAGACAGATAGGACAAATACCAAATCAAAAAGTAAATAAAGTAAGCATGGAATGTCTCCATAAAAAGGTATAAAACAATCTATAATTCATCCAAATCCTTACTATGCCACTTTACAAGATAGCCAAACTGAATGGTAGTTTTCTATAAAATGAAGTCTATTTTTAAAAATTATTTGTTGTTTTTGTGATTTAAATGTAAAAAGACATCTGACTTCCATGAAATAAGTTTAAAAAGAAAACCTCTCTCTGAAACACTGTATTTAAAATGAGAAGAGCACCTGGTAGGGAAGACTAGTACAATAGATTAAACTAATCGAAGTAACCTGACAAATAAAAACATGAAACTAGCTGTGTTTAAAAAGTATTCCAATTATTATAGAAAGAGTTTTCATTAAAGTTATATTATTTGGAAAACTTATGGAGACAAAAACAAACTCAAAGAAAAAATTATTAAGAACTAATATACTTCTTTTTTGGCATGTAAAGTAAAAAGAGGGCATTTGAATCAAGACTAATATTCTCTAGGTAAAACAAATCTATTAACAATACTCTAAAAAATAAATTTCATCAGAGTTAGAAAGAAAAATCTACTTGCTAATGCAACTTGTTAGGTGGGATGGGTCAGTATAGTTTCTTAAAGTCTGCACATGGAATAATTTCAGTACTATAAAATATGTATTGAAAATATAGGATAGATTTATGAAATGATATTTCAGCAACAGTCAACTCTATCTCAATGTAAAAATATCTCTACTTACCTAAGTTATTTCTATATCGTAACTGATTGCGGATGCTGTACAAGACAACCTGCTTTTCATATTCCCTCTGTGAATTTCCAAGACTCTAAAAAAAATTTCAAATAGATTTAAAATAGCTTCTAAACTATAGTACTTTTTCCCCATAAGATTTCAAAACAATGTCCCCTAACTTTATCCTGAAAGCTAAACTTTCCAGAATGGAATAGAGAAGACTTTCCTAGATATTATATTACTGTACTAAATTTCTGCTACGGTTTGACAGCAAAATTTCAATGTGTTTATTTCCAGTCTGCTATTCTAAAAGGACTTACTGAAATTATCTTAAGTATTTAACATAAAATAAAAGAGCAATTTGAGAGCATAGTTTCACTTAACAAAGCACTAAGTTCTACTTACGAAGATCAATGGATGGATGGTTTCTTGCACCTACGTTTATTTAAATTTACGAATGGCTACTGACAACAGATTCTGGTCTGATAGTTATTTTTAGCTGAGGGATATGATTATTAAGAAGTCTGGAGAATGTACTTTCAAATGTACCTCTAAATTTAAGATTACTTCTTTAAAACATCATCTTCTTATGGTCTCATTAGAAAACATTTAGACACTTTTAGAATTCCAATATATTGGAATGATCAAAAAACTCTTTTCAGCTGTGCACATAGTGTTTTTAGCTCAAAGTTGGGTTCTCATGAAAGCAAAGAATACGTTTGCCTGATTATAATAAAATTATATTCAATGTGTAACCATAAACTTAATATGTGACTGCTATCCCTCTTCTAATTACTAGGTATAATCCTTCCGATGTGCTATAAAGTAAAATTAGACATCTCAGGAAACTAACAACAGAAAGATCAGAGGGTTGAGTGATTATACTTCCTACTCACAGGTTTTTAAAAGCCCAGGTAAATGTCCATACACATACTTTCACTTAAGGCAACCTTCATAAAACAGATGAAACTCACATCTACATAAACTGGCAAATAATTAGATACTATCTTAAGGAAAAAAAAAGTGATGTGAGAAAACTAAAAATCTTTCTTCCTGCAACTAGATTATTTATCACAGCTTAAACCACAACTCACACTACTGTCGGAATGTATGTGCTGATAATGTAACTCCAGAAGAAAAAGTGTAACTCAAGCCACTCATACAAAATATAAGGGTCCATTATTTATAAGCTAATTAGAAAGTGCAGAATCTATTAAACATCTAAGTCTCTGCACTGGGCTTTAATGACTGGTCCTGATCAATTCACTGGTGTGCACACACACACCCAAGAACTACATTAACAGTTGATTTTACTCTTCTCTGCCCACTACATAAAATATAACTGCTTTGTTCACAAAGATTCTTTCGCTTGTCTCCCACTCCTACCCCAAATTTCCCATCATTCACATTTTAAAACACTGTTGCCACTGCAGGAGGCAACTAAAGAAAGCTCATTTTACTCTCAGACAGCGCTGACCCTGCAGAAATACTGACCAGGTCTAACAAATGGAGTTGGGCTGCAGAGAAGGACCTCTAACAGATGAAGGGGCAACAGAGGCACTGGCCGTAAAAAACCACCATCAGATAGATGTTCCTACAAACCCTAACCTCAATGTGTAACTCAAAAAAAAAAAAAAAAAAAAATACAGATTTTTTTTAATTGACCCTTTCGGGATTATACAGAACCTCATCGTAAGATTTAAAATAAAATAACTACGAATTGTTTTTGAACAATGAATACAAGATACTCATAAACTACTTTTAAAATCCTGAAATAATGGCTCTATCCACAACTTTTTATGTTTTTTTTAAGTCTAATATGACCCATAACCCATAAAAATATTTCATCTCATCCATATAAAAGCAAATTTTAAAACAATAGTTTGAAATAAAAAAATTTTAACAATCTGAATCCTTTCCCCCCAGCTTTCAGAACCGGAAAATGAGTCATTTCCAAATTAAACTTATCAGAAGTTGCTGGAAACTTTATCAAAGTACTTAGTAGCTCTCTAATGCCAAGTCCAAATCCTTTCCACAAGGAACATGCCCCACTTTTAAATTGCCTGAGCTTTAACTTAGCTCCTGGGGCAAGATCTCAGGCTGATGCCATCATTCATTCACTCCAAAAGTATTCACTAAAACCTATGTGATAGGTGTTCAAAAAACCAAAGCAAAACAAGTACTGTAAGGAGAAAATGCACTGTAGGGGGCTAAGTGCTATGGGAGTGTAGAAACACAGTGCTGTGGTGCATTATCTGAGGGTCAACTGACTCAGATTTAGGAGGTCAGCGACCCCTTCCTGGAGGAGTTAGTATCTGAGATTCACGAAGAAGCTACACGTAAATCTACAGGAGACGGGTAGTGAGCGAATTGGGGTTGTGTTTAGAAAGCTCACCCCAGTGTAGTGTGAAGAATGGATGGGAGGGTCCCATTCTCAGGGCAAGACACAGAGATAGAGAATGGATGAGCCACCCTGGCGGAGCCTGGCCCAGGGACAGTGGAAAGACCACGGCGCACCCTGTGCAGACCGGCTTTGCAATGCCGTCTACCAGTGGAAACTTATCCTAAGCTAAACAGCTATTCTTTTACGTGCCCTTACCCCCCAAAATTGCTTTAAATTTAATATCACATTTGTACCTAATTTTAACAGTGTTCTGAAATTACTTTTAATAGTCATGCCTAAGGTTTAGAAATGTTTTTACCAATACTAATTAAGGCCAGTTCCTCATGTTGGACACAATCTTCCATTATGCTACATTTATGTTTGTGAAGTCGTCTTCAGATATGCCACAGAACCCTAGAGAACACGAGTGTCCACCAGAGCCTTCATTCACACTCAGCGAGAGGGACTTACTCTCTCGGATGCAGACCTCTCTCTTTCTAGGTCCAGCTAAGCACTGCACGGGCAGCCCTGACAACCAAGCATTCCGAGTTCCTGCAATTTATCCTTCCACTTCCCTGCTTTCTTGAAATCCTGGAGTGAAAGTATTTTCTCTGCCACGTGATGCATCGCCAGACCTTAAATTATTCATTTCCTAGAACTAAGTCTCCAAGCTGGGAGAGCGATAATCCTGACACAATCACCACCACGCTCCCGAATTTTCCAAGGCGACTGCCCAGCACCGAGGGAAGCAGAACTCCACTCCCCACCCAGCGGAAGGTCAACCTCTGACCAGAGAATCAGTGGCTCATCTGCAGCTCCTACCACACTACCTTCCCATGGTGTTCCACCACCTGCCATGTTCTATGCTTATTCACCTGCGATCTTTTTTTTTTTTTTTACTAAAATGTCAGCTCCATGAAGGCAGGGTCTGTCTGGAACAAGGCATAGCACGCAGTAGGTGTTCAATAAATGCATGAAACAACGGAGTAAAAATCAACCTCAAGCATTTGAGACTTGACTCTCAAAACCTCTCTTGCTGAAACGTCTCTTATAAACCCATCTTGTCATGCGGATAAAGTTTAAAAAAAAAAAAAAAAAAGGACAAAGTCCCTTCAAACCCTGGCTCTGCTTTTCCAGCCTCACCTGCTCCCACTCCCAGGCGCACAGACAACCCCCGCTCCCAGCAGGTCCCTGGACCTGCGCCTCCAAACTCCCTGACAGTGGGTCGCCTGCTTCTCTCCAGACACGCTTTCGCACGCCCGAGCCTTTGGACATGACGTGCCCTCTGCCTGGGAAACCTTCTTTCCCGCTTTTACTCGTCCTCTAGGGCCCTGTTTGAATGCCTCGGGGACACATCCTCGCGACACTCCCTGGACAACGCCTCCCTCCCTCCTCTGAGAATGTGCATGTATGACCACACGGGTGGGTCAGAGCTGCTGTCACCTGCAACGCTCTCCCTGGTTTCCCGCCCCGGCCCCGCGCCCTGAAGTTCTGGGGGTCAGTTTCCCATCTGTTCCCGGGCGCCTCGCCCACTGCCCGGGCAAGTGGAGGCTCCAAGCAAAAGCGCCAGGCGAGCCCAGAGCGCGGTTCCAGCCCACAGCTTCCAGCCTCGGCGGCCCCCGAGCCGTCCCCTCCTCACCCCGGACCCCGGACCCCGGCGGGGGGACAGGCGGGAGCCAGCCGAGAGCAACCAGCCCCGGCCCCGCGGGCGCAGCCAGCAGGTGACGGCGCGGCGGGGCCCGGCCCCGGAGGGCGGCCGTACCTGCCTCACGTTGGCCGGCAACTTGCTCCAGGGGTAGTTGTGCCGGATGTGGAACTCCACGTCTATGTTCATGGTGCCCCGAACCCTGGCCGGCGGGGGCGCCCCGGCCCGCGGCTGCAACGACGCCTCCCGCCTCCCGCCCGCCCTCGGCCTGTCCGGGGGGCCCGCGGGAGGCCCGCGCTCACACCGCCGACCGCCCGCACAGCCCCATGGCCAGGGCTCCCGACGGCTCGGCGCGGCCCGGGCCAAGGGGCACGGGAGCAGCGGGGACGGGCACGGGGAAACCTTGGCAGCTTCAAGTTTCTTCCTAGTTTCGCCCGCCGGAAATGGCTCTGGGTGTGCGTCACTTCCGCCCGCTGGCGCGAGGCCGAAGGGGCGGGGCTCCAGGCTGGCCTCTGGCCCCGCCCTCTGCACTCCGGGGCGGGGCTACGAGGTGCTGTCCAGAGGTGTCCGGGTACCTGCCGCTCCCCCCCCCCCCCCCCCCCCCCGCCCACGCCCACGCCCACGCCCACGCCCTCCTGCAGTCGCTCTGGGGATGAATCAAAAATGGCGCTTGGGTTGGCACTGCCATTGCTGGGTGACCCACTTGCCCCAAAATGCGAACCCAGGGGGCCCAAGAGCCGCGATTACAAGAGCCAATGGCTGGTTTCAAATAGTGCGAGAGCAGTGCGCCCCCAGAGGGCTTCTCCATAGCCAACCCAGGCCTGTACCTCTGGGCACCACCACCTTGGGAGTTTCTAAGTCAGAGCTTTCCCCACATTGAGTGAGAAGCTGGGAAGGAGCAGAGCAAAGGTCTGGTGACGTTTCATCCCTCCCAGGTAGTAGCTGAATCTTGTGGAAGAGAAACGTTGGGATCTGCTTCAAAGATCCAAATTCCTACAAAGTAGAGAGATTCAGGGAGCTGAGAATTTAAACAAGCTGGTGCCGATAAGCTAGGGAGGCAGAAAGGGAACCCAGGAGATAAACACCCTTGCAGGCAGCCCTTGGTTACTGCTTTCTTCTGCTCTCTCCATACGAATGCCTCCAGAGTCACTTGTTAAAGGCAGAAATCCAGCCTATTTAGTTTCAGTTCTAGAGAGATGCTTGGGAACAATTTCTTCCAGAATTTGTTACACTGGCTTAGCAAACCCATGACTATTGTTACTGGCAGCAACTAGAGACAAGCTCAGTATTTTTGCAACTATTTTTCTGTTTTAAACAATGTTGTTGTTTTTTATACACAGAAACTTGTATACTCAGGAATTTTTATAAGATGCCTACCCCACATCTCAGCAGCAGACCAGTCTGACTCATAGCAAGAACCCCACTGTGTCTGATGAGTTGAAACAAATGTGGTCCACACTCCCCTTGCATAGGTGTATTGGTCTGAGATTATCCTATATAATAAAAGGCTAATATGCAAATAGACCAAATGGCAGAACAACCAAACAACCGGTCACTATGATGTGCACTGTCCACCAGGGGGCGCACGGAACATGGAGGGTGTTGGCAGCAGGCGGCAGAGCAGGGGATATGGTGGACGTCGGTCTTGGCGGGATCGTGGAGCAGGTGAGCGGGGGCACCAAGGCTGGGCGCCAGTCGCTGTCATTGGGGCAAGCCTCTGGTGGTTACTGAAAATTCTTTGCTCCTGCACACCATGGTCCCGCCTGCCTCTTGCACCCACTGCCAGTGCCAGCCCCAACTGCTTCGCACTGTCAGCAGGTGCAAGTGGGGTCAGTGCCATCAGCGCCTGGCAGCGGCGGCATTGGGAGGGGGGCTGCCAGCAGGCAGGGGACCGGGGGTGTGGAGGGAGGGGCCGGGCAGGGACACAGAGGATGGGCTGAGATCCACCCCTGTGCCCAAGGCAGCCTGGCGGCCCACAGTTCCTTTCAAGGTGCACCAATTCGTGCACTGGGCCCCTAGTCCAACTATAAGAGCCCACAACTAAGTGCTTTGAATCCTGTGTTTACAGACCTTCGTCATCATAGCTAAAGTTAAAAGAACTCTGACCATGAGACATTTATTCAACAAATATTGATTACCTGTCTGCTATGTATAAAGCCCTTGACTTGCAATAGATTGTTGTTCGTCAGCGCTATTCTTGTTCTGATTTAACGGAGGAAGAAACAGGCTTGGCAGGGCTGCCTGACTTGCTGGTGAGATCACACAGGTGGTAGTGACGGAGCCAAACCGAAACCCAAAGCTGCCTGATGCCAGAGCCATCCTTTCAATTCCTGGAGTCAGGCTCTCCCTGAACTGTCCTGCCTCTTGTTCCAGTTCAGACAATGTTCAGTTAAAGTCAACAACACAAATCGCCCTCAAAGATCATTTTTAATGCTTCTAAGTATAGAACCCATATTCTTCCAAAGTCTAACTTTGATTTAATGCAATGTAAGTAACAACAAAAATTAAAGTCGACATCATTTTAAAAACCCTATTAAGCAACAATTTTTAGCTAATTATAACAGTTAAACAGACAAACGCCTGTTACATTCATCTTTTTATCAACAATATTGAAGACAGTGTGGACACATGAGAACTACAAAAGGAGATGGGACATGGTGGAGATGGACTCCCGCTGAATCCATAAGACACAGACCTTTGAAAATTGGGCCAGGAAAAGAAAAGACTCTGACTTAGTAGTTACAATAGAAAGAATGAAAATAGAAAAGACTCTAACTTAGTAAGTGGCTGAGAGAGGCAGAATTTGAAGGAAGAAATGGTAATGGGTCAAAGCTAGAAGAATCCAAATGACAAGCCCTTCAGAGTAGACTCTGGTGACAGAATTTGGCTTATGAAAATCATTTCCCCCAAGGTGACCTGTCTTTGAGAGTTTGGAAAACAAAGCAATTCAGAGAGACAAGAGGTCAACCTACAGGGTTCAAAGGCCCCTCCGCTGGGAGGTTCAGGACAGGACTGCTCCCTCCAACAGCAGGAAGCACAAACAACTGCTCACTGGTAAACAATAATGACCATCCCTTTAGGTCCGGACTCAGGCCCGGCTATTTCTGCTTCATTAGCCCTTTCCTTTTCAAATTCCAGAGCGGTCAGAAACTGCAGAGTGTGAGAAGCCCTTTCCCAGAAACTGCCGTGCAAATGAGCCTGTGGGTGAACCATGTGTTCAGAAATTCAAGGGCAATGAGATTCAATCTTATCTGACTTTACCCACGGAGACTGAGGAAAGTTACCCAAATGGCTTGGGCAAGCTGCCCCTCAGTCAGACTACCGAACTGTTTCATTCCTGAAATTCCAACAAAAATAGTGAGCAGAAACAACCTGAACATAGGGAGCTTTCTGGTGATCTAATTTCACAGCCTCCAGAACATCACTTTGTGTGTATATAGAACAGTGATGGCGAACCTATGACACGTCTGTCAGGTGACATGCGAACTCATTTTTTTGTTTGATTTTTCTTTGTTAAATGGCATTTAAATATATAAAATAAATATCAAAAATATAAGTCTTTGTTTTACTATGGTTGCAAATATCAAAAAATTTCTAAATGTGACACGGCACCAGAGTTAAGTTAGGTTTTTCAAAATGCTGACACGCCGAGCTCTAAAGGTTCGCCATCACTGATATAGAATAACGACCCCCAAAGGTGTCCATGTCTCAATGCCTACGCCCTGAGACTACGTTCCATCACATGGCAAAGGGAACGTTTCTGCTGTGATGAAGCTAAGGATTTTAAGATGGGGAGATTAGCCTAGATTATCTGAGTGGGTTCAATGTACCCACTGGGTCCTTACGAAAGGGAGGCTGAGGGGTCAGAGTCAGAGATGGAGATGTGACAATGATGCAGAGCTCAGAGTGACTTTGGGCCACAAGGCAAGGCATGGGGGCAGTTTCTTGGAGCAGGAAAAAGAAAGAGATTTGCCCCCAGAGCCTCACAGAGGGTCCCGGCTCTGCCAACTCATTTTGGATTTCTGATCTCCAGAACGCCAAGGTAATAAATGTGGGTCATTTTGAGTTGCTAGATTTGCAGCAATTTGTTACAGCAGCCATAGGACATTAATATACTTCCCCAACAATAAACTACTCCAACACCCCAACAGCTGATGCATTCAATTTCATAATTAAATCATTATAATTTAAATGTAAATCCCCGTAGGAGGAATAATGGCTTTTTAGCCTTATCATGTGCTTTTTTTGTTTGCTTGTCTTGTGGGGTATTTTTTTTTGAGGGGGTGAGTATATATGAACTATCACATCCCTTTCTGAAAGTTTGAAAGAGAAAGAACTCAGGATTAAATGAGGCCAGAGAAGTACCTGTAGGGGAGGCAATGATGTCTAGAGAAAAGAAAGGGAGGGGAGGAAGCCACTGGAAACATTTTCTATTTCACCATTTTGCCTGGGCTTGACCTTGGGTTTCCCATATGCATTGCTCTCTCTCATGAACCAATTCATTGCCTCCTGATGCTCAACACCATTGTTCCCACCTGATGGCTTTTGCCCCTGCAGTTCCTTTGGCCTTTTTTTTTTTTTTTTTTGAATTGTTTTTATTGATTTTTAGAGACAGAGAGGAAGGGAGAGGGAGACACAGAGAGAAAAACATCCATGGGTTGCCTCCTGCTCGAGTCCTGACCAGGACCTTTTGGTGCATGGACCAGGCTCAATCAACAGAGGCATACTGGCCAGGATGCTGTTTCTTTGACCTTTAATGCAAGCTTTTCCCTTAGACCTTTGTATAGCAGGCTTCCGTTATTCCACCAATTGTCCTTTAGCGTGGCCTTCTCCAACTACTTTGTCCAACCTACCCACTTCTCCTCCTCTGTCTAACACATTACCTTTGTCTATTTCCTTTGTTGCAAGGAGTCACTTTCTGACATTATCTTATCTGGTTTCTAATTTGTGGTCTGTCTCCCCAGCAAGAATATAATCTCTGAGTAGGAAGGAACTTGTCTGTCTCGTTCATCAGTCTCTCTCCAGTATTTAGAATCTTGCCTTGCACACAAGATAAATATCACTGAATGTGTTGAATGAGTGAATGAGTTACATGACACCTGAGCTCTGAAATGTCACCTTCTCAGTTCTCTTCCCTGACCACTTTATTCAACATTGTAACACAGCTCCGGTCCTCCTCAGCTGCTTGCCCTGCATAATTTTTCTTCATAGCACTTATTACCATCTTATGTGTTTAATAATTTGCATCATTTTTAGAATTATTTATCTCTCCCGTTAGACTGGAAGTGCCTTGAGGTAGGGGTTTTTGTCTGTTTTGTACTCTGCTGTGTCCTTAGGCTTAGAACAAGACATAGTAGTCACTCGATAAATATTGAATGAATGAATGAATGAATGAATAGATGGGGCAGAGAGAATTCTCATAAAAATCCAGATTTGGGAATTCTTTTGAAAATGTGGAAAACCCCACAGCATCAGACCCCCTTTCCCAGAAGACAGGAGCTGAGGATGGGCCGTCTGGCTAAGATGGAACAGGGAACTTCCCAGGGGCCACATTCTCCATGACTCCCACCACCTCTGGATGGACGCTGTCTGTTGTGAAAACCATCTTGCTTGCTCTGGATTTATTTTGGAGCAGACAAATATTTCTGTGCCCTTGTCTCTGTTCCACCAATTGTCACAGCGTGGAAATGAAAGGCAATGAAAAACAGACTAAAAGGCCCAGCCATCCATCCTCTCTTGCCCTATACACTTCAAAAATACATTTGCAATTCCCCACACCTGCCATACGTTGGGTCTTTGCATACGGAGATCTCCTCTCTGAATGCCTTTTCCTCCTTCTCTACCTGGAAAACTCCTCCTCCTCCTAAATCTGTGAATGGGATCCTGACGAATCAGGAGGTGAGGATGGAGAGATGAGAAGGGGAAAGGTCATGTGGGACCATTTTTTCCTACATGAAGGAGTTTCCTGGGGTTTCTCTTTTCTGCAAATGGTGGAAAACTGAAGAATTACAAGCCTGTTTCAGAGAGAGGCAGAGAGAGCCTCTTGCCATAGAGCCTGTGAAAGATTGGTATTATATATTTATGTATAATATAGAGAATGTGGTAATTCTGCCATCTGAAGTCAGTCTGTGTTTAGAACATTCGTGGTCTGCGGTAGAAATGAACTTTCCAGCATCAAGCCACATCACCTCCACTGAAATGCTGAACCACTGTAATACTCAAGGTGCCCACTAGGGGCTGATCTCACACAACATTTCTTTACCTAAAACAGCAAGCTCTCCTTTCCCCCATTTCTGACTATTGACTCTTATCCAAACCATTCTCTCAGGCCTTAAAGTCCTTGAAATTCTTTCTTTAACTGGTCTCTAACGTCTGATAGCACCAAATACAGTCAATTCTTCCTTGGGAAATGATGCATTTAGGACTGCTGGGCAGTGGTCCAGCTGAGGTTTATACAATCTCAGGTCATCATTGAGCCTGAAGTTTTGTTTCCTTTGGTAGCTCAGGTAGGTGAGACAAATCAGTCAGCTACAAAGCATGGTTTATCCTTACCTGGATATGTTTTCACACTATCCATGATGAGGAGTAAAAATCACATTTTGAGTGAATGGAACTTGTGCATTCTACAGGAGGTATTCAATTTTTTATTTTAAAAGAGGTTGGACTAGCTGAAAAAATACACAGGTAAAAGGAATGAGGTTATGAAAGCCTATAGAAGCAAGGAGGCAGCTGGAGAGTTCCTCTATTTTTTTCTCCATTACTTTATTAATGTAAGTAAGTAGATAAGATATACAATAAAAAATGTTAATGCCAGGTGTTTTTGTTTGTTTGTTTTTTAATGGGGGGAGAGGGTAGTTTTAGGAGAATGAGAATCACTCGAGAAGTTTTTAAACTACCAATATACAGGCCTCACACCAGAGCAATTTTATCAGAATTCCGCAGTTGGAGTCCAGGCATGCATATTTTTAGAGAGAGTGGAAGGGGGGGGGGGAGAGAGAGAGAGAGAGAAACATCGATGTGAGTGACACATCAATCAGCTGCCTCCCACACACATGCCGGCCTGGCCAGGATCAGGCCTGCAACCCAGGTACATGCCCTTGATGGGGAACTGTACCTGGACCCTTCAATCGTGGACTGACACTCTAACCACTGAGCAACCGTCCAGAGCAGTATGCATATTTTTTAAATAAATCTAGGCAATTCAAGGCACAACAAGGATTGACAAGCACTTATTAGGCTTATTCTGGCCTTAGGTACTTAATAAGCATTTGTTGAAATGAATTTGCAAAATGAGGAGTTTGAACAAAGATACCTTCTAACATTCATTCTAACTCTATAATGATAATTATGCAGCCAACTATAATACATTTTTGGACATGCAAAATAATCCCCCCAGTAATCCCCCTTTTTTGTACGAGAATTAATCTGGCATCTATCTGTTCAACATTCAAGCAGACCAAGGGAATAATTCCACCACCCCTTGATAACCGTTGCAAGACCCATGAGATAAATAAAGAATTACACACCACGGGACTAATATGGAAATTATCTGAGTTTGTGTTACACATATGGCATTGGTCCATCTCAGAGCCTTTTAGCTTATTTGGGTGCATTGTCACAGTGGCTTAAAACTTGGCTGAAATGAAATCTTTTTGTTTCCTTCTACATGATGTCATTCAAACTTTACACTGTTAGCAACACGTAATCTCTTAACTGTCTAACAAGAAATGTGAGTTTGTCTACTAGTGTAAATGTGATCTGGAATTAAGGTCAGGCATAGTAGGACTGTGTCATGACCTCTACCTATGACATCTGAGTGAGACAGAGGATACTTCCTTGGCAACACGACAGCTGATCCCGGGAAGGGGTAAATGGGCTCTTTCTTGGCCCAGGTCTGTGTAAGCATTTGTTCCCTTGCTGTATAGAAATGTGAAACTCTCTTTTGTCTAGAATTTGGGAAGATTAAGTTAAATGTCATTAGAAGCCATATCTTTTCAGAACTTGTATAGCCTTACTGCATAGTCATTTTTTGTTGTTTTTCTTTCAAAAAATACAGAAAGCCAACTGATTGTGTAGCCAACTGAATTGTATACCTGGTAAAAGGTAGGCCCAGGAAAGCAGAAGGCAGGAAAAAATTAATAAAAAAGCCAGCACCATCCATTTGCCTTTCAGAAGATAACAATTATTAAAAAGAAAGGTGAAGAGAAAGGTTCACCTTTTGAAGTAAAAGGTAGGATATTTTTAGTTTGAGTAAAACATAGTTTGAAAGTCAGTCTTTGTTTTCTGAATTATTTTCATTCCCATGGGCATATCTTAGGGAGAAACAAGGGAGGAAACTGGAATCTTTAAGGTGGGGCATTTGCAGAATGGAAACCATTGATTGACCCGATGAGATGACCGTATTTACACAGGAAGAGTATCTTAATTGGTGGATTTAAGGCTCCACCCCTCCCACTCCTTCTCCTTCACACACACACACACACACACACACAGCCCAGCAGGGTGAGACTGTGAGGAGGATTAGGTCCCACAATTTTCTTTGTCTACAGAAATAGTCCCGTATGAACATTTTCAACCCCAGACAACGGCCAGCAGTAGTCTGAGCTAAGACTTATTTTCTGCACATTGGAGATAAGGGGCAATACTCAAGTGGAGGGATAGTCACACACTATGTTCCTTCTAAGAGAGCATCAGGATCCACACAGTACCATCCTCGGGTAGCAAACCTTGGGTAGGAGGGCCTGTCCGGAGGGGGAGCCTGGCAGGTTCCATGGGCGACTCAGAAAAAAGAATGACCAAGAGGACTCAAACTGTGACTTACCCAAGCGCCTGTATCTAAAGGGAAGTGTGAATCCTTGGGAGGGTTTAAGATCCTGTAGGATTCTTTTAGGCAGATAACCCTGATTGGGGCTACAAAGAGTATAGGGTGCAAGATTGCCTGTGGACTCCATCCATGAAATGAACACAAAAGATTGTGATTAACCCCCAGGTGTGAAAGAAACACAAAGCAGGTAACATTTTGCATTAAAGAAAATCCCAGAGAAAATCTCTCCCTCTGTAACAGGGGAGAGGATGGAAGACTTGACACCTAGATCCCACCACAATATGATTCCTGCAGCCCCACAACAGAAACAGAGTAAGCAACTGATTTTGCCTTGCTATCAAATAGTGATTTCTGATTTTAAAGAAGGATTAATTTAATAAAAGGATACATTCTTTCAGCAAAAATGTGCTAAGTGGTTTCTATGTGCAAGGATTCAGAGATGAATAAAGCAATAATTTACCGTCTAGTTGGGTTGAGAATCCAGGTACTTAATTCAATGAAACATTGACTACGATGATGGGTGCAAGATGATGCATGGGTCCAGTGGAAGGAAGTGGCTCTTCTGATTAAGGATTCTGGAGGCAAGCATGGAGCAGGTGGGGTTTTGCCGGGCTTTAACGCTTGGATAGATCTGAAGGGACTGGATGGGGAAGGAGTTTTGACTGGCAAAGAATGAATGGTAGAGAGATGCCACGGAGGCCAAGGTACACCAGAATAAAAAGGATTAGCTAATGCTCTAGAGTCTGATGTCACCGATTTAATAACCAAAAGGCCCCACCTGAGAGGTGAGTTGTCCTTTTGTAGCTCATTAAAATGTTATGATATATTAATATTTCATGATCATAATATTGATATTTGTAATTAAAATCCTAATAAGAACATATTTATATAGAGAGAATGGACCTAGTTTATTTTACATAGAACACCCCCCCCCCAAAAAAAATTCTTCATATGATTAAATACCAAGTCAAGAAAAAAAAATGTGGACTGGCTTAAATATTTAAAGAGATTGAGGTCACTTGTAGTTTCTTGCCAAGTGTAGAGCCATTGGATTCTAGAAAAAATGAGAAGCTGGTTGTTCATAATAATAAACCACAAAGTTAAAGATTTACCACATACTGCATTAAAAACCAATAGCTGGTACAAGCTGGTACCGTGTATTTATTTCTGAAATGAGAAACTAGACACACCTGCTATTAGCAAATAATGACATGATACTGTGAAAAGAACAGCCGGGAAAACATACCAGAGCTGCTTAGTCACGTCATTTCATCAGGCCGGAATTACTTCTGGGCTCCGCTGAGAATTCTGAGGTACTTCGGAATTCTCTAGACCAGGAGTTCCCAACAGGGGGGCAATTCTGTCCCCAGGGAACATTTGGCAATGTCTGGAGACATTTTGGGTTGTCACAACTGGAGAAGTTACTACCAGCATTTCATGGATAGGGGCCAGTTATGCTACCTGAAATGCATAGACAGCCCCCACCATCAAAAAGAGAATTACCTGGCCCAAAATGTCAACAGTACTGAGGTTGAGATCTCTCCTCTAGACTACAAACCATTTGACACAAAAATGAGTTCTCCAAAAGCATTCATCTCCAAATTCCTGACTCTGAATCCCACATCAGTTCTGAAGATTTTCTGTACAATCACTGCCCAGAAATCCACATCCACCCTAGTTCTGAAGTTGTCAAGTGGAGAGCAGTGACCTGAATTCGATTCCTCATGTGACAATTTCCTGAGGGACCTCTGGTTGTTTAACCACTTGGTGGCTTAGGCTCCCCATCTATAGAATTGAGGAAATAATAGTCACTATCTCACAAAGTTGATGAAATGTTTAAACAAACAAATGTGAAGTGCTTAGAATAGGGTCTGTCTGGCCCAAAAAATTCAATAAATGTAAACATATTGTTATTATTATTACTTGGCACAAAGAGAAATTTAATGATTTGCATTTATCTAGATCAGTTCCCATAAGTTCAGTTATGTGAATAATAACTTTATTTCCAAGTTATCATCTAAACTTCTATTTACTCAAGATTTTTCTTAAAATTATCATACTCTAGAAACTTTTTGAGTCCTTCACAGATTTGATGTCTTATTTGTATTTTTCTAAATATATATAAAATCATGCAAGGTTGTTTGAAATCATCTCAGGTGCCCCATTGGTAGATGTGCCATAATTAGATAGCCAACCCCTTTCTAGTGGACTTTTTGTCATTCATTTGTCTGCTCAACATCTAAACATTGTACTAATCCTGCTGGAAAGGCAGAGTCCATCTCCAGTCAAAGAAGCTCTATGTGACAAGTTTTCTCTTTCCCAGCTGCCTTTGCAGTTGACATGAACATGTGACCTCAGCTTCACCAATCAGACATGCTAGTGCCTGAGTCTGACTCAGGAGTTAGTGACCAAAAGCAGCAGGTACTGTGTCAATCATCTCAGTCTCAACAAGATGAGCTCTCATGGCCACAGAGACGATGCCTTGGGAGACTAGGGGGCAGAGATTTTCTCACTGGTCCAAGATTGCCCAATAGCAAGTAAATTCCCGGAATTGCAAATGCAAATGCAAATGCTAGAGGAAGTAGGCAAGTCATGAACATGAGTAATATGATCCAGGTCAGGGGGGAGTGGTGACTGTGGGAATGTCAGACTTTCATCTAAAGTGTGCCCATGTGTTTCATGTGGGCTCATAAGTTCTAATTTTTCAAGAGAAACAGGAATTCTAAGTTTTATGTGAAACTGATGGGCAACCAATTCAAACAAACAAATGAAAACCCATCGTGTGGGACAACATTGACGAGCTCATGCATTCAGTCCTCAGGCCACCTCTATGCAAACAACAGGGTATCCCTAAATCCTCTCACCTTTCACCTGCTCCACAGTGGAAGGTTCGATTGAGAGAAAAGTAAAGCAACCTTCTTACTAATATTCAAGTAACAATAATATTAAGTAAAAATGTCATTAGAAATAATATTAATATTATTAAGTAATGTTGTTACTTAATGTCAATGTTATTAAGAAACTAGTGGCCTGGTGCATGGATTTGTGCACATTAAAAGAAAATTAATTAGAAGAAATATTTTAATATTGCTATTTGCCCTTTCTCTATAATAGAAGTGTCAACCAAATTCACGATTGACAATGACAGCTCGAAACACAGGTGTGTGATTGGCACCAGCAAGAGCTTTATATGTATCGTGCATGCGTGAGTCAACGTTCCTTTTTAAATGGCCAGTGCACATCATATGTACCAGCTGGTCAGTCGATGGACATGCAGTTGGTCACTTAGCCTTTTATATATAGAGAGAGATAACATTACTTAATATTATTAAGTGGCAATAAAAATCAGTAACTGAAATATTAGTAAGACTTCAAGATTTCCACATTTTCCACTTGCCTTCCAAGTAGAAGCCTTATTCCCTGAATAAGTTTCATGTCTGTCCTTTTGCTCATTTCATCTTCCTTCATCAACCATACTTTGCCCAACTACTTTTCCCTTTAAACCCTATCCAAGGGTCACCTTCTTCTAGAAGCCCTTCATGATTTCCTCTCCCTTTTACTCCTCTCCCACTCATCTACCTTAGGTACTCCATGGCACTCAGGGATAATAGTCTATAAATTTTTAAAAAATAATCTCGTAGCCCCCATTCTCTAGAAAACAGATAGATAAAGCTTGCATGCTAAAACCACAGTTCATTGCTTAGTCCTGTGTGCCACCTCTCAAGAGGCAATATAAAACTACTGTGACTCCAAACAGTTATGTGGGGTAAGAGGAGTGAGAAATCTATTGGCTCTTTCCTGTCTTCAGCCTCTCATTGGTGACCTGAGGCATAGACTCCCCAGCCCAGTTGCACAGAGGCCTGCTTCTATGGCACCTTCCACAATGAGATGGTGAATGCATGTCTTCTCAATAATGATGCAATCAATGACCCCAATAACGACTTTATCACTTCTATCTTTAGTGCTTAGCACATAGTAGGGGGGTAGGTGAGTTCAGCAGATTTTATGAAACATCTAGTCTTGGCAAGTGGAACGAAGCACAGAGGTGGGTAATAATAACCTTGAAATACCAAGCCCATCTTTCAACTCAATATCACAATTTTAACAAATGTTTATGTGTTCGTCAGGGTTCTCCAGAGAAATAGAACCAATACTGACATACATTTATATGATATGAATTGGGCCACACAGTTATGGAGGCCAAAATGTCCCACAATCTGCCCCCTGCAAGTCAGAGACCCAGGAAAGCTGGTGGTGTAATTCAGTCCAAGCCAGAAAGCCTGAGAACCAAAACTCCAATGGCCCAGAGCGAGAGAAAATGGCCATCCCAGCTCAAGGAGAGAGAGAGGAAGTGGCCCTTCCTTCATCTCTTTGTTCTATTCAGATGCTCACATGAATGAGGGCAAACCTTCTCTTTATCCACGCCTACTGGATCAAATGCTAATCTCTTCTGGAAATACTCTCACAGACACACCCAGAAATAATGTTTTACCAGCTGGCACACTTACCAACCCAAGGCACACTGATCTCTGGCCTTCCTCTCCATTCCAACCCCTCTCTGGCCTCTCAGGTACCGCAGGACAAGCTTACCTTGGGTAGTGGCTCTAGACAAAATTCCACCAAATTAAAAGCTCTGCAGCGTATATAATATCTATCATTAAGCACCTGCAATTTTACTATTGCCTATGTAATGCAGTTGATTTTTCTACAAGGTTGTTTGTTTTTAATATCTTTTCATTGATCTCAGAGAGGAAGGGAGAGGGAGAGAGAGACAGAAACATCCATGATGAGAGAGAATCATTGATCATGTGCTTCCTGCACACCCCTCACTGGGGATTGAGCCCGCAACCCAGGCATGTGCCCCGACCAGGAATTGAAACGTGACTTCCTGGTTTATAAGTCGATGCTCAATCACTGAGCCACACCAGCTGGACTACAAGAAGGTTTTTGTATATCTTTTCAACCAACTAAAAATGTTCCTTTTTAATGGTCTTTATTATACTAATTTGTTTGAAACACTTGTTCTCAACAGGGTTTCCCTGCACTGAATCAACAACAAATGAATATTTTTATATTGAAAATGAGTTCCCATCTAAATGGGATTTTTATATTTGCTACAGTGGAAAAAGAACCATTTGCAATTTTTATCGTTGTTTATTTTGTGCATCTACTTAGCACATAATTACTTTTCGTCTGTGTGTTTGTTTTCTCAGTTATCTACTAAACATCTTTGGGGTACACAGCACCCCAACATCCACTCACTGATCATTCAATCCTCCTTGGGATTAAAATGAGTATTAACAAAATAAATTATGGAAGAGAAATTGTCAGCGCATCTAAGGTACTAATTAAATTCTGAGTAATGCTTGATCACATCGGTTACTTTAAGAATTCTATCTCTAAAAGTAGTCTTGACTATCAGGAAAGGATAGGAAACCTTAGTTATCTGGTAAAAAGCGATGTGTCACCTTCATCACTTTACCTTTTGGCATTTCTATGGCATATTGGTCAGCAGGTGATTCGTCAGCTTTTTGTTCTAACAATGATTCATCTGTTATCACTATATTGGGTTTATATGACAAGTTTCTACAGCCTTTAAAGAGAGTTCGGGGACATTTGTGAGATCTGAAATGCAGGCCGAGGGAAGACTTTCATGGAACAGCTTTCCGCAATCTACCTTTTGCCATGTGTGGATCGTCAAATAAAGCCGAGCGGCCTCCTGAGTGGAGCCCACACATGCTGGTCCTTGGGAGAGCAAAGGGCCTCGGAACAAAGAACTTGCAACATGTACCTTCTTTAGAGCAAGTTCAGGGCTTGAAGTCAGCCAGCGATACAGAGCCAACACGGGGAGTTCAAAAGGCAAGAACGCTCCTTATCTCGGGCATCTTAGCCATGGTGTGCCCTTGTCAAGTAAAATTTAATTTCTAACGTGGAACAGGCTTTCAGATGTCATAAATGTAATCGGAGTCTGCAGATGGGGATCTTGCATCTCACGACGGCTTAGCCCAGAATCATGAAATGAAAAGTCAGAAATAAAATTTTTCTTTTTTTGCACATTAACACTGGCAATGCTAACCTTACGCAAATTTTTGGAACAACAACAACAAAAAAATGTGGGTTTTTTCATTGATGTGAATACATTTTAATAAGAAAGGGCAAGGTAAATTGTCCAAGGAATCTTGAGATGGGAGGGACTTTACAAGGTACTGTCTAACCCCACACTTTAGAGTTATAACAACGGGGCAGAGCGCCTGGTGAGTGAGGCGGCCAGAGGGACCCATCCGCCCTTGGAGTGACATTGTGAGCGGCCACCTGCTCTACCTCATCCAAAATCAAGCTGACTCCAATTATAATAAAATCTCTTTATACAAAAACAAAATTAAATTTGCTAAATTGAAAAAATTAGCCCATCTGGGTGTGGCTCAGCTGTTGAGCATTGACCCAGGAACCAAAAGGTCACCAGTTCGGTTCTCGGTCAAGGCACATGCCTGGGTTGCGGGCTTGACCCTCCTTAGGGGGCGTGCAGGAGGCAGCCGATCGATTATTCTCTCTCATCATTGATGTGTCTATCTCTCTCTCTCCCGCTCCCTTCCTCTCTATGGAATTAATAAAAACATATTTTTTAAAAAATTAAAATAAATAAAAATTCATTATTAATTAGTAATGAAAAAGTAAAACTATCTGAGAAAAGATTGCTTCATTCACATGACATGTATATTCTTAAAAACCTGTAAAGTCCATTTTTACAAATAAAATGTATTTTTAGACCCTTTGCTCGCTTCACAGATTGCATTCGGCATAGTTAACTACTCACCTTCTCGAAACACTGTCTTGCCTTCCTAGACTTCACTTTCTTCCCATTGTCCTCAGTGTGAGTCACTGCTCCTTCTCTGCCTCCTGTGCTGCCTCCTCCACTCCCGCTGTCCAGCAGGTGAGCGCCAGCACACCTAAGGCACACCTGGGACCTCTCCTTTTCTCCTCTCTCCTCTGCACAGCCTCACCCTTTTCAAAATCTGTAAGCATGTTGTTTGTGTCGTTGTCGACTTCGTTATGTTTCCCCCAATAGAATGTAAGCTCCACCGGGCTCAGACTTGGTCCTGTGACCACCGATCCCCGGTGTCTAGCAGAGCACCTGCGCGTAACAGACACTCAATAAATTAACTGTTTCATTCATGAAGTAACCAGTGGGTTAGAATGCACAAGTGAATCAATCCCCTTTGAAAGAAACAATTTAAGAATTATAGGGTCATCTTGGGGTGTGTAGGTGACAGCCCAGTCTTCCTAACCTGCATTGGTTTAAAGCAGCGGTTCTCAACCTGTGGGTCGAGACCCCTTTGGGGGTCGAACGACCCTTTCACAGGGGTCGCCTAAGACCATCCTGCATATCAGATATTTACATTACGATTCATAACAGTAGCAAAATTACAGTTATGAAGTAGCAACGAAAATAATTTTATGGTTGGGGGTCACAACATGAGGAACTGTATTTAAAGGGCCAGAAGTTGAGAACCACTGGTTTAAAGTGAGGAAAACCTATGTACACACACACACACACACACACACACACACACACACCCCACACACTTTTCCCAGCGAAAGTATTCATTCATTTTAAGAAATTTTTGCATGAATTAAATCGGTGCTCAGGAAATGTGTATATCCCTTGGAGTTCTTCATAACAAAATCTGGCCAATGGGAGACAGCGTTCCATTGCTCTCAGTCACTCAACAAATACCTGTTGAAAGGCAGTTGTCGTTATTTCCATGTGACAAGTGCCATCCAAGGCTGTGGGAAGTCCTATTTTGGGGTGAGAACATGTAAACAGGGAAACAAAAAATAATGTTCCCTTTAGGCCTAAGGAGATTTGGGGTGAGGCTCAATTTTGGGGAAAAGTCCAGAATAAAAGGGACTCTCATATCCTGGTGGTGGGAAGGATTTTATCCATTGGGGTTTTTATTATCTGTCCTATAAATACCTGAAATACAAAAATGCAGCCAAACTCTAAATGCATTCATTTTTTTTTTTTTTGCCATAAAATTAAGAATTTCATCTGACATTCCTCCCTGTAGTTTACTCCCACAAATCAGCGGAGATCGTAAAAGCTATTTCTAGTGAGAGAAGAACAGTGTGGGGAAAAAAACGTCTTGTGCTTGGTAGACTTTAGAGCTGTAAGGAATCTCAGGAATACTAGAAATTAAGCAGGACGCATATTTAGTGAAACGCCTTAAGAAACAAAATAATAAAGCAGGTGAGGGCTGACCGGGAGGAGGCAGCCTGCATCCAATGCTGCATATTCTTCATTTGTTTCATCTTGTTTTTATCACTTTCTCTGATGAACCATCCAACCCCTTTGATGGCCTCTTTCTTCTTTCCACCCAAAATAGGCTTTCCGAGCCCGTCCCTTGTCTTTGATTCTCCTCCATGTGCTCTACCTCAGCACGTCTCCAGACTCTCACACCCCCTGGGGATGGCTCTCAGCTCTGGCTCTATCCCTGACTTCTCAGCCAAACCCAGTTCCTCTTCCTCCTCCTGCCCACTGAACTCTTCTCTTTGGGGGTCTTCCAGTTGCTGTAACCAAGTGTCACAAATTGGGTGGCTTAAGGCAACAGAAATGTATTGTCTCACAGTTCTGGGGCCAGAAGTCCAGATCAAAGTGCTGGCAAGTCCATGCTCCCTCTGAAACCTGTAGAGGAGAATCCTGCCACGCTCCCGCCCCCCGCCCCCTGGCTCTTCCAGGCGTCTGGTGGTGGCCATCAGTCCTTGGTCTTCCTTGACTTGTAGCTAAATCACCCCAGTCTCTGCCTCTATCATGACATGGCCTTCTCCCGTGTGTGTGCGTGTCTTCATGGCAATTGCCTCTTCTTATAAAGACTCCAGTGAGCGCTGGCTGGTGTTTCTCAGTGTTTAAAGCACCAGCCCTAGCACTGAGGGGTCATGGGTTTGACCTCTCTGGTCAAGAGCATGTGCCTGGGTTGCAGGTTTATTGCCCGGCCCTGGTTGGGGTGTGTGGAGGAGGCAGCCAATCGATGTCTCTCTCACCTCTCTCTCTCTCTCTCTCTCTCTCTCTCTCTCTCCCCCCCCCTTCCTCCTCCCTTCCATTCTCTCTAAAAAGCAATGGGAAAAAAATATCCTCAGGTGAGGAATTTTAAAAATAAATAAATAAAGACCAGTTACAATGGACCACCCTAAGGAACTCTTCTTAACTTGATTATATCTGCAAAGACCCTGTTTCTAAATAGAGTCACCTTCAGGGGTACTGAGGGTTATGACCTCAATGTGTCCTGGGGGCAAGGGGCGGGGAAATATAATTTAACTGCTAATAGATGTATGAGTAACATTTTAAGGAAGTGTTAGAAACTTCACCTTGGCAGGCGGAACAGGAAGGACTCTGGCAGGACTGATTTGTGACTTGCTGTGGAGACCACAAGGTTAGGGGGGATTGAGAACCTGGGCTGCCATTCCCACTGTGAGAGCCACCAAAACCCAAGAGGTGGAAATCAGTGGGCCCAGTCTATCAAAGATATTACACAGCACCTGTTAATGTAGAATTGCTAAATATTTAAAATGATACAAAAAAAAAAAAAAAACACCTTCAAAACCCCTCTCAATCTCTTCTGTGCCTTCTCTACCCCTGTCGTGTCTTTCACCTTCTCTCCCACGCATTCCCCACCTTCCCTCTGGGCCTCCAGCCCTGACATCCTCCGAGAAATTCCTGGGGCCTTCTCCTTCCCCTGCTGTTGCTTGGAATTACCCCGGCCACCTTACTACATACCCATCCGACTGCGGAGGAGAAAAGAAGGGGGTGCTCTTAGGAATAGTGTGTTTCAGTCCATTCCAAACTTGACTCTGGGCAAATCTGAATAACTAAGAAAAATTAAAATAAAACAGTGTCAGCTTCTTCCTGGGCCTCTAAGCTTTGTGTCTCTCACCTCCCTGGGGCCATGAACTGTACCAGGATGTTCTTTGCACATTTCCTGTGCTCAGTAACTCAGCATCCTGGAACAGAACTTATCTCCACATTGAACACTGCACATCCGATCGCCCTGTTCCTCCTGGACTTTGAGCTTCAACAGTCCGGGAGGTGGGACAGGAAGGGAGGGAGGGAGAGAGACCTCATTGATCAAGGGTTCTAGGAGGTTTAGTGATGCAAAGGTTGATTCACGGAGGTGGGGCAGGGAGGACTTGGCCCTGAGAAGTCTGAGGCCGGGAAAAGGAGACAGTGATGGTCGGAGCGCAAATTAGACACTCGAGACAAAATAATACTGAAGGGTCAACGCGTTAGTTGTAACTTCTGTCTTCTTGTCTCCACCCCCCTTCCTGGAGGGGAGTCTTGTCTTGTTTACCAGCGTCTTTCCAGCACTCACCCTCTTGCCCTGCCTGGCACACAGCAGACGCCAGTCTCTGTGACCATCTTTCGTGTCTTCTAATTTGCAAAGCTCTTCCCTATTGCTGAGCCTTAGCACAAACTAAAAACACTTGGTTTGATCTGGACCACTTTCTCTTTCAAATGACGGCTCCTTTTCATGCTTTGGTTCACAGCTTAAATGTTAGCTCCTGGAAGAACACACGTTCTATTTAAAGTAAATTGCGCGCGAGCACACACACACACACACACAAACACCACATGCCCGTGCTAGCCGTTATCACAGCATCCTATTTATTGTTTTCATAGCCCATTCCACAATCTGCAATGGTGTGTTTCTTGTCTAGCTCCTCTACTTGCCTGTAGGTGCTAGGAAGAGAAAATTCACATTCATCTTATTCATTGTTGTAGCCCCAGCAACCAGCACATCCAAAGGCTTTCAATAGATAAAGGTTAAGAAACAAAAGAATGAATATATACACTCAGAATTTAATAAACCTGTCAGAATTTTAATACGCTATTACACAGGAATTTTGGCATAAACTAAAAATGGCATCTTAGGCCAGAAGAGGAAAGATGAATTATTTATTAACTGTCTAGGATCGATTGAATAACCCAAATGAAAGCTGACTCTATTCCTTCCTTACTCTATATCAAAATCAGTTCCAAATGCATCGAAGATGTAAGCCTTAAAAAATGAAGTCAGTAAAAGAACATGAAGAAAATGTACAAGAAGTTTTAATCATCTTAATGCAGAGATGTTTTTCTAAGCAAGCCAAAGAAGGGACGATTGATATAGATAAATACATAAACACTTAACACTTTCTTCACACCCACACATACACATTCAAAACATACTCAGAGACAAAAGATAAACAACAAAATAATTGTTACACTTGACAAAAGCCCTGATCTTATTATAAACCTCGTGTTGTTGCATACAAATGATAAAAACACTAATAACTCAAAATAAATACAAAGGACATAAGCAGACCACAGAAAAATTCATGCAAAATGGCTTTAAAAAAATGGGATATAGAATTTTAAGAATATCAAAGGAAAGGAATGTACATTAAAAAGTGAGGTAACCATTTTTCATCTTTGAAATAGGCAGAAATGAAAAACCTTAATAATGTTTAGTGTTGGCCAATATGTGGAGAAATTCGCACTGGCATATTATCAGGGGGGCATACATTCTGTCTTTTGAAAGTCAGCCTCATCGGGTCAGCTGGTCTTTGAGCATTTTTATGTCTGTGCGAAGGACAATTTGGCAACACTTACTGGCATTTTAAATGCACATACTCTTTGGACAGCAGTTGTAGAATAAAATAAGATTTTATTCTACAGACAAACATGGACACATATGCAAAGATTCATGCAGAAGACCAAAACAACCGAAATGACCTTGAATAGTGGACTGATGAAATAAGGTTTGGTTCATACCCATAATAAGCTACCATATGGTCACTGGGGGAAAATATGCCAATGACATGTATGTCTTTAATATAGTGAAGCAGACAAGATATGGAACAGAATGCATTGTATAAACTCGTTTGTTGAGAGAGAAAAAAGCAGTCCAGAGATAACAGACAAACAAATAAATAGACAGACAGATACACATTTCTGGAAGGTATTCACAAGAAACCACTAGGGGAGGGGCTGGGAGGTCAGGAGGGTTATTTTGCATGATAAATTTTCATATTATGAGCAAAAAAATTTACTAAGTGCACATATTATTTTTTAAAATTTAAAAACCAGCTAAATTATAATGTTATTAGCATAACTCAGTGTAGCCCTCAAAAAGATTTTCTGTTCTAGTAAAAGTGATGTTAGTAAAATAGAAAGATTTTTCAGTCTGGTTAGTGCTTTTACTATTACAAGGTATAAAATTTTAAATGAACACCCAAAATTTAAAAAAAAAAATACACACACTTTCAATAACCTAAAAGACAGGTTTAGTCCTTTAGTTGTGATTAGATTATTAAACTTAAAAACCCTACACTTGATTTACTAATAAATATTTCATTATAAAAAGGGCCTGCCAAGGCAGCTTGGACAGGTTAAGCTCATTTGTAGATATGGCCACTCCCGACCCATCCCCAACAGTGTATTCAAATTCAGTGCCAAAGGTTACTTATTAAACTCAAGAGATCGTATGTCCTGGGAAAACCATTATCAACTTGGCCTTTAGGAGAGCTGATCTCTTCATAAAATACAGAACAAATACCTCAGAAAAACGAAAATGGGCAATCATCATGTAAGTATTTATTGCCTTTGGGAATCGAATACAGTTTTCCTTTTGGTTATATAGCATGTGTAGAAATTTAAACTATGAAATCATAATTAATACTTTTATACTTTATGATTGTGATGACTCCTTATGACTGATTTTCACAACAGCATATCATGCTTTTAAAATGCAGTTAGAATGTATTCTCCGCCCCCCCACCCCCGTTAGTCAAAAATCTCTTAGGAGGGAGATTAAGGTGATGATGAAGATTCTTTCAGGGAAGTGTTTAAAATGAGGTGCTTTGCAGAGAGCAAAATGGTTAATATGTATTTGTGGAATGAATGACTAGCTCTGTTAGTAGCAAAGATGCACAAAAGTTCATAGACTGATCATCAGAGTTCTGCAGGGAAGGCATGGTTCTTGCAAAGATCAGTAGACCAAGGTAAAAATATTCCTACAAGGCCATATAACTTGGATTAAAAGCTGAAAATATTCCAGTATTATTTCTAAACAGCATCAAATATCCAGATATTTTTGCAAATATCTAGGAAATGGACTCAATATTTTACCTTTCTTCTGAAATACCTAGGCTCATGTGAAAAAAAAGTGTCTAAATCACTGATAACTAACAACTGACTAAAATACTACCATTTGGAACCAACTATGCACAAGGCAGGTCAGAGTAAAATCTTGAAAAATAAATAGCTGAAACTGTTACAGTAAGACTTTTCTAAGGTTTTGGTGCACCTACTATGGCTTCCCATAGCAACAAAATGATTTCTTGTGTGAGCACGAGGAGCAAAGAGAATAAAACTCCAAAATGTTCTGGAAACTCTAACTTGGTTTATATGGGTTTTTTCCTTTGCTATAAATTAAACGTGCACTCATATGGTTGCAAACCTACAAGTTTCTTCTTCAGAGAGGCATTATTTTTTAAATCATCTGTAAATAACATTACATACTAGCCAAGATTATGAGCCCTCTAGTCAGTATATCTTTCAGAGAAACTGAAACCTATTCCTCTCCCCTGGCAGTTTAGTAAGGCATCTCATCCCTTGAAAGTCAACCCACAGGGAGATGGCCTTTGTGAGTGGTCTAGCATTTTTACGTATTTCTCTTTTGATTCTTCAGAGCCAGTCGTACTGCCTCTCAGAGGGCAGTCAGCAGTTGCCCAAAGGGGACACCACACCCTCGGCAGCCGTGCAGCCGCTCAGCCGCCCGTCAGGGAGTGGACAGCCAGAGCCCCAACAGCCTGTAAGCACGTTTTCCCTCCAAACCATAGGTATGACTGGGCTTTCGTATGAGCCCAGTGTTACTCGCCACCACTTGTCTTACCGGTCCCTCTGCCATCCTCCAGTCTGAAAATGTCATCACCAGGCATTACTTCCAAGCAAGGAAACATTTCCCCCAGAAAATGCTTGCTATGATATTTTCAGCTAATTTAAAAATGTAATCTAAGCACTGAGCTTACATTTCCAACAGTGTCCCCTTAACAGTGCCTTAAGATGCAGAGCATGAGGCTACAATACGGCCACTAGGACATTTTTGAAAATACTAACAGAATTTAAGGTGTGCCCAAAGAATGAATCTGTTTGAAGACTATGTTGCTAAATGAGTAGATGCAAAACTTTTTGAAAGTACAAAACATTGTTCCAGTAATGACTTTAATGACTTGCATTAGAAAGTTACTTGAGCTCAGCTGGTGTGCATTGGTGGTTGAGCATGGACATATGAACCAGGAGGTCACGGTTCGATTCCTGGTCAGGGCACATGCCTGGGTTGTGAGCTCGGTCTTCAGTAGGGGGCATGCAAGTTCCTTTAAAAAAAGAAAGTAACTTGAATATAAATTTAGGACAATGCTTGTAGTTCTGAAGCAACTATATAACCAAAACAAATTTTAAAAAATTAAATACTAGTAAAACATAAGCTGATGGTGTGCAAATGTATGTTCTTGCTGTCATGTAATAGATGATGTTATTTTGCTGAGATTAAATGGTCTTGCTCAATGTGAAAACAGCCCTGATTGCTATGATGTGCTGTGTGACTTCTTAGTTCTCCTACCACGTTTCTCTATCCAAACTACTGATAAACTTTTGTTTATAAGACTCTCTGCAATACAGTTGGGCCTCCTCTTGGCTGAAATGCGTATTTGAAACCTCCCTCTGTTTTCTGTTCTTTTATCATTATCCTGCACAATTAAAGTATGGCTATTTGGCATATATACAATCATAAGTAGACACACAAATGCAGGCATTGAAATAATGAGTCTTGGTCATGATTGGCCATCCTGATGATGTAATATGCTTTATATTTGTTTTTAAGTTATCGGCTTTCATTATACTATTTAAGAAGCCTACCAGGAGAGGTTTGAATCCCCACGAATATGCCCACAGACCAGGATTCTACAGATAACTGTTTGGCAAATATTGCTCTAAAGCCAACAGTCTTGGCCAGGAGATTACATTTTCCAAGGTACTATAATATGAAATACTAGCCAATTCTAAAAACTGAAAATTACTTTTTTGCTTTGTGCTTTACCCCCATTCTTTTGTCATGAGTAATGATTTTTTTAAAAACTAAAGACCTAGTGTTTGTGACTCGCCTATTTGGAGCAGTAATAAGATACTGGGTTGTTATCATTTGCTAAGTCACACCATTTTCAAAGAGTCTGCTGAGCCTAGAGGGCATATCCTTGTATATCCTTGTGCTCAATGACTTTGTTATTTGCCTAGAAAAATAAGATCCACAGAAAAATATGCTTCGCTTTAGCCAAATGACACTCCAATATACCATGTGCATTGTTTTCAAGAGAATCGGAATCTAGAGGGAAAGAGAGTACTGAGATAGAGTGACATAGAGTGTGGCTGCAGGGTATTGGTGGAGTAATAGAGAGGGTGTGAGATATAGGGGGACCACTGATATATATGGGAAAAAATCACAAACTTAAGAGGACTAATAATTTCTGGAAAATTACTTTGAAGACCCACTAGACAGGATTACAGTCTAGTCTTGCTACTCAAAGTGCGGTCTCTGGAAGAGTGGCAGCACCCACATTTTTGCCTGGGTGCTTATTAGAAATGGAGACTCTCAGGCCCACCCAGACCTACTGAGTCAAAACTCTGCATTTTTAGCAAGATCCTCAAGTGATTGCACTGAACTGGAGAACAAGTTCTCCAACTGCACACTGGGGAGTTCTAGAAATCACAGATGTCTGAGTCCCACCCCCAGAGAGTCTGAATTCATTGGGGCCTGGGCATTGGGATTGGCGACTGTTCCCCAGGCGATGTTAATGGGCAGCAGAGTTTGAGGAACACGGACCTGGAGCACACCAGCACCCATACAAGGACAGATCAGCACCCGGCCCACAAAGGCAGGTGTCATTGTGAGTGTCCATAAATGAAAACTATGAGCCTGTGAATGTGGGAACATCTGCTCAGCAACCTGCCATGGTGTTTGTGAACATGCCACGTTTATGACTTCCTTGTGCCAACATAAATATTGTCTAAAAGGGAGAGCAGTTTGGGACTTGCAGCAGGTAAACACCAGGCAAATTCAGATGAAGGTGGATAGGAACACCTGGGAGTCACGTGACACAAGGGGAATAGGTCTGGATTCCCAAGAAAAGGAGGGAGGCTCTGGAGGTAGGTAAAAATGTGATGGGAATTTGGGATAAAAGGGAGTGTCGTTTTAACTGAGAGTATGTGTTAAAATATGACCCCAAAAGCCAAAGAAATGTAGTGAACCCCAAGCAGAAACCGGCCTAGACCAGGCAGCCATACCTCTCTTATCAGGAAAACTTTTATTTCAGAAAGTTAGTCCTCAGAACACCACCATGAGTGTAAGAGGAAACTAAAAGGCCCTTGAACGTCAAATTATGGCATCTACTACAGCATACCGTCTTTGATTGGAACAAAAAGAAAGATAAAAATGTTTTTAAAAATTTAAAGAAATAATTAATAGGTTTGGATCCAATGCACATTTAAACTCCCTTCCCAGGGGAAATAATAAGATCCATTGTTTTGATTGTGATTGAGACAGAAATTTGCTCAAAGCAAATTTAGCTATTTCACCTTGTTTCCTTTTCAGCAAATCAGAACTTGTTCATATCATTGATTATGCTCTACTACACAGCACCGTTCAGTGCTGCACTGGCCCAGCTCAGCCCCCAATATTTTCTCTTTTCAATTCCATCTGATCCACTTATCATTGACTCTTGAGGATTCCAGAGCACACTAGCTTCTTTTTTTTCCTGCAGGCAATGAATCCTGAGTTCATACCTTCATTAAATTGGCAAAGAAAACAGCCTTTGGCAATAGAAGAAGGAAATGGATAATTCTTTTCTAGTGAGAAAAGTACGTCATTTTTCATAACTCTTGAAGGCATGGTTTCTTTACGGTTGAGAAATAGCCATCATCTCCCCACTACCACACTATCCTCCAGGTTCACTTTTGTTGATGCAATACAGCAGTAATTGGATAGCTAGAGGTTTAACACTCTTCAGGGGTCTCTAACTCCCCAAACAATCTGTGGACAACCTCAAAGCAGACAGTATTTTCACCAGGACACAAAATCTTATTTCCAGACAATGCATGTTATTCTGCCTCTAGAAGGAAGTCTGAGTTCTCTGGCCCAACATAATACTAAAGGGCCCCTAAGAATGAGTCAGCTGAGGCTGCTGGTGGAGGCTGTGATGCCTCCAACAACTGTGATGCAGACAAAGAAGCAGAGGGGTGATGACAGGCTTCTCCCTTTGGACGGACTTTGACTCCAGCTCTTCCTCCTAGTGACCTCATCCCTGCATTCGTCTTTCAGATTTGTCACCGGGGCTGCTTAAAAAAAGCTAAAGACACCATGGTCCTCTTCTAATCTTCCCTTTTAGGTAACTACCACAGTTTGCTCGTTGTGACTGGGATCTTGCTTTAGTCGGTACCTATGTGCCATTCACCAGGAGAAGCTCAGCCTTCTCAACACCTTTTAAACTAACGTGTTGACAGAATTGTTACAACCACTAGGCCAAGGTTGCAGACCCTTAGCACCTTAGATCTTGGCACTATTGACATTTGGAGCCAGAGGATTCTTTGTTGTGAGAGGCTGTCCTGTGCCTTGTAGGATTTTTGGCAGAATTCCTGGCCTCTCTGACTGGATGCCAGTAGCACCTCCCCTATTTGTGACAACTGAAAATGCCTCTACATATTGCCAAGTGTCCCCAGGGAGGCAAAATCGCTCCTGGTTGGTTAAGAATCACTTCATTGGACACAGATGGGAAAGCAAGGCTATTGGGTAGGAGATGACCCCATAATATCTTTATCTGGCTGAATTTCCACCAGCAACCATGAATTTCTGCTCGCTCCTCTGGCCCAGGCATTCCCCCACACTGACTGCCTCTTTCATCACCAGGTAAAAGTCGACTCATCTCGAACATGGACCCTTGTAGCCCTGTTGGTGACAATAGAAACTGAGAGGCAGCGGTCCCCCCCCCCCCCCCCCCCAAAGGCTGTTAGCACATTAGTAACTGCTGAGGACCAGGGTGAGAGGGCTTTTCTGCAGGAATACCCAGGAATGAGGCTGCGGAGCTGTTGTTTCTCCTGCCTAGATGAGCAAGGCTCACCTAGAAAGATACTGAGTGAAACTCACCTCTCTGTTTGGGCGCAGCCTCCATTCAATCTCCCTATACCAGAGCCCACTGCACTGTAGGCCCATCTCATCGTATGCTCTTCTAAGTATATTGTCAGTACTTTCAGGAATAACGGCGCCTAAAGATCTTCTTAAGGTCAGGTCTCAACCCCATAGTCACCTTTGACTGGTAAATATCACATTGACTGATAAATATCACACTGACAGGTACAACCCAGGGCATAGCCTAAGAAAGCTTATTTTTCTGGAAACGACCTAACTATATTAATCTTCATCAAAAGATGTTCTTAATATGACAACATTTAAGTAACCTCAAACTTAGGAGAAAGATCATTTTTTAATCTAGAACGTTTCACTCAATTTTCATAGTCATTAGCAACATATGTAAGTAAATCATATTGAGATGTGATCCTAGCCAATGTTTTGTTTTGCTTTGTTTTTCCAGCCTTATCTGCCAATGATGCAAATATTCCTACTCATTTAGACTGATGGCCAATACTTAATTTATATATGGCATTTTGAGATTGCGTCTTTGAAAAGATGGATCAATAGCAATAAACAGCTCCGTGCATTCTCAGCACCCTGCTAAGGTTGAGCAGAGCCCAGGTTTCCTAACATACTTTCCTAGCTATCTGGTCTACCTCCTGATTAATAGATTTCTAAAGGGGGGTACAAGTGGGAAGAGGATCTAAGAATGGAGGAATTGGCTTTGCCATTAATCATTGTGACCATGGAGAATCTTAATTAAAATGGAGCAATAACTACATGGTATAATGCCAAATATTCTTCTAAGATTGAAACTGTGCCTAAATATAGCCAACAGAGTATACTGAAATATATTTTTTTCTATTTAATGGCTTTATTTTTACTCTGACGAGCATTTGAGTAGATTTTGATTTAAAAACCCCCTAAAAGCAAGACTTTATCAAATTTACTGTTCCAAAGAAACTGTACCCAACAAACAATTAACTTAATAAAACAGTATCCCACTAATCATCTAAGATTCATGTTTAAAAATGTGAATGGTCCCTCTGTTCTGTTTCAAATTGCCCATCCATGTCTACTGAACATGTCTATGTAAATGTCACAAGGATAATTTCTGGCTCTGAATCCATGAACTTTAATAGCACAACACTGCATTCATACTAACTGGTTTCAAATACAAATAAATGATCAGTTAGAGGTTTAAAAAATTATCCTGAGAGAGAAGAGTTTAGGGTTTTTCCATAAGCAAGCAGGTGACCCTGGGAAGACTTAACAAGCAGGTCTCAGTTTATCTGTAAAATATGGGGATTGGTACATTCACTGTTTCTCAAACTTCAGATGCCAATATGACCTTTACACAGCTAGTAGGTGATGGAATTCAAACACAATCTGGATCCAGGATTATATATATTATGTGCCACATCTTTTTTTTAATCTATTGTGAATAACAACAGAATGAATCACATTGCCTTATTTCATCTTCCTGAGATTCTGCTGGGTAGGGCAGGAATTGGTCCCAGTTTACAGATGAGAAGCAGAAAATGTGATTCCGTTTGGCTCAGAAGAAATATTGGGAGCAGACCTAGACAGTAAGGCCTCTCCACACACACTCTTTGCCCACAGGAGAGGCCTTTGATTTTTATTTCACTTCCTTGTGTTTCATGGTCAAGAACATTTATAATCCCACAATCTATGCAAGGGGTCCTTGGCTTCCCTGGTCATCAGAGAAGCAGCAGGTCTCAACTGGTGTTTCTGTAAAAAGACCAGCATTCTAAGAATTGAACTGAGCTTTTCTACCATTAAATTAAAAAAGTTTTTTTTGACAGGGACAAAAAAATTGGTGAATAAGTTAATAGTGGAGTTTTTGGATCCAGATTGTGTAGGTCTGAATTCCATCACTTACTAGCTGCATGACTTCAGGCAAGTTATTCACCTCTTTATGTCTTGGTTTTCTCATCTGCAAAATAGGAGATAATAATACCGACCTCTTAGGATAAATGAGTTATTATATGTAAATTGTTTGGACCAGTGCCTGGCACATAGTGTTTTATAGTCTGCTGTCATTCTCAATTTTATGTGTTTCTCCCATAAATTTCTCTTAAACTCTAAGCTACTACTTATCAATAAGTACAAAATGGGTTCTGATTTTGGACAAAAAATGTAATCAGTTTTAAAGGTGCCTCATAAAGCACCATGTCAAGAGCTCATTCAACACTCCATGGGAATCAGGTCAAGGTGGGAGGAAGTGATAAGAATAACATGGAGCACTCACCACCTGCCAAGCACTTTTTTTATTATATATATTTTATTGATTTTTTACAGAGAGGAAGGGAGAGCGATAGAGAGCTAGAAACATCGATGAGAGAGAAACATCGATCAGCTGCCTCCTGTACACTCCCCACTGGGTATGTGCCCGCAACCAAGGTACATGCCCTTGACTGGAATCGAACCTGGGACCCTTGAGTCTGCAGACCGATGCTCTATCCACTGAGCCAAACCGGTCAGGGCATGCCAAGCACTTTTGATACAAATCCTTACAACAACCCACAAGAAGGTGCTATTATTACCACCTTTTAAATGGGAAAATAGAGACTTAGAAAGTATAAGGAGAGAAATAGCATCGTGCCAGGTTCAAGGGTGGGTATCTTGGGAAAGGGTACCTATATGACCACAAGGAAGTCTCTTTCCCAAGCTGGACCTCAGTTTCCCCAATCCTTAAAATCTACACAAAGTAAAATCTACACAAGCTAAGCCCAGAGTGCCAACATTGGCTCAAGGTGCCATTTACTAGCAGTGGGAATGGTCGCTGCTTACACTGAGGAGAATTCAGGGAAGTTCAAGGCTCTCCCCAGCGCAACCCTCACCTGCCCCCATATTGCTTCTGCTCATAAGCCCAGGCCACTACCTGGTTTGAATCCTGGCTCTCATATTTAATCTCCTCAGCCTCCTCCTGATTTCACGGCCGCCGGAACAGCAGCCCTCTTTAGAGGCATGTATAATGAGCCCTCTGCCCTCTGTCCCCAGCACTTCCTCAGAGCCCTGCTGTCTCAGAGCCCGGACACCAAGCAACATTCTCAAATATTTACTGAGCAGACTGCAGCCAGCCAGGGCCACTGCACTGGGAAGCGCAAACAATCAAAATGCCACTCCCATTACATTTTGATAATATTTCAGAGTTTACAAATGAGCCTGACATGCTCTGTCACCAAGCATCCCACCACCTACGTGCTACCAACCTAGTGCTGGCTGTAATCTGGCACGTGCCACCGCATCCCAAACACGACTGCATCCAAACCTCACACCACCCTTGTCAGTGGGTGCTTCTCCACTTTAAAGACAGACAACAAAGGCTCAGAGAGATGTGTCAACTTCCCCACCATCATACAACCAGAGAGGGGCAAAGCGTAACTGAACACAGTAGGTCTGACTCCCAAGCCCACACCAGGTCATTAGACCAACCATGTTTGCTCTGCAGTGGCACAGTGACAGGTCACAGTAAGCACATGTAGGCACAGACCCTGAAAGCATCACACTGTAGCTCTCCCTGGAATGTCCTTCCCTCAGCCCCAGGCCTCTCCTTCCTCACCACCCACCTTACCTAACTTCTATGCATCTTTCAAAAACTAGCACAAATGTCAACTTCTCCATAAAAATCCCTTTTTCTCTTCTCAGCTATTTGCACCTAACTGTTTACCAACCCATAATGCAGTTGTCATTGATCTACTTTCACCTTTATTTCCCTGGGGACAAGGACTGGGTTTCATAGATCATTAAGTCCCCTGGCCTGGGGTAGTGAGCACCACACAATAGATCTTCAATACCTGTCTGTTGAGGGCAGGATAGGGAGAGAAAAAAAAGGGAGGAGTAAGGAGGAAGGAGAAAGGGAAGAAGGAAGCAGAGAAAGAGAAAGGAAGGGAGGAAGCAGGGAGAGTGGGAGGAACTGTTCCGAGGACAGTCTGATTTGCCTGCCGCCTATTGCTTTTTAATTAGTTCCGAAGTCTCTCAGGAGGCAGTGCAGTCTTATGTTCCACTTGGGATGCTATCCAAATAGAAGATCAAGTCACCTGGCTGACAGTAGGAGTGACTTAAATATGAGTGCACTTAAGGCTGGGCCCTGGAAAATCCTGGTTCCCATATAATACACAAAGCAAGCACTTTGCAAACCATATCTACCAACATCTTTTCCACACACTCCATCCCCAGGGTTTGCTGCAAGCTGGAGGAAGACTCTCTTTAAATGCCCCCTTTCGATCAGAACAGCTAAGACTTCCTTAACGTGCACGGGGACAGAAGCCCTTGGCCACGTGTCTGTTTCTCCACTCTGCCCTTCCCACTGTGGGTATCAGTATCTGATATAAGAGCAGAGCATCCGCCGGGGCAGGGGAGGCGCAGATGCTGGCACATCCCTGAGTCCTTTCCCAGAGATGGTGTGTCCACTATTCTTTCCGTCCATGTGACATGGCTTCTGAGGCTTATGGCACCTCCGTTTATTTCTATACCTCCTTCCTCCAGAGAAAGGGAGCATTCGCCTCCTGGTTTTAGAAGCAGGATCATGGAGACACAGAGAAGTGACAGGGAGGCATGCTAGAAGGAAGAAACACCAAGATGGGCATCCCCAGCGTATTCATGGCCAGGCAGGACCTTCTGTGGGTGAATAGTATCTGGTTCCACGCTGCACCTGACACACTGGCACAGGCAGCACTTCACCAGGTACCAGGTTGTGTCTCACACTCAATCAGGTGTGAACGACCACCCTTGTCCAATGGGACTGATGAACAAGCGTGGCCTTGGGGTGTCATCCTGAGTCCCCAGGACTTCACAGCCTGAATTGTTAACCTCTTAACTGCCCCGTGTGAAATACATGCCTGGAACTCTCGATCCAAATTGCAGGGGATCAATGAAAAACTGATCGTCCGAGCGCCACTGACAAGATGAAAAGGTCTCCAGCGGGAAAGGGATTAACATATTCTGGAAAGTTCATTGGCGATCTGCCTCCAACTAATATCGCTTACATTCATTAAGCACACACTCTCTGTTAGGCTCTTTTTAAAAATTTAATATATTTTTATTGATTTCAGGGAGGAAGGAAGAGGGAGAGATAGAAACATCAATGATGAGAAAGAATCATTGATTGGTTGCCTCCTGCACACCCCCTACTGGGGATGGAGCCCGCAACCTGGAATCGAACCCGGGACCCTTCAGTCCACAGGCCGGCGCTCTATCCACTGAGCAAAACCAGCTGAGGCTAGGCTTCATTTTAGATACTTGGCACGAATGACTTCCTTTCAATTCTCACAAAAGTCCTGCGAGGCAGGCACTATTATCATCCCCTTTTATCTTAAGGAAACCACCGCACAGAGGGGTTCCCAAACCTGCCCAAGGTCCCCAAGTAACAAGCAGTCACTGGATTATGACTAGAAAGCCGTGTTCTTAAATTTGACTGTTATGTGCTCAATGGCCACCTGGTAAATCAAAATGTGCAGAGTTGAAATCTAAATATCATTACAAGACAAAAAGCAAAGGATGGCCCAAAGAAGCAGAGGAAGCTGGCATCTGTGTGGCCCTCTCTCTCGCAGGCATTTGAAAACCTCTCAACCTTACAAGGCAGACACTGCCCCCACTTTACAGATAAGGACAGGGAGGCTAACGGTTAATGGTCCAAGTTCACAGGGCTGCTACGAGGCAGACCCACATTTAAACTTGGATTCATGTGGGCTGAGAGCCCAGACTTCTGTAACCGTTTTTATTAGCATCTAATGTCTTGTCTTTTTTATGTGTCTCCTGAGTATCAGTACAAATCCTTTTTTAAAAAAAACAACACACAAAAACCTATTATGACTTGTAGTTGGAAGCAAGTGAAATATGTATTTGCCAAAACCCTCACAAACGTGTCTGTCCCCATCCTGGAGCCCTCTGCACCCCCATTTTGTGTCTGACTCACATTCCTGCAGACCTGCTTCATGGGGACGTTCTGCTTCGTGGCCTGAAGTTTCAAAAAGGAACTCTGGTTGGCAAACAGGCCCAGGCCTGAGGCCCCAAAGCCAGCTGCCTGGCCCCCTGACAATGAACAATGGATGTGGAATGTCCGCTCCGCATACACTCCGGAGGAGTTGGTTACCCAGCTCATAGAGCAAGCCCAGGGCACCCCGTTGCATCAACACTGGCCCTGACGGATGAACATGCCCATTGTGGGGGCAGTGCCCGCCACGCAGAGGGGAAAATTCCAAGCAGACTGTTCTCTTTTCCCCCTTTTAAAAAATCGCATCACATGATTCCTTCACTCTGACATGAAATATCCTGCTGTGACGAGGAACGAGACCAGATTGTCTTGGGATCAGGAAAGCTAACCAGCATGGCTAACGGTTCCTAGAAGGGACCAGGGGGTGGTGATTAGCCATGCTGACGGCCATGCATCTGATGTACACTTTTACGCCACGTTTGTTAAACAAAAAAAGAAAAGAAATGAAGTCTCAATATACCTTTATTCCTAACAGGAGGGTCAACACTCTTCCACTGCGCCCCCCAGAGAGCACAGTTATTTCAGCCCGAATGGCACTTACCTTTCGGCCCTGGATAAACAAACTGGGCGTGTTCAGAGGGTCTTTTCCCACCCCTCCGCTCCTGTAACTCTTTGTTATCATGGAACCTCCTTAGGGAAACAGAGGGATTAGAGGCAGGAATGTCACTTCATACCTGACGGTCAGACAGTCCTGGTTCCAGTCCCGGCCGTGACTCGGCCATCGCCCGGCCAGGTGATCTCAAACAAGTCTCCACGTGGCACCTGCAAGCCCCGGCAGCATCTCTGTGCAAACGAGGAAAAGTGTCCCTGTGGGCAAGAGGCAGCGCTGCCAGCACCACCTCAGCAAGGGTGACCCCAGCTGGACAGGCCCCCGGCGGGGCACAACCTCACGACCTGTGTCTCTATTTCAATTTGTCAGTTGTGAAGTGGAACAGGTAATAGTTCTCTGCACTGATGAGGCTGAGATGACATCCAGGACATTATATGAATCAGTCTGTTAATAAGAGATTTCTGCTGTTCTGGTTCAATTCCACCTCACTTCCTGAGGCCTCCATATGCTTCTAATGAAAAGCACGGACACCATTTACCTCTCCGAGATTACCCGCATTCCCACACTCAGACAACCACCCCTTCCAGACTTGTATCAAAAAGCAAGGCGGGTGCCCTGGCCGTGTGGGTCCGTTAGTTGGGCGTCATCCCATGCACTGAAAAGTTGCCAGTTCGATTCCTGGTCAGGGTATATGACTGGGTCTTGAGCTTGATCCCGGGCAGGGGGCATGCAGGGGGCAACTGATCGATGTTTCTCACATTGATGTTTCTACCTCTCACTTCCTCTCTCTGAAAATCAATAAAAAGTCTTAAAAGAAAAAAAAAAGCAGGGCAGGCTTTGTATGTGTGAAGCCTGTGCAGTTACACAGGGCCCCACACTCAGAAGGGCCTGGCACCTTTGTTTAATACTCAGACGTCACTGTCTTAGAATTTTTAATCATTTCTGAACAAGGAGCCTTACATTTTCATTCTGCACTGAGCCCCACAAATTACGTCGCTGGTCCTGCCAACACGTCTTCGGAAGCACCAGATAGCTTTCTTATATATACTCCACAGGAGATTTGGAAGGACCTGGGCTATGACACTCCACTGCTGGACACGAAGGCCCCAGTCACAGAGTGTGAGGCGGGATGGTGCACTGGGCCCAAGAGCATGGGCCTTAAGAGACACGTTGAGCTGGACGCAAACCTGCATCCCGCAGACCTCAGACTAATTCCCTAACCTGTCTGAACCCAGCTCTCCTGATCTGTAAAGCAGATTACTAAGGCCCACTCTTCCCTGTGAATAATGAAGAAAGGTCTGTCAATGAAGACACTGTCTTGTGTTGGTGACACCAACTTCAAGATGGGCCACACACTTACCTTCTAAAGGCAGTGGGGCGCCAGGTGGCCATGGAGATCCCTTTGGCTCTAGGATGACACGATTCTCCATTAACCAAGGCCTAGATGCCAGCCCTCCCCCAGTCCCTGGATATAACTCAGGGCACCTTTGATTGCAATGGTGGAAACTCGTTATTAACTTAAGAGAAAGTGGTAGTTTGCTACCTAATGAAACTGGGAAGTACAAGGGTCTCTAGGCAATGCTGTATCTGAGGATTTATACAATGTTACCCAGTCTTCTCTCTCTCTCTCTCTCTCTCTCTCTCTCTCTCTTCTGCTCTCCCCTCCCAACCCCCATATTTTTACTCTTATTACCTCTGCTTTGCTTCATTCTGAACTCATGTTCTCTTCATGTAGTGGACAGTGTGGATGCCAGCAGCCCTAGACCCACACTCTAGCTTAGCAAGCCCAGTGGGGACAGACGTATCTCTCTCAATATCTATATCGAAACCAAGGGAAAGACTCTAATTAATGCTGCTTGGATTACCCACTCCTGAACGAGCCACAACTGCCAGAGTGACAGGGTTTGTGCCCAACCAGGGGCAAGACAATGGGACCCAAGCCCTACAACCGACAGTCCAATGAGAGCACATGAACTAGAGATGCCAGACAGATAAATGGAACGTGACCACTGGGCCTTACGTGTGCACTATTCATTCCCAATAGGAGCCACAGGACATGAAGGGAGGGAGAGGGGAATCGGTGGTGTAGATGGAGCCCTTAAACTGGCCTTCACCGAAGAATGGGAAACAGTGACACCTCCTCAAAGAGAGTCCCTGTGAGGAAAGACTAAGCACTGAGAAATGCAGGGTGTGTTCAAAGCTACTAGTTGCATAACTGCAATTAACTTTTAACATTTTTATAATCATGTATTTATTTTCATGTTTATCTTTTGTTTAGGCAACCGATACTGGTTTTGCATCTTAGTGCTAATAGAAGTTTCCTTCTTAAAATAACTTTAAGTAAAAACAAAGTAGGTCGGTTGAAACAAAAATAGTAAGCAAATAATAATGTAATAATGTAGAATTAAGTAGCTGTGGACAAATCAGTGCAGGTATTATGCCAATGACTGAAGTATGAGAAACATTAGCTTAGTATATACACAGAACTTTCCTTCCCCAAGGAGCAGTAAAAACCAGTAACTATGCTATGGCTGGTCTATATGGTACCTCTGCTTAACTAAATATTGTCTTTCTTTGTGTGAATGGCAAAGCTTTACCCCAGGCCACCAAGTGGATCTGGAATAAGATCCTAGAATCCTCAGCTTCTGGGTGGCAACACCTATTCCCTAGACATACTTGTGTCTCATGGCAAAAGGGGGAACCACCATTGCAGGACGTTGGCCCACTGCATTACACTCTGTTTCAGAGACAGTCGCACAAAGGTAGGGTTGATATGAAAATCACTTAGCCCAAAGTTGGCCAGGCTGATTGTCTTTGAGAACAAAGGGGCCTATTCTCCATGGCTATCCAAGGCCAGCTGGTCCCAAGGAGTACCAGCCATCTCTCTGGGGCCAGAGTGTCCCAAGCTGATTTCCACATACACTCACATGTAAAGTGGCAGCTGGTCCCTCATTTGCATACCTGCTTGCTCTTCTAATTAACTACCAATTTTGGCCACAGATAATTTAAGAATGCCTGTTATTATCCACTCTCCTGTTCAATTATTTTCTGCAGGCCAAAGAGAGAAGTCATCAGGGTTTTGATGTGAATCGAGACGCCAAAAAGCTGAACAAAGCCTGCAAAGGAATGGGTATGGAATGTATTTTGTTTGCTAATTTACTTTTGAAGTTGATTAAATTTGATCTCATGTCCAACTTTCCCATGATTTTAGGAAGATGACTTCCCAGTTAACTTGTGTCCTCTAGGCGAACCCAAGTTGATTACTTCCAAAGTTATAATTGGATCTTATTGCTTTTCAGGATTCGATATAACAGTTAGAAATTGGATAGTACAACATTTAATTTGCCCTGGAGGTGGAAGAAAATTCAGGAGAAGCATAGTTCATGAACGCTAATGTCATCTAAACCCCTCGTATCCCTTTATTGCCCAAGAAATGTTGGGAGGTCTCAAAGGAGTTGAGGTTGGAAAAGATCTGGAAGGGAAGTGGTAGAAGAGATTTCTTCATAGTAAGTATTCTTAAATAAATCAGAGAGAGGGAGAGAGAGGGAGGGAGAGAGGGAGAGGGAGGGAGAGAGAGAGAGAGAGAACTGGAAATGAAGGATGTCAACCAGGTTGCTTGGTTTGGGGCATCAGAGGAAAGCTCAGCAGTAGCTGCCCCTAGCTTATACCCAGACCTGGCCAATCTTGTGTTTGAACAACTGTCAGGAGATATATTTGCCTGGAAGGGGCAGGATGTTTATAGATCTGCGTTTTGCAGAGTGGCTGAGCCAGCCTCACAGGTGCTTCCCTGCTGCCTCGTGAGTGAGGTCCTAGCACCTGGATGTGGGTTGGAACCAAGAGCTGAAGTGGGTGTGGGAATGATTCAGCTGTGGGTAAAGATAAATCCCCACATTCTCAGCCCACCATGCGGGTGTAGTTCAGTAAGCACAGGTGGGACACCTACTGAATGGCAAAGTCATGCACTGTCCTCTGCCCCCTATTGGATGTGCTTGGATGTGCTTGGATGTAGCCACAAGGTGGGACCACTCTTGTGTTGGTCATGGTTATAGAGCACCTTCTAAGTGCCAAGTGCCAAGCTGGGTACTGCATGCCCATTATCTTGTATAATCCTCCCAACAACCCTGTAAAGTTGTATTATAATAATGTAACAAATGAGAATGCCGAGGCTCAGAGGTTAATTATCTTGCTCAAGGCCAAAGAGTTATGAAATGAGGGTGGGCGAACAGAAACTAGGGCTATCTTGGAAAGCTATTATTTGGTTGAAGGTCTAGCATTCCAACCTTTACCAAGAAGCACAAGCCAAAGCAAAACTGTATCATTGGCAAAAGTTGTCAGCAAGACCATGCACCCATCTCATTGATATACCATCCCTACCAGGACTGGATTTAAATGTCCAGGGCCTTGTTGTCCAACAACCACAAAGGTGAGCCTTGTGGGTCATTTAAATTTTTTGAGAAGCCAGATTTTAAAAGAAAAAAAATGAAATTAACTTGAATTATATATTTTAGTTAACTCAATACTGTATCAAACGTATTTTAGCAATCAATATAAAAATTATTAATGAGATATTTGATAACCCCTTTTTCACATTAAGTCTTCAAAATGTGATATGTATTCTACACTCACAGAACATTACAACTTGGACCAGCCACAGTTTCAGTCCTCAACAGCCACATGTTACCACTGTATTGAGTAGAGCAGGTCTAAGGGCCCCATAATTCAAAAGATTATGTGCACTCTCTACCCACTCACCATCTACTCAATTTAAAATAACAAGAATGCTATATCACAAAATAATATTTGATTTTTTTCAAAGAGCAACATGAAACGTAGAGATTTCCTTGTTGTTTTTTTGGTGTCTCTCCTCACCTTTCCTAAGTAGCGACTGGTCTGGGTCTTGGGGGAGGGAGCAACAGCCCCTGTCTGTCCCCCCAATGCTGGTGCTCTTTGTCGGGCCTTCCTCTCAGGCCTCCGTGTCCCTCTGCTGCCCTCATCCCAGCAGGGCCCTTCTGAAGACAATGCCTTAATTCTGAAAGTGTATGGACCCCAACGTAAAAGGATGGCTGCCATTCTCCCTCACAGAAACAGAAACAGGATCTCAGAGAGGAAAGCTGCCATGGAGATGTTCTTAGTCCCCAGCTTCTCAAACCCAATGTGCTTTTGAGTCTTCGTTAATATGCAGGCGCTGACTGGGAGGACCTGAGGGGTTTCAGACACTGTCCATTTCCAGTGAGTTCCCTGGTGATGCTGATGCAGCAGGTCCCGGAGCCTCACTTTGGGGAGCGAGGTCTAGCCTATGTGAGGTCCACGGAGAGGAAGCAATGCTGCTCAAGCCACGCAGGAGCCAATCTTGCGACCCTGAGCCCAGGTTCTCCGCCTCCCCCCCCCCCCCACCAGGCATGGGGATGAACTTTGGACCTGGATTTGAGCTACTGCTCGCCACTTACTGGTGCCCTAACCTTTGTTGTCTCGTCTACAACATGGGGCTAATACTGTCTCCGCACAGGGAGGTGCTGAGGATAAAGCAGGCAGCACAGGGCCCAGCACCTCACTGGCCCTCACTATATGCTCATTTCCTCCTTTTCAACAATATGCTCAGATCCAAAGTCCACACAAAGACGATTAGATTAGTATGAGCAGCGAAGAGGCCTACCCTTGTGAGGTCCTTAGTCTCTGTTGCTGAGGGTGTACCAGGTTAAATGGTGCCCATTCCCTCCTCCCCCAAAAAACATGTCCCCCTGGAAACGGAGAGATGACCTTATTTGGGAAAAGGGTCCTTGCATATGTAATTAAGGATTTTGAGATGAGGTCATCCTGGATTACCTGGGTGGTCCCTAAATCCTTTGACAAGTGTCTTTAAAGGAGACAGGAGAGAAGACCCAGGGAGAAGGCCAAGTGAAGACAGGCGGCGATACAGGCACAAACCAAGAAACAGTAGGTTTGCCAGCCGCCTCCAGAGCCTCTGAGGGGAGCGAGGCCCTGCTGTTGTTTTAAGCCCTCAAGTTTGTGGAAATTAACACGGAGTCAGGAAACTAATCCAGTGAGCAAGTAGAAAATAATGACCCTCCCAGGCAGGTAAAATTCTCCTTCATTCATGCTTCATTCCCTGCACCTCCATTTCCAAAGGAGAAATTGGAGGGATTGGAAAGTCTACTGGTGTTTTTGTTGTTAATCCTCACTCGAGGATATTTTTCCATTCATTTTTAGGCAGAGTGGAAGAGAGAGGGAAAGACAGAGAGAAACCTCGATGTGAGAGAAACACATTGATTGGCTGCCTCCTGCATGAGCCCTGCCTGGGGCCCTGGCCGGGGAGGAGCCTGCAACCAAAGTACATGCCCTTGACCGGAATCAAATCCGGGACCCTTTGGTCCGCAGGCCGACACTCTATCCACTGAGCCAAACTGGGCTAGGGTGCCCACTGGTGTCAACAGAAGGGACTGGCCCTTGGGCAGCGAAGATGGGGCTGCAGCCCCAGGCTGAGCGAGGCAGGAAAGCTGAGCTGCTGGCCCTGGCTCACTGCGGGGCTCACTCATCTGGCACATGGGCCCCTGGTGTGAAGCGGAGGGCACTTCAAACCCAGTGACCTTCATCCTGCTGAAACTCAGCTCCGTATCTTCCCAGAAAATTACTGGGAAAGCAAAAGCTGGGAGGCCGTCCCGAGGCTGCTGGTCACCCTCCCCTGACCTCTGCTGTGTAATTACTCGACAGTGTCCCATGCACAGTCAGGGCTGAGGTTCCTTCTTGTCTCGTATTTTTAAAAGTCTTTCCCAGAACCACTGGGGACTGGCCCCGGTGCCTCAAACCATTGTAAATGTTTACAGGAAATCGTTGGGCAGCACAGACTGCTTAGATGACACGCATATTGTGAAATGTAAGATGAGGTCACTGTTCAGTTAATCCCTTCTTGGGTAGTGGGAACGGCTCCCAGGCTAAACCTGAGGCCCAGACTCAAGGGGCTTGAGGGAAATCTAGTCATTTCCACGCCTCTCCACGCATCCCCACACCTCCAGGCTGTTGCTGAGCCATCTCCGGTCTGCTTTGCTCTTTGATTTCTCTTTGTAAAGCATTTCAGGAAGGAAAGTCTAAGTGACATTACTTTTTACATTTTAACTCCGTTTTCCTGAATTATCCAGGTATAGGTTGACTATGGCATCAGAGTAGAGGGCTTCCCATTGGTCCCTGTTACATACAGTCCACCTGAGAAGCAAATGCAGCCGACACCAATGCAGAGACAAGGTTCAGTGGAATTCAGTGCAAACTTCTTCATTCATTCATTCATTCATACATGTATGCATGCATTTGAACATTCGTTCACTCATCAAGTCCTCCGGGAAATACTGAGAGCTTCTCTGTGAACGTGGCAGCGAGCAGAACCCCCCACTCCATGGAACTTGCACAGTGGCGTGGTAGAGACAGGACAGAGAAGAACAGGCCACGGGAGCCAGTGAGTTGAGTCCTAAAGGAGGAGTAGGAGTGAACATGATGGTCAAAGATAATGATGTTCCAGTTAGAGGGAACAGCCCATGCAACGCCCAGAGGTGAGAGAGAAAGTGTTGCTTGTACTAGAAGCTGCAAGCGATCCATAGAATTGATGGAAGGGAGGCCTGGGAGCAGGTGAGTGGGGAGGGACAAGGCTTAGAGAGGTAAGTAGGAACTAATCCAAAAGGCTTCATACGCCCCAGTGAAGAGTTGAGACTGGATTATGGATTTAAAGGGGCTTGTATTAAAAGGTGTGACAAAGAGGCACGAGCAGGCTGACCTGTTCATCAGAAAGTTCACTCTGGGGATAGTGAACGCTGATTGGAAAAGGGGAGAGTAAGCAGGAAACCCATACGGGCGTCATTAGTTCTGCTGAGCAATGTGACAGAGGTGAGGATGGAGAGAAATGGCTGCACCTGAGCGGTGAAATAGTGAGGTATTAGTGGTGACTAATTGGATGTGGGGTGAGGGAAAACAGGAAGCCAGGGATGAGCCCCAGATTCCTGGTTGCCACAATACCGCGAAGGGGCCACCTGGGAGGCAGGAAGGCTCTTTCCAGGGATGACAAGGGTAAAGGTCCAGGCTTGAGATACGGGTGCCCTAGACCCAGGCAAGAGCAGCGCACATGGAAAGAGATTTTTAAAGAAATCCTTCTTGAGGTGAGATTTCTGGCACTCAGAAGTTAAAAAAATGTCACAGAGGAAGTAACTGGATACACATTACGTAGGTAATGTTACAGGAGGAAATGAAGAGGAACAACATAAATAACAGGGTTGGAACTGAACCAGAATGAGGCAGGCAATTAACCCTTACTATTGTTATAAGTGAGCTCATCCTAGAATGTTCTGTTTCTCTAATCGAAATTAAAAAAAGCTAGGTCTCCCCAGAATTGTCAAGTGGAAACTAATCCTTAAGACTAAGTGAATGGCCCATCACCATGCTGAATTTAGAACATTTTCATCACCTCTAGAAGAAACTTTCCACTCTTTAGCTTTCAGTCCCCCACCCAACACAGCCAGCCACTAGCCTACATTTTGTCTCTATAGATTTTCCTATCCTGGACTTTCACATGAATGGAATCATTTAACGTGGTCTTCCGAGATTGGCTTCCTTCATTTAGCATAATGTTTTCAAGGCTCATTCATATTGTGGCTGGTATTGGTACTTCATTCCTTTTCCTGGCTAAATAATATTACGTTGTATAGCTATACCACATTTTGTTTATCCATTTGTCTACTGATGGACATTCTGGTTGTTTCCATCTTTTGGCTATTATGAATGATGCTGCAATAAACATTTGTGTACACATTTTGTATGGACATTTGTTTTCATTTCTCTTGAGTATATACTTAGGAGTGAAATTAAGGAATAGGCCAAATACTTCTTCCTTTTATCACCACAATGCCTGGCACTGTGCTTCATGCAGTGAAAGGCCTCCATGGATATTTGTCAAGCGAGTGAAAAGAATACCATTCTTCACAAGACATTAAAGCTAAAGGGTCCCTCTGGGTTCCACCACAGCCTCTGACCACGACCCTGGCTTCCTCACACTTGACTACAATAAATCTCCATCTTGTTTCTTGTTCACATTTACTTTGCTTCTCTCTCCTGCCCTTTAGGAACTGATGAGGCGACCATCATTGAAATCTTATCAAGCAGGACATCGAATGAGAGGCAACAAATAAAGCAAAAGTACAAGGCAATGTATGGCAAGGTGAGTCCAAGGGTCCACGCAAGCATGCATACGGCCTTGGCCTTGACATCTCTGCCTCCTTGATGTTCCCCAGGCAGCAGAGAGTGTCTTTACAGCTTCACCGAATTAGCCCAAGAGGAAAAATGAAATAACTATTTAAAACTTGAATTGACTTCAGAAAAACTGAAATTGCCTCGTTAACTTAATGGCCCGTAAAACCAGTATTCTCTAACTCATTTTTTTTAATTGACTTCATTTTTCTATTAATCCCTCTGCCATTTTCTCCACTCATTTGGACTAATTCCACATATTAACTTACAGATAGACCAGTGATTTGAAAATCAGTTTTCACAAGTGGGTCTTTATCGAAGAATTCTTCATTTTTTTGGGCTGTCTTCAAGAATGATATATCTTTCATAAGTGATGGGTACAGAAAACTAAAAAAAGCCACCAAAACATTTCTTTCATTTTGTTGTTGATGGTGTTACGTATAGAAATCGTTAAGTATGCATTAGGCTTTATATTTTTTATTACTATATAATGAACCTTTATACAATTTTTTTTTAATTAAATTTTTATTGTTCAGATTACATTTGTTCCTCTTCCCCCCCCCCCCATAACTCCCCTCCTTCCAGTTCCCGCCCCACCCTCCGCCCTCACTCCCCACCCACTGTCCTCATCCATAGGTGCACGATTTTTGTCCAGTCTCTTCCCGAATCTCCCATTCCCCTTACCCCCCCAAAAATAGTCAGTCCATTCCCTTTCTATGTCCCTGATTCATTATAATCACCAGTTCATTCTGTACATCAGATTATTTATTCACTTGATTCTTAGATTCACTTGTTGATAGATGCATGTTTGTTGTTCACAATTTGTATCTTTACCTTTTTCTTCTTCCTCTTCTTAAAGGATACCTTTCAGTATTTCGTATAATACTGGTTTAGTGGTGATGAACTCCTTTAGCTTTTCCTTGTCTGTGAAGCTCTTTATCTGACCTTCAGTTCTGAATGATAGCTTTGCTGGATAAAGTAATCTTGGTTGTAGGTTCTTGGTATTCAGCACTTTGAATATTTCTTGCCATTCCCTTCTGGCCTGCAAAGTTTCTGTTGAGAAATCAGCTGGCAGTCGTATGGGTATTCCCTTGTAGGTAATTGAGCCTCTTTCTCTTGCTGCTTTTAAGATTCTCTCTTTGTCTTTTGCTCTTGGCATTTTAATTATGATGTGTCTTGGTGTGGTCCTCTTTGGATTCCTTTTGTTTGGGGTTCTCTGGGCTTCTTGGACCTGTAAGTCCATTTCTTTCACCAGGTGGGGGAAGTTTTCTGCCATTATTTCTTGAAATAGGTTTTCAATATCTTGCTGTCTTTCATCTTCTGGCACCCCTATTATTCTGATGTTGGTACGCTTGAAACTGTCCCAGAGGCTCCTTACACTATCTTCACACTTTCGGATTCTTTTTTCATTTTGCTTTTCCAGTTGGGTGTTTTTTGTCAAATCTTTGGTTTGATTCTTGTGCTCCTCTGGTCTGCTATTGGGTATAATATTCTTTATTTCAGTCCGTGTATGCTTACTTTCTAATTTCTTTATCGTAGCATCGAGGGTCTCATTAGTTTTCGTGAGGCTCTGCACAAATTTATGGCAAGCCCTCAAAATTGCGATTCTTAGCTCCATATCCTCCATTTCTGTCATGTTTTTTTGTCTCCGCATCTTTTATGCTTTCTTGGTGCACCCCCTTGTGGTCTTTGTGCGCAGTCTTGTTCTAGCCAAGCCTTAATTGTTGTAGTTAACACTAGAGGGATTTGACCACCAGGCCGACTGGCTGCAGGAAACAGCTGTGTGGAAAACGTCTGCCTTCTGGGGAGGCGCTAATCCAGCCTTTGCCTGAGGCAATCGGCAAATGGCTGTGCACAGGGTTTGGGCGGGGCAGGATCCACAGGGTGGGCGGAGGGAGCAGTTATGGCCGCTCTCAGTCCCGTTCCCAGAGGCTCTGCTTCTCAGAACTCCGGCAGCCGCTGCAAACCTCGGAGAGAAAGCTGCCCTCAGGTTCCAACTGATGCCGGATAATCCCGCTTCTCCCGTTTGAGTCTGGGTCCCTAGAGACTCGCCCGGATCTGGAGCCCAGAGTCTGAGACTCACTCCCGACCGAAAACGACAACCGCGCCCTCAGCCACCAGCCCGCTTTGCGCGCGCACCTCGGTACCTTTGTATTTTCCACACTGCACCGCCTCTGAGCCTCGGTTTGCTGTTCTCTTTCCTTCTAGTTGTAGAGTCTCTCTTCAGCCAGCTTTCCTGTGGTTCTGGGTGATGTCCGTTCCGTCTTTTAGTTGTATTTTTGAAATGGTTGTTTGCGGCAGCGGTCTCCGGTGTTTACCTACGCCGCCATCTTGGTCTCCTCTCCTCTCTTCCTCTCCCCTTTATACAATTTAACCTTTTCTTAATGTCATTAGAATGATCAGTATGCAAAGTGAGTGTTAATTATTATAATGTATTCTAATCCATATTTATGAAACCTCTATAGTTTCAATCACTCTGTATAAACAGACATAATGAGAGATGGATTTTTCTGACTAATTTGACATTGAGCAGGCAACAAACCCTTTAGTCCTCGGTCCCCTCACATATAGAAGGACAATGATAATTACCTCCCTTCTCAGGTTCTGGGCGAATCAAGCAGGATAATGCCAGCACATAGCAGCAAAGGGGAGCTATGCTGGGCATGAATGTTCCCATTTGACAGAGAGGAGGAGTGGAGCTCATTCGTTTACATGACTTACGCAAAAGCACACGCAAGTAAGAGAAAGAACCAGGACTCAGATCCAGAGCTCCCTCCTGGAGAACCCGTCGCCATGAGACAGCTGTTATTGATACACCAGGTGGCCCTGATGGCTGTGCTTCTACCGTCTTTCTGTATCTCTCTTCACACTCAGGCTTGTCAGTGTCATTCACTGATAACACTGCAGTTCGGCTGCATTTAATGGGACTGAATGAGGTTGAGCCATCATCCATGCCGGCCCCACTAACTGCAGCAGCCCCTCAAGTGCCATGTCTATTCCCACTGTAGCAATATGGGAAGTCCGATGCAGGCTTCTTCAGTTTTACTGTGAAATAAGAGTAAGTGGGTTTGAAGTGGGGCCTCGGGGCTCTGGTAAAGATAAAGCATGCATGCTCTGGCACAAAGCATTGCAATTCCAGACAGCGAGACTTCCAGAGAGGTGATCTAGAATCACGGCATTGAGAAGCTAGAAGACGTTAGAGAAGAACAAACCGAAGTCCCCCGGCCAGCTGAGCTCAGAGAGAACACCCGTCCCCAGGTGACACGACTGGCTAGCTGGAGAACCAGGGTTAGAGCCGAGGCACCCTGAGCCGGCTTCCGTGTCCAAGCAGAATGTAAACACACAAGGATTTGTTTTCATGCCTGTGGCTTGTCAGAATAGGCAGCTGGATTTCTTTTCTCTGCATTTTTATATACAGCAGCCCCAGCCACAGTGGGCACATTCCACAACTTCCAGAGGATGCCTGAATCTGCAGATAGTTCCGAACCCTAATATATCCTGTTTTTTCCTATCCATACACATCTATGCTAAAGCTTCATTTATAGATGAGGCACAGGAAGAGAGTAACGACAATAACTGACAATAAAACAGAACAATTATAACAATATCTAATAAATAAGAGACATACCAAATCAATAAGACAAACTTAAAACATTAGAGTAACATATCAAAGTTTTTTTTAAGTAATTGTATCGCAATTGTATAGACATCATTTTTATGGTTTTTCACGTAGCAGGTCTCCATGAAAATCAGGGGCAATAATCTATAATAATAAAGTGTAATATGCTAATTAGACTGGATGTTCTTCTGGACTTCCTTCCTTCCAGACAAAGTTGCAGCGAGTGGGGGCCACGGCGGTGGTGGGCGGGGGCCGCGACCAAGGCCCTGGCATGAATTTCGCACATCGGGCCTTTAGTACTATAATAAAAGTTATGCGGATGTGGCATTATTAAATAAAATAAGGGTGACTCGAACACAAGTACTGTGATACCGTGACAGTTGATCTGATAATCCAGACATCAACTACTGTAAGTGTTCCTTTCAGGATTTCACAAGAAAACCAGAGTGACCAGACATCCGGTTTGCCCAAGAAGGTCCCTGTTTAGTCCTATTTTCTTCTGAAATTATCCACAGTGCCCCTTTTCACTTTCAAACATTCCCATTTGGGTGACAAATGATCCTCTCCCCCTAGAAATTACAAGCCTGTATTTGAGTCCTTTCTGGCTGAGTGTCTGGGGGTGAGTCCTTCATCTTTTTGAGGTCAGTAAATGGGGGTAATGTCCACACATCCCCTGCCAGGGCTGTTTTGGGGATCAGTGAGAAAGCCCTCTGAACCCCCAAATATTCTGCAAATGCTGCTTGTTATTGTGATTCACCTTTGGGCCCTCCAGACCAGAGCAGGGGATCTTCTCTCTGTGCCTCTGCCAGTCCTGGGGGGAATGGATGGGTAGTCAGGGTGACCACTGTCCCCCAGAGCAGGTCACTGTGTCCACAGAGCTCCTGTTTCAATCACCCCTCCAGTGCCCATGTGGACCCGAGGCCATGCAGTGGGAGAGCAGACCCCTGCGCCTCAAAGCCAGGGCTTCCTATGTCTTCCGATAGGACCTGCAGGAGGTGCTGGAGAGTGAGCTGAGCGGGCATTTCAAGAAGACAGCCTTGGCGCTGCTGGACCGCCCCAGCGAGTACGATGCCCGGCAGCTGCAGAAGGCCATGAAGGGTCTGGGCACGGATGAGGCAATGCTCATCGAGGTCCTGTGCACAAGAACCAATAAGGTTAGTCCCAGCCAAGGCCTCGGCCCCGGCCCTGAGGGAGCACCCACACACCCCTCGGAGATGGCAGCAGCAGGCAGAAGGGACACTGCACCCTTTGGGTGAGCAAGTGTCTGGGCGGAAATGTGTCCGCTTGGGCAATGCAGGAGAGATGCCTCTTCAATCCTCTGGCTGTCAGTCTTGGGGTTACTACCACTGGCTCGACATAGATGCTTCCAGAGAAGCTGTACCAAGGCAGCCTTTCTTTTTCTAAACAGATGCATATTCCAGCAGCTGAAAAGAGCATTTGCTAAGACCCCAGGGGAAGCGCATTCATTTAGGTTCCAGAAGCCACAAGGGTAAAGAGGGTCTAAAATCATTATTTGGAGACACCCCTCCCTCTTCCACAACTACCCATCCCAGTAAACTGGGGAGGCCCAGCAAGAAAATGCCAGAAAATCCCAACAGTCGTGAGGCCTCCAGGCAGGAACCAGAAGCAGTGGTGGGAGCAGGAAGCAACAGAGCTTTGCCACTAAAAGGCCCTTTAAGACTTGCGTGCCCACGACCCTGAGCTGGTGGCTTCTGCTGGGCCTGGGCTGTCCGACTGAGTTCCAGAAGCGCCACCATGCTCCAAGCCACAGCTCCAAAACCCTCTCCGGAGCTTGCCTGGACTTCCTCACTTCCCACAAGATAATAAAAACCCTCCATTTCTGGGAGTTTCCATTTAAAATTGTGCCTTAGAGGAGGGTTAGCAAAGGGCAGTGGCATCTGTTCAGCCCAACCGTCACACAACTTTCCCTCCTCAATGGTCTCCCCGCTGCAGAAGCACCACAGTCCCCTCGAGCGTCCAAGATCAGGGCACTCAGCAGCCTGCCTTGGCCGGAGGTTACTTTGAGGAGTATTTTTCTAATCCTATTTGACCATATGCTGTTCCCTCTCAGCCTAGTTCCTTTCGGGTCCTGGTCTCAAACAACAAGCAAAGCCCCTTATTGTCAATCAAGTAGGTCTGACAGTAAAAAGAAGGAAAGCAGAGAGAGAGAGAGCAGGCCCCGGGTTCAGGCAGATCCAGGTAGTGGGTGGGAAGGAGGGGAAACGGAAGGGAGCTGCTTACCATTGGTTCTCAACCTTCTGGCCCTTTAAATACAGTTGTGACCCAACCATAAAATTATTTTCGTTGCTATTTCATAACTGTAATGTTGCTACTGTTATGAATCGTAATGTAAATATCTGATAGGCAGGATGGTCTTAGGCGACCCCTGTGAAAGGGTCGTTTGACCGCCAAAGGGGTCTGGACCCACAGGTTGAGAACCGCTGGCTTAGACACAAGAGGGCCCCGGCCCCCCATCTACCTCCCCTCCCACCCACAAAAGCACGGGAGCCAGGCTTCTCATTGCTATTGTCCACCTACCCCACCCACCACCCATCACTGCATGCTGACTTTCATTTTAAACAGCCTGCAGGTGATCCTGTGCAGAAACGCCTGGTACACACTGCTGCTTCAAGTGTAAACTGAGGCAGCACCTGAGTGGATCCCTTGGCACCAGCCATTGAAATATAAAGCAATTGTCCCAGGACACACCCTGTACACAAACGCATACTCCTGCACACAACGAACTGTCTACTGAATGAAGCCTTGTTTGAAGTAGGGAACAATCGGAAACAACGTAAATGTCCATCAGCTGGAGACTGGCCAAACAAACTGCGGCTTATCGCAGGAAGGAACCTTTCACGTCCATTTAGAAAACATTGGGTAACTGTATAAGCATAGCTGCATCTCCAGGATATGTTACTGAGCGAAAAAAAATAGCTTAAAGCACCATACGTTCAGTATTCCACTTTTAAAACACATCCAACAAAACGATTCTATATATTTTCAGTAGCACATACACACACATATATATATATTACAAAGGCAAAGAAAATTATTTGCAAAGATATGCACTGAACTTCCAACGCTGGCTACGTGGGTGGGGTTGGAGGCGTGAAGTGTGGTGAGGAGGTAATGAAAGACACTCGCTTAGCTATACCCCTTTCTAGAGCTAAGAAGAATGTTCGTATACCTTACTCGTGTGTCTGAAATGTTTGCACGGAAGGGGCCCCTTCATACCTCCCGGGATCTGCTCCAGGCCCAGGCCTTGACCCATAGGTCGGCCCTCTTTGGAAGCATCCTGTGTCCAGAGACCAGTCCCCGACTCTTCCCTCTGTGTGTGTCTCTGTATCTTATCCATTAACCCACCTCGGAGTATTGATTTTTTTTTTTATTACCTTTCCTAGGAAATCATCGCCATCAAAGAGGCCTACCAAAGGTGTAAGTAACCTTTTGTCTGATTTCAGATGAAGAATGTTCCTTTCAAAATGCCTGTGGGAAACTAAACCTCTGCTTCTTCCTTTTTTCTTCTTCAAAAGTATTTGACAGGAGCCTTGAATCAGATGTCAAAGATGATACGAGTGGGAACCTAAAAAAAATTCTGGTGTCCCTGCTACAGGTAAGAGGAGCAAAGAGGTCTCCTGAGCTTTATGAGGTTGGGAAACAGCCCTGGGCAACATGGTACCATGACGGGAAAAGGCCATGTATTCAGTAAACATCTCCTTCTTTTATTAAAAGTGCTTCCCATGGATCATCAACCCAGGCTGTCAGATCAGCTATTGTGAAATTATTCAATCGGGAATTTCCCCACAATAATAGTCTAGTCATTTGCAGTTTACGATCCCTTTTTGTTAATGAGTATCTCAGGTATTTTCAACGGGTCCACCGTAAGAACTTTTAAAACACGCAATATCTGACTATTCAGTCAGGGGCACTGACCTCTTTTCCCTTAGATTGTCAAATAAAAAAAAAATGACAACAGCCAACACAACCATAGCCATGTGGTATAAATGAATCAAAATTATACCTTTTTTTGCCAAATCAACAAAAAATACTAGTATATTTTTCGGAGAGCTGCAGAGTTTTAGTAATTAGTTTATGTGCCATGAGATGACGAAGGTTGAAAGTTGCCGAGTTACCTCATTGAGCCTCACCACCTCCTTTTGTCAATGAGGAAACTCAAGCTCAGAGAGGATGGGTCACCTGCCCAGGTTTACATAGAGGAAGACCCAGCCCAGGAACCAGAACCAGACCATCTGACCCCAAGCAGGGCCCTTTTCACAACACAACTCTGTCTCCCTGTAAGAACCCTGCAGGGAGCTGGGCCAGGAAAGTGGGGCTTTCAGAGTTGGCCCTGCAAGGACACAGCTCCCAGCCAGGCCTCCAGCCAGGCAGCATCTATATCTCATTGACAAATCCATCTTACGAGTTCTGTGCAGTTCCTCTGCTCATTCCTCTCCATGTGGATAGATGGACTGTGGTAGGAAGTATATAAGTGTTTTCCTGCTGTATGACAAATCGCCACAAACCTAGCAACTCAAAACAACACGGTTCCACGATCTCCCCATTTTTACTGGTCAGGAATCCTGTTAAGGTCAGCAGAGTCCTTTGCTCAGGGTCTCTCCAGGCTGAGACCCTGGTGTCAGGCCAGGGCCACCATTTCATCTGAGGACCTGGATCCTCTTACTAGCTACTGAAGCTTGGCAGGTTGGCAGGTTTCAGCTCCTTGTAGCTGTAGGACTGATATCCCTGTTTTCTTGGTAGCTGCCAACCAGAGACCACTATCAGCTCCTTGAGGCCATCTGCAGTCCTTGTCCAATGCCCGCATAGACAGTTCAAAGTTGTTTTCTCCCAGGCCTGTAGGAGCTCATCTCTCTGACTTCTTCCATCTCTGACCTTTTAAGAGCTCACCTGATTGGGTCAGACCCACCAGAACACTATCCCTTTTGATGATCTCAACTGATTAGGGATCTTAATCACATCTGCAAACATCCCCTTTGCCATGTTAACACAGCATAATCGCAGGAGTGCTATCTCATTATATTCACACATCTCGCCCACAGTCGAGGGAAAGGGATTATCTAAGAGTGAGGGCCACTGGGGTCATTTTAGAATTCTCTGCCACAAAGGGCTTAGGTTAGACTTCAAGACCTTCCATAGCCAACCTTCAGGGTCCTTCAGGGTTCTTCTAGGAGGCGAACTTCGATATTCTGACAGGAAGACTATTAACTTTCCAATGGACTGACCTTAGGGGACATTGTGAGCTTGCTTTCAGCCTGCTTAAGAGGTCAGTGGGTTTGTTTATGAGTGACCTGATTCCTACAAAAAAAAAAAAAAAAAAGAGAGAAGAGAAAAGAAAAAACAAGTGTTGTCCTAAAACTACTCTGTTTTTCAGTTGTGCCCAAAAGATGGCAGCAAAGAGCAGCGCTTCGCCAGGCTGACTCTCCCAGGCCACCCTTCTGAAACCATCCCATTTTCCCCTTTTTGTTTTCTGTGCTCAGGCAGGAACTCAAGTTCATAACAATGTGTCGATTTTTCTAGGCTAATCGTGATGAAGGAGATGATGTGGACAAAGATCTAGCTGGCCAGGATGCCAAAGAGCTGTATGATGTAAGTGGGCAGGCGTGCCAGTCTCGGCAACATCTTTCTAAAAATGGATTAGCCTTATTTCCAACAAACGTTTCTTTATTTCATGCACATGGGAGTTACTCAGGAAAAATGTATGATCTTTGAAATATTTTTTATATTTACAGTCATCATGAACCTAAAGGAATAAGTCCTATTCTTATACTCGGGGGTTAACCACCTCAGATCCATTTTGTAACCAGGTTGGGGGCGGGGGGGGGTATAAATAATATAAACCATTAAGTGAAGTATACTCATGGGTTAGAAGCTTAAAGTGTTTAGTCAATCAATTTGGCTTCTATTCAAAGTATATTTTATCATTTCCTGTACGTGAGGCCTGGTCCCAACACTGTCTACTCAGTCTTTTTGCAAAAGGCTTTTATGAAATGTTTGTGTTTGACTCCGGAGGCAGGGGAGGGCCGCTGGGGCACTGACGAACTTGCCTTCAATGAAGTCCTGGCCAAGAGGAGCTACAAGCAGCTACGGGCCACCTTTCAAGCCTATCAAATTGTGAGTGATCGCACCAGGGCAAGGAGTTACATTGAAACTGAGTCTTGCGTTATTTCTAAGAGAAGCCACAATCTGGAATACGGAACTGGGGGGTGGGGAGTTGTTTTACAACAGGGGGTTCTCAATCAGGGGTCATTTTGCCCCCCCCCCTCCCTCCCCAAGGATATTTGATAATGTCTGGAAACATTTGGGGTTGTCACACTGTGTGCGACTGGCATCTAGTGGGTCAAGGCCAGGATGCTGCTAAACATCTTACAACACACAGGACAGTCCCCTACAACAAAGAATCGTCCAGCTCTAAAGGCCATGCCAAGTCTGGGTAACGCTGCTTTATAAGGGAGGCTAGGAAAGCAGAGAGTGTCAAGTTCAGGAGCAAAGCCCAAGAATCAGAGCGCACAGGTTCAGGTCCTGGATCTACCGCTGGCAGGGGACCTACCCTCTCCATCCTCATTTGTAAAGCAGGAGCCAGGATCCTCACCAGTACACCTTCAGGGGGTTAACTCATGAGCTAAATAAGACAAACATAAAAGGCTCAGGACTGGCACCTGGCAAGTGGTAAGCACACAGGCTTTCGCTGTTATTATCATTCTAATGTAAGTGCTTACCACTCCCAAGATGGATGTGATACACCTCAGAGGGACACTCCTGAAGAGATGTATATAAATTATTTTTATACAATTAATTTTTTAATCTAATGAAAAGTTTAAGCCAACAAAGTGAAGTAGCTATTTTAGGCACTTAATGGTGAGTCTTTCCCCAAACAGCGGTCTTTAATTGCAAGAAGCCTCTTGGGGAGTATCAGAAGTTTGTTGGTCTCCTATTTTATATTGGTGGAGTGCTTTTAACTATTCAAAGCACTTCTGTGCCCTGTATCTCATTTCAATTTCACAACAATAACGTAACTATAATGTAGGCTGAGCAGCCAGTGCTGCCCGTGACGGCTGGACAAGGAAAGGCTGCTGTGAGTCAGGAGCCATCTGTAACTGATCAGGACCACACAGCAAGTCGGTAGCAGAAAGTGGACGAGAACTCCAAGATTCCCCAGCCCGAGCTCCTACCTCAGCTGGAGCTGGCTGCTCCTCACTCGAAATAGTGTTTCCTGTGTGTTGCCAGCAGATGAAAAGACAATAAAGCTTCGGAATTTTATCATCACTGTATATAAGCCTTGAGGGCCCTCTGCTTTCAAATCGTGCCCAGAGACATGATCAAAGGCAGCTGACCCCACACTCCCAGGGCCTCTATGCCTGGAGCTGTGCAGACTAAGCTGAAAACCTTCTCTGTGACCTCGACCTTCTTCCCACATGACTGGGGCCGTGGATAGAGGTTCTGGGATGGCTGTCATTGCCAATGACTATGAAGGCACATACATGCGAGCGTGTGTGTGCGCGTGTGCGTGTGTGTGTGTGTGTGTGTGTGTGTAAACTATTAAGTACCTGAGTAAGGCTACTCTCTACCAATATTAATCCTGAAACAACAGCATCAAACCTACTTGAGAATTTGTTAAAAATAAGAATTCTCAGTCCCCACCCTTGACCTACTAAATCAGATTCTCTGGGGTCGGAGACTTATGGTCTGTATTTTAATAAATTTCCAGATTCTGATGCATATTCAAGTTTAAGAAATCTGCTCTATGCTACCAGCTGCATGACCTTGAGCAAGTTATTAAGGGTTCTGTGCCTCAGTTTCCCCAACCATAAAACAGAGATAATAATAGTACCTACTTCATTTGGTTAGTAACGGTTAAATGAATTAACAGAAGTAAACCGCTTAGTCACTGGTGTGCAATAGGTGCTCAAGGAACATGAGAAATTGTGAGGAGTCCCCCCTCTGTGAACCAGCAATGTTAAAAATCAGAGCTACAACTTAAATGGACAATAAGATAGTCTATTGATCTGATGATTCTTTACATGAAACCAGTTCAAAAATGCTACCTATTCATCTATGCCAAAAACCTCCCTGGAACATAATTCATCTTGATCTTTACCCTTGATTTCACCCTTATGTTCATCCTGATCATAAGACCACGGTTCTAAGCTCCTCATGGTCTCTGGCTAAATGCGCCAAGATGCCAGCATCCGATCACTGGAGCATATTCTGTGGCATAGAGTTGAATTGTAATTTTTGGCATGAAAACTCAGGTTTTTGTCCTTTGCCTCTAAACTTGAATCTTAAATACAGATGCTCTCAGAAATCCCAGCCCAAGCAACAGAGGTTCCCCAACTCTGCCGCATCGTGCAGGGTTATTACAGTCCTCAGTCTACCAAATATGAAAGGTGCATGGAGTGCTAAAGCCAAAGTAAGCTCCCCACACAGGGCTCAGTACAAACTGTAGGCGCACATACCCAAAGCCCAGGCTCGCTAAGCCCTCGCCATTTCTCCCCTCCCCTTTACGTGATCCTAAGCCCATTCCAGAGTCTTTAGCCCGTTAATTGCTGTAGCCAAAGCCATTTTATAGGGTTCTGCTGTGGGCTCACGGTCAATTTGGAGGAATTGGTTTACATCCCTATTTTTCTAAAACTCTCCCTACCTGGTTAACTAGAAGCCTTTGAGGCTGGTCTGGAATTCACTCTCGCAATGTGTTTTTGTACTAAGATCAGACAACCTGGTTCTGTCCAAAGAGCCCCCTAAGAATTAAATGTTTCTGGAAGTGAAAAGCTGGCCATTGAAAAGGAGAGTCACAGTTGCTTGGGCCCATCAATTGATTTTCATTTGTGTTCCATGGAGCCCCTGGAGGTGCCTTAGTAGCTACCAGGAGGGGTTTGGGACAGAAGATACGTAGGGAAGAGGGAGCAATGCCTTCTCATTGTATTGTGTGAATAGCGCCCCCTGGAGTTGTGCTAAGAAGAGACCCCGAGTGGGCAGACCCTGGCATTATTGCCCAGGACTGGCAAAGGAACCCACCTCCTGCCTCCCAGAACGGCTCTGCTTTTCTGCTTTTATCTGTTGTGTAGGCTAAGCTTCTACAGCAAATGGAAAAGCACTGCCTGGCCCAGTATGAACAATAGAAACAGAAAGTGTTTTCATGCGAGGATTTGTTTAGTGAACACAGACCTGCATGAATACAATGTCCTCTTGAAACGCAATCTCAGTCTACAGAACAAGAACCCTATCCGTGGGAAAGTGATACCAGTCCCTCCCGAAATACCAGCTCCCACATCAACCCCCTAAAGGCTGGGGACAGCTAAGGAAAGGACGGGACCAGAAGCCTCCAACAGGGTCTGCTTCCAGTCCTTTACACACACCAGACCCCTCAGTGTGCAAACCACGGAGACCAAGCAACGGGGCGTCATTAAATCTGGGCCCTCCTCCCCCCACATCCATGGTGTTTGCATCACAAAGAATTTTGTTGGCCTGTGTTTTCAGAATAAACTCCACAAACTCCACTGGCGTGTCCTCGGGGCCCCCATTATTTATAGAATCACAATTGTGTCATATCCTCTGAAGATAATTTCTAGGAAAGATGTTTCAGTATTTCAAATGCTTAGACATGTTTCCCGAACCCAACAAAAAGCCCTCCTTTCTCTTTATTGGCCTGCCCTGAACAGCCCAGCCGCCCAGCCGATACTTGGTTAAGCACAGTCATACTTTACTCTGAACTTCAGCTTCTGTAAATATTTGGAAAGAAACCTAACATCTAATGCTGTGCAGAGCGATATGCGAGCTGGTGGTGAATATAGGACTATTTGGAATCACCCCAGAATGAAGGAAAGTGGCATTTTGATGTGGTCAGCTCACCCCCCTTCTAGCCCCTGCAGCCCCACTCTGTCAGAAACATCAGACCAAGTTCTTCCCAGGAATTTCACAGCCGCTACTTATTTCACCCAAACTGTAGGAGACTGAGTCCCCAGTTCCAGGACAAAGGAGACGAGGAAGGTGTGGGTCAGATGATTACAACCACAGCCTTCTGGAAATTAGAATTTCTAATTCCTAGAAAATTAGAAATGGAATTTTAAAAAACACATAGGAAACTCAGTACTATGTATAAACATAAAGAAGTACTGATACTGTACAATACATGTTCATTATTCTTCCATCCCCTGATTTTGCAGAGGAGGAAATTGGGGCTCGGGGTGTGCTCCTGACTGGGCTCAAATCCATTAGTGGTCAAATCTGGACTAACTCCTCAGCCACGAGAGCCCCACTCAAATGGGGGCACCCACCTTCAGACCCGCAAACCACGAGGCCAGACAGGAGTTCCTTAAGGCCGCATCACCAAATCTGGGAGGGCTTAGTGCTTTCTGTGGAGGAAGAGCCCCAAGTGCATCCAAAACAAAACCTGACTAATGGTTGGACTTTGTCTCTCCAGCTCATCGGTAAAGACATCGAAGAGGCCATTGAAGCCGAGACATCGGGAGATCTGCAGAAGGCCTACCTGACCCTCGGTAAAGCAGAGCCAGGCGGGCCCCTGATTTAGGTTGGGCTGCCTGGAGACAGACTCAGGGATGGAGCTTTGTGCGCAGGAAGCTTTCATAGGATAGTTTAGGAACAACATCTCTAGGCAGCACTGGGCAAGGGAGGGAATGAAGGTGATGCAGTTGCAACAGGGGCTTTGCTGGACCCCAAGGAGTCCTGAAGCTGGAAGGTCCAAAGTGGAGGCAAGGGGGCCGGCACATCAAGCAGCCGGCTGGTGGCAGCCCAGGAGCACTTGCAAGCTTAGGTGAGGCTGCTCCCTCCTTGGAGGACAATTCCTTGGAAGGGACTCAGCTGTGAGCTGGACTGAATGCCTTTGTCCTGAAGAGGTCATCTGGGAACACACCGAGGCATTCACGACAGTCCCACGAAGGCTGCAGGTCCCTGAGAGCATCTGTCAACAGCCTGGGACCATTGTTCAGTCTCAGGGAACGGTATGCAGTTCATACAACACATACTCCGAAGCATCCAGGTTCTGGATTCACGAACAAGTTGCTGCACATGCCTGATGGCTCAAGGGTGTCCTTTTCCATTTGGTTCCCTTCAACATTGGGAATGAATGAGGTCCTTTAAGAAAGAGTTGGGAGGGAGACCAGATCTTGACCGTGCCAAGCAGGCACCAGAACCTTCTCTCCAGGGGAAGCCCAAAGGCAGGAAATAGCAGAGAGAGATGGGCATGGGCAGTGTCTGGCAGGCTCCTTTTTCCTTTTTGCAAGCCCTGGAATGAAGGCATTGTCCATTGTCCACACTCCTGTGGCAAAGAGTCCAGGGCACCATCCCAAATGGCACACGAAATGGAGAGGTGTTTCCCCAGAAGAGGAAGAACCGAGAAAGCAGCCCTGGAAGTTAAAAAATGTGCTCCAACTGCCAGGCCTTCTCTTTCTTTCTTTTCTTTCTCCCCCCGGCTTCCCCCGCCACTATTTTTTTAAATGTTAGCAATTGATTTTTAAAAAATCCATCCTCATTTTGCATTCAAATGAGCAGGATTTCTATTGTGATGTACAGAGGCCTGAAAGCCCTGACCTCTACTGAATGTACATGGTCGACTGTCCTTAGGACTCAAAGAATGAGTGTCTTAAGTAAGTGGAGAGACTTACTCATAGCCCAGCTAAAAGGCTCTAAACCCTTTCTGTGCTTACAGTGCAGAGAATCAGGAAAACACCAGTTCAGTCAAAAGAGTAAAATTAATCTTCATGAATATTAATTATTGATGAATAAAACCCTTATTAATGTTGATGGTAATAAAACCATTCAATTCTTTAACACTTGCTTAGCACCTGCCTGGGCCAGGGGTCCTGCTAGGTGTGGGGATCGGTGGTAAATAGGTCCATATTCTGCTCTTAAGAAGCTTACAGTTTATGGCAGATGCACACAAATCAACCGAGTAGGCGACAGCAATGACAAACACAAACACAGCCTGAGCGAGGCAGGTCAGAGGCGGGAGAGGCTCAGGCCCTGTAGTTGGGAGCATGAAACCAGGACGTAGGTGTCCTCCATTGTAGCAAACATAAAAGCGGCTGGGAAAGACCTGGAGAAGAAACCACACAGACAGTAGACAGACATGACTTCATGACTACATTTTCTAGACAGTCCTCTCATCCCATACTCCCACCCAACTCATACAGATGCCGGTTTACGGCTAAAGTCAAGGAGGAGGGGCTGTGAGACCAAATGACTCCCCTGACGGTGTGAAAATCCAGTTTTCTGGGCCCACTGCAGGTTACCCACTTAGACCCTCTAGCAACGGACCCTGGAAGCTACACTTTGACAGGATCCCCGAGGGCCTCGCTTACGCTCCCTGGAGTGTGAGAACACCTGCTGTGACATAAGAAGGAGCAGGAGGCAGCCTTGGGGCGGGGCAGCTGCCCGGGCTTTCACTCGTTATTCACATCTCTTTCCTAGCAAGCCCCATCCAAACTTCTGAGGGATCTCTGCCACCGCTACGGATGGAGGTTGTTACCAAGCATAGATTATCTACAGAAGAAAAGCTGAGAATTTTCTCCTCAAAATATCAGGAAGACGGAATGCCAAGGGAAAAGACACCTGTGTAGAGCATGTGGACATTAGGCAGACAGACATGTCACCATCAGTTAGTACCACACAGTTGACGGTCTTCAGGAAGAGACTGTGAGGGCACTAGCTCAGAATGTCTGGGGATCGCAGAGTCCCAAACATGCTACTCCCCAGGTCGACAGGTTCCCCTCACAACCACCACCAATCCAGTAGCTTTTAGATTGTTCTCAGGCTAAAGAAGACAGACAACTGGGTCTGGGTTTTTCTTGTCCATCGACACTCTGATGGCTGACACATGTCCTACAAAAGTAGAAGACAAACCCCCAACTTCGACTTTGCTTCCCTAACCCCGTTCCTCTCTCTTCCTCGTAAGCATCCAACACATGGGCAATGACCTAGAAAACGGGAGTTTCCATTAAGGACATCTGAAGGCTGTGCAGTACAGGCGTATGCTGAAGTTCTTACTTGTTATCAATCACTAACATAAAAAACATGACGTGTTCCAGGTAAATGTCAACAACCTAAAGAGGAAATGGCTCATTTCCCCCAAAGTGTTAGTCAATAGGGGCCTATAGGATCCTGGGAGGAGGGGAGAAAAGAATGACTGATCCCCCAGAGGTGCATCCTATCTCCTACTTGGTGAGTCAAACCCATGCCTCATTAATGTGTGGATCAGATCAAAGCCGGCGGGCAGGGAGAGGGCCAGAAGAGAGCAGCTAGCCGCATCCCAGGAAGGTGACCCGTAGGCAAGATCGAACATTTCATCAAGCCCACATCCCAGGCTGCAAACTAAGAGGAGAGTGGAGAACTTGGAAAAGATCCAGAGACGAGACTCACAGAACAAACCCAGGGAAGAAAAACAAAGGGAAGGAAGGTTGCTTAGCACAGGAAAGTCGGCTGCAGGCCAACCGAGGGAATCTCCGACATCACGAAGTTGTGTTATAGCAAGGGTGCCGGTCCATCTGTTTCCTCTCCGGACCCAACTCCACTGTCAGAGATTTCACGGAGATGGGAAGCGATTGCTGCTGGTGAGAAGCATGAACTTTGTGGCGAGAGCCTGAGCATGCCAAGCGTCCCTCCACCCACGAAGGGTCTTCGAGGATCAGGGGGGTTCTTATTTGTCGGAAGGGGTTTTGACTGGGTTCTGGTTGAAGCATCCAGGTGCCCTGACCTGGGGAATCTTCCAGATCCCATGATATAATAGAATGGAGTTTGCTCCTTTCTAACACCTGCTTCATAATCCAGTTGCCTCCAAGGGTGGGAGGTGACACTCTGGGCCATCTCTGTTCCTTTCATGTTATTCAACCAAATGTGACTACCTCATGTTCTCTTTTCCCTCACCCGCCAGTGAGGTGTGCCCGCGACCAGGAGGGCTATTTTGCTGAGCGTCTGTACAAGGCCATGAAGGGTGTGGGGACCAATGAAGAGACGCTAATCCACATCTTTGTGACCAGGGCTGAGGTAAGACACACTCGACTCCAAAGTAGCAGGCTGCAACTTCTCTTTTTGCCATCATGTCATCAACAAATCATTTTTACTAAGGGCCTATTTACAGAAAAAGTAAAACAAAGACATCCTTTGTGTTCTGGACTCTGAAAGATGTCGTGCTATGCCTCAACCTGTCTCTTTTTGTAAACATACAATACGGACAGCCGCTTCTATTTTTGTCGTCTGTGGCTCCAGAAAACTCACGTGGTGTGCAAAGGGGACCTGGTGGAGCCCTGGGCAGTGCAGCTAGGCTCCGTCCCATTTCGTGGAAGGCAAAACTGAGACACTGAAAGGTTAGCGATGGCCTAGGTCACCCAGCAGTACAGACAATGAGCAAACGATTTCCTAACTCCTGAGCTAGGCCTTCATTTAATGAGCAGAAGCCTGATTTTGCACAAGAAACACATCAGTACAAGACAATATTTCTCAACCTTTTTTAAATTATCAATCGCCCCACTAAGGAGTCTTTTTGGACCCATTTTTTTCCTAATTGCTCCTCTTCCCCCCGTCAAGAAATGTCAACACCACAAATACACTGTATACTTATTTATGTTCCATTTATAGGTACTTTTACATTAAAAAATTGAGGGGTTTTTGCCCTCTAAGAACCACTTTTTGCCCTGGTAGGAACGATATTGTACCCCTTGAGAATGCACGGCAAGAAGGGGGACAGAGAAAGGGACAGGGGGATGAGTGGCCCAAAGCTTGGGAGCAGCTGTCAGGATTCATAGCAAATACTTTGGAATATAGAGCCACACACAGAAGAAATGACAAAATAAAGGGAAACGCATTTCAGCTGCAGTAGGAGAAGCCTTGGAGAATAAAGTGTAACTGGGCACTTGAAAACCACAGGCATCTTCCCTCAAGAAATTGTTAAATGGAGGGGGAAGGATACCAACCCAAATTCTGGCTCACAGCTTTTGACAAATAATACTTAACATCTAACCCTGTTGTTTTTAAGTATAGCTTAGCAACAAGACTGTTCTTTCGTTTTTAGTTCTATTCCTGGAATTTCTCCTCCCCCTCTTTCTCCTCCTCCTTCTTCCCTATTCATAGTTTTCTTTCTCTCTTAAAGTCCATGCTTCTCTCTCCTCCCTCTTCCCCTTCTTCTGTCTCTCTGCCCCTCTCCAGCAGTCCTCATTCTCTCCTCCGTGGCTCCAAATCTCTCTCTTTCCCTTACCTCTCCAGGTCTCTGTCTTCTCCGTCTCTCTGTCTCTTAGCAACCCCCCAACCAAAGTCTTGAGGCACTCAAAGGAGCAGGCAGGTGGAGAGCAGGGCAGGGATTCTACAAAACCCCAGGGGAACAATGGGTCTGGAGGGCTCCTCAGGGTTCCATGTCCACTCCAATACGGGCTATGGAGTGTTCATTCCAAGATGCTCGGCCATCTCAGCACTGACCATGTCCTGGGTCATCTCCGCATGTGGACCATTCCCTCAGAATGATTCAGGCCCTTGTCTGGCTGGTGCTGTGCAATGATTGAGCATCGACCTATGAACCAGGAGGTCACGGTTCGATTCCCAGTCAAGGCACATGCCTGAGTTGCAGGCCCAGTTTCCAGTAGGGGCCCTGCAGGAGGCAGCCGGTCAATGATTCTCTCTCATCATTGATGTTTCTATCTCTCTCTCTCTCTTCCTCTCTGAAACCAATATAAATATATATCTCCAAAAAGAATGCTTCAGGCCCAGCCAGATATAGTTAGCCAGAACCACTAACTCCCCAAAGCATCCTGGTACAAGAACAGAGCCACAGTGTGCCCTCAGCCCCCCTTTTTTGTCCCCCCTCCCTCCCAGCCAAGCAGTGCACAAGCCAAGGGAGCAAGGAGATAGAGACCACCTGCCTGTTCCAGGATCTCTGCTGCTCAGCACCCACTTCAAACAATTCCTCACTCACCCACCTTCTCCTCTTGTTCAGCTCTCTAGTTGGGCAGGAGTCAAAAGAATCATAACTTGAGTGATGGTTTGTAGGTCTGTCTAGAAAGCAAAATAGAGTTAACATTAAAAAGTTAAGGGGGGAAATAGCAACAAAACTGCTGCTTAAAGACAGTGCTGTGCTTCTTTTACGAGGCTCGCTATGTTCCATCTGGAATTACGTCTTTTCTACGACAAGTGTTCTCTCCCTTCCTAGGCTGTAAGTCTTGAGAGCAGGACAATCTTTTAATTTGTTTTTCTTGAGTCCTCGCCCCACTTCTACCACCTAGGTTTTCAAGCTTCCAGTGAATTAGATTCAAAATAAGCCCTACAAGTGGATTTGAGTTTTGTTGACTGGCACCAATGCCCTTGCTGATCAGGGTACAGAAAGAAAAGAGGCTTCGTGTCAAATCTCTGCCTTTTGCCCAGTGCTGCTACCTAAGAATGAGTTATTTTTAAATAACTGTAAAAAATTTCAAAAGAAAAGTAAAATTTTGCAACATATAAAAATCATATGAAATTCAAGCTGTAGTGTCCATGAAGTTTTACTGGAATATACACACATACACACATAGACGCCTCTGCAACCTTTGGGGAGCTGAACTCAGTTTTCCCTTTCTCATCCACAAAATAGGACGAATAATAGCCCCCACTTCTGAAGGTTGTTCTGAGGCATAAATGAGCAAAGGAGAATAACATGCTTAGCAGAGTGCTGCTGCATTTATGGTGAACACGCTGTAAATGCTGTCTCCATTGCTCTTGTCTTCTCTCCTACAGGTTGACCTTCAGGGGATAAAAGCTAAGTTCCAAGAGAAGTATCAGAAGTCCCTCTCTGACATGGTTCGCTCGGACACCTCTGGGGACTTTCGGAAACTGCTGGTAGCCCTCTTGCACTGAACCAAGCCAGAGCGGTAGGAGCACAGGGAGGAACCATCTTTGTCAAGAGCCTGTTCCAAACAAGATTTGCAAATGTGACTCCAGCACGAAAAACCTTCAAGAATCCTGGTTTATTTTCTTGGCAGCTTCAGCAGTGCAGCCAGGCCAGGCTGTTTAAGTCAAAGACAGCAGCCTCGAGATGCTTGGGCAGGTCACCCTTGAACACCAGCTTAGCAAGGGTCTGGGCTGCCTCTTAACTTTCCTTTAGCATGGTAACTGAATGCTTTATATGCACAAATGAAATCAGCAGGTGATGAAAATAATTCTCCATTTGTAGTGGTAAAAAATTTAGAAGAATATATATCGCACAGGGGTATGTGTGTTCTGGGTAAAGATTGAATGACTAAGGTACAGGAAAGACAAAATTAACCAATTCATTAATTTTCCTTCTGTGTGTTCAATTTCAAAGCCTCAATGTTAATTAAAGTTGTGGATTATGCTTCCATCCGCTGCTTTTACTAAGACTGGGTTGATTAATTTTGGCTCTTGTCCTAGAAATATGTGCCTCGTGAAACTCAAACATATTTGGGGAAATGCAAACAGTTTTATTTATTACTAATCACCAAGGATAGTCATCAAGGCCAGCAGCAAGAAAACAATTGACTTGCTTATGAGAAATATAACTAGAGGTAAAATCTACTAATCTGTTACCTGGTTTAAATGGGTTTTCTTGCTTCTGTAGACATTTGAGCCACTTGAATGTTCCATCTGATCTTCAAATACAATTAGGCTGGGCACAGTGCCAATAGGATCAAGGTCAATGAGCTGATGCTTAAATGGATTGGTTCCGCACCAGTAGCATCTCTGTTCCAAGATGTTTGTCTCATGTGGCGACATGTTGCTAGACACAGAGAGGCCTGTCAAGAGAACATGGGCACTTTGACCCAACAATTATAGTGATCATTCATTGGATGAGTATTTGTGTCTGGCACTGCTAAGTAGCATATGTAATCTTCTTAATAGAAGATTAATATTACTACTATTTATCAGTTGAGGAAACTGAGATATTAAATAACCTGGCTAAATTCATTTGCAAGTGATAGAGTTGGGGTTTTAATTCCGGGCTGGTTGAGTTCAGAAATTAGACGACTAACTGCCTTTCTTGGAAAAATAACACAAAGTAATGGGTCTGTATTCATTCACCTGTTTAATTCCCTACTACCTTCCAATCACTATGCCGGGCTCTGGGGATACAAAGGTGAGTAAGTAGAACACTGGCCATGCCTTGGGCAGTTCATTCCCAGGTCAGTAATAGAGACAGATGCCTCCGATATTCAACAGAATGCTTTAAGTACATGAATACAGGCATGTAAAGCTCTCTACCCATGAGCAGAAGAGGGGACAGGCAGCTCTGCCTGGGGTAACTTGGGAACATTTCAAAGGGATACACTTGTGTTGGGTTTTGAAGAAAGTATAGAAGGTCTCCAGAGAAATAGAGAAAGAAGGGCTTGGGCAGAGGCTCAGAAGCATCAAGGAACTCAATTGTTCAGGAGGCAATGATACCCTTTCTCCTGAGGCATGGATATGGTGACAGGAAGGAAAAGGTTGGGGAGGCAACAATGCAGCTGCCAGAGTTTTCTTGAATCCCATTAGCAATGGTTTTGCCTGCCAAGTGTGGACCTGGGCCTTGGGGCAATGGCGACGTTTAAGTGAGGAACATTGGGCTTTGGGAAATCACTTTGGTTGTGTGATTTCAACATACAGCAGATAGTCCACTCAGTATAGGAATACATGTCATGGTGTGTCTTTCTAGTGGCTATACCATGGTGATTAACAAATTAAGAAGTTATGTTCACATTCATGTTCTCAATATACTGAGCAATGTGCCCCTGCCCTGCAGATGGAGTCTGGCTTCTCCAACAGCAAGACACCAATGCACAGGATTCCTCCAGGCTACAAACAAACTGTCTCACACCACATTACAGCCAATAAAAATGCCTCAGATAAGCTCCCAGAATCTAGATAAGCCAAGAAATGAGGGTGCCATAAAACTAGATGTGGTATTCAGCTCTCTGTATCAACAAGTGAGAGCTGCCATGTTCAATTTAGAGAGATCAGAGAGAAGTCCAGACTGCATGTTTATGCCACTGCAATTTCTTGCATGACCAGGCCATAGGGTGCAGACCAGAATGTTGGGAGACACAGGATCAGGAGAAAGAAAAGAAGTGGCCAGGGAGAATATTTCAAAATAAACTTCTAATTTTTTTTTAATTTTGTCTTATTTCTGTAAATTTTAGATCTGTAGAAAAGTTGTAATGAGAGTTTCCCATATACCCTACTCCCAGTTTCCCTAACATTAATATGGTACATTTGTCACGACTTATGAACTAATGATAGATTATAACTGAGTAAAGCCCACACTTTATTTGCATTTCGCTAGTTTTCACTTAATGTTGTTTTTCTGTCCCAGGTTCCCATGAGAATATCACATTACATTTAGTTGTAATGTCTCTTTAGGCTCCTCTGGACTGTAACAATTTCACAGACTTTCCTTGCTTTTGTTGACCTGGGCAAGTTTTCTGTGGACTGTCCTTTAGGCTGGATCTGTATGATGTTTTTCTCATGGTTAGACTGGGGCTATGGGTTTTGGGGAGGAAATCACAGAGGTGAAGTGCCATTCCCATCATATCAAGGGGACATGCTATTAACATGATGTTGATCACCTGGCTCAGGCAGTGTTGGTCAGGTATCTCCACTGAACTCATTTAAAGGAAGTCACTGCCCACACTTCAGGGTTGGGGAGTTATGGTCCACTTCTGTGAGTGGAGAATTTTACATAAATTATTTTGGATTCTTCTGTATAGGAGGCTTGCCTGTTCTTCCTTTATTCATCTACTCAATAATTTATTTATATCAGTATAGATTTTGTACTTTGGATTTAATCCAATACTATATTATTTACTTTGTTGCTCAGATTGTTCCAGCTTTGTCTATTGGTAGCTCTTACAGTGGCTCCTATGTCCCTTTGATACACCCCTTCACTTGGCTTTTGTGTATTTCTTTAATTTCTGGCACTACAAGATGTTCCAGGCCCATCTTGCATATTCTCTTCCCAAGTCCTACAATATGCCATTTGTCCACAGTGCCCTGGTTCCTTTTATTGGATAACTAGAGGCCCGATGCATGAAAATTCATGCACTAGAAGGGGGGGTGGTCCCTCAGCCTGGCCTGCCCCCTCTCACAGTCCGGGAGCCCTCAGGGGCAGGAGGCGACCCGGTGATCAGGGGAAGGTGATGCCCCATCACACCTCTGCTGCTGCCACTGCCAGCAGTGCAAGCCTTGGCCAACTCTGGTTACCTGAGCCTCGGGCAGGCCTGGGTAGCTGGGCAGCCACCATCTGAGGTTTGCCTGCGCCTCAGGCCTGCTCTGGGTGGCTGGGGGGACTGGGGGACTTCAGAGGTAGGCATGCAGAACAGCCAGGCCTGCCATTCCGGTAGGGCTGAGGGGACTGGGCACCGCCATCTTTGTGGCTGTGGGCATGGCAGTCAATTAGCATATTCCCTCCTTATTGGCTGTGGGCGCCGCCATCTTTTTGATGGCGTGAGGGTCAATTAGCATATTCCCTCTTTATTAGATAGGATGGTATTAGAAACCAAGATCTGGATATTGGGTGTGCTCATGGCTACTGGAGTGTCATAGATTCTAGGCCCACTTAGTGGACAGAACTAGGAAATATAGGTGTATATACTAAGACATGTATCAAATGTCTATATTTGTACATATATTTAGACAGATGACATAGATATAGGTGTAGATGTAGGTAGAGATATAGACATAGATCCATTTGAATCTATATTAAATTAGACATGAGTTCATATGAGGTCTTTAAGTTTCATCCAGTACCATCTGATTCATGCTAGAAGGGGGTTTTGACTTCTTGAAAATGGCACAAACAAGATAGTAGAAAGAAAGCTCCTAGCAAAAGGATCCGTGCAAACCACACAGTGCCCTGTATGTGCCACTGATTACATTTCCATTTTAAATGGCAGATTTTGTCCTGGGTCTGGGGAGAAGGAGAAGGCCATGGTTGAGTAGTTCTCAGACCTCCACTACCTAGTACCCAAGGAATTGTCCTTAGGTTTCGAAGAGAATGCTCCATGACTTCTTTGTGACTAAACCAGAAATACTGATGTCTTCAGTTCCTAAGATAGCCAACTTTCAGAGAGCTCAAAATATGTTTAGCCAAGACTCATACCATGTAAGGGAAGAGAAAACAAAGACCACCTTCAGTGTCAGAATCAAGACAGTGGGTTTTCATGTCAGTCTCTTCCTGGTCATCTTTTTTGGTCCCCAATAAATGTCACTTCAGGATTGCTTAGAACAATGATATATCAGGACAAAAGAGGCCTGAGGCACTTTTAGAGTAGAAGAAAAAAACATTGGTTTTGAATCATTTCTGACTATGAATAATGTGGACCCAGATAATATGACTCACAAACCAAAATGAACACACTAATTGGCTAAATTCTGTACCCAACCCAAGTATTAACTTTTTTTTTTTACAATCAAAGTGGTTGTTTTTAAAATCCTACTGAACCAGATCAAATCAGAACCAGTCTTTGGAAAAGGTTGAGCCAGAAGAAAAAATCATCAGAAAAGCAAAATCATTTCCAAACAAGTATTGCGTTCACTTCAAGTGTCTGGCACATGCAAATATACATTGTGTGTGCATTTCTATTAGTAGGACCACTTTTAATTGAATTTTATTTAACCTACTAGACACATTAACCAACATGCCCAGTCCTCTCTACAGATGCTCTGAAGGCTGGAGGGTGGTGTAGGACTGGGTAGGAAGTCCTCTCTCTCCTGGTAGCTCATGCATTTTGCAAGAGTGCACTGTATTTATTCTGAAATCTGTTTATACATATTGCACTCACTATTGTAATTACATAATTTAATTAAATATTAAACAAGCTGATTAACCATAAATGCAAAACAAAGACTTCTTGTTTGTCTGAAAGCTAAAGTGAATACCCCAGGAAGACTAGATAAAGATGTGCTACATTTAAAATAAGGATAGCCTGGCCAGTGTGGCTCAGTGGTTGAGCATCAACCTATGAATCAAGAGGTCACAGTTCAATTCCCAGTCAGGGCACATGCCCAGGTTACCAGCTCAATCCCCAGTAGAAGGCATGCAGGAGGCAGTCAATCAACGATTCTCTCTCATCATTGATGTTTCTACCCCTCTCTCCCTCTCCCTTCCTCTCTGAAATCAATATATATATATAATTTATTTTTTTAAAAAAACAATACAGCAGTAGCAACTACATTTATGCATAAGTAGAGGAGTTGTACCTCATAGCATCTTAGTGCTGATTAATGAGATACAGTATTGGAAACCCTTAGCACAGAGATGGATGCAGGCCAAGAGCACCCTACACAACAGCTGTGTTGTTGTCTAACCAAGACACCCATCTGTGCTGGGGTAGCCAACCATGAGATGGAGTTATGAGGCAGTCTATTGCATGAGGAGGCAAAACTAAAGTGCAGATAGATGTCAGACAGATTCATGCCCCGCCGCCCTCTCCCACCTGGATTGACATGACAGACCAGGATGGTCCGCCCACCTCCAGACACATCCCTCCTCCAGGCCATTTCCCACCCCACAGCCAGCATTGCCTTTTCTACCCCAGCTCTCTCCCACACTGTCCCAGAGCATGGAAGGGCTTGCCACTTTCATGACTCAAGACTTTATGGGGACTGCTGCTTCCTCTCCACTGGGATGGCCAATTAGCATCTCAGCCTAAATGCATACAAAGAAAAAAATTGATTTCCCCCCACAAAACCAGTTCCTTCTCTGTCTTCCCTATCTTAGTAACAACCCCCATCCACCCAGTTGTTCAAATCAAAGTCATCTTTGAGTACTCCTTTTCCTCAACCCTCAAGGGCCATATATCAGAAGTCCAACTGCTCTAAATCCCTTGTTTTCCATGTTTCACCAGTTCCATAGCAGTCACTCCAAGTCAAACCTCCATCTTGTCCAGCCTGGACCCATACAATGGCTTCATATCTGGGTTTCCTGCTTTCCCAGTTTCTTCATCTCAGACTCCTTCTGGAATGCCCCCTCCCCCTCACTTACCAGGTACTAACCACATAGGACTTTTTTCTGTTCCTCAAACTTGTCACTTATTCCTTCTTCAGGACTTCTACACTTGTAGTTCCCTCTGCCTGGAATGCTCCTTCTCCCAAAGCACCCCAGGATCCCACATGTCACCTCCTCCAAAAGCTGATGCTGGAGACCATATCAAGTCTCATCCCCATCACTGCCCTCAGAGCACCTCCAAACTCTCCCTTTAACATTATCCTGGACTAGAGGTACAGTGCACGAATTCTTGCACAGGTGGGGTCTGGCCAGCCTGCCCCGGTGGGGGCCAATCAGGGCCAGGCTGGTGGGGGGGGGAGGAGATGCAGGAGATTGGCTGGTCAGTTCTGCCCCCAATCGGGGTGGTGGGGGCCGATCAGGGTGGAGCTGGCCAGGTGGAGGGGCTGTGGGCTGATGAGGGGGGGGCAATCAGGGGTGGGGCTGACCAGGGAGGTTAGCCAGCTGGCCCCGTCCCCAATTGGGATGGGGGGGCTGATCAGGGGCAGGGCTGGCTTGGGGGGAGGGGCAGGGGGAGAGGCTGGGGGAGGTTGGCCGGCTGCAGTGGGCGTCACAGCGACCAGTTGACCAGTCGACTGGTCACTGGCTTTTTATACTAGTATAGATTGTCTTCACCATCTGAAATCACTTTACTTGTTTACTTATCCATTGTCTATCCCACGCCACCATTAGGATGTAAATGCTAGGAGGTCAGGGACTTTTTCTCCATTGTTCACCACCATAGCCCCAACTCCTAGAACAATGCCTGGTACTTAGTAGATGCTCAATAAAATGTGCTTGACTAGATGAATATATCACACCATTTCCTTCTTCCCCTTCTCAAGCCAATTTTATCCTTTGACTTCCACTTGTCCTTTCAGCCTTAGTTTGAGCATCCCAATCTCACTTTGCCTGCCCCCACCCCATGTAGCTAGTCACTTCCTCTGTGCTCTTTCTTTTACACAATTTCATCATAGACCTTACTATATTATTTTTCATTATTCTCTTTATTAATATTCCCAACTAGACTGGGAGCTCTGTGGGACCAAGGACCCCATCTTACTCAGCCTTCCAGCCCCGGTATGCAGAGCAATTCTCAATATTTCTGACCACCTTGGCTTCCCTGGCCACTAGTTCAGAAATAGTCTTTCCCTTCACCCCCTTCTCAATCATAGTGCTGCCTTTACAGCACTTATTATGATCTCACATCAACTCATCCCTATTTATTGATTTATTTGTTCTGCTTATCTATTGTCTGCCATTCCCCTGGGCCCTGGTGACTGACACATAGTAGGTGCTAAGTAAAGATTTGTTTACAAATGACTCATTCAACATATTTGTTAAGTGGAGGACTAATTAATTGATTAACTCTCCCGGTACACAAAGATTAGGGAGATTCAATGTTATGTTTACAGCCGTTATTCATAGTTTCCAAAACAAGGCACATGATTTATGAAAATCACATTCTGAAGGAAATGCTGGGGGTGGAGAGGAGAGGAAGAGGGCAAGGAGAGATTTGGCTAATGAGCAAAATCGGTCTTGAACTGCTCCAGGGCATCCATCACCTAAACTACTGATTGGTTGCCTCTTGTTTGGCATTGAGAACCCAGATGGCAGCAGCAGGTCTCCCTGCAGCCCCAGTAATTCTATTCCAATTAGTGCAATTAGAACCAGGTCTATAGACAATTGCCCAGATGTTCTGCTTCATCAGAGGTCACATTGCACATGCAGCCCAAGAAGATTAACATCCATATCGGCATACAGTGGATGGGGAGGAAGGACGACACTCAGCAAAATGGTTTCCAGTTCTGAGAATTCAAGTGCAAGTTTCAAGAGTAAAGGATCTTCAACAGCCCTTTCCAAGAGGGAGACCTCAGATCACCTACCTCCTCCAGCCTCCTCAGCCTGGGCCAAATGGGGAGCAGGGACATGAGATCTGCTGGCAATGGCGCGAGCTTGGCATCTTCCGTGTGACGTAAATAATATCAAGCACAGTAAGTCACTCTAGGTCCATAGCATTGCTGAGGACATGATAAACAGAAGTTGGGGGGATGTGACAGCCACAAGGGCAGTAAAAGTAGAGGCTGGGACTGAGCCAGCTGATGGGGCCAGCAGAACAGAAGCCAGCTCAGGGCTGCCAGGCCCCAAAATAATGTTTCGTCTGGATGGCATGAGAGGCCTGGCCAGAACTGGTCCACCCCAGGGGAGGGATATGTACAGCTAATTCCAAACAGGTTATCAAATATAGAAACGCACCGGAGAACTTAGCTGGCTGCACTTCACCTCTGGGCAGGGTGTGAGGCAGATCAGGAGAAAAGTGATTAGTGTCTACTTTATCTCTTACAGTGAGTAAGATAGGCCAGTTCATCACGCCTGGCGTCCATAAGAAACGTCAATGGTGTCTAGCACAGAGGTTCCCACCCTCGGTTGCAGGGCTTACAGAATTTCCCCAGAGACTTGGATTTTATTGGACTTAGACTGGAGGACAGCCTGGGAATTAGGAAATTCTCCATTTCCCCCAGGGGCTTGAATGTGAAGCCAGGGTGGGAACCAGTGCCCGACACAGCTGCAGGTTGAGGAGGCTCCGAAACCCAGCGACTTGCCCCAAACCTCCCATCACCCCCCAGACTCATTTGAAGCAAAAAGAAAAGAAGGAGCAGTCACTGACTCTTGACACAGAAGGGTCCTTCTGGGGATATACAGTATACCTCTACACAGCTTTTACTGAAGCCTCTTACTTTTCTGTAAAATCCTAATCCTCAGGCTAGCACCCGAGGCCCTATCTACCTGCTTATATGTTCCTCCAACAAATATTCATTGAGCACCCACTATGGGCCCCAGGTTCTTGTTCTCATGAGACTTTCCTTCTATTAGGGGAGACAGAGAATAAACAACGAAACATTATAAATAGGATATATTTTTAAGTGTGATAAAAAAATAAAATGGGGTGGTGACACTGCATAGAGAGACAGGTGTGGGGGGTGCAAGGTACTTTCGGTGGTCAAGGAAATAATGTTCCTAACTCTGAGAGGCCAGCCACAGGAATATTGAAGAGAACAGCATTCCAGGAAGTGCAAAGTCCCCAGCTGCTGTTCTGCTGATATCACCAGCTCCCCCACTTTTGCACTTTGGGCTTGTCCCATGAGTGGTGCCATCTTCTAATCCAAATCTATTACTTTTCCAAGAACCCCCTCTTCCAAGGAGCTTCCCAGGTCCAGCCCCTCCTCATTCTGACCACTCCTCCTCTCAAAAGTGTGTGAATGCCCTTGGTGAACTCCAATGGCTCTAAAAGCATGTGACATGATTGTTATTATTCATTCCTCTTCAGCATCGTGCCTGAATTTGCACTGAATCATCACACACTAATTCTATTGTCTTGTTGTTTCACCCGGATTCAACTGGTCTCCTCCCATAGGATATGGTTCATTGGTCCTTTAGGGCACAGACTGGGTTTTCTGCTTCTTTGGTACCCCAGTTGCTCCTAGAACAGAGCTAGGCATTCATTCACAGCCCTTGACTGGAGCTGTTTATAGGAGTTGACTAGCTTGCCAATTAAGTGTTTGTTTCAATGAAAGAAGTAATTAGTAAGCCTCACCTCAAAACCACACGGCCTTCATTCTATTTTGCACTAGCATTATCTCCATTGCATAGACGAGGAAACCAAGGCACAGAGAGATTAGGTAACTTGCCCAGGTCACACAGCCAGTAAGTGGCAGAGCTGGGATTTAAACCCAGGTCTGTCTGGTATTAGATGAGGTACCATACTACATGGCATGGCCCCATGAGGAATGAAGGTCAGCAGGCCCATTCTCAACTTTTCTATAAAGAAACTATAACTCATAAAATAATTAACAGAGGTGACCTGGTTCGTAGATTTAGTGCCAAATCCAAGGCAGGCATTCATGGTTGAGGATGCTAAGGCCTCTGGGCTCTCTGCTTTGTCATGTCCCTTTCATAAAGGTCAAAATTCTGGTCGGGATTCAGCCAAAGTATCAGATCATCACTGTGCCCTCTAATGAATTTAAGTGCTGCCAGGCAGCTCCTAACTGTAGGTGAAAATGTCTAATGAAATGGCAAATGGCAGGAAACCAGAGCACATTCATTTACCTTAAATTGTGTTTTCTGTCTTTCTTTTCTCCTCTCTCTCTCTCTCTCTCTCTCTCTCTCTCTCTCTCTCGACTGTTTGACTGTTGTCTATGGAGAAAGACAGGAGCAAGAATCTAGCATCCTAAGCAAATCCCCGGAGCAAGTCACACAGCTTCATCGGTAGCAAGGGTTTAAAGGAGGGTTACCAGATTTAGCAAACAAAAATTCAGGATATACACTGAAATATGAACTTCATATGCTGAGAAAGTATTTCAGCATGGATATGTCTTGTGCAATATTTGGGACATATTTATACCGAAGACCCGAGCTGAATGAAACCTGCCTCACAGGGTTACCCTGAGGATTATACCACACACCTAAGGGAACAGCTCCGAGGCACCTGAATGGAAGTGGTAGCATTAGGTCTGTTCAAAGACTGCTTTTCCTCCTTTATGTAACAGTTGGAAATGGACAGCCTGGGCCCTCAGGCAGATGAGAAAAAGAGTCATTCTGGATTATTGACTCATGGTTTATTTCATAAGCAAATTGACCTGGGGGGAAGCCTGGCTTCCCTTCAGCTCTCTCCTTGCCCCCAAGAAAAGAACGGGAAAAGGCTGGAACCAGTTAAGTCCAGGAAAGTGCTCATGAGATGTGATAATAGAAGAGATAACAGGATATTGGTTTTGTAAACAGAAATAAGTTGGCTGAGCAAGAGGAGAAAATGAGATGGGGAGATAGCAGAGGAGCAGCAGGGGAACACAGCCTAGGGAGTGACCACAGGCAGAACGTTCACGGGAAAATGTCCAGTGGGAAAGGTCTGTTCCGCCTAAATCAGAACATCTGAGCCCCTTGTGTGATGCACTGGAAGGAAATGTTTTGCAAAGGTTCTTGGGCAACCTCAGGCATTGCTGTGAAGCAAGCAAGTTTGTCTTCGACACCCTGTCCTCTGCCCATTCAGCGGTAACACCAAGTCTGACCTTCTCTCTGCCCGGAAACAGTGTTCTAAGAAAAGCACCACCTGCCCTGGCTGGTGTGACTCAGTTGGCTGGGCATCGTCCTATGTACTGAAAGGTCACTGTTTCGATGCTGGGTCAGGGCACATGCCCAGGTTTCAGGTTTGATTCCCAGTAGGGGGCGTGAGCAGGCAGCTGGTTGACGATTCTCTCTCATCATTGTTTCCCTCTATATATCCCTCTCCCTTCCTCTCTCTCTAAAAATCAATAAAATTCTTTTTTTAAAAAAAGAAAAGAAAAACATCAGCTTAATACACCACCACCATCCCAGGTTTGGTGTTGCTCTATTTACCTAAGGTGCCCCTTCTCAGACCCCAACTAGCTTATCTGACAAACTAATCACAGGACTGGCACATTCTTTCTAGGCATAATTTACATTTTTATAACACCTTCTGGAAGAATCTTTTCTCCTTCTCCTCTGCACTTCCCTCCCCATTATTATCTAATTCATTATCTGCTCTAAATAGGGAAGGAGGTGCTTTTCAGGTAGAGAGGACTAGTATATGGTCTGGTAAAAATGAGATCTTTGTGTGTGTCTCTCCAAATACATTCCATGAGCAGGAGATACAATAGGTGTGTAGAAGATGTTCAGTAATTTTGTGTTGGAATGAAATAATGAGTTGGTAAGCCCCGGTGGATCTCCTAATTTCAAAAAGAGATCATCCTTGTTACTATTCTTATACAACCATTTCTGGAGGAACATTCACTGACAACTGGAATGTCAGTTATGCTGTCAGTTTGCCACTCCCCCACCTCCATTGTATAATGTTCTACTTTGGGAGCCACAAACAAAGTTTTCCTCCGGGCACCTGTGTTGAAGAAAAATCTGGAGATGACAATAGGAGTAATGTGCACATCTCCTGGGTGGAAAGGCAGTTTCTGGTTGCTATAATTACTACCAATATTGTGCAATGCCTTTGGACAACTGACAATGCAATAGGTGTTACGAAGAGTTTAAATAGTAGACTCCCCAACCTCCAGCTCATGTCTGAAACGCTATGGCCTGTGCTGGCCTGCCCATTGGAATGGAAAATATAAGAGGATACTTCCTATTACCTTTCCCAAAGCCCTGGAGACTTGGACATGCTTCCCTAGGAATGGGGGTTACCAAATCAACCATGTTTGCCTTGGCCCACTCTCTTTTTTTTTTGCCTTTTGATTATTCAGATGTAGAAGAAAGAAAGAGATGGCCAGGGAAGCCTTTATCCAAGAGGCTTCTGAATCCCTGGCAGGTCTGAGGATTGAAGTTCAGTAACAAGGTATGAAGCTAATACAGTGTCTCCTTAGTAGCATTTATTTCTCACCAAAAACGATTTACAAGGAATGGTGAATACTCACCACACCTCAGAAAATTAGAACTGATTATAACCCATTATGAGAATCAACCCGATATCAGAAGCAGATACAATTGGTTTGAAAGAAATAGCAAGTGACCTATTCATGTTTTACCTCATGATACAAAGGAGATCCAGTTCTTTGAAAGTCAGTAAAGAGAGAGTTCATTTCTTCTACACTACTGCTCCTTGACTCAAAGACCCAGATAATAGACCAATCTTAAAATTGGCCATCTATCCTCTACTACATGGGTGATACCTTTTGAAACAGCCAGAGTACAGTTTTAGACACACATATGCACCTCACACAGTCATACCATATCCTTTTAGAGCAGCGGTTCTCAACCTGTGGGTCGCGACCCCCTTTGGCGGTCGAACAACCCTTTCACAGGGGTCGCCTAAGACCATCCTGCATATCAGATATTTGCATTATGATTCATAACAGTAGCAACATTACAGTTATGAAGTAGCAACGAAAATAATGTTATGGTTGGGTCACAACATGAGGAACTGTATTTAAAGGGCCAGAAGGTTGAGAACCACTGTTTTAGAGAACGCAACTCTGAAGCAAGCAACAGGGCAAAATGTGGAAGATTGAGGAGCATCCCTGCCAGGGTCCTGTGGATCCTGAGGGTAAAATGGAATCATCATAAATAAGTTTAGAAAGCTGTGGGGGAGATCCTGTTAGGGCATTTGTTAGATAGTTGGGGTTATAGTTTTTCATGCATTGGAGACAAAAGAAAAGTACATCTTAATCCCGTAGAGTCAAGCTTCATGGATGCCACAGGACCTCTGGGAATGGAGCTAGGAAGTGGGAAAAGCAGCCAACTATCCCTTCAACTATAGATGTAGGAAGGATATTCAATAGCACCCAAAGGGATAGTTAGTGGTTCCTAAGGCATGCTATACAGTCTATTGTTTGGCCATCACTAGGTCTGCATAAATCGTTCACACAAAGATGAATAAAGAAAGAAAAGAGCCAGACTATGGGAAAATACTCCAGAAGAAAATTTTTCAAAAACTTCAGCATCAATAGAAAAAAAAATATATATATATATATTAGAGCAGCAGTTGCCAACCGGTGATCTGCAGACCACTGGTAGTCTGTGAGGTCCAAAAGTTTGGCCAACACTGTACTAGAGGCCCAGTGCACAAAATTTGTGCATGGGTAGGGTCCCTAGGCCTGGCCGGCGATCAGGACTGATCAGGGTCTTCCTTCCCCCAGCTGCTGGCTGCTGGCTGGGGCCTTCCTTCATTCCACACTGCCCCCTTGTCCTTCATTCCATGCTGCCCCCTGGTGGTCAGCGCATATCATAGCGAGCGATCGAACTGGTGGGTCCAACTCCCGCCTGAAGGGGCAATTTGCATATTAGGCTTTTATTATATAGGAAGGAGGATGTGTGAGTGTGTATGTGTGTATAGTTAGTTTTAGAGAGGAACGGAGAGGGATAGAGAGATAGAAACACATTGATGAGAGAGCGACATCATTTAGATGCCTCCTGCATGCCTTCTACTGGGGATCGAGCAAACAACCCAGGCATGTGCCCTGATGGAAAATTGAACCAAGGACCTCTTTGTTCATGGGTTGATGCTCAACCAATGAGCACACTGGCCAGGCAAAAGACATTACTTTTATAAAATAAGCAGAAATTTCTAGAAATCAAACTGAGCCAGAAAGAAAGCTAGATGAATTGTGGGATTATTTTGAAGAAATAAAAATGCAATAACGTATTTCAAATATGCATTGGAAACAGCAAAAAAGAAACCTAACCCTATGGAAAAGTACACCAATGATGTAAAGGGTAAATTTGGGATAATGTTCTAGAATACAGGAGGAAAGGAAAGCAAGTAAATATTTAAAAAGAGATAATGATTTAGAAGAGGAGGCCAAGTTAAAAATATTTTTTATTCATTAAAAATAGAACTACAATTGAATAATCAAAGATATAATTGAAGAAAATTTTCTTAGGCTGAGTAAAGGCCAAAGTTAACAAATCAATAGCTATGTTTTACAGGAAAAATATAATTTTTAAAAAAGAGCAGATACCTGGACATATCCTGGCAATGTTTTTTAATTAATGGGAAAAATAATTTTGGGTCAGTGGATAGAGCATTGGCCTGTGGACTGAAAGGTCCCAGGTTCAGTTCCAGTCAAGGGTACATGCCTGGGTTGTGGACTTGATCCCCAGTAGGGGGCGTGCAGGAGGCAGCCAATCAATGATTCTCTAACATCATTGATGTTTCTATCTCTGTCTTCCTCTCCCTTCCTCTCTGAAATCAATAAAAATATATTTTAAAAAAGAAAAAATAATTTTAAGAATCAAAAAGACATAAACCAGTCAATTCTTAAACTTCTCTGTAGCACTGCAGTTTTTCCAGAATGATGTGGGTGACTTTCAGAAAATTTTGAAGAAAAAAAATTTATTTATTATTTTAATTAAGATATAATTGACATATAACTTTATATTAGTTTCAGATATACAACATGATTTGATAATTGTATATATTGCTAAGGAGTCACCACAATAAGTCTAGTTAGCATCTATCACCATAGAGTTATAACATTTTTTTTGGTGATGAGAACTTTTAAGATCTGTTCTTTTAGCAACTTTCAAATATACAATACAGTATTATTAACTATAGTCACCATGCTGTACATCACATCCCCTTGACTTATTTATAACTGGAAGTTTATAATAAAAAGAAATTGATCCTAAACCAGTGATGGCGAACCTATGACACGCGTGTCAGAGGTGACATGCAAACTCATTTTTTTGGTTGATTTTTCTTTGTTAAATGGCATTTAAATATATAAGATAAATATCAAAAATATAAATCTTTGTTTTACTATGGTTGCAAATATCAAAAAATTTCTATATGTGACATGGCACCAGAGTTAAGTTAGGGATTTTCAAAATGCTGACACACCGAGCTCAAAAGGTTCGCCATCACTGTCCTAAACTATCGTACCCAGCCAGCCAAGCTGTTGTTTGTAGATGGTAGGAAAAAAGAACCTTGGATAAGGAAGGATTCAGAAAAATGCACCTTTCCCCTATTCTTCCAAAAAAAGAGTATTATGAGTGAAGGAACTTCAGTTAATCAAAAGACAGGTCAGAGTTAAGCACATAAGAATGGGAAAGTGCGGCATAACAGAACTGGCAGTGCAAATGTAAATCAGCCAAGTATGGAGCTAAGTTTAAATGATAGTTGTAAATATGATTCAAAAGCAAATAGCAAAAGCAAAAAGTCATTCTTAAAAAATAAGATATAGTATATAAAATGATTTGATGACAGCAAACTGAGCCAAATTCCAGGTAATCTTTACAAAAACCAGGGAGAAAGAAGTAAAAAGTATTTCAGATTCTGTTTCCTAACTACCAGGAAGTTGAAAAATATTTTTTTAACTTTTATTTTTGATCATTAGGAAAACATAGATTAAAAATGTGTCATTGCCCTAACCGGTTTGGCACAGTGGATAGAGCATCGGCCTGCGGACTGAAAGATCCCAGGTTCGATTCCGGCCAAGGGCAATATACCTTGGTTGCGGGCACATCCCCAATAGGCGGTGTTGCAGGATACAGCTGATCGATGTTTCTCTCTCATTGATGCTTCTAACTCTCTATCCCTCTCCCTTCCTCTCTGTAAAAAATCAATAAAATATATATTTTTTAAAATGTGTCATAAAAACTTAAAAGAAAGCCACTTGTAAAAATATATACAGTCTGGAAAAGGCAAAAGTAAGCCAATAGTGTCCAGTGTCAATCTCTGTCAACAAATTCCATTCTCTGCCTTTCCTAACATGGGGCAGGAGTGTAGACTTTTTCCTGCCCTCAAGGAGCTACAATCCAGGAAAGAAAGATGAAAACACATGACTAAAACTCAGCCTGATATGAGAGCTTGTATATGATTCTCTTTCTAGAGGACTTAGAATTCATGATGGGACAGGGGTGACTTGGGAAGGAGGAGGTTGAGAAAGGCATCCCTTCATAACACTTACGACACTTAAATTATTTGTCTATCTTCCCTACTTCCCTTATGGTAAGTACCACAAGGGCAAGGGACCTTGTCTTATTCAATGGATGGATGGATGGATGGATGGACGGACGGACGGGCGGACTCTTAGTTAATTAGACCCTTACCTTGCTCAATTCACATTTCCCCAAGGGAGTCTAATTAATGCTACATCTGGGAGTAAAGTTCACCCTCTCAACAGACATCTCTCTGTAGGTCATCCACCTTCTATACTCCAGCATAAAATTGCCAAATCATTCCTCAGTGGCCTGGAGGGAGGATATTCCTGCCTAAAGGCCTACCTCACCATCAGGAGCGCCTGCTGGGGAGCAGGGAGGCCAAGGCAATGTATTATTCTTGATGACTCGCAATGTTAAAATGAGAGAGCAAGAATGCATCTTTGATCATATTATTTTTTTCTTCCAATTTGATTTAGAGCCCAGAAAGCTAATCTGTGGCATAAATGATGTACCGGGTCAGGATGCAGTTCTCAGGGAGGAAGGGGGCCTGACAGCAGGTTGTATACCAACAACCCACTAACAGTCCTGTTGTTATCTCTGTTGGTCTTTATTTCCCTTACCCTCCCTAGGGGGGGGGAAATATGAAGACATTGTGCTGTCATTTGCAATACTGGCCTAGTAAACACAGGGTTAGGCTTTTAGTTCTCGGAGCACGGTCGTCATGGCAACACCAGAATCAAGGAGCAGGCCGCCTTTCGGCCATTGTCTGAAGTACAAAGTCCTTGCTCAGCTTTGCACAAGCTGGTCAAAAAACACACCCAGCCACACAGATGCAGACACCGGCAGGCAGGAACTCACATGCATGGACAGGTTTTTAAATCACATAGCAAGAGGCAAGTTCCTTCCTACAGCTTTTCATGATCCAGTCCACTAAGGCCTTATTTGTCTGCTCCCCCTTCTTCTCCTTCACCTACCGACGGGAATGGGAGATACTCTCAAGACAACAAGGACAACAAGCCTTCCAGTGTTCGAGGAGCTCTCAGCCCTGTAGATGCAGGTCTGCTCTGCACGTTCTTGAAACACAGCTCCCTGGGACCAACTGCCATGGTTCACTGGTTAGTGTGAAAGTTACATCTTGTCCCGATGGCGATAGGAGGACGGGGCCTGGACATGTGTGGTGGAGCATGTTGGTGGCCTCCTTGCCTGCAGCTGTCAGACCTGCTGCTGACCTGAACCAGCCTGCCCTTCCATGGGAATCCGGGCCCAGCACACTCAGCCAGGAGAGAAACTGTGCAGACGTTTTTTTGTCTTAACTTTATGTGCTTCTTTGGGAGTTTGAGGTCTGAATGTACGGGAACCTAAATAAATGAGGACATTCGGCTCCTTGCCCCATTTCCTCAAAGGATTCTAATTAGTGGGTGTATCTCCATAGGTCTCTGACCCCCGTGGCTCAGGTCTTCTGCTCCTAATTCTGGCCCCGAGGCCCTGGCCCCAATGACATGTTAAGGATATACTTGCCGGCCATTGACCTTCTGGACTCTTTGGGGCTGATTCATGCAACTATGAATGAAAGACACTCCTTCCATCCTGCCCTGGGGTGTCCTACAGGCGAGGTCAGTCCAGCCTTCCCAGCAAGGACTGGACACATACAAGCATCTGCGAGTTTTCTGATGGAGCCAGCATAAAAAATGTCAGTGGGAGGTATCAGCAGACCACTCTGTTTCCTGCTAAACAGTCTGGACTTCATCCTGCAGACATAGGAGCCATTATAGGGCATGATGTAGGGGACCGGTGGGTTCTGGTTTGCCTTCTCCTGGGTTACACTGGTGGTGACAGAGAGGGTGTATTGGAGGGAGAGAAACTTGGAACAAAAGGAAAATTGGCTTGGGAGGATGTTGCAATAGTCCAAGCAAGACCGACAAGGAGAGAAAGACTGGCTTCCCTGCCACTCGCTGCTGGTATCCCCAATCAGGAACTCTCTGGATGTGGGAGCAGGAGAGACCTAGGTCCTTTGTACTCGTCCTGGTGGTTCTATAACCTTCCGTCCTGGTTCTGATTCTTACATTTGATGACTAACGCTTACTCCATCACCTCATCATTCTCCTCTTCCTGCTTCCCTTCTTCTCCCTTCCCCTCTCCTTCCCTCCCTTCCTCCCTCCCTGCCACCCTCTCTTCTGCCTCCTGCTCTTTCTCCCTCCTCCTCCTCCTCCATTCTCCCTCTCTTTCTCTCTCTCTCCCCACCCACCCCCATCTCCCTCTGCTGTTGCTTCTCCCTCTCCCCTCCTCCATCTCTCTCTTCCCCTCCCTCCCTCTTTCTCTCTCTGTCTGGAACAGCCTGGAGCAATAAACCTTGCCTCCTGCCTCTAGCTCAAGCCTTTCTAAAAGGAGAAAAAAAGAAAAGTAAAACAGAAAAGCAAGCCAGACCTATAAAAAGAATAACTGAAGAACAGTCCGCTCGTGTCTGGGAGAGGCAGTATGATGCTGAAGAGCACAGCTGCCCTCACCACTTGAAGACAGAAGCCTCTAGGGTCAGGAGAGCCAACAAAGGTTTGGTCTCCCAGAGTCTGGAAGCCCTGGGATGCTTCACACATATTCAAAACAGCTTTTGTCATGGATCTCATCATCTCAGAGCCTGGAGGAGGCAATCACAGCCTTCGCCAATGATCCTGCACTCCGGTGGAAATAGAAACCCATTAAACAGCACCCCACATTCTGGCTTCCCTTGTGACCATCCACCACCTTCTACGTGCCCAGAACTATCGTCAGTAAAGATCCCAGGCCCCAGCAACCTGTTTACAAACATCTAGAATTCCCAGGCACTTCAGGATGTTTCCAAGCAGGCAGCAAAGTCTTCTCTGAGAGAAGCCGTCCCTTCAGATCTATTTATGTAAACACTTGCCAAGGAAACAAGGCATGTGGGCATGCGCGGCCCTGCCAGCCCTGGGGTTGCTGCAAAAGGCAACTGGAAAGTCACATGTCCCAACAGTGGAAAATACATATGCAGCTATTCTTAGCTCTGGAATGTATACACCGTCTCCCTGCCCAGCAGTTCTGTCACAAAGCTCTAGAAAACTGTGAAAGCGCCTTTAGCATAAACAAATCCAGAACTCTCCCAGGACCAACCATTTGTCAACTGAAGGAAAGGCCCAGGTTTATGGTTTCACTTGGAGCCAGAGGTGGAAACTCCGGCGGGACCAGTCGGACGAGGCATCGGTGGCTATCACTGCAGCCAAACAAGGTAAATGTCTCTAACGTTTCCCTCTCCTGCAGGTGGACTGCCAGGTGTCGAGCAATACACCCCGCCCAGGGTATTATTGGGGCTCTGCTTTCTATTTATCCCATCTTTAAAACAAAACCCTAACGAATTTGTGAAGTCATGTTTCAATAAATGTATTGCAGAAGTCCCTTTTCATCCCTCATTTCTGTCTGGTTACCAGAGGGCCACACCCCCCCGAATGACAAGCGTGGGGAATGACTAACACCCAGAAAGATGCTGAGATGCATTCACTAAATAACAGAAGGCTGAGAATCTGGAGAAAGGCGCACAGACTTCCGCTGGTCAAGTGCACGGGCTGTTTATTTTGCTTCCGGCTAACATTTCAGACCCCGACAATCAGTAACTTCCTACAACCTTTGTTGTTTTTGTTTGCTTGTTTTTTTTTCTCAGATTATCTGAAGATGTTATTTGCCTGTTACCTTTCAGAGCAATCATAACCAAAAAGAGAGGTGTCAGCTGTGCGGTCTGGAGTGTGGGTGGCCTCCCTCTGCAATCTTCACTAAGCGATATTCTTGGCGATACCCACACGCACTGGTGAGTGGACACAGATGCTCTAAGTCTCCGAGCTGCAACAGCTAAACCCTCCAGCACATGCTCCCTCTTGGAACTCCCCTTCACCCCACTTCTTTGCAGGATGGACAAGGAGTCAGCAGATGGGCTGCTCTTCAAAGACCATGACTTCTCCTCTGACTTGTTGAGGCAGCTCAATGACTTAAGACAAAGCAGAATCCTGACTGATGTAATCATCTGTGTTGGGGCCTGGGAGGTCCCCTGCCACCGAAACGTGCTGGCCTCCAGCAGCCCCTACTTCCGGGCCATGTTCTGCAGCAACTTCCGGGAGAGCGGGGAGGCCAAGGTCCAGCTGAGAGGCATCGACTCCACGACCCTGGAGCAGCTCGTCCTGTATGTGTACACGGGGGAGGTGCCCATCACGGCTGAGAACGTTCTGCCCTTGCTGGAGGCTGCCTCCATGCTGCAGTACCCCAAGCTCTTTGAGGCCTGCTCCTCCTACCTGCAGAGCCAGCTGACCCCCAGCAACTGCCTGGGCATGATCAGACTCTCGGAGATCCTCAGCTGCGAGACCCTCAAGAAGACGGCCAGGGAGGTGGCCCTGACGTACTTCCCAGAGGTGGCCGCATCCGCTGACCTGAAGGAGCTCTGCGCCTTGGAATTGAGAGACTACCTGGGGGACGATGGGCTGTGCGGGGAGGAGGAAAAGGTGTTTGAGGCCTTTATGGGTTGGGTCAAGCATGACCTCCAGACCCGGAAGCGATACATGCAGGAACTGTTCAAGCTCGTCAGGCTTCCGTACATCCACCCGGCCTTCTTCCACCACTTCATCGCCAATGATGCCCTCCTTCAGTCCTCGCCCTCATGCCAGATCATCTTGGAGATGGCCAGGAGGCAGATGTTTTCTTTGTATGGCACCACCAGTGCCCCAGACCTCCAACCTCCATGGCACGTGCCCCCAAGGAACTCTTACCAAGACTTCCTCATCCTCTTGGGTGGGAGGAAGGACAACCAGCAGACCACGAGGGATGTTCTGCTGTACCATAGACAGACAGGCCAATGGCGGAGCCTCGCCAAACTCCCCACCCGGCTCTACAAGGCTGCAGCCGTTGCCTTGCACCGCAGCGTCTATGTGCTGGGAGGCATGGCCGTGGGCACAGAGAAGAGTGAGCCCAGTCGCCACGTCTACATCTTCTCCCTGAAACTCAATCAGTGGAGGCTGGGACAGCCCATGCTGGCGGCCCGCTACTCCCACAGAAGCACCTCCCATAAGAACTTCATCTTCTCCATCGGGGGGATTGGAGAAGGGCAGGAGGTCTTGGGCTCCATGGAGAGATATGACAGCATCTGCAACGCCTGGGAGAATATGGCCAGCATGCCAGTGGGGGTTCTGCACCCTGCAGTTGCTGTGAAAGACCAAAGACTCTACCTTTTTGGGGGAGAGGACATTATGCAGAACCCTGTGCGCCTTATCCAGGTAAGTGGCTGGTCCTTCTCATCATGTAAGTGCATAAGTGTGTACCCCCGCCACATGCACACACACAAACACACACATATAAATACTCGCATAACACACACATATACACTTGTCATCTGCAGGGAAGCGGCGGTGGGGGGGCGGGGGAAGATAAGGAAAAGAAGGAAGAAAGAGAGGGAGGAAGGAAGTTTAATTTCAACAAGATTTTATCCATTTATGAATTATTTTGTGTAAGGTTCATATATACAAAGGTACATCAGATACAACCATGAATGTAAAGGTGAAGAACATGGACTCTGGACTCAACCAGACCAGCTCTTCTTCTCACTCTAGCTGTGTGACTTTGGGAATGTCACTTAACCTCTCTGAACATCAATGTCTAATCTGAAAAATGGGGGTTAATAATATTACCTACTTCATTGGATGGCTGTGATGATAAAATTTGGTAAACTGATTTTTAAAAAATAATAAGGCCTTTATATAATGGCGATTATATTTTACACAGAAAGAATTCCCAGTGAATAATACTGGGCCATTTTCCTATATAAATGAATATTTTTGTTCCTTTTTTTTTATATATGAAGTCCGTCCTATCTCTCTTGTGCTAAATTCTGCCAGTAATGAACTAATTTACATTTGATGTTTGAACTTTAAAATGATAAAATTACCAGGAAAACAAGTTCTGGGGATCCTGATTTGCTGTTTCCAAGTGCAGACATCTCTGTGCTCTGTTTGCCTTTCCTCTGCTTCCTTTTGCCTATGGTTCTAATGACTCTCAAGCATGAGCTGCCCAAGAGCCTTCCTCACGTAGCCCCAGACTTGCTCTTGGCTCCAAGACCCTCTCGGATACACTGGAACAATTAGACATTTAAACATGAGCTAGAAATAAAAATAACCGAAAAAGCACTGGTTTCATGACCATCCAAGTTGCTCCATTTCTCATTAAAAGAAAAAATTGTCCCCAGCAAGGGAAGCAAGCACATGCTACAATGCATAACTCTTGGTCCATTTTATAGAAACACAGCCTCTGATTTCATGGGGGTCACATGAAGACCAATTTCTAGCAATATTCTTCTTTCCGTTATTTAATTATATTTTTTATTGATAGTAATATACCTACATTCTAAAAATTGGAAAAATCTCTCCCATTTCACCCTTTCATTACTACTTTTTAAAGAGGACCATGTTTTTTTAAAATGTGTTTTTATTGATTTTAGAGAGAGAGGAAAGGAGAGGGAGAGAGAAACATTGATGGAGAGAGAAACATCAATCATCGATCGGTTGCCTCTTACACACACCCCATTGGGGATTGAGCCCACAAACCAGGCATGTGCCCTGACAGGGAATTGAACGTCTCGGTGCATGGGAAGATGCTCAACCAACTGAGCCACACCTTCCGGGGCTTCATTACTACTTCTGTCTTTTGAAAATACCACTTTAAAATACAGCGCCATGATTATATCTCCCCCTCAGGTTTATCACATTTCCAGAAACACGTGGTTCAAAATGGAGACGAGAATGATCAAGAATGTGTGTGCCCCTGCAGTGGTGCTTGGGGAGCGGATTGTCATCGTGGGAGGTGAGTCTGAGCAGAGGATCGCCAGGCTGGGCACAACTTGGCATCTGCCATGGAAAAAGGGTCACTAATAGACCGACGTTGTTCTCCAAGACTGTCTGTAAAATCACATCCCTCTGGCTGAGGGAGTGTGGACAACTTGACAAAGTTCTTTTCCCCTCCAGAAGTTTCTCCCTGTCATTTTCTGTAAACAGGAATGAAATAATGCCTTATTTCACAGAGTTGTTGTGATAATAAAACATACTCACGTATTGAAAGCACGTGGCGTGGTCCCAGACACGTGGCAAATACTCAAAACACATTTGCTCTTGTTAACATTAGCTACTGATGGATCATTCCTCTGTAATCACAGCGTAGTGTCGTGGTTAAGAGGACTGGTTTGGGGGTCTGACAGATCTGGGTTCACATCCTGCCTCTGCCACTCCCTGGCTGGATGCTCTTTGTCAAGTTATTACTCTGTTGTGCCTCAGTTTGCTCATCTGTAAAATGGAGATCCTCAGAGGGCCCCACCTGATAAGGCTGTTGTGGGGACCCATGAGTTCCCAAAGGTTCCTTCTTTGGATTGTTGTAGCTCTGGAGTGGGCATGTGAGCGGGATGAAGAAGCCAGTGAGGCTGAGAAAGTCACTGGAATCAGGAGGCTGCTCCCCATCGAAAACGGGCCATGTGCCACCTTAACTTGGGGTTAGGGATGCAGAGGCCAAACCCCATCCCTGCTGCACACTAAACCTTGGGCAGGGTACAGGTTAACGTTCCACGCTGTAGTTCAGATTCCAGCCTCAGTGTTAGGCGAGGGCAGAGATCAGACACGTACCCAGACCGCTGACCTCCACTCCCAGATGAGCAATGCTGACCTTGCTGCTGTACACTTGGCTTTCAGGTTACACAAGGAGGATTCTGGCTTATGACCCTCAGTCCAACAAATTTGTCAAATGTGCGGACATGAAAGACCGGAGGATGCACCACGGGGCCGCGGTGATGGGGAACAAGCTCTACGTGACGGGCGGCCGGCGGCTGACCACGGACTGCCACATCGAGGACTCGGCCTCCTTTGACTGCTACGACCCCGAGACGGACACCTGGACCTCGCAGGGACAGCTGCCTCACAAACTCTTTGACCACGCCTGCCTCACTCTCCAGTGCATTCCCCACGCCTCCACCTTCTCCTGAGGTCGATGAGAAACCAAAAAACCGGCTGTGTTAGTCCAGACGTTCTTGTTGCAAGAGACAGAACCCAACTCCAAAAAGCTTAACCCTAAACAGGCGCAGCCAGAGCTCACGAGACTCAAAGCTCCAGAGCTGGAGGCCTGGAACCAGGCCTATTGTTGGCAAAATTCTCTCTCATTCTCTCTCTCTCTCTCTCTCTCTCTCTCTCTCTTTCTCTCTCCCACCCTCCCTCCCTCTCTGGCTTTGTTCTCCACACAGTGTGAGGACAAATCCAGACTCACATTTTCTAGCTTAGCATCTTCAGGAGAAACTTTATCCATATATTAACCATTATCCATATATTAACCCTAAAAAGAAGTAAACAATGCTGTTTGGCCCTTTTTGAATTCCATGCAACCTCTTGGGATCATACTTCCATAACTGGCTAGTCCTGGATGGCGTCCCTACAGGCAGAGGTGGGGTTAATGATCGTGGACAACCTATCTGGACGGCACTTAATGGCATAGAAGTGGTTCCCCAAAGGAAGACATGCTGGGCTGACAAAAGCCACATCTGCCCGAACACCATGGCGACTGGGAACAGGAGGGCGAAGAGCCCCTGGAAGCCCTTGGTCTGGTGGCAGCATGAGCAGTGGCCATGGCTGAGTGTCCCCGAGGCCAGGGATGCGGTGCGCTGGAATTCCAGAAAGTATGTGCAGCATTGTCTGTGCTGCCAGAATAAAGTTTGCTTCTGTTGCCAAGAGATGTTTTTTCTCCAGCCTCTGGGGAGCTATAAACCTGCAGAATTAATCAGGATTTTCATTTTGGTAAATGTTATGAGAATTGCTCTTCTGAGGAAAGCCAACAAATTCCTTCAGAGATTACAGCAATTACTGCCCTCCCAGTGCTGGGGCTGACTTTCCCTGTGGCCTTCTTTATCTCAAAGTGCCTCCCACGCTGGGCCCAGTCCGGGCGCAGGAATAAGCGGAAGCTGGAGGCACATTACAATCACCTGGGAAGATGTTTGAACATGGGACTGATCCCCAGTGGAGAGGGACAGATGGGGATTCTCAGAGGCGGGGCCCAGAGCTCTGTAGTTTTGAAAAGCATCCTAGGTCATTATAAGGTGCAGTCAAAACCACCTCACTGCTCATCTGTGGGCACTGAAGACCTTCATATGCGGGTCCCATACCCATCCTGTCCCGGCCAGCCCTGTCCCAGCCCAGCGGTGTATGCAAAGTCCTCTCCCCACCTATGGGAGCACCTGGAACGAGTCTTGCTGCCCTGAGTCTGGCACCACAGGCCCATGCTCTGGACTTTTCATGTGTGATAGAAGCCTCTCCCAACCCTTGCTCAAGAGATCTTTATTATTTCCACCCCCTCTTTCTTGTCTGAGGGCCTTTGCACTTGGAATTGCCCCTGCCTAGTACACACCTCTCTCACCTCTTCACCTGACCTAATTTCCATTTATACCTTACACACCAGATTTGGTAAAAGTCACTGAATCAAGGAGACCTTTCATGTACCCACCCCTTCCCCCTCCCCCACTCCCCGTACCCCAGCCTGGGTCAGCTCTCTCATTAAATGTTCCCATTGTCTCTTATACTTTCTGTATTTTTTTTTTTTAATCTTCACCCAAGGATAATTTTCCCATTGATTTTTAGGGAGAGAGGAAGAGAGAGGGAAAGACAGAGAGAAGCATCGATGTGAGAGAAACACATCAATTGGTTGCCTCCTGCATGAACCACAACCAGGGCCCAGGCTGGGGAGAAGCCTGCAACCAAGGTACGTGTCCTTGACTGGAATTGAACCCAGGACCCTTTGATCTGCAGGCCAACACTCTATCCACTGAGCCAAAGCGGCTAGGGCTACTTTCTGTATTTTTATCTTTGAGACTCTTACCCTATTTATAATTACTGTCTTTCCCTCTAGACCAGTGGTTCTCAACCTTGGCTGCACATTAGAATCACCTGGGAATCTTTTTAAAATCCTGATTTCTGGGCCCCATTCTCTGGAAATTATGTTTCTTTGTTACTAATGTTGTGACCCCACCCCATAACAAAGAAACAGAATTTCCAGAGGATGGGGCCCAGAAATCAGAATTTTAAGAAGATTCCCAGGTGATTCTAATGTGCAGCCAAGGTTGAGAACCACTGGCCTAGACCCTTACATCTGCCCTTTTCTCTGCATTCCCAGGGCTAGTCTCAGTATTAGCCACATACATATAGATTTTCAATAAGTATATGGTGAGTGGATTAATAATTAGTCAATGAATATCAAGACTGGATCTACAAAGAGTCGTGTTTGAAGGCACCAGTTGAAGCAGCCCAGATCCTCTACTCAGATTTGATCCTGTCCTCTCTTTTCTGTCCCTTTACCATCCTGAACTGAGTTTGGTGAGTCTGGGTGGGGGACTAAGAGGCATGGCCTGCCTTGCTCAAGCCTGGAGGATAAAAAGAGCTTTGTCTGAAAAGGATCCTATTTGCCCCACATTAAAAGCGGGACTCTTGCCCAGCAGTGTAGCTCAAAGATTGAGCATCAACCTATGAACAGGAGGTTGCAATTCAACTCCCAGTTGGGGCATATGCCCAGGTTGCACACTCGATCCCCAGTAGGGGGTGTGCAGGAGGCAGCCGATCCATGCATCTCATCGATGTTTCTATCTCTCTCCCTTCTCACTTCCTCTCTGAAATCAATTAGAAATATGTTTTTTTTAAAAAGTGGACTTCTTGCTGTCATTAAATGCCTTCTGGGATCTCCAAAAGTCCTTCCGTCAGAGACTTGCTAACACCCTGTCTCTCCCTCCGTCTCCATCCAGTACTTAATAAGCTGCCAGCCTTAGTGGCTACTCAGAGCTTGTCCAAGTCTCCCTGGGGCACAGAACAACTCTGTAAATTGCCCACTGGGTTCTATAAAGAAAGATGGCGCCAGGGCCAGACCCTTTTGGACACGTGGCTGGCCAGCTCCGGGAATCAGATAAGACACCTCTGTGGCAGGTACATTCACACAGCTGGGCATCCCGCTGGCCAAGCCACTATCTGAACTGGTTGCAAAACAACCCTCAGGACACGCAGCATCCTTTCCGATCTGCTGAGAAGGATTCAGTCCAAAAAAAAAAGAGAGAAGCTTTTGGCACCAGGCTTCCTTGGTCTCCCCAGCTGAGCAGAGAGCCACAGGACAGAGCTGAGGTCAAAATATATTTAGCCGGCAGCAGTTAAACTAAAACATTTTAAGTTAAAAAATGTCAACTCTCCTGATGAATCATTTCAACAGGCAACAAGGGAAGGGGGAAATGAAGCAGAGAGAGGTCTAAGCAAGAAAAAACACTAATGAAAATATCAAACTCCCCATCCCAACATAAACCATGACAGGACAGGAGCCCGACAGAGCAATAGTGACAGACGGCAGAAGCTGCAGCGGAGCGAGTGAGAAGAGGGGCCCTGGAAAACTCTCCCAGCCCGGACCTGACTCCCAGCAGGCGTCCTGGGGAGAAGTCCGGCCAGCAGGCCATTCCCTGACCGAGACGTGGCCATCCCCTGGCAGGGCAGCATGGCCCCGGCAGGACGGAGTTGTGGCATGCTGGCCCCACCCCCTTCAGACCCTTCCTGACACTCTCCCCATGAGCAGTGGTGGCTCTGAAGGTGAACCTCCTGACCTGGAGCCTCCGGTGTCCCCTCCAGGTGGCCTCTTTGTTGTGACCCTGCCTCTTCTGCATCCACTCTCTCTGGTGAACAACAGAAAGTCCCCAGTATCCACATCTTTAAAACCAAAGATACCAAAAAAGCTGAATTTACTTTTGCTACCTATAAAAAAAATGATAATGCCTCAGAGGACAAGGACTGTGACAGGTTTTACTCCAACTCGTTGTCCTTCTTAGGATGTCTGTCACCCCGTGCCTCGCTCCAACATGCTTTGCATGTCCATGCCTCTGTGCCTTTGCATATGCTATTCCCTCTGCTATGATGCCTTTCCCTGCCTCCCCAGGCCTTTGTTTCCTCTGTGGAGCCTTCTCCAACCTTTGTCCCCTCCCTCCCTTTATTCCAGCTCCTTTCACATTGTAGCACCATAGAGACTTGTTGAATGAAACTGAAGGGAAGCTCTTTTGGGGGCAATGTTAAGAGCCTGGTTCCCTATGAACCACTAGGCCAAGTTCCGTCAGTACCTGGCACACAGACAATGCTGACATATTTGTGGAATGAATAAGTGGATGCATAAGTAAATGGGTCCTAAACACCACTGGAGTGTCCGGCCTGCTCTCGATGAAAACAGGCCTTATCGGATTTAAACATTGGGGTTTAAATCAGGTAGGAACAGGTGGTATCTAACCTTTCAAAAGGATTAATGTGGATCCATCTGACAACAATGAAAAATAGATCCTAGAGTATGAGATGTGACAGGAAGATGATTGCATTGCTATTTGCCCTGGAACCCTATTCAAGACGAGCCCCAAGTGCACAGCCATAACAAACTACCACAGATTTGGTGGCTTAAAAAACAGAAACGTATTCTCTCCCTGTTCTGGAGGCTGGAAGTCCAACATCAAGGTGTCGGCAGGGCTGTGCTCCCTCTGAAGGCTCTAAGGGAGGGTCCTTCCTTGTGTCTTCCAGCTCCTGGTGGCTCCTGAAAACATTGCCATCCTTGACTTGTAACTGCATCACTCTGGGTTATACCTCCATCATCACATGGCCTTCTCTGTGTGCTCTCTTCTATCTCTGATTGGATTTAGGGCCCATCCTTGTCCAGTGTGATCTCGTCTTGATCCTTACCTTATCATATCTGCAAAGAGCCTGTTTGTAATTACGGTCCCATTCTGAGGTTCTGTGTAGACATGAATTTGGGAGAGGCACTATTCATCCCAATAAGGGTACCAACTCCTGCAAGAAGGCATCCTTGATGCATCCTCACCCTACTCTGCCTCAGGCTAGGCCACTGTGACCGTGACTCATCCTCAATTCCCTCTTGTCATCAGGGACATCTGCTGGGTGGGGACGTCTTTCACTGCTGTAGCATGGGGCCTGGCACTGAGAAGAATCTCAGCAAATGTGTGTTCAAGTGAAACAAACCATTTCATGGGGACTAGCAATTTTTTAATAAACTCCAAAGACAATGTATACAAGACACAGATTCTGAGCCACTTCCCAAAAGTCCAAGATAAGCAACATGTGCCAAATGCCAATCAAGGAGGAATTAGGGTCCATGAGATGAAGCCCAGGGTCAGACATAAGCAATTATCTAAGAGAACTAATCTGTTAGCACAACGTCACCCCAAGTGTCCTATTCTCAGTGTTGACAACATAAGCCTTTGGGGTGACGTCAGGAGAGGCTGCACCTCAAAGCAGAAGCCAATCCTGAGGGTGCTGGGGGAGGGGGTCTGGTTTCTGAAATGTCAGCTCTCACGCAATCTTATAGGAATTCTAGGCTCCCATTCAAGGGCCACGTCATTCCCTTCTTGTGGGGAAGTTGGGTTTTGTTTCCCTAAAGATATCCACCAGTCCCTTTTGGTCTTCATTGCACTTGTCTGATATAATTAGGATTCCAGGGCCTGTGGTCCAGAATTTCCCAGTAATGCTTCCATAATAAGCCAATGGGCCATAAAATGGTGCTTTGAGGACAGAGATCCAAGAATCTGAGGTGCTTGTAAATTAGGAAGACGTAGGCACAGAGGTATGTCCTATTCAAAATAGAGGCTGTCTTTGCAGTTTCCCCCAAAAGACCTGTCAGCTCCATCCACATTCAGAGACAAGAGGCCACCTCAGGGCAACCGCATAATCAAAACCTTCTGAAAGGGACTGGGAGGGAAGCAATGTGGAGACATCTGTGCTTCAGATAAGACCAAAGGGAAAATAATACAATTCATTAGCAGAGCCTCTGAGACACTTATCTTTTGTGGAGTGTTTGAGACGAAAACAGAATTCGTCCCCACTTTGGGTATAGATTTATTTGGCTTACTTATCTGAAAGTCAAAGCTAAGAATGCTAATGCGTTTGAGGGAGCCCTGATACTTTTGCACTCAAGACGGAGGTCACCAGTGTCTATGCAAATGGGTGTAACAATCAGCCCTCAAAAAAATGTGGGGTGCCGAAACCCGTTTGGCTCAGTGGATAGAGCGTCAGCCTGCGGACTAAAAGGTCCCAGGTTCGATTCCAGTCAAGGGCATGTACCTTAGTTGCGGGCACATCCCCAGTAGGAGATGTGCAGGAGGCAGCTGATCGATGTTTCTCTCTCGTCAATGTTTCTAACTCTCTATCTCTCTCCCTTCCTCTCTGTAAAAAATCAATAAAATATATAAAAATAAAAAATAATAAAAATAAAATATTTAAAAAAATGTGGGGTGAATGAATGGGTCAGTAAGTAATAATGGCTAATATTTATTGCCCATTTTCTAAGCACTGTACCTATATTACCTAGTTCAGTTATCACAAGAACTTCCAGCACCGCCTCAGCACCCACCCTGCCCACCCTATCTAAAGTAGTCTCCAACCCATCGACTGCATCAGTCTCTCTCACCCTGTTTCTTCTCTTCATACCTTTTATCATAATCATTTATTATTTTATTGGCTTTCCTGAGTTTATTTAGTTGATGTCCCCACCAGAATGGAAGGTCCAAGAGGACCCAGAACATGCATGCCTTGTTCATATCTGTTACCCTAGTTCCTAACACAGAGAAGGCAATCAACAAAGATTGCTGAATGAATGAGTGAATGAATGAATGAATGAATGAATGGCAGTCCAGGCATTTAAGATTTAAGGAGAGAGAAGGTAAGTTTTCAGAATGGCACCTGGAGTGGGGAGCGGTGCAATATGAGAAAGGGGTTTACTGGCCATGGGGAGGGCGTATGGTCTTTTTCCAGCTGAGTGCTACATGAAGATCACTCTGCAGGCAGCCATGGGAAGGATGGAGAAGTTCAGACAGTTTAGATGGAAAGCTATTTTGGTTCCCAGGAGGGATGATGAGCTATGGCTACGAATGTAAAGGGAGGGGAAGGCACGTGAAATGAGATGGCAGAATCCACAAGGAACTGGTCACTAACTGGACATGGAAAGGGGAGGAAGAAGGAAGAGAGAGAGACCAGTTGTGAGCCTGGGTGACCTACAGGATGGCTGTGCACAAAACAAAAGTAAGTCTGTCACAGCGCCATCAGCTGGGAGGTGAAAGCTTCGAGGCCGGTAGGGAGCCTTCCCAGGCCAATAAGACGCTCCTTGCCCAGAGGGTTTGTCCAAGTCCCGTAGGTCTGTGTTCTTGCCTACAGGTTGTCTTCCCTGCTACAGCTTAGGTGCCCATCCTTCAGAACCCCTTTTAAAACTCCCTAGCGACCACTGAAAACATCCCTGACAATGGCTTGTGTCGTGATCTTTCACGTCTGAGGAGGAACCTAAGGCAGTATCTGGGTGGATGAGAGCACAGACTGAGCCAGCGTGCCTGGCTCTGCTCTTCACTGTTCTGTGTGGCCTTAGGAAAATTAACCAACCCCTCTGCTGCTCAGTTTTCTCTTCTCTAAAATGGGGATTATGATAATACCTGCCTCCTCATAGAGTTTTTTAAGAGGATTGACTGAATTAATACATGTAAGTGCTGTCCAAGTGTTAGCCATTATTACCATTATTGTTATTAAATATAGGCACTGAAAAGACCCATTTGATGGCTGTGTGACCTTGGCTGTGTGTTAAGGTAGCTTAACTTCTATGAGCATCCGTGTCTTCTTCGGTCAAATGAAGATGACATCACTCTGTTGTAGGATGAATCATAGCCCCCCCGCCCCCCACAAAGGATTAGAACCTTATTTGGGAAAAGGATCTTTGCAAACGTAGTTTTGTAAAAGATCTCAAGATGAGATAATCTTGGATTATCTGGGTGGACCCTAAATCTAATGACGTGTCCTTATAAGAGAAAGGCTGAGGGGATTGAAACACAGAGGAGAGAGCCCTGTGAAGATGAAGGCAGAGCTCAGAGTTCTGCAGCCAAGGAATACCTGAAGTCATGAGAAACTGGACGAGGCCAGGAAGAGTTCTCACCTCTGACCTAGAGCCACTGGAGGGAGGGCAGCCCTGCCAACACCTTGATTTTGGTCTTCTGGCCTCCAGAACTGAGAGAATAAATTTCTGCTGTTTTAGGCCACCAAGTTTGTGGCCATTTGTTGCAGCAGCCACAGGAAACTAATACACTCCCTCAGAGGGTTGCCGCCAGGATTAAAAGAGGTAACATCCATAAAGCCGCCAGCACTCAACAATTCAGAACAATTATTGTTATAACTTACTTCCCCTCTCTGGACCTTGACCTCCCCACTCATGAAATAAACATGTTATATAGATAAAAGTATCCAAGGTTTTGCTACCTTGTGCTGCCTCCTTTACCACTAAACTCCATCACAAGGAGTTGGGACCATATTAATTCCTTTTCCCCCCTTCTGTTCCCAACTCTAGGGATCCATGATGGAGAATATCCCCAGTTTACAAGTCTTAATATCTCTATGTCCACCAGGGAGGAGCTGGGCACTTGTCTCCACCCCCACCTTCACACTGGGGGTGATGATGAGACCACAGAATCCTGAAGTCACCATCCAGATCTTCCAACACGAAAGGCAAGCTGCTCTACCCCACTAGGCAAGCTGCTCAACCCCACTAGGACATCATTGCCCAAATTATATCTTAGGAATTTGATATCCCCCTCCTTCTCGGGGCCTGATGAGGAAGAAGCACTTAAGCTGACCATGTAAATGTCTAAAGCAAAAATAGTAAGTATGAATAGTGTGGATAATAACAGATGTGGAAGTAAAATGCACAATGACTTTTTAAATGTGAATGACATTTAAAATTTAAACTAATGATGACATTGTAAATGACACTGATAGCAGAAAGGATAGGAGGGAGGAGACAGTAGTGCTTCAAGGGGATACAATGATCTCTTGTCCCCTAACTATTCTCCCTGGCTCCATACTCCCCAATTCTAAATCACTCTCCCCCTGCAATCAGAATCAGGATTGGAGAACAATCCTAGCAGAAGTGAGGAAGCAAGAGAACCATTTATCTTTCTAAAAGATTAATCTGGCCAGATCTCTTCCTTGCTTAAATCTCTTCAATGGTTTCTCACCTTGAAGAATTCAAGCACCACTTCCATACCCTTGAGGTCCTTTATGTGTGCAAGAATAAACTGCCTCCACTTGGGTAGGTAGCACATAGAATGGTAGTGGAGAGCCCCCTCACTAGGCACTCCGTGAAGGCTATTTCTTTGCTGCCCATACCCCCTGTTCTCTTCAACTGGCCCAGATGAGAACTCTCTTATTTGCGTATTAAAAAAAAACAATGTTTAACTATTAGCTATAGCTGTAGATATATAGAAACAGAGACTAGCCCTAACCGGTTTGGCTCAGTGGACAGAGCATCAGCCTGGGGACTGAAGGGTCCCAGGTTCGATTCCGGTCAAGGGCATGTACCTTGGTTGCGGGCACATCCCCAGTAGGGAGTGTGCAAGAGGCAGCTGATTGATGTTTCTCTCTCATCAATGTTTCCAACTCTCTATCCCTCTCCCTTCCTCTCTGTAAAAAATCAATAAAATATATTTAAAAAAATAAAAATAAAATGAAACTATGGAAAACAGAGAAACAACTTATATTTTAAAAAAAAGAAACAGAGAATAAATAGATTTCAGATACTTGGCCACTAGCTTCTCATCCTATGGGGACACAGGGACCTGCTCTTTCATGCCAAAGGCACAGGACACGTTTTCTTTAAGGGCTTACTCCCAGTGAATGTGGTTGAGGCCTTAGTTTCTCACAAAGTTTTCAAGGAAATATTTTTGCCCTCAAAATTGCCTCCTTCTTTTCATCTAAAATGATGATTTATTTTATTATTCAGTGATTGAAAATTCATGAAATTTTGTGGTTAGAGCAAAAATGTGTCACACAATTCCATATGCCCATACAGTGGGGCTGAGGAAATCTGACAGTGAAACCACCATTTCTCCTCCCAGAGTTTAATGGGCCTCCAACCTCATTTTTTTAAACTTATTTTTCCCCTTAATAAAAAACACATATTGCTTTCTTTAAAAAAAAATCTTGTCGCTATAGGGCTCTATAAATAAATATAATGCTCAAAACAGGGTACTCTCTTAGACTAGTTTCAAGATTCAAATTCTCAAATTATTCATAAAAATGATGCTCAGAAAGATAAAGTTACTTGACCAAATTCGTGGTCATCAGCAGAAATGGGGCTTGAACCTAGCACATGATTTCTAGTTCTAGTACACTCCTCTGCCTACAAACAGGGTACAAAGTCTTATTCCATTTGAATGAGACTTCAATTATTGAATATTGGATATTAGGAATTGGCTCAGCTTGGAAAAGTCCTCCCCTCATACCATGAAGGCAGACAACATATCAAGAGTGTATTTGAGAATCATTTCTGGTTCCTCCAAATCGTCTCTGACCTTGGTTCAAAGGAAGATGATGTTGAGAGGGTAAATACGGTCAGAGGTGGCTCTCATTCCATTTCCCATTCTCTGAAGAGAGGAAAGGTAACATTTTGGCAGGAATAATTTCCTTGGGTTCCAATGCCTGAAGTCCACCAGGACATCATGCTCTACAGATAAGGACCCTGTCTCACATGCTCAGTTTGGGTGAGAATCGAGTTGTATCATAACGCAAGCCTCATGCCAATTGCATAATTGGATATGTAATCAGTACCTTCCAGAACTTCAGCCAAAAGCACTCCTGACAGCACTTCGATCTTCCTGAATCATCACCAAACCCCATGACTGGATGATTCACTCCTCCAGGGTCATGACTATCAGGTGTTGACCCAGAAATGAGAACTAAGTTCATAAGGGGAGTGATCCACTAGTTGGAATTCTGGTTTTTCCAAGGCTTCAGCCTACCATTCCTTGAGTTTCTGAAGAGTGATGGAGGCCATGTTAGTCTCTTTCTCATTAATCTAAATAAATGGAAAAAGATAACCAGAGACCAACCAGAAAATATAGGGATTTAGCATTTGGGAAGCCCTGGAATGATAAAAATCATACAAATCCACAATCTCTTATCAAAATTACAGAAAACTCTCAGAAAGCTCTGAAAATTTAGTTTTTTACTTTTTTTGTTTGTTTGCTTATTTGTATAATTGCAACTAATTCATTTGGTAGCAAATCCTGAGAGAAAAACTCACATAAGATTATTTTTAGTCTTTATTTATCTTTCTTGGTGATGCATAATCATATATTTTGATGCAGGAATATTACTATTTGATAATGAGATGCTGAATTAGACCCCAATGAAGTGTTTCAGAATATACCATAATTTATTACTTTAATAAAAGCTGAAAACTTTTACACCAAAACACATCTTGCTTCTAAGATTTTATATAAGGATGTCAGAGCTGTAAATCTTCAATTACCATATGTGTTCTGTGCAAAAAGCTCAGGCAAGCAGTATTGTCCCAATTTAACAAATGAATAAACTGAGGCACAGAGAAGTTAAATGACCTGTTATCTGTTGCTGCATAACAAATTACTTCCAAACTCAGTGGCTTGAAACAACAATAAACATGTATTCTTTCACAAAGTTTCTGTGGCTCAGAGACTTGAGAGTGGCTCATTGGAGTGGTTCTTGCAAATGGTCACTCATGAGTCATGATGTCAGCCAATTACTCAGCATATTTTATGTGAAGGTTTGACTCAGGCTGACAGATCCACTTCCAAGATGCTCACTCACATGGCTGTTAGCAGTATGCCTCAATTCCTTGCAACATGGACCTTTTCATAGGGCTAATTGAGTACCCTCCCAACATGGCAAGCCCAGAGCAAGTAATCCCAAAAGGAGCAACATAGAAGCCACAATATCTTGTATACCTAAACTCAGAAGTCACATTGCATAACTTTCACAATATTCTACTGGTTACATAAATAACCCTCTCCGATATGGGAGGGAACTACACAGAGGACATGAATACCAGAAAGCGGTATCAATGGGAGCCATCTTGGAAGACTGGCTACCGAAATTGGGTAAAATCATTTTGTTAATATTTTGATGAAAGTCAGAGAAATTGGTCCAAGGTAATACAGCTGATTAGATGCAGAATAGGACTTAAAGCCAGGCTGACCAACTCCAGAGCTTATGCTTTTAACTATGACATGATATCATATCTTTAATTTATTTGCCCACCCTCCTAATATATTATATATTTAAGTAAATTCCAATTTCTTGTTACTATGAATAACACTGAACACTTTCTGTAGAAATCTGTACTACGTTTCTATTCCTGTGTCCATGACTGGTTGATCTGGGGATCAATAACTGATCCAATCAGGGCACAGTAGAAAGTCTTAGAAGATCCCACCACTGATTTCTTTCCTCCCTCTATGCAGGTGCTACTCCTCACATCAAAAAGTGAATTCTATTTCTCCTATGCTTAAATCTGAGCTGGTCTTTGTGAATTTCTAGACCAATAATATATGGAAGAAGTGATGCTGTCTGACTTCTAAGTCAGTAGAAGCTTTACAACTTCTGATCGGGTCCCTCATAGAATTTGCTTTTGAAGCAAACACGCTAAGAAATTTAATAAACTACGGTGCCTGAGACTAAAAAAAAAAAAAAAAATTTGCTTTTGAAACCCAGCTACAGTGCTGTGAGGAGGCCAAGCAGCCCCATGGCCCATATGGAAAAGAACTGAGGTCTCCCCACTATGATGATGGGACTGAGCTCCCAGCTAACAACTGAGAACAGTCTGCTAGTCATGTGAATGTGCCAGCTTGGAAGTGGATCCTTCAGCCCCATTTCAGCAGCACCAGCTGATGCTGTATGAGCTACCCAGCTGAGCCCTGCCCAAATTCCTGAACAATAAATGATGATAAAATTGTGTTTTTAAGTCACCACGTTTTAAAGTCATTTGTTATTTGCAACAGATAGCTGGAAGCCAATCACAGTCTTTCCCAAGAATTTGAAATTTAGGTTGGAGATAAACAGATATTGGAAATTTTAGGAGCTGAGTTTCATTAAAGTGACCCTTGGTGTGCATTAGAATCACATGGAGAAACTGTAAAATGTAAAGTTTTAGGCTACCAACCCTTCCTCAAATTTTTGGTCCAGTTGGTTTGGGTAGAGCCTAGGAATATTTTAAGCAAACATTTTGAACAAGCATCCCAGGTGATTCTCATTTCATGGATTAAAACAATTTAGAAAACAATTTAGAAACACATACACTTGGACTTTCCCTCACCCTGTGTCCCCAAACTGTCCTTGACTTGAGTCCCTGACAATCCAGTTTAGGCTATTTGTAGCCCAAAGTCTGGTTGGAACTCAAGAAAAGCTCATGTCAATAAAAAAAAACTCAGTAAAGGAGATGGTGGTGCCTGAATCCTCATTAACCCACAGTTCACTTGAAGACTTAACTATCTTCCTCATTTTAGCATCCTGAAATATCTAGGATTGCAAGATTAAAGGCCTTTTTAAACTACAATTTGAATGTGTTTTAATCCTTGTTATATTTTTTTCCTCCGGAAGGCAAATCTCATCAGCCACCTTGGGGATTCTTCTGGATTATATCACAGACAACAGGATTCTCTCAGTAAGACAGGCCGGCTGTGACTGCCATTATCTGCAGACAGAATTTCAAAGGGCTGGTCAGTGTGTGCGAACTCTGGCTGAGGTGACTGCCTTGGGGGAAGGTTTGCTTTGAGGAGCTCAGATAGGAGAGCTGATTTACAGGCCCTGGACTCCCACAGTCCTGCTTTAGTCAGACATGAATCGGGTCAAGGTCTGTGTGTTCTTTCCTGCTTGAAGGTTTATTTGGGAACAAGAAAAAAGAGGGGGGTGGATCTCTGTAAGTTAAATTGGTGAACTAGTCACCTCTTCCCACAGCCAGTCCAAAGAGGCAAATACTCTGTAAGTGGGTACTTGATGGGGCTCACGGTGGACTTTTTAAATATGGCGTCGACACTAGAAAACTTGGGTAGTAAGTGAAATTTATTTCAACAACCTGCTCCCAACTCTGTTTTTAGTAACACCCCTCTCCTTACATTACCATCTATCTTCATTTTGTCCTTCTGTTCCTCGGCTGCTCCCCAAACTACGGTTCCCCACCTAGAAGTGGCTTACTCAAGGAAGTACCTGAAAGCTCTCAAAGTGTTTTCTCCTTTTTCTTCTCTCTTCTTCAATCAACCCACTCCCTCCATAAAAACATACCCTTCTCAGTTTCCATTCTCTCTGGATTCTTTCCACAGCTCTCCAATCTGATGACTCATTCTTTCCATAGCACTAATAGGTGGTGATTTTATTATCGTTCATGTTTCAGTTTTGCATTTCTCTCAGAGAAATTGGTAGTTGGAGCTTCAGGCTCACTGGCAGTGAGATGAGAGGGTTAAAGCAAAGCACGGCCCTTTCTTTCTGGCACACTTCGAGGCCCAGCGGAGTCCCAGGCATTAGCTCGGGTTCCTGAGAAGAACTCAGATCTTACAGAAAGGAGAGTACATTCTTAATATGGGTATAATTGAATACAATTGGACTCTGAATTCTGGAATACAAATGACCTTCCTTATGACTCAGTACCTATTTATTCTTCCCTGTGCAATTAACAAAGTGTATTTTTTAAATATGAGAAATAAAACCGTCTCAAAAGTTAAATCAAAAACTGAAAATCTGACACTTATCTTCCCAAGCCATTACTGGCACATTCGGGAAGGTGGTCAACATTCAGGGCACATCACAGCCCTCACCCTGGGCTCCTCATGGAGGAGAAGGAGGCACTGCATCAGACCATGCCACCAAAGCGATCTTGCCAACTGGCCTACCTTGGAACCCAATATTCCCAGCATGACTCCATTTTCACAGGAAGAAATCTGGACTGGAAATCAGAAGGCCTGACTTCTAACCCAGCGTCTGCTACTAACTGTGAGGTCTTGACTTAAGAGTCAAATGAAGAGTACAAACCTTGGAAACTCTCTTCACCCTAAAATGTTTAGCATTCCAAGATTGAAGGCCTCTGTTTAAAATACTGTATAAATAAATTCCCTGAAAGGAATGACACATTAATCAACTCTTACCCACTACCCCTGTACTCAAATGAACCTCCCAGCTTAGCTTGCCCACTTTCTCACAGGTCTGAAGGATGCCACAAAGGATGGGTAATTTAAGTAGGGTGATGAGAAGGGGAAGATCGAGAAGATGGGGTTTCCTGAAGGAGGAGAGACTGGTGGGACACTCTGGTGGGCCAGGAGGAAGCAAAGCACAAGGCTCTAGACCAGGGGTGGGCAAACTTTTTGACTCGAGGGCCACAATGGGTTCTTAAACTAGACCGGAGGGCCGGAACAAAAGCATGGATGGAGTGTTTGTGTGAACTAATATAAATTCAACAACATTACATAAAAGGGCATGATCTTTTTTTTTTTTAGTTTTATTCATTTCAAACGGGCCGGATCCGGTCCGAGGGCTGTAGTTTGCCCACGGCTGCTCTAGACCCTGGTTTTGGAGGTACCAAGAGGAAAGGAAAGCAAGGACAAGGCACCAAACGCTAATTTTCCAGATTTCACACTTCTTTCTTGGCTGAACCTAAAGAAAACCTGCAAGGAGTCTGTCCCAGTGAAAGCTTTTTAGAGTCTTACAGAGGCTTATTAAATGGTAAGTATCTCCAATAATAATGACCCCAAGGAATTCTAGTCCCAACACTGCCTTGATGCAGGTCAAAGTAGAGCAGTTCTTTTTATTAAGCATACATGTTGGAGCAGACACATTTGCAAAAAAGAGATTATCATTCCCATCCTATAGGGGAGGGGCACTGAGGTCAGAGAAGGTTCACTTGCCCAGCATCACCCAGCCAGTGATGGGCACAGACAGGATTTACATCCACACCTGGGTGAAACCAAAACTCGTGTTCTTTCCACAATGGCCACGAAAGGAGAGTTTTAGCAAGTGAGTTTTTGATTTCCATTTAAGTGATAAACAAAGAAAGTAATGATTAATATTCAATGAGGCCTATTATTTGCCAACCACTGTGCTACATGCCATTATTTCTCATGACATTTAATCCTCATTCTGCCCCTTGAAGTCCCTATTCTGGCCCTAATATTGCCCCATTTCACTGCTAAAGAACCTGAGATTAAGCAATTTGCCCAGCGACACATGGTTAGGTAGCAAAGACAGGATTAAAACTAGACAGTCTTAACCACTGCACAGAGCAAACTTCTTTGAGTCCAATCCCCTATAAATACAAACTTGCTTTAGGTTGGTGCATTAAGCAGATGAAAATACAGTTTTGTTTTAAAAAATATATTTGTATTGATTTCAGAGAGTAAGGGAGAGAGAGAGAGAGATAGAAACATCAGTGATGAGAGAGAATCGTTGATTGGCTGCCTCCTGCACACCCAACACTGGGTATCGAGCCCGCATATACCCGCATATACCCTGACTGGGAATCGTGACCTCCTGGTTCATAGGTCAATGCTCAACCACTGAGCCATACCAGCTGAGCAAGTTACAGAGATTTTAACTACAATCCAGGCTGTTAACAGATCCAGAAATCACTCCGATAGCAGCCTGAAGGCCTGAGGGCTGAATGTTTTCAGAGTAGCAGGCCTGCCCCCAAAGCTATTCAAGCCCCAAACAAAACTTTCTCTGGGTCCCTGATGTTCTTAAAGAACAAGGGCCAATTTCAACGGCCCCAGGACAAATGGCTGCCACTGTAGCCCATCCTGCAGCACTCTGACCCTCTCCACTCAGGGACTGGAAAATGTTCCTGGCATCTTTGCAGAGATGGGAAATTGGGGTGGGGAGGAGGCAGAGAGGAACGATAAGGGGAGGAACAAAACAGTGTCTATGTATGTATAGTGCAGAGGGAGGCTGAGCCAATGAAAGATGGCACATTTCCACAACTGGGACCAAAACATGTTTCACAAACTCTGTTGACCTTGCAAAGGATTAGCTGCTAAAGGACATGTTAGGTACCACTTTCTGTTTACAAACTTCTCTTCCTCCCTGCATGGAGACGTGACTTTCCCTGTCCTCACTGAAGGCTGATTATCTGGTTACCTGAACTGCGTAAATGCAATCAACTCCTGAAGACTCTAGGACAAGACTCAAGAAACAAGGCCTGGACGGGCCCTGGCCACAAACAACTGGTCTGTACTCTTAAAAAAAAAAATCAGTTGTGAAAGCCAAAAAAAAAAAAACAGCTGAGGAAATGTTCAGATTAAAAGAGATTGAAGAGGCATGACCACTAAATGCAGTGCATGATCCTCCATTGTATTTTGGACCTGGGGGCCAAGGGGTGAGGGGAAGGATTGATATAAAGGATCTGATTGGGGCAAGTGGCAAAACCTGAATATGGACAGTATATTAGTTAGATAACAGAGTTTTATTCCAAAGTTAGACCTAAGAGACTGGATATGCAAATGGACGATGGCCAGTCCATATATAAAAATAGAGCTTAGATCCATAACCTGCAGCAACCTACCCAGAAAATGAACCCACGATCTATCATAACAGCCCAAGAAGCCAGCCTGCTGCCAGTCAGACCGGCAGGAAGCCAGCTTGCTGTCTCTAACAGCAATCCAGGGAGCTCAACAGGAAATTCTATAAAAAGTGGCCCCCAAATGGCCAGGACTTGATTAGTAACTGACAGCTTTCCTAATTTATGTCTCAGTTCTGACGTAGGACCAATCAGAGAAAGCCAAACATGTATCCCTAGCCAATAGGAAATCCCGCTTATAGTTAGCCCACCTCCAGCTTCCTTATGTCAATAGCCTCTAATCAGAGCCCAGGAAGCCCTCCATTCCTCCCACTATAAAGCTTTCCCACTTCTCTGCCTGACTTTGAGTCTCTGCCAAACCTCAGGTGCCGACTCCCTTGCTATAGCGAGCTCAGAATAAACAGCCTGTGCCTTTCTAACTTGGTGGGTCTTCATTTATTCCCATGTGGTTATGTGAGAAATTGTCCTTATTCATATGAAATACACACTGGAGTGTTTAAGGGTACATGCAGTGGTTCTCAACCTTCTGGCCCTTTAAATACAGTTCCTCATGTTGTGACCCAACCATAACATTATTTTCGTTGCTACTTCATAACTGTAATGTTGCTACTGTTATGAATCGTCATGTAAATATCTGAGATGCAGGATGGTCTTGGGCGACCTCTGTGAAAGGGTCGTTCGACCGCCAAAGGGGTCGCGACCCACAGGTTGAGAACCGCTGATCTAGAGGGAGGGACAAAACAAATGTGGCAACAAGTTAACAACTAGTAGATCTGGGCGAATGGTGTGAGTCCTCCGTACTAGTCTCGCAACTCTTCTGCAAGTTTGAAATTATTACAAACTAAACCGGTTTTTAAAACTGTCCTTAGTTGATTGCTTACATCCTGACCAATTGGATTGCACCTGTTCACCTAAGCCCTCAGATGATGGACTTCATCTTGTCTGTGTCACTTTGTTCCCCTTCAAGAACCACAAATGCAGAAGCCAGGGCCCCCTCCGCCCTCACACATTCCCACCCCCAGCACTTTCCTAACCCTCCCAGCAGTGACCCATGAGGACTGTTGGCTGCGTACAGAACCCGGGTGATCTTGAAGTCCCTTCTCCCTTCTTCCCTGGGCCAAGGGGCTCAGAAGAAGTGGGGCGCTGCTCTCATTACCAGCCCTCACATGTACCCTGGGCCTCGTGATGCAAGTGGCTCATGGACTGGAGATTGCAAGGATGTTTGGAGATGGGCCATCGGTTTCTTAAGGCTGAGCGGAGTTCTTGGAACTGGCTGGATTTAACTGTTTTACATTCCAAAGCTGCTGTATATGACTATTCCTTAACCTTGACTTCTTACTCTTCTTTCTCCCTTGTAACTTACTGGGGCACCTCTTATTTATTAAGCCTCTTTTATCCCCTCACAACCTTGTCTGCACATGGGAATCATCTGAGGAGCTTTAAAAAATACTGATGTCGGGTCTCATGTTCCAGAGACTCTTACTGAATTGGGCCCAGGTACAGCCTGCGATGTGGTTTTTCGTTGTCTGTGATTTTGATGTGTAAGCTCCCTGAAAGCTTCTGATGTGCAGCCAAGACGGAGAGCCACCGCCTCGATGTGCTGTCAGAGACATCGCCAAAGCCTTTGCTCCCAGGTTTCCCATCTTTCTAATTACTTGGGGAGATTTCTGACCATCTTCTCAGACCCCACGGAGGGGGAACTTCCCTGAAAGAGTTCACTTAGAATTCGCTTGCTCTTTACAAAGGTGATTTATTTGCCAGCCTTTTTCTAACAACAAATTAAGGAAAGATGAGATGTGTGAAAACCTGCTCTGGTCGATAACAATCAAAGGTAACACTTTCCTATAAATAAACTCACCCAGCCTTTATTTACAGGGCAACCGCCCCCCCCCCCTCAGGCGGCACCACAGCACCCAGAACCACAGCACTCGGCACCACAGCACCCGTCCCCTATGACTGCACAAGTTGTTACAAAGCAGAAAACAACGAATCATCCATCCCGCTGTAGTTATAAGATACTGAGAACATACATGGGGCAAAGGGATGATGAAATTCCCCAGATTTACAGCAACAGGTGGCGGCCTCTCCTCACAGGCATATACATGGTCATCTGACCTCTCAGTCACACGAAAGACAGAACAAGGAGGCCCAGCACCAAGAAGTCTGCTGAAAGAATTGTGGCTTGAATTCAATGCGGGGCGGGGGGGGGGGGGGGGGGGGGGGGGGGGCGGGTAGTTAGGCGGAGGAGAAGGAGGAGACAGGAGGTACTGGAAAAGCGTGCATTTGCCCAGTGCTCAGTCCAGATCACCATTAGAATCCCAAAGGGGGCGTCTAAAGAGATACTTGTCTACCTCCTATCCGCAGCTTGGCCCAATTAAATGAGTCTCTCTAGGCAGGGCCCAAGCATTAGTATGGTTTACATCTCCCCCAGACAGGCTCATGTGCTGCCGGCCAGACTTGGACTATCACCTGCGCATAGCATCCTCTAATCTCACTGCCAGGCAGGACCCTGAGGGTCCCACATCCCCTCAACCAGGCTCTAGAGCAGTGGTTCTCAACCTGTGGGTCGTGACCCCTTTGGCGGTCGAACGACCCTTTCACAGGGATCGCCTAAGACCATCCTGCATATCAGATATTTACATTACGATTCATAACAGTAGCAACATTACAGTTATGAAGTAGCAACGAAAATAATTTTATGGTTGGGTCACAACATGAGGAACTGTATTTAAAGGGCCAGAAGGTTGAGAACCACTGCTCTAGAGCCACATCCCTTCCCTACCCCTATTCCCTTACTGCTCCTTTCTTCTCTTCCCACACCATTTCCCCCATTACACACACATGTTCACACCCACACATTCATATACACTCACACTCACATACTCTAACACACACAGGCCCAAGAGCAAAATGCCCTGCAAGCCCATGTGAGTTATTACAGTTTTCTGCATGTGAGTTGTTTTCTTAATTACACTGCGGGTTTTGGGGAGCAAGTATGTCTTTTTACCCTGTGAGGGCCCCACAGCATCTCCCAGAGCCTCAGGCTCAAAATGTAAGTGCCAAACGGTTGATGGGTGGATTGATCCATTCAGCCAGAACAGCCAGTTAATAATCAGTTAACTCACTGAGCCCAAGACTCGCTATCCTGAAGGAGCCAGAGAGCTACTGAATATCATGTACCAGGGGCTGGATTTGAATGCTGGCTCCAATACTTATGAGCTCTGTGACCTTAAACAAGTGACTTGACTTTTCTCCAAACCTCCGTTTCTGCATCAACCAAATGAGAAAATATTAACAACCACGTCGTGGCATTGTTGGATAGTAGATGCAAAGTATTTTGCATGGTGCCTGACAGATGGTGAACAATAAATGGTGGCTCATTTTCATGGCTACACGTGAGGACTAAAGTTTTCTCTGAACCAACCCCCAAAGCCCAACCTGAGTTCGTATAACATCTTTTCTAAACAGGGACAATGATTAGTAAAGATGGGCTCCAGATGGTACAGGGCCCATCACCCTGCTGATGTACCACTGGTCTGCCTGGGTGACTCTGCAGCTCCAGTTCCTACTGTTCTCACTTTAAAAGAGCCACCCGTGAAGTGTCATTCCACGGCTCTTCTGATTCATCCTTCTTTAAATAATGGGAGGAAGAGCAGGTGATGAAAATGTGGAGGTCGATTCTAGACATCGGCCACAGAAGCATGAATGATGTCAACACAACCTGCTACCAAGGCAAGTGGTGGGTTCCAGCCCCAGAGGTCCTGATTCCACGAGTCCATGATTCTTCCTAACAGCAGCCCAGGTGACTCTGAGGCAGTTAGGAACCATTCCTGGAGAAGTGTTGCTCTCACAGGACAATAAAGACAGGACACTAAGAAACAGTGGGTAGAATGAGTGTGGCTTCTGATGTCATACAGTTTTACGTTTGAATCAGTTGCTTACACTGTTAGCATTAGTTTCATCATTTGTAAAACAAGAGCAGTAATGCCCATCTTCCAGGATTATTATAAAGAGTAAGTTCAAAAATACCTGTAATGCACCCAATACAGTGCACAGCATGTTTGGCCCTCAGCACAAGTTTATTCATTACGCACTGAAGGGTACAAAGCAACTTGCCTTTCTAGCCTGGGACACCAGCAGATGGTGATGCCCTTGACCAAAATGGCATAACTGATTGAAATGAATAGGCAGGGAACAGATATAGGGGTTCCCACACTAAATGAGCTGCCACAGCCCAACACAGACCTTCTTCTGCAAAGAAGGTGGAGCCTGAAGGCCAGTTCTTTGCCTGACCTAGCATTTCCTACCTAGGCTGAGGGACCTCCTTTCTTTCACACTGTTGCTCCATAACTAACTATGTAAGTTCTTCTTCTCCTGAGAATGGCTTTGTTTCTCAATCCATTGCTGGTCCCAAAGACAAGCCCACAGTCTCACTAAGCAATAAACAATAGCACAGATAATCTTCTAAAATATACAGAATTCCACCAACCTCTGTGGGATAGTCCCTGGAAGTCCCTAGAAGCTCTGGATCTCTGCTTTCATTCCTGAGTAGGGTACTCACCAAACTTCCCCACCTTCTGAGCTCCTCCCTTGGGTGGGGCATGCTGTCCTGCATGAAAGTCCCTCTTCTCAGCCAGAGAGCCATGGGGTCAGACTGTGGTGTCTCTACTAATGGTCCTCCGGGCACCCAGTTGTCTCGAGTCGGTGCCCTGCATCATTGAGAAGCTCAGGCCAGGATAACACTCAACTTTTGGAGCCCTGACCTCTGGGGACTTTCCCTCACTTACTAGTAAGAGGTCGATAGGCAGTGAGTCAACAATATTTACCACGTGTTCAGAGCCCAACACACAAGTGTGACTCATATTAGACCCTGTCACCTTGAGGGTCCAACAAGGTTCCAATGACAGCACAACACAGAATTTTGGAGAAAATTAAAGATTCCATAACACTACCTCCTCCACCTAGTTCTTTCCCGGGCTGTTCCCAAGAAGATGCTCACATGTGCTGAAGAACACCCTTTCCTGGGCTCTCATGTGGAGTTTGTCTCCTTCCTCAGCAACGTTCCCAAAACCCCTGCTCCATCCAGATGCAGGCTGGTCTGGCTCTCTTGGCCACAACTCTACCATGCTCCACTGAGTTCCACTTCACAGGGTACTGCAGCCTTCATGCTCATGGTCCTGCACAGAGTCGGATTCTGCTCCACCATCTAACCACCACACCCAGGCTCAGTCAGAGAATCAAGAGAGAGAAAGCCCTGGGACCACACACTTCCTGCTGAGCTCAGAAGCCTCATTCCACCCAACACCAACCCCATGGTCCATGGACCAGCTGTTTGGGCAGCTCCCCCTTCACTCTCTCTCATTCCCAAGGGGCTCCTCAATCTTTCCTGCTCATAGACTTCTGGAAGTCCAGTTTTACTGGCCCCTGGACCAGATCAGATATGTCTACAACCAACAGAAAACACAGCTTAAGCCTTCAAGATAGGACCATCACGAGCCACAGTTCTCTGAGAAACACCAGGAAAATATTCAGTCAGGCAGAATATAATCCTCAAGGGGCTTAAAATCTAAAACCTAAAGACTTACCATGGAAATGTAAGATGATAATATCAGGAAACTGAAGCTGGGTGAGGAGGGTATGAGAATTTTCTGTGCTCTCTTTGCAACTTTGCTGTACATCTAAAATTTTTCCAAAATAAAAAGTTCATTTAAAATAAAGATTTTAAGGGAAGGGAGGGAGGGAGGGAGGGAGGGAGGGAGGGAGGGAGGGAGGGAGGGAGGGAGGAGACATGAAAACACTGAGGGTTCAGATAAGGAAAGACCATGTCTAGTCAGGTGTCTTGGTTAGCTACTGCTACAAAAATATTATGTAATGAAGAACTTAATATTTAAAAATTTAAAAAGGAGACAGCCCTTTTTCATCTCACATACACTTGTACACTACCCAACCGCCACCCCATCCCCCCCACCTCGCCCCCCCGCCGGCCACACACACACACACAAATCTGCCACCATTACTACCTCCCTATCAGAGAATGAATTACAGGCCCATGATCCTATCCTCTTAAGTGGGTCCAATGTTGCCATCTGGGGTAACCATTAGTACTACTCACCAGATATTTCTGTCTCTCTATACCAGGGGTCCTCAAACTACGGCCCGTGGGCCACATGCAAATACAAATATTGTATTTGTTCCCGTTTTGTTTTTTTACTTCAAAATAAGATATGTGCAGTGTGCATAGGAATTTGTTCATAGTGTTTTTTTTTTAACTATAGTCCGGCCCTCCAACGGTCTGAGGGACAGTGAACTGGCCCCCTGTTTAAAAAGTTTGAGGACCCCTGCTCTCTACCTTCTGGGTTCATGGCAGGACTAAACTTCCTGGCCCCTTGTAAGCAATAGAATCATGTGACCAGTTGCAGCTGATCAGTTGTGACCAGAGGGATGTGTTCCAGCAAACATTTAATTACAGGATAAAACTCTCCAGAATTCCCTTTCCCTCTGCCTCAGTGATTACCTACATTCAAATTGGTGACTATTATGTCATCCTGACTTGACAGAATACGGAGCCTCCGGATGACCCACAATACATACCATATGTAATATGGGTAAGAAATAAGCCTTTGTCATTATAAGCCACTAAGATTTTGGAGGTGTTTGTTATTGCAGCATAACTTAGCCTCTCTTAACTTTACACCCTCTTTTCTTGATAAATATTCTAGTCATTCTCCTAACTGGTCTGCTGGTGAGCCAGTTATAGTATAGCATTCTGCTACCTGCCCTTCATTCTTCCTAGATACTCTTTAAATGCCTCCAAAATAAGTCATTCAGAGAAAGCTAAATACCATATGATTTCACTTATATACTCATCTCAGGCCTACAAACATTGAGTGCCTACTCAGGGGCAAGCTTTAACTACACTGGGTGCTGATAATCAGAGATAAATGACATGATTCCAGTCTCCTGTTGGGAAAAAGGGACATAGCAGGTAATTATAAAAATGTACAGCTATAATCAGTATAACTTGCTTCATCAACTTAAGGTCAAATGTACTCATTTGCTTTTGAATCTAAAAAATACATATAAATGAAAAAAAAGACTCATACAGAAAACAGACTGGTGGTTGCCAGAGGAGAAGGGGTTGGGGGGACTAAGTAAAAAAGGTGAAGGGATTGAAAAGTACAGATTGGTAGTTACGAAATAGTCATGGAGATGTAACATATAGTATAGGGAATATGGTCAATAAAATATTGTAATAACTATGTGGTGCCAGGTAGATATTAGAAATATCAGGGAGAATACTTCATAAAGTATATGATTGCCTAACCACTATGCTGTACACCTGAAACTAAAACAAAATAATATTTCATGTAAACTGCAATTTAAAAAAAATAGAAACATTTTTCAAAAATAATAAAAGATACATTTAAAAAGAATGTCTTCATGCCTTTGCTTGGCCATCTCATTGCCCAAATGTCCTTCCCCACATGTGGAAATTACATTCATCCTATAAGGCCCTGCTCAGACTAACCCTGCAGTCTTCCCTAAGACCCAGATTGAAGTGAATTGCTCCTTATGTATTCCATAGTAGTTAATTTGATTCATTATTATAGATCTTGTCATACCTCAATAAGGAGAGTCAGACTCTCTGCTCCCTGAACCATCAGTTTCCTGAGGACAAGAACTGGAGCTGGTTCATCTTTAAATTCTCTGTAGGACCTACAAGCACCTGGCACATAGCTGGTATGTTCCTACGTTATGATCCCCAGCCTTAAAATGCACTGCCTTTGAGTCTCCAAACATCAAACAACCCATTTATTAATTCATCTCAGGCCTACAAACATTGAGTGCCTACTCAGGGGCAAGCTTTAACTACACTGGGTGCTGATAATCAGAGATAAATGACATGATTCCAGTCTCCTGTTGGGAAAAAGGGACATAGCAGGTAATTATAAAAATGTACAGCTATAATCAGTATAACTTGCTTCATCAACTTAAGGTCAAATGTACTCATTTGCTTTTGTTTCTACAATTAACAACTCAACTCAATTAACAACTCAGATGATTTAGGCCAAGAGGGTGGCAGGTGGACAGAGGTGGGAACAGAAGCTTGCTGGCAGGGTCCATCCTTAGCAGAACCAGATTTGGTCCCTGCAACCCACACTCCTTCCAGTGTTGCTGTGGACCACGGGGTCCACACAGTTGAACATACAGTTTGTCTGGGTCTGTAGGGCTGCACTCATAGATACAGATCCTGCCCATCCTGCAATGCTGCCCTCTGAGCATGTGTCTCTCTGTGGCTTCCACCCTTTGCTAAGCCACTGTTCTCTAAAGCCTAAGTTGTGGGCCAGCCCAGATAGGTTGGCCAGGAGAAACTTCCAGCATCGGTCACAATCAGTACTGGTCCAGCCCTCTCACACCAACCCTCAGTTCCTTACAGAGCTCAAGGCCCAGCCTAGACTCCCCCTTGCTTGAGATCATTTTATTTCAGGGGCCATGTTGCCCCTTCCCTATCACAAGCTTGGTCAGAGCCATCCTAGTCTACCCTGAAAGAGCTCTCTAACTTCCAATATCAAGATTTCAGAAACTGGGGTGTCAGCCCCTGGCCTTCCTGAAGGCTCTGGATCATTAGTCATATAGGTTCCTCCACCCCTTCCCCCAGAACTTTGTGTCCTAAAGAGAAAGATGGTTTTTGCTAAAGTTACCTGCTCACTCTACTCTTTGGACCATAGGCATACACTAGCTTTATGTTCACATAAATAAGGGGGCAACTTGTATGACCCTTCATGGGACAAAAAAGAGTGGCAGTCTCTCTAAAATTTTTTTAAGTGGTTGTGCCTATTATATATATGACTAGAGGCCCGGTGCACAAAATTCATACACTCGGGGAGGAGGTGGGGGGGGTGCGTCCCTCAGCCTGGCCTGTGCCCTCTTGCAGTCCGGGAGCCCTTGGGGGATGTCCGATTGTCGGCTTAGGCCTAAGCCATCAGTCAGACATCCTTAGCGCTGCAGTGGAGGTGGGGGAGGCTCCCACCACTGCCGCTGCGCTCGCCAGCCGTGAACCCAGCTTAGGCTTCTGGCTGAGTGGTGCTCCCCCTGTGGGAGTGCACTGACCACCATGGGGCAGCTCCTGTGTTCAGCATCTGCCCCCCCCCCGGTGGTCAGTGCGTGTCATAGCGACCGGTTGTTACACCGTTTGGTCGATTTGCCTATTAACCTTTTATTATATAGAATGGTAAAATATTATAATAGGCTAAGCAGCAGATGCTATGGAGCCCAGCAGAAAAATATCTGGTTCAAACTGGTGTCATCACAGGACAGAAAAGGGAAGTCAGGAAAGGCTTCCTGTATCAAATATCTGCTTTATGATGCCCCAGGTCATGCCTATACTCTATTCTAAGTGCTGCCTGTAGACCAAGGAGCTGGCATGGATGAACTCAAGTCCTCAGATGAATGTCAGCTTAAGAACAAGCAGAGTGTCCATGGATCTGTAACAGACCATAAAGTAAAGCAGGAGGTACAGACTCGGTCAGGACAAAGGATAACAGAACAGGAATTCAGGGAGCCAAGCACCTGAGTCCTGGCCCCAGCGATTACAGAGATGCCAGCCACCATTTTCAAACACTGAACTTATTGTCCAGGCCACATTTTAGGAGCTGAGTAAGCCATGATGAATAAGACAGACGAGGGGTTCAGGCCAAATTATTCAGCTTGCTAAGGACGCCAATTTGGGAATAAGTAAATGACACAGAAGCACAAAAGTGAAGGGCTTACCTATACCTGAGAAGGTCAGGGAGGGCTTAGGAGGGGGAAAAGGTGTTGAAGGTAGATCTTTAGGGCCTCGGCTAGTCCAGATGATGCCCTTGAACAAATTTGGAAAATACCCCTGCCCCTGGGCTGTCACAGCGTCAGTGCTTGGTGAGAGGAACATGGGCTGGGTTTCAGGCCCCACCTGGGCAAGGTGCCTTGGCAGAGTGTGCAAGAAGCAAATGTGTTAGAGGTGACCCTGGCCTTGAAAGATGAGTAGGAGAGTGCCCCCAAACAGAGGGAGAACGGCATTCCAGGCAGAGGACAACTATCAGGAGAGCTTGATCCTGGGAATCTTTTAAACTTCCAGCCTAGACAGGAAGTGGGCCCAAAGTGCAGGTGATCTGGGGTTTATAGGTGTGAATTTTAAAATAATGGCCACCAGTTAGAGAGCAAAGGGGGAAGCATGCTACCGGAGATGCGTTCTGAACAAGAGCTGAAATGACAGGTGGCTTTGTCAGTGGCAGAGAAATTATTCAGCGAGTTTCAAAAATGTGAACAACACCTGGGACCCATTTATTCTTTCTTTTTTATTTTATTTTTTTAACTTTCTCTTTCTTGTAAAATAGGATCGGAGAATAGATCTCCCAAAATAATTGTACTTAGATCTTCATTTCCCCTTGTGAGTTTGGAAAGAAACAAACTCATCTTACTTGGCTGAATTTGACCTTCTCTGTGTTAGACATACACCCACCCACCCACCCACCCACCCCCCGCTTGCCAAACCAGAGATGAATCACTAGGAAGAACATTTTAATCACACCATCACAATTCATAGAACAATTCAAGGAGACAAAACACTTGTGAATGTGGAGTTTGAAACCAGCTCCCGTGGGAAGATACCCCAAAGACTTGCATCTCCCCACCCCACAGACACACACACACACACACACACACACACACACACACACTGAATTGGTGCATAATTACAGGCAGATCACTGAGTCTCCCTGGATTCCCATTTCCCCATCAGTCAAGTGAGGGATAACAGGACAGGAATTCAGGGAGCCAAGCACCTGAGTCCTAGCCCCAGCAATCAGAGATGTGCAGCTGATTCAATGATTCCTATGATAGTTAATTTCATGTCTCAACTTGGCTGTACCACAGGTCTATGGTCAAACATTATTCTGGATGTTTCTGTGAGGGTGCCTTTGGATGAGATTAACACTCAATCTCTGGAGTGTAGGGAGGACACGCAGAAAAGAAGAGAGATTAAAATGTCAGCAGAGTAAGCGGATGCTGCATGGACATGCTCCCAGGAACAAACTGGTATTACAACTAAAATACAGAAAAACTGAATAATCAACGAAAAACTCACAGGAAAGAACCCTGACACCTGAGGACTGAAAGTGGGGACCGCATAGAGCAGCCGTGGGCAAATTACGGCCCACGGGCCAGAAAAGACCGTACCCTTTTATGTAATGATGTTTACTTTGAATTTATATTAGTTCACACAAACACTCCATCCATGCTTTTGTTCCGGCCCTCCAGTCCAGTTTAAGAACCCATTGTGGCCCTCGAGTCAAAAAGTTTGCCCACCCATGGCATAGAGACTGGTTGGAGGAATGAAGGCGTGAAAGGGCTGGGTGGGCTCCCACAGACAGCAATTGAAGTCCCAGAGAAATATCTCAGCTGTGGGGAATTACCACTGAGAACTCTGGGATCTAATCCCCAAGCTGGGCCCCTCAGCAAAGAGAACCTAAACTGAGGAGGGTGCCCACATAACATCTGTCTCTGAAAAGCAGTGAGGTGCTATCTGCCAGAGTAACAGCTGAAAATTCAGGCACCTTCTTAAAAGGCCAACGCACAGAATTCCCTGTGGAGCCACCCACCTTGTGCTCCGGCAGAGGGAGTGTGAAACACTGAATCTGTGGACTCTGAGTAAAGCAGCTTGCCCTCCTCCATGTGGGTGGGCCTCATCCAATCAGTTGAAGGCCTGAATGGAACAGATTGACCTCCCCCAAGCAAGAGGAAATTCTGCCAGCAAACAGCCTTTGGACTCAGACTGCATCTCCCCCTTGGGTCTCCAGCCTGCTGGTCTACCTGCAGATTTATTTTAGACATACCAAGCTTCTACAATTGCAAGAGCCAATTCTTTAAAAAGAAATAAAAATACATAAATTGTGTGTGTGTGTGTGTGTGTGTGTGTGTGTGTGTGTACGGGGCACACATTCTATTGGTTCTGTTTCTCTGGAGAACCCTGAGCGCTACTACCCCCAAACTCCTCTCCAGTTTTAAGAGGCGGGGAATCTAGAGAGCAGCAGATGGGAAGGAAAAGTTAGGCCCATTTCTCAGCCTGCAGCTCCCCAGGGCAGGGATGCCAAAGTGATCAGGACAATGTCTTCTTTCAGGAGGATTTGTGCAATGGGCCTCCCCGGCACAGCAATAAATACCAGTAGTTCCAAAACTGTACACCAAGTACTGTGGGGGTATGGACAGAGATAAATTGATATGAATGCCGCCAGGAGGAAACCCAAAGTGGGATATTATGAAAACAGCTTCACATTCCACCAGTTTTGCCATCTTCTGTCCGTACCTCCCCAGCTACTTGCCACATTGTGAGGCTGGTATCCCAGAGGCAGGAAACAGGTTTGTTTTGTTTTTACTGGTGATTGATGAGGTGCTGCTGCAGAGCAGAGCATCTGCTGCAGGGGACGCAGGAGACCATCCCTGCAAGTGTCAGCGGAAGGAGAGAGGAGGGAGAGCAGGAGCAGGCTAAGACTGAAGCCCATCTGAGGACCACAGCAACTCGGAAGGGCCTGCCCCACGCCAGCTGTTGTCTGGAAGCCCAGGGACCCTTTCATGCCTTGCATTTAGCTGAGTGCCTGGCATGTGATAGGCAATCAATGTGAGAAGGAAGGAAGGAAGGAAGGAAGGAAGGAAGGAAGGAAGGAAGGAAGGAAGGAAGGAAGAAAGGGAGGGAGGGAGAAAGGGAGGGAGAGGGAAAGGGAGGGAGAGGGAAAGGGAGGGAGAGAGGAAAGGAAGGTCCTTTCTCATTCTTTTTTTTACCTTGACTACTTCTCAGGTGAGCTTGGAAGTAGGAAGAGAAGGGTTGGGAAATTATGAACCACTATAGGTATATAAGCCTTAGGGTTTGGGGTTGTTTTTCTCCTCCTTTACTGGCTGCATCTGGGAGTCCTTGGGGAGAAATGTGAGAAAATACACCATTCCACGCTCTGAGAACCCACTAGTATTCAGCCTCTTCCAGGCAGTTAGTTGATAGCCAAGCTTTGCTTTCTAGTATGACAGTGAGTCCAACATGACTCCCAGGCAGATTAGGGAGAGCAAGAGAAGAAAGGAGAGGGGGCTGAGTGGTTATGGAGGGAGAAATGAAATAGGGAGCTGAGAATCCGGGAAGGCCCATAAATAGAGCTTGTAAAATTCCCATGCTTTATAAAAACCAGCTGAGAGTACAAATTGGTATGAGTTTTTAAAAAAAACCACTCTGGTGTTCCCTTTGACCCACTAATTCCATTTCTGAGCATCTGTCTTAAGGAAGCAATAAGAAATATGGACAATGATTTATGTATAAAAATAGTCACGTTGATGTTCTTTATAACCAAGAAAAGACCTGGAAGTAGCTTCATGTCCAATATGAAGGAAATAGTTGAGTAAAACATGTCTCATCGGTACAATGGAACATTAGGCAGCCATTAAAATAGTGCTCACAAGAGGTCATACAACTATGGAGAAACATGATGACATCATGTTATGCAGAAAAGACAAGAAACATGAGAATTCACTTACATAGAACTTGATCACAAAGAGAGAAAAGTGTCTATCTTAGAACCAAGCCTGGAAAGAAACTATCCAAGTGTTAACAGGAGTTGTCCCTACATGATGGGATTATGGAATTTTTTTTCTTTTCAGTAGCTTTCATGTAATTTTCTACAATGGGTCAATATTAATTTGTTCACCAAGAAAAAGAAACGACAACAGTAAAATGCAAGAGTACTAATTAAAATTAGATAACAGAAGCCAACTCACATAAGATCTGCCATATTTTGTTTTTGGGTTCACAGCCCATTGGGATGATTCTCAGGCTACAAAACACTTACTTTCTTCCCAACCACTTTACCTTTTACCTGTCTGCCTCCTCAGGTAAGATTAGAATGAAGGTTTTGCTACCTCCTGGTCCCAGGGCATGCAATTCCCTTCTTTCCCCCACCTCCTTGTGGTGTCCTAACCTGGATCCATCAGACCTGATCCACGGGTGATACTTCTTCTAAAGAGTTATTCTCTCAGGTAGGTGTGTTTTTGAAAGGATAAGATAAAATTCATATTCAATGAGTAGGATGTGCGAGATATGATGGGATCATCCACCACTTGAAAAGTTGGAAATGATCATCTATGACTTACCAAGACTCATTAATTCCATCTAGACCAGCAGTTCTCAACCTGTGGGTCGTGACCCCTTTGGGGGTCGAATGACCCTTCCACAGGGGTCGCCTAAGATCATCGGAAAACACATATATAATTACATATTGTTTTGTGATTAATCATTATGCTTTAATTATGTTCAATTTGTAACAATGAAAATACATCCTGCATATCAGATATTTACATTACAATTCATAACGGCAGCAAAATTACAGTTATGAAGTAGCAACGAAAATAATTTTATGGTTGGGGGTCACCACAACATGAGGAACTGTATTAAAGGGTCGCGGCATTAGGAAGGTTGAGAACCACTGATCCAGACTCTCTGTCTGAACTTTGAGTAGTACTACAGGTGTATTTGTGGATAGCTCCAGCACCTTCATACATCTAATGCAGAGAAACAGGCAGGTGCATCCTATCATTGAATTAATATTTTCTAACCAAATACAGAATTGCTCATTATTCCGTAAATAGTGCAACCTTTTTATTCATCTCAGTTTCTGTCTGCAACAACATAATAAACAGTAAAACAAAGCTCACATAAGTAATTTAAATGCCTTCGTCACTACACTATTTCACAGCCAAGTTCATCTAAATTTCAGGTCTGCTCCATCTTAAAAAGCCTGCCTAGAGGAAGCAGAGTGGCATCATTACTAGTTGCTGAGTAGATGGCCAAGTACATGATATTATTTTTTTAAATATATTTTTATTGATTTCAGAGAGGAAGGGAGAGGGAAAGAGAGAGAGAATCATTGATCGGCTGCCTCCTGCACACCCCCTACCAGAGATTAAGCCCGCAACCCGGGCATGTGCCCTTAACTGGAATCAAACCAGGGACCCTTCAGTCCATAGGTTGATGCTCTAGCCACTGATCCAAACCAGCTAGGGCCATGATATTATTTTAATAAAGGGAAATTGCTTCAATGAAGCCAAGAGCATGTCCACCTTATGATGAAATTTGGTTTGTTGGCAACTGTCTGATGAGAAGATATTTGGGGTTAGATGATCTTCCAGGGCAAAGCAAAACAAATCAAACAAAAACTAGTCAGTCCTCTTGTCACTTTCCAGGGTTGGGGAATGGGAACCCACTGAAGTTTTTATCTAATGACTTGGCCTGCCAGGAATGTGCCTGGTCTGCTTCCAAAGGCTGTCTTCCTGCTTTGGGCTGTGGTGAAGGTGGTGATCATCAAGAAATCCCTCTAAACAAACAAAAATGAGGCAGGGAAAGAAGAGGATTATAAGGGTACAGTGAGTCCTCGCTCAACGTTGGCAATAGGTTTTATGGCTTTAAGCAAAATGACATACAACAAAACCAATTGTACCAAAGGCTAAGTGATAGAAACTCGAGTTAAGTTCCCACGTATCTCATCAACATTATAACGAAATGATATTGAACTAAATGTTGAGGACCTGCTGTGGTAGGTATGTAACTGCTAAATTTCAGCTATCATGGTAAAATGCCAAAATATATTGTCCAAATGACAAAATGACATTGACAAGTCAAAAAATGAAGGTGTAATGACATTTGGACTTCTGGTTATAACCATAACATTAATTTATGAAAAGTGATATCAGAAGAGAGGGTAGTGTGCCCCTCTAAGAAGTGGGGTGGTGGGGTCAGGTAGAGAAGAAAGCTTTTTAATTTTACATATACCTTTTTCTACTATTTGAAATCTTAAATCAGAAATATGTATTATTATTACTATAATAAAAAATAAAAGAACCACAAATTATAAAAATTTATATATCCATATATATGTCTATATATGTGTATATATATGCATGTACATACACATGTTTACATGGAAACAAGCATATATGTCTATATGTATTCTTTGAGATATTTTTTTCCTTTGAGGGTGTTTGTAAAACTCATATAGATACCTATTTTCAGACAACTAATGCTGTCTTTTGATCAAGATCTGTATGATTTTTTTAAAAGTGACTCTGAGAACTTCTAGCTAAAGATCCTTCTACTGCCGGTGGAGAAGGGAAAATAACCTGTTTACTAACATTTATGGAGTAGCTACAAGTACCAGAAGACATGGTGCTAGACCTTGAGGCACAGGGATGAATAAGTCCAAGGGCTTCTGATTACGATGAAGGACAAAAATGTAAATGGCTTAACTATTATCACAACACAAATGCAGTAAGTGGCCAAACTAAAGGACAATTCAAGACTAAGCAGAAAGAAGCACCAAATGGCAGGTGTGAGCTCTTCCTTGGGAGGGGGAAGCGTGTTCTGGAAGGCAGAGAATTGGAAGTCACTTCCACTTGCCCAAAGGGTTGGGACCCAAAAGATGCCCTGCTCAATTCTCCCCACCGGCCATCCTGCTCCAGCCAGATCAAGGCCAAAGCAGAGCCCAGGGATCCAGGCACAAAGAGAAATCCTTTCCCAGCCTCTGCTTCACTGGACCGGGTTATTTTAGGAGCCAGGGAACTAGAGGATGTTTTTCATTTTCCTAGAATATAGATCCTTGGAAGTCTGGGCTAACAAGTACATCCTATTCCTGCTCATGAACACGCTTCTGAAACAAGAGGCGCATGAAAATACCTCCCTAGTAACCAGTGAAACAGCAATCCGGTGCTTCCATTTCTTATTCAGCAGATTGGCAAACTTTCTAAAGACTGAGAGAACCCTGTGTTGTTGAGGACGTAAGGAAAAGGACACCTCATTTACCGCAGGTGGGAGTATAAACTGGCTTAACTTCTTGGTAGAGCAATTGGAAGCATGTATAAAAAGTTCAAATGCAAACCCTTCCACCCACAGCTCCACAAGGATATATGGACAAGGATATCTTTGTACAGAGGTATATAGACAAAATGCTCACAATAGCAGAAACTTGTAAATAATTTAAATGCCCACCAATAAAGAAATGGTTAAATCAATTCCAACGAATCCATACTAGGGAGTATTATGTGCAACAATGAAAAAGAATAAGGAAGATCTCTTTGTCTGTCATGGGTATAATGGTCCATGAAGAATGCAAGTATTAGAATAGTACAATGTAATCTTATTTCTCTTTTTAAAAATCTGTGTTTGTGTGAATGCAAATGTATGAGAGAAGGGTTACCTATTTGTTGTTATCTAAAACTTTACAATATGTATTTATGTCTGACTTACTAAATTTTTAAGTGAAAGAAAAAGAAAAGTATTTTCATGACAATAGAAAGTTGAAAGAATTTTTAAGTGCGGAGAGAGTTACTTGGTGAGTTCAGCCCAGTCCAGGTGTTGGTCTTAGACTGACTGGCCAAGACACTTGATTTTATCATAACTGAGAGTGGCTTAGTCTCTCAGGAACAAGTTCAAACTAACTAAACTTGCAAGAGACTGAAGGAGAAATATCAATGCCATTGACAGCAGGGTTTCTGCACCTTAGTACCATGACGTTTGGGGCTGGACAATTCTTTGTTGTGTGTGATGCGACAATGTGAGATGTTTAGCAACATCAGGCCTCTACTCACCAGATGCCAATGTCACCACCAGCTGTGATAACCAAAACTGTCTCCACATCTTTCCACTTGTCCCCAGTAGGGAAATTGCCAGAATTACCCCAATTTGAAAACCACTGATTTGTTGCAGTGAAAAATACAACTGCCAAGACAGCTAGGTGCTCACTGCAAGAAACAACATAGACAACCAACTTCTAAAGAAAGGTTGCTGACAGAGCAGGAAATCAGAACAAAGGCAGCTTTTTGGAGGGGGGGGGGGGGGGGAGGATTTAAATATTCATTGGCATTGCTCTGGGATAGCCTGGGGATCCTCCCTCATTCCAGGAAATACCTGTTCCCGGACAGGACCTTGGTTGGGCACTGCCACTGCCAGCTCTCTCCCCTCTGGCCCACACTGATTCATTGTTCCCCTTCTGATCAACACTTTTCCCCAGACACACCAATGTTGTCGATTGTGTTATGCTTCTCAAGCATGCCAATAACCTTCAACAGCAGGGCAGCATCAACCCACGGAAGCAGGTGACCTTTAAGAGAGGCAGAGCCTCAAATGCCCACTTCCTCCCCCCAACCCCCCACCCCAAGTACCTTATTTCTTTGAAGTTGTATTCCACCTTAAAAGTTCATGTGATTTTGCCTTCTGTTCTATGTTTTATTTCTATATTGATAGCGATATATGCATATATGTGCTTGTTTGTTTTAACAAGAAGCAAGTAAATTTCCCCAATAACCTTTGGGAAGGCACACAAGTTTATCCTGTGGCTTCATGCACTCCCAGGCACACTCCAAGATAAAAAGAATAGACAACTTCCTGCTCTTCCTTCATCTCATTCTAAAAGAATATGTGCATAAGCTGGAATAAGGCTCACGGAAGCTACTCGGGAAGTCATCTCTCTCTAGGGTGCGTCCACTCCCAGGTCTAAGGAAAGCCCTTTCGTGGCTGCCTGTGGCTCACAGCTTCTGCCCCAGCCAAGCTCCAGCCACATCAACAAGGGAGTGACGCTGTCTCGGGCAGAATTCCAGTTAAGATAACCGAGTGGCCCGTTTTGGTTTCAAGTAATACAGCCTCCTGAGATTTATATTTTTAGAGAAATTTCTCGTAGCCAGAAAGATGGGAAGCTCTATTTCTGAATCCTTGGGATTTCATGTTTTAATTTGAGGGGGTGGGGGAGGATCTTAAATATAGAAGTCTACTTCAATAATGGCTCCTTTAAAGCATGTATCAAGACTGGCTTTTGCAGAGGACAGTGACGTATGGATTATAAGATAAAGAAAAACCATGGCAGGGGAGGTGCTCAAGAAATGTGGTGCTTTGCTTGCCAGTCTCCGAAGCTGGAGTGCTGGACCCAGCGGTGCTGGGGTGGTTGCAGTCAGGACTTCATAAATCTCGTGTCAGTGTCTTCTGGAAGCCTAAATTCATGTCTAGTTCCCATCTCTCCACTTCAACCCCTTCTTTATTTATATGCCATAAATACAAAATCTGAGAAAGGGCAGAACCGGTCACAGCTTTTCTCCTCGGTTTCTTCCCAGAACCGGGATGGAATTTCGTGTTTCACTGTTGCCTTCCTTACCCAGTTCTATACGTGATTCTGATGTACTTTCATCCTTAAGTAGTCTCTTAGTAGAACAAGATTTTTTTTTATTTTTATATTTTCCTTTAAAAACAGCCAAGAGAAATGGGCTCTAGATTTTCACCTTTTCTTCCCTCCAGAAAGTTTTTCAAGGACTCCAATCTCAATCCTACTGGGCCGGCGTGGCTCAGTGGTTGAGCATCAACCTATGAACCAGGTCATGGTTTGATTTGGGGCTCACTCCCCAGTGGGGGGCATGCAGGAGATCAATATTTTCTCTCATCATTAATGTTTTTATCTCTCTCTCCCTCTCCCTTCCACTCCAAAAAAAAATTAAATTAAAATCTCGGTCCTATTTGTCCTTAGTACCATGATATCTAGGGAGGGAACCAAAGTGAGGGCAAATTTGAAGCCCTCTGGAGAGACAGGTTTGTGGAGACATAACCATGTTGGTTCCTGCAGTTTCCAGGCCCGTGGAAAACATGCTCAGTCTCGCCAAGGAATATTTATGCAGAGGGGAGGCAGGGAGAGAGGAGAGGTACAGTTCTGGGAGATCGTGTTCCATGTTAAGAGACGCAGGCTCAGCACCAATTGGGTGGCATGCCAGAACAGAAGAGGAATCCAGCCAGAGAGAACTCAGGCAGGGAAAGGTCACGGCACCATGAGGACGGTGATACATCCGGAGGAAGGGTGCCTGTCTGGAGACAGGCAACTGGGGTGTGAACCCCAGCTCTGCCAGTGTACTAACTGCAAGTTACTTAGTGGCTCTCGGCTGTAATTTTCTCATATTTGAAACAGTGATAATAGCATTAATTCATTCTGCAAATGTTTATGAATGTGTAGTTGTGTTAGGAAAAAACGTTTTCCTCCCGTTTCTCCTTTATGCTCACATTGTACCAGACTCACAACACGGCCAACACCAGTTGTGTATGGGGTTTTCCCCACAACCAGCAATTTGTGACAAGCTGTAGGACCAGCTGGGTGTCCTACAATTTAACTCAGTCCTGACACTACCTGGAGATAGCATCAGATTCCACAGCTGAGGGCTCAGGCCCACAAGAAGGCCCTCCCCCTACCCTCTTCAGGTGCCAATCACAAGTAGTAGGTCCCGGGTTACCCACAACTTCAGTCCAGCTTGGCTACAAATCAGAGGTTCCCAGGACATCCCCCCTTGGATTTGATTATTTGGTACAACAGTTCACAGAACCCAGGAAAACAATTACTTATGCTACCACTGGATTACCTTTAATTGCCTCTGATGAAGGATACAGATGAGTAGCCTGATGAAGACATGTATGGAGTAAAGCTGGAGGGCCCCGAGCACAGGAGCTTGTGTCCCTATGGAGTTGGGGCGTCATACTCCCAGTATATGAATATATTCACCAACCTGGATGCTCCTCGAACCCTTTACTATTGGGATTCTATGAAGACTTCCTCACAAAGGCATGATCAATTATTAGCTCCATTTCCAACCCCTCTCCCCTCTCTGCAGGATAGGGGGTAGGGCTGAAAATTCCAAGCTTCTAATCATAGCTTGGTCTTTCTAGTGACCAAGCCCCAAACAGGAGGCCACCAAGAATCACCTCATTAAAACTAAAGATGTTGCCCTAGCTGGCTTGGCTCAGTGGATAGAGCGTCAGCCTGCGGATTGAAGGGTCCCAGGTTCGATTCAGGCCAAGGGCACATGCCTGGGTTGCGGGCTCGATCCCCAGTGGGGGGTGTGCAGGAGGCAGCCAATCAATGATTCTCTCTCATCATTGATGTTTCTATTTCTCTCTCCTCCCTTCCTCTCTGAAATCAATAAAGAAATATATTTAAAAAAAAACCAAAAAACTAAAGATGTTCCTAGTGCTCTTATCACTTAGGAATTCACAAGGGTTTCAGAAGCTCTGTGCCAGGAACCAGGGACAGAGATCAATATGTATTTTTCATATTATCTCATATATGCCAGGCACTCTTCTGGGTGCTAGAGGTGGGGAGGGGCAGCATAGTCACCGGTCTTGGGGAGTTTACGTCCTAGGGAGGAAAGACAAGCAATAGAAAAATATATAGAATTTCCATAATAAATTCTATAAAGAAAATAAAACAGAATATGGTATGATAGAAAGTGATTGGGAGCTAGGGGGGTAAAACATTAGAAGAAACTGAGCTGACACAGGAATCATTGTAACAAACTAGCCATGTGAAGATGAGAAGAAGGGTGTTGGGCAGAACCTAATTCAGAGGGTATTTCATAAGGACTCAACGAGATAAAGTGTGGAAAATCTTAGTACAGTACCAGACACAACAAATGTAAGTTACTCATCAAATGTAGGCAGCCATTGTGATTCAGAGGGCTTGGAAAAGTTCCCAGAGTCAAGTCATAGGGAAAATGAGAGAGGGATTGTCAAGAACATTGGGCAGGAAATTGCAGCTGGAGAGTTGACTGTATAGCCTCAACCATGGAGAGCAGATGGGACATGGGAGCTGTGGGGGCTGTGAAGGAGACCAAGGGAACCTGGAGAGCTCACAGCCCATCTAGAAGGAGAAGCCAGGGAACACTCCACTTCCTCCATTTATCCTGATCCCTGTGACTTGAGTTTGCCAACCTGGCCTGCACATGGCATTCCTCTCAACTCACTCTACCCATCACCTCCCCTCCTACACCTGGGCTGCCTCTGCCCAGCCTGTTCTGGAATCTTGGGCAGGAGGTGGACAACAAGTCAAAGGCCATCTGTTTAATCTTCCTGTTTTATATACCGATAAAGAAACTGGGGCTCAGGAAGGTGATGAGATTCTAGTAGGAAACACAGTCTTGGCTGAAGACTGTACCTCCCCTCCCCAAGAAGGTTGTCTTCTTCCACTGTGGCTCTCTATGTCTGTCTACAGCTCAAGAGGTGGCATGCCAGAGCAGTAGGAGAGAGAGGGACACCTGCCCAGCCAACCAATCCTGGTGATCCATGGGACACCAGTGTCACCCTGGGAATATCCCCAGACCCAGAGAAATAAAGCTCCAGTGCACCTAGGTTTTCAGAACTGTCAGAGGTATTTGGGGGCAGGTTGTGGGGATAGAGAGGGGGCCTTGGTGTTATCACCATCGGGGGTGCAGATTGAGCAGGCCATGCACACATCAGGGCAGGACATTGGTGCGCAGCCCTGGAAAGCAAATCTGACCAAGTGAACAATTCCATCCAAGAGTGTTGATGGTACAGCCTCAGACACACAACTGCAGAGGAGCCCGAGAAAAGCAGTGACACCCATTCCTGCTCTCACATTCCTTGTCTCAGACAGTTTACAGAGGAGACGACCACGGTCCAAAGAGGTTAACTGAGATGCTGTGACTCCCTCGTGCCCTCCTGTCTTAGAAGTCAAAGCCCATGGTATTTGGGGATGGCTTTCATTTGTGGGGAACACAAGGATCATGTGTGAAACAATGAGAGAACAGAACACCATGTACAATCCCAGGAGGACCTGCTAGTCAGGGCTCTGGACTTTTGAACAACTTCTAAAGTAATTTCTGGATGACACTGACTCTTTCATCTATAGGCTTTTGTAAATACCCTTCCATCTACCTGAAATCCTCTTCCTCTCCCCACCATGACCCTCGCTCACCTGTATAAATTCTATTCACTGTGTCACAACTTAAATATCACCTCCTCCAGGAAGCCTGCTCTGACACCCATGTGGTGGTGCCCCATCCATGTGCCTCCTTGTCACGTGAGACCTCTTAGAGCATTCACCAACCACACTGACCTATAGTGACATTACTCTGTTTCAGTCTTTCCCATTGGACTAATGGCAGAGGCTATGGACGCAAATAGGTACTCACTAGGTTGTCATTTACAGACTCATGAACAGGACCAGAGCCCTCTAAGAGCTCGCAGTGTGATGGGGAAGCTCACTGCCCACGATGTTTATTCTACAGCAGACTCACCCTGAGAGCTCAAGGCCTCTTATGGCTCGTACTCTCTCTTTTAGGAATGTCTACCCTCCTTCACTGTCAACAACTCCATGCTAGTCAGATGAGATCTGGATAATGCCAACCCATTCCGGGAGCCAGCCAGCTCCTCTCTGCAGACTGGGCACCAATCCATCTGATTTCTCTTCTCTACTGGCATGAGAGGTCCAAAGGCAGCCAGGAAATCGGTCTTGGGAATGTTTGTCCTTCCTAGGCCCTTGGGAATAGATCTAAAAATCTGATCCAGGGAGACAAGCTAAGAACCCGTTCCCTATTTATTGGTGGGGATTCCTTACTTTCACTCACTGGGCCTGTTCACTGTCTTTTCTCCCTCATTCTCCCAGTTCTTTATCACCATTTGTAGGTTAAATTTTGTTTTTGACAGTGACTGTATATACTGGGTACAGTGAACATCTTTTGGGGTGTCTGCCCAGTTTACATGACTCCTTAGGCATACCACTTATTGGCATACCTCATCCTCGGTCCCCTCACCATTGATTGAACCAGGATTGGGCACCTGGGAATTGGGACTAAGAGAGTCTAGTTCAGTCTAAGCTGGTCTCTTAAATGGAGGCGATATAACTAAGCAGCTGCATGATGACCTTCTCTTACCCACTAAGTAGACTGGGACACGTGGAAGGCTGGTCGTCAGAGAAAGAAAAAGAAACCAGAGACACTAGATTAAGATGTCTGGATTGTTTTTCTCATTCCTGGTTGCAGCCTCTTCCTGAGATCTAGTCATTTTCCTTTCTGTAGTTACCCCTTCCACATTCAACAGTTCATCACTGAACACCTACTATGTGCCAAGCAAGAGGGTCTAAGCACTTGATCTAAGTGACAGGAAAAAAATAGACAAAATCCCTGCCCTCATAGAGAGTACAATATAATTACTCAAATAAAGCAAAACTAAATATATAATCACAAATTGGTTTAACTAGTATGAAAAAAGGACAGGGTGATTTAAAAATACATATGTACCAGAAATACTTCACCTAGCCTGGAGAATCAAGGCAGGCTTCCCTGCAGGAGTGACATCGGGGTGAGTTCATGAGACAGAGACGCACCCATGGGATGGCAAAAGGATTCCTAAACCAAACCAGTACAGCAGCGGCAGGGGTCAGAACAGAAGCGACCATGGGAATGCAAGTGAATCTTATCTAGATCTTAAAAAGCAAGATGATACTTGGGTCCATCTGATTTAACTGGTTGGATGGTGCTTGGGCACTGGGAGTTTTTAAACTCCTCAGGTAATTATAATGTGCAGCTATCGTGGAAAACCGCTGACTCCAGGACCACAGTGACAGCTAACAGACTGCGAACCATGACTTGTAGCTCCCCAATCCTCACAGTCATATAACTTCTCCAGCATCATCAACTGGCCCACTCCTGTGATCAAACCTTGCACACTCAGTGTCATACTGACGAGGCTCCTGCCAGATGGCATGCTGGCAATTTAGACCAAAAAATAAATAAAGAGAGTGAACCTGAACCAGCCCAAGGTGTGATCCAGGCTCATTGAATAGGAAAGAAAAGCTCAGATTCCAGGGAAAACAAATAGATAAAAGGCCAAGAAAGGGAAGGAGTGGGGACAGCTGGACTGGGGTAGGACATACAGAACTGAGAACAGTTCTCCTTAGCCACCTAAACTCAGTCGCAGAATCCCAGGAATTTAGGAGGCAGAAAGCCGTGCACGGGCGCCCCTGGGGTCTTGCATGAGAGCCAGAGAGAGGTGTAGTGTCAGTGGCTGCAGCAATGATGTGCTGGTAAATGTTTAACAATCCACAGTCAGAGAAAAGCCCTGGTTTGTTGCACTTGCTAATTTCTGTGGTGTAAATGCTCCTGCTATGTGACACTGCTGAAAGTGGAGCTGGGAAGAGAAGTGCACAATTGGCACTTGTGAGGTGGTGTGAATCAGCTCTGGCACACCCCTAGCCACAGAAGTAATACCCCCACCCCCCATGAGTTTTGTAGGCTGGTGTCATCCAGGAGCTGTGGGAATGTAGCGTTCACATTTATTCGTTGACATAAGAAAATAAATAGCACTTTCTGTTCATTAACATTCTAAATGTGAGAAGGGAGAAGATTATTTGTCTAGTTTCCCTGCCTTCCTAGGAGGATGAATCCCAAAGAAGATGTATTTAGGTAGCAGGAGTAGCTACTGAAAGGGGCGGGAGAATATTTGGGGGAGGAGGAGACATGAGGTTGCTTGTGTCGAAAAGGAGCTTTGGGAAAACAGAGATGCTTAAATTTTTTTAAGTTTTGCTATGCAATAGTATCATCCAGATTTGCCTAAGAAATCTTCAGTAAAGTCTGCATTTATCACCAAAACTATTGGTGTTGAATTTGGTTTGAAGGAGGGACCCGGTAAGGTGCTGAGTTGTTTTCAAGGTGGACACAGAGTGAGAGGAGGGGCTGCCCAAAGGGTCATAGTTACATGCAGGTTAGACGGGAAATAACAATAAGACCACAACAACATTAACAAGCACCAACCTCGTGCCCAGCTCTGCTCAACTCACTTTATGAATATTAATCCATGTAATCTCACAACATCTCTATGTGATAGGAACTATACAGATTAGCAACTGATCTGAACCCAGACAGGCTAGTGTATCTTTTTAAATAAACAGTATATATTTCAATACAGAACATCTCAGATCTTTGTAGTTAGGATGCTTGCTCGAAGATTCAGATATTTCCTGAGAGCTGGAAACTGATCGCCCCTTTGGTAAGCTGTTTGAAGTGAAATGAAAGCCTTACCTTAAGGGGGGCTCCAAACATATCTGCCAGGGAGTTGAATATTTTCTTTCTGGGGCTCCTGAAATTATAACAGAAATGCCTTGTACACCAGCTGTATACAATTCCATTCAACAGATACTATTAAGCACCCTTTGAGGGCTACAACAATGAGAATGACAGTGGCTTATGCATCTCACCCAGCCAGGGAAAGGAGACAGGAAGTGGAGTGGAAAAGCAAGGATCCCTTAACTATGTGACAGGGAGAGTGAAATGGGTGCATGAGAGGCACATCAAAGGTGCAGCTAAGCATGTGGCATAGAAATCATGATAAAATTAATAGGCTGATAAAGTTAGGTCTCAGCTTTGAGGGATTCCAACAGGCAAAGGTAGAGAGTAAGGGCATTTCATAGTGAGAGAAACGTCCAAGCTAAGGTGCGGGGATGGCATAGACCAGGGCAAGGAGTGGGACCGTGGGCACAAAGAGAGAGCACTCGACAGAAACAGATGCTAGTCTTAGGAAGCTCACAGTCTTCTTCACATTGTTTTATAATAAGAAGCCATGATATAATGATAATCAAGTTATTATGAAAATATGAAAAGTCAACAGGACTATTTTAATTTTGACAAAATAAAGAGCACCTTAAAGTTTAAGTAAACATAACCACACTTTCATTAACCTTGATTCTAATAATTAACAATCAACTGGTTTGTTGAGGTTTAAAATTTTAAAGGCTAAGCATACTCTGCACAGATTTGTGACATGATGCATTTTATAAGTACCTCCATTGCTTTCTCCTGCTACCCATCTAGATTTTTCCATCTTCCTTTGCCAATTCCTCCTCCCTACCCACCACCCGCTCCCTGCTCAGTTCTTGAGGTTGCATATCAAAAGTTGTCCCTTCTGTGCCAGGCCTTTGGTGTCTGAGATGACCCTAATCGGAGCTCAGGTGATAATGGTTAATTATGCTCTTCAGTGGGAATATGTTGGCTTAGAAACCAAAAGTGCAGGTAATGGGAGAATTTCAGGCCAGTTAGAGAGATCGGGGTGGGGTCATCCAATTCTCTATCACACCCAAAAGGAGACTCCTTATTTCACCTACAGGGCTGGCATTGGTTGGGGAAATTTCTTTAGGAAACCATAGGCCAAATTTCATAAAGGAGGAGGTAGAACATGGCTACAGTGTCCTCTGTGCCCTCTTGAGCCCTGGTCCCTGTTTTCCTTCCTCCCCTGAGGAAATGCAGAGATGTTTTTGGAATGTAACTCTAGATAACTCAGGCTATCAGGTTACATTTCATCTGGCGATCCAGACAGGCTGCATGAGCCAGGGTAAAGGGAGACCAGCGGTGGGGGATGGAGGAAAAAGCCACAGGGGAGAGCAGAGTAAAAAGAAAGGTGATGACATGAGGAGCTTCTGGGGGCAAAGACCTGGAAATCTGGACCCAGCAGGTTCAGCTTGAGCCAATGTTCTTCTGAAGGCCAAGGGCACTGCCAACAGGCCTATGGGAATCTCCAGAATTTCCTAATTGCCTTGGCCAGGGGCCACCACAATTCATTATCTCTAGACATTTCACTGTTTACAGAGCCCTTTGCAGACAGAATTCCTCACAACTGCCCTGGGACAAGGGCGGCTGCCATTACTATCCCTGTTACAGATGAGTAAACTGAGGCTGAGGAATCCAGTGATTCGCTCAAGGTTATGCAGTGAATGAGAAGGGAAACTGGAACTTCACTCAAAGTCCACTCATTTTAAAGCCCATCTTCTCCCACCTGCCCCTTCTTCTCCACTATCATGAACAAACGACTACCTAGAATTCTCTCTGATGTTAGTGAGTTGATGTCCTCTTAGAAATCTACTATAACAAGTCTATGGTACTAGGCAATGTCATAGGAAATAAGGAGATTGGGAAAAACTGTCCTGTCTCCTCAAGTTACTCACAAGCTTGAGCAATTTTGAAATAACGATACAGAACCTTTTGGCCTATGTGCTTTCAAACACAACCATGAACTCCACTCTCCTACAGTCATTCATTCAACAAATATGTCTTGAGCACCTGCTCTATGACAGGCCCTGTCCTAGATATTAAGGTTACAGTGAGGACAGGACAATTAGGCTCTTGCTCTCATGCAGCTCATATTCTACCAGCAAGAGATAATAAGAAACCAGGAAAATAAACAAGTGCGTGCTAAAACTAAAACAGACACAAATAGAGCTTCTCTTGGGCAAAAACAAGCTCAGATCACATGAATATCAAACCGGGCTTCAAAAATCAGCCTACAGTCTTCTAAATTAATACCAAGAGTTCCTTATTTACCAGATCATATAAAAACAAGTTCCTTTATTAGAAAAACCACACACACAAAAATCACATGAGAACTTAGTCAAACGGGGATGGACTATTACAAGACCTAAGGAAAGAGGTTATTGCTAATAAACCACAGCTCCACCTTCAAGGCTGTAATGGATGCAGAGCCTGATAAAAGGGCAGATTCTTTCAACAGTGGAATGATCCACGAAGATGACATTATTGTTATGACTTCAGGGTCGAACTGGAGACTCTTGTAAATCAAAATTAAATTACACTTTCAGTATCACAAACAAGGATTTCAGCGTCCAGGGTACCAATATGTGTTTGTTCACATGTGGCTTTTAGATTTCAAAGACAATACCATCTGAAGCTAGCCCAGCCCAACCCACAGAGAGCGTTCTCTTTCTGAACTTGATGTATTTGACATCCACTGTGCTTGTTTGGCAATTAACCAACTCAAATTGTTGTCTTGCATTGTTCCTTATCTCTTCCAATCTTAAACTTCTCATGCAACAATGCCTCATCTACCAATGACTTACAGGGATCACCTCTCACCCTTGTGCTGTTTTAACCTTGCACTATAATATAGCCTTCATTTAGTCCACAATTGGTTGAATGCCCACTATGTGCTGGGCACTGCATTTAGACACTAGGCAGGTAGCCTTCTTGGAGATTTCAGCCTACAGAAATAGGTATACATTAGTCCTCACTCAAATGAGCCTACAGTTATACATTACAGATCGAGACAAGTGCAATGAAGGAAAAGAATTAAATTCCATGAGAATGGATTATATTCAGGAAACCCAACCTGGACTGGAAGGAAGAAAAGGATTTCCTAAGAAAGTAGAACCAGAGCTGAGATGGGAAGCAGAGAAAGAATGTGCAAAGGTCCTGGATGGGGGAAAACGTGGATCAATATGTGCACTGCACAAATGTTTGCACTGTAGACCAGCACTGGTGCCAAAGCAGAGAGAGAAATGGGGAGGAGGGGAGTGAGGCAAGAGACTTAGGTGAGTCCTTGCATATACACCTTTGATTTATGTAATTTTATTTTTTTTATTTATGTAATTTTATGTAGTGTACATTTTTATACTCACATCTACATATATAAAAACCTAAGTGACCATTACGACTGAATGACCAGAATGACCAGAACGACCAGTCCATCAGTCGCTATGATGTGCACTGACCACCAAGGGGCAGACGCTCAGCGCAGGAGCTGCCCCCTGGTGGTAGTGCATTCTCACAGTCAACCTCCTGTGGTCGGCCAACCTCCCGAGGTCCCTCCCCACCACCCTCCCCTGGCCAGCAGGCCCAAATCGGCCCGGTCCTGATCGGCCCACCCTGATTGGGACTGGGCGAGAGGGCCCCGATCAGCCAGGCCTAGGGACCCCACCCGTGCACAAATTCGGGCCTCTAGTATACTATATACAAAGAGAAATGCTTAAAGGAATTAATGACAAAAGAAGCACTTTTTAAACTCTTGTTTTGACAAAATGCTGATAATTGTTGAAGTTCAGTGATAAGCACATGGGAGTTAATTATTATACTTTCTATCTTGTGCATGTTTGGAAACCATGATGACTGCCTACTATTATCAGTTAATATCTCAAGCACAATACACATTTAGGGTGAGGTTTGTTACCAACAACAGTGGATGTTGTTCCACATTCCTTATCATAACTCCATGAGGTAGTTAACTATATTTGCCTGCATTTTACAGATGAAAAAAAGACAGAGAGGTCCAATACTTGTGTAAGGTCACACAGCATGAAGGATGGAGCAAAGACTGTATTCAAGATAGCAGGGAATAAAGCACACTACACCATATTCAAGAGACTTGAGTTTGAAGCCCAGCTTTACCAGTCAATATCTATATGGCCTTGGGCAACCTCAGAGCCTCAGTTTCCGCCTCTGTAAGTGAGGAATGAGATGATCTCCAAGGCTCCTTCCAGCTCCAACATCCTATGAATCCACTGAGATATAATCTTCCATCCACCTGTCCTCCACTCTAACCACACACTTTCCCTTGAACACAGTTTAACTAGCCACTCTGTGCTCTAGCTCAAAGAACAGGCACTATTTTCAAAGGACAGCCAGGTATTACAATGGTTGTGTTTCTTTAATTCTTAAACTGAAAAAGTTGCTCTGGGTATTCAAAGACTTGGGTGGAAAAGAAATAGCAACCTGCTGAGTGGACAGGGCAATTCGAAGTCACGCTGGTGTGCTATAGCACTGTGTTGCCGTAACCAAGGCTTGGGAGGCTTAGTGCTTCAGCTGTTCTATCAGCTGGAAACTATTCGTGTTTCTCAATTCTCAGTTACTCTGCCTTAGGCAGAATTATTTTCCACACAGACACAGGACAGGTGGCCTGGGGTTCCCACATAGCACCCAGGAAGTGGTAATGACCTTTCCAGAAGAGGACGTGCCTTCTTCTCTAACCTGGAGGCGTCTTCCTCTGAAGCCTGCCTCTTCTTGATTCATCTCAAGTCTGCTCTGATCATCCCATTAATAAACTACACCCAGCTCTGGCCATGGGGGTCATGAATCTGTTTTGCCACTTATTAAGAAGAGCACCTTGGTTAAGCTAACTAACACCTCTAAGCCTCAGCCTCCTCACCTGGAAAATTGATATTATAGTGCCTTACAGGGTCATTGAAAATATTAAATAAGAGATTATTATATGGGAACATGTTTAGCATAGGGTTTGCATACTTTACGCATTCAATAAACATTTATTCAATCTGTAAGCTGGGAGGGGAAAGTCAAAAATTTTATGTCACTCAGAGAAAATGATTTTGGAATTTTTTCAACCCTCAAAAGTAACTAGAAATGTAATTCCATTTATTCATGCAAGTCTTTATTGAGTGCCTACTATATAGCAGGCTTTGTTCTAGGCACTGAGGAGAAAGACATGAATAATACACACAAGAACTTGCTCCCATGGAACTGATTTAGGGTAAGCCATTTGAACTTTTCAAAAGTTTAATGTCACTAAGCCTGGCCTCAGTGGAGGGCAGCCACACACTCTTGCGATACTTTCATTGGTGGTCCTATCAGAGAGCCCTTTCCAGTGCTACAAGGACTACAGCTTTGACTCAGTGTGACATTTCTAATGCCCTCGGGTGTCCTTTCTTGCCTGAGTGGACAGGCAGCATAGTGTAACACAGCCTCTCTCTCCTCAAATATGATCCTCAATGATCAATGAGGAAGAGTTCCTTGTCCACACAAGTTCAAGAAACAATGGATTGAATCAAGTTCAATAGAGTTATTTGCTGCAGGCCTTCTTAGTCTTTAGTAAGCTAAAGTACTTGTGAATCTCAGAAAGGATTACAATGTGAAGCCTTTGACCAAAGTCCTGCTTTGTCCATGGAACATTCTTTATTAGGGGTGTATGGTAAACCTGGCCTTTTGCAGCACACATTTTCAGAAATGCTGGATCCTTGGAAAGAAGTCAGGAGCCCCCAGCTCTGTACCCAGTATGCCACTGCCTCCCTCTGCGATCTCAATCACGTCAAGTTACCCCCTTAGGTATTGGTTTCCTCATCAAGAAACTGTATTCATGGTGTTAATGTGGGGCAGGATGATGAAGAGGAGGCAGAAAGCTGGACCACTTCACCTCAAAGCTCTCCTTCAGGAGAACCAGTTTCTCATTTGGAAGGTCACCGAGCTCCCTGGTGTGCAATCGGGCTTATGTGTTCCAGCGGCCCCTCAACACTCCACACCCCCAGCTTTGAATAGGATGACTTATTCATTTATCCCAAGGATCACTTCCACTTATTCCCCTCAATCCCATTAACAGCCTCTATATTCTATGGCCCACCAGTTCTTGAAAGAATTGCTCCACAGCTAGTCAGTTGGGGCCTTAAAGATGCTCCAGAACAAGCAAGAGTCAGCCCAATACCTTTCAAACCACTTCTAGAGGACTCAGTGAAAATTATACAAATAGTATGAGCATATATATATAGATAGATATAGATATAGATATATAGAATCCCAATGAGAAATGATATATACATGTGTATAGAGAGACAAAGATATATATATATCAAATGGATATATATCATCCATCAAGAAACAGAGAGAGGGGAGCCTGAAGAAAAATACAATAAAATATTGGCAGTGGTTTCCTGTGGGTCATGGACAATGGATGACTACCCTTTTCTTCTTTAAACTTTTCTATATTTTCCAATCATCTGTCAATGAACATGTATTATTTTTATGATATAACAACAAAACCAACTCCTCCCCCTTTTTTACAGGGTCATCTAGTGCAGGTCTGGGGGCGAAAGAAGCTTTCCAGCAGGAGTGTTCACATTGCCCCAGCGAAAGTCCTTTGCGTTCCTGTCTCCCATTACCTTGGCTTGCCTCCCTGATTCCTAATCTTCAACACCAACTCCTAAGCAAAGTTTTTAATAGCTCCCCAACTGAGTTCCTGGCATTCCCATGTGACCTCCCGCTATCAGCTTGGCAGGTCCCAAGGCCTCCGAGTGGCCACATGTATTTGTGCAGATTGTCCACTGCACAGCTCCAGGGGTTACAACGAACACAGATGACACTATGAAGGATACCTCCTGAGTTGTGCAGTGCACAATCCACACAGCCATGCGTGGCAGCCCAGCCTGATGCCCTGAGCCATCAGCATGGTCTTCTAAGCATTCTGTGGGGTGAAGTGCTGCTCAGAAGATGGCAGAGCTGGGCTTGGGAGGCAGTACACCTAAGGCACCGCAGTGTGGGCTCTGAAATCAGACTGCCCGGTTTATACACTGCTTCTTCCACTTAGCAACTGAGTGACCTCAGACAAATTATTTCATTTCTCTGTTAATACAGCTTCAGTTCCTGTAAAATAAGACAACACTAGTACCTACTCCCCAGTGTTGTTCTGAGGATTAAATGAAGTTAAAATATAGAACATTTAATCAATTTCCTGTCCCAGGGTAAGTGCTCAATAAATGCTAATTATTATAACTGTGATTTCCTCTGAAGTCAACACAGAAATCTAGAGACAAGGTCTTCAATGCTAATTAAATGTTGTATTCTTATTTAGCTTTATCTGGGTGGGGTGAGGGGGAGGCTCGGGAGGGGATGAGTTCCATGGGGCCAGAGTGGATCATGGGTGTTCACCAAGGCGGCATAGGGTTCAGAGAGTCAGAGCGTCCAGCTGAGTCGAGGTTGGTTAGGATTACTGCCTAAGAATAGATACTGACAGCTAAGGCAAGAGACAGGAAGGAGATGAGGGCTGTGAAGCCCAGAGTTAGGATCAGGTAGGAGCTCTGAACACCCTTGGGAAGCTCTCATTTTGTGGACAGCGGGTCTGGATCAGGGTTAATGCCTTTTCTTTCTATAGTAATTAGGGTCGGCTTCAGCTGTGAGTTTTGAAAACATGTAACAGTGGCTTGAACAAGATGTGTATTTTGTCAAAGAGTAGAAGTAGAAATCCCAAGGCTGACTTGTGGCTCTGCTCCTTCCGGCTCATGCCTGCATCTCTGCAGGGTCTGGCTTCATCCCCATGGTCCAGTTGGCATCCACAGCTAGGCAGCAGGATGCAAAGGAGGTGAAGAAAGGAAGTGGGGTGGGGCACTACTGCTATAACAAATGACCACAAAGTTAATGATTTAGCACAGCACTAACTTATTATCTATAATTCTGGTTGTCAGAAGTGTAAAATGTGTCTCATTGGGCTAAAACCAAGGTGTCAGCAGGACTGGGTTCCCTTCTGCAGGTTCTAGAAGAGAATCCATGTCTTGCCTTTTCCAGCTTCTACAGGCCACCTGTTCCTTAGATCACAACTTCCTCCCATCTTCAAAGTCAGCACTGGCCAGGTGAGTCTGTCTCCCAATGCCATCTCTCTGGTCCTGATTCTTCTGCCACCTTCTTCCCCATCTAATGATTACATTAGACATACCTGGATCATTCAGACTAATCTCCTTATTTTAAGGCCATCTTATTAGCATCTTTAATTTAATGTGTAACTTCAATTCCCCCTTGCCATGTAATATAACATATTCATAGGTTCTGGGGATTAGGACATGGGCATCTTGGGGGGGGGGGGCGCATTATTCTGTCTACCAACAGGCAACCATGGCAAAAGTTCTATCACTATAGAAGAAAGGTACGTGCCACACTCCCCAACAAGGCTATGATCTCAGAAAGTGGGAGTCCCTCCCCCCCCACCCCCCGCCCAGTTCCACCATAATGATGTGCTCATGGTGGAGGAGGTAAGCCTTCTTGTTTGCCCAGCATCTCTGAAGGATGCTCTTCCCTTATGTGTAGTCCAGCTGGTTCAGGTGGGGCAGGCCCATCCTCTCAGCTGCTGGTGGTGCCAATCCGAATTCTCCTACTCACTGCAATTGCTTCAGGAAATGGGCATGTCACCCAAGCCAGGTCTATCATGTCATTCCTGGGCTGGAATTTTGGAAATAATGGTCTCCTTTCAAAATTTCCTGCAGTTGCATGCCCGGGTCCTGAAAACAGTGGTGTGCATCTGTTCCCAGACTTAAACACCCACCAGCACTCTTTCCTTTTTCCCAGGTGGATGGAACCTTCTCTGCTGTGCAGGGCTGGAAAGCCTATAAGACCTATCTGGATTCTAGTGTCTTTGAAGAAAGCAACACCCTCTTTGGTCATTCATTCAATGAGAAATTCATCCTTGTAATCTTGGAATTTTGAATAAAATCAAATGTGAAATCATAGTAACTATGGCAAGTTACAGAGTGCCTCCCTTTACATCATTATCTCCTCTAAACCTAACCACAGCTTATCATCCCCAATTTACAAACCCACAGAGGGTAAGTTAATTGCCAGGGACTTTCTTACAATAAGAAAGTATGTGCTCAGAAAGAATTCAATCCCACTGAACTAATTAATACGTAAGTTTTACCTAGCAGTTAACTAAAAATAAGTGATTTGTCAACATATGACAAGAGTACCCATCTGTGCTCCCAATGGGACTGCTCAACCTCTATGTATCTTCTATATGACTCTGTTATGAGAAAAGTCCCATGGCGACACATAGTTGGAAGACCACTGGGATTGTAGAAAGAGTCCAGATCTTGGAGACAAAGGGTCGGATTAAATTCTGGCCGAACTGGTTTGGCTCAGTGGATGGAGCATCGGCCTGCGGACTCCAGGGCATGTACCTTGGTTGCGGGCACATCCCCACTGGGGGGCGTGCAGGAGGCAGCTGATCGATGTTTCTCTCTCATCGATGTTTCTAACTCTCTATCCCTCTCCCTTCTTCTCTGTGAAAAATCAATAAAATATATTTAAAAAAATAAAAAATAAAAAATTCTGGCTCTGCCGCTAACTAGCTATGTACCTTTGGATAAGTCAGGTAACCAAGCTGAGCTTCAGTTTACTGAAAAATGGAGCTACAAATACCCATTGCTGAGGAGTGCTGTAGGGATTTTAGAGAATCTTGTTAAAGTACCTAGCAATGAGCTTATAGTCAATGCTCAATGCATGGATTGATAGTAGTTAGGTACTATAATTGGTTGATCTGAGACAAAGAAATAGTCTCAATGAGTGGGAGGATGGTAAGGGCAGAAAACCTCTTGAAAGAGACCTGGGAGAGGGACTGTTAGGGGACTGTATGGGCAGAGGTCATCAGACAGCAAGGTGAGAGGTACAGGGAGGTTATAGCATGGACCAGGTGCTGTGGAAAGAGTACTGAGAGCCACAAAAGATAAGTGGTTCCATTACCAATAGTGCCAAGGACCCCATGGCCTAGAACCCAAGGGCTGGCTGGATTAAGAACCACCTCTAAGACCTTTCTCCCAGAGGGAACATTTGCCCAGATGCTGACCTAATACCAAGACCCTTGGGTTGACTTCCTATGCAAAAGGGCTGTGGCTCTTGAGCAAGTTCACCTGCTCTGCTCTTCCATCACTAGATAAGCAACCCCTCTGTCTCCCACCCACTGTCTCCCTCATCTCTCTCCAGAAGTCCGAGTAGAAACATTCTCTAGAGCTGCCTCTTCTTGCAAAACCATGGGAAGGAAGCTCCTAAAAAGCAAATATTTGGTCTCATAAACATGTCATAAATCCATAATCAGTTCTCTACATTCTTTATGTTTTTATTGATGCGTCTAATATTGTTCCGCCCTTGACTTTGAACCCACATCTTCTGGGTCCAAATTACTAAGAAGTGGCTATTCACAGGAGATTTTATTACTATTTATTACTTTTTTGTCAACGGGGCGGTTGCTTCTTTTTTATTTACCTCCAAGAAAAATATATTCCCTGGTGCACCCAGACAAAATGTGATATTAGATATATTTTCATTTTTCTGCAGAAGTGTGATATTGTCTAACCTAAATCTCCAAGAGGTCAGCTTGCCTTAAGGGATTCAGAGTGGTGTCTATTGCATGGGAACCTAAATCAACTTCCTTCCCTTAGAATGAATGAACTCAGGACAAGTGTCATCTGATGTCCAGCACACCCCTTGCAAATCTATAATAATAAAAGCTTAATATGCTAATTAGACCAGACAGCCGAACAACCTTCTGGACAACCTTCTGGACAAAGCCATGGCTGCAAGGGCCAAGCTCCTTGCACGAATTTCGTGCATAGAGCTTCTAGTTCTATCATAAATATGCATGAACCACAAGAAGGGATGGGAGCCAACTCTTGATTAACCAGCCTTCAATCAACCAGAACTCTTAGTTAACCAAAACTTTTGTACTTGGCTTCAAAGAAAAAGACTAAGGACATGGAAGAAAGAAGCTAATACTGAGAGGTTAGCTTTAGAAACAAATGTTCCAGTGGCTGTTATTTCGAGCCAATACTTCAGTAGGAGCTTACAGGGTGCCAGTCACTGTGCTGAGTAGCTTACATATATTATCTAATGTAATCCTTACAACAACTCTTGAAGGAAGTACTGTTATTAACCCCATTCTACAGATCAAAAACTGAGGCTTAAAGTGATTACATAAGTTGCCCAATCACAGAAGACTGACCTTGAACCCAACACTCTAGCTCTAGAATCTACAGGCTTGACTTATACCACCTTATTCTAGGAATCAATAAATTCAGGTCCAATGCCTACACATTTTACAGGGGCACCTAGAACTACAGTTGAGGAAATAAATTCCCAAGGAAAGGAAGGGGTTGGCCTGTGGGCACCCAACCAGCAACTGACAGAGCCAGAATTTGAAACAAGTTCACCTGCAGGACAGTACCCAGAGGTTGCACATTCAAAAGATGACAGCCAAGTTCCTCAGTTTCCAGGACAGGCCTCTCTACTCTTCCCGGGGCTCATTAAAATAGGACAATGAGACCTTGGCTTTTGGGCAAATTTCCAAGAAGAAAATTTGGAGGGGAGTAAGTTAGTCACTTAATTACCTTTTTAATTTATCAGTCAAGTAACAGGACCTAATTGAAGTTTCCCGTGGAAGTTAGATTCCATAACCAACATAATAGCCAGCATTCAATAAGCACACACAATGTGCCAAGTTCTATCCCAAGTAATTTACATGCTTTAACTTAGTTAATCCTCACAAAACTTGATGACATGGGACTGATAATATCATTCCCATTTCACAGGTGATAAAATGGAGGTGCAGAGAGATTAAGCACTCTGCTAAATTTACCGGATATTTGTCCAATAGTGCTTCCACATATATTTTCTCATTTGATGTCAGAACAAACTTATAACTCAGGCAAATTTTATTATTTTTATCACCTCTATTTTAGATATGGAGAACCAAGGGGGTTGTGTGTGTGTGTTTAATTGACTTCAGAGAGGAAGGAAGAGGGAGAGAGAGATAGAAACATCAATGATGAGAGAGAATCATTAATCGGCTGCCTCCCACATGCCTCACACTGGGGACCGAGCTGGAAACCTGGGCCTGTGCCCTGACCCAGAGTTAAACCGTGATCGCCTGGTTCATAGGTCAACACTCAACCACTGAGCCACACTGGCCAGGCTGGAGAACCAAAGTTTTGCCTGGACCCTGCCACTATTAAGTTATGAACCTTGAGCAGGCTCCTGACCACTCGTGGCCCCAATTTGGGGGCCTAAATATGGTTTGGGGTGAAACTGGATTCTCTCTAAGAAACCCCCAGCTGGAATACCCAAGATAAAGAGAGATGGCCTTGTGCTCTGGAATGTCCTTCCTCTACAGCTAACAAACCTGAGATCTCTTGGCTTAAGTACAGGGAGCTTGGCGTTTCCTTAGCGGTTCTGAATAATTATGCAGCTTAATTATCCATGTGCCCAAGGGCAGAGGAGAGAGGGTGCATTTTTACACAGATCTAATCAATGACTGCTTAATTCAGGATGAAGCCTCTCTGATGGTGCAATAGCTCTATTTCCATGAGCCCCAGATGGATGGTCTGGGGCCAGCTTCCCTGGAGATTCATGTTGAGGGAGTTCACCCATGAAAAGTCCTGGGAACATCAAGGAAAAAGCCACGCGTTTCTCAATATATTCCCCTTTAGTACAAAAGGGGGGATGGGTACTGCCACCAGGCCACTCCTCTCAAGGTCTACAGCAACAGGGAGACTCTCCCATCACACATGCACGGCAAGATCAGAGGCTGAAGTCCTCATGTTTTTCTGATTATCTTTGTGATGTGTAAAATTATTTTGTAAAGCATTCAGCTCTGCTTACATTTAAAAAGGCACTGTGTTCCGGCAGCATTTGCTTTTAAAACAAAAGGTGGGAGATAAGTAAGAATTAATAGGCCTCCTGAGTACTTGGTGACCTGTCATGGCTTTGACACCTGACATTTGGAGAGTGGGGAGCAGATGAAAAATAACACAGCAAGACTTTCACTGACTCAAAAGGTTCATGGAACTGGGCATTTTTCCAGAAGCTATCAAACAATTAAAATGTATCCAATTTGGAAACCTATTAGGAGAGTGAAATTTTTTTTTTCTACCCAACACTAAATATCCCTGGTCTAGAGAACTCCCCACTAAGAGTGCTGAGTAAGGCAGAGCCCACCTCCACTGCAGAAGTCTAAAAGGCCAGATACTCACTTTCCCACCTTCCTTTGCAACCAACTCACAGCCAATTAGAGGGTCCCCTAGGCCAGTGGTCAGCAAACTCATTAGTCAGCAGAGCCAAATATCAACAGTACAATGACTGAAATTTCTTTTGAGAGCCAAATTTTTAAAACTTAAACTATATAGGTAGGTACATTGTTATTAACTTAATTAGGGTACTCCTAAGGCTTAGGAAGAGCCACACTCAAGGGGCCAAAGAGCCACATGTGGCTCTCAAGCCGCAGTTTGCCGACCACGGCCTTAGGTTTTCAATCAGCAGCTAGTGATACAAAGAAGGAGGGCCAATGGAAAGGCATTCTGGTGAGGCTGCAGCAGTAGCAGCAATGTCTGATATCCAGGGACGTGACGGCAGCAGTGGCAATGTCCTCTGGTCAGGAGAGACATCAACAGTGTCCTCACTAGTCTGCTTTTAGACACGATTCTGGCCTCCATCCCGACAGCCACCTTGCCTCCTTGTTCCAGCTCATTTTCCAAGCCTGGGTCTCCCTGGTGATTCTGTGAATTCCCCAAAAGCCTTTCCTTAAATTACTTTTCTTCTTAAATCAGCCAAAGTTGGTTTCCATTGTTTGTAATTAGGAAGTCTGGTGATGTACTAGTCATATGATTTGGGCAAGTTGCTTACTCTCCCTGACCCTCAGTTTCCCCGTGTGTAAAATGGGGGTCATACTCCCAGGTCTTTGATTTATTTACTCAGTAAATGTGTAATCGTTGAACATCTACTAGCTGTTGGGCACGGTCTAAACCAGTGATGGAGAACCTTTTTAGCTCGGCGTGCCAGCATTTTGAAAAACCCTAACTTATCTTCACCGATACAGATCCTAGGGCATTGGAAACTAAAGAGAAAATAAACAAATGGGACTACATCAAAATAAAAAGCTTCTGCACAGCAAAAGAAACCATCAACAAAACAACAAGAAAGCCCACTGCATGGGAGAACATATTTGCCAATGTTATCACTGATAAGGGTTTAATCTCCAACATTTATAGGGAACTCATACAAATCAACAAAAGGAAGATAAACAATCCAATCAAAAAATGGGCAAAGGACCTAAATAGACACCTTTCAAAAGAGGACATTCAGAAAGCCAAGAGACATATGAAAACATGCTCAAAGTCACTAATCATCCGAGAGATGCAAATCAAAACAACAATGAGGTACCATCTCATACCTGTCAGAATGGCTATCATCAACAAATCAACACACGACAAGTGCTGGAGAGGATGTGGAGAAAAAGGAACACTCGTGCACTGCTGGTGGGAATGCAGACTGGTGCAGCCACTATGGAAGACAGTATGGAGTGTCCTCAAAAATCTAAAAATGGAACTCCCATTTGACCCTGTGATCCCACTTCTAAGAATATATCCCAAGAAACCAGAAACACCAATCAGAAAGGATATATGCATCCCTATGTTCATAGCATCACAATTCACCATAGCTAAGATCTGGAAAGAGCCTAAGTGCCCATCAGTAGATGAATGGATTAGAAAACTGTGGTACATCTACACGATGGAATACTATGCTACTGTAAAAAAAGAAAGAACTCTTACCATTTGCAACAGCATGGATGGAACTGGAGAGCATTATGCTAAGTGAAATAAGCCAGTCAATGAAGGAAAAATAGCACATGATCTCACTCATTCATGGATAATAAAGACCATTATAAACTTATGAACAAAAATAGATAAAGAGGCAGAGCTGCCTCGAACAGACTGTCAAACTACAGCGGGATGGCCGGGGAGGGTTGGGGGGCAGGAGCGGGGGGAGGGGGGGGGGGCCGGGGGGGGGGAGTAAGAGATCAACCGAAGGACTTGTATGCATGCATATAAGCATAACCAAAGGCCCTAATCGGTTTGGCTCAACGGATAGAGCGTCTGCCTACAGACTCAAGGGTCCCAGGTTCGATTCCGGTCAAGGGCATGTACCTTGGTTGCGGGCACATCCCCAGTAGGGGACGTGCAAGAGGCAGCTGATCGATGTTTCTCGCTCATCGATGTTTCTAACTCTCTATCCCTCTCCCTTCCTCTCTGTAAAAAATCAATAAAATATATTTTAAAAAAAGCATAACCAATGGACATAAGACACTGGGGGGTAGGGGAGGCCAGGGGATTGTCAAGGGCGGGGGAAAAAAGGAGACATATGTAATACGCTTTATAATACTTTAAGCAATAAAAAAGAAAAAAAGAAAAGAAAAAACAAACAAACAACAAAAAAAAACCCTAACTTAACTCTGGTGCCATGTCACATATAGAGATTTTTTGATATTTGCAACCATAGTAAAACAAAGACATATTTTTGATATTTATTTTATATATTTAAATGCCATTTAACAAAGAAAAATCAACCAAAAAAATGAGTTCACATGTCACCTCTGACACGCATGTCATAGGTTCGCCATCACTGGTCTAAACTCTCCTGGGAAAGATAGACACCAACAAATTATCATAGAGATAACTTATTATAATTGTGTAAGATTCTATGAAAAATTCCTAGCAGGATTATTTATAATGGCAAAAAAAAAGGCAAATGTCTATCAACTGATGATGGAGAAAGAAAATGTGGTATATCCATACAATAGAATATTATTGAACCATAAAAAGGACTGAAATACTGTTACATGCTTCAATATGATGAACCTTGAAAAAATTATACTGGTGAAAGAAGGCAGGCACAAAAGGCCATCTATTATATGATTCCATCTATATGTAATGTCCAGAATAGACAAATGTGTAGAGACAGGAAGTAGGTTAGTGGTTTCCAAGGGCTGGGAGGAAGGGAGAATTGGGAGTGACTCGTTAAAGGTTACAGAGTTTCTTAACTCTGTGATGAAAATGTTCTGGGATTAGATCATAGTGACGTTTGTATAAATCTGTGAATAATGTAAGAACCACTGAATTGTACACTTGAAAAGGGTCCATTTGTGGTATATGGAGTATATTTCTAAGAAGGGCTTTCGTTCTTGTTCCATTATTCATCACTGCTTCCCTTGGTGCTGGGCCTTCTTTCTCACCCAATGCTGATAGTTTCCTCAATGCTGCTGAGAAAGATGGCCTCTGGTATCCCGAGATGCACATGCTTCTGGCCCAGCGGCCCCCTCAGAAAGACCCTCCCTCTCTCAAGGTCTCTCCAGATGAATTTCAGAGAAGGCCTGATTGGCCCTCCTGCCTATCTATGGATTAATCACTGTGCCCGGTAGTAACTGATTGGCTCAGCCTAGTTACCTGGCAGCCCCTGTGGGGAAGGAGACTGGCACTGACATTAGCAACCCCACCAGAACCACACAGACAGGGGGAAATTTCCCCCCAAAGGAGGGGCTGTTATAAAAAGGGGTGAGTGGGGTGAGACGGTATGCTTGACCACCACCATCTGCTCTGCTTCACTGTGCTCACTCCAGGAACCAAGCTGTCCCCGGGGTGCCAGAAACCCTCCCTAAAGGACATCCAAGATAAGACCTAAAGAGTAGGTGGAGCCCGGCCGGTGTTGCTCAGTGGTCGAGCATCAACCCATGAACCAGGTCACAGTTCGATTCCCGGTCGGGGCACATGCCCCGTGACAGGCTCCGTCCCCAGTGTGGGGCGTGCAGGAGGCAGCCCGTGGATGATTCCTTCTCATCACTTACGTTTCTCTCTATAGATCCCTCTCCCTTCCTCTCTCTGAAATCAACAAAAGCATTTATTTTTTTAAAAAGTGTAAACTAGTGAAATAAAACCCAGTCCCTGAGGAAGAATGCTACAGGCGGAGGGAATAGCTCACAGAGGATAATATATGTCAAAACGCACCAACTCTAAACCACTAAGTAACCGAGTTGTTCTTCTGGGGCCCGGGGATCCTGACCCCCAGACTAGGTCTCCTGTGCTCTGGAGAGCTGGGACCCAGACCCCGGCCTCAGCTTTCCCGCGGGAGCGCCACCCCGCGGGCCACCACTGCGCACCTCACCCGATTCCTGAAGACGCTCCCGCTGTTTCCATCACGAGCAAAATAGGTACAGTCTTGCACCAAAAATGATCTCCAGGCCACCGAGGGAGCGCACACATGGACAGTGGTCCCATAAGCTTACAATTCAGCTGAAAAATCCCCACTTCCTAGTCATGACGTCAGGCCGTGGTGACGTCACAGCCATCCTGACGTCCCAGCGCAACGCATTGCTCACGTGTTCGTGGTGACACTGATGCGAACGAACCTACTGGGCTGCCAGCAGTGTAGAAAGTACAGCACACCCAAGTATATGCAGCACATGATGATAATAAATAATTCTTTCTACTTATAAAAGAATTGATGCAAAACAGTATGACTTAACGTTGGCAGCAGCCTCATCCTTCTTGAGTTCACTGCGTCTCTTAATTGCGTTGTTTTCTCTTGTGCTGGATATAAGCTCGTGCTGTTTTAGAAGTTTAGTGTAGCCTGAGCGCAGTGTGCATAAAGTTCCATAGGCCTTCAGGTTCACTCATCACTCACTCACTGACTCACCCACAGCAACTTCTGGTCCTGCAAGCTCCATTCATGGTAAGTGCACTATACACGCATACCATGTTTTATCTCTTATACCATACTTTTACTGTACCTTTTCTATGTATAGATACGTTTAGGTTCCCAAGTATTTACCCTTGTATTACAATTGCCTACAGTATCCAGTACAGTTACATGCTGTACAGGTGGTAGCCTAGGAGGAATAGGCTATCCCATGTGGCCTGGTGTGTGGTAGGTTAGACCATCTAGGTTTGTGCAGGTTCACTATGAAGTTCATACAATAAAATCACCTAACGATGGATTTCTCAGAAGGTATCCCCATCGTTAAGCAGCGCATGACTACAAGCAGCCTAGGGTTCCACCCCTCTTCCCAAAGAAGAAATGTCCCATAAAAGTTGCAAGCAGATATGTTCACAGTCCTCATTTTCATCGAGGTATGACTGTGCTAAAGGACGATAACATCAGCTCAGGCACATCGCTTGCATTTTGGAGCACCTTGCAAAGCAGGTTGGTTTTATTTGCATTTGAAAAAGGGAGAGGAGGAGTTTGCAAGACTGGACTGATACAGAGGCATAGTTTTTACAGGACTGAAAGAGAGCATAAAAGTCATCTACCCGCTCATCTCAGAGACAGGGAAATCGCGGAATACAGGAAGGCTTCAGTGCCTGTCCCCTAAGCTGCCCATGTCTGGCTTAGTCAGGACCCATTTGCCTGCAAGGAGAGAAGCCAGTGAAAAATCCACAGGCAGAGCTGGATCAACTAAAAACTTGGAGAGGAATAAATAAATGTTTGGCGAGTGCATATCCTAAAGCAGTGATGGCGAACCTATGACACGCGTGTCAGAGGTGACACGCGAACTCATTTTTTGGGTTGATTTTTCTTTGTTAAGTGGCATTTAAGTATATAAAATAAATATCAAAAATATAAGTCTTTGTTTTACTATGGTTGCAAATATCAAAAAATTTCTATATGTGACACGGCACCAGAGTTAAGTTAGGGTTTTTCAAAATGCTGACACGCCGAGCTCAAAAGGTTCGCCATCACTGTCCTAAAGGATTATAACTTGATGACAGCCAATTGGAAAGGTAGAGTAACAGCAAAATTCTACTACAGACCTGTAGAAATCAACTTTCTCATATATGGCATTGAAATGATGTAACTTGCCATAATAATGCTAGGAGGAAAGTATATTTGCCTAAGTTTCTTAGGTAAAAAAGACTTTAAAAATAGCCCCCTCCTCTTATTTTGTATTATTCCTGGCATGGCTTCTTCCTGGAAGGCTGCATGTGAATCAAACATTTGTAGATGAAATTGATATAAATATCACAGGAACTCTTGCTTTTTCAAGAAACACCACTGCCTATCCTTTGGGAAAATTAAGGCTGCTTCAGTAGAATAAAAAAATGGTCATTTTGTGCTTCAATAAAATGAAATCAGCTCCTAATTTGTTTCCCACAGGGGCCCAATAGGTTATAAAACTCTGCTCAAATAGTTTAACTTAAGAAGTTTAAAGAAGGGATCAGTGACAGAGGTGTGGACAGAGTTACGGGAGCCTGCAAGAGGTGAGGGCAGCAGGGAGCGGTTGTTACCTCTGTGTCTTAGGGGCAAGAGGAGGAAAGTGATTTCGCAGAATCCAATGGGAGCTGAAATCAGGGCAGAGGAGCTGCTGGCAGGAACCAGAGTCGTTGAAGGGCTCAGCCTAGGGCGCCGAAACAAGGAGGAAGAGAGGGAGAAATACTCTGACTGGTCTCCTCTCACTGTTTAATCTGTTGCAGGTAACTTTCATCGACCAAACCCAACAGAAAACCAGAGGACAAGGAGCCGGGGGGAGGTGGTGTGTGGGGCTCTGCCTGCCTGGAGGACGCTGAGAGGAACCTGCAGGCTCCACCACTTCCACATCCACTCAACATCCATCGTGTCCCTCATTCAGATGAAGAGACTCTCATCCCCAACGTTACTGAGACACGAAGTCCCATAAACTGCCATGTCATGGTAAGGAGATGTCGATACAGTCGCACTCTCACTCACAACCTAAACTGTAACATGCCCTTCACTCCAGGTAGCAGAGAGGCAAGCAGTCAATTAGAGAAGACATGCTACAGTCCACACCTCAGCCGCTGGTCATGCAGCAAAAATCAATAATCCTTCTTCCACCACCACTCCACCTTCTCCCTACCCTCAGCACCTCAAAGGCCTGGAATTTTGTTATCTGATAGAATAAAGCCAACCTTTCATTTCCATCGGATCAGAGCTCTTAGTGACCCTGTACATGCTGAGTTGTCACACTTTTCCACTAACCATTCTTACTGTATATGAGAGTAGTAAGAAGCGACCCAATGAGTTTTCTGGGCTCTGAATATGGTTCTTCTTGCCTTCATTGGGTAGCAGTAACCTAATTTCCCCTATTAATGAGAATCAGGTGCTCTACTTAATACAGTAACCTTCTGTCTGCTTGTTGGTTCAGTGGCATGAATAGTCTAAATAATCAAGGACAAGTTCAGCCTTAATGAAACCATGTCTGTGATTCCTCATGGGCCTCCAAACCCACCAACCCAAGATTTCAGGGATGGGAAGCCAAAATGCTCTAAGTGAATTGTTAGGTGTAATAGTCTAACGCAGCTGTGGGCAAACTAAGGCCCTCGGGCCGGATCTGGCCCGTTTGAAATGAATAAAACTAAAAAAAAAAAAAAAAGACCGTACCCTTTTATGTAATGATGTTTACTTTGAATTTATATTAGTTCACACAAACACTCCATCCATGCTTTTGTTCCGGCCCTCCGGTCCAGTTTAAGAACCCATTGTGGCCCTCGAGTCAAAAAGTTTGCCCACCCCTGGCTAATGTGAGGTGGGGCTACTCCTATCTCCTTCTTTGTTTCCAAGACCATGCATTCTGGAAATGGGAGAGACACTGTGTTTACTGAATTCTGTAGGACGGGAGCCCCAAACTTTGAGGATGTTATTTCCTGGCGGTCTTTAGATGGTCATTCCAGGTTCTGTCAAGCTTCTGAGTGATGGGTTACACAGTAAAATCAGCTAGCCCTTGCTGGTTTGGGCTCAGTGGGTAGAGTGTCAGCCTGCGGATTGAAGGGTCCAGGGTTCGATTCTGGTCAAGGGCACATGCTTGGGTTGCGGACTCAATCCCCAGTGGGAGGCATGCAGGAGGCAACCAATCAATGATTCTCTCTCATCATTGATGTTTCTATTTCTCGTTCTCCCTTCCTCTCTGAAATCAATAAAATATATATGTATATATTTTTTAAATCAATTAATGTCAGCATGAACCCAGCACTAAACTTCTTTTGCCATCAATGAGTTCCTCAGTTACTTAGAAGTTATATTATGTAGGACGCCAAGACAATCAAGGTCCCTTCAGAATACACAATGGCAGCTATGTTAATAACTAATCAGCTATATCTCCCGTCCTGAGTCACTTATATGGAAGAAGAATTTTCTTCCTAACAGCCCCCTTCTTTGCCCTTACTCTCCCTGTTGCCCTCATGTAACTTTCAGGAGGCAGAATGGTGTCATAGGAAGAGCCCTAGCTTTGGAGTCAAAAGTCCTGGATTCAAATTCCAGCTCTGCCCCTTGTGAGCTGTGTGATTCTAACTATGCAGTGTCCTTGTGAATAAAATGGAGATATATACCATGTAGGGTTTTGGGGTGAATTAAATAAGCCAATAGGCACTCAATAAATATGACTGCCTTCCAGCCAAATTCCACATCTGAAACACCAATTTCAGAAACAGTTTATAACAAAAGGGGTACCTTAGGGAAATTTATAAAATATCATCAGTTGAACTTTCTCTGGGCTTAGTCTTTCTGCCCTGATGATGCTCATTCCACAGTTTTATAAGCAAAATCTACAACTCTAAGCTTTTCAATTCCTCATCTTTTGCTTTCGCACATGAACAGCTCAACATTCTTTTCTGTCTCAATATTTCTAAATCTGCCAATTTTGTGTAAACTAAAATCCCCTGTCTGGGCTTGAGTCCAGTCTTCTCAGCAGATGATTTCTTTGGTAAGTCCTAATACTTACAAATCATCCTCTCTGTTCTAATTCAACTCTTGGCCCAAGTGCACACATAAGCACATGAGACTCAGGGGCTTACAGGAGTGATGGGTGGAGGAGACATTATGTGTTTGTGTGTAACCCAGTCTCTGAATACTTCTCCTACATGGAAGTTCCACACTGTCAGGATTAATGTTTTTGTAACAGAAATTGACCCTGACTCTCCTAAGCACAAATATTTTATTGGAAGACTATCAGGGTCCATAAGATCGTCATGAGGCTAAAGAAATAGGTGTGGAAAACCGAGGTGGGAGCTAAGAAGACTAGACAGCAAGGACCAGGGCAAATCTGCTGCAGCAGAGACCACCTGGGGTCAATACCCCTCCAACCATGCTGGCCACAAATGCCCTCCAACAAGGAGCCACCAACCTCCTGTCACTCCCTGACTCCCACCCCGAGAGAGTGTGATCCCTAAAGTTTGTCACATGCCTGCTCCTGGCTACACCACAGCAGGGAGCAAGAAGATCTGGTCCCTTTAGGTTCTGTATTTGAAAGTAAGCACAACCTTCAACCAAGGCACAGGAAGGCATCCCTCTGAATCAGGAGGCTAACAGGAGGTTCTAACTGAATGGCCTAAGCCAGCAGTCGGACCTCCTTAGCGCTGCCACGGAGCTGGGAGAGACTCCTGCCACCGCCATTGCTCTCGCCAGCTGTGAGCCTGGCTTCTGGCTGAACGGCACTCCCACACTGACCACCAGGGGCAGCTCCTACATTGAGCGTCTGCCCCCTGGTGGTCAGTGCACATCATAGCGACTGGTTGTTTTGCCGGTCAGTTGATTTGCGTAAGTGGGGCCTTGACTTACAAGTTTAATTCGTTCCGTGACGGAGCTTGTAACTCAAATTACTCATATATCAAATCAAAAAGTGAACAAGTGAGACACGTGATGCTGGGCTGATGTTGTGGCGTTCACTGTGACGTTCGCTGCGCCAACTAGCGGTGGGGTATCTGAAGCTGGCTTGTAACCCGAATTTTAGCTCACAACTCAAAGCAAAAAATCGGCTGAGAGACGGCTCATATCTCGAAAAACTCGTTAGTCGGGACACTCGTAAGTCAAGGCCCCACTGTATTAGCATTTTATTATATAGGACTAGAGGCCTGGTGCACAAAATTCAGGCACAGGGGTAGGGGGGGTGTCCCTCAGCCTGGCCTGCACCCTCTTGCAATCCAGGACCCCTCAGGTAGGGTCCCTAGGCCTGGCCAGCGATCAGGGCCTATCGGGGCTTTCCTTCCCCTGGCTGCCGGCAGCTGGCCCTACCCACCCGCCGCAGAGCCACCAGCTGGGTGGCCTGGGCCTCCCTTTGTGGCCACTGGTCAGGAGGCCCCGCCCACCCACTGCCGCTGGCCAGGTAGCCTGGGCCTCCCTCTTTGGGGCTCTACGATGATCTACTATCGGTTGCCCAGCAGAGGGAGGCCCTGCCCACTCGGCCGGGGTTCCGCATTTACAGGCCTCCTCCCTCCTCCCTCACCCCCCATTGATCACCCCGCTGGCTAGTGGCCTGGGCCTCCTTCTTTGGGGCGATTGATCGTGGAGCCCCCCTATCAATCGCCCCACAGAGGGTGACCTGGGCCTCCCTCTGCGGGGTGATCATGGGGTGATGATGGGGCCCCCCCACCAATCAAATCACACCCGCCTTGGCTGGCCTGGCTCCAGTGCATGTCATAGAGTGGTCATCCAGAAGGTCGTCCGGACGGTCGTTCTGCTGTTTGGTAGTTCAGTAGATTTGCATATTATGCTTTTATTATTATAGACACACATACACACACACACACACACACACACACATAATTTCAGCACACACCCATTCATTTGTTACTTTTAGGCAATTTCATCTTTTGCTTATTTGTTTAAGTTTTTCATAACTGATTTGTAGTGAGAAATAGCACTATTTATAACATGTTTTCAGGATGTGAAAATGGAACATTTCATTTCATGGCACAGGACCGTGTGCTATGACCACTAGCAGAGGAAAACCCTCTCCTTCAAGATGGGTCAGATCAGTGAGCGCAAAAGAGATGATCCTTCTGAACATTGTTCCAAATGGAGTTCCTGCCTCCTCAGACCCAGCTGAAGACCAACTCCAGGAAGCCTGGCCTGACGACTCCAGCCAGGCTGGGTAGGTGCCTTATCCTCATGGGTGTCCCAACAACCCATGTGCAGATCTCTATCGCTGCACATGTCACAGATTTGGAAATGCATACTTATGTCCCTCTGTCTCCCTGTGGCCTATATGCTCTGAGAGTAAATGTTGGTGTTTGTGTTTCCTGAGATGCTTTAGAAGAGCACCAGAAACATAGCCAAGGTCTGATGTATCCCTGTTGAGACAATGAATAAATGATATTCTATAATAAATTTTATAGCCTGGCCCTGGCCAGTGTGGCTTAGTTGGTTGGACATTGTCCCGTGCACTGAAAGGTTGCTGGTTTGATTCCTGGTCAGGGTACATGCCCAGGTTGTGGGCTGGGTCCCCAGTGTGGGGTGTGCAGGAGGCAGCTGGTCAGTGTTTTTTTTCTCTCTCTCTCTCTCCCTCTCCATTCCTCTTTCTCTAAAAACCAAAACAATAACAGATCTTTGAAGAAAAATAAATAAAATTTACAGCCTTTAAGATGCTTTTTTAAAAAATAAACAGACCTAAAGATAACCACTCCTTTTGTTTAGTTGACAGAGGAGGGGAAAAAATCTAATTTATGTACCATCTCTTCAACACATACACAATTTGAAGACCTTGAGCAAAGAATTTATGGAATACCATCTTTAGCCAAGCAGATATTTTAAAGACTAAATTATTTCTTAAACTACTACCAACAGTATACCCTGATTGAAAATATTATGTCCCTTAGGGACTGAATTTCTCAGGCAGTAGTCAGAATGGGAAAGATGAACATTCTGTACTTCTTGTTAAATTATTTTCTTCTTCCTGAAATGAATAAACTGTTGTCTAAAAGAAATCATGGGCTCTTTTTTATTTTTATTGCTATGGAATCAGCTGAGACACAACTTGGACATTCAATTCCACATACACTGACACCTCATATGTGCCAGGCATCAGGCATACATACAGCAGTGAACAGAATACATGTGCAGACTTTTGCTTTCTGGGGGGAAATGATGGGTTTAAGGCAGGCAGAGATATGCAAAGCACCCAAGAAAAAACAAAAACGGAAGATTGTATTTTTCTATTTCCCAATGAAAATTTGTAATTATTGTTAACGATTGCCCTTCAACCAATGATGTCACAGAAGCATACAACCATCTCTATAATACTTGTGTGTAAATAAATGTAAAAACTGAACAGGTTAAGTGACTTCTCCAGAATTTGACAAATCAGTAGCTGACTCATATGAGGAAACACATTTAACATGACTCAGAAACCTCTTCTCCAATCACTAGGCTTGACAAGTCCAAACATGCAGTGACTACAGTTTGTCGAAATATAACAAGCTGCGGATCTGCATTTTATCTGATGGCCAGGTAAGGACACACAAAGCACCTGATTGTTCGATTCTGCTCTTTCTCTGGGATCCTGGCTGACACTGAATAGTAGCCTCTTTAGGGGCACGAATACCTCTTATTGTTTTTCTTGTGCCCTTTGGACCAAACTCATTGATGAGAAGTCCTGATAATATCCAATCACTGGAATGTGTAAATCATAGGATTTGAATTTTACTGTGAAATTTACATTTCTCAGGGACATTGGCCAGTCCAGCAAGATTCACGGAATATTCTAACCTTTGGGTTTGATCTCAAGATGCCCAATAACCAGGACTGCTACTAACTAGCTCTGTGTTTGAGTGAGTTTCTCTTCTTTGGGCCTTAGCCTTGTCATGGGAAAAAGGAGGGAATTGAACTAGGTAACCTCTAAAAGTTTGGTTTGATTTCAAGCAGACTTTTGAGTAAATGGTTACTAAACATAGCTGAGCTTCAGTCTCCTCATCTGTAAAATGGGAATAAAAATACCTACTTTGCAAAGTTCTGTGAACATTAGTGATGAAAGTAAATAAACTACCAAATACAATGTCTGGATGAATTTTAGTCCGAGCTTTTGTTGCATATGAGAAATTTCAGCACTAAAATTTGCTGCTCAACCATTCAAGATACCATTTGAAGGGCTGTAGATAGATAGGCTTGTTTTGTTTTGTTTGTTTTTTAATACTTTTATTGATTTCAGAGAGGAAGGGAGAGGGAGAGAGAAATAGAAACATCGATGATGAGAGAGAATCATCTATCGGCCACCTCCTGCACGCCCCCCGCTGGGGATCGAGCCTGCAACCCAGGCATGTGCCCCTGACCAGAATTGAACGCAGGACCCTTCAGTCTGCAGGCCGGAGCTCTATCCACTGAGCCAAACCAGCCAGGGGTAGATAAGCTTGTTTAAATCAATTTCAGGCACTAACACAGTATTTAAAGCTTTACATCCACAATAAATTTAACAATTGGGCTATGAAAGAAGGAGGATTATAGCAAAATGTCCTCAGCCCTCTCTCACAAACAGAACCAGGACCACATTTGAGGAATACCAAATGATTCTCATTAAAGTAATAAGAATTTTTTTGGTGACATGTGTCTGACAGATTCATGGCAGCCAGAGACCCAAAAATAACACACAGCCGGCAGTTCCTGCTCAAACACACCTAACAGACGTATTTCACACTGTTTCAAGGATGCTCCACCCTAGACAGACTGGGTGGGAGGTCATATGCAAATTGCTGTGGCATTAAGCATGCATTCCTTGTGACAATACTGACAAGTTGGGTTTAATATACTGAGTTCCTCCAGCTCTTCCTTCAAAAAAGTCGCTCTAACTTGGACAGGGCGAGCCAACAAATTTGGTTGATTCCAGACCCTGCCCCACCCAACAGCTAAAGTTATTTTTAACTTACAGCTACTGTTGATAAGTATTTTTCATACACACACACACACCCTTTCAGAAAGAGAAACTCCGAAAAAACAAACATCATTACATTTCAATGACAAGTGGTCAGTCCCTGGGTCAAAGCTATAAACGAATGTCATTTTGGTTTAGAAACAACAGAGCATTTCGTATGTATCCAAGTTTTTCAGTCCTTTTTACGATTTCTCTAAATTGCCTTATGAGGCAGTGAGAAAGCTAAAATTGTACCAGGTCTACCTTTGAATAATCTAGAATTCTGAACCAAATAAGACCCATTTCCATAGTTCAAGTGCAATAAACAATAACTAGTTATATGAAAACTATCATTTCATTGCACAATTTGCTCCCATCAACACATTTTCCTGTATCTGGAAATAAGTTGAGTGAGCTACGCTCCATGACCTCAAAAGTTAAAATATGGTGGGGAAGATAGACAGGGCCTTAAAGAAGTCCAAGATGGAGGTGCCAACTTTGCATAAAAATAATAATAATGACTACCATTGGTGTCAACACCATCATGGGTATTTTATACAGATTATCTCAATAAATCTTCACAACACCCTTTACGGTAGCTACTGTCACTATTCCCATTTTACAAATGAGAGAAATGTGGCACAGAGAGGTTAAGTAACCTGCCCAAGGTCACACAGCTATTTAAGTGAGGAACTATGATTTGAACCCAGTCATCTGGCTCTAGTTGGAATTGGCAATAGACATGGGTACCAGCTTGGATTCCACCCCAGACTAGCTGGGGGTCCTTAAACAGGCTATATAACTTTTCTGAGTCTCCGTTTTCTCATCTGTAAAGTGGAGATGGCAATACCCAGCCCACAGGGTTTTATGAGGAGTATTAAACAACATGACCTTTGCAAACTGCACAGTGTTGGTGGGCTGGAAGGTATGGATGGCTGCAGAGGAAGGGATCTGGATGAATCAAGCCGGAAGCTAGCAGAGGGACTTTTCACTCTGCTGTGACTGCTTTGTGCAATCTAATCACCAAATGGCTCAGCCTGTGAAGCATCAGAACTACAAGCTATGAAGGGCAAGAAGCTACTCTGACGCCAGCAGCCTCTCGCATCCATTCACCTGTTCATACTCTGGGCCTGGGAAGGTGCTGGGATGCATCTCGAACAGGATGGACTCGCTCTCATGGAGTTTACATCCTGCAGAGAGGGATAGATTGTTACCCACCCACCCCAAAAAGTGAAAGCAAACAGTTTAATTTCAGATCCTACTAAGGGCGGCGAAGAAATCGCCTTGTGACCTGGGTAAGTCATTGGCCTAACCTTCTCTGGGGACCTCGCCCGGCATTCACAGCGCAGTTCCTTTAGTCCCGATAAGCCCGGGCGCAAGGGCATTCTGGGCCCCTCTCTCTCTTAACCCTCACCAAGACGAAAACTCTTGCCCTGTTATTTCCCAGAGAGAACGTAATAGCCCAAAGGATGCGGAACAGTGGGAAGGGGAGGAGAGTACAGCGGTTCTTCGAGACAAAAGCCCAGCCCCAGCGCCCTGGAGGAGGCTGGAACCGAGAGCGGGGCTAGGACATCCCTAACCTGCTCCCTGGCGGCTGTGCCGGGCCGGGCGCTGCGGGCGCCCACGCTGCTCGCTCGGGGTGCTCAGGGTGGGTTCAGGGACCGTCGCTGCTCTCCACTCCCAGCCGACAGGGAGCGGATGCCACTCGGCCTCCTTTCCTCTCCTCGTTCGTTTGACACCCGGGAGACAAGCCTGAAAACCGACCTGGGACCCGTTAACGACAGTTCTTGGGGCAGGGTGGGGTGCGGGCTGTCCCTCCTCGGTCCAAGCGCGGGCTCTAGGCTAAAAGGGGTCAGGAGGCTGCGCTCCAGCCCACCCTGCTCCTGGCGGCGCTGCGCCCGGCCTTGCTCCGACTGCCGGCCTCGACTCTGACAGCTCGGGGTGGCCGGGGAGCTGTCCCTCCTCCTCCTCCCGCCCCACAGGGACCCAGACGCCTCTCTGGCCTCCTCCAAGTTGCACCCCGCCAGCCGGGCGCAGAGGGAGGGCGGGATGCCGCCTCCCCAGCGCCCGGCCGTGCTCTCGGGGAGGCGGTAGCTGCGCCCGGGGGGCGGGGAGGGAGCGCCGGGGACCGGAGCGGAGGGGCAGCGGGAGCCCGGGCCTGGCAGCTCGGCTTCAAGTTTCCACCCGCGCGCGGTTGTGCAACAGCTAGAGGAGCAGGAGCCGCGGGCGCCTCGGAAAACAAGCCGAGCTCATAAACAAAGCCACGTGGCCTCCGGGCCGGGGGCCGGGCTAAGAGCAGGCGGCTCTTCCGGCAACAAAGAGCGGCGGCCAGCGGCCCGGGATAAATACCGCGGCCCGGACGGCGGCGCCGCACTCCGCCAGCCCCGCGCCCTCTGCCCTCTGCCCGCGCCGGCAATCCGCTCCGCACCCCGAAACCCGCAGCCCTCGACTCCGGTTCCCGGCAGCCCGTCCCCTCGGCGGCCCCCGCACCCCGAGCGGCGGCCCCGGGCGGCGCGTCCCCGAGGCCGCCCGGCCGGTCCCGTCCACCGGGTTGACGCGCACATCGGTGCGTCCGCACGCGGCGCCATGCCGTTCCTCGGGCAGGACTGGCGGTCCCCCGGGCAGAGCTGGGTGAAGACGGCCGATGGCTGGAAGCGCTTCCTGGATGAGAAGAGCGGCAGCTTCGTCAGCGACCTCGGCAGGTGAGCGGATGTGCCACCAACTCCCAGCCCCGCGAAGCGGTCCCGGGCTGGTGGCGGGGACGCGGGGGGCGGGTGAACGGGGGTCAGGCATGGTTGGAAGAGGATGAGGAGGAGACCCGGACCCGGGAGAGGGGAGGGAGTTGTCTGGTTTCTGCAGAGGTCGTGAGAGCACGGGATCGGGAATTGGATGTTTCTTGTTGTTCAAGGTCAGCGTGTACAAGTGGGCAGTACTTACAGAACCCTGGAATTTGAGGACAAACGCAGATATTGTCCACAAACATCCAAACTTAAGCACCCAACTGGAGGGGTCCCCTGCCTTCAGGACAACGGCGTGGCGCAGTTTGCAAGTGTGGGGGCGCGGGCGAGTGGGCCACGCGCTTCCCCCGCTGGGGTGGCGGGGCTCCCAGAGCCCAGCGCTGTAGGTACAGTCAGGTGACGGCATGGGGTGAGGGTTCCGGCCCGAGCGCCGCCAGGCTCTTCCCACGCACAGGCGACCACGGAGTGGGCTGGGAGGATGAGTAACCAGGAAGGGGCGGCCAGATGGCCCTGGGGCACCAGCTTGCAGGGCGGACTTGCTTTGGAGCGGTGGTGAGGAGTGGGGGCTGCAGAGCTGAGCAGGAGGGGAAGGAGGAGGAAGGTGAAATCCACACGTCTTCTGCTTCTGAGACGACCAACCATTTGCACCTGTTTCCTCCGTGACGCTTTGGGTTAATTTTCTTTGTACCCCTATTTCCATGGTGCCTATCAAATGCAGAAAGCCCATCTGGCTCAGCTGAGCCCCTCGAGGTCCCACCGGAGCCCTGGCTGGTGGAAAACCCGAGGCCCTCTGAACCGGGAGTTCTGCGTGGTTAACAACACAGAAGCACTGACTAAGGTCTGGAATCTGTCAGTCTGGTTCTTAACCGTTGACTTCCAGATCCCTGGCATTTGGCCCAGGTGAGGAGAGCAATGAAAGTGGGTCCAGAGGGGATCTGTGCAGCCTGGTCACCCTTGGGTGCCTTTTCTCACCCACTTTGGTTAAAACCCCTGCCCTCCCTCCTTGAATTGACTTCAATGGACAGTTTTGTAAGGGTCAGGTTCCCGCTTATAGAAACCAGTGGTTGTTTGGCCTCTTGACACTTAATTTTAAGAAAACGACCAAGAAAAGACGGTGATTTTGACAGCTTGACCTCCAGAGCCCCCCCATCTGTTTGTGATTTGTAAAGCATCAAACTCTTTGTCTCTCAGTGGGGGAAAACAAAAAACAAACAGTATTTAATCTTGAAGGCCTGTGTGACAGAGACAAGAGCATATTGACCTCTATGCTGAAGATGCCTATGGGCAGATCCTAGGCAGGTTGGGGAGCACTGCAAAGAAATTTTATTTATAGAAAATTAGATATTTACTTACAGAAAAACACTGTGGCCCTAGCTGGTTTGGCTCAGTGAATAGAGCCTTGGCCTGCAGACTGAAGGGTCCTAGGTTCAATTCCGGTCAAGGGCACATGCTGGGGTTTCGGGCTCGATCCCCAGTAGGGGGCGTGCAGGAGGCAGCTGATCAATGATTCTCCCTCTCCCTTCCTTTCTGAAGTCGACAAAAATATGTATTTTTTTAAAAAAGAAAGAAAAACACAAAGATCACCTGCTGTCACCAGACTATGTCTTTTGGGAACTCAAGTTACCAATTATTCTGTCCTGGAGAGAAGCTTGCTTCCTTCTTCCTCATTCCTCAGGAACGATGATCTCATATTTGGTACTTTATTTCTGTATAACAGTCCAGATTCTTTCTAGGGAGCCATGTCTCAGTGAGTCACCCAAATATAATTGCAGGATGCTCCTCAGTGGGAAGCAGACCACGGGGTTCAGCAGGAGAGGATTCAAAATAGAGCCTCTGGTTCATATAAATACTCCCACTGTCCCTGCTCCAGGAGATGAGATGGCATCACTCTCCTTTCCCAGTGAACAGTGGTGCCTCTCTCTCCATCCTACGGGAGACCTGAAGATAGTTTTAACTTAGCACAAACTTTAAACCCAGACTGAGATCCCTGTGCCCTTCGGAGTCTCCTTTCCTTCCTCTCATTTCACACCCTCTGAGCTAGAGCTGTGGCACTGGCTGTCATTATCACAACTGGTGATCAATATAGCGACTGCCTCTGGTTCTTTGATGAGTCAGAGTTTAGGAATCATTTGGTAGCTCCTAGCAAAGCAGCTGGCTGTTTGTTTGTGGAGTCCTGTATTTTTCCCCCCAGCAAGTGTAAACAATCCCTTCCTTACTTAGCATGAGAAGTCTGCCAACTTCTTAAAAGAGGTTGGCCTTCTGAGACCTGAGTTTAAAGTCTCAAATATCCTCACTGTTTTTGGTCTTCGTGATGTTTCTCTGTGATGTCAGGTTTGGGCTGAGTGCCTGCCGCCACAGGTGAAGTTGAATGCCTCTCCTGTTAGGAGAAAACAAAAGGCAGTCCCTTTCAAAAAGGAAAAGGGGAGGTGGGGGAAGCATTGTAAAACAGAGGACTACAGAGGCATGGTACACTTCTCTAATTCCAGGTCCCGTTCTGTGGCCTGCCCCAACAAGATCAGGGATGAAGTGTGCACGGGGACTGTTTCAGCCTGGAGCTAGTGTTTAGTGTTGACCACAGCTCCTCTGCACAGTGCACCTTCTCTGGACTCTGCTGGCCATGCTCTCTGTGATCCGAGGCCCTGGCCTCCTCCAGCCGCTGAATGTTACAAAGCCCACTGCTGCCAAGTGCCCCAAAATGAGATCATGGAGGATTTCAGATAAGCCTAAAGCAGGGCCCCTTCTCAAAAAGTTGAAACTACGCAAGACAGAGAAGGAATGACAAGTGTTAAATTTGGTGAGACAGTCCTAGCAGGTTTGGTTCAGTGGGTAGAGTGTCGGGCCACAGACTGAAGGGTCCTGGGTTCTATTCCAGTCAAGGGCATGTGCTATAGTCACAGGCTCACCCCTGGCCCTGGTCAGGGCGAGTGCGGAAGGCAACCAGTCAATGTGTCTCTGACACATCGATATTTCTCTCTCTCTCTGTCTCTCCCCCTCCCTTCCACTCTCTCTAAAAATCAATGGGGAAAATATCCTCGGGTGAGGATTAACAATAAATAAATAAATAATAAAATCTCAAAACAAAACAAAAAATTTGGTGAGACATATTTAAAATTCAAGGAAAAGAGCTCAGAATGAGTTGGGTGATCCAAGAATGTTTCAAGGAAGTGCTGGTGGAGGCACCTGAGACAGCCCTTCTCACCAACAACCCCCCTCCCTACCCTCATCCACCCCCAAATGAGTAATCTCAGCTGAGCCACAGCCACCCTTGTCCAGGCCTCCAGTCCTGCAGTCAAAAAGTTTAATGTTGCCCTAACCGGTTTGGCTCAGTGGATAGAGCGTCGTCCTGTGGACTGAAGGGTCCCAGGTTCCATTCCAGTCAAGGGCATGTACCTTGGTTGCAGGCACATCCCCAGTGGGGGGTGTGCAGGAGGCAGCTGATCGATGTGTCTCTCTCATTGATGTTTCTAACTCTCTATCCCTCTCCCTTCCTCTCTGTAAAAAATCAATAAAATATATATTTTTAAAAAGTTTAATGTTGCTTTCCAGTATAGCTAAGGCTGAACCAGGAAGCAGGAAGTTTACCTTGGTGCCCTGGATGAGAAGGGCATAAGAAAAGAAAAATAATAGTTAAGATTTTTATGAGTGCTTACTGTGAGCAAGGCTCTGTTCTGAGAGCTTTATACATACACTAAGCAGGTTTTTTTACCATGCAATCCCTGTACTAACCATATACATTTGACAATTTGGGTATGTAACAAGGCAAACGAGCATAGAAATCTCATTGGCCTTCATCTACAACTGAGCCCTTCAGAGCAGCCACTGCTTTCTTAAATGGCCTGTTGTTGCAAAGAAAGTGAGAAATAAGGCTTGTGCTTTTCTGCCCCTCCCTTTATCTCTGCTGCCAAAATAATCTTATTTTGAAATCTTTCCACCTTTTCTAAAGTTGTCTTCGAGTATCTTGGAATGTGTGATGATATTATAAGGCTGGGAGAGGCCTTCTTTCTTATTCTAGGCCTGTGCCTATACAAATCAGCAATAGTAAGAAGTGACTACAAAATAGCAACTTACTGGCTGTGATTGAAGCAAGCAACCTCCTTCAATGGTTTTGCTTTTTAAAAATAAATAAATAAATAAATAAATAAATGTCACGGGTTCCAGAATGGTGGTGGCTATTCTTGTTAAAAAAAATAAAATAAAATAAAATTCTGTTGTAATTTCCCATTGGCTTTGCATATCCTTGAAATGGACATAATTGAACTCTCAAAATAGTCTCTGAGTATATTATTGCTTAAAAGAAAACATATACGCAGGCAACATAAATAAACCCCATAACCGTACTTTCTAGACCTTCCCTCGGGGGTCCCAGAACCTAATGACCAAGAGAAAAATACACGGTTTCCGCTTTGGTTCAAGCTTCTCTACATTCTGCAGTGAGAGAGCATCATCAGTTATGTCAAATTCTTCTGAAACTAGCCTTGGGAATGACTCACGCAGGCTTAACGCAGGTTATTGTCGTTTCCTTGAGGAAAGCAAAGGCTTGAATTTTTTTTTTTTCGGGAATGTTTTCAATTAGAAAGGAATCAGGTGAAATATAAATATTTAAAATTTCTGAGGCAAGGTCACAGTCTGTGGCCCAGGCTCTGAGATTTTTCTGCTCTACCTCCAGGTATGATCCAGAATAACACAGCTTTGTTTTATATGTGGAATGTAAGCTCTCGGGTTTTGCTGGTGGTGCATGTGTGTGCTTCCTTTCAAAAGAAGCACACAGAACGGCCTCGCTGCTTCCTAAAGCTGTTCTCAGCCTTCGTGCATCATGGATCGGTCAAGTGACTTTCCATTTTCCCCTTCTCCTCAACCTTGATTGGAATTTCTTAAGTTAGCTTTAAGGACTCAGAGTTCTGCCCTCCCTTTGTTCTGCCCCTCTTCTGCCGCAAGTGGACAAACACACACTCCTGTGTGACACAAAGCTGGCCCGGAACATTCACCCTCGGCCTACGGGAGAAAGTACCTCCAAGAGAGGACATTTCTACAGCAATCTCTCTGAAACCTAAAAACACCCTGACTCTCTGAATGAAAAGGAGAAGGCTAAAGATATTAGGAAGCGCAGTAAATGGTATTAAGCAGGGCCTTCCAAGGGAAGGTTAACAAACGATTGGTTATCCATCAAGCTTATCCTGATGGGTCTAGAGACACTGAGTATGTTGTTGGTATTGTCACGTGCAAGCATTTTAGCAAGTTACTCATTGTACTCATTGAAGTGCTATTTGAGAGACCATTGTAACAACAGGGGACTGGAACTTGCTTCAAACCCTCTTTTCTACCATTTACACAATGTCCACAGATTGGAGAAATACAGATGTGTCTGATTTAACTCAATCGGTGTTTGTCCAAAAAAAGATATAAATCAAATCACATTTTAAGTTTAGCAGAGGAACTCAGGGAATTGTAAAGGACTCTAATATATTGGTGGTGTAGTTTTTTTAAAACCTAATTTATGTTTTACTTCTTGGCATTCTATAACCTACCTTGCGTATACCTACATATCTCATGGGAGTTGGGAGAGTTGGGAACCTACCTTCCCATTCTACCTCAGTGTTTCTCCTGCTTCCCTTCTGTGGAAACGCTGCAGAGGTTGACCTTGAAGGGACATTGTATAGTAGGTCAGAACTCGGTCAGTCCTCCCTAATGATGGCTCAGCCTACGAGGGAACAATCCACGTGACCCAGGTTGACCCTGCGATTCCTCCAGTGACCTGGGACTTGGGCAGTTCTGTCTTTTCGGCCCTTTTGAATGTATGAATTGTGAACTCAGCTCGTTTCCTTTGGGATCCAAGGTCCTCACCTCGAAACATGACACCAGGTGTTAGTCCATTACGTGAAAACTAAACAACTAGCTCGGTTCACAAATCATCTCCTAGAAATGGAGTTTGCAAGTCGGATTTTTGTAAATGTGATCACGTTTTCAAGGCTTAGAGAGGCATGCTAGTTAAAAGCAGCTTGGGTGCACTTTCAGTAGGAGAATTGTATGGTAGGTGAATTCTATCTTTTTGAAAAACGGCTTGGGGTAGGGACTTTTGCAAAAGGAGGGCATTGTGCATTACAGGGATACCAGTAATGGCCCCTCTCCCACTCCCTCCATTCATCCTGTGTGCTTAAAGTAATATTGTAGAGCCCTGTGTGGAGAGTGCAGGGCTGTGTGTCAAATACAATGGCAGGCACTGTTGGGAATTCAAAAGCAGCAGCAGCCCCCATCCCTGCCTTCCACTGAGATGTGACAATATCTGATCCTGAAAGAGGGATGTCTGTGCCTGGAGAGACCTCTTTGGAGGGGTATTTATTGTTGTGTTTGAGAAGCGTGTTTTATAACCAGTCAGCTACTTAGGGAAACAGCTCATGTTAAAGTATAGCCGTGACAGCACTTCCCCTCTCATCTTGTTTTTCCTAGCTACTGCAACAAGGAAGTGTACAACAAGGAGAATCTTTTCAACAGCCTCAACTATGACGTGGCGGCCAAGAAGAGAAAGAAGGACATGCTGAACTGCAAAACCAAAACTCAGTGTAAGCCCTTCGTTTTGAACTTGGGGACACTGTTTGAAGATGTTATGGTTGGCTTGGGGGGGGGGGGGGGGGCGGGGAGTAATCACACCTCCTGTTAAGACATCTGCCTCGATGTTTACCGTGTCATTGCCGGAGGATGCTGGGATCTTTGCACTCAGAAACCTGTCTATGCATTTTATGAGCAAGATGAACGTGTTCTTTATAGTCTTGTTTATACAGTCAGTTGCTAGCTGGGGTGTTTTTTTCCCGCTTGTCACTTATATTTGACATAGTTAATTTAGTTATGATACAGCGATAAGGTCAGCTGAGTCAATTCCAGAGCATGCTTTTATTTTGAACTGTTTTGAGGCTTTGAAAATGGATTTGTTTCTCCCTCTTTCCTTGTATAAATATTAGTAACATTTCTAGATGCTGTACATGAGTGTCAAAGGAGAGTGTAAAGTTCTATTAATAAGCAGGAATTACAGATCTTTAGTTTAATCCATCTGCACTGCATAGTTCCCGTGTGTTATCTGTTTTATGTCTACTTTTTATGACCTTGCATAAGTTGTAGGCTTGGCATATAAAACAAACTTGTACTTGGGCATTAGATTTTTTTTTTAATTTGGAGCTATGAGACATTAAATTTGAGTGTCAAAGATCTGGAGTGCTTCAGACAAAGTAAATTGTAACTCAGTATCTATACACTGCAGAAATTAGGCATTTGCAGCCTCTTAGATTGTCAGTAGAGTTGTGTGTGTGTGTGTGTGTGTGTGTGTGTGTGTGGTCGAAACTTTTTACACTCTGAGATAAATGAAAAAGAAACAAGTTTACAATCTTGGGCATGTTCAAACTGGGTATGTTTTCTTATTGTCTCTGTAGATTTTCACCAAGAAAAATGGATCTATGTTCACAAAGGAAGTACTAAAGAGGTGAGCATCATCTGTTATTAAAGAGTACGCTTAGCTTTACGCCTTTCCTGACAGAGTGGGGGGAAATTGAGCAACAGTGTTATTTCAAATCATGACTGTCTTCTGGGGTGTGGGTGATGGTGACAAGCAGCCCACTAACTAGCCAACCATGAGAATCTAGGGCTCCAGAGAGAGAGAAGCAAAAGTCACTAGTTGCCCCCTGCCCCCAGTCATTCAGTAAGATAATGTATGTAAAAATATGTATAAAGATGCCCACCTCAAATATATTATTATGAAGCCCTGGTCTCTTTGCCTCAACACAGTGCCTCCTTTTTGTTCTAAGATCACTTTAGATTTCTACTCAGTTAAGTTTTAGCCCTGGAAGAGCTAATCACTAAATAGAGCAGAATATTTTTTGCCTGATCCCTGTGAGGCACCGAGCTAGATGTACTAGTAGAAGGGGACCAAACTATAATTACCACACTTGATGGCACTTTATATAACTCTTAGTGCATACTTTCTCTCTGCACAGGAAGTATTTGCTCAGACAACTAGGATACAAGGCAGTAGGAGAGAATGATGGACTTTCTATCATTGGAGAACATCTGGTTCCCTCTGTGATCTGAGACCCCGAAGGGTCAGTGAGGCACCCAGATACCCAGAGCTGAGCTGGGACTATGAGTCAGTTCTCTCTACTCCCAGTTCCTTATGGGTTCGTAGGTCAAAGATCAAAACTTCTTTTTAAAAAATATATATGTTCTCTGCATCTGGATGTGGTGGATGGGAGCTACACTGATTAATTTGTGCAGTTATTCAGTTAATATTCAAGAAAAAATATTAATGTTTATTAAAATGTTCTATTATATTATTTTATATTTATTTCAGCCCTTTGTATTCAGCATGTCTCTGTTGAAATAAACCTACGTTTCTATAAAATATATATATATGTTTTCATTGATTTTAGAGAGAGGGGAAGGAAGAGGGATAGAGAGATAGCAACATTGATGAAAAAGAGACATTGACTGGCTGCCTCCTGCACACTCCCTACTGGGGATTGAGCCCGTAGCCCGGCATGCGCCCTGACCGGGGAATGGAACCATGACCTCCTGGTTCATGGGCCAACGCTCAACCACTGAGCCACACCTGCTGGGCCAAAACTTTTTGCTTCTTCATGAAGCCTTAAACACCCTTCTGATGATCAAATTGAGAAAGCACTGGCGATGCGAGGCGAGGTAGCAGGCAGAGTCGGCAGGTAGGCCTGCTGCTCCTCCCAGGAGTGTGTTACCATGAGCAGCTGCCACCGTCTCACACATCACACATCCAGCTCCGAGCCTTTCCTTGATGAGCAGCTACTTATGAATTTCCCCAGCTACTCTGTGCAGGGAACAAGGGCCCAAATGGTTCAAGTCACAAAGAGGGGTGTTAACCTGTGAGTCACTGACCGAAGCAGCTGCCAGCTCCACTACCCCCATATTTGTGGCTCTCAGGGGGTTCCCAGAAAAGGCATGTCATGGCACAAGAAAGGAGGAAATGGTCATGGTTACCTAGGACAGGCACCAAGTGTATTCTGTCCAGTCCGGGTGGATTGTTCTGGAATAACCTCCGCATCCCTCTCCTCATGTTCAGCGCCATGGTTACTGCACGTTGGGGGAAGCTTTCAACAGGCTGGACTTTTCCACCGCCATTCTGGACTCCAGAAGGTTTAACTACGTCGTCCGGGTAAGTCCCAGGAACCCGAAGGCTGACCCAGCCTCTCTCTCTCAAGTTGTATTGTCTTTTCGGGTTGTCTACAAGTAGTTTCCCCAAAGAAGTGACTTTTTAGGACCCTGAGAACTTTGAGGAAAGCAGAAATGGACTCCTCAACTTCCCCCTTCCCGACGTACTTCTTATGTGGGTTGTTGGGGTGTCCCTGAGATTGGCCCCAATAGAGGACAGAGGGCAGATGGGATGCCAGGATGCTTAGGGAGCCACTCCCAGCCCCCGTGGGTAAAGGGGAGCACGCTGCAGCCAGCAACATTAGCGAGAGAGAACTGAGCAGTAAGCAAGCCATAAAGCACCTTGGCTGGTTTTGAAAACCTTCTGCACATCTGACTCTTCTCACGATCCAACTCCTTGACCCACTGCAGCTGCCTCTAGGTGAGCCCAAGGCTTTCTGGGTTCAGACCACAACAGTGGATGAGTTCAAAGCACCTCAGTGCTTCTTTCCCGTAACTCCATCCTACCGCCACCCTCATATGATAACAGTAGCCACTCCTGTGTTTACCTGAAACTACCTGTCGGGGTCAGTTGCTTTCCCTTTGTTTTTAATGAGCTTTCTCGAAATACCAATGATGATGATGGTCAAGCAAGTAAGTCTAGCCATGGCCTCCAAGTCAGGGATTCTTCTTAATTGGTTTATCATTGTGCGTTTTTGTCAGTGGTGCAGCCTGGGAGGTGGTAGCTGTTTGGATTTTAGGCTCAGGAGTAGGAGGGAACGTGGGTGTTGGTAGGTTTGGTTTTTATTTTCTTCTTCCCGGGTTGTTGTGCTCCTCCGTGCCATGTCATTGAGTCAGATGATTGCGAAGGCTCAGCCAGAGCGATGACATTCAGGCCCCCCTGAGGCCCGGATCCTTCACCTGTCATCTGGGCAGATGCAGGGCTGCCGTCCCAGCTGACCTGATGAGAACCCAGGCCTCCTTAGAGGGAGGAGCTCTGAGCTGAGCCGGGGCCACATGAGCAGATCTGTCCACTCTTCAGCTGAGCCCTTATTCCAATCCAAAAGGGTTGAAAATAGGAGCCCATCTCGATGAAACGTTCGTGTCGTTCGGTGTGACTCTGTCACTTCAGGGAGGTCACTGCGGCCTGCAGCCAGTGCAGGCTGGTTGGAGACAGGCCAGGAAGATCTGGACACTGTTGCTAAGAATATGAATAGTTTCCATCCTCTCAGTGTTGGAGCCAGACACCCAGATCTGGCGTCTTCGTTACAAACTGGTCAGCAACATGGCCAGTTTTCAGATGGTTCTCCTTCCCACCTGTTATTCCTTTCACAAGAAAGAGAGTTACAGAAAGGAGCCAGGATCAGAACAAGGAAAATCTATTTCATGCAATCATGCATTATCGTCCTTTATCCTTTCAATAACCCTACAAAAGTGTAGGTACTTTTTAAAAAATATATATTTTATTGATTTTTTACAGAGAGGAAGGGAAAAGGATAGAGAGTTAGAAACATCAATGAGAGAGAAACATCTATCAGCTGCCTCCTGCACACCCCCTACTGGGGATATACCCGCAACCAAGGTACATGCCCTCAGCCGGAATCGAACCTGGGACCCTTCAGTCCGCAGGCCGACGTTCTATCCACTGAGCCAAACCGGTTAGGGCAAAGTGTAGGTACTTTTATTATCTCTGTTTAAACAAATGGAGGTGTAGCCCAGCAGGCGTGGCTCAGTGGTTGAGCATTGACCTATGAACCAGGAGGTCACGGTTCAATTCATGGTCAGGGCACATGCCCAGGTTGAGGGCTCGATCACCAGTGTGGGGCATGCAGGATGCAGCCAATCAATGATTCTCTCTCATCATTGATGTCTCTATCTCTTTCTCTCCCTCTCCTTTCCTCTCTGAAGTTAATAAAAATATATTTTTTAAAATAAACAAATGGAGGTGTAGCAAGATAAAATGAATTTTCCAAGGTCATGAAGTTACATAAGTACAAAAGGAGGATCTGAAGCCAGCGCAGTCCACAGTAAGTTTTATGTAAGCAGAGGACTGTCAGTAAAATGGCCCGGGGTCAGCGGATCGAAAGCTCCTACCACCTTCACTGTTTCAGCCTCTCCAAGACTCAGTTTCCCCCTCTGTAAGATTACAGAACAGCCTCAGCTGCACCGGATGGCTGTGAAACTCAGTAATGCATTATATATGGAAATAGTCTGCGGACCAGAAACTATTATGCAAAGTCAGCTACTGATATTTACTAGTATTGTTAAGTTGATAAAAATGGTTTTTCTACTTTAAAAATAATAAGTAGGAGATCTTGCAGTTGATTAAGACTCAGCACAAAGCACTTGTGTCTGGTAGTGTCTAATTGCAAACTGTCTCATGAGCACTTTCTCTGCAATAATTTTGAAGTTAGAGAAACTGCCCAATGCTTTCAGAGTTGTTAGGTTCAGAAGTAGTGGAAAAATATTACTGTTTTGGAAAGAACAATCTTTTTTTTTCCCCTTCACTGTCAGAGCCCTCTGTAATTTGAGAAATAATATGTTATTTTTATGAAGAGCTTAAAACAATTTAATGATAGGCACTGCATTTTGAGGCTTTCTTCTGAGGAACTCAATACACTTCTCGTATATTCTTCTTATCCTTAAACCAACTTTGCGAAGTGGCTTGCCAGTATCTTCTCCCCATTTACTACTTCGACCTAATGGTTTCTTGATGCTGCAGTGATTTCTTAGTTCCAGTAAGAAGCTGAACCAACTTTGAAGGCCTTAAAAAATTGTCTTATTCTCTTTAAAGGCAAAGTCCATTTTTTTAAATATGTTGTGTACATGCTGGCTGACATCTCCAGAAGAAGAGACGCAGAAGGAATCAAAGAGATGGCCAACGCTGCTATCTCAAAATGTTATAATTTTGAATAGTCAGCACAGGAATTTGTGGAAATTTCGAAACCAAACATTTTGAATATAAATTGGCAGAGGTTTTATATATTTTTTTAAAATATATTTTATTGATTTTTTTACAGAGAGGAAAGGAGAGGGATAGAGAGTCAGAAACATCTATCAGCTGCCTCCTGCATACCCCCTACTGGGGATGTGCTCGCAACCAAGGTACATGCCCTTGACCAGAATCGAACCTGGGACCCTTCAGTCCACAGGCTGACGCTCCACTGAGCCAAACCGGTTAGGGCAGGTTTTATATATTTTTAATATAAATTGCATTTGTACCAGAACTGAATTCAAGCTACACCTATTGACATCATCCCCTTCCCCACACACACCCAATGGCTTGAATACTATTTTAACTGTGGGTTTTAAAGATGATTTAAAGTCTTTAGAAGCAGCAACTGACTCATTTATGAATGGTCATTTTTTAAGAAATTGTTTACACCATGCCTCAAGACCAACACATTTTGGAAATTCCCCTTGTCGGGGGCGTGACTGGAGAGGATTCCAGGAGCTGGGCCGGTGGCGGGGCTCAAACTGGGTAACCACAGGAGGGAAGTGCTGACTGACTCACCCAGGGCCCAGAGAAAGTGAGGATCCAGTAAACTGGGAGGGGTTCAGAGACCACACACTGCTCATGGCTCCATGAAGGGAGCCTGCTGTGACCGTGGCCCCAACCCTGGCTGCGTGTTAGAATCACCTGTGAAGCTGGTCGACAGAAGGCCACCTCAGCTGTGGCTGATGGCATTGGCTGAAGGGGTGCCCGGCATTGCTATGCAAATGTATCCACCAGGTGATCCCAGTGTGTTTTCAAGTTTGCAAACCAGCTCAGGAACTACGTGGGGGCCCAAATGGTATATTTTGCACACGAGGTTTTTAAATAGATCGTGAGGCAGGCACACGGGATGCTTTAATGTCAGGGTGGCCTGTGACCTGGTCCTCCCAGCTCTCTCTGTGGAATGAGACTGTGACCACGTTGGGGGTCACCACAGATGCTGTGTACAGACCAGGAATGTCCTAGAGAACCTTGCCTACCAGTTTCCTGACTGGGATGAACTGACCCCCATAGCTAGCGGATCAGGAAGGACAAACGAAAGCTGCCCACTCTCTCTGTCCCTCTGCAGCAGAGAATCACAACCTAAACCCATGCATGTTCTTATTTTGTCCCTGCATCACCACCCCAAGTCCATTTGGATATTTCCAGCAAGTTATGCATTCCTACCACCTCCTAAAAGTCTCTTCCAAAAACATGTTTTAGTTTAAGTTGACTGGTGGTTTGGCAAACAAAGGCTGAAATAGGGCACCATGACTCAAATGCAAACCCAATGCCTTCAATTAAGGGCGTGCTGTTGCCAAGCCCCTGGGAGGGCGTGATGTGCATGGGCAGCCAGCCCCTCTGCCACTGTGACCTTGGATTAATTTAGTGCTGCACACACTCGGCGGCTGGCCTCCCTTTGATGGAGGGTGGCCTCTGCCTCTTGGGTCTTAAAATTGATGTTATCTTTTTCCATTGCGACTGAGAAGCTGGGATGAAGGGAAGGTGTCCAGCCCTCAATGGCAACAGAGTCAAAATCGAAGAGCCATGAGCCCATTTAAAAACGGCTCACAGAAATGGTGGGGGATCGTGAGAACCCACTGCAGGGCACCATCAGTGAGGGCACAGGGCTGTCCGGCAGTGACTGGCCATCAGACTGCTAGTGATTTCCCAGGACAAAGTCTGCATGTCTTGGAATTCCTGGCCTTCTCAGTCAGAGTGAGCACTGAGACAAGCAGAACCTGCTACGTGTGGGAGCCCACAGAAGTGAGGAAGCGCATGTAGAAGTGGGGGGCTGGCTACCTGAAGAAGTGAGGGTGCCCACACAACCACAGGAGTCATTGCAGAAGTAGGAGGGTTCCCACAGAAGTGGGGGCACCCAAAGAAACAGGGGAAGGCTGACAGACGAGATAGCGGCGTTTTTGACCATGGACCCCTAACAGTAAATAAATATGAAAACATGTGCTGTCCGTGTATGTCTACTCATGAATTCAGCTGTAAATCACATACTTATAGAAGGTGCTGATAGTGGTCTCTCCCGTTGTGTTGCTGTGAGAATTAAACTGAATACAAACAAGTAAAAGGCATTCCAACAGTGCCTGGTACATGGTATCAGTTGTTGCTGTTACTATTATCTTTAGGGTCCTAATTACAGGCATCAGAAAACTCTCAAAAATGGAAATTAAAGGTGAAATAAAATATAGAGATTGATTTTTAAAATTCTTTCCCATCCTGCTTTGGAGACTGCTGGATCAAAGTGTGCCTGTTTTTTGTATGACGTTTTTCTTGAGGACTCAGAATCTAAACATATCCCACCACAGGTCCAGAAGTATATTTCAGACTAAAAGTCTACCTAGGTTTCTAGGCTAACCCGGGTGCTCAATACAGGGGTATGCTACACTGGACAGGTGAGCGGAGTTTTAAGTGCCTGTTCGGCAGACTTTTCTCCCAGTCATGGAGGGAGGCCCCGAGAGCATCTGACACTGTGTTCTGAGTTGCTGTGATTGAGGGTAGGACAGAGGTTTATTTTACGTCTGTGACCTAGGACCCGAAGGCCCCTGGAGTCCACTGAAGAAAGAGCTCTCCAATGGCCAGGAGTTGGCAGCATCCTCCTGCCGGGTCCCCATACCTAGCAAATTATTTGGGGCGAAGGCTTTCGACTCCCTAAACTGTATTGTAAACCCATAACCCTTCCCTGGTAAATCCATAACCGTATCCCTAGCGTTGCCATAGCCATTTGAGAATCATGTAGGACCTGGCCCCTGCTTGTCAGGAGCTTCTGGGCTACTTTGGGGAACAAGGTACAGCTACTGAAGTGGCAAGTTGAGTCTGGTCCCGTTTGAAGCATGGAGGGGGGAGCACTGGAGACAGCATCTATCTTGGAAGAGGTAGAACCCGAGTGTCTCCTTCCTTGAAAGATGGCCAGGTGCAGAGGAAGGTGGAAGGCTTTGCAAGGACAAATGTCCCAAAGAGAAACCTGAGATGGGGAAGAACAGAAGTGGAAGGGAGTGATGGTGGGCCCAGGGCTGAGAGCCATGTGACATCCAACCTCGTAGAATCAGAGGGTAGAGGTGAGGGGCGCTGGAGTAGATGGGGAGTCCAACTTAAGCAGGGTCATTGAGTCACACAGAGCTGTTCAGACTGATGCAACAGAGAGCAGGACGCCATTGCAAGTTCAAAAATATCTGGATGGATGGAAGGCAGAGGCAAGTTTCTCTCGGCCGAGAATACAATTAATCCGTGTAAACTTGGCCCTCCTTCTTAGGATCTTAACGCCCTCAGTTAGAGAGATGTTTCACTTGCAAATAATATTTACCCAGCCTTGACATGCCTGCAGATGATTAATGTAGCTGAAAAGTTTCTCTCTTCCAGCTTGTCAGTGTTCAAGCTCAACGTCAGGACAAAACTTTCCAGGTTTTTAACTTGTTTTAAATTTTATTTACCCATTAAATAAAGTACAGAGCACGCGGTGCAGGCAGAGGCATTGCCTGATGTAACCAGGAGTTTATTGCAAGAAACATTATCTTCCTGTAGGTACTGGGGCTGTGAGAAATGGCAGGGGCTTTCTTGAAGCTGCTTTTCTACCTCTGATAATCCCGTGGCATGTTTTCCAATCAGACTTAGAATTCAACGTGCAGAGCACACTGTCATAGGAGATGGAGGGATTTGGGGATAAATTTATGTTCTTCATAGTCTATGCGAAATGGACTGTACTTAGGCAATAGCCTGATGGTTAACCTTGGTGTGGTTTTGTTTCAAACTAATAGGTAGGGCAGCTGCTATTTGTTGTTGATGCTTCTGAAGCCCCCATTATTTAGTGACCCTTGAGATCTCAGCTGCTTGCCCTCCTGGAAAGTCTCTGTGATATGTTTGCATTGTAAGTAGAGGGTAGAGGTGGGGCATCAGCCTGGGACCAGACCCCATATGGATGCCAGCCTGACAGTTCAGACCATCTACCATTGACCTTGATTGTGTCATTTGACCATGTGAGGAGCCACCTCCTCTAGAGCAGGAGGAATTCGGGTATATTGTTTCCCAGGTCCCTTCCAGCTATAACACTCCTTGATTCTAATCTCATGTATTAACAAACAAATACTGGGTGAGCACTACCTTGTGCCAGATTGGGGTGGAGGGATAAACAAAACAATGCCTGCTGTCTTGAGAGTCAGATCCCAACTAAACAATTAGTAAGTAAACAAGTTCATGCCAGATATGTATAAGATGGAACAAGGAAGAACAATGAAACCACAGTAAGACAAAGATGGTTACTGGGAGGTTTCCATATAGGATGGTGATGGCGGAAGGTGGCTCTGGGCAGGTGACATTTGAACTGAGACCTGAGGGATGGGATGGAGCCAGCTTGTGAAGACAGGCAAGGGCGAAGGCTGGGAGGGGGGAATGAGCCTGTCCGGGGAACCTATGGCAGGCTGTGTGGCCGGAGCGGAACGAACTGGGGAAGCACTGTGTACAGTGAGGCTAGCAAAGGAGCAAGAACCAGATCAGGGAGGACCTTGCCATTCATGGGAAGAAGATTGGATTTCTTTTTTTAAGTGCAAAGGGAAGCCATTTGAGGGTTCCAAGCAGAGAAGTGACATGAACTGATTCACTGGTTAAAGATAAACTGAAGGGAAGAGAAGAGAGGAAACCTGCTTTTTCTGTGGGTAACGCGAGGTAGGAGGGAAATCTCTTTTCTGCCCATTCATCTTCAAACCGTGGTTGATATCCACTCTGAGATTCGCTAGATGCTGTTGCTTGCAACTAGATTTTTCTCCTACGTGTCCAAACGAGCATGAGCCCAAGCTCAGGGGCAGGATGTGGTTTCGGTATGCGGTGACCACCCTCCCTTCCTCCGGTGGCCCAGAACCTTTCCTGTTACTGCACAGCTAGTCGCTGCAAATCATGCTACATATCCCACAACCCACACGGTGATGACACCATGGAATTCAGGAGGAGCCGAGAACCGTCCTCCTCCTCCCCCTCCGCCCTCCTGCCTCTCCTTAAACACGGCCACAAATACCCGGCACCTGGGCTAAAATCTGTCCAGCAGAAACCAACAGCCACTTCCAAACAAGACATTTGCTTCCGCTCTCCTTTTCTCTTGTGGCAAAGAATCCAATTGGCTAAGGCCCAGCGGTTCTCAACCTGTGGGTCGAGACCCCTTGGGGGGTCGCCTAAGACCATCGGAAAACACATATATAACTACATATTGTTTTTGTGATTAATCACTATGCTTTAATTATGTTCAATTTGTAACAATGAAATTGGGGGTCACCACAACATGAGGAACTGTATTAGAGGGTCACGGCATTAGGAAGGTTGAGAATCACTGGGCTAAGCCATCTTGGTAAATCAATGGCTAAATACAATTCTACTCTCCTAGGCACACAGCTCTCTTGACACAGAAATTAATAAATCCTGTCCTCTTGACCATGAATTTCACACAGTACTACCTACCGGTTGGTTCTGGGCCTATTTTTCATGCTGATATGAAAACTGGGCCTAAAAGGTTTACCCAAGGCTAATAAAGGTGTTATTAACACCTTCTGGGTGTTATTTCTCCCTTAATGTTAAAAGCTGATTACCTGTCACAAGGTAATATTGATATAAAATTTCAAGACTCTGTTTCCCAGAACAGAACCATACATGGCATTGCTACTGTTTTTAGAGTAAAGTTTGGCCCTAGGTGCAAATTTGATTGGCCTTGAGAAACTGAAGTTTTGAAGCTATCAGCATACATGTGTTCTGTTAGACATATCTGGGCTCAAGTGCTGGTTCCGTCACTTACTACTGCTGGTATGTCTTAGGTAAGTTACATAACTTCTCTGAGCTGCAGTAGCCTCTGTTGTCAAATGGAGAACCCATCCCCTTTGGGTTACCATCGAAGCTTAAAGGAAATCACACATGTAAAGTGCTTAGCACAGTTACTGCCATGTAATAAACATCCTTTATTATTATTAGCAAAATAAGACTTCATGGTAGATGCACCTATGTAAGTCATAAAATGTATCAACATTAACTTTTATTAACAGAGAGGGAGATATTAAATGTATCACAAACATAATAAAAATGACATAAAGGAATATTAAAATTTTGAAAGCATCTAAGCAGTTGGTTGACAATACATAAAATTGAAATAGAGGAGTTCTAAAAGTCTTTAAACCAACAGTAATTTTACCTAGTAATATTCTCTGTATTGTAATAATAATAATTCATTGAGTATATTCTTGGTACCAGGCACTATTATGAGTGCTTTATGAACACATTTTATCTTCACAGCAACTCTGAGACAGGAAATATTATGCATGTTTTGCAGATGGGAAACTGAGGCAGGCAGTCTGGCTCTACAGCCCTCACTCTTAAACTCTATGATATATACAGCAGAAGTTGGCAAACTAGGACACAAGGGCCAACTATGGTCCCCCACCTGTTTTTGTAAATAAAGTTTTATTGAAACACAGCCACACCTGTTCATTTACATATTATCTACAGCTGCTTTCATGCAACTGCTGAGCTGAGTAGTTGCAGTAGAGACCATATGGCCCAGAAAGACTATAATATTTACTATCCGGCCCTTTACAGAAAAAGTTTGCTAATCCTGATACCAACTTTAAATTTCACTGAAAGATTGAGGTTTGGAAGGGGAAGAAATAATAACTTATAATACTAATACTGTCTCATATTTTGTTTACAGTGGGTTTTTTTACATATTCATCTCATTTAATTCTCATAACAACCCTGTGATGTAAGTAGTCCTTCTATTTCCATTTTAGAAATGAAGAAACTGGGGTTCTGAGAGGTTAAATGACTTGAATCATAGACTCGACAGTAAACTCCATGAGTGTAAGGATCATGCATCTGTATCCGCATGTCCACGTCACCTACCACAACACCAGGATAGAGTTGCCACTCAAAAAACACTTGCTAAATGAATGACAGATGTAAAGGTCACCCAGCGAGAGAATCTAGGTCTCCTCCCGACCCCACAGCTGCCCTGGAGGTGAAGAGAAGGACTTTCCATTAAGATGGGATTAAACACAGGACAGTGAACATGTCATTCTGCTGTCGATGGACAAATTTTGGCTGCTCTATTCCTTCTCCTCAGAGATCATTTCAGTCCGACCAAAAGGTTTTTTCTTTTCCCTCAAATGCACAGTCATGGTTCTGAGATCATTCTTGTCCTTGTGATTGGCACATTTTTAGACAAAACTAAAAGTGACACCCTCATGAGATGGTAGTCACAGGGACTCAGCTTGGGATGGATTCCAGACCGAGCTCTGCCCGCCCTCCTCCCACCCCCTTGACCCACCTCCCACCCCCTCACCCCTATGAGTCACACAGCCGACTGCCCTTCCAAGAACGACTCGAGGCTTTGTTTTCTTTCATCATGCTTTGTGTTGGTCATGTGAGGCTCAGGGTATTAATAGACCATCGCTTGGCCTTCTGAATCTTGTTGTTGGTCCGGGAGATAAATGAAAGGTCTGGCCAGTCCCTCTGTGCCATTTTTCACTCCTCTTTTGACTGTCACGTGCTGGTTGGTGACAGAGCTGGGCCAGACAGGCAGAGGGCATCCAGGGTGGCCACTGCCCATGGACGTTTTGAATTCTTGCCTCTCTTAGTGGCCACTTGGTAGCTCCTGACTTCCGACCTTGGATCACCAGTACTAATCTTAACAAACCAGCCACTGCCTTTTCTAGGCGCCTTCTTCCCAGTCAGGTGACGGCGTCTCTGCCTGCATGTGTGAGAGAGAGAGAGGCAGAAAAGGAAAGCTTTGGGGGTGGTTCTTTTTGTTTTTTATTTTTGAACTTAAAGTTATGCTCAGGAAATTAAAAGCCTGTATGTGGTTTGACAGGCTCCCAAGGGGCTCCATGGGGACAGAATTTTTAAACAAATGCTTTGGAAGCAGAGGTTCTTTGAATTGCTTGGGGCTTGGATCCAACAGTTTCAGTTCTCCTCTGCAGCCCAGTTTTTAGAATGTCACTTTGCTAGTTCCCTCAGCCTTGATTCCAGCACCCAGCACAGTGTCATATCCAGTGTTTACTGATCTGAAGGAAAGTTCAGTTGGGGCCTGGCCAGCAGATGAAACTCCCCTGGAAAGTTTCCGAGGAGCAGGGATTCAAGCTTTCAAATAAAGCCGAGATCTTGGTTCTCTATGTCTAGTTTACTTTTTAAGACTAAGGCTAGTTAGGTTTTCCTGAGGCCTATTGGATTCTGGTAAAATTATTTTCACTTTACATCAACGTCTTTTGATGACTCTGTGAAAGCATGAAGGGTGATGACTCTGCCAAGGCCTCTCACTGCATGTGGAGTAATTGGTAAGGATTAGTTTCTCAAGCCTCACTTAGCCCATCTGTGAAATGGGTCACTCCAGTCTGCAGTTTTACTTTTCAACAATAGAATCTTTGAATTTTTACAAAAATCTTTCCACATCTGTAAAGAATCTTGCTATGGAAGGGAAGGAAGATTGGGCTGAGGGTGGATCAACTTAAGTTACTATCGCTCTTCTTAATTGGTGATCATGGGGGTGGTGGGAATGGGACAGACTTCTTCAATGAACAAACTCACCTTTATTTCCCACCTAATTAATGCCAGCCACTCTGCTCAGGGCTGTATGTGCATGCCCTTGTGAAAAGCTCTCAATAACCCTGGGGACTCTAAGTATTAGTAGTACAGATGAGGAAACTGAGGCACCAAGAAACTCAGTCATTTTCTCATAGTCACAGAGACAACAAGTGGTCAAACCAAGACTTGAACCTAAACCTAGAGCTGCAAATATCCTAGCCGCTTAGCAATAGACACTCTACATCCCTGAATTTCTCTCTCTTCCAATGATTGGACTCTTTCTATAAAAAGTTAAGTGCAACAAAAGAGTGTAATTAATAGGCATTTTCATTGAATGCTGCATAAGCAGGAGATATCCTGGTAAGAATGGCCACTTCCTTGGAAAGTGCCTGGGAAAGGTGAACGTGAGCATTTGGGTGCCTTGCAAGCAGTCAGTGCCAGTGGGGAAGAAGTTCAGTGCGGGTAAAGAAGTCCTGCTTGGAGTGATTATTCGGAACTCAGACATTCGCAGGTCATAAGAGGTTTTGTTCCCTTCAGAGTACATCAGCTCCACTTGCTGAAGTAGGACAAGCAGAATGAATTAGCCCCGGCTGCAGCCAAACTCTTTATATGTAAAAGAAAAAAAGCAATTAAATATTCAGTCTGATTCTTGGGTTTTGAATTACCCCCATTTGTCTTTCCCTTTGAGCATCTGCTTTTTATTGCATCGTGGCCCTGCCTGCCGTTTATCTCTCCCCGTCAGTCTGTATCTACGTGTCATGTGACTCAAAAGCAAAGATTAGAGGAGAAAAATATCTCTGTATTCTAAGCCTGGCAACTTCTATTTTTACCCACAGCTGTTGGAACTGATAGCGAAGTCACAGCTCACATCCCTGAGTGGCATTGCCCAAAAGAACTTCATGAACATTTTGGAAAAAGTGGTATTGAAAGGTGAGCTCTCTCTCTCTCTCTCACCCCTTTTTATAGGCATGGGGATGGACAGATGGATTTTCCAGCAGAGTGGACATGTCATTAGATGTAGGGGAATGTGAGTGGATGGAAAGGAATCACTCCAGATGCATCTCAGATCCCAGATGAGAAAAAGGCACAACTCATGCCCATGGCAAAGAGTAAGAGCACCACCCTCCTGTCCTTTTCCTGAAATCATCTACCCTGCCGTAAGCCTCTCGGTTTTCTCAGGGTCAACACCTGTCCCCACCTTGGATACCAAGCCTCTGGAGCCCAAATCCCTAGAAAATGGAGCTGTGTACAACGCAGAAGAGATTCCTGGGCTCTTGGAGCTAGAAGGAACCTTGGGTTTTTGGATCAACTGAGTCATTGTACATATGGGGAAACTGAGGCCCATGAGAAAGAGTGATTTGTCCAGATCACACAAAGAGTCATCCATCCAGGATTAGAACCCATGCTCCCAACTCCCCTATGCTCCTGCCAATAACCATCTAAACGGGATGGCACAGCCGGGCAAAAGCACCTGCTTTCAGCTCAGGTGAACCGCTGGTGTGGGTGGAACAATGAAAAAGAAAGAGTCTTTGTAGAAAACTAGGGAGACTAGAACAAAGAGGGACCCAGATAACGGAAACTCTACCCGGTAACCTCGAGTGCAGAAGCTTGGCCAGGCCGAAAGGAAACCGTATCCCCAGAGGCCGTACCCCGGTAACACGAGCAGCATACAGAAGAAAGGCCCCCTTACACAATGTAGGGTGTCCCAGTGGCCTAACTATTATTTCTCTCTTTCTTCCCCACCCAAGTCCTGGAAGACCAGCAAAACATTAGACTAATAAGGGAACTACTCCAGACCCTCTACACGTCCTTGTGCACATTGGTGCAAAGGGTCGGCAAGTGCGTGCTGGTCGGGAACATTAACATGTGGGTGTACCGAATGGAGACGATTCTGCACTGGCAGCAGCAGCTGAACAACATTCAGATCACCAGGGTAAGCAGGGCCGCCCAGCTCAGCCTGGCAGGGGAAGCTGCAGTCGGCTCTTTATCTCCACTCTGGTGCTGAAGAGCCTGGACCGTTCTATTCTGGTGCTGTCTACTGAGTGCTGGAGGGGGCTTCCTGATAACGGGAGGCTGGGAAGAAGAATTTGGCGAGACAGGATCAGAGGGTGTGAAAGAGGAAACGTGGTGGGAGACCCGGCAAGTGGGCTTTGGGGAAGAGGCTGGCTGTGCCGCTGAAATCTTCAGTGCCGTTTGCAGGTCTCTCCTCTTCAGCCTTTTCTTCTTAAAGCCTGTGTTGTTTGCAGCTTTTGGATGCTGCTGCCTTGGATACAATAGAGCGGTGGTGGCCGTGGCTTGGAGAACTGGTCCCAACCTTTTAAAATTCTAGTTCCGAATCTCAAGGGTTAGGTCAAAGGAAGCCTTTGATTAAAGACTATGAACATACATGTGAGAAAACACATGAGCAATTCTAATTCAAAGCCCCCCCCACCCCCACCCCCACCCCCAAAAAGAAAGAAAAGTCCTATATTACCAGCTTAACTACTATCAGTGGTTTCTTTTCGGTTTTAACTTGGCCCTCGGTTCTCGTCCTCTCACCCGTGAGCAGGAGGACCAAGCCCATAAAAGCTGTGAGGAGAGGCGGGGTAATCTCCCAGGGCTCACTAATGGACAGGCGCACTTAGGCCGCTCATGTCGCACTTGGCTGACTTATCTAACCACTGACCACGGCTGCTTTAAGTGGTTCCGGGACCCACGCTGATAAAGTTTGGGTCTGCCCCACCTCTCCAGAAAATAACATGAGAAACCTCTTTGACCTCTTTTAAACGATTCTTTTGCTAAATGAAGTTTTCCCAATGCAGTGTCCTTGAAATTACTGTTCAAAACCTCTCTGCACCTTGGTTTCTTAAACTCTGAAACAGAGGCCTCATAGTATGTGACTTCCTTAGAATCACACACATGCATACACATACACACATGCACACACACACGCAATGCAGAGCACAAGCCCAAGTAATGTATCAAAAGCGATCTCAATTCTTAGACTGTTATAAAATAATACAAGACTTTCCTATGAGCGTTTATCTGATTTGTTTTAAATTATTCCATTCCCATCTCTCAAGGGTAGGCATAGTTTGACCCTGTAAATTTGAGGCCCAAGTTTCCAGCTTATCTCTCACAGAAAACCCACTTACACTTTCTACCTAATCTCTGGCACTCTCTGTAGCCTGGACTTAATACTTCGTGTTTTTTTCTAAGCCCAGAAGAGAATTACCCAGCCAGTGATATAAATGAGCAAGTCCCACTTGTCCCAATCCATCTTCCCTCCAGCAACTTTGGGACACCCAGTGGATGTCACTTTTGCCCAGAGCTGGCCTCTGTCCCCTCTGTCCACCTCTCAGGAGCCCCTTGACCACATCCACCCACGTACCTTGCACTTCCATGGGCTGACTTCCCCAGGGGCCCTTTCACTTGACCCACACACACTCTTGCGAAGTAGCATTGTAGTTTCTATTTCTTCATTGGAGGTGAGGGGGCCAGAGAAGTTCAGTGACTTTCCCCAAGTAACTCAGCAATTAGAAACAGAGCAAGGCCAGAACCCTGGACTCCTTATTCCTAAAATGGCAAAGATTTCTTAACATCAGTGCTTTCCAAACTTTCTTTCAATCCAGTTTTCTTCCAACTATTTATTCAATGATTCAGCTTTTTGCAAATCTTTTAAATCCAAAGAAATCCCACATAGAGCCGATTAAATACTGAAGTTCATCTCATTCTGCTCATGGTGCTCCACTAGGCCAAGCTGTTCTCTGCACACTCTCAGCTTGGTCCTGGCTTGGACCTTTTAACTTGTCACCTCCCCTGACCACCCAATCTGTTGAAGCCACTATCATCTCACCTCCTCCAGAGCAGTTATTACCATCTGAAATGACCTCATCTGGGGATTCACACTGTGGTCTCCATCCACTGCCTCATCAGCTCCACAAAGAGAGAACATTACCATCTTGTTCCCTGCTCTGCCCCCTCTATCTGGCATAGAGTAGAAGGCAGTCAATAAATTTAGTTGAATGAATGAATGATTAAAGGGAAGTTTCTGCCCACCGCCTGCCTGAAGTACTTGTGAGATTTAAGAAGTTAATACATGGAAAGCACTTGGAACTGTGCCTGCCATGCAGTAAGTATTGTAAATGCATCAGCTGTTATGATTATTAAGGGCCCACTCTGTGGCGGACACTCTTCTAAGTCCTTTACATTCAGCAGGATGGGGCAGAAGTAGGTTTATAGTTGTATGTGAAACAGAGTTTATTCTTGTATTATTCTTAATCATATTACTTTCTGTATGAACCACTGTAAACCCACTTTTGCCCCACCCTGTATATCAACCCATCTAGTGAATAACTAACTGTAAGTAGGAGTCATCACAATAGCTAATAGTTCCTGGGCACTGTGCTAAGGACTTGCGTGCATCCGCCATTCCATTCCTCCCAGCAACACTGTGAGATACGCGTTTCCTCATTTTGTAGATGATGGAGTAGTTAGGAATAACCTGGCCGGGGTGTCGCCACCTTTAAGACAGAGCTTGGGGATTGAACCCAGACCTCTCTGCAAGGCTGTGCTTTCATCAACGCTCTCTCCTCCCTCAGGCCCTCCTTCTTGACCCTCCTTGGCCATGAGCTGCAAGATTTTGAGAGCAGGAAACCCTGAGAGTCTTGAAGAGCTTTTCATGCAAATGGTTGGAGAAAGAGAGGGAGGGAGAGAGAGAGGAGAAAGAGAGAAGGGGTTTAATTACTTCAGTCTGGACTGTATTTAAAAAGCTTACTTTTTAACAGTTTGGACCAAAGAAAAGTACTTTATTACACGAAAGTATCAGCAGGTGACATTTATATGAATTGCTTTCTAGTTGTCAAAGTTCTATCGGTATCTTCTTGTCCATAAAAATTTTATATCTAACTCTATGGAGTCAGTTTTTTATTGGCAAACTAATTAGTATAATAAAGGATGAAAAATGAAAAGCACGGGGTTGGGGGAGGGGGGTTAAATAGAATCACAGAGCGCTGTGAGCGAGGCAGGGTTTTGAAGCCTGTGGGCAGGGAGGACATAAAGGATTTTAGCCAAATGCTCGATCAAAGGAGCAAGAGTAACTTATTTTTCTCTTAAATGTTTATATTCAAGAAGAAGAAGGCACACAAGCAGTTAACCGCGTATCAGGAGTAAGGGCTCAGCATGGGGTCTGGGCAAGAATTTTGGAAAAGTTCAGGTTTGAAAATTTGAGGGTGAACTCTGCCAAGCGGACTTTAATAGGAGTTCATATAATAATTGGCCTGGGAGTTTTAACCAAAAAAGTAGATGCTTTGAAGTGCTGGGAACAAAGAGAAAACCTCCTGGCAGTTTTATTAGCTCACATGATCAGCAGCAGATGATAAACGACAAATAGGTCTCGGGCCTTCTGCAGCCCCGGCAGAGTCCTGAATTTTACAAACAATTGAAAGTTCAACCCTGCAGCCTGAGCAATAAAAATTGCCAAGTCATAGACACTTCTGATGAGTTAGGAGGCTGAAACGGCTCCAGACCTGAGCTTGTTGGAGCTAGAAGGGATCTTCAGAATCTTCTAAACCAATTCATTTTGGACATGGGCAGACTGAGACCCACACTTCCCAGGGGTACCTGGGTCCCAGATCTGTTGCATGTCCCTCCCATGTCAGTTCCCATACTTCTTCGTAGGCCATCTTTCCAGGTCCCCCGCCACTGCCACCTTCCCTCTACATGCCTGTCCTGCTTTGCAGGGGACACAGGATGGAACTGCTAATTGCATGTCCCCCAGGAATCCTGGTGGTCGGGCTTTGATGTGCTGCCTATGGAGTCTAGTTCCCTAGAAACTTGAGAAGGAAACTCGATACCCATTCCCAGGATATTTTCCCCTGAGCTAAGGAAGGGTTTCTTCATTCTGTACTTCTTTTCCTGTGACCCGCAGAGGTGACAGAATACTGAGCTAAAAATGTCAGTAGTGCACACTCAGAAAGCCCACCCAGGAATCAACCACAGTCTCAAGTGATTTGTGCTGACTTCTTATCCAGATGGCAGCATCCAATTGATGCTCAAGACCTGTCAGCAAATACTGAGGACTGTCTATGTAGAGATTGCTCGCAGAGTGCTTTCTGCACACCTCCTAGGTAGCATTTAACAGATTTTTCTAGAAGTATTTGCTTGTTTCTGGGTCTCTCGCCTGCCTAATGAGCCGTTGCAGCACCTCCAGGGCCAGCCCATAGTAAGCCCTCAAAAGGTGTTGCTTGTGCTGGGCTAGTCAGCAAAGAATACTAAGTTAGACCCTGGCTTCAGGGATGGGGGTCTGGGAGGGATAACATGAGCTCATCCAATTTAAGCAACAAAGGGCTTAAATAAAAGTTCAGGAATATAGTTGAGAAGCTCGTGATCAATTACCAAGGCATTATCCACAGACAAACAGTGTTCAAAAGGTTCCGTGGGGCCCTAGGTCTGAATAGAGATGCCTCCATGGCTGGTGGTGGCATTTAGGCTACCAGGGTTCTGGGTGCCATTTTCACAGGGCGAGTACATGTGTGCACACACGCAAGCATACACACACACGCATACACATACACACACACACAGAGACCAACCAGAGCAGGGTCGTTTTGCTGCTGCTGTTGACCTATTTAATGATTCAGGTGTCATTCATTCCACAGATATTTATTGAGTGCCGACTATATGCTAGGCGCTCTTCTAGGCATTGGGGGCACAGCAAAGAAAAAAAGATCAAACGTCCTGCCTCCTTGGACTTACATGCTAACAGCAACGTGGTATCCCGGCTTCCTTTTGTAAAAGGCTGCATTATACAAACCAAAGGGGGCCTGCAGCCAGAAGCACCTGAGAGAGAGCCTAGGGATTCTGGGGAGATGCAAAGAATAAGGCCTGTGGGAGTCGCCAGAGCCAGAAAGGCCTTTCGGAGGAAGCGTACCATTTGGATGGGCAGAGAGGGAGGGCAGGGGGAGCGGAGGCCTCGTGGGCAGCGTGTTTGGGTGCTGGTGAGCAAATCTGCTCAGAGGGTCAGTGGTCACCAGGGGCCAGTGAGGTAGGAGGCTGGGGTGGCGGGCAGGGGGTACTCTGTCCAGGACAGTGAGCTCTCACAGAAGGTAGCGAATCTCCTAATTGAGTGAACTGACTAAAGCAGGAGAAGCCAACGTGTGCTGCTGGGGAAATCTTGAGTCAACGCATGAGGCTTTGTGAAGCAGGAAAATCTCCTGGCGCCATTCAGCTCCAGCCGGTCCAGGCTCTTCTCTGTGGTCTCAGCCATGGGCCCTGTGTCTGTGCTTAGGGCAGGGAGAATTGCTGCTTTGATGTCTGATCAATAAACCAGTGTGAAGATGGAGGGTGAGGGGACAGCTGCATCCCTGGGGGCTGTCGTCTGGTGACCTGCTGCTCTCTGCCCCAAGACTTAACATCACCTTCTCCCCGCAGCCTGCCTTCAAAGGCCTCACCTTCACCGACCTGCCTTTGTGCCTGCAACTGAACATCATGCAGAGGCTGAGCGACGGGCGCGACCTGGTCAGCCTGGGCCAGGTGGGCCCCAACCTGCACGTGCTCAGTGAGGACCGGCTGCTGTGGAAGAGGCTCTGCCTGTACCACTTCTCCGAGCGGCAGGTCGGTGCGGCCCGCGGACACTCCTTCCTTCTCCCCCCTCCTCGGTCCCCACCCTCAAGCTTCCTTGGCCTCTTCTCAAGCTTGAGGTGTGGGTGTCCACCCTCCAGGGCTCCCTGGTTTGATTCGAAAACAACAGTCGGAGAACTTTCTAAATTGTGTGTGTGATATTTTGGTATTTTTTAGGTGGTTTTGATGGGCGGGGGGGAAACACACCTTCATAACCATCCACATTTTACAACTTTCTAAAAAAAAAAAAAATTCACAAATTGACCCCAGTCCTTCTTTTCTGTAACAAAGTAACTTATACTTTTATGATATACTGTATTACAGCTAAAGTACTTTTACAAGTGGTATTTCATTTTATATTAATGACCCCAGGAAGGGAGGGTATCATGATGCCCACTTTAAACACATGAGGAGACTCAGGCCACAAATGGCTGAGTAACATCGAAATTAGTGAGGGGTTCTCTAGTTGAAGAAACTGGCCTTGAATTTGAATTTGGGCCTCTTGACGCCAACTCTAGGCTCTTCCCCCACCTCATGCTGCCTCAGTCTTGTTTTCCAACTTCTTTATATAGAAGTGTGAGGTCAACTAGTTCTGCTCATGAAGCCTGTAATATTTAGATATAAAATAGAGCCACTGTGTCAGGCAGTCACTGCATCTCCCTGGAAATGATCACTCAAGCTAGAGCAAAGAAAAGATTGACATTGTTCATTGAGATCACCTAAACTTTAATTTTTTTTAATTTATTGATTTTGAGAGAGAGAGAGAGAGAGAGAGAGAAACATTGATTTATTGTTTCACTTACCTATGCACTCATTGGTTGTTCCTTTTATGTGCCCTGACCAGAGATCGAACCCACAACCAACATTGGCATATTTGGACGATGCTCTAACCAACTGAGCTACCTGGCCAGTACTAGCCAAATGCAGTTTAGTGGAGGTCACTAGACAGATGTCACCAACCACCTGTTTCCTTTAAAGACTGATTAAAAGTTGTTTATCAGAAGCTTCTTCTTTCTATCTTGGCTATTTCCCCTTAGCTATTATAGGATAGAGATGAAAAAGGAGGGAAGTGGTGGGAGCAGAACTTTCAGAACCAGAAAACCACAAGCCCTCTCCTTGTTGAACTCTCCTGCAACGACTTTTATTTGATATTTAGATCCGCAAGCGATTGATTCTGTCGGACAAAGGACAGCTGGATTGGAAGAAGATGTATTTTAAACTTGTGCGATGCTACCCACGGAAAGAGCAGTATGGAGATACCCTACAGCTCTGCAAACACTGTCACATTCTTTCCTGGAAGGTATGTTCCTCGGAGGTGGCAGCCACAGACCCCTTGCCCAGCCCCTAAGAGACAATAGTACCAGCCATTACAACGCCAACTCCTTTCCTAATTGCAACCTCCAGCTGAAGGTGAAGATAAAACCAGTTCTTTCCCTGGGGAAAAAAACTTTCAAAGACCATAATTTCCTTTGCCCCCCCCCCCTTTAGGTTTATTTTTTTTCTGCAACCCACCCACCCCCAAATTCTCCTATCCCTGCACACAAGTGCACATGCGCGCGCGCGCGCACACACACACACACACATACCTCTTTAGTTTTTGCAGAATTTATGGCATTCTTGGCAGAGGGATGTTGTTTTGAGTTGGGCAATGCCTTATGGTGCTCCAAGCCAACGAGATGCTTCTGAGAACTCAAACCTGACCTTGATGTTCCTTTGCAGGGCACCGACCACCCGTGCACAGCCAATAACCCCGAGAGCTGCTCCGTTTCACTCTCTCCCCAGGACTTTATCAACTTGTTCAAGTTCTGAATCACAGCCCATGACAACACTTCCGAAGGGCTCCCTGCTGATTGGATGTTGGGAATACAGAGTTTGGACACTTCATTTGTAAATAGTGTACATTTTAAACATTGGCTCGAAGCTTCTGAGATAAGTCACGGAGAGGACACTGGAGGGGAGAAACGCAGTCACTGGCTGGGAACCTAAGAATATGGACTTCTCATTAGAATTGGTATGGAAAAGCAGAAATACTGTAAATAAACTTTATTTTCCCTAACGATTTGCCAGCAAGATGATAAGGGCAGGAGTTCCGTGTCATCGGTGAAAGTGGAATTCTCTTGATGGTCACGGGAACTCCTGTATATAGAGTTCCTCAGAGATGCGGAAGAAGAGGGCAAAACTCGAATACAAGATAGAACACGCTTTGTTTACAATGTGAAAATGTGTTTTAAAAAGAAAAAAAGGAAGAAGAAAAACTGCAGATGAGAAATCCCTGGGCTTTTGGTTTTGATTTTGGGTTAGCTTTGAAAAGGCAACGGAAGTACCACCCATCTTACCCCCCCACGGGCACACATAGGGCCTTATCTTATGAAGATATCACACAATAGTCTACCTCGGAAAGCATACAGCGATCTCTCTGACACAGTGCGTCGTCCAGTAGGCAGTGTCTGTGCGTCTCGTTTTCTCATCAGATAAAAAGTGATTGAAAATGGAGGGGGTCTTGGAGGCAGTCCTCATTAGGCTCCTTGGGAGGTGAAGGGGGCAGTCTTCAGAGTTGCCTCTCTACTAGAACAACCTCAAAACATGCAGGCCTTTTATCCTTTCATGTCATAGCTCATTCAGGGCAACAGAAGGCCAATTAAAAACCATCCCAGAGGATGTCCAATCACAGAAAAGAGAGAATTGGTCGCCCCCTGCTGTTTAATTTCTTGGCATGTCTGCTTCCTGGGGCATCTTCTCGGATAAGCGTCAGCGTATCTCTGTGGACTGGTCGGAGCCAGAGTGCTGATAAAGGCCTGTGAAGCAGGTTTGACCTGTCAGTGGAACCCTTCCTCTCGATGGGTGATGAGCTGAGGAGCTTTCTTTTCGTTATGCCCCACGTCTAAATGTGGTCGACCTGCGCGAGGGCTTCTTGCAGGATGATAACATAAAGCCTGGCGTTCCAGCCAGATAAGGAACAGAGGTGCTTAGAGTTCATCCTAAACATGCTTTGTACCCCAGGGGATCTTGCTTGGCCAATACCAGTAGGTAACTACGTGGGAGAAAAATCTCAGGATGTAATGAGTTCGTTATCAAATATTCCTGGGATAGGGTGGGGAGTGTTTTTGTTTTTTACTTTTTATAGAACTTTGCTTTTCTACAATAATGTACATATTTTTGCCATTGTATTTGCTTTGCCTTTTTTTTCTTGTAAATAAAGTTGCCACCCTGCATGTGCTTGGAAAATAAGTGAAGCAAAATAGGAACTTGGTTCACATCCACTCTGAGAGTCAGTGAATCCTTAGGGGTTGAACTTGGGGTGACCTGAAGAGGGGAAAGATGGGTAGGCATGCACAGAAACAAGCCCAGGGACCAGCTAGTGATGTGGGGCCGTCGCATGCCCTTCCCTCAACACGCAACTCAAGTACCAGCATTTGGAAGAGAAGCCAGTTGTTAGTCGATGCTCCTCACTTTGCAATGTTTGTGCCCACACCAGGGTTTCTCAGTAATTTTTTCATGATCACCCTCCAGGAAGAAAAAATTAAATTGAATTTAAATTCTCCCTAATGAGAAAAATTAAATATTAAACAAAATCTTATTGGGTGATATTGAGCTTTGGGGTGCCACAAACCATTGTAATACTGAGAGGTGTTTGCTCTCCTCTCTCCGCCGAGTCAAGATCACACTGAGAATGCAGGGTCTACAGTGAGGAATTAAAAAGCTTCCATAATTCAGACAGCTTTTCTCAAGTGTCTCGGCTTTCTTAAAGTTGTGGGGTGAGAGCTTTGGAACCTTTGTTTATAATTTTAGGGTTAGGTGTTCATGGCCTTCCACATCTTCCCACCAACTCGTGACCTCTGACCCTTCATGTTGATCAAGGAGGTGGCAGCTCCAGGGCACCTTCAGGTTTACAGTCCCAGAAATGTCACCTGCTCTGGACTCTCAGCACAAAGCTGGCGAAGCAGCCTCGGTGGGACTGTCCGCAGTCCTCATGCTTGCTCAAGGCAACCCCTACCACAAGTGACAGGGTTATGGTTTTCTGAGCTGTTTGCCTAGATGGTGTCTCTGGGCTCTCCCATCTCCTCTGGTGTCACTGGAGGTGGTGTGTGACAGTCAAGAGGAATTTTTAAGGAAGAAAAGAGAAAGCGACATCTGGTTCTCTTTCAGTGGAAGAGGAGACTAAGAAGGAAAAGGCAGGTGCAGAGGGAGAGGGAAAGGAATAGAAGTGGCATCTCTTTGAAGCTGTGGTTTGTGTGAGGGCAATGGGGACGCGCATAGCTGTCACAGAGCATCCGTGTTGGTAGCAGTGCAGCATGGTCAGAGCCTCCCCTGTAAGTAAAGTGAGGTAGGAAAAACATTCATGTTCCCTGGGCACTAATCATCTACAGAATGTCTAGGCAAACCCTCCTAGGACAACCCCACCTAAAAAATAAAAACACGGAATCCCTGTCTCAGAACTACTGGTCTAAAAGCCAGAAGGGACATGCCAATGGAAATTGCTGGAAGAGAGAGACCACTCTGCTCTCTTTGCTGTCCACCCCAATCCTGTGGAGTAACATTTGAGATTGATGGAAAATATCAAGTAATTTGGACTTCCAGAAAAGGAAGCAGTTTTGTACAGAGGAGTGTGAGCAAATCCACAGGCATGTTATCATTTGGTCCAACTCAAAGGTCGATGAGCAAGAGCCTAGAGCTTCTTGAGACTGGAGAACAGCCTTTGAGGAGAGGAGAATATGCGAAACTTGGGCGTGTTCACTTTATAGTGAGATCCGGAAAAAAGTGTAATGACATCTTAAACTAGACTGGTTATTACTCAACGCTGTTACTTTGAGCAGATGGACCAGTCGCGTGGGAGGGCCAGTGGCAGAAATTTCAAGGTGTCAGTTGTGCGGTGACATTTGTTTCATGATGATCAATTTTATATTGAAGTGGCTCAGAGCAGATATTTTAGATGAGCTGGGTTTATACTGCAAAACTGAACACAAGTGCGGGCTTTGCTTGGTGGTGGTGAGGTAAGACAACGAGTGTGTATTGCATTACTGCCACAGCTGTCATCTTTGTAGATTCAAAAACTTTTTCACGGCAAGCTTGCTGTTAACCACAGGCTCCTTGCTCCCGTTGTTTTTGTGGGCGAAGAGAAAGAGTTTGGAATTTCATTTGTCTGAGCAAGGGGTATGATATACAAGAAGGTCAATCATTTCAAGACATGTTCAACGGTATATCATCCTTAGCGTTCAATACAAAGTTGATCAAAATATGCACCTGAGTTTATATTTTCCTGCCAGGTTGTAGGGCAAAAAATGCCTTGCTATGCAAATACTCTCTTTTATGTGTCAATTTTTTTAACTGTAACTTTATGTGTGAATTTTTTTTCTAATGAAACTATATCATCAGTTTCTATGTCGACATCTGTTGTTTTGTGTGTGTTTTTAATCTGTTTCCAACTCCCTGAGTCTGTGAACCATCCCTCTGACTGGATGCTGGCCTAAAATCCTATTAGTGTTTAAACAGACTTCAGAGATACCTTGAACCTCTAGGCAAATGCAGACCCGTGACTTTTTGATATATCTTGGGCCCTTGATGTCTTCAACAAACAAGATTGTAATCCCTCTAAATTCGTTTTCTGTAGCTGCTTTCTTCTCTGTTTTGTTAAGGAAAGTAAACCCCCCATGGTTTTCCAAGGAAAGGAAAGTCTTACCCCAGACTTTAGTGCTGGAAGGGAGGTTAGAGATGTTGAAGTCTGGTCCTCCCTGTGCCTCAGCCCCCCTGGTACTCAGTGGTAGACCTGCCCGTAAACCTGGGGTGTTCTGAGGCCTTGACTTTGTGCCCCCTGCCCCCACACCTTTCTGTGTGGCTGGAGACACATAAAACCAACATGATTCTTCTCAAGACCTTCACTGAGGAAGGCAAGCATGAGGGTCCGGTGTTAGGCATCTGGCCGTCACTTTTCCAAACATTTTAGGTCCCTGGTTCTTCCTGGAGAAATCCAGGAGCCACTTAAAATTTTTACAGGCGTCTAACTCTGTGCGAGCACAGCATTCTAGTGAGTGCAACCTGCTGGCCACAAAGTAAGCAGCGTGTTTTGACAGATTCATTTTCCCTGGGTACTTACATTTTAATTATAAAAGTGGCCCTTAAGACAGGTAATAGCTGAGCATTTGGCTTGCCTTCTAGAACCTGACGTTCTGATGATTACCAAGCAGGCATTTCCTCTCTCCTTAAACTGAGAGGTACATTTAATCCACCCCCTCCACCTCCCTGTCCTCTGGTACCTGCTGTGGAGCCCATCCCGTGAGCCTCTATCCCCGAGGAAGTTTGCTCTCTGCTAAACCTCATCTCTACTAAGCAAGGCGGGGAGGGGAGGGGGGCGGGATTATTCCATGAGACAGCAAGGAGCAAGGAACCACGATATTCAAGTCTCTGTCTGCTGGACATTTTTCAAAGTGTCCTTGAACTCAACTCAGCAAACAAAACTTCCTGAAAAACCTCTCAAAACTTAGGCCCTGCTCCATTTGGCCAAAACTGGATGGCTGCTCCAAAACTCTGAACTTCTTGAAACTCCATCTGCTACAACATTACTCCTGGAGTGTGAACGTGACTTTTTCTGTCTTCGAGTATAGAAATGTTTGTTTAATTAACGATACACAAGTCTGTTAAGCAGAAGGCTCCAAGCGGTGTTCTACCCTTGAGCACTCTTGGCGCCATCTTGATTCTACCAAGTGCCAATCACCCTGGCTCAAGGGGGTATATTCAAGTCCATGTCCTAAGCTTAGACGCTTTTCTTTTTTAATGACAAATAGTACAGGGGGTTGAACATTGTAACTGAAAGTATAAGGTTAGATCAATTACATGCAAAGATGTTCATTTAATATCGTGTGAGCTGAGTCCATCTGTATAAATTATTTGCACACTTTTCTTGCATGATGAACTGACATTTTTATAGTTTGTACCAGACGGTGGCATATTTTTGTAAAACTTTTTGACACTGAATTGCAATAAATGTTTTTCCAACAATACACACTGGTGCATTTTTGGTGTATATCAATTCCAGTTGGCTTTTTATCATACTGAGTGTGTTTATCTTTTGCCTCGCTAGGCTTATATGCCTTCTCCCAGAAACTTCTCATTGTTGTAAAATTTCTAGGAATACATAAAAAAAGAAGCTTGCTGCTGGGTACCAACCTGAGTCAGTAATACAGCATTATGCTTACATGAGATATTTCTATATTTGCTGTTTGTATAGTACAAAGATTAGGGAATAATGAACTTTCAAGTTGATATCAATGTTCTCACCAACATTTAATGAATAACTACTATATGCTAGACTCTGCAAGGCACTAGGAATAGGATGATGAACAAGACTCACATGGTCCCTGCCTTAATGGAATTTAGGTTCTAGTGAGAAAGACAATAAAAACAAATAGGAAAAAACAAAATTTGTAATAAGTGCTATGAAGGGAATAAAGAAGGGCTGAGACAGGGAAGGGGAGAAGGACTTGGCCCTAGAAGAATAAGGGCATGAGCATTCCAGGAAGAGGAAATGGCTTGTGCGAGGTGCAGATCATGGCCCTGCCAGACAAAGAACACTCTTACCCCCATCTCAATCTCCTCAACTCCAAGATGATGATAATCATTTATTTCTTATGGTTGTGGGGGTCAAGTGAACTAGTACATGTAAAGTACTTGGAGCCAGGCATATAATATGAGTTCAATTTACATCAACAATTATTATTCCCTGAGCCTGAAAAGGGGGTAAAAATTACACTGTGTTCTAAGTTGGGTGCGATTTGCTCAGGTGACTTACTTGTGGGTAACTGTCTCAGTACATTCACTCTGGAACGTACCCTGATCCTGCCACTAACTCTCCACCACAAAATGGCATACAATGTTCATGAGAGGTAATTTTTTAAAATTTGCACCAGGATCACAAAATTTCACCATTTCAGAAAAAGCCCATGCATTCTTTGCTCAGGCTGTTCCAATGTGCCTAAATGCTGTTCCCCCGCCCCTCTGTCTGGTAAGCTTCTGTTGCTTGTGGGGCCACCTCCTTGCTGTAGCCTCCTCAAGTAAATCTCATCTCCCAGAACATTCTAATCCTTTTTGTGGCTGTGTCTAGTACCTAGCACAGTGCCAGGGCAGAATGAATGAATAAACCCACACATCATATATTCATTAAATGCTTTTAAAGTCTCAGTTATAACCACACACTTACCTTTGGCTAGAATGAGAATCAGCATGAGTTTATGTATATAGGTCCTCAGTTAAAAATTAATAGTAGTTGATGAAGTAACAAGTGTAGAGACTCAGTATTCATTAAAGTTTCTTTTAAGTGCAACTAAGTCTTTACAAGTCTAGTAAATTTTCATACAAAATAAGAGGGCCTTCTTTTACTGTTTGAAAAACTCAAACTGAACAGACCAAAGTTTCTTAAAAGAAAAAAAAAAGTCCTTTAGCAAACTTACTAAAAATTCCTTTCAAGATTTTAAAGCTGCAATTATAAATCTAATGAATTTGCGTTTTTTATAAGCACTTCAAATAACTGCTCAGAGAAGCTTTAACCCTAATAAGCAAAACATTCCCAAATAAAAGTCATAATTTATAAATTCAATAACTTAAGCATAAATATACCTCCAATTTTCTTTAAAAAAAAAACTCTAACAAGGTAAAATTATTATACCTTTCCACTTAAAATCACATCTTACACTAATTATTATTTTAAATGGACATAAATCATGCAGCTACGGTAGGCAGAACAATGGCTACTGAAGATGTCCACATCCTACTCCCCAGAGCCTGTGAACGTTAGGTTACATGGGAAACGGAAAACGCGGGTGTGATTAAATTGGGTGCTTTGAGATGGGGAGATCATCCCGGCCTCTCTGGGAGGGCTCAGTGCAATCACGGGGTCCTTAAAAGTGGAAGAGGGAGGCAGAACGGTGTAAGTGATGCAATGTGAAAAGGACTCATCCCGCCATCGCTCCCTTTGAAGATGGAGAAAGGGGACCACGAACCAAGGAATGAGAGCAACATCTGGAATCTGGAAAATGCAAACGCAAGGAAACAACCTTCCCCTAGGGCCTTGGTCGGCAAACTCATTAGTCAACAGAGCCAAATATCAACAGTACTTCTTCAAAATAGACTCGCCCAGGCTGAAAACCGACTTCTGCGCGTGGGCCACGAAGTTTCAATTGCACTGTACGTGCGCCCACACGTGGTATTTTGTGGAAGAGCCACACTCAAGGGGCCAAAAAGCTGCATGTGGCTCGCAAGTCGCAGTTTGCCGACCATGGCCCTAGGGCCACGGGAAGGAACGCAGCCCTCCCAACACCTTGACCGAAGCCCAGTGAGATCCTTGTTCGACTTCTGAACTTCTTGTGCATTTGTGTTATTTCAAGCTACTAACTTCCATGGTAATTTGTCACAGCAGTAACAGGCAACCACGACAGTGAATCTGACAGATTCTGTAGGGTGCCCAGCAACCCATCTCTACAAAGCTTTTCTCTATCTATTCAAATTTCCTTTCAGACAAATTCCCAATGGCCATAGCTATGTAGATGCATAATAGATAGATAGATGATAGATAGATAGATAGATAGATAGATAACTGATTGATATATAGATAGATAGATAGATAACTGATTGATACATAGATAGATAGATAGATAGATAGATAGATGATAGATAGGGATAAATATGCTGTTGACTCTATTTCTCTAGAGAACCCTGACTAATATGAGCTCCTAGAAAGAGAACAAGGGCAAGGACAGGCTAGAGGAAGGCTTCAGAGGGCAGAAGGGAACAGAAGAAAAACCAGAGGGAGAGCAGAATCTAGTGGCTGTAGGAGGCCATCAGCCAACTACCACATCCTGAGAAATCATATTGGCAGATGCCAAAGAGTAAGTGCATCCAAGCAGTCCTCTTAACCCACATACAAGTGTTTGAGTGGCTCCCCTTTGTACTTTTCAAACTTGTATTCAATTGTTTTGTCTACATCTAACTATTCAGTTTTTCTTAATTGCAAAATTATTCCCAGGAGCCCTATTTCCTTCAAAGAGTCCGCACAGCATGCCGATCAAGAGCACAGAATCGTCCTAACCAGTTTGGCTCAGTGGATAGAGCATCAGCCTGCAGACTCAAGGGTCCCAGGTTCGATTCCAGTCAAGGGCATGTACCTTGGTTGCAGGCACATCCCCAGTAGGGGGTGTGCAGGAGGCAGCTGATTGATGTTTCTCTCTCATCAATGTTCCTAACTCTCTATCCCTCTCCCTTCCTCTCTGTAAAAAATCAATAAAATATATATATTTTTAAAAAGCACACAGAATCGAAGAGGCCAGTGAAGATGGAGGCAGAGGCTGATGTTATACACCACAAGCCAGGAACACCACCACCTGCCACCAACTACCAGGAGGTGGGAGAAGCCGGGAAAGACTCTGCCCTACGGGCTTCAGAGGAAGCATGGTCTCTGACACCTTGATTTCGGACTTCTGACCTCCAGAACAGAGAATAAAGTTCTGTTGTTTCAGGCCACCGGGATTATGGTCATTTGTTATGGCAGCCCTAGGAAATAATACACTACCCCACAGTTTGGTGACTTAAAACAGCAGTAATTATTATTTCTCCTGGTTCTGTGGCAATCTGGGTTGGGCTCAGTGAGGTAGTTCCGCTGGTCTTGCTTGTGTGTGGTCATTCATGTAGCTGCAATGACCGGGTGGCTCGACTAAAGCTAGAGTGGCTAAAATGGCCTCACTCACATGTCCCAGCCGTGGTGCTGGCTGTCCCTTTACATGCGGTCTCTTGTCCCTCAGTGGTGTAGCTTGGTATTCCTTATGTGGTGGGGGCAACAGCCTAAGAGGATGAAGATGGAAGCTGAGAGGCTGCATGAGGCTTCATCTAGAACGCAGACAACATCACTGCTGCCACATTCGTTAGTCAAAGCAGGTCACAAGGCAGCCCAGCTCCGCAGAGTAGGGAGATAACCTCAGTCTCTTGATGGGAGGAGCTGCAAAACATTGGGCCATTTTAATCTGTTACAGCATCCAAGAGAAAAAGTAATCCTATCCACTTCAAACTTCACATATTTAAGCAGAAGTCTTGTCATTCCTAGCTAAAAATACCCATTTTACTGGCAGAGAAACTGAGAATGGATTAAATTGACTCCTTCAAAAAAAAAAGAGTAAAGAATCTGAAGCCAACCTGCCTGGGTCAAACCCTCCTCCGCCATTCCTAGTTGTATTGGACACTGGCCAAACCTTGCCACTCCTCAGTCCCCTCATCTGTAAAATGAGGATGATGACAGTACCTGCACCGCAGAACTGCTGTGAGGAGTAATAGGGCTGACGCAGTTGATGTGATTAATACACTTTGTGTGGTGAGAGCAGTGGTTAACACATAGTAAACTTGGCAAAAACATTTCTTCTATGGATCACAAGACCACTTTCCATTTTGTTTTTGCATCATGTGCTCGAGGCAGAAAAACCATGTAAAAATCACTGTCTATAAAAAGAAGCATAGTGAGTAAATCAATGACCCCCTCAAACTGTTTAAACCAGTGAGTGGTCTCTGACCATCCCATTAAATAATTTTTAAGTATAAACGCAATCTATGTATATTTATTTATCTATGCAGTATTCACTAATTATTAGCTAAATATTAACTAATATTTCAAAGCATAATGAACACTTAAGAGTCATTATTAGTAGTGATAGATATAAATCCACATTTCAAATAGTTGTGATCATTTTGAACTTGCTGGCCAATTTTTAGTCAGATCTCATTAGCTTATGGTTCACACCGCAGCCAATGAGGAGGTGAGCTACAGATCGGATCTGAGAGGGACCTTATAAAATAAACCAGGCTGAGGCTCGGATACTGGGATGAGACTGCTAATAACCAATAGGAGCTGAAACGCTGCTGCAGAATTTGACCTGAAGGTCATCAAGAAAGCCGTTCCCATGGAAGCCACAGGAAGAGCCATATAAGATTGGGAGCCAATACTGAAAAAAAAATTTCTTTTTCATGCTTACACCCCAGACTGAGATTTCCCAGTAAGCTAGTTAGAGCCATCATATTTAAGAAACCCATATATTTATGAGGAAGAGGCATGTATATAAGCCAATTAATTTTCATATTCTATAATCAGGTATACATGAATTTCAGCAGAGACATAATAATACTTAACTTATATCGAATAGACTTTTCTGTGTTTCAATTTTCTCATCTGTAAAATGGGAATAATACTAGCACTGCCTCCTAGGATGGTTGGTTGGATTAAATGAGCTATTTTATATAAAATAGTGCCTGGTGCAGAAGAAATAGGACACGTGTTAGTGTTCAATATTGTAGTTATTATTGTTACTTTTATATCGAATAGGTAGGCACTGTGCTTGATTAACCCAACAATCCTATGAAAGTGTACTAGTTCTTATCCCCAAGTTACAGAAGAGGGAAGTGGGCACCGTAGCAGAGGGATTCAAAATTAGCCTGTCTACATCCAGAGTCTGTGGAGCGTAGGGGTTAAGAGTGGCCAATTTTGCTGGGCACTTCCGGGAATGCGAAGGCGAAAGTACTTTTTCCAAAACAGCAACCGATAAAATGTAGTCCTAAAATAACTTGCAACCCAAAAGCCTGGCTCCAAGCTCTTTTAAAACATTTGCATGAATTCTTCACTCCTGTCACAATTAGAAAGGACAGAAACTCATCATGAAGTCCTGGGCATGCAGATGTGAGCTTGCTGGTCGGTGCTACTGGGGCCCATCCTGGCGTGTTGGTCCTTCAACCCCGCAGCCCGCTCTTCTGCAGAAAGCTGCGTCCTGCTCCTTGGATGCCATACCCTCCAAAGAGGAATTTCAGGTCCTCCAAGTGTAGCCTGGGCCAGCTGTGCCTGCTCGCTGTGTTTATATAACCATCCATCCCAGCTCCCAAACAAGGGATGCTGGTACTGTGTAATTACAGGCTTGCTGGCCTGTCACAGGGGAAAGAAAACACGGGTAATAGCTCCATCTGCCTGTGAAAGCCAATCTCTCTCTAGAATCCCAAGAAAGATCCTAGAAAAGGAAGCACCTGGCCAGGTCCCCTAGCACCACCATTCAAAACATCCATTTTTATTAAATAAACAGACTTTGGCCTCCCCCAAGCTAAGCATGACTATGGCCTCATGAATGACATCATCACATCTGGGTAGCATTTTGTTCAATGGAGTGGCTCTTATAAAGTTCCCAGTCATATCAATAGCTCTTAAACGTGTCCTTTAATCAAGAACAGCTAGAGTTCAACTTGAGAAGCATAAAAAAGACATGTTCGCTAATCCTTATTTGTCCATCAATCAGGATTTCAGATACCAAAACCATGCTTCTCTTTTTCACGCTAAGCGCTCCTGTTCACTGTTCTCATAGGGGAGGGGGAGAAGGTTCCAGTGAAATTAGGTAGACAGAATTAGGTATCAATTCTAAGATGAACATTCTTTTCACACATTTATATATATAATTTTTTAAATTGATTTCAGAGAGATGAAGGGAGAGGGAGAGAGAGAGATAGAAACATCAATGATGAGAGAGAATCATTGATCGGCTGCCTCCTGCACGCCCCACACGGAGCCTACAACCCGGGCATATGCCCTGATCAGGGATCAAACCGTGACCTCCTGGTTCATAGGTTGATGCTCAACCACTGAGCCATGCCGGCCAGTCCTCTTTTCACTTTCAATGTTTGAATTCAGACTGCATCTTACAATCCATGGCATCTTAGATTCAATGAAATACAGACTCATGATTGAAACACATGTAGCCCATCAATTCTATTCTTAAATCTTCCCCTGATTGGCCCCCTCCTCTCCTTCTCCACTGCTTTCTCCCCAAGAGCCCTCAGCATCGCCTGCCTGGAAGTTTGCAAGAGGTGCTCAACCTGTCTCCTCGTCTCCATGTAATTCTCAAACCAGAAATAAAAATCATCGTGGTACCCAATTCACATTTCCTAAACTGGTATTCCATGGACTACTTTCCTGGGAGGTGTTAATGAACCCATCATGATGAAAGACCTCTGTGGTCCCATAAGTTTGGGAAACTCAGCATAGTATATCCTCACCCTGTGTAACACTGCCCATGGATTGTTAAGGGGCCTTTTAAAAATGTGTTTTCCCAAAAAAATTATATGCTCAAAAGAAAATATCAGACAACTTTACGGAAGCAAAAGATAGACAAAGTAAACATGTCAAGTCTATAAGCATTTTTTTGTCGCACAAATTTATTTGGGACTAAATGTTGGTCTGAGCAATAACCTGAAAATTTTGAAGTGTGATCACATTCCTTGTCAAGAGAAGCTAATATAATACATGTTTTCAAGTGGCTTTTAAAATCCAGGGGGAAAACTGCGTTAACGACCAAGGGGCAAATGTATTCTAAAGAAAAAAGGCCCTTTCTTCCTGCCATTGGAATATAGCTTCCCAGCATTTCTGGAAAAGCTACCAACAAAGACAAAAAAAATTAGGTTTCAAAGTAGTCATTTTGTGGATGAAGGTAGAAACCTACAATCTTTCCTTCACCACATTTCATATTTAAACCTTCTATTTTTAACCTGATGGTGGGATTCATGGCTAATGCTTATGAGATCTGTGTCTAGACAGTTGAGAAAAACAGGAAATGAGTTACATTGTTGTAGCTTTAGAGAATTTAACCTTTTGTCTTCTAGCTCCAAGCTCTGCTTAAAAAAAAAAAAAAAAAGCCTTTCTCCTGAGAATTTCAGGGCCTTTAAGGAACTATAATCACCCAGGGCCTCTTCAGGGAGCAGAGACGGCTATTTTGGAGGAAAAGGAAAATAGAACATGGGTTCATGTGCTTGGACCATAAAACGAACGTGGCCACTTGGAGGACCAGGTTTACTGTCTGCTTCTGAATTCTAAGCACGTGCTTGCAGCTCTCTGATCATGTGCGCAGGGGCAGGGACAGCCTGGGGAACGCGACCTCCCTCTGTGCTGGATGCACAGTTTGGTGCTGCACGGCTTCAAATGTCCCCCAGACGCACATGAAAAAGCAGCAGCTGGCATTTGTGGGACGCTTTCTATGGGCCAGGCATTGAGGTAAGCGTGTCGCATATATTACCTCATTCAATCCCTGCAACAGCCCAAAGATGTGGTGACTATGATCACTCCCACGTTAGCCATGAAGAAATGGAAGCACAGAGAAGTTTAAGGGACCTCACAAGAGTAGCAGAACTGGCATTTGAACCCAAATCAAAAAACTTCTAGAACCTCTGTGCGACACTGGCATGCTCTACAGTTGCAGAGCTGTTGTCAGGATTAAATGAAATGATGTATGCAATAAACTTATCACAGTTGCTAGCCCATAATAAGCCTCACAATTACTGCTGTTATTTACATGTATAAGTAAAATAATGCTGCCCTTCAGTATTAAGTAGATGCTGGGACTCATCCCCCCGTTGTAAGGTGCACAGCACTTAGTGCTCCTAAGTAGCTATTAACCTGAAAGGAATTGAATAGTGGGGGTGAGGTCTCTTCTCCAACAACCTCGGCCATCTAAATCATAACATAAAACTGAAAGTAAACAAGTACTAGTGACTCTGCAATATTGTAGTTAACCTGTTCTACTTGTTATTGGAAGACAAACAGAAGCCTGCTTAACGATACTCATGCATTTGCCTTTTTTTCATTTATTGCATTCATTTATTCATTCTTTCATACATTCTTTCAACAGATATTTATCATGTACCTACAGTCTGCAAGACAATGAGCCAAGTGCAAGAGAAATAATAATGAACAACAACAAACAAAAAGTTCCCGACTGGTGAGGCTCAGTGGTTGAGCGTTGACCTATGAACCAGGAGATCTTGGTTCGATTCCTGGTCAGGGCATCGATGTCTGGGTTGCAGGCTTGACCCCTAGTGGGGGGGCTGCCTCAGGGTTTGCAGGAGGCAGCTGATTAATGATTCGCTCTCATCATTGATGTTTCTATCTCTCCCTCTCCCTCTCTGAAACCAACAAAAAAAAAATTTTTTTTTAAAAAAAGAACAAATAAAATGTAAAAAGTTAAACAATTTGAAAAATCAACATTTTTTCTCAGATCCATTAGAAAAGTGAAGTCACGGGGCAAAGGGTTGCCCTGAACATTGAAGAGACAGACAGGTACAGAGAATCATAAATGACCAGAGCAGAAGTCAGGAACTGGGGTAAGAAAACTCCAGCTATCACTGATGAATTGCTACCGCTCAGTGTAAACATGTCTGAGAGACACAAACTTTAGGAGGTGCCAGTCACCTTCCGGTGAGTTTTACCCCCAGGAGGAGTACCAGGTCCTCAAAATGACTGAGAAATATCAGCTCCTGCTTCCGGACAGAGAGAGAAAAGGACCGGTTTTAAACACATCAGAGCACTCGGTTCTTCTAAACAAGGCCTGCCCTCAGGAGAAACTGTTACAGAGCTTAATCTGAAGTTTTATCAGAGCCTAACACCCCTGGAGGCAGGGAAATGCCCATCTCCAGCCTCCTCCAGCTGCACTGCTTCCCCGAGGAGGGTGGGTCCATGCTGAGAAGCACTGAAGTTCAGAGACTAGGGTCCCCGGCTCATCAAAAGACAGAGCTAATCACAGGATCATAAAATGCTTCCCCTCGCCCCCTCACATTGCATTTACCTTAAAATGAATGTATTCACCACAGCTTTTTATACAGATACACATTGAAATAAATGTATATGTTTGTCTATATACAGGTATTTCTTGTCCACTGAGAAGGCCTAAAAGCAATGATGCTCCAGGAGCAACGAGCACACCCAGCACCAAGATCTTGATTTTATTTTATTTTTTTTAATATATTTTATTGATTGTTTACAGAGAGGAAGGGAGAGGGATAGAGAGTTAGAAACATCGATGAGAGAGAAACATCGATCAGCTGCCTCCTGCACACCCGCTGCTTGGGATGTGCCTGCAACCAAGGTACATGCCCTTGATTGGAATCGAACCTGGGACCCTTCAGTCTGCAGGCCGATGCTCTATCCACTGAGCCAAATTGGTTAGGGCAAGATCTTGATTTTAAATACATTCTCCAATAAAAGAGTGATTGTCGGGGGGGGGGGGGGGCGGGGGGGGCGGCGGATGTTGCTTCTAAGGTCAGGGCAAGGAAAATGCAGGATAAGCTAGAATAACAAGGAAGTGCACGCCCCCCCCAAACCCCCCACCCCCGCGCAAAGAAAAGAAAGAAAAAGAAAGAAAGCGCTCAAGAATGATGGGGCATGTTGAAAGGATACAGGAGCCAACATGATTAAGTTCCCAAGGGGCCCACCGTCTCCTCATTTGCCCCAACAAACCCAGGGAGGGCAGAACTAAACCCCACCCTCTGTAATCGGCTGTCACAGGGCACTCTAGCCAGTTCTCTCTGCCACCAACTATAGGAACTATTTTTCAAGCTCAGTCCGTATCCTAAGGAAGTCCCCATCACACAGTCAGGGGAGGGTAAGCACCCAGCCTTTCCCCTGGGCAGCGAGGAAGGAGTCACAACATGCAATGAATGCTCTTTCCAGTAGCATCTCCCCACCTCCCACCCCTGCTTGTGTATTAAGTCTGGCTTAGGGGAGCGGGGGGAGCAATCCTTCGACAACAGGTTGACGAGAGTGCCCTGTTGTAGTGGATGCTGAGGTCTCTGCCCAGATCTGTCCTCAAGACTGAAGCCCACATTGCCTCCGTGTACCTGTGAAATCGCTCTAAGCCAGCCGTGGGCAAACTACGGCCCGCTTGAAATGAATAAAACTAAAAAAAAAAAAGACCGTACCCTTTTATGTAATGATGTTTACTTTGAATTTATATTAGGTCACACAAACACTCCATCCATGCTTTTGTTCCGGCCCTCCGGTCCAGTTTAAGAACCCATTGTGGCCCTCGAGTCAAAAAGTTTGCCCACCCCTGCTCTAAGCTGAAGAAAACTACCTCACCCAAGGTCATGTCCCCTTCCCAGGGGCAATGTGCATCCATGACTGGTTGGTCCATGTAGACGTATAAAGACCCGGCCTTCTTGCCTCAACAGGGGGCAACTCTGCAAAACCACCTCAGCTCCAAAGCTAATGGAGGGCCTTCGTGGTGACTGCGTTGAAGTTCAACCAGCCCAGCCCTACTTCCTTTGTTCTCCCTCAGGTGCTGATCCCCAAACACTCCCGAATAAACCTCCTGTACACGAGTCTCCATCAGAGAGTCTTTTCCTGGGAACTTGACTTGTAACACTTGGTGAATTCCATAGATGATGGTCAGTCTCACTCTCACTTTAGAATCTGCTAACTACTGAATTGGTAGCCGAGTCAAAATTGAGGGAAAAGAAGTCCCACTTAGCACCATATTTATGATAGTAACAACCAAAGAGAAACTGATTAATAAATCATGGCAAAACAGCTTCATGAAATATCAAGTATCCCGCAAAAATTGTAAACATTTTATAGCAAAATATTCCAGAAAAATGACAATGGTCTAATTAATATTAAGAGAACAGAAAGTTGATTCTGGATTGGGAAAAAAACAACAAAGAACATCTTTGGAGGAATTTGAATATAGACTGTGTATTAGATAATTGTTGCATCAACGCTAAATTTCTTGGACAGGATCATAATATTGTCAGGCAGAAAAATGTCTTTGTTTTTAAGAAATCCTGCTGAAGTATTTATAGGTAAAATCTTGTGATGCTTGCAACTTGTTTCCAAATGGTTCAGCAAACAATCATGAGCAAGAGAAGAGAGAGAGAGAGAGAGAGAGAGAGAGAGAGAGAGAAGGTAAGAAAGAGGGAATAAGAGGAACAGAGCAACCAAAGAGCAAGAATATTCACTTCCTAGTGATCTTATTCCCATTCCTGTGCTAAATGCTCCCCCTTGTGTACCAAAAGGGCAGAATGCAGTCATTAAAAACTCCCCTGCACAGTGGGAATGCAAGATGCCAAGATTTAAAGGAGGCCATCAAAGTGTGGCATGTTTTAATGTATTCTTTCCCAATCCCCAAACAACAGTGCAGTTCACATCACCCCCCACTTTGCTCTCCATGATGGCAAACTCTGACCTTCAGTTCTGGTGGAGGGAGGGCAGGGTTGGCAAAGGGGCGGGGAGGATAGTACCGATAGCCTTGCCTGTGAAGGGCACAGGCTCCGGAGTCAAGTAGATCAGGGGCTGCATCCCACTTTGTCCACTTATTGGCTGGGTGACCTCTTAGAGCAGTGGTTCTCAACCTTCTGGCCCTTTAAATACAGTTCCTCATGTTGTGACCCAACCATAAAATAATTTTCATTGCGCCCTAACCGGTTTGGCTCAGTGGATAGAGAGTCAGCCTGTGGACTGAAGGGTCCCAGGTTCGATTCCGGTCAAGCGCATGTACCTTGGTTGCGGGCACATCCCCAGTAGGGAGTGTGCAGGAGGCAGCTGATCGATGTTTCTCTCTCATCGATGTGTCTAACTCTCTATCCCTCTCCCTTCCTCTCTGTAAAAAATCAATAAAATATATTAGAAAAAATTATTTTCATTGCTACTTCATAACTGTGATGTTGCTACTGTTCTGAATCGTAATGTAAATATCTGATATGCAGGATTGTCTTAGGTGACCCCTGGGAAAGGGTCGTTCGACTGCCAAAGGGGTCGCGACCCCCAGGTTGAGAACTGCTATCTTGGTGCCTCAGCTTCCTCATGAGTGAAGCAGGAATGATAATGGAATGAAAGGGTAACTGGGAGGATTAAATGAGACCATGCAGACCAAGACATAGCATAGGGAGTGGTCCATGGTCTAATTAGAGTTCAATAAGCATTAACCAATTATTATGACCTATTAATCTCTTCTTGAGGAGGCTTCTAAATGAGTTCCTTAGTGCCTTGTGCCTTGTAGAGCATAATTTGAAAAATACTGCCCTAAAATATTGGATTTGTGGACTTTACTCTTCGGTGCGAATCCATCCAGTGTTTTTTGGACAAAACTATTACTAATGACATATGAAAGACAAAAAATAAATTTAAAAATTACTCTTCAGGGATACATGCACTGAAAGGGTTATGTCGCTGGATTTATCTTCCATCATAAGTGATTTTCAAGAAAATAGACTTTTTGAGTTCTCCACCAATTTGCTGCTCAACATTGTGTCTCCTCTTCAGCTTTTTTAAAAAATATATTTTATTGATTTTTTACAGAGAGGAAGGGAGAGGGATAGAGAGTTAGAAACATCGATCAGCTGCCTCCTGCACACTCCCCACTGGGTATGTGCCCGCAACCAAGGTATATGCCCTTGACCAGAATCAAACCTGGGGCCCTTGAGTCCACAGGCCGACACTCTATCCACTGAGCCAAAGATGCTAGGGCTCCTCTTCAGCTTTTGACACTCTAATCATGGTCTCCTCCAGGGCAGTCACTCTCACACCCGTATCAAGATGCCCAAAGCAGACCTGCAACAGGGACTGTAGGGGAGGGGGATTGGCATCCGCTGTATCTTCTGAAGAACTATTTTGGACACACGAGATGACAAAAGCCCTGAGCAGCGTGCCTGGCAGATCATTAAGTATACTTACTAGTAAAAGTAAAGGTAAGACGAAGACAGAGCACATTAAACATGCTATTTTCTTGCTCGACCAGCATTGCTCAGTGGTTGAGCATCAACCTGTGAACCAGGAAGTCACAGTTCAATTCCTGGTCAGGGCCATGCCCAGGTTGCAGGCTTGATCCCCAGTGGGGGGCATGCAGGAAGTAGCCAGTTAAAGATTCTCTCTCATCATTGATATTTCTATCTCTCTCTCCCTCTCCCTTCCTCTCTGAAATCCATAAAGATATATTTTTAAAAACCTCTTATTTTCTCCTTGCTTCCTTTTCAATCTTCAACTACTACAAACCCTAACAAATTCTCAAAAACAAAATGTGCAGATCCATCCTTCCCTCCCACCCTTTCCACTGAGGCCTCCCCAGCCCTGACCTCCATCCATTTGCATGTGGAGCCCTTTTCCCTCTGGTCTCCTCCCTCTCTCCCCGCAACCTGCCAACCACAGTGCAAGGACACTCCATGCCTCCTGTTTAAGAGCTCGCCACCAACGCCCCCTCTTTCCTATAAGATTAAGCCCTAAATCTCACCTGGTGGTTCAAGGCTCTCTGGTATTGAAGACACCTGTATGCCAAGACAGGCCACCCATTTCTGTGCTAGGTGCTCACTTCTATATCCACCGTGTTCCTCAGTCTCGAGGCCAGCATGAGAAGGAATGCCCTGATTTCGCCTTTGCACTTATTCCAGTGTGTCTGGATCTATGCTGTGGTCATTCTGGAGCCAGACTCAGGTTCAAATCCCGTTCCTCTAAGTATTAATTGCATTCCTTTGGAAAAGTCGCCTGTGCCTGTTTTCCCATCTGAAAAACAGGGATAATAATAATCCCTAGGGTTGTTGTGAGGATAACTTTATACACGACAAGTGGCTTGGAGTAGTGCCTGATCCTAAATGAGTGCTATCCTTACAGGTTCCCACAAGTTGTTATTTTCAGATTCTTAAAAGAAATCGAGAAGTAGCTACTAAGGTTTTTCTCTCTTTCTGAACCTTTCTGCACCCATATTGCAGCTCAAAGCCACATATGGCCCAGAAACACACCCCTTATCAGCACACACAGCTCCTGAGCTGATGACAGGACTCACTCTTACTCACAGCACTGAAACCAAAGGTGAGAACTGTTGAGCAAACAGCTAAGAGCAGTAGAACAGAAAAACAACTTGGGGCATTTTTTCTCAATCCTGTCTCTCCTCACCTGAACATGACCTTCAAGTTCTGTCAGTGTGGCCTTGGCCGATGTGCCCAGTTGGCTGAGCATCGTTCTGTGTACCAAAAAGTTGCCAGTTCATTTCCCAGTTGGATCCCCAGTAAGGGGTGTGCAGGAGGAAGCTGATTGATGTTTCTCTTTCACATTGATATTTCTCTCCCCCCTGCCCCCGCCTTCTCTCTCTCTCTCTCTCTCTCTCTCTCTCTCTCTCTCTCTCTAAAAAAATTCATTTAAAATCTTAAAAAGACAAAGTTCTGTGTGTATCACACATCCTGGCTTTTCCTGCTGCTCAGTGCAACTTGAACTACAGATAGCCTCTGAAGCTTTACCTGTTAAAAGCTGTGTTTGTTAAAAAAAAAAAAAAATTTTTTTTTTTTTAGTTGTGTGGGTAAATGTGTGAGGGGAAGGTGTGATTTATTCATTTTTTACTTCAATTCTATTTTTAATAAGTAATATATTACACAGGTCTCACAAATCTTAAACACACAGACGAACATGCAATGATATTTTCCTCCCCTCGCTGACCTCAGCTCCCCAGTTGTCTCCAGGGGCAACCAATGTTACCAGTTTCTTTGGGATATTGGATATTCTTTTAGATATTATACATAAATACAAGCAAATACATTTATATTATTTCTCTTTGTGTGTATGAGATATGGAAGCTTTATTCTTTTTTATTTTTTATTGAACTTATTTGGGTGACACAGGTTAATAAAACTATATAGGTTTCAGGTGCAGAATTCTATAACACATCATCTGTACACTGTTTTGTGTATTCGCCACCCAAAGTCAAGTCTCCTTCCATCACCATTTATCCCCCTGTACCCTCTTCTACTTCCCTCCCATTTCTCTTTTAATACCCACTCTCTCACTTGCTTTCTAAACTTAACTTTACTAACTACTTAGCACATGCAAAAGAATAATAAAAACAACCATCTTCATTTATTTTCGTATTTTCTTCTCCAGTTGTATCATAATTCATTCCATCAGTTCCCACGGAGGAGCCCCCAAGTGGTTTCCAATCTTTTGTTATCCACAATCCTATACTGACTAACCCTATTTGTCCATCATCCTACATAAGTGTAGTGTATCCATAAGATCCAGTCCTACATGGGAATTACTCAGTCAAAGGGTATGTTCATAGGTCACTTTTAGACTTAAATATCTGGATTGCCCTCCATAGAGATAGCACCAAATTGATTTGTTCATTTTTATGTTGCCAAAAAGCCTAGAGGTTCAATAGCTGGCAGTCATTTAAGTGGCAGAGCTAAGAGGATTTGGAAAACAGAAAGGATCTCTTTACAATGACATTTATTGGGTTGTACACTTGAAACCTATATGGTTTTGCAAACCAATGTCATTCACAATAAGTTCAATTTTAAAAAATTACATTTAAAAAATAAGCAGTATCTATTGTTTTTTAACCATGAGGTAATCATATCAAACAACTCCTGGCTTCTTTAGTGCTTGGTGAAGAGTCCAAACATATCCTTTTATTCTGGTTTAATTCCTACAAGGATTGATATTGCTCGGAACTGCCCAGAAGAATTCTTTCCTGTTATGAGGTAATTATTGACTCAAGTTCCACAATACTCTTTTGCAACTTTGCTTACTTTAAAATGCCTAATGCCTTAGATATTTAACATGTGCACCTTGGGTTCCAAGTTTTGAAATAAAAATCCCGGCCATATACAAGATCACTCGACATACAAAAGCATTAGGAATAAGCAGGGTAGTTATTTACTGAAGTACTTGTCCGGAAATGTAGCCACTGTCGGATTACAGGAAACTCTGAAAGGGAACGTCACAGCCTCTGGAATTTGGCGTTGAAGACTCAGTAACTAAATACAGTGAGTTAAAGTGATGTTCCCCAAACCACCATTGCTTCTGATCATGAACCTATTCACAGCAAAAGAAGTGAGTCCATGTGCTGTGGTGCCCCAGGATGCTCTCTGGTCTGACCATGTCCCCGTGACCCAGAGTAGCTGGTCGTCTGGATGGTAGAATGAATGGCCCATGGAAGGCTGAGGCACAGTACCAGCTTGGGGACACCACCCGTGACACTGGGGTTCTGTCCTGTAGGATATGCTTTGAGCCAGTGACGGTGCTGCCAGAATTCATGGGTCCGGGCACCAAGGGACAGAAGTGAGGCATCTCTGGCTGCTAAACGCATTGACCCCTCTCCAAATGTTTGCTTCCCTTCTCTGTGACTTTGAACCAAATCCCCTTCGGCTTCAAGTAGCAAGAGTGACTTCTGTGATCTGCAACTTAAGTCCCACTGGCATGCTTACTGAATCAGCACAGCTCAGGGAGCGGTCTGAGCATCTGTTTTTGTTGTTGTTGTTTGTTTGTTTGTTTAAACAAACTATCCAGTGAATCTCAAATTCGAAAAGTTTGAAGTTCACTGATAGACGTTCTTTGCAGTCACTACAAGGTAGGTTACTTCGGGTGAAGAGCCTTTTTTTTTTTTTTTTTTTTTTTTAAATTAAATCTTTATTGTTCAGATTATTACATTTGTTCCTCTTTTTTCCCCCCATAACTCCCCTCCTTCCAGCTCCCACCCCACCCTCCACCCTCACTCCCCACCCACTGTGTTCATCCATAGGTGCATGATTTTTGTCCAGTCACTTCCCGCATCTCCCACACCCCTTTTTCCCCCAAGAATAGTCAGTCTATTCCCTTTCTATGTCCCTGATTCTATTATAATCACCAGTTCATTCTGTACATCAGGTTATTTATTCACTTGATTCTTAGATTCATTTGTTGATAGATGCATGTTTGTTGTTCATAATTTGTATCTTTACCTTTTTCTTCTTCTTCCTCTTCTTAAAGGATACCTTTCAGCATTTCATATAATACTGGTTTGGCGGTGATGAACTCCTTTAGCTTTTCCTTATCTGTGAAGCTCTTTATCTGACCTTCAATTCTGAATGATAGCTTTGCTGGATAAAGTAATCTTGGTTGTAGGTTCTTGGTATTCAGCACTTTGAATATTTCTTGCCATTCCCTTCTGGCCTGCAAAGTTTCTGTTGAGAAATCAGCTGACAGTCGTATGGGTATTCCCTTGTAGGTAATTGAGCCTCTTTCTCTTGCTGCTTTTAAGATTTTCTCTTTGTCTTTTGCTCTTGGCATTTTAATGATGATGTGTCTTGGTGTGGTCCTCTTTGGATTCCTTTTGTTTGGGGTTCTCTGCGCTTCTTGGACCTGTAAGTCCATTTCTTTCACCAGGTGGGGGAAGTTTTCTGCCATTATTTCTTGAAATAGGTTTTCAATATCTTGCTGTCTCTCATCTTCTGGCACTCCAATGACTCTGATATTAGACCGCTTAAAGCTGTCCCAGAGGCTCCTTACACTATCTTCACACTTTCGGATTCTTTTTTCATTTTGCTTTTCCAATTGGGTGTTTTTTGTCGAATCTTTGGTTTGATTATTGTACTCCTCTGGTCTGCTATTGGGTATAATATTCTTTATTTCAGTCCGTGTATGCTTACTTTCTAATTTCTTTATCGTAGCATCGAGGGTCTCATTAGTTTTCGTGAGGTTCTGCACAAATTTATGGCAAGCCCTCAAAATTGCGATTCTTAGCTCCATATCCTCCATTTCTGTCATGTTTTTTTGTCTCCGCATCTTTTATGCTTTCTTGGTGCACCCCCTTGTGGTCTCTGTGCGCAGTCTTGTTCTAGCCAAGCCTTAATTGTTGTAGTTAACACTAGAGGGATTTGACCCTCAGGCCGACTGGCTATAGGAATCAGCTGTGCGGAAAACGTCTGTCTTCTGGGGAGGCGCTAATCCAGCCTTTGCCTGAGGCGATCGGCAAATGGCTGTGCGCAGGCTTTGGGCGGGGCGGGATCAACAGGGCGGGCGGAGGGAGCAGTTATGGCCACGCTCAGTCCCGTTCCCAGAGGCTCTGCTTCTCAGAACCCCGGCAGCCGCTGCAAACCTCGGAGAGAAAGCTGCCCTCAGGTTCCAACTGATGCCGGGTAATCCCGCTTCTCCCGTTTGAGTCTGGGTCCCTAGAGACTCGCCCGGATCTGGAGCCCAGAGTCTGAGGCTCACTCCCGACAGAAAACGACAACCGCGCCCTCAGCCACCAGCCCGCTTTCGCGCGCACCTCGGTACCTTTGTATTTTCCACACTGCGCCGCCTCTGAGCCTCGATTTGCTGTTCTCTTTCCTTCTAGTTGTAGAGTCTCTCTTCAGCCGGCCTTCCTGTGGTTCTGGGTGATGTCCGTTCAGTCTTTTAGTTGTATTTTTGAAATGGTTGTTTGCGGCAGCGGTCTCCGGTGTTTACCTACGCCGCCATCTTGGTCGACCGTCCGGGTGAAGAGCCTTAAAGGACACTTCGCCCAGGCCATGGGGAAGCTGGATGCTCCACTCCTGCTCCACAACAGGGAGCACCTCTCTAGTGATGGGAATTTGACTCTAGAATGTATGTGTGTGTGTGTGAGAGAGAGAGAGAGAGAGAGAGAGAGAGAGAGAGAGATGGGGGGAGGATGAGACTGGGAACTGGGTAAAATGAATGATGGCAACTGGACCAAGACTGGGAGGACCTGGTTTCCAATCCTGCCTCGCTAGCTATGTGGCTTTGGGTAAGTTATTTAAATCACTGTGCCTTGGTTTCCCCACCTGTAACATGAAGAGAATCTATCTTATACTGTTGTTTTGAGGACTAAGCAGGTTAATACTAGTACATACAAAGGGTTAGAAGGGCTATCTAGCATATATTAGGCACAGTGTTAGCTGCTTAAAAACACTTTACCATTCAGAGTATAAAATATTCTCTCTTATACACACACACACACACACACACACACAGTATCATTTGAGCTCTTTCAAAATAACTCTTGGCCCTGACCAGGCATCTCAATTGGTTAGAGCATCATCCCAATATGCTGAGGTTGGGGGTTTGATCCCTGGTTAGAGCATATACAAGAATCAACCAGTGACTGCATAAATTAGTAGAACAACAAATCAGTCTCTCTGTCTCTCTCTCTCTCCCTCCCTCCCTAAATAAATCAATAAATAAAAATTTTTTAAAATAACTCTGAAGGCAACCAAGGCCCAGAGAGGTTAAGGGACTTCCCCAAGGTCACACAGCAATTAATTAACAAAAGCATGTCTGTAATGGGGACTAAGGACTCAAACCTGATTTTTCCTGTATTCTGAGTGCAGGGCCTAAGCCACATCTGACCCCAAGGACATCACACAGAGCTCTGCACCCTGTGGGCCTTGAGAGGGAGGTGACTCATCCATCACCCATAGTTCTAGAAATGGTGTGTGCTAGAACTGTGTGACTGCGTTAACATTTTGCCCCTCAATTTCTTCCTAATGTTCTTCCCCGAAATGGCTCTTAGACTCCAGGTCCCCATGGAAACCTCAGGAAAGACTGCCTGCTGACTCTCAGTGAAATTCTGCTACAACTGCTTCCTTGATAACAAATGGATGTTATTAAAAGCCTGGCCCCAGCAGACGCCTGCTGTAGCTCATGGCAAAAGCCACATTTTCCTTGGACTGAGAGGGTGAAAGAGGCAGTTCACTCCCTAGCGCTAGGCTACTGTGAGCTTGGAGGGGAGGGGGGAGAGGTAACTGGAGCCCCAGCTGTCACGGTCAGACGCAGGACCGGGTGCTTTCCATACATGTTTACGACAGGGTGCTGGATGAGGTGTCCACGGAGCGTGTGAGTGACACGAATTAAAGCAACGCGTGATCATCTCTGCTATCTGCAGAAGTCATTTGTAATGTGCTTTCCAGACCAAAAGGTGAAAGAGTGGGGCTTGGAGTTGAGGCTTGAAAGATTCCAAAGGAAACCTGTTTGGAAAAGGACAGTGTCATCTAAAAAAAGAAACAGAATCAAAGGGATGAATTCAAAGAGCAAGAATTTAGCAGCATTTTCCCAACATGATCCAGAGATCCAGAGGAGGGAGGCTGGATCTTCCAAATTCCTTTGGGGACAGGAACTGCTTCTGCATTAAATATCTGAGGGCTGTTTGGGGAGTACCTACTGTGTCACCCTGTACTGGGCAGCAGCAGGAGAGGGGAGAATAAGGTAACGAGAGAGCTCCCAGTCTAGTGAAGCCTGTTAAAAAAAAGGGCTTTAAAACAAATAAATATACAGGATAATTTCAGTTAGTGATAACTGCTATAAAGGGGGTGGAGCGGGGGAAAGTAGTTAAGTAGCCTGATGTTGATTTGGGGCGATCAGCTTTCGATAATTGATCAGAGAAGGATCGGCTCAGTTGGAGATGAGACCTGAATGTCAGGGAAATGTCAGCCACAAGAAGATAGAGGGGAAAAGGAACTTGTGTCTGAACCCTGAATAAGGACAAAGTTCATTTGGCTTACTTCCCACAAGGCTCCTGTACCTCATGCAAAACAAGAGATATAAATGGATATCTGTGTTGAGGGTTCCTGAACATTCTGTGAAGGACAATAATTCCACAAATATTGTGGGGCACTTAGAGGGAGGCTTGCATGAGCACAGAGAATCTAACTCCACATGGTACCTCACCAAGTCTTATTTCCAACCCAGTCAAGTGTCTGAATGAGCATTACAAGTGTCTGAATGAGCATTACAAGTGTCTGAATGAGCACTGCATTACTTAGAGAAGGAGGGCTGAATCAAGAGTCATCAATAATTCTGTGACTTAAAAAAAACACACACACTTTTGCCTCTTAATGAACAGTTAGCTCCACACTATACTTTTCAGGCAGGTATGCAACTCAGCTCCACAGGATCATTCAGGAATCCAGGCTGATGGCGGCTCTGCTATCTTCAGCAAGTAACTTGTGAGGTCGTTCTAGTCATCACCATTCCGTCCAGTAGAAAAGGGGGAAACAGTAAGAGGAGTAGGCAGGCAATGCTTCACAAGACGGCCCTGTAAGCGGCACATCTTTCCCCTTACAATGGTGAGAACCTGGTCACATGGCCACACCTAACTGCAAAGGAGACTGGGAAATGTGGCACAGCAGCCGCAGACCGGTATAACTCTTTTACTCCAGAACAGGGACAGCAAAGTAGAGCCAGAGGGTCAACTCCTCAAATCCCCTGCTTCTGTAAACAAGGTTTTACTGAAGCACAGCCACACCCATTCAGTTTCATACATTCCACGGTGGCTTTACCTGCTACAAAGGTGGAGCTGAATAGTCCTGACAGAGACCTTAAGGCCTGCAAAGCCTGAAATATTTACTATATGGCCCTTTATAGAAACATTTGCTCTCCCCTTTTTCAGGAAAAAATACAACCTAGAATGGATTCGGTGGGGCAACTAGCAGTCTACACTTTCAAAATATATCTCAGAAATTGTTATAAAGACAGAAGGACGCCTTAGCTGATTTGGCTCAGTGGCTAGAGCATCGTCCTGAGGACTGAAAGGTCACGGGTTTGATTCTGGTCAAGGGCACATGCCCAGGTTGTGGGTTCAATCCCCAGTGTGGGGCATGCAGGAGGCAGCCGATCAATGATTCTCTCTCATCATTGATGTTTTTATCTCTCTCTCTCTTCTCCCTTCCTCTCTGAAATCAATTTTATATATATATATCCTATCTAATAGTAGACAAACATGGTAATTAACCATACCTCCAACATGCTTCCCATTGGCTAATCAGAGTGATATGCAAATTAACTGCCAACCAAGATGGTGGCTGGCAGCCAGACAGCTGAAACGAACAGGAGGCTTGCTTGCTCCAGTGATGGAGGAAGCCAAGGTTCCCTGCCTGCCGCTGCCAACCTCTGAGCTGCACTCTAAGAAACAATGTTGCAATTATAGAAGCTAAACAAACCCCAGAAACCTGCTTTCAGCCAGCCGGCCTCAGAGCTGGAGATGCAACAGTGTTTCAATTATAGAAGCCAAACAAACCCAGATACCTGCTTTCAGCAGCTGAGGTCTCAGAGCTGGAGCCGAGCCTCAGAGCTAAAGCCGGCTCTCAGTTCCAGTGACAGCCATAGAAGGTAAATAAATCCCAGAATAAAAAAGAAAAAAAGGAGGGGTTGGGAGCTTCAGTCACCCGCCAGCCTGAAAACGGCCCTCAGCCCCTCACCCAGACTGGCCAGGCACCCCAGGCCCTGAAGGGGGTGTGACCAGCTGCAAACAGCCATCATCCCCTCATTCAGGCTGGCCAGGCACCCAAGCGGGACCCCCACCCTGATCTGGGACACCCTTCAGGGAAAAACCAGCCGGCCCCCACCCATGCACCAGGCCTCTATCCCATATAGTAAAAGGGTAATATGCAAACTGACCCTAACAGCAGAAGGACTGGGAATGACTGGTCACTATGACACACACTGACCACCAGGGGGCAGACACTCAATGCAGGAGCTGCCCTCTGGTGGTCAGGGCGCTCTCACATGGGAGGAGCTCTGCTCAGCCACAAGCCAGGCTGATGGCTGCCAGTACAGCGGTGGTGGTGGGAGCCTCTCCTACCTCCTCAGCAGCGCTAAGGATGTCTGACTGCAGTTTAGGCTGCTCCCTGCTGGCAAGTGGACATCTCCCGAGGGCTGCTGGGCTGCCAGAGGGATGTCTGATTGTCATCTTAGGCCCAATCCCCTGGGGAGCAGGCCTCAGCCAGCAGGTGGTCATCCCCTGAGAGGTCCCAGACTGCGAGAAGGCACAGGCCGGGCTGAGGGACCCCCCCCCTCGCCCCCGAGTGCACAAATTTTTGTGCACCAGGCCTCTAGTATGTATGTGTGTGTGTGTGTGTGTGTATATATATATATGTATATGTATACATATATATATATATATGTGTGTGTATATATATATATATATATATATATGAAATTGTTAAAAAAAAAAGAAAGACACAAGGACAAAAATATTCCTTGAAACATTTCATGCCATATCAAAAGGCTAAAAACAACTCATAAAGAAAGGACTGTTAAATGAAGGACCATGCATACCACAGAATACTATGTAACTTTTTTAAACAATGAGGAAGTTCAGCATGTACTGATTAGAAAAATACCCGAATATATTAACTTTAAAAAGTAAAATTCAGAACAGTTTATTTAGAATGTTGCCATTTGTGGGGAGAATAAAAAACAGAACTTAATACATAATAAAAAATGCTTACATGGGCATAATAAAACTCCTGGTACGATATAAAAGAAACTGAAAACAGAAGTTGTTTCTGGGTAGCAAAGTCAGAAAACTGAAGGACAGAGTGGAGGGAAGTTTACTTTTCACCATATATCCTTTTATACATTTGAATTTGTACAATGTGTATGTACCATCTATTTTCCAAGTAATTAATTAAAAATTATCCTGGCTCGTGTGGCTCAGTGATTGTCAACCCATGCACCAGGAGGTCAGGGTTCAATACCCAGTCAGGGCCATGCCCAGGTTGCAGGCTTGATCCCAGTGGGGGGCATGCAGGTGGCAGCCGATCAATGATTCTCATCATTGATGTTTTTCTCCCTCTCCTTTCCTCTCTCTGAAATCAACAAAAATATTTAAGAAATTAAATGGAGAACAAACACAAAAGAGTTTGCCATTATTTCCATCCTGATCAACCCCTTCTGAAAGGCATAATCTTTCTTAAAAGCCATGGCAATGTCTTCAATCAGGAATAGTCAGTGCTGACTAGGGAACCACTTTATATTTCTATATTTGCATCCCTGTTCCACTGTATGTCACATGTTCAGATATACTTTATTTCCCTTATTTTCATAGTCAACTTGCAAACTGTATTTCAGCCCCCTGCTTTCTTGAAAGTTCCTCTTTCCAGGCAGTATTTATTCCGTTCACTCACATATGTTGAATATAAAAAGAAATAAACCTGACCTCAGAGAAAAATTAAGCACAGAAAGACAAAAGTAAAAGTTGCTAAGCCTGATAAAATAAACAACTTTGAACAAAAATCTTGTAAGGGAACCTACCCACCTTTCAGTTCAAACTGACAGTGATCCAATTCACACACGCTGATGAGAAAAGAGAACCCACTGGCTTATGTAACTGGATAGCTCAATAGCTGGAACTGGCTTGAAACACAGACAGATCCGGGCACTCGGAAATGTCCTTGGAGCTATGGCTCTGCTCTCGTACTGCTGGGTTGTACTCTGCAGTCAGGCCCTTGTCCTATGGCAGCAAGAAGCCCACAGACTCCCAAACCCCCAGGTCCCTAGCTTAGCAATCCTGATGGAGAGAGAACGCTCTCTCGGAACTCAACACAGCAAATCTGGAGAAGACTGTAGCAGGTCATTCTTAGACTTGTCTAAGGCTGGGTTCCAAGCCTGGCCCAGTTCAGGCTATATGTATGCCTTTACCTATGGGTCCCCAGAACTTCATGAAATGTGCAAAGAGGGGTTCCCCAAAAGGCGCTGTAGGAGTGGTAAGTAGACAGAAACAATAAATGGCCTCTATTGCTACTTACAAGTGAAGACTATGGCCCCTGGATATTTTAACAGGCTTAAAATGATACACCTTGCTCCTACCCTGGTTAGGGGACAGGGTTTTTCAACTTCAAGGCAAGGTAGCAGAGAAGGTCAAACTACCACACACACACACTGTCTGATTTGTCTGCACTAGACATAATTTTGAATACCATAGAGAAAACCTGCTTATGCATTAGCAAAAAAAAAAAAAAGCAATTTGTAAATCAGATGACCATCCTTTGGTCCCTCAGAAAACATTTCGTTCAGGACAAAGTATTTCCATGGTGCAGCCTGCCAAATTTTATCTTCTTCATTTTAGCCACATACTTTTCAAATCACCATTTGAAGGTCAACAAGATATACAAGTTTGAGGTCTATATTTAGCTCTAAATTATAAAATAACTTAAGAGGTTGTATTTGTATTCCTCTAACAAACATTCATTCACTTTCTCCCAGAATCTTCCTGGTCAGCTGAAACCAATGGGTACCTGATATTTCCTTAGATGGTTGATCCTTGAGTAAGTCATTTCAGTTGTCCCTCCACAAGGGACAAGGCAGGAAGTTTATATTAAAGTTTTTTTTTAAAGCAGAAAACTCATTTAAGATCAAAAGTTTGGGCATCCTAGCTATAAGAAATTACTTATTTTTTACAGTAGAATCAGGAAAACATAAATGAGAGCGGCCGCTATATGCTGGATTAATGCCAAACGTCTTTTATTTGGAATTATATGATGAAAGCCAAATCTCCAACACATCTTCAAGAAGGAAGATTGATAAATGTATTTTTTTAAATATTTTTTTATTGATTTCAGAAAGGAAGGGAGAGGAAGAGGGAGATAGACACATCCATAATGAGAGAGAATAATTGATCGGCTGCCTTCTGCACACCCTCTACTGGGGGTCGAGCCCAAAACCCGGGCATGTGCCCTTGACCAGAATTGAACCCGGGACCCTTTAGTCTGCAGGCCAATGCTCTATCCACTGAGCCAAACCAACTAGGGCTGATAAATGTATTTTAAAGCCATAGTTCCCATCTACAAATAAGAATATTCTTGGGCATCTCTCAGGTCATCAAAAATGACACAAAATCTTTAAAATCAAAATTAATTTTAAATCAATTTTATTTTTTTAAAAAAACACATACAAATAGGCCAAACTACATTCAAACCTGAGAGAGCTATCATCTTTTTAAAGAACTTAATAGTCCAAAAAGACTAATACTTACTGCTGATTCAGCTCACAGTATCAGCCCTCTTCAAGCAGCCACACAATCCCAAACATCATCTGGCCACCTTTCATGGGTATTAGAGATCCACTGTGTGATGAACCACACAGCCCTGCCCGCCAGGAGCTTACAGTGTAGCTGGAGAAGAGCTTAACATCCAGAACAGACACAAAGTCTACCCCTCTATCACAATGAAAGCAATTACTGGCATAAGTCATCACATGTTTTAACAAATGAGCCATTAGGACTATCTTGGCAAATATATACATTACATCAAATTTGAACCTGACAGATGAAAAAAAAAAAGTTTTTTCTGTTTTTGTTCATTCATGTTTCAAGTGAAATGAATTAAAAGAAGAAAACACAGTTGCAAACCAAATGTACCAGGAAGTTTACTGTTCGTGTCCCAGCACTGCTCCACGTTCTACATCCGGATGTCAAGTTCAGTCGTTTTGACTGCCAAAACGATGTACAAATTCAGACAGCGAGTAAACAGCTCCCCACCCTACCTTGGGGTCCATACTGATAAAATCATTCAGGTTCATTTTGGAATCTAAAAAGGTACATGAAAGAAATGTCCACTGAAAACACAATTTGGGTTTAACAGCAATAAAACCACCCAAAAGACCAAAAGTAGGGGGACTTATTCAAACGGCTAAGGGTTCAAGGTCACTGCTGTGGTATTCGTGTCGCAAATGTGAAAGCTTGATCTAATCAGGACAAAACAGTACACAAACCCAAACTGAGGGATACCCTACAAAATAACTGACCAGTACTCTTCAAAAGTTTAAAACTTGTAAGAGAAAGAAAGAACTTGTCACAGATTGAAGGAGACCAAGGAGACATAATAACTAAACCTAATAGCCTGGACCAGAAAAAAACATTAGTGGGAAATCTTGCAAAATTTAAATACTAAGTTCATAGTATTATGTCAATATTTTTCTTATCAACTGTATAATTTTCTTGGTTTCAATGATTACAGTTTACTCAGAATCTGAGTAAAATGTATACAGGAACTTTGTTCTATTTCAGCAAATTCTCTAGAAGTCTAAAGTTATTTAAAAATAAACAGTTAAATTAAAAAAAAATGCATAAATAACCAAACTGCCAATTTACAGGAAATTCAGAGGATACAAAAGAGACACCATTAGGAAAATCCAGACTGTTTCTCCCAGACTGTTTCTTCAACAAATAAATTATAAGAAATTACAACAAAAACAACTAGATAACCAGCAGAACCAGCAGTTGCACTGAAGTCATCAGAAAGCTGGGGATGCAGGATGACCAAGTACCCGAAATAAAGCACAGCCAGGAACCTCCAAGGAGAGATGGGCCAAAGCTCTTGCTTACCTGGGATCGATACCATGCCCCATGTGTGTCAGTAAGTAGGTCAACTAACATTTTTAACAAATTGCTAACGGAAACCTCAGCTTCTAACATATAAAAGTATTTGTTTTCGGGGCCCTTTAATATAATTAAATAAAAAATTATTACTATCTTCAGGTATTCTTACTTAAGAAGATCAATAGCCCAGCCGGTGTGGTTCAGTGGTTGAATGTCAACCTATGAACCAAGAGATCATGGTTTGATTCCCGGCCAGGGCACATGCTCGGGCTGTGGGCTTGATCCCCAGTGCAGGAGACAGCCAATCGATGATTCTCTTACATCACTGATGTTTCCATTTCTCTATCACTCTCCCTTCCTTTCTAAAAATCAATAAAAACATTTTTTAAAAAGAGTGTGTATAGCATTAAAAAAAAAAAAGACACCTTCTCCTCCCCATAAAAAAACCTTTCTTAAGCACAGTGTGCTGACCCTACCACTTTCTAGCCATGCACCTTAGGCAAAGGGCTCAACCTTCACACACTTCAGTTTGTAAATCTATCCAATGTGGAAAATAAAGCTGAACTCGTTGAGTTGTGGTGGGAAGTAAATTAATATGTAAAGGGGATAGCACAAAGCCTGGCACAAAAGAGCACTTATGACAGGGCAGTAGTCAGCAAACCCAAGGAATGACTCAAAGACCACCAGGGCTGAGGGGGTGGTGTTTCCTGAACGTCTGCTATGCACAAGGCTCTGAGTTCACAACCATGAGACGGGAAGCTGCCAAAGCACACGGCCCCAGACCACGCCCCCTACAGCAGGCTGTCCAAGACTGAAAGGGAGGCCTGTGAAGCCCTCGCCTAACCAAGGCTCGGTCCCAATTCTGATGCTGAGCCTGGAAGGCAGGCTAGTGGACCAAAAAGCAAGTCTAATATACATTTTTTAAATTACGAGAGCTTTTCACAGAGACCCTCAAAAATCAGAGTTTGATTCCTCTCTTAGTTCACTCCCTTCAAATATGCCAAATATGTTCTTACTTTCTTCCTTGCTGAACTCTGAATATTTCTTATTTCTGCTCCATTTTTCTGGCTGTTGCACAGCTTACAGAGCACTTTCCACAGACAGTATCAGCCATGTGAGGGGATGACCTCACCAATCAATGGCAATGCTGTGAATTACTCTCCACCATAAATAATGTTTCAACTCATGTGAATGCCAAACAATAGTACTAGGGTGAAGAACTCTTCATCTACTCAAATCTCAAGGAATTATTAACTGGACTGATGCCTAAAAGCACATAAAACCGGGTGAGTGGTACAATAAAACCTGCTAGCTCTCACCTCCTCCTAATGCAGATTTTGTTCTAGCGCCAGGGATCTGACACTTCACCCATCACCGGGATGCACTGGCGATTTTTTTCACCATAACATGAAGCCCTACCACAGCAAGGTGCCACTAGCCCCAGTGTTAATTGGCACAAACAGGCAGGTCTCCTAAAGGCCAGTGTCCCAGCAGTAAGTACATCCAATATTCTAGCAGGTGACACAGTCTACTACTCCCTACACCTTTCCTCTCCCATGAGGCCTTATGCCTTCCAGTCCTGTTCTCTGTGACTCGATTCCTGAATCTACTAAAAACACAGAAGCACACTTCCTCTCACCTCTTTACCCCTCAGAGGGTATACCCAAAAAGCAGTGAGGTTTTTGTCCTTGGTTAAGGGAAAAGGCTGATCTGCACAGGGACTGGCAATGCCTCCAAGGGCGTGTCGCTGGCTCACCTCCAGTTTGAATGCAGGGATATGACGGAGGAGGTTCTCTCCAGTTCCCACTGGAATCTTTCATGTGAGATCGGTCAGAAGCGAAGTTCTTCAAGTAAGAATCTGCGCGGATAACTCTAAATTTCCTGAAGATAAATCAGCGTTCATTGATCGCAGGGAGGTATCACAGTTGAAATTCTAGCTCATTTTTTATAAAGACTCATTTTCTATGACATGCACAAAACTAAGCAGGCATTTTTGTACTACTAGTAATATGCAAATATGTGTGTGGCTTGTTACCTCTCAAAGAAGCCATGAGAAATGAGCAAATGAAATCCAGAACTACAAAGGCACGAAATACATCTGCATCGGGGGCAAAACATATTATTTTCCGGTGCTGCCATGACGGCGTTCTCAACTTTGGCATCATAAGGAATCCTATCCACACACCACACACCCCCCACCACCCCCTCAAAAGCAAGAGGATGAGAGAAATCCCCCAAATGACTAAGAAAATGTTTGAGATCTTATCACACACATTTCTAAAAGACTGCCATCCTTTATACAATGGACCACCTTTAAAACTTTGAAACATTTTTTATCTTCTGTGTAGCACAGCATTCTCAAATATCAACTCAATGGTGACGCCAAGATAAGCAATCTTTACTAAGCAAATGCAAAAAGACACAAAACAACTCTCTATCACTGTCAAGGTCTCACGTCAGAAAGTAGGAAAACTCACCCTGAATTTCCTCACCTTCTAAACTGGGGATGGATGTCCTCATCGGACTTAAAGGCATCTTCCACATAAGCGTCGAAGAGGCAGGGAAATGGCAGGACAGTGTCGAGATCATAAATGAAGCTCTGTCCTCCACTTGAAACGTGAAGCAAGACAACATGGTAATCCTGAGGTAAAAGTTGCCGAAGTTAGCCAAGTTACTCTATGATGGTGAATTCCAAGGCTGTCTGAGATATAATGCATATACAGCCCCAAGAACAGATACAAGGCTAATACAGCCTTCTTAGTAAGAGCAAAATAAAATAAAGCAAACACAAAATCCTGAACACAGACCAAATGTCCAGTGACAGGGAACAGTTCAATAGACAGTGGAAATGTTTATATATATCAGAAACTCCTTGACCCAGCAATTGTACCTCGAGGAATCCACCCTAGAGAGCAATGACAATACACAAGTAAAGGTGTGTGTGTGTATGTATTTATACATATATAAAATCTCTGCAGCATTGTTTATAATAGTGGAAATTCAGAAAAAAACAAAAGCCCACCATGAGCGGTATGGTTAATAAACGATGATGCATGCAGCTATAGGATGGAGTAGCCGTTAAAAAGATTTTGGTAGATTTATGTGGAAAACAGAAAAATGTCCATGTTATATAGCTGGGTGGAAGAAGCAAATTGCAGAATATGCATATTATTTTTTAAAAGTTTATGTGGACACACATGCATTCAGAAGTACATATGCATGCATATGAATACAAGGATAGAGTCTACAAGAATATCCTCCCAACTCTTAACAAAGGGGACTGTTTTATACTAGATCTGTAGCTGAAGGAAAGAAAAATATTGGCTTTTGGGTTTTTTTGTTTTGTTTTGTTTCAATCAGCTAAAACCTTATGTGTAACCATTAAGGAATAAAGAGAGCTTTGTGCACACAGCTCAGACACTGTACGTGAATCCTCACTCTCACTCCCCGACACCAGGCACTGCCGGAAGGGATGTCAGGGTGGTTATCAAGGAACATGAGGGCAGTCCGGTGCTTTGAGTTCCTCAAAGCAAAAACGCTATCACAGAGAACAGCACTGTGCAATTAAAAGTTCAGTTATCTATATAATAAAACCCTAATATGCAAATCGACTGAATGGTGGAACAACTGCAGAATGACCATTTGTTATGACATGCACTGACCACCAGGGGGCAGATGCTAAACGCAGGAGCTGCCCACTGGTGGTCAGTGCTCTCCCACAGGAGGAGCACCGCTCAGCCAGAAGCTGGGCTCACAGCTGGTGAGCACAGCAGCAGTGGCAGGAGCCTCTCCCGCCTCCGCTGCAGGCGAGTGGTAAGAAGCAAGGGGTCCGAGGCTGTGAGAGCCCTGGACTACGAGAGAGATGTCCGCCTGCCGGCTTAGGCCTGATCCCCCCGAGGGGTCCTGGATTGTGAGGGGGCACAGGCTGGGCTGAGAGATCCCCCCCTTCCTGCCCCCCCCTCGAGTGCACGAATTTCATGCACCAGGCCTCTAGTATTAGGATAATATTCATAATATCATGTTACGTTTCTAGTACTTCAGAGCTTATAAAGCATTTTCTCAAATGTTATTTCATTTGACTCTGTGAGGTGGGAAAGATCATTCATTTATTGAGACTTGAGATGTACCATTGGAGCCTAAAGTGCTTCCTCTGGCTCCAATTCTATCTTAGGAAAGCAGAAATAGCTTCAGAAATGGATGCTCATTCCCTGTACTCCCCTCCTAATGCATCTGACCCTCCAGGTTTAATCGAAGAGTGGCTTCCCCATAACAGTCCGGTTTCCTTTCCCTGCGCTTGTTCATCTTATACCCACCCCCACATCTGCAGCAACCTTCCCCACGGTTCTCTCCACACCCATCACTCAAGCTCCAACTCAAAGGCTCTCTTCCCCGTAAGTCCGTGTTGTTGTTTTAATCTTCTCCCATCCCCTGCCAGAAGCAGTCTCTGCCTTATCCAAATTGTTTCTCAAGGCGTTGGTGCTATAGTGGTGAGCATAGCTACCTTCTAAAATCTGTTTCTCTCTTGACATCTTCTAACTCATGTTACAATTGTTTCGCAGTACACACTCCCTTCCCTATTGTTTGTGGGAAACTGTGCTGGTGAAATATAGATACAGAGGTGAGAAAGACAGCTCCTCACCCTCAGGGAGTTCCCAGAGAAGTGGGAAACACAAGTCAATGGTTGCAGGAGGCAGGAGAGCAGGCAGTAAGGGCATTCTGAAGGTGGCTCGCCTACTCAAGCCCTTCCACTTACCAGCCTCAGTTACCCTTTTATAAAATGAAGGTAACTAGCCCTAACCGGTTTGGCTTAGTGGATACAGCGTCGGCCTGTGGACTCAAGGGTTCCAGGTTCAATTCCAGTCAAGGGCATGTACCTTGGTTGCGGGCACATACCCAGGAGGGAGTGTGCAGGAGGCAGCTGATTGATGTTTCTCTCTCATCGATGTTTCTACCTCTCTATCCCTCTCCCTTCCTCTCTGTAAAAAATCAATAAAATATATTTTTTTAAAAAATTTAAAAAATAAAAGATAAATAAAATGAAGGTAACTGTAGCATGTACCTCAGAGTGTACTGGGAGGACTAATGAGATTATGTATGTAAATGCCTTATTTTATTTTATTTACTCATCTTATTTATTGGTAAACTAGATGCCCGGTGCACAAAAATTTGTGCACTCAGGGGGCAAGGGGAGGGGGGTCCCCCAGCCCGGCCTGTGCCCTCTCGCAGTCTGGGACCCCTCGGAAGATAACAACCTGCTGGCTTAGGCCTGCTCCCGGGTGGCAGAGGGCAGGCCCAATCCCTAGATGCAGCCCCTGGTCAGGCTCAGAGCAGGGCCGATTGGGGAGTTGGGGCGCCACCCCGTCATGCACAGAGCAGGGCGGATCGGGAGGTTGCGATGCCACCCTCAGTCACGCTCAGGGTAGGGCCGATTGGGGGGTTGGGGCACCGCCCCCTGTCACACTCAAGGCAGGGTCGATGGGGAGGTTGCGGCGCCACCCCCTGTCACACACAGAGCAGGGCCGATCAGGGGGTTGGGGCGCTGCCCCCTGTCACTCAAAGAGCAGGGCCAATCAGGGGGTTGGGGCGCTGCCCCCTGTCACAGAGCGGGACCGATCAGGGGGTTGGGGCGCTGCCCCCTGTCACTCACAGAGCAGGGCCCATCAAGGGGGTTGGGGCTCCGTACCCTGTCACACACAGAGCAGGGCGGATCAGGGGGTTGGGGCGCTGCACCCTGTCACACACAGAGCAGGGCTGATTAGGGGGTTGAGGAGTTCCCCCCTGTCACTCACAGAGTAGGGCCTATAGGGGAGCTGGGGCACCGCCCCCTGTCACACACAGAGCAGGGCAGATCAGGGGGTTGGGGCGCTGCACCTTGTCACACTCAGGGCAGGGCCAATGGGGAGGTTATGGCTCTACCCTGTCACACACAGAGCAAGGCCCGTGGAGGGGGGTTGGGGCACCGCACCCTGTCACACACAGAGCAGGGCCGATCAGGGGGTTGGTGTGCCACACCCTATCAAACACAGAGCCGCAGGCAATCAGGGGATTGGGGAGCTCCCCCCTATCAGGCACAGAGCAGGGTTGATCAGGGGGTTGGGGCGCCTTCCCCTGTCACGAACAGAGCAGGGTGGATAGGGAGGTTGTGGCCCCGCCCCCTGTCACACACAGAGCCGCAGGGCGATCAGGGGGTTGGGGAGCTCCCCCCTGTCACACACAGAGTAGGGCCGATAGGGGAATTAGGGCACCGCCCCCTGTCACACACAGAGCAGGGCCGATCAGGGGGTTGGGGCGCAGCCACTGTCACACTCAGGGCAGGGCCGATGGGGAGGTTATGGCTCTACCCTGTCTCACACAGAGGCAGGGCCTGGGGGGGGGGGGGGGGGGGGTTGGGGCGCTGCACCCTGTCACACACAGAGCAGGGCTGATCAGGGGGTTGGGGCACCTTCCCCTGTCACGAACAGAGCAGGGAGGATAGGGAGGTTGTGGCCCCGCCCCCTGTCACACACAGAGCCGCAGGGCGATCAGGGGGTTTGGGCGCTGCCCCGTCACGCTGATCCAGTGCCAGGAGGCCTCGCGGCTCCGCTGATCCCAGTGCTGGGAGGCATATTACCCTTTTACTTTATAGGATAGAGGCCTGGGGGCCGGCTGGTTTGCCCTGAAGGGTGTCCTGGATCAGGGTGGGGGTCCCCACTGGGGTGCCTGGCCAGTCTGGGTGAGGGGCTGAGGGCTGCTTTCAGGCTGGTGGTTGTTGACTGAAGCTCCCAACCGCTCCTTTTTTTTTTCTCTTTTTTTTATTTTATTCTGGGCCAGCTTTAGCTCTGGCTCTAGCTCTGAGGCTTCCGCTGCTGAGCGTTCTATAATCGAAACAATGTATAACTCCAGCTCTGAGATCCCGGCCGTTTGTTTAGCTTCTATATTTGTTACAAAGTTTCAAACTGCCAGCTCAGAGGCCGGCAAGGCAGGCGGGGAACGTTGGAGTCCTCCTTCACTGAAGCAAGCAAGCCTCATGTTCGCTTCCAGCTGCCTGGCTGCCGGCCGCCATGTTGGCTGACAGTTAACTTGCATATACTCACTGATTAGCCAATGAAAAGGGTAGCGGTCGTACGCTAATTACCATGTTTCTCTTTTATTAGTGTAGATGCTTTTAAAAAGAGGAACATGACCACAGGTCCTTGCCCTGCAAGTTTCCCTAAGATGGGACGAAAGACCCTGACTCAAAATCAGCTGAGCGGGTCATTAATGAGGATGGTCATTAATGAGGATGGACCATCTGCAATAGGGGTTATGTGGTATCGCTAACAACAATAGCTACCGCTTATCGAGCACAGTACCAGGCACCGTACCAAATTCCTGGATAATGCTTCCTGCATTACCTCATCGAAGCCTCCCAAACCCACTGACCAGAGAGGACACTGAAAAAAAGGGTACACAACACATCCAGTTCACACAGCCATCAATGAGAGACTGGGGCTGCACCCCATTGTGTCTGACTCTAAACCCGAGCTCCTAACCCAACACCCAACACCCAACACTGCTGGATTTGGGCTTTAGTGTCAGAGCAGCACATCACCCACAGGGGAAAGAAGCGAAAACGTGAGCTCTGTGAAGCTAAGGACTTTAGCCTGTTTTGTGCCTGACATATACCGGTAATAGGTACCCAATAAATATATGTTAAATAAATCAATGAAGCCATTTCAAATGGTATCTTATTTTAAATAAGTATCAGAAACCACATGTTCGTTAAATGGTCACAAATGGAGTTTTTCTTTTACTTTATCTTCATGGCTACTAGCATAAATAATTCTGTTCTTCCCGGGGCCGGGTTAGGGTGACGCACGCGTACTGGAAAGGACCCAGGCCTGAGACCCAGTTCTGCCACTGACCAGCTAGATGGCCTTGAGCTACTCGCTTTGCCTTTCTGGGCTTGTTTCTTCACCTGAAAAATGAAGGGGTTGGAACAGATGTGTTTTTCCGATGCCATCATGTTCACTCAGGAGTTTGCTAAAAACGCTAATTCCTAGATCCTTCTCTAGATCAACTATATCAGAAATTTGTACAGTATTTTCTTAACATATTTTTATTGATTTCAAAGAGGAAGGAAAAGGGAAAGGGAGAGGGAGAGGGAGATAGAATTCACTATGAGAGTGAATCATTGATTAGCTGCCTCCTGCATGCCCCCTACTGGGGATCGAGCCCATAACCCCGGCATGTGCCCTTGACCAGAATCGAACCTGGGACCCTTTAGTCACCAGGCTGACGCTCTATCCAATGAGCCAAACCAGCCAGGGCTGTACAGATTTTTAACACAGTTTCCAGATAATTCTCATGTGCAGCTGGACTAGATATTGCTAAAGTCCTTCCCAGTGCTAAAAGGATAGTAGTCTGGGAGGTCACAAATATATCTGCCACACAGACCATTTAAAGTCATTCCTGTAATGCCCTAGGCGGTGTTGCTCAGTGGATAGAGCATTGGCCCGAAGACTGAAGGGTCCTGGGTTTGATTCTGATCAAGGGCATGTACTTCGATTACAGGCTTGATCCCTGGCCCTGGTCAGGACACATGCAGAAGGCAACAAATTGATGTGTCTCTCTCACATTGATGTTTTTCTCTCACTGTCTCTCCCCCTCCCTTCCACTCTCTCTAAAAATCAATGGAAAAAATATCCTCAGGTGTGGATTAATAAAAACAACAAAACAAACAAAAACTAAAATCATTCCTGTAATAATTTCAAAATTAAAACAAACATGCCTGTAAGCGCTTCTACCTTAGGCCAACTAACATCTATTCTCAAAGGCAATTTATAATTAGCCTTTCTCTACTGCCCTATCCTTTCTGCTCTACCAAAACTTAAAGGGCCCTCAGGGATCACCGTGCTAATAATGCATCAGACGCTCTCTGTGTTGACCATCTTACCCAGATCACAGGCCCATCTCCAGGTCTTGCCTGCTGTTTCCAGATAGGAATCTACAAGAACAATAAATTGCATAAGCCACCCTTTTAGGTAACCACCACTAAATTCTTTAAAGGAACACATACACAAAAAATAAAATATTTCTAAGAACCAACAATCCAGGTGAAAGAACGAATGGGTAACAAATCCAAATATGTCTAAGTGTCCTTAAAAATGAAAAAGCAAAAATTAATTATACGATGGTCCTTGGAGAGAAGGAGACCTGAATTAGGAATCAGAAGGCCTGGCAGGTTCAAGTCTTGCTTTTCCACTTAATTATTCATGAAACCTCCCTAAGTCTCTATTTCCTCACCTATAAAACGGAGACCGTTGTCTGAAACTTGCCTAGTTCACAGGGTTCCCATTAGGATCAAATGAGGCGATCCTTGCAAACATGCTTTATAAAACAGGAAGGACTGCCTAACCGGTTTGGTTCAGCGGATAGAGCATCGGCCTGCGGACTCAAGGGTCCCAGGTTCGATTCCACTCAAGGGCATGTACCTTGGTTGCGGGCACATCCCCAGTGGGGAGTGTGCAGGAGGCAGCTGATCGATGTTTCTAACTCTCTATCCCTCTCCCTTCCTCTCTGTAAAAATCAATAAAATATATATTTTAAAAAAATAAAATAAAACAGGAAGGACTTACTTTTATTTAATGTTTTATATATGTTCACTGTAGTTCTACTTAAACTCCTAGAGAAAAGGAATTTCATCTGTGTGAACACAACATCACATATTTCCCTACCTACAAGTGAGAAACTAAACTCTCTTAACTCACCTGTACCCTGGAAGGTAAAAAAATCTCATCCAAAAACAAATATTAAGATGCTGCTGTGTTTTACAAAGCACATTTGAAAATAGTATTAAACCCACTCTATAGTTAGCATCTAATGTCCTAAATCTCTTGTTTTCTTTCTGCAGTCACTCACCAACTTACCATCTTCCTCTCATTAGATATGAAGACAGCGTAGCATTCTTCTAAGGGATACTGGTCGTGGTTCTTGATGTATTCACAGAGCTTCCAAATATTTTCTTCACTGGAATAAAATAATTATCTAATCAGTATAATTAAGCAAGAACACTCTGTGTCTTTCAAATCTGAACAAAAGACTGATGATGACATGAAACAGTTGGAAGAGACCTTAAATGCCATCTAATCCAACAAGTCGCAAATATTTGAACCTCCTCTAAAACATCCCCAACCAGCTGTTACCCAGCCTATCCTGTGTGGACGCTCTGCATACATAGAGCTCAATACCTCCCCCAGCAGTGTGTGTGTATAGAGGCATCTTATAACCGATAAAACGCGGCGTCAATATTCTACAAACCCTGGCCAGTAGCTCAGCTGGTTAGAGTGTCGTCCCGATATGCCAAGTTTGTGGGTTCGATCTCTGCTCAGGGCACATAGAAGAGGCAATCAGTGAATGCATAAATAAGTGGAACAACAAATCAATGTCTCTCTCTCTCTATCTAAAAATCAATTAAAAATAGAATGTCTAATATTCTATAAGCATTGGGTCCAGGGATGTGTGATACAGTTGGAATTCCAACTCACACACTTAAAAAGTAAGAAACTGTGAACATCCTGAGCTGAGTGTCTGCCTTCTCATCTGTAAAATGGGCATAATCACAAATACTAGAAATACTCCACACATCTTAGTAACACCAGGTGCCTGCTCCTTAAGGAATGGGACAGGTGCGTGTGTGGGGCAGCAGGGCTCCTGAGCGGCAAGATCAGGGCAGTTATGTGGTATGTCCAGGAATTCTTTGGGGGGAAGCCCCTCTGAGTGTGATTCCCCAAGTCCCTCTGGTACGGAGGAAGTCCTGACTTCCAGAAAGTTCTTTCTCGTACTGAATTGAAATGTATCTTCCTATACCTCTGCCCCAGATAAAACTCCCTTCTATATGAGAGGCCTTTAACCACCCGCAGCAGCGGTCAGAACCGCCTAAGTAAAGCAATGCCCAGTGCGTCCAACCAAGCCACACTAGCAGCCACAGTCACTCCCACACAGGCAAGCACAGCCCCTGCTGGCAGTACTCACAGGTCAGCTCTTGGGTTCCTTTCTCCGGTGAACCACACGGTGCCTTTGCTCAAAACGAACTACACCAACACTCTGTTCACACACGTGACCCAATCTGTCAAAGCCTCACTTCCAGCCACCTACACCATGCGACCGAAAGACAAACAAGGCTAAACGGCTTGGAGGGCTGTCACCGTTTTATGGAAATAAACACTTCTTTTATGCACGAGTCTTGCCCTTGTCTACCTGTCTCAATGTTAGGTTAAGACTCGGCTTAAAGCACCGAAGTTGAGCTTCTGTGTTTTTCTCCGATGATTTTGTTTTTAACTAAAATACCTAAGAAACCTTATGGAAAAGATAGAGGTAACAACAGGAGATTGCTACTAACTACTTCCACAGGATATGTCGTATGGAGCAACAAAAATGTACTGTTTCACCCTAGCCCCGTGGTCGGCAAACCGCAGCTCGAGAGCCACATGCGGCTCTTTGGCCCCTTGAGTGTGGCTCTTCCACAAAATACCACGTGCAGGCGCGCACACACAGTGCCTATGCACAGAAGTCAGTATTTTGTGGAAGAGACACACTCAAAGGGCCAAAGAGCCGCATGTGGCTCTCGAGCCGAGGTTTGCCGAGCCGTAGTTTGCCGACCACTGCCTAGCCCGTTTGGCTCAGTGGACAGAGCGTCAGCCTGCGGACTCAAAGGTCCCAGGTTCGATTCCGGTCAAGGGCATGTACCTTGGTTGCGGGTACATACCCAGTGGGGAGTGTGCAGGAGGCATGTGATGGATGTTTCTAACTCTCTATCCCTCTCCCTTCTTCTCTGTAAAAATCAATAAAATATATATATATTTTTTTAAATGTACTGTTTCAATGGGACATATAACATATAGTATCTAACATTTTTAAAAATCTGGATGTTTTGAGACCAAGTTTTGAAAAGACGTTTGTCTGTCTTGCCTACAGACATTTTGGCGAGTTGGCCACAAACACCTTCAAGAGCCTGTGATATACAAAACGCTATGCTAAGTGCTTGGAAGATCTGATAAATCAGAGCTCACAGACAGTGAGAGGAGACATACATATCCATAAATAAGCACGCATCCAAGGCCATGAAAGATGCATAGAGAGCACAGAGAGGGAATCACTAACTTTAAGGGATAAGGGAAGATGGAGGAAGAGGTCAGTTGTTTTTCCTTGTTTGTTCCCCTTAACCTCATCCCAAGGATGTGCATAGAATTAATGCAAAAAGTTCATGACTCCATATGTACCATAAGCACTACTTGTAGGCTGAATACACATGTGGTTTGGACATATTTGGCCTAATTTTTCAAATATGTGTGAATGTTACACAGGAGAAACAAATTTAAACATAAGAGATACTGAACTTATAGTCCATTTCTACTGTCCTTTTTCTTTCAAGAAAGTTAATATCATGTAGGAGGATTTCATGAAACTTGTGATGTTAATAGAACAAAGGGCCTTATATACTCGGAAACCCTGGGATGGAAAGAGCCCCTGATGTCATGTGAGTCCTGGCACTCATTTCACTGGTTTAGAAAAAGTGGGGAATGATGATAATTTCTCAACCTGCCGGTTGATTATTTTGGCAGCAGAAAAGCTAACAAAGCAGCATTAGGGCCAAGATTCTGCAAGGAAGGGTTACTCGTGATGAGTTTAGTCAGAGAAGCATACAGGAAAGAAAAATGCTCCACAAACCACACAGTGCCACACAGAAAGCGGCCACCACTGTTATCATGAAGCGGGGTCTTAAAAGGTAAGGAGCATCTGAGGGAAACTGACAGAAGTAGAGGTGGCATTTATTTCAAGTTAGAAGAACCCACAGGCGCAAAGGCAGTAAGATATACCTACCGGATGTGTGCAGACAGGGCAAAGCACTGGTTCTCAATCAGAGGCGATTTGACCCCCAGGGGAAATTTGGCAATGCCTGGAGGCATTTTTGGTGATCACAAATTGGGAGAGGATGCTACGGGTCTCCAGTGAGTACAGGCCAGGGATGGGCTACATTTCCTACAATATACAGGACAGCCGCCACAACAAAGATTTAACGCATTCAAGATATCAAAGGCGCCAAGGTGCGAAACCCTGCAGTAGAGCAGAGAAGGCAGGTTCCAAACGAGATTGGAGGAACGGGTAGTGACCAGATCTTAGAGGACTTGCTATGCTCAAGTCTCTACCTGTATTCCTTGAAATGTGATCGATGGACTCAAACTTCTCCACTGTGCTGCTCATACATCCAGAGTCAGGGGTGGGACCCTAAGAGCCGCATGTTTTACAAGCTCCCAGGTTTCTCCAGCACATTCAAATTCAGGATGGCACTGAGTAGTGTGAAGCCAGCTAAAGTTAAAGACCTGGCAGTACAGGGAACACCTGGTAGAATGGCCTGGTAGGAAGCACTGGAACAGGTCCCCAAGAGCTAGCCAAGGAGAGTCTGGCCTATGGCAAGAAACTAAAAGATGATCTACTGGAGAAACATTCATCTCCTACCATTCTCCCATCAAACTGCTCCACTCCAACTGTGCCAACTTCCTTGTTAGTCCTGGAATATTCATGGCATACTTCCTTCTCAGAGTCCTTGCCCCTGCTGTTCCTCCTGCCTGCAATGTCCCACCGATATCCATGAAGCTCCTGCCCTCTTTTTCTTCAGATTTCTATTCAAGTACCACTTTACCAGCAATGTCTTCCTTAAATATACTAATATAAAAAAGTCAGTCTCCACCTGACCTGGTTTTATTTGTCTTGTAGCACTTACCCCCCAAACATGGTTTACTTGTTTTGTCTGCTTTCCCCCAACAAAAACATTAAAAAAAAAACATCAGATCTTACCAGGTAAGTTGTCTATTTTGTTCACTGCTGTATCACTAGTGCCTAGAATCGTGCACTGCACACTCCAAATGCCGAATACACATTTACTGAATGAATGAATCAATGAACGGACATTAGGGATAAGAACTAATAAAATTTAGGTGAGAGCAGGGCAGACAAAAAGTGTAGTAGTTAAGCATGGACTCCAGCATTACGGACATTCAGTTTCAGGACTACCACGTGCTAGATGTATCATCTTGGACAAACAACAGGCTTCTCTGTGGCTCATCTTTTTCATTTAAAAAATTAGGAAGATGATAATAAACAGAACCTGTGTCCTAGGCATGGATGGAAGAACTTGGCACTGGGCCTGACATGCAGTCAGAGCTGAACAAATTGTTAAGCTCTTGGTGGCACCAGATTGGTGACCAGCTGAAGGAGAGAACAGTAGTTTTAGATGGCCCTAAGGTTTCACAATTGTGCAGGGACTGAAGTGGGGAAGGAGTCACACAGGCAAGGAAAGGGTAGGCGTGGGAGTCAAAGGACCAAGGTGGGATGGGTCATTCAGCCACACAGGTGGCCTTGGACAGGGGCACAATATGTAGAGTCCAGAGCCAAATTCTACGTGTAAATCCCCATTCCTTACTCACAAGCTATGTGGCCTGAGACATGTTACTTCAGTGTTCTCATCTTTAAAATGGGTATAACAAGGGGAACCTATCTCCTAGGGTAATTGTGGGACTTCAATGAATTCGTTTACATAGACCACTCAGCACAATGCTTGGCATATAGCAAGTGCTATGGAAGTATAACCATTATTATAATGACAACAGGGTGGTTAAGATCATGGGTTTTTTGGTAAAGAGGGTCTGAATTGGATTCCGGGTTGCTATTAACTGGGTGACCCTGGGAAAGTTACTGCAAAATCTCTGTGCCTGCATTATCTTCCAAAATTAAAACGACCTTCACATCGGTGTGAAACCACACCGGTTTCGGCAGAGTAATTTCCAAAAGGCTCTCTGCGTTCCACCCTCCAGCTCCAACTACTCCCCTGCCTTGCCCTCAAGCACTGAAATCTGCTGAGAAATGTCCCAGCGGAGAGCGCCCAGCAGAAGTAATGCGCCCCCGACCCTACCATTCCCGGAGAAATCCGCCCCTCCCCACCCCCACCCAGATCACGTTCTACCGGGAGACGAGGCTACCATTCCCGCTGCCTCCTCCCGCCAAACCAGAAAACCCGCCAGTCGGGGCCCAGAGCACCCCGGGAAGGGGCCGGGCGGAGGCGGGGCCCGGCTGCAGCGGAGCAAGCCCGGGAGATGCTGGGTGCTGCGCCCGCGCCCCTCACCAGTAGCAGCTGTTGTAGACACAGGCGTCCCGCGGGGGGCTGGCCGGCTGGTACGGGGCGGCTGCCGCGGTGGGGACATCCCCATCCATGGTGGCTTGGGCCAGGGCACGGGCTTGAGGCGGGCGACTAGACCAGCCCCGCAGGCGGGCTTCGGGGACGGAGCTAGCGCGCAGCAGCCCGCTCGGGTTCTCCTGCCGGAGTGGGCGGAGCCTGGGGCCGCTGGTGCAGTTCCGAGCGGTGGAGCCTGGGATGGGTGGGCGGAGCGTGGGTGGAGCCTGTGACCAATGGGCGGAGACTGGGTGGAGCCTGTGGTGGGTGGACGTGGCCTGGTGGGGCCTGAGATGGGTGGGCGGGGACTGGGTGGAGCCTGGGGCGGGTGGGTGGAGCCTGAGGTGGGTGGGCGGGGCTGGCGGGGCGCTTTCCCCCGCGCACCGCCCAGGTGGGCAGTTCTAGTTCTGGCGGGTGGGGCTAGGGGGCTGGGTGGACCGGCCCAGGGCAGCCCTGCGGGCTCGTCACGTGTGGACCCCGGGCGACGTGGGCGGGATCGGGGCCGGGTGAGCGGCCTGAGTTTCCTGCGAGGAAGACTGCGCGATTCTGGAAGGAGCCGGCCCGGTGGGAGGAGCCAGGAGCGGGCCACGCGGCGCGGGTTCGGGTGGACAGCGGGGATCGGGTTCGCTGGCGGAGAAGCGGTCACCGACTGCGACCTGGGGAGGAGTCCGGGGAGCGCTTGGAGTCGGTAAGCCGCGAGGCGCTGGACGACGCTTCGTGAGGCTCCACGAAGAGTCTGAGCCCATCCGCCAGCCTGGGGCCGGTTGCCCGCCGTGGAGGAACCGGCTGAGATGCGGAAGGCTCGGTGTGTGCAGTGAAATCACAGAAACTTCTGTGTGAAAAACAAACACGCTTTAGCCCTTTGAACCTGGAGTCCGCGGGAGCCCCAGGAAGAAGGGGGCGCTGGGGGGATTAATTCCAAACAGGTCAGGCAAGACAGGTGATTATTTAGGAGCCTTTAGTGGTTTAACAAAGCCCGGTTCATGCCAAATGGACTTCATTTCCAGTTGTTGAAAGAATTGATTGATTGTTGGATTACAGTACAAACAATATAATTTTATTCCAATAAAGCAGCTGGCCCAGTTTTCGTTTGTTTTAATCCTCACCTGGGGATATTTTTTCCATTGATTTCTAGACAAAGTGAAAGGGGGGAGAGGGAGAGAGAGAAACATCGACATGAAGAGAGACACATGGATTGGTTGCCTCCTGCACGTGCTCAGGGCTGGGAACCTGCAACCGATATGTACACTTGACTGGGAATCGAACCCACGACCCTTCCTTCGGTCCACAGGCCGACTCTCTAACCACTGAGCAAACCAACCAGGGCTGGCCCCATTCTGTTATCATGACTCTGCGCATTTCGTTAAAAGTCCAGGCAGAAGCCCTAACCGGTTTGGCTCAGTGGATGGAGCGTCGGCCTGCGGACTTGAAGGGTCCCAGGTTTGATTCCAGGCCAAGGGCATGTACCTTGGTTGTGGGCACATCCCCAATAGGAGGTGTGCAGGAGTCAGCTGACTGATGTTTCTCTCTCATCGATGTTTCTAACTCTCTATCCCTCTCTTTTCCTCTCTGTGAAAAATCAATAAAATATATATTTTTTTAAAAAGTCCAGGCAGAAGAACTGTTTATCAGATTGTTTAACACTTTAGGGTGAGCTAAACACTTTAGGATCTCAAGGGATCAGAAGCAGAGCTGCCTCTCAGGCCTCCCTTCTTCCCTTGTCAGCCAGTTTCTCCGTGCTTGGCACTTGGCTTCACTCTCAGGTGCTGTGGGGAGGGTGGCCTGCTGGCAGCCCCATATTCATATTTTCCAGGCTTGGCAACCCCAGTGGAAAGAGAAAACTTCTTTTTCCTCATAGCACTCACACAGAGGGACTTGTCCTCTTATTGTTTACATTTCTATACTGCTTGAAATTTCCTCATGTATTAGTTTTTAGTAAATTTTTATTAAACCAAATATATAAGCATTGATATAAAGAGCTGCATGGACATACTGTTGCTCGCTTCATTGTGGCCCAACGGTTTGTTGCACATGAGTTTGTTTTCAGATCCTGCTATTATAAATAAAGCTGCAATCAACATCTTTACACATAAATCTTGGTCCATGGCTCTGATTATCATGTTAGGATGGACTCCTAGAGATGGAGTTCCCAGGTCAAAGGTTTTTAATATTTTCCAGGTTTCTTTTATTAAAAAATATGTTTTTATTGATTTTTGAGAGGGAAGAAGAGAGGGAAGGAAAGAGAGAAACAGAAAAACATGTATTGGCTGCCTCCTGCACACTGCACACACCCCAACTCTGGGAATCTGGCCCACAACTCCGGCATGTGCCCTGACCGGGAATCAAACTGGCGATCTTTTGGTGCATGGGACAACACTCAACCACTGAGCCACACCAGCCAGGGCTCCAGGTTTCTTAATACATGTCATTATATTGGTTTTAAGAAATGAGCCCATGCTCTAGCTGGTGTTGCTTAGTGGATAGAACGTCGGCCTGCGGACTGAAAAGTCCCGGGTTTGATTCTGGTCAAGGGCACATGCCCAGGTTGCAGGCTCGATCCCCAGTAGGGGGTGTGCAGAAGGCAGCCGATCAATGATTCTCTCTCATCATTGATGTTTCTATCTCTTTCTCCCTCTCCTCTCCCTTCCTCTCTGAAATCAATAAAAATATATTTTAAAAAAAGAAATGACCCCATACCTCAATATCACATTGAGTACTATTATTTTAAAACCAAAAATATAGGTATAAAACTGGCATTTCCGTTGTTATTTTAGTTTGCATTTAACAGATTACTACTTTCCTGTACTAAAAGGGGAAATTTTAATATAAAGCGGAAAATCCTAAGAACAGCAATGTACTATGGGAGCTCTGAAGGGCGCACCCTCACCATTGGGGTCAATATTGGGCTGGTTTGGAGCACAATACTGTTATTGCTCATCTTACTTAGAATGGGGTGGGAGGGAGGCAACAGTTCCAGGCCTCTCTGCCATGGCCCAGTCCATGACTGTGGTATCAGGGGAGGCTAACGAATGATTTCCCTTCTTTTGTGGAAATCAATAAGATTAGCTACAAAGTTTACGTAAGGTCAGATTTCAACATTCCTGAAAGAAATCCCTGTGCAAACTGATGTTTACTTTCCAACTTTGTTACAAAAAAAAGATTGAGAGACCCACCTATGACCTCATCTCAAGTGAGGTAATGGAATTATGATTAGCTCTCACCTCAGCCCTCTTTTCTGCCACACTCAAGGAAAAAACAACAACAAAAAACTTGACCCTGTTTGTAGTCAGGCGACGTGGGAAAGAACCTCAGGTTCCATCGCCCCTTCCTTGCCTAAATCAGGTCACTCCTATCTGAAACAGCTAAAGACTTTGGAAAAGGAAAGAAGTACTACTTGCCAAAGACCAGTTCTAGGCCAGCTCTTTAAGTCTCCTAAGGCTGCTGTAACAAATTACCGCAAACTGGGTTGGGGGGAAAAGCACACAAATTAATTCTCAGTTCTGGAGACCAAAAGTCTGAAATCAAGGGGTCAGCAGGGTTGGTTCCTTCTGGAGGTTCTGAGGGAGAATCCTTCCATACCTCCCTCCTACTGGTGGTTGCTGGCAATCCTTGGTGTTCCTTGGTTTATCGATGCAGCACTCCAATTTCTGCCTCCATCTTCACGTTACCTTTTCTGAGTGTCTCTGTTGTGTCAAATCTCCCTCTCTCTTATGACACCAATCACTGGGTTTTTAGGGCCCACCATAAATCCAGGCTGATCTCTTTTTAAGATCTTTAATTATATCTGCAAAGACCATATTTCCAAATAAGGTCATATTTACAGGTACTAAAGTTTATAACTTAGACATATCCTTTTGGGGTACACGAATCAACCTGCCGCACTAACCGAAGGCTGAAGCAAGTGTGGTAATTCTTAATATTGTGGGAGAGAGAATAAAGGGACAGGAAAACCCTTTGGCTGGCTCTGTCTATGGATGTTCTGAAATTTCTATTTCTTTGCTTTTTTTAAAAGAATTAAAGTGACTGCTATAATTTCTGTGGAAGTCAATTTGATAATATCTAACAAAATCACAAAGTCATATCCCTTTTGGGTGGAAGCCCCTTTTATACATTGTTATCTATCTATCTATATGTATATATATAATCTACACTAATAAAAGAGAAACATGGTAATTAGCATACGACCGCTACCCTTTCCATTGGCTAATCAGCATATCCTTATGCAAATTAACTGTCAGCCAAGATGGCGGCCGGCAGCCAGGCAGCTGGAAGCAAACATGAGGCTTGCTTGCTCCAGGGACTGCAGACTCCAACGTTCCCCGCCTGCCTTGCAGGCCTCTGAGCTGGCAGTTTGAAACTTTGTAAAAAATATAGCCGGCTGGGATCTCAGAGCTGAAGTTATACATTGTTTCAATTATAGAACGGCAAACAAACCAGCAGCGGAAGCCTCAGAGCTAGAGCCAGAGCTAAAGCTGGCCCAGAAGAAAAAAAAAAAAGAAAAAAAGGAGTGTTTGGGAGTTTCAGTCAAAACCACCAGCCTGAAAGCAGCCCTCAGCCCCTCACCCAGACTGGCCAGGCACCCCAGTGGGGACCCCCACCCTGAAGGGTGTGTGACCACCTGCAAACAGCCATCATCCCCTCATCCAGGCTGGCCAGGCACCCCAGTGGGGACCCCCACCCTGATCCAGGACACCCTTCAGGGAAAATCAGCCGGCCCCCAGGCCTCTATCCTATATAGTAAAAGGGTCATATGCCTCCCAGCACCGGGATCAGCGGAACCGAGAGGTCTCCTGGCACCGGATCAGCATGACAGGGGGCAGCGCCCAAACCCCCTGATCGCCCTGCGGCTCTGTGTGTGACAGGGTGTGGCATCCCAACCCCCTGATCGGCCCTGCTCTGTGTGTGACAGGGGGTGGCGCCCCAACGCCCCCCCTCCACGGGCCCTGCTCTGTCTGTGACAGTGTAGAGCCATAACCTCCCCATCGGCCCTGCCCTGAGTGTGACAGTGGTGGCGCCCCAACCCCCTGATCCGCCCTGCTCTGTGTGTGACAGGGGGCGGTGCCCCAACTCCCCTATCGGCCCTACTCTGTGCGTGATGGGGGAGCTCCCCAACCCCCTGATGGGCCCTGCTCTGTGCATGAGAGGGGGGAGCTCCCCAACCCCCTGATGGGCCCTGCTCTGTGCGTGACGGGCGGGGGGGGCAGTGCCCCAACCCCCTGATTGGCCCTGCTCTGTGTGTCACAGTGGGTGGCGCCGCAAGCTCCCCATCAACCCTGCCTTGAGTGTGATAGGGGGCGGTGCCCCAACCCCCCAATCAGCCCTACCCTGAGTGTGACTGAGGGTGGCATCGCAACCTCCCAATCCACCCTGCTCTGTGAATGACAGGGGGCGGCGCCCCAACTCCCCAATTGGCCCTGCTCTGAGCCCGACCAGGGGCTGCACCTAGGAATTGGGCCTGCCCTCTGCCACCCAGGAGCAGGCCTAAGCTAGCAGGTCGTTATCTCCCGAGGGGTCCCAGACTGCGAGAGGACACAGGCCGGGCTGAGGGACCCTCCCTTACCCCCCGAGTGCACAAATTTTTGTGCACCGGGCCTCTAGTCTATATATATAAAAGGCTAATATGCTAAGTGTCCAACCATCCAACCAGTTGCTATGATGCACACTGACCACCAGGGGGCAGATGCTCAATGCAGGAGCTGCTGTGATGCGTAATGGCACCACGGACCTGGTACCCACAAAGCAACACTCAGCTCCCCCCAAGTGGGACACAGGCCCGCCACCACCCCAGAGCGACACCCCACCAAATCGCAGCCAATGCTGCCAAGACCGTATGGCACAAAATGCGGCCCAGAGACCAGACCAGCCCAGAAATGTTCGCTGTGGGTGCTGGGTAATGACATCATGTAGCAATGCCCAGGTTCCTCTCCCTAGCGACAATTAGCCTCCTTGCAGTTTCTTCAGCCCAGGAACACGACTTGCTTTATAGCCAGGTGCAAACATTTCACACTGTAACCCAATGTCTGTGAAGTGTTTTCCCGTGCCTCGTCTCATTTGATCCTCACAGAAGTCCTAGAGTAGGTAGATAGGAGACTTGGTGGAATCCTATTTTCTTTTCATTAGCCTGAAGATGGAGATTTAGAAAACTTAGAACCTTGACCCGACTGAAAAGAAGTAAGAAATTGTGGACCTTCAAAATGATTGCACAGAATATAGTCAAACACTGCTGCAGTTAAATATTTTACCCTTTGTTCTCCCTGTGTGATCTACAATAATAATCTGCTTCGTGTTGATATTTACTTCTGTGCTGCTGACAATTACTTGAAAGACAAGTTGAGGTGCTTCACTGGGCTGGAAAAAGTTTAGCTACATCAGAAAGCAGGACTGCCGAAACCGGTTTGGCTCAGTGGATAGAGTGTCGGCCTGCGGACTGAAAGGTCCCAGGTTCGATTCCAGTCAAGGGCATGTACCTGGGTTGTGGGCACATCCCCAGTGGGAGATGTGCAGGAGGCAGCTGATCGATGTTTCTCTCTTATCGATGATTCTAACTCTCTATCTCTCTCTCTTCCTCTCTGTAAAAAATCAATAAAATATATTTTTTAAAAAAAGAAAGCAGGACTAATTAATCTCACTGGCACCAATTGCATGTGTGTGTTTCGATCTGTCATTGTCGATCGTGAATTTGGTTGACACTTCTATTTTAGAAAAAGGGCAAATAGCAATATTAAAGTATTTCTTCTAATGAATTTCCTTTCAATGTGCACGAATCCATGCACTGGGCTACTAGTTGAGGTAAAGAAAAGTGAACACGCCAGAAGGGTAAAGTATATGACTTTAAATATTATTCTTTCCTCTTCCACTTATATTGGGTAAGCAGCCATTTAAAGCTTTTTTAATTATAAAATTAATACACATAGTCAATGCAAAATCAAAATAATTGAGAAAAGTACAAAGAAACTACACAACAACCATTTATATTACCATGCAGAAATTAACCATTCACATTTTGTTGTAGTTTCTTCTAATGCAAATATACACATATAGTGTTTTTTTAAAAGATGGAACTGTCTGATCCTCTTTCTTAACAATTTACAGTGCATTGTGCAAATATAATTTTCCAAATAATTAAAATTTTCCATATAATTAACAGTTACATTCATACTTTTTAATGATTGTATAACATTCCTTTTTTGTTATTGTTAATCCTCACCTGAGGATATTTTTCAATTGATTTTTAGAGAGAGTGGAAGGAAGGGAGATACAGAGAGAGAAACATCAATGTGAGAGAGACACATCGACTAGCCAGGGATTGAGCCTGCAACCAAGGGACCCTCCAGTCTGTAGGCTGACGCTCTATCCACTGAGCCAAACCAGCTAGGGCATAACATTCTTTTTAAGTGAGGCCTCACTGAGGGACATTACAGTTGTTTTCAGTTTTTGACATTATGAACAATTTATAAATATCTTTTTATAATATGCATTTTTTAAAATTTATTTTTCAATTACAGTTTACACTCAATACTCATTTTGTATTAGTTTCTGGTGTTGAAAACTTTTTTTTTTAATATATTTTATTGATTTTTTACAGAGAGGAAGGGAGAGGAATAGAGAGTTAGAAACATCGATCAGCTGCCTCCTGCACTCTCCCCACTGGGTATGTGCCCGCAACCAAGGTACATGCCCTTGACCAGAATCGAACCTGGGACCCTTGAGTTCACAGGCTGACGCTCCATCCACTGAGCCAAACCAGTTAGGGCGAAAACTTTTTAAAGTTAAAATTTTAAGTGTAGAATCCTATATAATAAAAGGCTAATATGCAACTCAACTGAAAGGCAGAACAACTGGTCGCTATGACATGCACTGACCACCAGGGGGCAGATGGCCAATACAGGAACTGCCCCCTGGTGGTCAGTGCTCTCCTACAGGGTGAGCACCACTCAGCCAGAAGCAGGGCTCACTGCTGGCAAACGCAGCAGCGGTGGCAGGAGCCTCTCCTGCCTCCACTGCAGTGTTAAGGACCCCTCGGGGATGTCCACCTGACGGGGGATGTCCACCTGATGGCGGAGAGCAGGCCTAAGCCAGCAGGCAGACATCCCCCAGGGGTCCCGGACTGCGAGAGGGTGCAGACTGGGGTGAGGGACCACCTCCCCCACTTATCCCCAGTGCACGAATGTCGTGCACCAGACCTCTAGTATATAATAATTCTGTATCTTAAATGTGCATCAAAAGGAATTCTTAATATTTCCTCCAGACTTGCTTTAGCCATGGCCTTTTCCATCTAAGTGTAGCTTCATCTTTTCATTAACTCAAACAAAAGACCATGCAAACAAAAGACCAAACTTTGCAGTCATCCATGACTCCTCTCTTTCTCTAATGCTGAAATCCAATTAATCAGAAAATTCACTTGGCTCTTTCTTTCAAATATACCATTTCCCATTATCTCCACGGCTCTCATACTATGTCACCATCATCTCTTGCCTGAATAATTGCAGTGGCCTCCTACCTAGGTTTGCCATATTTAGCAAATAAAAATACAGGACATTCCAATAAAATTGAGGTTCAGATAAACAACAATTTTTCTCAGTATAAGTATGTCCCAAATATTGCCTTCTCCATGCTGGAGCCAAAGGGATTCTTTCAAAAATTCAGAATAAGTCACTTTTCTGTTCAAAATCCTGTGATGTCTTTTCATCTCACTTATAAGAAGTCAACACACACACACACACACACACACACACACACACACCAAAAAACACACAAACTTACAGCTGAGGTCTACAGCCCTGCAGGATCTATTAGCTGCTCTTTCCTTTTTGATCCTTCCTGTCCTCCCCTTTTCTCTTCTTGCACTTCTATTATCTGGGTCAGACTTTCCCTAATCACCCTGTTTAAAATTTCACACTTTCCCCTTCCCTACTTCATATTTCCCTGTGACCACCTATTTTTTTTTTTTTTTTTAACAAATCGTTTAGTTTGTCTTTCTCCTTCCACCAGAATTGAAGTTGTATGAGAGCATTTTTGCTTTTTTGGGCACTGCTGCATCCTCAATGCTTAGAATAGTGCCCAGTACATAATAGATGCTTAATAAATATTTAATAAATGCCGTAATTAAGTAAATGTAGTTATCCAAATCAATAAATAGCTTTTGTTTCTGTTTCACTAGAACACTCACATTCTGATCATTCAGCATGTTATCTATTTCAAAGTAGTCAAGTAACTGTTGTCATCTTAAAGAAGCCTTCCCCCCACACCCCCCCCCCACCCCGGGTAATTCTAACAGTAACATTTATAATTGTAGACACGGTTCTGAAGTATAGTAATATCATATAACTTTAGGTATTACTATTACAGTTAATTTAAAGAGGAAAATTAAGACCCGGAGAGGTGAATAATTCGCTTAAGATCGTACACGTGGGATAGGGCAGTGTTGGGCAGAGAACTGCGCTTTAGCTCCCTTTCTGTTTGCTTTGGAACTTGTTTTGGTTAAGCTATCAATAAAAAGCTCTTGTGGATTCAAGTCCAAACTCAACAAACGTCAAGTGCGTTATCCCGCTCCAGGCAAGGGCTCCTCCACATTTTGCATTTGAATCCTGCACCGCGGAATCCGGAGGCAGGTGTTCTAAGGGGCGGGCCCAAGTCGCCGGGGCCTCCGCCAGCCAATCAGAGCGAGCGGCAGCCTCCCTTCCCCCCCCTCAGACGTCCTCGCGCCAAAATTCCAAACGGGACGGCTCGCGCGCTACCCGCCGTCTCCCTCCGCCGAGGTCCGCGAGCCGGAACTATGTAAGGAAACGAAGGCGGCGTCCTCCCGCCGCGGTCCGCTCAGGGCCTCAGCATGGTGGGTGCGGGTTCGCCTCCACGTCGCCCGAAGTCCCTCGCTCCACGGACGGGGAGGAAAGTTTGGAGCCCGCCGCGGCAGGGGGGCGGCGTGGGCGGGACCGGCGGCGGAGGGATTCCGGGCGCGCGCGCTGCCGTCGCGGGCACCGAGCGAGTGGCGCCAGAATTCAGAGCGCGGAAGAGCCCGAGCGCCCGCTCCCGCCGCCGGGACCCGCCGCCCGCCGCTCGGACCCGCCGCCCGCCGCCCGCGCCGGGGCCCGGGCCGAGAGAAAATGGTGGTCCTCCGCAGCAGCCTGGAGCTGCACAGCCACTCCGCCGCCTCGGCCACGAGCTCCCTGGACCTGTCCAGCGAGTTCCTCAGCCTGGAACGGATCGGCCGGAGGCGGCTGCGCTCGGCCCGCGCCGCCGAGCAGTCCCCCGTCCCCGCGGCCGCCGTGGGAGTGAGTACCGGCCTGGGGCGGGCCCCTGGGGCCGGGCCGGCGGCACTGCTCGCGGCCCGTGGCTCGGGTGGGGCCTGGGGGTGGCCGGCGCGGTCGGGGTGACAGTTGGGGGGCGGGGGAGGCGGTTGGGGGAGTGCTGTCGAGGACGGGCGAAATGGAAGGCTCCTGAAGATCCGAGCCCCGCGGGGTGCGGGTCGGGGGAAGAGATCGGGCCGCCAGGAGACGGGCTCGGCGGTGCCGACCCACTTTGACGCAAGAGGAAGCCGGAGCCCTCCGGAGCTGAAGTGCAGTTGAGGGGCGAGCCTTAGTTTGGGGGGGCTCCCACACCCCCACCTCACACACACCCTTTGCCCAGGCTCCCGCCCCAGGTCCGCGTCCATCGAGCACAAGACGCGTGTCCTGGCTGCGAGCTGGCCGCGCAGGGAAGGTTTGGGGGCCCCGGGGAGCGGAGGGGGGCCATTCCGGCGCCCTGACCTCCATGCGCGATCCGGAGCGGTGCCGTCATGAGCGCGCCGTGAGCACACGCCGGGTTGCATAATGTAGAGGGATGGAGACCGGGCTCCGCGCACCGCCGCCTCCCGCGAGCCTCGGAACAGCTCGGGGCGCGGGGGGGGGGGGGGGGGGGCGGGGGGGGCGAGTGTGTACCCGACCGAGGGGGACGCTGACGCGAGAAGGTAACCCGGCGATGGCCGCGCCCCGGCGGGGACCGGGGTTCTCGGCCCGGCCGGCTCCCTTCCCAGCCCGCAGCGCCGGCGGGGAAGTTTCCCAGGGCGCGGAGCGCTCAGGTCTCCCCCGAAAGAGGCGCTTCTCCTTCGAGGGGGAGCCCCCTCCACGCCCCGGCCCTGCGGAAGGCACAGGTGGAGGGGACAGTGGTTCTCAACCTTCTGGCCCTTTAAATACAGTTCCTCATGTGGTGACCCAACCATAAAATTATTTTCGTTGCTACTTCATAACTGTCATGTTGCTACTGTTATGGATCGTAATGTAAATATCTGATATGCAGGATGGTCTTAGGCGACCCCTGTGAAAGGGTCTTTCGACCCCCAAAGTGGTTGCAACCCACAAGCTGAGAAGCGCTGGTTGGGGAAGTGGAGGAAGCAGCGCTAGCGAAACGGAGGCAGCGGGAAGTCTAGTTCCGGGGAGGGGAGGGGAAGGGAAGGGAGGCCTGGGGGTGGGGAGGAGGGCCAGAGGGAGGGTTAGGAGCTGGAAGTGGGAATGGGTCCCAGCGGAGGGGTGTGGGGGGGGGGTGGGGGGGACAGGACATGGTATTGGGGGCGATCACTGTCTGGAATGAGTTGTCCGTTTCTGCGGGAGATGCTGCAGCTACAACAGGGCCGTGGAAGAGTTCCTATTCCATCTCTCAAATTGTGGTTCCGAATTATAAAACGATTTCCTGGCTTTCGGGGTCTGTTTCTCCAGCGTGTGCAGAAGCTGGTGGAGATCTGGGGAGGCCAGACGCTTATTTCTGCACTGAACTCAAGTCACTTTATAACCTGTGTCCAAGAAAGTAACTATTTCAGCGGATACGTATGGAATGTGTATTGTGTTGAGGACAGTGCTGGGTCCTGTGACTGTAATCATGGATTGAGTACCGGCTAAATAACATAGGTGCTTAGAACAGCTGTTAGTTTTGAAGCTCAACTTACCAATCACCAGCAGGTTCCTGCATGTTAAAAGGTGACACCCACCACGGGGGTAGTGAAAGTTGAATGCGATCATGCATGTAAGGAGGTGACCTGAACAGTTGGCAAGGACTGTAGTGAGGTCGAGGGTCATTGTCAGTTATTAAGACCACTGTCTTCCCAGTTCCTCAGGCCAGAAGCCTTCGGGGCATCCTTGACTCCTCTTTCATTGTATATATTAGCACGTTTTGTGGGCTTGCTTTCACCATGTATTCAGACCACTTCTCAGCTCCTTCTCATAATTGCCATGCTCATTCAAGACATTATTTCCTGGGTTATTAAAATAGATTCTTGACTGGCCTCCCTGTTTTCCACCCTTAATGTACATATGTGTTGTGGATTGTACTTGCTCTTACAGAACTTGGTCTAGCAAAGGAGACCTAACAGCAATACGTATGTAGAGACTATTTGCCATAAATGTCATTTCTGTGAAATGTGGTGGTTGAGCAATTAGCACTCAGCTAGCTGTTGTAGGGTAGAAAGGATTTTTTTTTCCAGGCCTGGCTTATATCTTTTTGACACATAGTATTCCTCTCTTTTATAAATCCCCTGTGGACCAAGTGAGCCATGGGATTGGATCAAAATAAATGGATAATCCTGAAGAGAGGTGTATTCATGTTGACAAAGCCCACCAATACCAAATAAGAAACATACCTTTGTGATTAGACTATTTTCCAATTTGGGGACATTACATTTGATTAAATTATAGCTTGACTCTTTTTTGGCATTTATCATGTATTTCAGAAACTTAACACCCTGATTTTATTTGGGTCTAATTGTATTTTTTAGCCTCCTCAACCACAGTCATTGATAGAGCATTTCTTAGAGTAGGTTACTTTTAAAGATGGTTAAATTTATTCATATTCATGAACTTGGATTTTTTTTTCCGTCTAATCTCAGAGGCTGACCTTATCTTTAAATTCTGAAGGTACCAACCTATAGTCATCTATTAACTGCATTCTACATTTAAAATTTTATATATATATATATATATATATATATATATATATATATTTACTTCAGAGAGAGAAAGGAAGAAAAAGATAGAAACATCAATGATGAGAGAGAATCATCAATCAGCTGCCTCCTGCACTCCTGCAAAATGGGCATGTGCCCTGACTGCAAGTCAAACTGTGACCTCCTGGTTCATGGGTCGGCACTCAACCATTCAGCCACACTGGCTGGGCCCTCATTCTACATTTTGAATATGATCTCACTCAGCTGAGCTTAAGGATTTTTTCCCCTGATTTGTATGCATTCTCTGAATTTTTTGTTTTAATTTTTTAAACTTTTGCTTATATCTACCAACTTTATGAGTTTGGATGCCGCCTCTGGTTTCCTTTTCCTTCAGAGTTAGACTAGCCATTGTCTATTTCTGTGCTTTCACAGGTCTGGGCTCTGATTTATTAAATTTAGGATTGTTTCTTACACTGAAGACTCAGTTAAGGATGGATAGTAAGGAGTTTGGTGGTGATTGTATGTTACGTTTGGGTTGTGTTTATGTACACTTTTTATTCTCTATGTTAGGTAAAGTAAAGCATGCTATAGCCTGTAGAAGATACTGTTTTTTAAAATTGTATATTTATTTAAAAGTTGGAAAAGATACTCTAAACTTGACCTTGATGTGTACAACATATGGGAGGTTTTTTAAAAACTTGTAATAGACTTACAACCTAACAATATATTTTTCCTCTTTTAACACTTTTAAAGACCTATCAGTGCTCTCAATAATTAAGTAGGTTTTAGCCAAAGAATAAATGAGGACATTACATTTCCAGGCTTATTAGTTTTCAGATTATGTTTTCTCTTTGTTTTTTACTTCTTAGGGAAACTTTTTCTGGTACTGCATGTTGTAAAAATGTAAAAAATAGGAAATGAAAGTCCCCATTTTTTTAAAAATATATTTTACTGATTTTTTACAGAGAGGAAGGGAGAGAGATAGAGAGTTAGAAACATCGATGAGAGAAAAACATCGATCAGCTGCCTCCTGCACACCCCCCACTGGGGATGTGCCCGCAACCCAGGCACATGCCCCTGACCAGAATCGAACCCGGGACCCTTCAGTCCGCAGACCGACGCTCCATCCACTGAGCCAAACCAGCTTCGGCGAAAGTCCCCATTTTTATCATTCAGTGTTAGTTACCATTATGAGTTGGCTTTTAACTTACCTCTTGAGAATTATTTTGATTTAATAATTGCGTTAGTTTTATTTGGAAATCAAATGTACATAAGATAATTTATCTATGACACACAAAAATTGCAGATAACCTAAGTGTGATATATTAAGCAATTTGTTAAATACATTCATGTAATGGGTAGAATACTATTGATTCATTTAAAAAGATTTTAGAATAATATTTCACAACATGGAAAAATGTATGTATTACTAGAAAACAGTTGCAAAACATAAATAGTATTATCCCAATTTTTAAGTGAATATTTTTGCATAGGAAAAGAATTCTGGGGGGAAAAAAAGGACACATATGTAATACCCTTTGTAATACTTTTAGCAATAAAACATAAATAAATAAAATTAAATTAAATTAAATTAAAAAAAGAATTCTGTGTATGCCAAAAGGTTAATGTGTGTTATCTGTGATTGCTGCCTTCACTTCACATAATGTCTTTTATAAGAAACATTTTTTAAAATTACTGATATTTTAAAATTCTCCCATGTGTACCTCTAGCTGATTCACCCAAAACCTATTTTTATTTTTTTCCTCCACATAAGGAGAGCCAGTGCTTATTTAGGAAGGATGGACTAACCCACTCACTACACAAATGAAAGGTTCACTTACACCATGTTTCTCAAGGAATCTTTTTTCCTGTGGAAACATACTTATTTTATTATCCCTAGGAATATGGTGACATTTACTTTCTTTTTTGTTAAAATACAGATATATAAAATTTGCCATTTTAACCATTTTTTAAATGTACAGCTTACAGTATTAGTACAGTCACATTGTTCTGCAACCATCACTATCCATCTCCAGAATTTTTTCATCTTCAAAAACTCTGTACCAATTAAACATTAACTCCCCATTCTTCCTTCCTCCCAGCCTCTGGTAACCACCATTCTGTGTTCTGTCTCTATGAATTATAAATATTGTCACACACAAAATGCTTATTTTACTGTTTTCTTCTGTGTTTCAAAAAAATTTAGCTCTATATTCTATTGTACATTTTTAAAAATTTTTATTGATTTCAGAGAGGAAGGGAGAGGGGGAAAGAGATAGAAATATAAATGATGAGAATCATTGATCAGTTGCCTCCTGCACGCCCCCTACTTGGGATGGAGCCCACAACCTGGCATGTGCCCTTGACTGGCATCTAACCTGGGACCCTTCAGTCTGCAGGTGGAGGCTCTGTCCACTGAGCCAAATCAGGTAGGGCTATATTCTGTTGTACATTTTTAAGCTGCTAAATTTCTCCCACCTCAGTTGGCTTAAATAGTTACAAAAGAGATCATTTCTATCATCTTTTAATGTCATTAAAAAATAAAACTATTACAAGTATCCACTGGAATCTAAAAACCATAGTTATTTGATACCTGTCTTAGAACATTAAAATAATACATGAATAAGCTTTCTTAGCAGTCAGAAATTTTACCTTGATTCTTCCCCCTCCCTTTTAATTTGCATTTCCAATCCACTTAATCCACAGCATTTTATCTTGATATATTTTTATGCTTTAAATTCGTTTATTTGTATATTTGTAAAACAAAATTTGAAATTTTTTCCTGCTTTTCTAAGTTCACAAGGCTCCGATATAAAATTTTTGTGTATTGAATTATAATTGATATTCAACTGAAAAAACATCATAAACATTTTGATTAATTAAGCATGGGAAGTAAGATTTCCCAATTCATGTGTCTGTAGATAAATTTTATTGCTATAGACAGTGTTTGACATCAGTTCCATTGTTTTTATAATTTTAAGCACTGAAAACATTCATATAAATAAGTAGAATGTAATGAAAGAAGTTTTGTTTAGCAGTGTCATTCAGTTTTTCTGGCTTTTATGCCAAAAATCATTTGCCAAAATTTATTTTTAAAGGTCTCTTAGCTTATTTAGGTCTTTAATTTTTTTGAAAGCAAAGAATTGGAAACCACTTAACACAGGTAATGATTTTGTTGCCTTGTTTAGTCATTCAATTACTTAACACCTACTCTAGTGTTTTTCTTTGTTTGGCTTTGTGAAGGTTTGTAATGCCTGAAGGCACTCCACAATAGTAAGATTCAAAGTGAGAGAGAGAGAGAGGACTCTGGGTAAATGAAAGAGGGTGCCTTGTTAGTTAAGGTTGCCTTCTCAAGCAAATCAGTTTTAAGAAAAAGTACCTGTGGAAGTTGAGAATCTGGAAATAGCCTCTTCAAATTTTCCTTGGAAAGTCTTATGTTACCTTACACCCATGAAGATGTAGGTGTTTGTTTTAAAAATAGTACACTTACCTAAAAGTGTAGGTATCTTTTTTTTCAAGCGTCCTTTATATAGGGATGGGCAAAAGTAGGTTTACAGTTGTGAGTACACAAAACAGTTTATTATTTATTAATTATTATATAATTTATTTGTATTATAACTGTAAACCTACTTTTGCCCACCCATGTATCATAAAAGTACACTGATAAAAGTGCTAACAAATCATACACATCACTTAGTATTTTATTAAATATTTTCCCAGTTCTTACACAAATCCTTGTGGTATACATAATCCTTATCTTGTGAAACAATCAATATTCTGCCCAAAACAAAATCAAATGACAAAATGTCTCAATAAAATGAAATAATTGGGTAAAGCCAGTGGGGGCAGGGAGGATTAATTAATTAATTTTTAGACACTTCCTGGTTTTCTAACCTTATCAATTTTCAGAGTAGTAAGGCATCTATCTATAAATATAAAAGCCTAAGTGACCAAACGACTGGTTGACCGGTCGCTATGATACGCACTGACCACAAAGGGGCAGACACTCAACGCAGGAGCTGCCCCCTGGTGGTCAGTGCACTCCCACAGCAGGAGTGCTGCTCAGCTGACCAATAGGCACCAGACCCAGGGCTCATGGCTGGCCACCACAGCCCGGAGACCACAGTGGAGTGGCAGTGAGCCTACCAAGCAGCAGCGGAGCTGGGATGAGCAGGAGTAGCAGGCAGGAGCGGCAGGCATTGGACTGCCAGTTTTGGCCCGATCCCCGAGGCTATGCCAAGGGATCCCACCAGTGCACGAATCCGCGCACCAGGCTTCTAATTAAATTGTAGAGTTGTTGGGTACTTTTGCCTTCTAATGTAAAAGTATCCTTTATACATGAGGTTCGTATGAACTTTGGAATAGTTTATGATAGAAGCTCTGTAGCTCATGAAGTCTATTGTGCAAAAAATAGTTACATAAAGCTCTGATTTTTACAATAGATTAACATACCTAAGCAGCCTTTGAGTTCAAGTTGTTGCATTATCTGGGAGAAGTAGGTAACTCCTTTTTGTCTTTCAAGCCACAATTATAATTCTGAGAGCCTAGTTATTTTAAGATTGCTATCAGTGATTGCATGACAGACAGTGGTGTGTGTGTATCTTTCTAATTTCTGTAGCCTTAAAAAAAGGAGTACTTACTGTTATGAATTGTCACAACTTTTTTTTTCAGTGATGGAAAATTTCTGTCTAAACTACTTGCTGTGAAATAGAACTATAAATCTCAATAATCAATAAGTCTTGCCATAGCCGGTTTGGCTCAGTGGAGAGAGCGTCGGCCTGTGGATTCTTGATCGCCAGTAGGGGCGTGCAGGAGGCAGCTGATCAATGGTTCTTTCTCATCATTGATGTTTCTATCTGTCTCTCCTCCCTTCCTCTGTGAAATCAATAAAAATATATATTTTTAAAAATCAATGTCTTACATTAGCCATTTCATAGACATTGCTGATATCATAAAATAATTCTAGATACTGTTGGGAAGATACAAAATGATTCTGCACAAAAAGCAGTTGTACAAACTTGTAATCAGAGAACACTCTTGGAGTAGTATAACTTGGGAATTTTGACTAAAGAAAAACTTAGATGGCCTTCTTAATTTTTCTTGAAGGATGGGTCTTCAGTTAAGGAAGTTGAAACCTACCACCGGAAACGTGTTTTAAGGACTTTGAGAAAAAATGCACAGAATTCTTCAGATTCTAGTTTTGATAAGAATATGGAAGTAACGGAGAAACATGCTAATGGCAGGCATTTTACAAGGTAATACAAGTTTTTCTAATGCTAATTCAGAATAGTTTTAAAGTAATATTTTAGGGTTTGCATTTAATTTTTAAGTGTATTCTTGACTGCTCATCAAGATTCCAGGGTTATAAAATGTCATTTATAAATAGTTTTATTGAAATACACCCAAGCCCATTCATTCTGTTTATGACTGCTTTCTTGCTTCAAAGTTAGAGTCATGTGAATGTTACTAAGATACAGCTTACCAACTGCTATAAGGAGAAAAGTGCTTCCCTTCCTCAGTAGGCAAAAAGGAAGGGAAAAGTAAAACACCCCTTCAATCATTGTGTCCCTAGTATCTAGTTGGAACCTAGTTTATAAAAGTAGACCTACATGGTATGGAAGGAGGGGCCCTTTTCATGAGAAAAGTCTATGAGCCTGTTTCACAACAGGTTTCTCAGACTTGGTTTAGCCATTCTATATAATAAAAGCCTAATATGCTAAGTGTCTGGTCATCTATTCACCAATCAAAACATAATATGCTAAGGCCACTCAACCACTCACTATGATGTGCACTGACCACCAGGGGGCAGACACTCCAACAGGAGGTCAGCTTGCTGCTGGGATCCAGCCAATGGGAACTGAGTGAAACAGGCTGGACACACCCTGTAGCCCTTCCACGGTCCTTCCCCAGCTGGTCAACCTCCCGCGTCCCTCCCTGGCCCCGATCGTGCACCGGTGGGGTCCCTCAGCCTGGCCTGCACCCTCTTGCAATCTGGGACCCCTCACGGGATGTCGGAGAGCCAGTTTTGGCCCGATCCCGCAGGCCAGGCCAAGGGACCCCACTAGTGCACAAATTCATGCACCGGGCCTCTAGTAATTTATGTAAGCATAAATATTCTCAAGCTGTTTTTTAGTGTTTGTAGGTTTTTATGTATCTACAGTTACTTACTCTCCAAGCTGATTTAAATTTTTGTCCTACTTTGTATATTATGAAATACAGGATTTAAAATTATGTCAATTATTTTGAATCATTTAATTTTTTTTCAATAGGCAGTTGGCCAGACAGCAGGCTGATAAAAAAAAAGAAGAGTGTAAAGAAGGTAAGTAATGTTAAAGGCATTTTTTGATGTTGTTAATTCTCACCCTAAGATACTTTTACATTGAATTTAGATAGAGTGGGAGAAATGGAGGGAGGGAGGGGGAGAGAAAGAGAGAGGAAAACATCAGTGTGAAAGGGACACATTGATCAGTTGCCTCCCGCACTCACCCCAACCAGGGCCAGGAAACGACCCAGTTATGTGCCCTTGACCAGGATTTGAACCTGGGATCCTTGAGTGAAGGCCAACTCTCTAATTATTGGACAACACTGGCCAGGACTAAAGGCATTTTGAATGTTAAAAAAACATAATGTTTTGTTTATAGGTACATTGCAATACATACAATAAACTTCCCTTATTTAAAGTACACAGTTTGTTTGATTTTGACAAAAGTATATGCCGTGACATCACCACAATAAGGTAGTGAAGAGTAGTGAAGGTAACCATCACCCCCTCTCCAGATTTCCTCAGGTCCCTTTACTATCCCTCCTGACCCCCAACCTTCTCCATGCCCTCTATCCCCCAAAGTTCCTGAGCAACCACCAATCTGCTTTTTGTCACTATTGATTCATTTGCATTTTCTAGCATACTCTACTTATAATTTTATAATTCTATAAGTAGAATTATACAGTATGCATTCTTTTATGGTCTCGCTACACAGCATAATTACTTTGAGAATCATCTATGTTGTTGCCTTTTGTTGCTGAGCAATATTCCATTATATACATACTAGAGGCCCGATGCACAAAATTCATGCAAGAGTAGGCCTTCCTTCCCCGGCTGCTGGCACGGGCTTCCCTCCAGCTGCTGGCAGGCACCCAGGACCCGGGCTTCCCTCACAGCCCCGGCTTCATCCAGAAGGTCATCCGGTCTAATGAGCATATTATGCTTTTATTATTATAGACTAGAGGCCCGGTGCACAAAAATTTGTGCACTGGGAAGGGGGGCGGGTTGGGGAGGGGGGTCCCCCAGCCCGGCCTGTGCCCTCTCCCAGTCTGGGACCCCTCAGGAGATAACGACCTGCTGGCTTAGGCCTGCTCCCGGGTGGCAGAGGGCAGGCCCAGTCCCTAAGCGCAGCCCCTGGTCAGGCTCAGAGCAGGGCTGATTGGGGAGTTGGGGCGCCGCCCCCTGTCATGCACAGAGCAGGGCGGATCGGGAGGTTGCAATGCCACCCCCAGTCACGCTCAGGGTAGGGCCGATTGGGGGGTTGGGGCACCGCCCCCTGTCACACTCAAGGCAGGGTCGATGGGGAGGTTGCGGCGCCACCCCCTGTCACGCACAGAGCAGGGCCGATCAGGGGGTTGGGGTGCTGCCCCCTGTCACTCACAGAGCAGGGCCAATCAGGGGTTTGGGGCGCTGCCCCCTGTCACTCACAGAGCAGGGCCGATCAGGGGGGTTGGGGCTCCGTACCCTGTCACACACAGAGCAGGGTCGATCGGGGTTGAGGAGCTCCCCCCTGTCACAGAGTAGGGCCGATAGGGGAGTTGGGGCACCGCCCCCTGTCACACACAGAGCAGGGCGGATCAGGGGGTTGGGGTGCTGCACCCTGACACACTCAGGGCAGGGCCAATGGGGAGGTTATGGCTCTACCCTGTCACACACAGAACAAGGCCCGTGGAGGGGGGTTGGGGCGCCACCCTCTATCACCCACAGAGCAGGGCCGATCAGGGGGTTGGGGCGCCGCCACTGTCACACTCGGGGCAGGGCCGATGGAGAGGTTATGGCTCTACCCTGTCACACACAGAGCCGCAGGGCGATCAGGGGGTTTGGGCGCTGCCCCCTGTCACGCTGATCCCGGTGCCGGGAGGCATATTACCCTTTTACTATATAGAATAGAGGCCTGGTGCATGGGTGGGGGCTGGCTGGTTTGCCCTGAAGGGTGTCCTGGATCAGGGTGGGGGTCCCCACTGGGGTGCCTGGCCAGTCTGGGCAAGTGATTGAAGCTCCCAACCGCTCCTTGTTTTCTTTTCTTTTTTTTTTTTCATTCTGGGCCAGCTTTAGCTCTGAGGCCTCGCTGCTGAAAACATCGATACAACGTTGCGGTCTGGCTGGCTTTCAGTCCGGCTGGTTTCTGGGGTTTTGTTTAGCTTCTTATTTGCAACATAGTACATAGTTGCTTAGAGTTGCAGCTGAGAGGCCGGCAAGTTAGGCGGGGAACGTTGGAGTCCGCAGTCACTGAAGCAAGCAAGTCTCCCTGCTCGCTTCAGTGCATGGCTGCTGGCCGCCATCTTGGCTGACAGTTAATTTGCATAAGGATATGCTGATTAGCCAATGGGAAGGGTAGCGGTTGTACGCTAATTACCATGTTTCTCTTTTATTAGTGTAGATGCCACAATTTGTCCTGTCCCAACCCCCCACCCCACCAGTTTTATTGTGATATAATTGACATAAAATGTTGTATAAGTTTAAAGTGTTCAAGGAATATTGATTTGATACTCATGTATTGCAAAATGATTACTAAAATAGCTTAGCTGACACCTGCTTCTTGTCACATGATTACTATTTCTTTTTTGTGGTGAGAATATTTAAGATCTGCTCTCTTAGCAACTATCAAGTATGTAATATAGTATCATTAACTATAATCACTCTGCTGTAGATCCTCAGAACTTACTCATAGCTAGAAATTTGTGCTCTTTGATCAACATCTCTCTTTAACCTTTACCCTCCAGCCCTTGGCAACCAGCATTTTTGTCTCTTGCTATAAGTTTAGCTTTTTAAAAATTCCACATAAAGTGATATCATGTGGTATTTATCTTTCTCCATCTAACATATTTCACTTAGCATAATGCTCTCAAAGTTCATCCATGTTATTGCAAATGGCAAGATGTCCTTTCTCATAATAGTTCATTGTGTGTATACAGCAGGTCCTCAAATAATGTCATTTTGTTTAATGTCAGGTTTTTTTTTATTGATATTTAGAGAGAGAGGAAGGGAGAGAGAGAGAAACATTGATTGGTTGCCTCCTGCAGGCCCCCTACCTGAGATAGAACTCAAAACCTGGGCCACATGTGCCCTGACCGGGAGTCAAACCAGCAACCTTTTGGTGCACAGGACAGTGCATAACCAACTGAGCCACACTAGCCAGGGCTAACCTCATCTCATAACGTCGATGAGATGCTGTAGGAACTTAATTCTTTAAATTAATTAGCCTAATGTAAAATTGGTTTCATGTGTCATTTTGCTTAAAGTCACAGAATCTATTTAGAAGAGTGTTACATGAGGACTTACTATATTCCTTTTCTTTTTTGTTGTTTGTTAATCCTTAACAGAATATTTTTTCACTGACTTTTAGAGATTGGAAGGGAAGGGAGGAGACAGAAATAGACAGAGACATCCATGTGAAAGAGACATACCAAATAGTTGCTTCCCACACACACCCTGACTGGGCTGGGGATTAAACCTACAACCCAAATACGTGCCCTTGACCGGAATCATACCTGAGATACTTCAGTGCACAGGCTGACCCTCTAACCTCTAAGCGCACCAGCCATTGCTCCATGTCTTCTTTATCCATTCATCCATTGATGGACAGTTAGGTTGTTTCCCACAATTTCCTTCTTCCTCCACCCCACCCCCAACCCCCCCGCCGCCAATTTTTTATTCATCTTTTGTTGGATGTTTAGGTTGTTTTCAGTTTGGTGCTAGCACAAAACTGCTTTGAACATTTGTGTCCAAGTCATTATGTTATATATATCTTTCCTTTTCTCTTGAGAATGGAATGGCTGGATTATATGATAAGAGTATGTTGTAACTTCAGTTTTGTTTTCTAATATTTTAATAAAGGCTAAGTTCAAGATACTATAATTCTGTTATGTGAAAGTGTAGCTGTTCAGTCATTTATTTTAAAGTTCTTTTTAAAGTGCTATTTCTATTTCTACTTATTTTCATGTATTCATCTATGAAGACAAAGTAATTCCAGTTACTCGGTCATTGAGGACTAGAAACATTGTTCAGACTCCAGAACATTTGCATGAAGAGAATGGTGATGTTGAAGTTCGCCGCAGTTGTAGGATTAGAAGTCGTTACAGTAGTGTGAACCAATCTGTGCTATTTGATAAACTTATAACAAAGTAAGTAAAAATTATTTAGGTCCAAGATGATTTAGGTGACAAAAACTTTTTGTTGGGGAGGGGTTATGTGCTTAGCCTGAATATTTAATACATTTAGTTTATGTTAAGCATAAAGGATAATGATTACTAGAGGACTTTATAAAAATTCTATATACTTATTTAAGTTATTTTTAAAAATATAAAAAATATATAAGTAAGTCAAGAAATAGAGATATTTAAAATGCCAGTACTCTAAGAATACAATGGAAGGAAAATTAAGTTTCTTAAAATGCAATATTTTACAGTGTTAGCTTATATTTATGTAAATTTTTTTTTAAGCACTGCTGAAGCTGTACTTCAAAAAATGGATGACATGAAGAAGAAGATGCGTAGACGGCGAATGAGAGGACTAGAAGACTTGACAGTGTTTAATGAAACAGAAGAAGTAAATATATTCTTCCATCAAGGGGATGATTTAATAATCTTTAACCTTTTCTATAGGACCTATCCATTTTTTGGTTAAATTGATCATCGTTTTATTCAGCATTTGTTTGATTAGTCACTAGTTATGGCTGGAGTTGTAAGAGTTTGTGGCTGTAAATATATATATTTTTTAAATATATTTTTATTGTTTTTATTGATTTTTTTACAGGGAGGAAGAGAAAGGAATAGAGAGTTAGAAACATCAATGAGAGAGAAACATCGATCAGCTGCCTCCTACACACCCTCCTACTGGGGATGTGCCCGCAACCAAGGTACATGCCCTTGACTGGAATCGAATCTGGGACCTCTGAGTCCGCAGGCTGACGCTCTGTCCACTGAGCCAATCCAGTCAGGGCTAAATATATTTATTTTAAGCAACATTGGAAGGTCCTATTGAATTTCTTAAATAAGTGTACTAAATGTTAATGGTTTTTATTTAAATGTTTTTAGGGGAATCTTAACATGTACACAAGAGGAAAACAAAAAAGTATTCAAAGAACTGATGAAGAAACAACTGATAATCAAGAAGGCAGTGTGGGTTAGTCTTTTCTCTTGTTCTATCCCTGAGTTTGAATATTAGTACTTTTATTTAGTAGAATATAGCCTTTTTATTTAGAAGCTGTAACATTTATGGTAGTTTGGGAGAGATCAGAGGAGTGGTCATAATTTAAAAGAAAAAAGTGAGGGCAGGGAGAGCTTAAATTAGCCGTGGGCAAACTACGGCCCGCGGGCCGGATTCTGCCCGTTTGAAATGAATAAAACTAAAAAAAAAAAAGACCGTACCTTTTTATGTAATGATGTTTACTTTGAATTTATATTAGTTCACACAAACACTCCATCCATGCTTTTGTTCCGGCCCTCTGGTCCAGTTTAAGAACCCATTGTGGCCCTCAAGTCAAAAAGTTTGCCCACCCCTGGCTTAAATGATATGTTTTGTTTGGGAAAGTATTTGAAATCAGCTATTCTAAAGCAACAAAACTGGTTTTCTTGTGTAGTACAAGATAATACATATCTACAGATAACACATTTACCTATTTTAATGTTTAAAAGAAATTATTAAAGTTTTGCTATCCTGTTTAGGACTTTTCTTGAGTGAAAACCAGTTGTCTGAAATGCATTTTATTTTATTTTTTTTTTTTTTTAATTAAATCTTTATTGTTCAGATTATTACATTTGTTCCTCTTTTTTCCCCCCATAACTCCCCTCCTTCCAGCTCCCACCCCACCCTCCACCCTCACTCCCCACCCACTGTGTTCATCCATAGGTGCATGATTTTTGTCCAGTCACTTCCCGCATCTCCCACACCCCTTTTTCCCCCAAGAATAGTCAGTCTATTCCCTTTCTATGTCCCTGATTCTATTATAATCACCAGTTCATTCTGTACATCAGGTTATTTATTCACTTGATTCTTAGATTCATTTGTTGATAGATGCATGTTTGTTGTTCATAATTTGTATCTTTACCTTTTTCTTCTTCTTCCTCTTCTTAAAGGATACCTTTCAGCATTTCATATAATACTGGTTTGGCGGTGATGAACTCCTTTAGCTTTTCCTTATCTGTGAAGCTCTTTATCTGACCTTCAATTCTGAATGATAGCTTTGCTGGATAAAGTAATCTTGGTTGTAGGTTCTTGGTATTCAGCACTTTGAATATTTCTTGCCATTCCCTTCTGGCCTGCAAAGTTTCTGTTGAGAAATCAGCTGACAGTCGTATGGGTATTCCCTTGTAGGTAATTAAGCCTCTTTCTCTTGCTGCTTTTAAGATTTTCTCTTTGTCTTTTGCTCTTGGCATTTTAATGATGATGTGTCTTGGTGTGGTCCTCTTTGGATTCCTTTTGTTTGGGGTTCTCTGCGCTTCTTGGACCTGTAAGTCCATTTCTTTCTCCAGGTGGGGGAAGTTTTCTGCCATTATTTCTTGAAATAGGTTTTCAATATCTTGCTGTCTCTCATCTTCTGGCACTCCAATGACTCTGATATTAGTCCGCTTAAAGCTGTCCCAGAGGCTCCTTACACTATCTTCACACTTTTGGATTCTTTTTTCATTTTGCTTTTCCAATTGGGTGTTTTTTGTCGAATCTTTGGTTTGATTATTGTACTCCTCTGGTCTGCTATTGGGTATAATATTCTTTATTTCAGTCCGTGTATGCTTACTTTCTAATTTCTTTATCGTAGCATCGAGGGTCTCATTAGTTTTCGTGAGGCTCTGCACAAATTTATGGCAAGCCCTCAAAATTGCGATTCTTAGCTCCATATCCTCCATTTCTGTCATGTTTCTTTGTCTCCGCATCTTTTATGCTTTCTTGGTGCACCCCCTTGTGGTCTCTGTGCGCAGTCTTGTTCTAGCCAAGCCTTAATTGTTGTAGTTACCACTAGAGGGATTTGACCCCCAGGCCGGCTGGCTATAGGAATCAGCTGTACGGAAAACCGTCTGCCTTCTGGGGAGGCGCTAATCCAGCCTTTGCCTGAGGCGATCGGCAAATGGCTGTGCGCAGGCTTTGGGCGGGGCGGGATCAACAGGGCGGGCGGAGGGAGCAGTTATGGCCACGCTCAGTCCCGTTCCCAGAGGCTCTGCTTCTCAGAACCCCGGCAGCCGCTGCAAACCTCGGAGAGAAAGTTGCCCTCAGGTTCCAACTGATGCCGGATAATCCCGCTTCTCCCGTTTGAGTCTGGGTCCCTAGAGACTCGCCCGGATCTGGAGCCCAGAGTCTGAGACTCACTCCCGACAGAAAACGACAACCGAGCCCTCAGCCACCAGCCCGCTTTGCGCGCGCACCTTGGTACCTTTGTATTTTCCACACTGCGCCGCCTCTGAGCCTCGATTTGCTGTTCTCTTTCCTTCTAGTTGTAGAGTCTCTCTTCAGCCAGCCTTCCTGTGGTTCTGGGTGATGTCCGTTCAGTCTTTTAGTTGTATTTTTGAAATGGTTGTTTGCGGCAGCGGTCTCCGGTGTTTACCTACGCCGCCATCTTGGTCTCGCCCCCTGAAATGCATTTTAAATGTCTGGTGTTTTACATGATCATAAGTACACTATTTGAGTTATTCTCTTATGTAACTCAGTGACAGCCAGAAAGGCTGGATGGAAGGTACAAACTGAAATTTAAAAGGCAAAAAGCTGAGTAAGGAGATACTTAAATTTGTCAACATGTTACATTTATTTGAAGCTTAAGTATAGTCATCTATATTAATTAAACTAGCAGTAATACCATAAACTTTAGTTTGGTACTTACTGACAGTAGCTTTTATTTTTAATTTATTTTTAAAATTTTTATTTATTGATTTGAGAGAGAGAAAGAGAAAATGAAACACTGATTTGTTGTTCGACTTATTTATACATTCATTGGTTGATTCTTGTATGTGACCTGAACCTGCCACCTTGGCATCTCAGAATGACAATCTAACCGACTGAGCTACCTGGCCAGGGCTAACAGTAGCCTTTAAATTTTTTTCTCTAGTTCCTTTTTTCTTCCTCTAGTTGTTTTTAATTCTACAATTATTTTACTTCACTAAAAATTATTTAATGTTGTGAAAGAATTAAATTCTTTATATATATATTTTTTTTTTATTGATTTCGGAGAGGAAGGGAGAGGGAGAGAGAGATAGAAACATCAATGATAAGAGAGAATCATTGATCGGCTGCCTCCTGCACACCCCCTACTGAGGATCAAGCCCGCAACCTGGGCATGTGTCCTTGACCAGAATCAAACCCGGGACCCTTCAGCCCACAGTCTGATGCTCTATCCACTGAGCCAAACCAACTAGGGCATAATTAGATTCTTCTATACATGAAGCAATCAATGAATGCATGAATAAGTGGAACAACAAATTGATGTTTCTCTTTTCCCCTCTCTCTCTGAAATCTAACAATAAAAAAAAAATGGAAAGAAAAAATTAGCTTCTTTCTATGGATAATCTAGAAGAGCCCGGCCAGTGTGGCTCAGTGGTTGAGCATCAGCCTGTAAACCAGGAGGTCACTCTTTGATTCCCTGTCAGGTCACATGCCCAAGTTATGGGCACGATCCCCAGTCGGGGGTGTGCAGGAGGCAGCTGGTCAATGATTATCTCTCATCATTGATGTTTCCATCTCACTCTCCCTCTCCCTTCCTCTCTGAAATCAATAAAAATATATTAAAAAGAAAAATAATAATCTAGAAGTAAATACATTTTAACAGAAGGGTCTCTTTCTCAGTTACCCTGTGTTAAAAAGTGTTAACATTTTGGTGTGAGTATCCTGAGAGTAAATATATTTAAATTGTAGAATCATCTGAAGAGGGTGAAGACCAAGAAGATGAAGATGATGGTGAAGATGAAGATGATGATGATGAAGAAGATGGAGAAGAAGATAATCAGAAACGATATTATCTTAGACAGAGAAAAGCTACTGTTTACTACCAGGCTCCATTGGAAAGTAAGTGCTATTTTTTCCCCAGGAGATGTAATTATATTACCTGTGTCTTTACTGCCCTTCCTCTTTTTTTATTTTTTTAGTCTTTATTTTGCATAATACTCATAGTTTTTGTCTTTCTTAACCTATCTTAAAAGTGCAATAAGTCAATTCTTTGAAAAAGAGTTAAATTTTAGTTATTACCCAAAGCAAATAATTGGGCTGTTTTGAAATTTCATGTCTGTCTTTAATTATGTTAGGTTTCACAGCTTTCTACTTAATTTGTCAGTTTATATAACTAGAACTGCTTACGGTGTATGTTATAGTTGTGCCTCAATGCTTATGAACATATACTTGCAGGTCTGATAGTGAGCTGATATCTATCAGTATAATCATAATGGTTATTTATGGCCAGAGTATGTTTGGTTGTTGGTGTATGTGCTATGCATATTTTCAGTAGCAGCCCTGCAGACATAAATAATTGAAAATATGAATTGTAGAATATTCTATAGTAGATATGTACTAATATTCTCATGGAAGGGGCAGTACCTTTGTAAGTGTTTATATGAAGAGCAAAATTACCTTCAAACCTGTTTATATGTCACGTACATTCTAACTCCTCCTTTTAGAACCTCGTCACCAAAGAAAGCCCAACATATTTTATAGTGGCCCAGCTTCTCCTGCCAGACCAAGATATCGATTATCTTCTGCGGGACCAAGAAGTCCTTACTGTAAACGAATGAACAGGTTTGGTTTTAAAGTAGTAATTGATTTATGACAACATAATTGTGGCTATGGTAAGGTAGGATTCTAGAGTCTTAGGATTGAGGATATCAGAATAGAATTCTAGAATCATATATTTGGGCGAGTAGTTAACTCTGCCTGTCGTGCTTTAATTTCTACTACCATTGACTAGTTTTTGCTTCCACTAATAGGAATTGTTAGTAACTACCATGGTAAGGTAGTTTACTCTGTTGTTCCACACTTTAATAATAGAGAGCTACCTTTGCTTCAGTGTTTACTGTATTCCTAGCTTGGTATTAAGCATTTTATGTAGACTATTTTCTTTAATCTTTACATTAAGTTAAATATAGGTTTAATCTTGTCTCCACATACTATCACAGATATATTTTTCTACGATGAAAGCGTTCTAAGTTACATTGCTTCTAGACTTGTCATGACTCTGACCATCTTTTTCTGGATCGATCTTAAAAATTTGTTTCTTTTATAAATGTAGTATTAATTTTCTCTATTTAAATTATTTGTGGGTTTCTTTTTCTTCCACATCCCAACATGTGTTGCTTGTTTTTCATATTTAAACCCAAAGAGGTAATTCTTGTTATTTCCTCTTTCTCCTAAGTAATAAAAGTTTTTCTGATCTATTAGAACTTTCTGGGTAATAGTAACATTGTAGTAGTTCGTGAATAAGAGAGCTCGTTAGTGAAGACTAAAAAGGCAGGAAAAAATGACACTAGTGTGGGAAATGGCACTTTTTTCCTAATAGTAATTTGGTCAGAAGTAAGACTGAAGTCCTGTGAGAATTCAGCTATTTGAACAGTTCTTAGAAGTCTCCTCCTAGAAGCAGATTATCTGATCATGTTTTGGTCATGGAAGGCAACACCTTTGTAGGTGCTGACAAATTTCCTGTCTTCTAGGAAAAATATAAAATTGTATCCCTGGGTCTTTTAATTTCAGAGTGCCAAAATCACAAGTGTACATTCTAGATTTCTTGTGTCATCATTCCTTTTCTCACAGCTAGAAGACCAGGAAGGCAAACTCAACCTGCCTGGGCTGTTCAAGATAAATTACACTTGAAAGGAGACCACATTGTCGATACTTTTCATAGGCCCCTTGTTAAAGACCAATATTTTGATATTGAATGATCTTCAGAAAAGGAGAGTAAGGCATATTGCTCCCTGGAATCCCCAATAATCATGAGGTCCAGGCAGTTCTTGGTTGCCTGACTCAAGGGACAGATCTCTATTTGATTCAGCAGAAGTGAGAGGCTGGCAGTTACTTTGAGATTTCATTTCTTCCCTCATCTTTACTGGCAGTAGCATACTGGAAATAACATACTTGTTGACTGACTACCTCTACAATCACCACCTACAGTGTGTCTTGTAGCAGGTAGGAATTTTTTTGCCCCTTTTGGTTCACAGAGTCTACTCTTTCTCTATATATAAAGTGTCTCACATTGTTGCATAGCTCCTTGGGTGCAGGATTTCTTACCCCCTCCAATTATTTAACAAATGTCTGAGTACTACCATGTGCCAAGTACTATGGATATAAAAACGATGAAGCCAGGATTCCTGCCCTGGGCTGTCATAGACTAGTGGAGGATCCTGGCACATTTAAATTAAAGTATGAACTATGATTTACGATGTATCCTAGAGTCATATTATGTGGCTTGATGACCTTCTTAGTGTTGATTTTGATAACTCTAAACATTTTCTCTTTGATCACAGCTTTATTGGGACATAATTCACATACATATAGTTCACCAATTTAAAGTACACAATTCAATAGCTTTTAGTATATTCACAGAGTTGTGCAACTATTACCACAGTAAATTTATTATTTTAAAAATCTCAATGTTTTTTATTTTAAAAGTGTTTATTGATTGATTTGAAAGACAGAATGAGAAACATCGATTTTATTGTTCCATCCATTTATGCATTTGTTAGTTGATTTCTTGTATGCTCCGACTGGGGATTAAACCCACAACCCTGATATATGGGGACAGCACTCTAATCAATTGAGCTACCTGACTAGGGCCCACAATAATTTTAGAATACTTTTCTTGCCTCAAAAAGAAACCTATACTCTTTAGTTATCACCCCCCACTCCCAATACTTCTATCCCTCTACCCCTAAGCCACCACCAGTCGACTTTCTCTCTTTATAAATTTGCCTATTTTGGGTATTTCATGTAAGTGGAATCTCTTGTGACTGGCTTCTCTCACTTGGTATACCACTTTCAAGGCTCATTAGTGTAGTGGTATGTATTAGACCTCATTCCTTTTCATTGCCAAATGAGATTCTGTTGTATAAATATACCGTATTTTATTTATCCAGTTATCAGTTGATGGACATTTGAGTTGTTTCCACTTTTTGGCTGCTAGGAATAATGCTACTATGAACATTTGCATACAGTTTTTTTTGGATATATGTTTTCATTTCTCATGGGCATATACCTAGAAGTGGAATTGCTGGATCAAATGCTAACTATATTTAATGTTTTGAGGAAGTGCTAGATTGTTTTTCAAATGGCTGCCTTATTGTACATTCCCACCAGCCAGAGTGCTAGTTTCTCCATGTCTGTCTAACACTTCTCATTACCTGGCCTTTTGAATGTAGCCCTTTAAACCATTTTTTTTTTTTAACTTTCTTCACAAGGTGGTGTGAACATCTCATTTTTTTTCTAACAACTTTAATGATACTTTGCTTAGCCTTTTTATTTTTTAATCAAGAGACCAGCTTTTGTTTATAGTTCATGTTCTACTACAACTACTTAGGCACGGAAACAAAGCACACATCCAAAGAATCATTTGAACATTGCTTTTAGTATCATGGCAAATGGTTAAAAAAGCTTTCAGCCACAGTGCGGGAGTTTCCAAGGGTCTTTTGGCAACTTATCATAGCAGAGCTTCAGGAATACTGCCTTTAAGCAGGATTTTCTTCCTTATGATTGATAACCTCTAGTCATCTAAGGATTATTCTTTAGCTTGATCTGCAGTTTCTGGAACAACATTAGTCCCTTTGAACAAGAAGATAATATAATAACACAATTGTTTAACCGGTATTCCAAAGTACTCCTTCCTAGTTAAGGAACTACAACTGGTGACTCTAGCACTCTAGTTAGGTTTACAGTGCTTGTCCATGCCAAATTTTTCAACGGGTTTTTGTAAAATGAAACACACACACACACACACACAGACACACACGTGGATATGTGTGTTTAGAATCTTTTTTAAACTAAAATAATGGCCTTTCTTCAGTATAGAATAATTATGAAGAACCTGGACCCATGATTATAACAGCTCAGATTGCCAGCTCAGTTTCACCACTTATTAGTGACTTTGGGCAAGTTACTTAACTTCTCTATGCTTCAGTTTTTTGATCCACACAATAGGGGTAATAGCACCTATTTCATAATATTGTGAGAATTAGATGACTTAATACATGTAAAGCCTTTAAAATATTATCTGGCACACATTAAGGGCTACATGTAATATTGTAACTATACTTTAATGTTTTAAAATAATTCAGATTTGTAAATCAAATATTGGAAACTTTATGACAGTCCACAAAGTCTTGTTATTTGCTTTTAACTTCACTGGTTTGTGAAATAAACAACTGGAAATCACCAGTATAGTAGTGTATAGAATGCGGATTTTTGGAATAGACAGGCATGAGTTTAAATTCTGACACCATCATTGACTAATTCTGATATTTTGAACAAGTTCTTTAAACTATGAGCCACATTGGCTCTGACTGTAAAATAAGCCTACTTTTCCAAAGTTTTAATTAATATTATATGAGATAATATGTCAACCACCTGGGACAAGAAGCACTTAGTAAATGTTAGTCTCTTTTTTTAAATTGTGAAGTTAGTCTTAATTACATGTGAATGCATACTGAATTCACATACAATTATGTGACTACAAGTTAGAGTCTCTTTGTAATATTAACCTATATATATAAAAGGCTAATATGCAAAGTGTCCCCCCGGGAGTTCGATCATTGACTATGACGTGTGCTGACCACCAGGGGGTGGCGCGGAACAAAGGAAGGCCTGCCAGCCTGGCAAGGGAGGCCCTGGCCGGCAGCAGAAAGGCCCCAATTGGCCCTGATCACCGGCCAGGCCTAGGGACCCTACCCATGCTTGAATTTTGTGCACCAGCCCTCTAGTTGTAATATAAAATTGGTAGGTTTTTCATATAAAATTTCAGACTTATACTAGATAGTTTTAGTTTCAGACTGATCACAAAGGTGTTCTTATACACGTTTGGGTAGGTGGACAGCGGAGGATTATTTCCTCACTTATATCTATGTTTCCACAACCCTTTTTCCAAAACCCTTGGGCCATTTGTGCTTCAGAATTCAGATTTTTGAGAGGGGATTTACAAAGGTAACATGCAACATAAACATCTCCAGTGGTGTCTGGGCCAGCACTCCTTAGTCAAATACATTAATTCTATAGCAAAACATATGAGTAATCATTGTAAGTGGGACAAATAGAGACTGAATTGCCTTTATGACATTTCAGATCATGTTTTGCTAAATGTATAATGGAAAAGCTTGTTTTCAGAGTTTTTTAGGTACAAGATTTTGGACCTACATTATGCAGGCAATAGAAAAGTGAACCTTTTATATTTTTGGAAATACCTACCTAACCATGATTGCACTCTGACTCAGAAAAAGCTCTAGACCCAGATCCAATGGAATAATTAAAGGTTTTCCAGCCAGATTCTTTGTTTTTTTGTTTTTTGTTTTTTAATATATTTTATTGATTTTTTACAGAGAGGAAGGGAGAGAGAGAGTTAGAAACATCGATGAGAGAGAAACATCGATCAGCTGCCTCCTGCACACCTCCTACTGGGGATGTGCCTGCAACCAAGGTACATGCCCTTGACCGGAATCGAACCTGGGACCCTTCAGTCCGCAGGCTGACGCTCTATCCACTGAGCCAAACCGGTTTCGGCATGGGTTTTGTTTTTTAATTGTTTGGTTTTTCCCTGTGGGTCTTTTGCAACTGTCCAAAGGTAGTAAAAATGATTTAAGAATTCTTTGAATATTAATAGCACTTGGGATCTTATTTAATACTATCAATCAGGCTAAGAATTTCATTATATTTTTATTTTTTTGTGTGAGAAGATTGAGATACAGGTTTGGTAACTCATTTACATTTACACAGTGGTTAAGTGGTAGTTGTGAATTTATGGTTGATGATATACTGTAGATAAAAGGCCATTTTACTTGTCCCTGTTCCCTAGCATTTTTTTAACCCTTCTTGAGCCCCTCTGGTTTGCATAAAAATTCTCATGTTCTCCTTCTAAGGTTATTTGACATTTTAAAATAGGTGATTCCCTTCCAAATGTAAAATTATATATATTATAATACTGAAAATAATTTCCTAAAATTATAGTCCCAAAGATTCTGATACCCTCTTTATCTCATTTTTCTTTGAGGGTAACTGATTTATATAAAGACTAAGAAGTTAATAGTAACTGCCTAGACCAGTGGTTCTCAACCTTCCTAATGCCGCGACCCTTTAATACAGTTCCTCATGTTGTGGTGACCCCCAACCATAAAATTATTTTCATTGCTACTTCATAACTGTAATTTTGCTACTGTTATGAATCGTAATGTAAATATCTGATATGCAGGATGTATTTAGGCGACCCCTGTGAAAGGTGTCGTTCGATCCCCAAAGGGGTCGCGACCCACGTGTTGAGAACCAGTGGATATGCTGTCTTAGTGAACATTTGACGGTCAGCTTACCAGAGCCTTTATCTTTTTTTCTTTCTTCTTAGTTATCCAAGTCTTTTATTTCCTTCAAAAGATTCAGCCAACAAAACTTACTTCATTGGTTCAGCAAATGTATTAATTTTAGGATAAACCATTTGGATTATTAGGTATTTCTAATGTTTACATCTTATGCCTTTTTTCCTCTGCCATTCTTCATCATGATTTTAGTTTTCTTCTTTACTTCAGGCGAAGGCATGCTATTCACAGTAGTGATTCTACTTCATCTTCCTCTTCTGAAGATGAACAGCATTTTGAGAGGCGCAGGAAAAGGAGCCGTAATAGAGCTATCAACAGGTAAGTGCTATATTGAAGCCTTTTAAATCTACCACCTTTTTTTTTTAATGGTGAGACAGCTGAATAATTTGGGAATAAGAACAGTTTAACTGATTAAAAAATTGTACAACAGATTAATGTATAATAACAATGCAGCCCTAGCTGGTTTGGCTCAGTGGATAGACTGTTGGCCTGCAGACTAAAGGCTCCCGGGTTCAATTCTGGTCAAGGGCACATGCCCGGGTTGCAGGCTCGATCCCCAGTAGTGGGCGTGCAGGAGGCAGCTGATCAATGATTCTCTCTCATTATTGATGTTTCTCTCTCTCCCTCTCCCTTCCTCTCTGAAATCAATAAAAATATTGAAAAACAAAAAAACAATGCTGTCTTGTTTGAAATATCTTATTGAAACTAATAACAGATTAGAACATGTTTTCTTGTGTAACTATTACACACAGCTCAAAGTAATTCAATTTTTTTCAAATAATTTTTTTTTTTAAAAAAAGCTGATCTTTTTATTTTTTTTATTTTTTATTTTTTTTTAATTTTTTTTAATTTTAATTAAATTGTTATTGTTCAGATTACATTTGTTCCTCTCCCCCCCCCCCCATAACTCCCCTCCTTCCAGTTCCCGCCCCACCCTCCGCCCTCACTCCCCACCCACTGTCCTCATCCATAGGTGCACGATTTTTGTCCAGTCTCTTCCCGCATCTCCCATTCCCCTTCCCCCCCCAGGAATAGTCAGTCCATTCCCTTTCTATGTCCCTGATTCATTATAATCACCAGTTCATTCTGTACATCAGATTATTTATTCACTTAATTCTTAGATTCACTTGTTGATAGATGCATGTTTGTTGTTCACAATTAGTATCTTTACCTTTTTCTTCTTCCTCTTCTTAAAGGATACCTTTCAGTATTTCGTGTAATACTGGTTTAGTGGTGATGAACTCCTTTAGCTTTTCCTTATCTGTGAAGCTCTTTATCTGACCTTCAATTCTGAATGATAGCTTTGCTGGATAAAGTAATCTTGGTTGTAGGTTCTTGGTATTCAGCACTTTGAATATTTCTTGCCATTCCCTTCTGGCCTGCAAAGTTTCTGTTGAGAAATCAGCTGACAGTCGTATGGGTATTCCCTTGTAGGTAATTGAGTCTCTTTCTCTTGCTGCTTTTAAGATTCTCTCTTTGTCTTGTGCTCTTGGCATTTTAATTATGATGTGTCTTGGTGTGGTCCTCTTTGGATTCCTTTTGTTTGGGGTTCTCTGCGCTTCTTGGACCTGTAAGTCCATTTCTTTCACCAGGTGGGGGAAGTTTTCTGCCATTATTTCTTCAAATAGGTTTTCAATATCTTGCTGTCTCTCATCTTCTGGCACCCCAATAATTCTGATATTAGTCCGCTTGAAGCTGACCCAGAGGCTCCTTACACTATCTTCACACTTTCGGAGTCTTTTTTCATTTTGCTTTTCCAGTTGGGTGTTTTTTGCTTCTTCGCAATTCAAATCTTTGGTTTGATTCTTGTGCTCCTCTGGTCTGCTACTGGGTATAATATTCTTTATTTCAGTCCGTGTATGCTTACTTTCTAATTTCTTTATCGTAGCATCGAGGGTCTCATTAGTTTTCGTGAGGCTCTGCTTAAGTTTATTGCAAGCCCTCAAAATTGCGATTTTTAGCTCCATATCCTCCATTTCTGTCATGTTTTTTTGTCTCCGCATCTTTTATGCTTTCTTGGTGCACCCCCTTGTGGTCTTTGTGCGCAGTCTTGTTCTAGTTAAGCCTTAATTGTTGTAGTTAATACTAGAGGGATTTGACCACCAGGCCGACTGGCTGTGGGAATCAGCTGTGTGGAAAACTTCAGTCCTCTGGGGAGGTGCTAATCTAGCCTTTGCCTGAGGCGATCAGCAAATGGCTGTGAGCAGGGCTTGGGCGGGGCGGGATCAACAGGGCGGGGGGAGGGAGCAGCTATGGCTGCTCTCAGTCCGTCCCCAGGGGCTCTGCCTCTCTGTCCCAGCAACCGCTGCAAACCTCGGAGGGACCGTAGCCAGACAGTCCCGCTTCTCCCGTTTGAGTCTGGGTCCCTAGAGACTCGCCCGGATCTGTAGCCCAGAGTCTGAGACTCCCTCCTGATTGAAAATGACAACCGCACCCTCAGCCACCAGCCCGCTTTGCGCGCGCACCACCGCACCACCATACCTTTAAATTTTCCACACTGCGCCTCCTCTGAGCCTCGTAATGCTGTTGTTTTTCCTTCTAGTTGAAGAGTCTCTCCTCAGCCAGCCTTCCTGTGGTTCTGGTTGATGTCCGTTCCATCTTTTAGTTGTATTTTTGAAGTGGTTGTTTGCGGCCGCAGTCTCGGGTGTTTACCTATGCCGCCATCTTCGATTCTCCCAAATATACTTTTTTTAAAAAAAACCAATAATGCATTCCTATTGTAAAATACTTTAGGAAAGTTAAAGGGTTTACTCATTTTATAACTCCTTGTAATATAAGTTCACATATACTAACCAACTTATTTGAGTCTCACACTAATTATATGAAGTAGACAGGGCAAAGATTATTTCCATTTTACAGATGTGGTTGGGTGATTGAAAAATGCAGTTCTTGGGTCCTAGTAATATGTTCTTAGAGTAGGCCACAAATGCTTAACAAAGTAGTTGGAACATAATAATTGAAGGGTCATGCAAATCAGCCATTCTTTGTATCCTAAACTTTATATTATCACATTAAAGCTGCCCTGTCCAATATGGCAGCCACTAAGTCACCTGTGGCTATTAAGTACTTGAAATGTAACTACCATAATCTGAATTGAGATATATTGTAAGTTTCTATGAAAAACACATTCTTGAATTCCAAAGATTTAGTACAAAAAAAGAAAATGTAAAAATAGCTCAATATTTAAAATACTGAGTTTTGCATGTGGAAATGATAATACAGGATTTTGGATATATTGTAACAAATAAAATGGAATATCAAAATTTTACCTTTTTGTTTATTGTGGCTAATAGAAATTTTTAAATTACAATTTTGGCTTGCATTTCATTTGTTGGAAAGCAATAAATCAAATCATCAAAAATCTGTATACTTAGACTTCTTGGATTTTTCTTTGCTTTCATTCATAGAAATAAGCATCTAATCCTATGGACTTATATTATGCAGTTATATTTCTTTTTTTTTAATTGCTGATATTTTACCATAGTAACTTTATTTTTACTTATTTTTTAATCCTCACCCCAGGATATTTTTCCATTGATTTTTAGAGAGAGTGGAAGAGAGAGGGAAAGACAGAAACATGGATGTGAGAGAAATACATCAATTGGTTGCCTCCTGCACGTGCCCTGACGAGGGCCTGGCCCGAGAGGAGCCTGCAACCACGGTACATGCCCTTGACCAGAATCAAACCTGGGACCCTTCAGTCGACAGGCTGAAGCTCTATCCAGTGAGCCAAACCAGCTAGGGCTATATTTCTATTAAGAATTATTTAAGACATAGTCTTTAAAAAGCTGCAAGTGCAAACTTGTTCATCTTAGATTTCGCAGTATAAATTTCTCGTAAAGTTTGGGGATAGCAAGAATTGTCACTTGGGATGAGCATGGTGCTTCCACTTGTGTTCAGTTGCAGCAGTTATTCTTTGCTTAAGCATTCTGGTACAAGTTATCTTAACCTCTAACATAAGCAGTTTTCCTTTTTTCCAACACAAGCAGGTTCTTTTAGGCACATTCTTTGTAACATACCATAACCGGTTTTGAAAGTAGTTAGAAAAGTAGTGATTCATTGTTGCCTGAAAGGGTTGGTGTGGAGCAGCTGCTGGTGGATTATGATGATTTTGCTGAGAGGTATTATAGCAGAGTTGTTGCTTGGATTTCTGAATCTGCCACTTACTGGTTTGTGGTCTTTGGCATTTTAGTTTACCTTACCTGTGTGGGCTTGGTTTTCTTTTAAAAGAGGGGAAATAATAATATCTACTTCATAAGACTGTTGGAGGATTTAATGGATTAATATATCTAAAATGTTAGACACGATCATTATAATTATAATATGTATTAATACAATCTGAATTCTCAACCATGAATTACCTTATGGTGATGCAGCTTCTTAAAAACTGGTATTTTCATTTGATTGTATTTCTTTAATAATAAAGCTTCTGATATAACCTCTTTCTAACAAATTCTCAACCTATATAGAAAATGAGGAAGCTGAAATACATAATCTTAAGATTGCTCTTGTTGAAATTTAATTTATTTTAAAATTTTTAAGAAAAATGCTTGTATTTTATCGTGGCATTTGGGAGAGAAAGGTGAGTTGATGGTTTTGTTTGTTTTTTTTACATCTTTTTAAAATAGGTGCCTGCCGCTAAATTTTCGGAAAGATGAATTAAAAGGAATTTATAAAGATCGAATTAAAATTGGAGCAAGCCTTGCTGATGTTGATCCAATGCAATTAGATTCTTCAGTGAGTACTGTCCTGAAATGTATGCTTGAACTGTAATAATAGTGTTCTTTAACTTTAGTTTTAAAAGTGTGTTTTTTATCAGTTTAATTTTTACAGACTTCTTTCTTTCTTTTTTTTTTATGTTTAGACCACAACTAAGTTATGTTTTAGTGTTAACTCAGTTGATTGTGTGTAGGTTGTGTATCGTTTAGGGATAGAGTGACATTTTAATTTTGACTCCAAATCGAAGAATGTCTATATTTCCCTTCCATCACCAGGTACGATTTGATAGTGTTGGTGGTCTGTCTAATCATATTGCAGCTCTAAAAGAGATGGTGGTATTTCCATTACTTTATCCAGAAGTCTTTGAAAAATTCAAAATTCAACCTCCAAGGTAATTTAACTATACATTTTATTTTAGCCCAAAATCTGCATTATGCTACTGTTGTCCACATAATGCTTCTCTGTTGAAATATTTTAGGTCTACAATAATTTGTATGTTTTTCCTGCAAGGTACCGTGTGCTTTGAATATTTTTACTTAATGTTTAGCTTAAAAAATGGTTTCAAAATTGATTCTCCATGGAGAAAAAAGATTGTCCATGGTTTTTCAAACATTTAGTGAAATTCCTTCCATGCATACTTTTTTCTCATTTTTAAAATTTAGTTTAAATTTGTATCATAGTAATACATGTACATAGTTTTAAAAATTAAATTGTACTATAAGTCTTTAAAGAAAGGTAGTAACCCACTTCTCTATTCTCCATTTTCCCACCTCTATGGAAAGTCAATTTAAGTAAACTTTTTAAATTAGTAAGCTTTTTTTCTTTTGCATTGTAAAAGTTGTATACTGTAAAACAATCAGTTAAAACATTGGTGAATTCAGTTTTTGTCTTTAAAATTATTTTTCCAGGAATATTAATCATAAAAAATTTTAATCAGATATTAATATTGTTATAGCATTTCTTACAGGAAATATTGGAACTATCTAGTTAAAGTAATTTAGTGAATTTAAAAAGGAAGAACAAAGTCCCTGAATTTTTTTCCTCTTTATTTCTCCTTTGCAACATGTATTTACTCCCATAGAAATCAAATATATGATTGTGTAAACTTGTTTTCACATACATTCTCTTTGTATTTAATAACTAAGTAATATTCCATTATGTGTTTGTGTCACATTTTATCTGCTTTTGCTGTTGCTGACTGTGTAGTTTTTTCCTAACTTTTCATTATCATAGTGTCAATACTATGTACATCTCATTGCTTCCTTTTTGTATGAATCCTTAATTCCTTCTTTAAGATATTGTCTCACAAATTAGATTGTTGGCTCAATAGATACGTTTTTTGAATATATTTTTATTGATTTCAGAGAGGAAGGGAGAAGGAAGAGAGAGATGGAAACATCAATGATGAGAGAAAATCATTGATTGGCTGACTCCTTCACGCCCCACACAGGGATCAAGCCCAAAACCCGGCATGTGCCCTGACCAGGAATCAAACTGTGACCTCCTGGTTCATAGGTCAATGCTCAACCACTGAGCCTCACCGGCGGGGCTCAATAGATATGTTTTTAAAGTCTGTACCTACCTTGGTTTTTGTACGTTGAAATTTGTTGTTTTTTCCATTTGTTTGTTTAGTTGTTTTCTTACCAGGTGCTTTGTTCTTTACATCTCTATTTGATTGCCTCTATCTTATTGTCTTTTCTTTTATAGTTTATTAATTTTTAATAGATTTCATCTGTCACTTGTGACTTTTCCCCTGCCATTCTTATTTTGTCATTGCTGTTTTTCTGGGATTTTCCTTTTTAAGTGTTTCTTTTCAAGGGTAGTTATTTGATGATCCAAAACTGATTATTTCATATTAGTTTGGTAGACTTTAATTTATGACATGTATTTCTACACCCTTTTAACATTTCTATTAAGAATTATGCCGAAACCGGTTTGGCTCAGTGGATAGAGCATCGGCCTGCGGACTGAAAGGTCCCGGGTTCGATTCTGGTCAAGGGCATGTACGTGGTTGCGGGTACACCCCCAGTAGGAGATGTGCAGGAGGCAGCTGATCGATGTTTCTCTCTCATCGATGTTTCTAACTCTCTATCCCTCTCTCTTCCTCTCTGTAAAAAATCAATAAAATATATTTAAAAAAAAAAATTATGAGCCTGACTGGTGTGGCTCAGTGGTTGAGCATCAACCTATGAACCAGGAGGTCGTTCAATTCCCTGTCAGGGCATCTGTCCAGTTGCCGGTTCAGTCCCTAGTAGGAGGTAGCCGATCGATGATTCTCTCTCCCTCTCCATTCCTCTCTCAAATAAATTTAAAAAAAAAATTTTTTTTTAAGAATTATGGATAAAGCTCATTTTCTCAGAATAAGAGCAACAAATAACTTTGGAACTTTGTGGAAAACAAAACAAAGCAGTAGGTTACCCTATGGCAGTGATGTCACAAAAATTATTTTAAATTATTTACACTTCTTAGTCCCTATCACCCAACCACCATTATTTAAGTTCTCTCTTACCTTCCTTCCCTATTTAGTTCCAACATGTTTTTTAACAAAACTTTTAGTGTTATGTTACTGTGACTGAAGCCAAAGATTGTAAACTATGAAGTCTTTATTTTAAGTGTAACTTTTATGCAAGGAAAGGTAATATGATGAGCATAATGAATGAATAAAAGAAAATAGGTTTTACACTTCATCTTAGCCAAAAGACCTAGACGCAATTAAAAGAAGATATGTTTTAAATAAAGGGTTTTATATAGTTTCAGTATTAATTTTGTAGTACCAATATTAATTCCAAGGTTTTAAGTTGTGCTCTGTGAGTTGAAATATTTCAGTTGTCTCATTTAGTTTTTTAAAAAATACGTTTTTATTGATTTTTAGATAGGAAGGGAGAGGGAGAGAGACAGAAACAATGATGAGAGAGGACCATTGCTCAGCTACCTCCTGCACACCCCCTACTGGAAATCGAACCCGCAACTGTGCTTGTGCCCTTGACTGGAGTCGAACCTGGGACCCTTCAGTCCGCAGGCCCATGCTCCATCCACTGAGCCAAACTGGCTAGGGCTCATTTACTTTTTTATTCACTAATTAAGTGCACTCATGAAATTGGTTTGTAATTTTGTCTAAATAGTCTTGTTTTTTGATGTATTAATAATAAAATAATACTTATTCTTTTACAGAGGTTGTTTGTTTTATGGTCCACCTGGAACTGGAAAAACACTGGTTGCTAGAGCACTTGCCAATGAGTGCAGTCAGGGGGATAAGAGAGTAGCATTTTTCATGAGAAAAGGTGCTGATTGTCTAAGTAAATGGGTAGGAGAGTCTGAAAGACAGCTACGATTGCTATTTGATCAGGTATGATATTAAAACTTACCTACATAGATTTTTAATCAATGTAGATATAAGTATGTAAGGATTAGATAAATCGTGCATTTAATTACTTTTCATAGAGCAAAAATTCAGAAGACTTACTCAAAATATGTAATCTTCCTAGATTATTTTTCTTTGTGTATCAAGATAACACTGACCTATAAGGAATAGTTTTATAGTAAGAAGAGAAAGGAATGATTGTATCTAAGTTCTGTGGAATCTTAGAACCTAGAAAGAGAGTGGTAGTTTCATACTTAGGGAGACAACAGTAGTGAGCTATGTCTCAATAGAAGATTAGTTCATCCTTAGACTGGCTTTAATTTTATATGCCAGATTGTATTGACAGTACATTGTGAGATAATATATTCTGATCTACTAAGGCATATTGTTGCAGATGCTTTGAAATCTCTTTATGGAACTCATTGAAAATTTTTGTTTTAATTTACTGAGGTATGTCTTTTTTAAACTTTGGCATCGTGCTAATTATTTTCCCATCCAGATATGGAGGGAAGGTTGTATCATTTTCTACTCTTTATCTTATTGTGACAATTGGTCTTTTATAGATTTTTTTATATGTCCCAATAACTACAGCTATACAAAAATCTAAGTTATATAGCCAGTAAAATATGTATTGAATATTTCCAATTGAAATGCAAATAAAATTAAACTATATGTTATAATTTAGTCTGAACCCTTAAAACATAGTTCTTGAATTTACATTTAGATTTATAACTTACAAATTTTATAAGCAAGTTTTAATGAAATGAATTATATTGTCTAATATTTGAGGTTTCTCATGATAACATGCAACCACTGGACCTACTTTCTAGGCTTACCAGATGCGCCCATCCATTATTTTCTTTGATGAAATTGATGGTCTGGCTCCAGTTCGATCAAGCAGGCAAGATCAAATTCACAGGTAAAAACTTGCTTGATGACCCCTGCCTTTTTCCCTATATTCTGAGCTGTATTGGTGTTATATGAGCAATACAATGATTAGTTAAATGGTGAAAGAAACTTTACAAAGCAGTAGTTTCCCTTTTTTTTTTTTTTTGTAGTAAAATCCCAATATACTATAGAGTGGAAAAAGAAAAGGTGAACCTGTCCTGGATGGCAGGTTATTCTCAAGCACAGTATTAAAATTTTGGTTACATTTTTTGGCTCTCTGAGTGACACCATGGTTGTCAGCAAAAACAAGTGCCTTATAGGAGGAGGCAAAAAGGGAGCCAAGAAGAAAGTGATTGACCTATTTTCTAAGAAAAACCGATGTGCTGTAAAACTGCCAGCTATGTTCAACATAAATAATAATGGAAAAACATGTCATGAGAACTCAAGGAACCAAAATCCCATCTGATGGTCTCAGGGGTCATGTTTTTAAAGTGAACTTAGCTGATCTGCAGAGTGATGAGATTGCATTTAGAAAACTCAAGCAAGCTCTGGCTGGTTTGGCTCAGTGGATAGAGTGTTGGCCCTCGGACTTGAGGGTCCTGGTTCGATTCTAATCAAGAGCACTTACCTTGGTTCCCCTGGTCGGGGTGCATGCAGGAGGCAACCAATCATCATGTCTCTCACGTCGATGTTTCGGTCTCTTCCTCTCCCACTCTCTCTAAAAATCGATGGAAAAATATCCTCCAGAGAGGATTAACAAAAAAAAGAAAAGAAAGAAAATTCAAGCTAATTACTGAGAACATTCAGGGCAAAAACTGCCTAATTTCCATGGCATGGATTTTACCCGTGACAAAATGTGCTCCATGGTCAAAAAATGGCAGACTGTAATTGAAGCTCATGTTGATGTCAAGATTAGCAATGGTTATTTGCTTCATCTATTCTATGCTGGTTTTACTAAAAACTGCAACCATCAAATTTGGAAGACCTTATGCTCGGCATCAACAGGTCTGCGGGATCCAAGAGAAGATAATGGAAATCATGACCTGAGAGGTGCAGACAAAATACTCAAAAGGAAGTGGTCAATACATTGATCTCAGATAGCATTAGAAAAGACGTAGAAAAGGCTTGCCAATCTACGTATCTGCTCTACAATGTTTTTGTTAGAAAAGTCAAATGCTGAAGAAGCCCAAGTTCAAATTGGGAAAACACGGAGCTTTTGAGGGTAATAGTACTGGAAAAGCTACTGGGGATGAGACAGATGTGAAAGTTAAATGAGCTAATGGATATGAGCTGCCAGTGCAAGAATCTGTTTAAAATTCAGACTTTTCATGGTGTTAAGTAAAAAAATACTATTTGTATTGTTTTTTTAAATCTTGGTTACAAACTTAAATGCACACTGGCCACTGAAGTAAGGCATAAGGCAAATGAGATGAGTGAGGCAAACCAATGGTAAGTGTGGGGTTGTGGTGTGGAATGTGGCTGAGTGTTCAGTCATAAGAGCATAACCAGTTGTTTTTATTGCCAACCTCCTGAAGTGCAGAAGCCCACCCAGACTTGAAAAATAAATTTTCTCTTTCTTAAATTTTATATTCAAATTTGTAAATATTTTTTAAATGTTGCCAGCCAATTCAGATTCTTTAAAGACATTGCCTGAGCCAAATAAAATATGTCCTAGCATGACTACTAGTTTAATATTCTAATACTAGCACAATTTCCTCATTTTCAGGATGGGAAAATTGAATATCCCTTATGATAAACTGTTTACTCAAAGGAGTACCTTTCCTTAGTGCCACTGCCTCAAGTCCCAGCTCATTTTCAATTTTTCAGATATTCTTTTAAAATGAGCTTGTAGCCCTAGCTGGTTTGGTTCAGTGGATAGAGTATCAGCCTGCAGACATAAGGGTCCTGGGTTTAATTCCGGTCAAGGGCACATGCCTGGGTTGCAGGCTTGATCCCTAGTGGGGGGCATGCAGGAGGCAGCCAATCAATGATTCTCATCATTGATGTTTCTGTCTCTCTCTAGCTTTCCCTTCCTCTCTGAAATCAATAAAAATATATTTTAAAAAATAAAATGAGCTCGTAAATTATCTGTAACTGCTTAATTAGTTTGGGATACCCTAAAGCAAATGTTTGCATGCCTTCATATATGCCAGTATTGTTTTTTATTGTAAAAAAAAAAAAAAAAAAAAAAAAAAGAGGAACAAGAAATAATGTAATAGGTAAGTTTTGACTCTTCTAATACTTGACAATATTTATTATATTCTGGTTGCCTTCTTTTACTTGATGCTATACAATTTCATTTGTTGTTCTGAGTAGTAAATGAAAATGTCAAGATGTCAAGTATGGTAAAAGTAGTTGTCTGTATATGTCCTACCATTAATCAGACAAACTTTTTATATATGACACATTTCATTCTCACCCATACTAATTGTGTTAATAGGAAGAAACATTTAACAATATTAACATCACTTTGAAATCAAGTAATTGAGAACTTAGGACATTTTTGAAACAGTTGTAAAGTGATTGGAATAATTTTAACAAGCACATGCCATCTCAAATTAAGTTCAATTAAAATCTTTACTGTAAATTAAAAATATCGTTATGACCACTTGGGCTGTTTCCAGATCTTAGCTATCCTATATAATAAAGAGCTAATATGCTAATTAGACTGGACAGCGGAACAACCTTCTGGAATGACCTTACAGAACAACCAGTGGGTGGGGGGCGGGCCTGCTAGGCAGCTGGGGCTGCGAGGGCCTATGTTTGCATGAGTTTCATGCATTCATGCATTGTGCCTCTAGTTATAAACACTGCTGTGAACATAGAGGTGCATATATTCTTTCTGATTGGTACTTCAGGCTTAGGATATATTCCTAGAAGTAGCTTCACTGGGTCAAATGGCAGTTCCATTTTTAATTTTCTGAGGAAACCCGGCACTGTTTTCCATGGTGGTTTTAATTTGCATCTCTCTGATGACTGGTGACTTTGAGCATTATTTCATGTCTCTTGGCCATTTGTATGTCCTCTTTGGAGAAGTGTCTATTTAGGTCCTCTGCCCATTTTTTTATTGGAGTATTTGTCTTCCTTTTGGTGAGTTGTATGAGTACTTTATATGTTTTGGAAGGTAACCCCTTATCAGATGTATCATTGGCAGACATGTTCTCCCATACAGTGGGTTCCCTTTTCATTTTGTCTTTTAGTTGTATTTTTTCTTTCTTTCTTTTTTTTTTAAAATATATTTTATTGATTTTTTACAGATAAGAAGGGAGAGGGATAGAGAGCTAGAAACATCGATGAGAGAGATCAATCAGCTGCCTCCTGCACTCCCCCTACTGGGGACGTGCCCGCAATCAGGGCACATGCCCTTGACCGGAATCGAACCCAGGACCCTTGAGTCCGCAGGCCGACGCTCTATCCACTGAGCCAAACCGGTTCGGCTTAGTTGTATTTTTGAAGTGGTTGTGTGAGGCAGCAGTTTCAGGTGTTTACCTATGCTGCCATCTTGGTTTCTCCCTTTTCATTTTGATACTGGTTTCTTTTGCTGTGCAGAAGCTTTTAACACTTGGATTGCGGGAAACGAGTTAAGTCGGCTCGCGTGAATTGGGCGTACTCCGCGGGAGCCGTCTTAACTCGGTTCATATAGATTTGCGGTGGAGTGCGGGAAACGTGTAAACTCGGGCCGATTGTAACTGCGTATTACCAAATATTTGTTTGTTTGCCGTTCACAAAGATACCTACCTGCGTATGCGAACCGTTTCATACCCATTGGGGTAATAGGTATCATAAAAATCCCTTGTAAGTAGAGAACACTTTATGGCGCTGGTCGAGTACAATACCGTTAGGGTACCAATGTATTGTTTTCTCATTTTATAACCGATATCCCTGGATATCTCACCATGCAAAGAGAATAGTTATTGAGAAATACTTCTTGTGTCCGGACGTCTTTAGTTTTGAGTTTTGTGAATATTATTACGTGTTTAAATATTTAAATATATTGTGATAAAGACATTCATATAGAATTTTTTAACCAAATAAAATAAAATCGTTCCGCAAAGTGTTCGCATAATAATTATTTTTTTATATCAGATATCTATCGGAGTACCGCTATTTTCAGTTAGTATTATTTTTATTTGCTTTAACCTAGAATGTCGCAGCATTCAGACTATAGTGATGATGAGTTTTGTGCAGACAAGTTGTCCAATTATTCTTGTGATAGCGATCTTGAAAATGCGAGTACAAGTGATGAAGATTCTAGTGATGATGAAGTAATGGTGCGTCCCAGGACATTGAGGCGACGAAGAATTTCGAGCTCCAGCTCTGACTCAGAGTCAGATATAGAAGGCGGGAGAGAAGAATGGTCGCATGTTGATAATCCACCGGTCTTAGAAGATTTTTTAGGGCATCAAGGATTAAACACAGATGCTGTTATAAATAATATAGAAGATGCCGTGAAATTATTTTTTTTTTTTTTTTTTTGCTTACTTCCAACACTACTTTTTATTTAATAGGAAGATTCCCAGCATTTCCTTTTGATAGATTTGGATTTTTTAATTGTTCAAATGAATAAATATGAAATAACTTTGTGCTATTAACGTTTAGCCCAGTAGATCTATTTCTGTATCATGAAGGCTAGAAGCCTAAGAAAAATAATAAAAGCCAGTCCCATCACCAGCTGAACCAGTTCCATTATCATATTAGTCCTGACAGTTCAGGGGGAAAAAAACAGGTGTCAAACCCTCTCCTATCAAGATGCAGAAATATCATGTCTCACAACAGAGACCCAGACTTGAAGGGCTGATCTTAAGCTAAATATCTTGAAGACCGACCAAGAGTTGATCATTGGTCCAATGAACTTCTCTCTAGAAGGGGATATATTCACTATCGGTTAGGATCAAGTAGACAATTTGCCTTTATAGTATATTTCCAAAGTAATAAAAGCTTAATAACATGCCAGGTATTTATGAAAATGAGTTTTTGGATTGCATGAAAATTTAGATGTTTGTACTGACAATTCTGTTAGCACTAGTACTCATTTTAGGGCTCAGTTCTGAAAGCTTTCCTGAGAAAGGAAAAACCATGCTTCTATGAAGAAGCAAAAAAAGCTGATAATGAATCAAGTATCAGGGAAAAGGAGTGGTAATAGCTAAGGTGGGGGAGGGGGGATTTTTTTTTTTTTTTTTTAGAAAGAGAAAACAGCGGTATATGAGATAGGAAATAAAGGAGTGAAAACTATCTCAGAAGAGAAGGAAAAATAAGACCCAGAAAAAATGTATATATCATAAGACACCACCCTGACAACATGATTCGCATTAATCTCTATCCAAACACCTTTCTTCACATCTGTCTTGTCATTCCTAAGCAGACAAGGCTCCGTGAAATTATTTATCGGAGATGATTTTTTTGAATTTCTTGTAGAGGAGTCAAACAGGTATTATAATCAAAATAGGAATAATTTCAAACTTTCAAAAAAAAGCCTAAAGTGGAAAGATATAACCCCTCAAGAGATGAAGAAGTTTTTAGGGTTAATTGTTCTCATGGGACAGGTGCGCAAAGATAGAAGAGATGACTATTGGACCACGGAGCCATGGACGGAGACGCCATATTTTGGTAAAACGATGACGAGAGACAGGTTCCGACAGATATGGAAAGCTTGGCACTTCAATAATAATGCGGATATCGTAAATGAATCAGATAGACTTTGCAAAGTGAGACCAGTACTAGATTATTTTGTGCCTAAATTTATAAATATTTACAAACCTCATCAGCAATTATCACTAGATGAAGGGATCGTACCTTGGAGGGGAAGATTATTCTTTAGGGTATATAATGCTGGCAAGATCGTTAAATATGGAATATTGGTTCGTTTGTTGTGCGAAAGTGATACAGGATATATCTGTAACATGGAAATTTATTGCGGCGAAGGAAAGCGATTATTGGAAACGATACAAACAGTAGTGTCTCCATACACTGATTCGTGGTACCATATATATATGGACAATTATTATAATAGCGTCGCAAATTGTGAAGCACTTATGAAAAACAAATTCAGAATATGTGGAACAATCCGGAAAAATCGAGGTATACCTAAAGATTTTCAAACAATTTCTTTGAAAAAAGGTGAAACAAAATTTATAAGGAAAAATGATATATTGTTACAAGTGTGGCAATCAAAAAAGCCTGTATACCTGATTTCTTCAATTCATTCTGCGGAGATGGAAGAAAGTCAGAATATTGACAGAACATCAAAAAAGAAAATTGTCAAACCGAATGCACTCATTGACTACAATAAACATATGAAAGGTGTTGACCGGGCCGACCAATACCTTTCATATTATTCGATATTGCGGAGGACGGTCAAATGGACAAAAAGGTTGGCAATGTATATGATAAATTGCGCATTATTTAATTCTTATGCAGTTTACAAATCAGTGAGGCAAAGAAAAATGGGTTTTAAAATGTTTTTGAAACAAACAGCTATCCACTGGTTGACGGATGATATTCCAGAGGACATGGACATTGTTCCAGACCTTCAACCAGTACCGTCTACTTCTGGAATGCGGGCTAAACCACCTACATCTGATCCACCATGCAGGCTATCGATGGACATGAGAAAGCATACGTTACAGGCAATTGTCGGAAGTGGAAAAAAGAAAAACATTTTGAGAAGGTGTCGCGTATGTTCCGTTCATAAATTGCGCAGTGAGACACGCTACATGTGCAAATTTTGCAATATACCTCTACATAAAGGGGCGTGTTTTGAAAAATATCATACGCTAAAAAACTATTAATTTCTATTTGTTTTGATTTATTATGAAAATTTTATTTTAAACTTTAAAAATATGTGTATATTTTTAGGTAATAAGTATTTTTTGGATTTTTCGTATTTAGTTTATATATATCGAATTATTTATGTACTGAATAGATAAAAAAATGTCTGTGATTGAATAAATTTTCATTTTTTACACAAGAAACCGAAAATTTCATTTCAATCGAACCCATACTTCAAAAGATATAGGCATTTTAAACTAACTCTGATTTTGCGCGGGAAACCTAAATAATTGCCCGCGCCATCTTATATTTTGGCGGGAAATTCGCCCGACACCGTAGTGTTAATTTGATGTAGTCCCATTTGTTTACTTTTTCCTTTGTTTCTCTTGCCCTAGGTGTTGTATCAGTGAAAATTCTGCTATGTGAGATGTCTGATATATATTTTTTAAATTTTGTGTTTTTTTAGAAAAGCAAACAAGAATTTATTGACCATAGCAAGCATATCATGAGGTCCCTTAGAGGTTAGGGGACATGTGCCTGTGGGGGAAAACAAGGGGGAAGGAAGAAAGCCCAATTTTTTAAAATTATATTTTTCTTGATTTCAGAGAGGAAGGGAGAGGGAGGGAGAGTTAGAAACATCAATAATGAGAGAGAATCACTGATCGGCTGCCTCCTGCATGCCCCCTACTGGGGATTGAGCCTGCACCCTGGGCATGTACCCTGACTGAGAATTGAACCATGACCTAGTTCATAGGTCAATGCTTAACCACTGAACCACACCAGCCAGGCTGATGTCTGATTTTTTTTTTCTTTTTTCTTTTTTATTGCTTAAAGTATTACAAAGGGTATTACATATGTCTCCTTTTTTCCCCGCCCTTGACAATCCCCTGGCCTCCCCTACCCCCCAGTGTCTTATGTCCATTGGTTATGCTTGTATGCATGCATATAAGTCCTTTGGTTGATCTCTTGCCCCCCCCCGACCCCCCCCCCCCCCGCGCCTTTCTGTGCCCCTACCCTCCCCGGCCATTCAGCTGCAGTTTGACAGTCTGTTTGAGGCAGCTCTGCCTCTGTATCTATTTTTGTTCATAAGTTTATAATGGTCTTTATTATCCATGAATGAGTGAGATCATGTGCTATTTTTCCTTCATTGACTGGCTTATTTCACTTAGCATAATGCTGTCCAGTTCCATCCATGCTGTTGCAAATGGTAAGAGTTCCTTCTTTTTTACAACAGCATAGTATTCCATCGTGTAGATGTACCACAATTTTCTAATCCATTCATCTACTGATGGGCACTTAGGCTGTTTCCAGATCTTAGCTATGGTGAATTGTGCTGCTATGAACATATGGGTGCATAGATCCTTTCTGATTGGTGTTTCTGGTTTCTTGGGATATATTCCTAGAAGTGGGATCACAGGGTCAAATGGGAGTTCCATTTTTAGTTTTTTGAGGAAACTCCATACTGTCTTCCATAGTGGCTGCACCAGTCTGCATTCCCACCAGCAGTGCACGAGTGTTCCTTTTTCTCCACATCCTCTCCAGCACTTGTCGTTTGTTGATTTGTTGATGATAGCCATTCTAACAGGTGTGAGATGGTACCTCATTGTTGTTTTGATTTGCACCTCTCGGATGATTAGTGACTTTGAGCATGTTTTCATATGTCTCTTGGCTTTCTGAATGTCCTCTTTTGAAAGGTGTCTGTTTAGATCCTTTGCCCATTTTTTGATTGGATTGTTTATCTTCCTTTTGGTAAGTTGTATGGGTTCCCTATAAATTTTAGAGATTAGGCCCTTATCAGATATGACATTGGCAAATATGTTTTCCCACGCAGTGGGCTTTCTTGTTGTTTTGTTGATGGTTTCTTTTGCTGTGCAGAAGCTTTTTATTTTGATGAAGTCCCATTTGTTCATTTACTCTTTAGTTTCAAGTGCCCTAGGAGCTGTATCATTGAAGAAATTGCTTCGGCATATGTCTGAGATTTTGTTGCCTTTGGATTCTTCTAGAATTTTTATGGTTTCCCATCATGTATTTAAGTCCTTTATCCATTTTGAGTTTATTTTTGTGTATGGTGTAAGTTGGTGGTCTAGTTTCATTTTCTTGCATGTATCTGTCCAATTTTCCCAACACCATTTATTGAAGAGACTATTTTGACTCCATTGTATGTTCTTGCCTCCTTTGTCAAATATTAATTGAGCATATTGGTTCGGGCCGATTTCTGGGCTTTCTATTCTATTCCATTGATCTATATGTCTGTTCTTGTGCCAGTACCAGGCAGTTTTGAGAACAGTGGCTTTGTAATACAGCTTGATATCTGGTATTGAGATCCCACCTACTTCATTCTTTCTCAGGATCGCGGCAGCTATTCGGGGTCTTTTTTTATTCCAGATGAATTTTTGGAGAGTTCGTTCTAGATCTGTGAAATATGCCGTTGGTATTTTAATGGGAAGTGCGTTGATTTATAGATTGCTTTGGGTAGTATGGACATTTTGATGATGTTGATTCTACCAATCCAAGAACATGGTATGTTCTTCATCTGTTTATGTCTTCCTCTATCTCTTTTTTCAACGTCCTGTAGTTTTCTGAGTAGAGGTCTTTTACCTCTTTAGTTAAGTTTATTCCTAGGTATCTTAATTTTTTTGGTGCGATGGTAAATGGGATTGTTTCTTTAGTCTCTTTTTCTGAAAGTTCACTATTGGTGTATAGAAATGCCTTAGATTTCCTGGGGTTAATTTTGTATCCTGCTACATTGCCAAATTCATGTATTAAGTCTAATAGTTTTTTGATGGAGACTTTAGGGTTTTGTATGTATAATATCATGTCATCTGCAAATAAGGACAGTTTTACTTCCTCTTTTCCAATTTGGATGCCTTTTATTTCTTCTTCTTGTCTAATTGCAATGGCTAATACTTCCATTGCTATGTTGAACGGAGTGAGAGTGGGCATCCCTGTCTTGTTCCTGTTCTTAAGGGAAATGGTGTTAGTTTTTGTCCATTGAGTATGATGTTGGCTGTGGGTTTGTCATATATGGCTTTTATTATGTTGACATATGATCCTTCTATTCCCACCTTGCTGAGACTTTTTATCAAAAATGGGTGTTGGATTTTGTCAAATGCTTTTTCTGCATCAATTGATATGACCATGTGGTTTTTTTCTTTCAATTTGTTTATGTGATGTATCACATTTATTGATTTACGGATGTTGTACCATCCTTGCATCTCTGGGATAAATCCTACTTGGTCATGGTGTATGATCCTTCTGATGTACTGTTGGATCCGATTTGCTAAGATTTTGTTGAGGATTTTGGCATCTATGTTCATGAGGGATATTGGCCTGTAATTCTCTTTCATTGTGATGTCTTTACCTGGTTTTGGTATTAGGGTGATGCTGGCTTCATAGAATGAGCTTGGAAGTGTTCCTTCCTCTTGAATTTTCTGTAGTAGTCTGAGGAGGATAGGTTTTAGTTCTTCCTTGAATGTTTACTAAAACTCTCCTGTGAAGACATCTGGTCCTGGGCTTTTGTTTGCTGGGAGCTTTTTGATGACTGCTTCAATTTCTTCCATAGTTATTGGCCTATTGAGATTTTTAGATTCTTCCTGATTGAGTTTTGGAATGTTGTATTTTTCTAGGAATTTGTCCATTTCCTCCAGGTTGTCTAGTTTGTTGGAGTAGAGTTGTCCGTAGTATTGTTTAACAATCATTTGTATTTCTGTGGGGTCTGTTGTTATTTCGCCTCTATCATTTCTGATTTTGTTTATTTGGGTCCTCTCTCTTTGCTTCTTGGTGAGCCTGGCTAGAGGTTTGTCAATCTTGTTTATCCTTTCAAAGAACCAGCTCTTGGTTTCATTGATTTTCTGTATTTTTTTTTTTTTGGTCTCTATGTCATTTATTTCTTCTCTAATCTTTATTATTGCCTTCCATCTGCTCACTCTGGGGTTTTCTTGTTGCTCTCTTTCTAATTCTTTGAGATGTAGAGTTAGATGATTTACTATCATTTTTTCTTGTTTTTTTGAGATAGGCCTGTAGAGCTATAAACTTCCCTCTCAGGACTGCTTTCATTGTGTCCCATAGGTTTTGGATTGTTGTGTTTTCATTGTCAGTTTCCAGAATGTTTTTAATTTCTTCTTTGATCTCATTGGTAACCCAATCAATATTTAATAACATGCTATTCAGCTTCCAAGTGTTTGCGTATTTTGGGTTGTTTTTATTGTAGTTTATTTCTAATATTATGCCATCGTGGTCTGAGAAGATGCTTGGTATGATTTCAATCTTCTTGAATTTGGGGAGACTTTGTTTGTGACCCAATATGTGGTCTATTTTTTAATATGTCCTATGAGCACTTGAGTAGAATGTATATTCCGTGACTTTGGGGTGAAGTGTTCTGAAGATGTCAATTAAGTCCATCTGATCTAGTGAGTCATTTAGGATTGCTGTTTGTTTGCTGATTGTTTGTCTAGAGGATTTATCCATTGATGTCAGTGGACCCCTACTATGATTGTATTGTTGTCGATCTCTCCTTTGATATCTTCCAGGAGTTTTTTTTATGTATTTGGGTGCTCCTGCATTAGGTGCATATATGTTTATCAGGGTTATATCTTCTTGTTGTATTGATCCCTTTAGTATTATGAAGTGGCCTTACCTCTTGTTATGGCCTTCACTTTGAGGTCTATTTTGTCTGATATAAGTATTGCTACCCCAGCTTTCTTTTCATTTCCATTTGCCTGAAAGATATTTTTCCATCCCTTCACTTTCAGTCTGTGTGAGTCCCTTCTTCTGAGGTGGGTCTCTTGTAGACAGCAAATATATGGGTCATGTTTTATTATCCATTCAGCCACTCGATGTCTTTTGGTTGGAGCATTTAGTCCGTTTACGTTTAAAGTTATTATTGAAAGGTACTTGTTTATAGCCATTTCTTTTTTTGTGTGACTGTTTTCTTTCTGAGCTTTTTATTTCTTCTTTTTACACCAGTCCCTTTAGCATTTCTTGCATTGCTGGCTTGGTGGTGATAAACTCCCTTAGCCTTTTTTTGTCTGTAAAGCTTCTTATTTCCCCTTCAATTTTGAATGATAGCCTTGCTGGATAGAGTATTCTTGGATTCAGTCCTTTGCTTTGCATCACTTTGCAAATTTCTATCCATTCTTTTCTGGCCTGATGTGTTTCTGTTGAGAAATCATTTGATAATCTAATGGGAGATCCCTTGTATGTAACTTTCCATCTCTCTCTTGCAGTCTGTGAGATTCTCTCTTTGTCCTGAACATTTGCCATGGTAATTATGATGTGTCTTGGTGTGGGTCTTTTCGGGTTCACCTTGTTTGGGACTCTCTGTCCTTGTGTGACTTTTTTCTTCCCTACCTCAGGGAAGTTTTCAGATATTATTTCTTCGAATAGGTTTTCTAATCCTTGTTCCTCTTTCTGTTCTTCTGGCACCCCTATTATTCGTATGTTGTTTCGTTTCATGTTGTCCCAAAGCTCCGTTAGGCTCTCCTCCTGTCTTTTAATTTTTTTCTCCAATTGCAGTTCAGTTTGGGTGTGTTTTGCTTCCTTGTCTTCTAATTCACTAATTTGATCCTCTACTTCTCCTAGTCTACTGTTGAAACTTTCAATGGTGTTTTTTTTGTTGTTTGTTTGTTTTTTTTAAAATATATTTTATTGATTTTTTACAGAGAGGAAGGGAGAGAGATAGAGAGTTAGAAACATTGATGAGAGAGAAACATCGATCAGCTGCCTCCTGCACACTCCCTACTAGGGATGTGCCCGCAACCCAGGTACATGCCCTTGACCGGAACCGAACCTGGGACCTTTCAGTCTGCAGGCCGAAGCTCTATCCACTGAGCCATACTGGTTTCGGCTCAATGGTGTTTTTTATTGCAGCTATATCGCTCTTCATTTCTTCTTGGTTCTTACCTAAGTTATTGATTTTTTTCATCCATTTCTTTTTGATTCTTACATAAGGTATTGATTTTTTTCATCTGTTTCTTCTTGCTTCTTGCATAAGTTGTTGATTTTTTCCTCCAACTGGTTTATGCACTCTAGGACCCTTAATCTGAATTCTTTTCCTGTCATGTTGCATGCCTCTGTATCACTTAGCTGCTTTTCTGGGCGAGGCCTCCTTTTCTTTCCTTTGGGGGTTTCTTTGTCTACCCATGTTTGATCTCACCAACATATCTAGATGTTGAGTCATTTATTGGCTGCTCCCTGGGTGGCAGTGGCTCCTCGGGCTGTGGTTGCTCCTCGGGCGGTTGTGGTAGCAGCTGCTCCTCAGTTGGCAGCAGCTCCTCTGGTGGATGCTGTTCACAGCTGTGGTGGCTCTTCTGGCTGGTGGGGGGAGGCTTCACACGCAGCTGCTGATCCTCAGACAGGGGGTGTGGTGATCAGGAGGCTGCTGTTGCTTGGATCTTTCCGTGAGAAGCAGGATTCCACGTAGTCGCGCTGTCCCAGATCCGGTGTCTCCGGGTTAGCAGCCGATCTCTGGATGCCAGGTCTTTGGGTGTACAGTATACGTTTCCAGAAAACAGCCACTCAAGATGGCGCAGTCTCCGCAGCTGAGCCGGCGCTCCAGGAGAGATTTCAGCCGCAGTCTCCAACTTTCAGTCCGCTTTCTCCAGGATTCCTCTGCCTTTCCTGGCTGCAAACTCTCTCTCCTAATGTCTGATATTTTGCTGCCTACATTTTCTTCTAGGATTTTTACAGTTTCACAACTTATATTTAAGTCTTTTATCCAGGTTATTCTTGTGTATGGTGTAAGTTGGTGGTCTAGTTTCATTTTTTGCATGTACCTGTCCAATTATCCCAGCACCATTTATTGAAGAGACTATTTTTACTCCATTGTATGTTCTTGCCTCCTTTGTCAAATATTAATTGAGCATAATGGCTTGGGTCAATTTCTGGGTCCGCTTTTCTGTTTCATTGATCTATATGCCTGTTCTTGTGCAAGTACCAGGCTGTTTTGATTAAAGTGGCTTTGTAGTATAGCTTGCTATCCAGTATTGTGATCCCTCCAAGTTTGTTCTTCTTTCTCAAGATTGCTGCAGCTCTCCAGGGTCTTTTTTGGTTCCATATAAATTTTTGGAGTATTTGTCCTAGATCTATGAAGTATGCCATTGGTATTTTAATAGGGACTGCACTGAATCTATAGAATGCTTTGGGTAGGATGGGCATGTTATTTATGTTAATTCTATCATCCCATAAACACAGTATATTCTTCCACTTGTTTATATCTTCTATCTCTTTTTTCAGTGTTCTATAGTTTTCCAAGTATAAGTCTTTTACTTCCTTGGTTAAGTTTTAAAAATATATATCATTATAATTTCATGATGAATTTTTTTAAAGAAAAAAATAATTACTAGCTCTGGACACTAAAAAGGTCTCCAAGCAACCACAATTCAGTAGCAGTTGTACCCCTAGCACCCAGATTATGGGCTCTAAATACTAGCACTCTTAGGAGAGATGATAGATTGCAGAACGGAGGCAGGAAATAAGCAAGACAAGCCTGCAACATCTCGTCATGCCTGGAAGTAAGGAAGCAATCGAAGACTATTAGGTTCATATCGGAATGAAATAGTAGTCAATTTTGAAGAAGTTTTCATTGGACAAAGATGGGACGATTTGAACATCAAAAATAATAATTACTATAATAGATTGAAATGCATTGAGTACATTAAAAAGTCAGTTTATAATGATCTTTTTTAAAACTAATTGGGTATTCTGAGGTTGCTAAGACAGTGACTCATTACTCTGAAAATTGGATAAAGAGAATGAATTAAGCATTTCTTTTTCCTGTTCTACAACTATGATTCAGGCCATGAATCAGGATAATTTCATAGTAGATGAATTAATGTTGTTCTTTATAGGAAAATCGCAGTTAATAAAAGCAAAGGAAATTATTGAGTTAGAAAAATCAGCATTTTGCAACCCTTTATGTAAAAGTGAATCTCTACCTGTAGTTTTCAGCTGGGAGTGACTTTGCCCCCCCCCCTGAGGACAAATGTCTGCAGACAATTTTGATTTTCACACCAGTGGTGTGGGGAGGGGAGCGCTTGGCATCTAGTGGGTGAAGACCAAGAATGCTACTGCATCCTAGAATGCACAGGACAGCTCTCCACCACAAAGAATTCTCTGACCCAAAATGTCAGTTGTGCCAAGGTTGAGAAATACTGATCTAAACAGTAAGTAATTACCAGTGGCTGCTAAACAGTAAGGTATAAAGGTTCATAGTGAAATTTATGATGAGTAGAGTAAGCTGACAACACATCACTTAAAAGCCCAACCCACTGGAGAGTCGTCTCCTCTGGACGTTCGCTCGCTCCTCCCGGCCCGGACAGCACCGCGCGGCCCTCCCCAGGCAGCCTGCAGCTCCGGGTGGCAGCGGCATGCGCAGTGAGCAGCGGGCGGGCGAGCACGTGGGCGCCAGGCAGCCGCCACGCTGCCTCCATAAACACTTGTTTAGGACTCGTTCGCCTCACTGAGGCCCCGGGCGCCGCCATGGACTCCGAGCTCCTCGCCGCCACCTCGCCCGGCCCCGCTGCGGGCCCCAGAGGTAGCGCGGCTCCGCCAGGAGCAGGAAAAGGTGGCCACCTGCTGCCGAGAGAGGATCCAGCACTGGCAGCAGGTGGAGGACGACTACAGTGCCCTGCAGGAGCGGCTCGGCACCCTGCCGGACAAGCTGTCCTACAGCATCATGGTACCATTTGGCCCGTTTGCCTTCATGCCAGGAAAACTTGTCCATACTAATGAAGTCACTGTTTTACTGGGGGACAATTGGTTTGTCAAGTGTTCCGCAAAGCAGGCCGTGGGCTTAGTCGAGCACCTGAAAGGACATGTAAGAAAAACAATAGATGATTTTTAAAAAGTGATGACAAATTTTGTATCCAGAGTTGAATTTGCAGAAAATGAGTGATGTTGCAGGTGATATTGTTGACATAAGAGATTAAAAGTGACTTCAAGTTTAAAGCAAAACACCGAATTGCTCATAAACCTCACTCCAAACCCAAAATTTCAGATAGTTTTAAAGCGGATTTTGCAAATGTTGAATCCAAGGATCTGCTCTCGGACCAGGAGCTGTGGGCTCGGCTGGAAGAACTGGAGCAACAGGAGGTGCTGCTGGGCGAACTTGAGAGTCAGCCTCCCATTGTGACTGCAAACGGAGAAGACACAGCGTTTTCCGAAGAGGAGAAGGAAGACGCCAGCACACGTGTGAACAGACACGTGAACGGGACGTATGCAGCGGCCGAGGCCGCGGCTCCCAGCTGTCGGCCCGCAGACGACACTGTTGCGGAGCTCCTCCGCAGGCCGAGCTGCGCTTTGAACGGCTCTCGTTGCCCCCTCAGTGATGAGGCTGAGGATGGTGACGACGACGACGATGCTCTTGGGCCAGGGGCCAGCTCTGTACCAGCCATATACTTTTCTCACACCGTCAAACCCAAGCGGGTTCGAATCAATACTGGGGAAAATACCACCTTAAAATTCAGTGAGAAGAAGGAAGAAGCCAAACAGAAGCAAGAGAACAGCTGTGGTGGCCACCCGGCCCCGGAGCTGCCCACGATCAGGACCCCTGCGGATATCTACAGGTCTTCATGGACCTGGTGAACGGGGCGGGGCGTAAGTCCCTCGGAAGTCCATCCTGAAGTCGCTCAGCCGCGAGAACAGCGTGTGCAGCGACACCAGCGAGGGCAGCACCGTGGACTGCGAGGAGCGTCAGCTGCGAGGAGCCCGTGGGCGGCGACGCCGCCGGCTAGAGCATTTTGGAGGAGGAGCAGGAGCAGCTTCCAGAGATGCCCTTGCCCGCGACGCTGGGACGCTCCAGTCTTTTTCTGGAACTGTAATAGAGAGTCGTCGCCCTGCCTCGCCCCGCACCCGGCCGCGGTTCACCCTGTGCTGCCCAGGATCCCTGAGCGGAGAGAAGTCCCGTCAGAAGGGTCGGAGGTCACCAAGCGGGTGTCCAAGTTCAAAACCGCCAGGCCACAGCAGAGATCTAGGCTGCAGCAGAGGACCTAGGCTGCCAGGCAGTGGGCGCTTGCGCCCTGCAACCTCGTGCTGCATCGTCTAGAGTACGTATCGCTGAGGTTCCTCAGAGAGTGGAAGGAAGTGTCCTGTGTTAATTTGGAAGCAGATTCTCCTATTCGTCGGTGGAGATGAGGATCCGAGTGAGCCCAGGACTTCCCAGTCCGCTTGCTCGTTGTCCTCTTGACACCGGTGACACCGCTGCTGCCTCTGATGCCGCAGCTCTCGGATCGCTTCTCAGAGAGGATGTTCCTGGGCATGGTTGGTGTTTCGAACTAAACGCAGGCACTTCCGTGCCAGCTGTGATGTGCACACCGTATGGACCATGTAGCAGAAACGTAAGATTCAGACCCAGCAGCCTTTCCTGCTTCGGCCTTTGGAAGGCCCTTTAAGAAACCTTCTGGTGGGTTCTGCAGCGAGGTGCCCTTTAACCCCGGGACTGCCGCTGTCCTCTCAGCAGAAGCTCCCGGTGGCCTGTGGGCAGGTTTCTTGGTCGGAAGAATGGGATGTTGTAAAACTTTTTTTTTTAAGTAAAAATTTTATGAAACTTGAAAAAAAAAACAACCAACCCACTGATCTTAAATGAGAAACTAGTATTATGTACCTCCTGAGTTATACAGTAGGAAACACATGGTATATTCCTTATGAAATGTGCTATTCCAAGTACTTTAACCTGCATCTATTAAGCTTCTAGATCTAACTCAAGTTTATAGGATACATAAATGATAAAAGACAAGTTATGTTGACCCCATCAGGAAGCTATCAACTCTGTTCACAATGTGGGAAAAATATTCTTTAAGACAAATGACCTAGTTTCTTCAACAAATAAATGGCATGGAGGAAGGAAAAAAAAGGGAAGGGAATGTGATCAGAACTGGTATGGATTTGAGGGTTGTATGACCAAGTGCAGAGTATGGATCTTATTGAACAAATGAGTAAATCAGGGGTGATTTGGTACTAGTATTAGGTCATATTAAGGAATTACTGTCATTTGCATTGATGTCATAGTATCATGGGAGTGTTTAAACTCCTTATCTTAGAAATGCATACATGAAATATTTATATTAAATTATCTGAGGTTTTGGTTTTTAAAGCTATCAGGTAAAGACATATAAAAGGAATATTGTTAGTTGAAACTAGGTGATGAAGATGTGGAAATTATTTTACTGATCTCCACAATAAAATATTTAAAGTAATTAAAATTCTATGCTTTACATGTATTCTATTTTATTTTGGTGTTCTTTGATAATCTGTATGCAATGGAACATTTTATAATTTTAGATACTGTTTATGTGGTACTTACTAGTATTTTTTTATGTGTTTGCGAATTCAAGTACCTTTGAAAAATGATGTTTTATGAAATGACTTTCAGGATCCATTCATGACATTCTAAAAACCATCTATGTCTTCTATTTATTTTAATCTGTACATATTATTTAGTATGCTGTTTTACAGACATTTTTTAAAATCTATTGAAAGTAGTGCGATACTCTTAAGAAAATTCGTTCATGTTTAATGTATTAACCTCTTACCAAAAGAAGTGATATATTCCACATCCAATCGATTAATCTCTTCTCTCTTATTTTTAAATTTAGTTCGATTGTTTCCACCCTGCTAGCTCTTATGGATGGATTGGACAGCAGAGGAGAAATTGTGGTCATTGGTGCTACCAACAGATTGGATTCTATTGATCCTGCTTTACGAAGACCTGGTCGCTTTGACAGAGAATTTCTTTTCAGCTTACCTGATAAAGATGTAAGAATTTAAGTAACATCACTCAAATTTTGACAAAATATGTCACCCTTATCATGAACAAGTCTTGGTACAGTGAAAATTTGAAGGTTGAGTTTTGTATGTTCTGAAGCAAAGTTCTATGATTAACACCCAAATATGTATGTATATATTTTTAGGGGGTATTGCTCTATTTAAAGAAAATGTCAGATAATTTATTTCTTTTTTAAAATAATGCCTCCTTAAAAATACTCTTAAAATTCTTTCAATTTGAACACAGTCTTTGAATTTAATCATACAATTTTGTTTTGCTTCAGAACATATGGCAAATGGACAGTCAGTCCTTAGCCAATGTATTAGCCTTGGCGTTTTCATGGGTATCACCATGTTATTTTAAAACCACTTAATCTTTTGAGAACCAAGCAGAAAATATGGTAGAGCTGTCAGCACTCTTAAAAACAGTTCATATATATATATATATATATATATATATATATATATATATATTATTGATTTCAGAGAGGAAGGGAGAGGGGGAGAGACACATCAATGATGAGAGAGAATCATGGATCGGCCCCTCCTGCACACCCCCCACTGGGGATCGAGCCTACAACCCAGGCATGTGCCCTGACCGGGAATCGAACCATGACTTCCTGGTTCCTAGGTCAACGCTCAACCACTGAGCCAGGTTGGCCAGGCTAACAGTTCTTAATATGTACCAGAATGAGCAATAGTTATTTACTTTCTCTCATTCACTTTTATATGAATGGAACTTGAGTGCTATAAATGTAAATGTGTTTAATATAAAGTTCTTAAACTTGTATGAATACTTATTTTTTTTACTATTTTATATTTTTATTTAGGTACTAGAGGCCCGGTGCACAAAATTTGTGCATGGGGTGGGGGTCCCTCAGCCCGGCCTACACCCTCTCCAATCCGGGACTCCTCGGGGGATGTCCGACTGCATCAGACATCCCTCTTGCAATCCGGGACCACTGGCTCCTAACTGCTCACCTGCCTGCCTGCCTAATTTGCCCCTAACCCCTCTGCCTGCCTGCCTGATCTCCCCAACCCCTCTGCCTGCCTGCCTGATCACCCCTAACCCCTCTGCCTGATTACCCGTAACCACCTCTGCCTGCCTGCCTGATCGCCCCTGACCGCTCTCCCCTGCCGGCCTGATCACCCCTAACTGCCTGTGCCTTGGCCCCCACCACCATGGCTTTGTCCAGAAGGACGTCAGGTCTATCTGGTCTAATTAGCATATTACCCTTGTATTAGTATAGATTGATATTTTTAACATTTTTTAAAATTTTTTAAAAATATATTTTATTGATTTTTTTACAGAGAGGAAGGGAGAGAGAGAGAGAGTTAGAAACATGGGTGAGAGAAAAACATCAATCAGCTGCCTCCTGCACACTCCCTACTAGGGATATGCCCGCAACCAAGGTACATGCCCTTGACCGGAATCGAACCTGGGACCCTTGAGTCCGCAGGCTGACGCTCTATCCACTGAGCCAAACCGGTTAGGGCGATATCTTTAACATTTTAGATAATTAAAAGTATTTTAAATTGAAATTATTCTAATCTGAATAGCACTTACTTTATAATAGATGTAAAAAAAAATGTTTTTATTTGTAGGCTCGAAAAGAAATTCTGAAGATTCACACCAGGGATTGGAATCCTAAACCACTGGACATATTTCTAGAAGAACTAGCAGAAAACTGTGTTGGTAAACATTGCTTTTAAGCATTAAAAGGAATACATGCATTTCAAAGATATATAGTCTTGAAATGTTATAGTTAAAGAAATACAAAGTTATATTTGTTTCTTATCTCTACCATTCCCTTCCTACAAAGTTCGGATATGAAATAGAGATATTTGACAAATTAGCTGTTGGGGATTTTGAGAGCAAAGTAGGTAATAATAGGTATCTTTTGCTGTTTACAGTTTTCTAGTCATCCTGTTGAGCATTCTACATATATTTCAGGTAATTCTCACATCAGTCCTATAAAGTAGGTAACATTATTCCCATTTTACAAATGTAGAAATGGCTGACAGAGCTTACATGATTCTCCAAAGAGCTCACATCTAGAAAATGACAAACTGGAATTTGAAACTTGTCTGTGATTTTAAAACTGTTGCTCTTGACCTCTATGCTATATTAGTATTTGCCTATTTCACTCACAAAAGTTGATTTGTTGATGGTTATCACCACCATATTAGCCTTCTTACTCCTAAATATTTTGCTACTGTGTTGTTAGGGTGATTTTTAATTTTAACCATAGTCATGCTAATAGGATGGTAGTTTACTATTCCTTTTTTTCCTCTTTTTTTGCCTTGGGTAGGATACTGTGGTGCAGATATTAAGTCAATATGCTCTGAAGCTGCTTTATGTGCTCTGCGTCGACGCTACCCACAGATCTATAACACTAGTGAGAAACTACAGTTGGATCTCTCTTCAATTACTATCTCAGCTAAAGATTTTGAGGTAGCTATGCAAAAGATGATACCAGCCTCCCAAAGAGCTGTGACATCACCTGGGCAGGCACTGTCCACCATTGTGAAACCACTCCTGCAAAGCACTGTTCACCAGATCTTAGAAGCCCTTCAGAGAGTATTTCCACATGCGGAAATCAGAACAAATAAAGCACCAGACTCCGGTATGAAATTTGATCAATTATTTAAAGTTAATTTTCATAATCATAAAGCTAAATGTTTTATACATCTCAGAAATGTTTCTTTATACACAACATCTTGAAAGGAACTTGGTCGTGCTTTGCTTGGATATTTTAAGTTTGGAATGCATTTTTATATTTACAGCAGGTCCTCAAATAACATTGATTCATTTAACATCATTTCATTATAGCAATGATGAGATGCTATAGGAACTTAACTCTTGTTTATATCAATTAGCTTATGGTAAAATTGTTTTTTATACATGGTTTTGCTTAAAGTCACAGAACCTATTGACTGTTAAATGAGGACTTAACTGTACTTGTTATTCATATCTACACAATATTTTTGATTCTCTAAAAAATGTCATTGATTTACACTGATTTGCTAACTGAAGCACTGCATAAAAATTTGCTTTGCAATCCAGAAAAGTTACTAATGTACAATTTTTTGTTTGTTTATAGATATTTCTTGTCCTCTGCTAGAAAGTGACTTGGTATACAGTGATGATGATGTTCCATCAGTATGTGAAAATGGGCTTCCTCAAAATTCTTTTAATAAAGCAAAAGAAAATTTTAATTTTCTTCATTTGAATAGGTACATTTCCCTTGCAAATGAATTGTGTGTGTGTGTGTGTATGTGTAAATTCCCTAAAACTAAATGAGATAGTTGTTGAAAGATAAAAAAAAGACAACTAATCTTTCTTTTTTAAATTAAAATATCAAAAAAATTGTTCTTGCTATTGTCACTATAGTAGAAATATCACTGCATATGTATTCTTTTTTAAAATATATATATGTGTGTGTGTGTGTGTGTGTGTGTGTGTGTGTGTATATTCGATTTCAGAGAGGAAGGGAGAGGGGGAGATGGATAGAATCATTGATGAGCTGCCGCCTGCATCTCCCCCACTTCCCCCTACCCCACTGGGGATTGAGCCCACAACCTGGACATGTGCTCTCCTGGTTCATAGGTAGACGTTCAGCCATGGAGACATACTGGCCAAGCTGCATATGTATTCTTAAAAATTTGTGGACCACGCCCGGCTAGCTCAGTCGGTAGAGCATGAGACTCTTAAAAATTTGTGGAAGTTATTTCCAAAAACCATGTGAATCATGCTGATATGATTGCCCAATGAAACATTAAACATTTTTGACTATTTTAAGTTCATAGTTGGTAGTTTGGGAGAAAAATTTAAACTTTATATTTTTCTAAAACATAGCTTATTACTCATTTCTTTCAGAAATGCTTGTTATCAACCTATGTCTTTTCGACCAAGAATATTGATAGTGGGAGAACCAGGATTTGGGCAAGGTTCTCATTTGGCACCAGCTGTCATCCATGCTTTGGAAAAATTTGCAGTGTATACATTAGACATTCCTGTTCTTTTTGGAATCAGTACTACATCTCCTGAAGAAACATGTGCCCAGGTAATTCATTGTTGCCTAGATAAGCTATAAGACAAAGGAAACTTCCAGAGACAAAATGTAGAATTGCCTCATTTTTATTTTTATTTTTTATTTTTTTTGTGGTACTTTTCTTTGTTTACTGATTTGTAACTCTAGGATTAAAAAAAAATAAAACTAAAGCATAAATTTCTTGGTCATTAAAGAGTATGGGTTTAAATCCCATTTTCACCACTTAATATCTAAGTGACCTTAAGAGAGTTGTTAGATCTCTGCCTCATTTTCCTCATTTACAAAATGGAGATAATAGTATTTACCTTGTATGGCTGTTGTGAGAATTGTACTTGAAAGAGTGACTGCTATGTTGTAAGTACTCAGATATTTTGCTGCTTCTGTTTTTGCTATTTATATAAAAAAAAATTAATGAAAAGTTGTTTTACACTTATATTTTTATATTTAACCTTGGTTACAGTAGAAAAGTCTTCTATATATCTTGAGTTGTTTTCTAATTGCTTGAAACAGTTATGTTTTCTAATAATGAGACAAAACATTTATAAAAAGTATTGAGGGAAGCATTTTAGTTATTTAGTGAGGGTTTTTTGTTTTATTTTATTTTTTCCTATCACCCTTTATCTCCTCTATGCCCCCTTCCACCTCCACCCACCCCCCTATTTAAAAATTTTGATGGATTTATATGATAATTCTGGGAAGTTAAACATTGTTCCAAACTAAGCATTAAAAGCTAGCATTACTGATGTGCTGATTCTCTAACTGAATGTAAATCTTTTTCTCTCTACTAGATGATTCGTGAAGCTAAGAGAACAGCACCAAGTATAGTGTATATTCCTCATATCCACTTGTGGTGGGAAATAGTTGGACCAACACTCAAAGCCACTTTTACCACATTATTACAGAATATTCCTTCATTTGCTCCAGTTTTACTACTTGCAACTTCTGACAAACCCCATTCTGCTTTACCAGAAGAGGTAATTTGTGTGGGAAAATTTATTATACTTAAAAGTTATTTTTATTATTTTTTTTAATTAAATCTTTATTGTTCAGATTATTACAGTTGTTCCTCTTTTTTCCCCCATAGCTCCCCTCCACCCGGTTCCCCTCCCACCCTCCGCCCTCACCCCCCACACCACTGTCCTCATTCATAGGTGCACGATTTTTGTCCAGTCTCTTCCCGAATCCCCCACACCCCTTTCCCCCGCAAGAATAGTCAGTCCACTCCCTTTCTATGCCCCTGATTCTATTATAATCACTAGTTTATTCTGATCATCAGATTATTTATTCACTTGATTTTTAGATTCACTTGTTGATGGATGTGTATTTGTTGTTCATAATTTGTATCTTCTTCTTCTTCCTCTTCTTAAAAGATACCTTTCAGCATTTCATATAATACTGGTTTAGTGCTGATGAACCCCTTTAGCTTTTCCTTATCTGTGAAGCTCTTTATCTGACTTTCAATTCTGAATGCTAGCTTTGCTGGATAAAGTAATCTTGGTTGTAGGTTCTTGGTATTCATCACTTTGAATATTTCTTGCCACTCCCTTCTGGCCTGCAAAGTTTCTGTTGAGAAATCAGCTGACAGTCGTATGGGTACTCCCTTGTAGGTAACTGAGTCTCTTTCTCTTGCTGCTTTTAAGATTCTCTCTTTGTCTTGTGCTCTTGGCATTTTAATTATGATGTGTCTTGGTGTGATCCTCTTTGGATTCCTTTTGTTTGGGGTGCTCTGCGCTTCCTGGACTTGTAAGTCTATTTCTTTCACCAGGTAGGGGAAGTTTTCTGTCATTATTTCTTCAAATAGGTTTTCAATATCTTGCTCTCTCTCATCTTCTGGCACCCCTATAATTCTGATGTTGGTACACTTGAAGCTGTCCCAGAGGCTCCTTACACTATCTTCGTATTTTTGGATTCTTTTTTCATTTTGCTTTTCCGGTTGGGTGTTTTTTGCTTCTTCGTATTTCAAATCGTTGACTTGATTCTTGCGATCCTCTGGTCTGCTGTTGGGAGTCTGTATAATATTCTATATTTCAGTCAGTGTATGCTTAATTTCTAGTTGGTCCTTTATCACAACATCGAGGGTCTCACTAGATTTCTTGAGGGTCTCATTAAGTTTATCGGTGGTTTCTAGAAAATTCTTGAAAAACCTTAAAAGTGTGGTTTTTGAACTCTCTATCCAGTAGTTTGCTTTCCTCCATTTCTGTCATTTGTGTCCTGTTTGTTTGTCTCGGCATTTTTTATTCTTCGCTGTGTCGATAGAGTGGCTTTCTGTGCTAAGTGTCCTATAGGGCCCAGTGGCTTAGCCTCCCCAATTACCTGAGGTAGACACTCTTGGTGCACCCCGTTGTGGGCTTTGTGCACAGTCTTGTTGTAGTTAAGCCTTGATTGTTGTAGGTAACACTGGGAGGAATTGACCTCCAGGCCAATTGGCTGTGAGAATCAGCTGTGTCTACGGTGGGAGAACTTCTGTGCTGAAGACACCCTTATGGGGCAAGACTTGCTTCAGTGGGGCTTTGGTGCTCACTGAGTCTGCCCCCTGAGTGTGTCCTTTATGGATCTGAGGAGTTGTAATTGGATGGTCCCACTCTGACCACTGGGTACACTGGCTCTTGGATCTAAGAAGGTGCTAATCTAGCCTCTGCCTAAGGCTACCCAGCAGAGGCCAGCTGTAAAGCAGTGCAAGTTGCCCTGGGGCCTTGGGCCAGCTGCAGTTTGTTAAGTAATTTTCAGATTACAAAGGGCCGGGCCTTTCATATGCAAAAGCCTCCATGCATGGCTTGGGCAGGGTGGGGTCCCAGGGGATCAACAAGGTGGGCGGAGCGAGCAGTATGGCTGCTCTCAGTCCTGCCCTCAGAGGCCCCCCCCCCCCCCCCCCCCGCAATCGCTGCGAGCGCCTCCGAGAGAAAGCTGCCCTTGAGTTCCGACCAATGCCAGACAGTCCCGTTTCTCCCGTATGAGTCTGGGTCCCCAGAGACTCGCCCAGAACTGGAGCTCAGAGCTTGAGACTCCCTCCCGATTGAAAAAGACAATCTTGTCCTCAGCCGCCAGCCCTCTCCGCATGCACCTCCACAACTTTGTATTTTACTTCCGCACCGCACCTCCTCTGAGTCTTGGTATGCTTTTCTCTTTCCTTCTAGTTGTAGAATTTCCACTCAGCCAGCCTTCCTGTGGTTCTGGATGATGTCCGTTCTGTCTTTTAGTTGTATTTTTGAAGTGGTTGTGCGAGGCAGCAATTTCCGTTGTTTACCTATGCCGCCATCTTGGTTTCAAGAAAGTTATTTTTATTAAAATAACTTATAAAAATTCCAAATGCTTCAGAATGAATAAAATGATAAAAGCTTTCTTATCAAAGATAACATTGATACCTATTTGGTATATGTGCTTCTTAGGCAGGTTGATGTATGTATATGTGTATATGTATAGTAAGATTACATTATAGATTATTTTCTCTTCCATGAAGGGAATTATATATATGATGCATGCTTTATATGTTTTATATAATCTTCAGTATATGTCATATTCCTTTTAAGAGTAACATGGCTTTTCCCATTGTCTTAATGTACCATAATTTATTTATCCAAATCCTTGTGATTATGTATTTGGTTGTTTTCTAGAGTTCTTCTCTACTGAACTGCTACAGTGAACATTCTTGAGTTTTATTTATATGTTTATTTTGCATTCTTGGGTTTTAATTTGTATAAGCATTACTATGTGGTTTCTAGCATTCGTTTCTAAAAGTGAAATAACTGTAGCTTAAAGAGTATGCACATTGAACACTTTTTTAAAATCCTCCCCCGAGGATATGTTTCTATTGATTTTAGAGAGAGAGAAAGGGAGAGACAGAAAAACATCGATCAGCTACCTCCTGTACATGCCCCAGCCGGGAACTGAACCTGTGACACTTCGGTGCATGGTACGATGCTCCAATCAATTGAGCCACACTGGCCAGGGCCATTGAGCATTTTTGATAGTACCAAATTACTATCGAAGCTTATGCCTATTCATTGATTTATTTATTTAGTATTTTAATCTTTACCTGAAGATATTTTTTTTTTCCAGAGGGAGGAGGAGGAGGGAGGGAGAGGGAGAGAGACAGAGAGAGAGAGAAACATTGATGTGAGAGACACACATCGATTGGTTGCCTCCACACACCCCAACTGGGGTTGGCATGGAACCTGCAACCCAGTTACATGCCCTTGACTGAGAATTGAACCCATACTCCTTCAGTGTGGGAACATATGTCTAACCATTGAGCAACACAGGCCAGGGTTGTTTTCTTCTTGAACCTCTCTCATATCTCACTTTGACTGTGAAAGTGAATTGATTTCAACAAAACCCTTTTAAGTAAAATATTACCATGTCAGTTACCAGAATCGAGTTTTAAAGAAGATCCCATTTTTTTAATTCTTAATCTGTTATATGCCTGGTTTATTCATAAATGTGGCATATATAAAAGATTTGCTTTTAAAAATTGTTTATTTATTAAATAACTTAGATTGTCATTAAAATTGTTGCATTTATTTTCATTTTTAAGGTGCAAGAATTATTTATCCGTGATTACGGAGAAATTTTCAATGTTCAGCTACCTGGTAAAGAAGAACGGACAAAATTTTTTGAAGATTTAATTCTAAAACAAGCTGCTAAGCCTCCTATATCAAAAAAGAAAGCAGGTTAGTTCCTATATCAAAGTTAGTATATAGTGGTTTTGAGGAAGTGGGAATAAAGTATTAGTTAATGGCTTTGCCATCTTATATTATTACAAGCTTAAAACCTCAGGCATGAGGTTGCTACCTCTATTGCTTAAAAATCTGTTTTCCATTAAAATAGACTAAAGTTCCTAAAGCCCACACAGCCTTTCAAGTATAGCTTCTATCTGTGTGTACTTTGGGCCTGAATTCATAGTATAGCCCCAATCTGTCTTTCTAAGCCCATTTTTGGCACTTTTTGTTAACTCCCTCCTTCCACTTCTTTCCTTACAAAGCATTCTGTTTTTAAACCATGCACAACATATTTCTGCCTTTTCATAAATTCATTCATGCTTGCTCTCTTAGTAATGCTTCTATCCTCACCCCTATTTCTGCCTAAGGAACTCTTTGTCCTTCTAGTATAACTCATTTTTTCTTCCTTAACATATCTAAGCAAAATTAATTTTTTATTCTTTCATACTACCAATATGATATTACATTGATGTTATAATTATGTCTCTTACTCCCTTAATAATAGATTGCTAACTTATTGCGACAATACTCTCATATTCCTTTTTTTGTCCTGAGTACTCAGTACTCTTTAAACAAAATTAAATTTCTGTTGTATTTGAAATATACCCAGTTGTTCATCAGTTCAAAAATTAACTAGTAAAAAAACCTTTTTAATAGTTAGAATATTTTTGTCCTGGAAATAATGCATTTTCAAAGTTGTAATCACCTTTTAAATTATCTAAAAATGGAACAGAGGCAGTGGCTTGGAAATTAGCATTTCAAATTACATGTTAACAGTTATTGCTGGGGGGGATGTATTCCGTGTTAGTATTCCAAATCCTCTGATTCCTGGCAGATGTAAGGAGCATAACCCTGAAAGTCTGACTACTGTGCACTGAATGATTTATCACTCTTGATATGATGGGAGAGTAGTAACTAAAATCTTCCATTTATGTGAAGTTTTGCAGGCCTTGGAGGTACTCCCAGTAGCACCACCACCTGAGCCAAGACCATTGACAGCAGAAGAAGTGAAACAACTAGAAGAACAAGAAGAAAATACATTTAGAGAACTGAGGATTTTCTTAAGAAATGTTACACATAGGCTTGCTATTGATAAGCGATTCAGAATATTTACTAAGCCTGTTGACCCTGATGAGGTATTGATTTAATCTTAGAATCGAATGTTTTCTAAACTATAATGCTCCTAAAGTAGAGATTATTTGAATAGTTTATGTGGTTCTTTGCCTACACGCTGAACTTGTTTTCTCTATATGAAAACCTACGAAGAGTGTCCTAAGCACATGGAAACTTCAAGAACTATTTAACACATTTTCCTTTCCTACAGAGAATAGACAACTAAATATGTCTGCTCAACCCAAACATTCTAGAAGCAGTCTGTGAATGTCTTATTTCTAATGCTACATGATCTTATTCTTGCATACACAGAGTGAGCTGGAGAGCAAGCTTTTACGTTTTTATTGAAGGATGGGTGGCGTTTGGTTGAGGAAAGAGGTATAGGCTATTACTGGAGAGATAGTTGCACAAGACTAAGAACAAATACAAAATAAAACCAACCTTAAAGAGAGTCAGAGGTTTCATATTAATATATTATCATTATCTCTTATGTATTTATTCTCCCTCTCTCCTGTATTGCTTGACAAAGAAACTTTACTCAAATGTATTTTTGTTCAGAGTTAATTTAGTGACTTGGTCATTTGCTTGAATTTTAGGTTCCTGATTATGTTACTGTAATAAAGCAACCAATGGACCTTTCATCTGTAATCAGTAAAATCGATCTCCACAAGTATCTGACTGTGAAAGACTATTTGAGTGATATTGATCTGATCTGTAGTAATGCTTTAGAATACAATCCAGATAGAGATCCTGGAGGTGAGCATTAGTGGAATGGGGGCTGCTAACTAACTTCAAGGGTTGATTTTTATGCCAGGTGCTATATTATAAACATTTTACATTCACAGTACCATTTAGTCCATATACCAGCCTTACCCCTTATTTTACAATGGAAGAAAATAAAGTTTTGCAAGGTTGAAGAACTTATTCAAGGTTATACTGCCAGGCAGTGGCAGAGGCAAAATTTGAATACAGGTTTCTTTCACTTCAAAATCCTTGTGTTTATTACATAATATATTCTCTAATGAGACTCAACATTGCATAACAACTTAGCTTGTTTCCTTTGTAGGATAATATTCTTTCTCACATTGGAAAAATAAACACTCTCTGTAATCAAATAGGTTTGAAATAATTTTCTTGGTTATGACCATCATAATTTTTATTACAAAAGTAATACAATATTTTAAAAACTAAGTCTTCCATTTCCTTTCTTCAAAAGTGGACACTTAAGTTTGAGGATATCTTTCTAGACCTTTTCCATGCATGTACCCATTCTACCCTCACCCAATCTATTAAACATTTTGTAAAGTACAGGATTTTTAAAAATTACATATTTGTTCATCTGTAATCAGAAGTGGGGAACCTTTTTTCTGCCAAGGGCCATTTGGATATTTACAACATCATTTGCTTAATATAAATTTATGTTCCTGCCCTAACCAGTTTGGCTCAGTGGATAGAGCGTTGGCCTGCAGACTGAAGGGTCCCAGGTTCGATTCCAGTCAAGGGCATGTACCTTGGTTGTGGGCATATCCCCAGTGGGGGGTGTGCTGGAGGCAGCTGATCGATGTTTCTCTCATCGATGTTTCTAACTCTCTATCCCTCTCCGCTCCTCTCTGTAAAAAATCAATAAAATATATTTTTAAAAAATAAATTTATGTTCATTTGAAAAAAGCTCCTAGATTTATTGAATTTTGAGTCCCACCTGGAGTTGCCTTGGCAGGACCAGACCAAATGATTTCGAGGGCCTTATACGGCCCATGGGCCAGACATTCCCCATCCCTGATACACATAATGATGCATTTAAATATCTACATATTTCAGATAAACTTATTTATTTCCAAAAATATTTTTCTTCTGGTGCTTCTTTTTCTTTTTTAGCTTCCTGTTCTTGTTTTATAGATGCAGTGTCAACACTTTCAGTGGATAGTATAGTTTTAATAGTCTGTTTCCTACGTTAACAATCCTCTAGTACAGTGCTTCTCAACCTTCCTAATGCCATGACCCTTTAATATAGTTCCTCATGTTGTGGTGACCCCCAACCATAAAATTATATTTGTTGCTTCTTCATAACTGTAATTTTGCTGCTGTTATGAATCGTAATGTAAATATCTGGTATGCAGGATGTATTTTCATTGTTACAAATTGAACATAATTAAAGCATAGTGATTAATCACAAAAACAATATGTAATTATATATGTGTTTTCCGATGGTCTTAGGCAACCCCTGTGAAAGGGTCGTTTGACCCCCAAAGGGGTCTCGACTCATAGGTTGAGAACTGCTGCTCTAGTACATTGGCTGCTACACTTGTTTGTGCTTGTAAATTAGATTAATTAGCATAGGGGCCTACTAAGTTTCTTCAGCAATTGAAAAGTTCACTTTCCCTGGGCTTTTCCAGACTTCTGGTGGTAAACAGTGGAAACAGGCTACTAAACTGGAAATGCCACTTAACTAGAAGGAAGGAACATTTACCGTGGAAGCAAAGGGTTTTTTCTCTTTGGCTTCTTCTCTTTCTGTCCATGTGGCAGCATGGACCAGTGGTGTTCAAACTTTATGAAGTACAAATCTCCTATAGGACTTGTTGAGATTCAGAATTTCTGAATCTGTAGATAGTGTAAGGGCCTGAGAATTTACTTTTCTGGCAAGTTCCTCGGTGATTCTCATGCCCCCACACTTCAGAAACAAATGCTCCAACTTTGCTCTGCTTTTCTTTAGGCCCAGATGCCATGTTAGAAGCTCCCTCCAACATCCCTTCTGATATTGTAGCTATTGATGTCATCTACATCTTGGGTGTGAATATTGCAGACTATTGCATGTGAGAAGGACTGATAAAACCCATTCAATCAACCTTGTAATTCATTTATTGTCTGCTTTCTGCCTCAGTATATTCCAGTTTACGGTAGTTGGACTCAGTTTAGGATTTCTTCCAGTGTTTCTCGTGTAGGGTTGCTCTTTCATTGTCTTTGCTTAGTTTCTCTGTCAATGCAGTAATCTCTGTGTCTCTTCCAGAATTATTTTACATTCTATTCACTAATGACACTGATAGACTTCCTTTCTGTTTTTGTTTGTTTTGTCATTATATTTAATCTTGCTATTGATTGATTCTTAGATTTTTTTTCTGATATTTCAAAGGGGTCTGGAAAGGACATAGCAATAAAATTGTTTGGATTTAGTGTGCCATATTGAATTAGATGTCCAGGACACTAGATTAGCACAAAGAAAATAATTACACAATTTTTGTAACTTACTATTCATGATAAAGCTAAAAAAAGGAATTGTAATGGCTATAATCTTAAACCTAAAATGTTAAGTTTATTTTTGTGGGAAGTTATTAAAAGGAGAAAATTTTAAATCCTTTATTCATTTTTCAGATCGTCTTATTAGGCACAGAGCCTGTGCTTTAAGAGATACTGCCTATGCAATAATTAAAGAAGAACTTGATGAAGACTTTGAACAGCTTTGTGAAGAAATTCAGGAATCTAGAAAGAAGAGAGGTAGGAAAATTATTTGGCAATAGAAAAAGATGCTTTTGATGTATTGTGAGTGCTTTTAATTCTTCAGGTAATTTTGAAATCTAGAAATTTGATTTGACATTTCATGTGTCTATAAGGTTGTAGCTCCTCCAAATATGCCCCATCTTATTACCATGTGATGCCAAAGCAAAATTCCACTTCTGCTGGTGATAAAAGATTGGATCCAGAGCAGAATGAAAAGCTCAAGATGCTCAATATTCCTGTGGCTTGCAGCACTCCTGGTAAGTGCACTTGGGTAATTTTTACTTATGAAATTGTAACCTTTATGCTCTTCCAATGCCATTTACTTTCTCCCTCAGTTTCCTTTATTTATATTGATTTAGTGAATTACATTGGTTTGGTTAATATTGAGGAAGCTATGCATTCTTGAAATCCAGGTTGTAATGATATGCCACTTGCAGTCCCAATTCATTTTCATCTAATTGTGGATTGATTTGATTTGAAACTGATTTTCATTTCCTTAAAATCCTCGTCATTTCCTATTCCTCCTTATTTTTAGGGTATACCTTTATAGGGTACCAACCCAAAGCCTGTGGGTTTTCCAAAGACCTCTCTTCCTTGGCAGGCTCTTAATTCCATTTTTTGTTCTTTAAGCCCGAAGAATGTGAAACTCTCAGCTCTTCATTTGTTTTCCCAGATTTAGTTGTCTTAATTCCTTAATACCTTATTAGACTCCAATGCTTTTAAACAGAAATTTTAAAAGTGTGTGTGTGTGTATTTTACTGGGGTTGGAATTTTCCCTTATTGTATTGCATGTTTTTCCATTTTGGGATACTTGATTTGAAATAGGTAAGCCCTACTTTTGTAAAAAACGGGAAGAGGCAGGAAGGAAAGGAAGGATGAGAAAGGCAAACCAGCAAGAAACCTATACTACCAGAGGGTTCTCAGTCAAATAAATTCTAAGCAAGTATATATGTGAAAATTGGGGACATGAAAAATGACTCCCTTAAAACAATGCATTCCTAGCTATATCCCCTACAGGATTACATGCATTATGTTTACCAAAGACACATACAAGAATGTTCATAGAACAAATATTCAAAATAGCCCAACACTTGGACCAACCCAAATGTCCATCAACAGTAGGATTGAAAATGTGGACTATTGTACAACAGTGACAATGATTAAACTTCACCTACATTTAACAGTATAGATGAATCTCCCAAGCATAATGTTACAGTATGGCTATATACTGTGTCTGGTTTAGGCAGAAAGTTTAATCTTTGTATACCTTAGTTTCACCTCTGTAAAATGATGTTGATAATGGTAACAAACCTGATCAGGTTAAAGTGAAATTTCAGTAACTTTTAGTATACATTAAGAACTTAGAAGAGTTGCCGAAACCGGTTTGGCTCAGTGGATAGAGCGTCGGCCTGCAGACTGAAAGGTCCCAGGTTTGATTCCGGTCAAGGGCATGTACCTGGTTTGCAGGCACATCCCCAGTGGGAGATGTGCAGGAGGCAGCTGATCGATGTTTCTCTCTCATCGATGTTTCTAACTCTCTATCTCTCTCCCTTCCTCTCTGTAAAAAATCAATAAAATATATTAAAAAAAAAAAAAAAAGAACTTAGAAGAGTTTCTACTGTATGATAGGCATTTAAATGTAAGCCATTTTTAATCTTGCCTTTTCTTGCTTTAATCTTCCATAATAATTTTATGGTTGGGGATCACCACAACATTTCCTCAGACTACTGCCAAAATGTTCTTTGTAATACATGCAGCAGACAGATCATCCGTTGCCCTCCTTAAAATTATTCAAGGTTTTATTTTATTATTTTTAAATACATTTTTATTGATTTCAGAGAGGAAGGGAGAGGGAAAGAGAGAAACACCAATGATGAGAAAGAATCATTGATCGCTGCCTTCTGCATACCCCACAATGGGGATCAAGCCCGCAACCTGGGCATGTACCCTTAACCAGGAATCGAACTGTGACCTCCTGGTTCATAGGTTAATGCTCAACCACTGAGCCATACTGGCTGGGCATTATTCAAGATTTTTTAAAAAATTATTCAAGATAAAACTCAAACTCCTCAGAATGACAGGTCATTGCCCACTTCTCTGTCTTCTTGTAGTACTATATATTTCTGTTTGTATACAAACCATTCAAAACTATGGTGGTTTCTCAAACTTGCTTACCCTGTTATATATCAAGGTATTTTTCTCCCCACTTACCTAGACTTAGAAAATTGTTGAATTCTTTTATCCTTTTTCTTTTAATTCTCTGAAGCTCAGTTGAAGAGAAAAATCCGCAAAAAGTCGAAGTGGTACTTAGGCACCATCACAAAACGAAGGAAGATTTCACAGACAAAAGATGGCAGCCAAAATGTCACAGATGACAAAATTGAGAGTGATACAGAGGAAAATCACGATATAAGTGTAGACCACATCGAGACTGGAAACACAGGAGAGTCTTCAATGGAAGAAAATGAGATGCAGCAAAATGGCTCTGAAAGCAAAATAGATTTGGGAAATAACTCAAGTACCTGTAGTATTGAGAATGAACTTGAATCTGGGAAGGCTGCAGCAAGTACAGAACTGAAGAAAGATAAGATCACTTGCAGTGGAGATTCTTTAAGCTCTCAAGTAATAAATGTTTCTAATGAAAGTGAAGCAAAAGGTAGGTCTCAATTAAACAACTTACTAGTTTTAAAAGATGTTTTACTCCAAGTTCTTAAGCAACTAATTACCATCTCAATTTAGTCCTTTGTCCTGTCTTTTATAGTTCAATATTAATTCATTAGGAAAGATAGCATTATCTTTAATAACTATAGAGCTAATAAATTCACTGTTGCTAAAAGAATACTGTGGCATCTAATGGATCTGGATTTGAGCCCCTAGTCCAGCGGTTCTCAACCTGTGGGTCGCGACCCCTTTGGGGGTTGAACGACCCTTTCACGGGTCGTCTAAGACCATCGGAAAACACATATATAATTACGTATTGTTTTTGTGATTAATCACTATGCTTTAATTTTGTTCAATTTGTAACAATGAAAAGACATCCTGCATATCAGATATTTACATTACGATTCATAACAGTAGCAAAATTACAGTTATGAAGTAGCAATGAAAATAATTTTATGATTGGGGGTCACCACAGCATGAAGAATTGTATTAAAGGGTCGCGGCATTAGGAAGGTTGAGAACCACTGCCCTACTTGCTAGCTTGTGACCTTGGGCAAGGTTCTTGACCTATCAGTCTAGTTTTCTCTTCTGCAGAATTGGGGTAGATAGCTGAGGGTAATGAGATATTTTAAGGATTGAGTAAAATAATTAATCTAAAGCAAGAAGTGAAGTGATTTGGCTCTGCTGTTTTTTTAAAGCTAGCAGGATACCCTCATTTTTAAGCAAGATAAGCAGTTTCCTCTGATTCTTGCTGAGTGGTGTAGAACAACTGTAATCTCAATCATTCCTCTATTCATAGGTTAAGTCCAAGATTATTTATATCCTATTTCTGCTTCCAAAGTTTTTCATTGAGAATTGTCTTCATCTGGATCTTCTTGGATCTTTGGCAGTAGATTTGTTTGATCTTTGGAAAAGGCAAACATTATTTGGTCTTAAAAGTAAAAAGAGCAGGAATAAGGTCAACATTTTCTTTTGATCAATGACAAGTATTAAGTGAGTTGAGGAGACTTTTCCCCCAGTGGCTTATATGCTGTAGGTAAATCTTTTTCAAATACTTCCTTAAAATGAGTTCCAGTGTGTTTGAGTAATCATAGCAGAACGGGCTAGGATGCAGCCTTTCCAGTATAGATGATTTAAATGTTAATCTTCTGACTATGTAATTTAGTATGTTTTGTTTGGGTTCAGAATTGTTTTATTTTTCTTTTATTATTATCATCTTTAAAAGGACACTATTTAGTGGGACATATACTTGTTTACATATTAAGAAACTGAGTTCTTGTCTGGGGTCTTATAACAGGTATGTTGACCTTAGAAAAGCCTCTTCACCTTTATTGGCCTCATTTTTTTAATCTATCAGTGAGTAGATTGTCCTAGATTAGGGATATGCAAACCTTTTTTGTATAGTGCCATATATGAAATATTTAGCTGCACAGTATCTGTTACAACTACTCAAACCTGTCAGAAAAGCTACACTGACAAGCATATGTAAAATGGGAGTGGTTGTGTTCTAATAAAACTTTATTTATAATGGTAGGCCAGATTTGGTCTGTGGGTAGTCGTTTGCAACTCCTATTCTCGAATACTCAGGTTCCTTCCAGCTCTTAAATTCTGTGAGTCTTATGCCTAAGTAGAAAACAGTTGAGGATCCCCTGAAATACTCAATTTGAGAAATACTCAAATGTTCTTAATTTTTGAGTGTGTAAGTGGCAGCATTTTATTCTTACAGCAGAATCAGTATACCAGAATTGGTATTTGTGTCTTAATAAATATTTCCTGCAATTTAATCTGCCTAATATTTACTTTAGGCATTATAATGTCTATTTACCAAATAGTAATGTTATTTAATCACTTGTTCTAGAGAGGTGGATTCTGCAAATGACTCAAGCTAGACATTCCCAAATAGAGCAACAGCAGCTCATCAGTGCTGAAAAGGCTTTGGCAATTCTTTCACAGCCTGTACCCTCACTTGTTGTGGACCACGAGCGATTACAAGTATGTAAATTGAAATTGTAATGCTATCATTGTGCAGATGAGTAACATAGCCCACCAAAAGAGAACTGTAATAGTATTTTGTATCAATTTGGAATGTAATAAATAATGATCTTTTATGAAAGGGTAAGTTTGGCATAGAATAACTTATAAATGTGGTGGTTGGAGGTGGCTAATATATTGATATTACAGTTTTAACAAACCTGACTACGTTATTTATCCCATAAATTGTTTTTATGACTGTTACCTATGACTATTTTAGTTAGTTTTTACTTAGCCATAATGGCATGTTTTATGAGGTAATGACATAGCCTGCCTGCTAGGGCCAGCCTTGAGGAATCACAGAAATCCAATGACCATTTCAGTCATGAGAAAAAACACTAAGCCAATGGAAAATCCTTTTTATAAGAAAAAGAATTTTAAAGTGGTGAGGTAATTCATCATTTATGAAGTTCTTTCTCTTTTTATTTCACATAATGAAATTAGTTACTATATACTGATAGTGTAATAAAATACCCTGCAAAAACGGTGCTTTTTTCCCTATTAATCTAGGTCATCTGTAGAGATTTATGACTAGAATTGAAATTGGTAACCTCCTCAGCTATAGTTTTTAGAATGGAAGTTACCCAGGGCAGAGACTAGGATCATAAAATGATGATAAGTTAACTACAGCCAATTACAGAGGCTGCGATTTCGCATCAGATGACTTGGTCTGTCCTCTCTCTGGTTTATATGCTAAAAATTCCCCAAATCTTCTAAATTAAAACATCTCAGAGAATTTATCTCTCACATATAAACACTTATATTTTCTTTTAGAATCTTTTGAAGACTGTTGTTAAAAAGAGTCAGAAATACAACCTTTTTCAGTTGGAAAATTTGTATGCAGTAATCAGCCAGTGTATTTATCAGCATCGCAGGGACTATGACAAAACAACACTTATTCAGGTAAACTAATCTATATAAGAAATTAACTTATTTTATAAAAATTTTTAAAGACCATTGTTTAATATATTCAAACAACGGAACTATAATATGAGCAAATTATGGGAAAATCTTTATTTTCTGTTTGTATTAATGAAGATATGTAGCTCCTTTTCAAGATATACCTATTTTTCTTTACTTGATCTTGCTTTACAGGGGGCATTATAGTTCTAACTTTTAAAATAGATACTGAACAAATAAATAAATAAATAAATAAATAAATAAATAAATAAAAATAGATACTGGAAAAAAGAAAATAAAAACAGATATTGGATGATACCTATATAGTATAATATAAATATTACTGGTACCAAATATATACCTACTAGTATATGTAGTATTTAGTATACCTACTAAAGTATACTGTAGTACCTACATGGTATCATATATGTAATACTGGTACCTATAAATAGGTACATCAGTGCCTTGATTATAACTATTTGAATTTAACATAAGATGATCGCATTTCAGACTCATTTGAAAGGGATTTAAATAATGAAGTCCCATCAGTGATATCAGTTTATGTGATAGTCTTAAATACTGAACTAAATTTTTGTTTTCACTATCAGATATATACATGGGTAATAAATTCTTAAGGGTGTTTACTGGAAAAAAAAAAAGCAATACAATAATGTTTCCTTAGCGTTTCCACATTGAAACTTACTACTTTTCCTTTTTACCCTTTATCTAGAAAATGGAGCAAGAGGTAGAAAACTTCATTTGTTCCAGATCCTGATGTCATGGTATCACATATTCTTTATATTCTGTTTTTACTTAGTTCACCTCTGTCATGTTCACATAACTGATGCAAGGTGAAATCCTGCATCTTTAAGAAAAATATTAAAATAGTAAATAAAAATATTTAAACTTTTAGTATCTATGTACATGTGTAAGATAAATTACAGAGATAAAATGCTGGGAGTTTGATGGAACAAGGCACTGTAGTAATAGTAATGCTATGGCATATCAGTAGTTGAAATGTGGACGACTCAATATAAAGATAGCTTATGTTTTATGGCAATGAAGAGTAATTAGTGACATTGATTTTTTTTGTTTTAAGCACTTTTAATGTTACCCATCCTGCAGTAGTTTATTGCATCAGACTAGAAACTTAACCATTGTATCTTTGCCATCCTTTTGTTGTCTTCAGTACCCATCTCTCATCTGCCTTTAGCTTGCTCTGCTCATTCACATAAAAGCCAGTGTTCAATTCATGAGGGCCCTTGACAATTTTTGGCTGCACCACAATTCTGTACCTGAATGTCAAAATAAATGCTTTTTGGATAACATTTTTATAATTCTTATTTGGGTTAATAAATTTTAAATATTTTTAGTTAAGTCTTGTAATTATACACAACAAACATAACTACTTTGTTGAACAGCTTTTTAATAACACAAAGTTTTTATATTTGAAAAATGTTTATATCCTTCTAAATTTGTGTTTAGGTTATATTCTATATATATTTTTATATGCAATTATATAAATATAATGAATTTTTGTAATAATGGTACCAAAAATGCATTTCTTAAAGGAATAAAACCATTCACCACCATGCACATTCTTTTTCTTTTTTCTTTTTCTTTTTTTTAGGAGCCATTCTAATATTTGTAAAATAGCTTCTATTGGGAACTTTCAAAAAGTGTTGGGAATAATGATCTCAAATGAGAGATTCTGGATTCTAATAGTTTCAAAGTTGAGCAGCCTTTTGTTGATTTACCTGGATATTGTATTTAAAGCATTTTAAAACCCAGTAATTCAGATACCTTAATTAAAAGATAATCTCTTAGTAATGCATAAAGCAATGCCATTCACTATAAATATCTGAGTATGTGCATATTCCTGGATGCATGCACGTATACACATACATACTTATTTTTATTGAAATTTATTATAATTTATTCCAGATGCATCTTTTATAACTAGGATTTCATTTTGTATGTATAATTTCTTTAATAAATGTTAAATGTAAAAATGGTTTCTCAAGTTTGTTTCTATTTCTTCATCATTTTAAATTGTCTTAAAGATAATTCAGTGCAAAACAGGTATAAAATTTTGTTTTATTACTGCTTATCATTTATAATGTTGACATTGGAATGTTTATATGGTATAGGTTTTTTAGCTACAAAGACTAATGTGCTTCCTGTCCTTTTCATGACATTGTCTACAGACATGGGAAGTAATAGGTCTACATTCCTAGATTTTCAAAACCGTACGGAATAGCAAGCCTGGAATGCTTCTTTCTCATTTGTTGCTAAAAGTACAGTCAGTCTATAATAATTAGGCAAGAAAAAGAAATAAGAGACATCCAAATGGGAAAAGAAGTCAAACTATTCACAGGTGACATGATCTTATAGAGAGTCCACAAAAATATGTTAAAGCTAATAAATGAATTCAGCAAAGTGACAGGATTGAAGATCAATAGATAAAAGTTCCTTTTATTTCTAAACCTTAGCAATGAACAATACAAAAAGGAAGTTAAGAAAGCAGTGCTATTTACAGTAGCATCTAAGACAATAAAACACCTACAAATAAATTTAACCAAGGAGGTGCAGGACTGTACGCTGATAAGTGCAAAATGTTGCTGAAAGAAACTAAGTAAGACCTAAACAAATGGAAAGATCCTGTATTCATGGATTGGAAGATTTAATGTTGTTAAAATAGCAATATTCCCCAAAGAAGTCTACAAATTTAGTGCAATGCCTATTAAAATCTCAATGCACTTTTTTGCAGAAATAGGGAAGTCAATGCTTAGTTAATAATGGAATTGAAAGGGACTTTGAATAGCCGAAACAATTTTGAAAAAGAAGAGAAAATTGGACTCACATTTCCTTCCCTGTTCCAAAGCTTACATTAGTAAAAAGCTACATTAATAAAACATGTGGTATTGCCATAAGGACAGACATAATTGACCAATGGAATAGACTTGAGAGTCCAGAAATAAATCCATATATCTATGGGCAATTGATTTTTGACCGTGGTGCCAAAGACCATTCCATGGGGGAAAGAATAATCCCTTCTACAAATGGTGCTGTGAAAACTGGATATCTACACGTAAAAGAACGAGGCTGGACCTCTATTTCACACTGTATACTAAGTAATTTAATAAAATGGAACAAAGACCTTAATTTGAGAGCTAAAATTAAAATTCTTAGAGGAACACAAGGACATATTTCTATGACCTTAAATTTGGCAATTATTTCTTAAATATGGCACCAAAAACACCAGCAACAAGATGAAAATTAGATAAATAGGATTTAATCAAAATGTATAACATTTGTGCTTTTTCTAGAGATACTATCATAAAGGGCTATTTGGTTGGAGCATCATCCCATAAACCAAAAGGTTGTGGGTTTGATTCCCAGTCATGGCACATACCTAGGTTGCAGATTTGATCCTCAGTCAGGGAATGTATGGGAGGCAACCAATCAATATTTCACATCTCTCTCTCTCTGTCTCTAAAATCCTATATAATAAAAGGCTAATATGCAAATTATCCCCTCCACCAGGAGTTTGACCAGTGGGTAGGGCCAGCCGGCCAACCACCTGTGCCCCCCCCCCCCCCCCCCCGTCCCGATCGGGGCAGGCCGCTGGACCCCACCCATGAATTCGTGCTCTGGGCCTCTGTAAAATGATAATAAAACATATCCTCAGGTGAGGATTAAAACAACAAAAAGTCCATTAATGGTTGTAAATGCTTTTAATGACCTAATGATTTTGAGGACTACGGGTCAAGTATTTTGGAAGATGCCCCTCTATTGCAATTAGTCTATTTTTTCTGCACTGGATTTTGGGAGAAAGATCACAAAAGTAAAGTGATCATATCAAGGTCACTTATTATCAATATAACATGACTGTTGATTGACCTTGGTCATGTGGCAGAAGTAATGTTTCTCAGGTTTCTCCAATGTCAGATTACTCTTTGCCTCCCTTTGGAAGATCACTGTGCACAGCCTACTGTTAAGTAATGGGGAGTGATGCTCTTCTTTTGCTTTTTTATTCTAACTGATTGCCTTGGGGATCCCTATAAATATGTACTGTGGTATTGTGGTTACTTCAGACTCACATCTTCACTACCACCACCCCCCCCCCCCACACACACACACACACATATACACACACTACTTTTTTGCACAAAATAATGCATATGAGATTGCCCCATAATATGAGGGACTTCATTAGGATTTGAATATAAGTTACTTATTTTTTGCTGAGGGATAATGTGGGAGTAAAAACACGTTGCATAATAGGACATTAAGGAAAAGAGTGCTAGTTTGCCCTCTAATACCATTCTCTCATTCCTGGTAACAGTCCTGGGTGCCCAGCTAGTATGTCTCAGTGGTTGAGTGTCAACCTATGAGCCAGGATATCAGTTTGATTCCCAGTCAGGACACATGCCCAGGCTGTTGGCTCAATGCCATTCCCAGTAGGGACCCTGCAGAAAGCAGCCCATCAATGATTCTCTCTCATTGATGTTTCTCTATCTCCCTCTCCTCTCTAAAATCAATAAAAATATGTATTTTAAAGCCCAGTATTTTGCTGGGAAATTATGTTCTTGTTTCTATATCGTGGCAAGAGGTGGCCATGTGATGAAGTTCTGGCCAACGAGATAAAAAGGAAAGTGAATAATTTCTGGGAAAGCTCCTTGGAAGGGAAGGAGGTGAGAGCTCTTTCTGCCTTTCTGTGCTTCCTTTTTTACCTGCTGCCTGGGTGGTATACATATGGATGACTGGAACTCCAGAAGCTATCTTGGACTCTGAGATGACCTTAAAAATAGAACCCTAGCCCACTTTCTCACATGAGAAAAATAAAGGACCTTGCTCATGATAACTTCAGGGTATTGTTGAAGCCCTCAACTACATCTGGACTTCTTGACAGAGAAATAAACTACTTTGTTTAAACTGCTGTTGTTGGGTGGATCTCTATTATTGACATTGGAATGCAGTTCTAACTGACAAAGGCATAGAGAATACATAAAGAGTTGGAGACTGTTTTTGGTGCTTGGGGTCTCCAAAGATCTTACTCAGGACTTGCTTCTTCTAGGAAGCAAACGCTAAATAAGGAGTCACTGAGTCCTTGAGCACACAGGTGGCGTGTTCAAATGGACTTGAAAGCCTTTCTTGAAGGTCTAGATCAGCGGTTCTCAACCTGTGGGTCGAGACCCCTTTGGGGGTCGAACAACCCTTTCACAGGGGTCGCCTAAGACCATCGGAAAACGTATAATTACATATTTTGTGATTAATCACTATGCTTTAATTATGTTCAATTTGTAACAATGAAAATACATCCTGCATATCAGATATTTACATTACGATTCATAACAGTAGCAAAATTACAGTTATGAAGTAGCAACAAAAATAATTTTATGGTTGGGGGTCACCACAACATGAGGAACTGTATTAAAGGGTCACGGCATTAGGAAGGTTGAGAACGACTGGTCTAGATAGTCTAGACTAGAAAAATGACAGGCCAGAAGCAAGGCAGTCAAAGGGAAGCCCTCGGAGGCACTTTTGTAAAGGAAAGCTTAGTAAGACCCTGCTTGGTCAGACAAGGCACATTAAAGATAATTCCAGAGGATTAATGGGAATATTGATAGTAATAGCAATGAGTTGCTAATTTCAAGGATGAGTTGACTACAGTTAGAAATGTTGATTTTCAGGTAATGGAATGCTAGGAAGGCAAAAGAGAGTACAGTCTTTATAGTCCATATTTTGCACATAATTTTTATGGAAGGCTGAAAAATGGCCACCCAAAAGATAACTTCATCCTAAGCCTTGGAACCTGTGAATGTTTCCTTCTATGGCAAAACAAAAAAGGAGAGAGGGTCCTTTAGATGTAATTCAATTAAGGATCTTGATTATCCTGGATTATTTGTGTGGGCCCTAAATACAATCATGCATCCTAGGAAGGGGAGACAGAATGAAGTTTTAGAAGAGAAGGCAATGTGACCATCAGGTCAAAGAATGGTGTCATGCAGCCACAAGCCAAGGAAATCTGACAGCCACTGGGATCTGGAAGAAACAAGAACAGGTTCTTCCCTCGTTCCTCCGGAGGAGTGCAGCCCTGCCAACACTTTGATTTTGGCCGAGTGGTACCAATGTAGCCTCCGGAACTGAAGGAGTTATTGTCTGGAAGTAATGCTGCCAAGAAAGAACAACCCTCCCTTTGAAATGAGCCTTCCTCAGAAGATGAGGAGGAAGAAGGTTGTCTTGTGCAGTATCTTACTTTAATTCTTGAAAGACCCTAGGAGGTAAATTCTAGTATATTTTACAAAATAAGCTAAGGCTTGGATAGATTAGGCAATTTGCTCAACTTCACACATAAGTGGCAGAATAAGGCTTAACTAGGTCAGTGTGATGGAAACCCATGTTCTTACCCACCTCCCCTGAATAGACACTCATTTACTATTAGCATTCAACATTCTGCTATGTGCCACTGGCAACCTCCTGCAAACATCTGTAACCCCACCTGAGGGTTTTCTCGTGGTTCATACTGGATGTGAAGGGAAGGTAGCATCCCCAGGAATAGCCGCCAGCCAGGTATGGATTGGAGTTGGTAAATGGTACCCCAGCTCCTCAGTGCCTTGGGAGGGGCAGCTCTGAGGTGTGTTCAGCATGTCTCCATGTTCTCCATTGTGGCTGAGTCCTAGGTCCCAGCACTATACCTGCCTGAACCTGCACTCTACATTAGTGCCCTTCCCTCCCTGTCCCACTTGACTTCCCTGTTTGTACTTCTTGGCATCCCCTCCCAAGTAACTCCTTGCTCTCACATCTTTTACTCAGGATCTACAAGGGGGAGGACCCAACCTAAGAGGCTTCCTTTATAACATAAAAGTAGGAAAATATGAAACATGCCCCAACAATGACTATACATTTTTTTAGGTTTCTCAGCTATTACTGAATGTCACAAACCAGCACTAATTTTATTGTGACAGCCTATTTTCACATTTCTTCAATTTCAAAGATTGAATTATTTTATAGCAATGTTCAATTACATTTTTATTACGTTTTTAAGAGGAAAACTGGAAGCTTCAGGTTTAGGCTATGTACTAGTAATTTTAGTATGCAAAGGTTGGAAATAAAATCACTACATTAGAGCAATCAACCCTGCCAACATCCGAGCTCTGGCTGGGAGTCAGAGAACAGCACTTAGCATGCAGTGAGAGGGCTCTTGGAATACTACTACCTTCAGAGCACATGCCAAATCAAAATGATTTAAATATCCAAAATATATTGAGACTAAAAACATTTAATGGATCAAAGAATGCCAAACATGGGTACCCTGGACATGCAAACATTTGTTTGCTAAAAGTATTGATTTAAAAGACGATTGTGAAACTTCAACTGGTAAAGATTGGGGGTAAATGGGGCTCATTGCAATAGATAATGTATTCATGAAATAATTTGGAAACTGATTATGTGTGATGAATCCTAATTATAGCTATTTATTGTGGTGAATATTTAGGAAAATCAAGGTCTTAAAAAAGAGACAAGCTTTTACTCTAATTATTTAGGAAGAAAAATAAGTAACCCCAATTTTATTTGGTGTAATTATTTTTTTCATTTGGTTTGCTTATTTCATATTTAGGACCACAGAATATGTCTCATGTCTTTTTTCTCTTTCTTCCTTAAATTTTTCTTAAGTCTCCTTCCCCACCCCACTAGGGAGAAAATGTAAATTGCCATCACTCAAATGAATTCCCTGGCTTCTTCTGAACCTTCACCTCACAGCTGTTGCATGAAATATAATCACTGAAATACTAGCTAAATGAAAATGTCTATCCAAAATGACAGTTTTTGAATAATCTTATGCCAAATAACCTTGTAGGAAAGAAAACAGATTACTAGGTGTATTTTGTTTTATCTATCAATAGCTGATTTTGCCCTGCCAGGTAGCTCAGTTGCTTAAAGCATCGTCCTGATACCCCAAGGTTGTGGGTTCAATTCCAAGTCAGGGCACATACAAGAATAAACTCATGAATGCATAAATAAGTGGAATAACAAATCAATGTTTCTCTCTCCTCTCTCTCTCAAAGATTAATTTTTAATAAAAGCTTTACAAAAACAGCTGATCTGAAAATATACCAAAATGCTAATAGTGGTCAGAAAGAGGGGACAATAGATGGATTTTTTTAAGTTGCTTTGGTAATGAAAATATTTTGTAAATATTTAAAAGTTGCTTTTAAGCTATAATTCTTATTTTAATTATGAAATCTGAAATATCTAAGGACAAAAAAGGTCAGAACGTACTTTCTTGTATATAAAGTGAAAAATTATGTCTTATATTTTTGTATTGTCCCTCAACTGTCTTTTGCAAGTATTTTTCAAAACAAGTTGTTAAATGATGAACAGAGTGAATCCAGAGACATGGAAGCATGGAACAGAGTGCAGAATCTCGGAGGGAAGGCGGGGGAGGGTGGGTGGTGGGAGATAATCAACCAAAGACCTTGTATGCATATATGCATAACCCATGGACACAGACAATAGGGTGGTGAAAACCTGGGGCAGGACAAGTAACTGGGCAGACTGGAGGGGGTCAATGGGAGAAAGGGGGAAATATATAATACTTTCAACAATAAAGATTTTTAAAAAATACTTGTCTAGGAATATATCCTAAGAAATCAGAAACACCAATCATAGAGGATACATGCACCCCTATGTTCATAGCAGCACAATTTACAATAGCTAAGATTTGGAAACAGACTAAGTGCCCATCAGCAGATGAGTGGGTTAAAAAACTGGTACATCCTACACAAGGGAATACTATGCTGCTGTAAAAAATAAGGAACTCTTACCATTGCAACAGCATGGATGGACCTGGAGAGCATTATGCTAAGCGAAATAAGCCAGCCAGAGAAAGATAAATATCACATGATCTCACTCATTTGTGGAATATAATGAACAACATAAACTGATGAACAAAAATAGATCCATAGACATAGAAGCATCAAACAGACCATCCAACTTTAGAGGGAAGGCAGGGGAGTCGGGGATGGGAGGTAAGAGATCAACCAAAGGACTTGTATACATGCATTTAAGCATAACCCTGGACATAGTACTGGGGTGAGGGCATGTGCTGGGGGGTGGGAACGTCTGGGGAAATGTCAATGGGGGGAAAGGAGACATATGGGATACTTTAAACAATAAAGAATTTTTTTAAAATATTAAAACGTCTGAAAATGTATCTGATCAAAAAGGTATCTAACTTTTGGGTACATGCATTACATAAACCTAGCATTGTATCATCTTCCTGGCTCTAAGCTATGACCCAGGAGAGAGAGGAACATGGAAGGTGGAGGTAGCTTACAAATTACAAATTAACTTAATGAGAAATCCAAGCAAATTGGTCTATATTTTCCATTTATAACATTCACAATTAAAATGAGATAATAGGAGTTCAATTGCATTAAAAATGACAAGACACAACACTAATATGTTATTTTGGGGGTATTTTAATTGTAGTTCTGAGGACAAGAACTAACTGCGTTGTCCTGTAATTTATACTTGCTGAATTTCTGTATACATGTGCATACTATTACTGAGGTCCTACTGTATGCAAGGCATTAGGAGAGATAAAAATAAGAATGAGGTATGGTCCCTGTCCCCCTAGAAATGCACAGTACAGTAAAATTACATGTCACTGCACCTAAATTGTCTCAGACCTCAGTAAAGAATTTAGGTTTGTCTTTATCATCGAAGGCACAGAAGGATGATAGCAATGTTCACTGGAGGCTTCACTGTGTGGTGGGCAAGGGGGCCTGTGGAGTCAGCCTAGGTTTCAATCTTGTTGAACATGTTCTCCACAAAAGATGCCTTTTGCCCAGCCGGGGTGGGTCAGTGGTTGAGCACCCGCCTATGACCAGGAGGCCATGGTTCGACTCCTGGCAGAGCACATGCCTGGGTTGTGGACTCAATTCCCAGTGTATGGCATGCAGGAGGCAGCCAATCAATGATCCTCTCTCATCACTGATGTTTCTCTCTCCCTCTCCCTTCCTCTCTGAAATCATTCACACCAGTGAATGTTTTCCAGTCCTGTGCACACTGTAGCCTGGCTAATGCTGCATAAAAGTGCAGAGAATCAGCATAAAAGTGAAGTCTACAAGGTTACTAACAAAAGTGTCACCAGCTGTTGGTCAAATGCAGATTCACCCCCTTATCCCAGGCCTACTGAATTCAACTCCCCTGGGAGCAGGGTCTGAGAATCTACATTTTAAACAATTTCCACGCACATTATTTTAGAACTGTTGCTCTAGACTCCTCTGCTAAGACTGAAACACAACGAAGCATTGCATTATTTCACTCTGGTATCTCTTTCTCCTTGGGTGGGCCAATAGGCTTATTTGTATGGTGAGATTTCAGGTCAAAAAAGATACATTGACACCTTTTTTTTTTTTTTTTTCAGATGTAGTGTTGACATAGCCATTTCTTATGGAAATAAAGTATGTACCAATGAACCAAACCAGATGACGCCATAATTTCTTTTTTTTAATATATTTTATTGATTTTTTACAGAGAGGAAGGGAGAGGGATAGAGAGTTAGAAACATCGATGAGAGAGAAACATAGATCAGCTGCCTCCTGCACACTCCCCACTGGGGATGTGCCCGAAACCAAGGTACATGCCCTTGACCGGAATCGAACCTGGGCCTCTTTAAGTCCGCAGGCCGACGCTCTATCCACTGAACCAAACCGGTTAGGGCTGCCATAATTTCTTTCATGTGTATAGACATGTTACTCCTTGAATAAATACTGACAAATCAGTTTTTCCTGATTCTGTAGTTCTATATAAACGGTCTTATGCTAGATACAGAAATAGGGGAGGAGGGGAGTAGGTAGGGCATTTACCAACAATATTAACTTGCCTTTACAGTTATTATCAATAACATTTTTATTTTCCCCAAAGCAAAGACTAACAGGAATAGGAAATGACCTGGCCCTAACTTGACTTTGAGTTTGTTCAGTCTGAACTAGCTTTAGCAGGAACATTTGTTCACCTCGGAGGTAGCCATTAGAATTGTGGGAATTAGAATTTCACTAATACTACATTCTCAAGTTCACCAAACTCTAGTTAAAAGTTTAAAGTGTCTTAGTTTGCTGTCTTTTTGGCTCATCTGTTTCATGCTATCATGTTTTATAGAAGACTTTTTCACCGAGAGTAGAAAAATAGTAACAGAAGGAAACTATAACAAAAAGCCTGTTCCTCTTCAGTGATACCAGTGCTTAGAATTTTTTATTCAAAGTTCTTCATTTCCTACAAATATTTCTTTCAACTGTTTCAAAGGTAGAAGAGGCTCTGAATAGCCAAAGTGCTGTGCTTTTTAAAACCTGCTGGACAACTTCTCATCTCTAACAGTGCTGAAATTTTGCCATACCCGACTGTGTATGACAAACCACAAAACATTTGCATAAAAAAAATCTAGACTCTTCTAACTGTGCCAATCCGTGGCTTAAAAACTTACTTCTGGAGCCACGCAGCTGTTGGAATCAGTCATATTTACAATTTTTACAAATGAGTTTATTTTAATAAAAACAAGTTGCTCTGTGAGCATGATCTCTAAACAGATTTATGTGGGCTGGCACAATCTGCTATGCGAAATATATATTCATATTGCTTAGGTCTGCAAGCAGTTTTTATTTTAGGGTGAGTCTTACTTTGTACAAGGATACCAAATAATTGGCAGCAATCCAGCTGAGGACACTGTTCTCAGCACTGTGCTATTAAAATTGTTTTCCTGGACAGAATTGCCCTGTGGGCATGGCCCTAACTTGGGAGGACTCTGGGCTGCTGGCATTGGGCAGTGAACCAGATGGACAGCTTATAGAGGGAAGGAGGTGACACTATAAGCTGGTACTAAAGTTAAAGAACTGGGAGGCAGGTGAGGAGGAGCAGGAGGAGGAGGATGGACAGGAAAAAAGGAAGGGAAAAAAGAGGGAGATGAAGGAGGCAGGAGAGAGAGAGAGAGATGATTTATATTCATCAATCCATACCTTTAAGGGGTCTCTTTATGTATCTCTCCTTGATCTCTGGCTTGATTTTTAAAAAAATATTTTTATTGATTTTAGAAAGGAAGGGAGAGATAGAAACATCAATGATGAGAATCATTGATTGGCTGCCTCCTGCACGCCCCCTACTGGGGATCTAGCCCCCAACCCGGGATTGTGCCCTTGATCAGAATCCAATCGGGACCCTTCAGTCCACACGCCAACGCTCTATCCGCTGAGCCAAACCCGCTAAGGCTGGCTTGATGTTTTTATGTTCATGTTGTTTTGCTTGTTTACTAGACTGTAATCTCCTTGAAGACAGTAATGCTGCCTGACTCAGTTTTGCATCCTCCACAGTGCCTGGCATAAGCTGCTGCTCAAAAACCATTGTTAAATGCATGAACAAAAGAATGAGTTTCTGTATCTGAAGCATTTCCTTTCCTCAGAGATCAGTCCCAAAAAGAGCTTCTCAGTGGGCACAGTATTGCCCCTTCGGAAATATACTGAAATTCTATGGGCTCAGTTTTTGGCCTGTATAGTTCTCATATTGGTGTATTTATTTACATAGAGAAAAACATTGCTTTATTATTTTTACTGATATTAGTATAGCATTTTAGAATCAATGACTTTTTTTCACTTGTAGAACACCGACTTCTTGAAATTATTTGTGTAAAAAGCTTGCATTATCTATGAACTTAATCCCAGGAGAGTAAAATGATGTTAAATTTTTGTTGTAAATACAGGTGTTGAGTATGGCAGACTGAGTACCTCTGTTTATAAGATCATTCGCTTGCTTATGCTTCCACAAGTTCTAGGATTCTAAGATGAAACATACAAATAAACAGAAGCTGGTGTCCATTGATTCCAACCATCAGGCTTTCCCTTGAAGCTACTGCCTATCTTAGGATTGGTGGGGCTCCTCGGAGCACTGCTGTCAGAGCGCAGACCAGAGGTCCGTGGCTGGGCTGGGGGCGGGGGATGAACGCCAAGGCACCGAAGAGCTCTCGCACGTCCAGGCCCGTGAACCTGTGCAGAGTAGCTTGGAGCGTGAGTCGTTTCTCTCTGCTTTGGTTTGAATTTCTCTTCATTTAAAACATGAAGCGGGGGTGGAGGGGAAGTGAGTGGGGAGGTGTGGGGACGCTGCCTGGTTTCCCCAGAAGCCTGGGCCCCCGGCTGGGCCCCCCCTCTGAGGGACTGGCCCACCTTGGAGCTGTCCAGATTTGAGGACCACAGCCTGCAGAGAAAGCCCTCCTGGAGAGTGACTCCGGAGGGGGGAAGGAAGGGCTTTCGGGGGGCAGAGGATGCCTCCGTCTCGCAGGGCGGTTCGAAGTGAGGGTGACCTAAACTTCTGGTGTTTGCGGGCAGCGCTGTGGCCAGTGGAAGCAGGGACCCTGGAGGCAAGAAGAGGCAGGGCGTTGGTTGACCAGTGGTGAGGCTTCGGCTGGATTAGAGACCGGCCTCGGGAAGGCGGGGCTTCTATTGACAGAGGGCGGGGCTTCCTCCTACGGGGGCGGGGCTGGGACAGAACTGCCGCCGGGAAAGGGGCTTGTCGTGAGTATTTCTCACGATCCGGCGATGACAGTAGGAAGGCCAAGCGCTCAGGGGGCGTGGCCGAAACTGACAAGAGGCGGGGCTGTCAGTGAAGGCCAGGTTTCTGCGGTAGAGGGCGGAGCGACAGCCGGCCGGGGGCGGGGCCACTTCGAGACCTGGGGAGGCGGAGCTTCTGCGGGCGGGGCGGAGCTTCCGCGGGCGGGGGCGGGGCTCCTGTTGACAGAGGGGCGGGGCGGCTCCTACAGTCCGTCTTGGGCGTAGAGGCCGGTGGAACCCCCGGGGTGCAGCGGGTCCAGGAGCCGAGAGCCGGCAGCGGAGCGGGGCCAGGGCGCCGAGGGCGCGCGTGCGGGCGGGCCCCGCCTCGGCCGGCTCTCCCCCTCCGCCCTCCCCTCCCGCCACAGCCGGCCGCCGGGGCGAGCGCCTCGCCGAGCTGCCTTCCGCCCCACACCGCGGGCCCCCCACGCCCCGCGGGGCCTGCCGAGCTCCGAGGCCCCGTGAGAGCCCGCCGAGCGGTTCCGGGGGTAGGGTTCACAGGTCAGAGTTGACTCCCTGAAAAGTGCGGCCGCTTGGAAATGCAAGATGGCGGCGGCGGGGCGCTGAGAGGCGCGGCGGCCCCCGCAGGTAGCGGCGCTGCCGGTTCCGGGGCGGGCGGGCCGGGCTCCCCGGGGCTGAGGGCGGGATCGGGCCGCGCGGATCCCGTACCCGGCGCGCGGGCCGGGAAGGCGGACGGCGAGCGGACGGGACGGAGGCGGCGGCCCCAGGGCAGAGACCCCGGGGACCGGGCGCGCGCGGCGGCGGCGGGTGGCGGGCGGCGGGGGGACCCGGCGCTGGGCACCCAGGGGGAGGGACCGGGCCTGCCGGGGCCGGGCATCGCCGCGGGGGACCGACCCTGCGCCTCGTTCGCGCCTCCGGGGTCTCTGTGGCGGGGGACGAGGGGGTGGGCTCCCCGAGGAACCTCAGCTCCCCGCCCGGGAGGGCTGAGCAACTTGGGGCTGTGGAGGGGCCGCGGAGGCCGGGTCTTCCGGGGGGCGGTCGCCGCAGGGGTGGGGGCCAGGACTACGGGGAGTCCCCGGGAGGTCGGGGCTCGGCCTCCCTCAGGTCAGGAGAGCCTCTTGCTGGAGCTGAGTGCACCGGCACGGGGTCGGGGCCCCAGGACGCAAGTCGGGGAGGCCGTACCCCACTCCAGGGGAGGCTGTACCCCCCTCCCGGGGAGGCCGGGCCCCACTCCAGGGGAGGCTGTACCCCCCTCCCGGGGAGGCCGGGCCCCACTCCAGGGGAGGCTGTACCCCCCTCCCGGGGAGGCCGGGCCCCACTCCAGGGGAGGCTGTACCCCCCTCCCGGGGAGGCCGGGCCCCACTCCAGGGGAGGCCGGGCCCCCATTCCAGGGGAGGCCGTACCCCACTCCGGGGGAGGCCGGGCCCCCACTTCGGGGCGGGACCCGGAGTTCAGTTCTGAAGGACTAGGTGACGTTTGGAAGAAGCCCTGAGCTGAGGGCGAAGTTAATGGCCGAGAACGGAGACGGTGTCGGCCCCCCTCGGGGAGCCTGGGGGCGGCCGGGGACTCCCAGCCTGAGGGGGGCGGTCTCCCCATCCTCGCGGGGGAGGCGGGGCTGGGAGACAGAGCGGGGCTGCGGGCCGGACGGACGGGCCGCGGGGACCCCGGTCCCGCTGTCCAGCCACCGAAGTTCTTGGTCCAGAGGTTTGAGATTCTTTGTCTCAGCGGCGCCTTTCCCACCGCCCCTCACGGTGGGAGCCGCGAGGACAGAGCCCGGCGCGGGGCAGGCGCCGGTGCCCGCGGGCTGGTGGGGGGTCAGGCTCCGGCGAGGCTGCGGGGTCGGCCTTGGGGCGCAGAGGGGCGGGAGGGGGAGGAGCGCAGGGGGGAGGGCGCCGGGCGGGAATTCCACCGCGCCGTCCTGACATCTCACGCCAGCCCCAAAGGAAGCCATGAGCCCAAAGGAAGAAAAAGCAAAATAAATAACCCGCCCCCAGAAACACAGAAGACAGAAAGAAAACCACGAGAAGAGGCTACTCTCTGCTCGCTGGGGGCTGGGGGCGGGGGGGTGGAAGGAGAGGCTGTGACTGGTACGGACATCGGAACGTGCCGGGGCGGGGATGTCATGGACCTGAAAGGCGGCGGCAGTGTCCTGGGGGGAGGAGGAGCGGGAGGGGATCACAGGTTTGGGGCGCGGAGGCTCCGGTGCGGGAGGGCGCTGCTCCCCGGAACGGGCGGTGGGCGGGAAGGGTGCGTGCGTGGGCCCCGCAGAAATGCGCCTCGGGGTCGGCCGTGTCGGTCCCTGCGGCTCCGTCTTTGTCTGAAGCTTTAACTTGTGTTCTACGGAGCTACGTGAATTCTCTTGGCTTCTGAGAAATTGTCCTGGAAAAGTCGTTTGTTTTTATGCCAACAGTGAAGATGAGTGAGAGTTGGTTCTAACAGAGATACTGACTCTAGTTTAGACATAGGTTTTATTTCTTAAAGTAGCAATTTGGACTCAATTTTTAAGCAAAAGAACTGTGAGTGTTGCCAAGGACAATAAAGTGGTGCAGGGTGTAAAAGAAAAAGGGCTTTCATGAATATTTTCCCCTCTCAGTGTTTCTCTTGTCACTCCAAGCATTTTAGGGCTAAGCAGGCTAATTTTATGCAAAATAAAGTGTAAGATTTTGGGGTCCTTTCAATATAGAAATAATAGCATTTCATGTATCAATGAGTCATGTAAAAGAACCTCTTCAAATGCTCTATTTAGTGAACAGGATGAAAATGAGAAAGAAAAGAAAAACCTGGATAACTGATGACAGCTATGATCCATACAGATTTCTTGAGCCAGTCTATTTTTAAAAGAGCTTGAACGTATTCAATGGAAATGTTTTTAGAAACCCATTTCAAGTATAAACTCGTTTAGAGCTGCACATTTGGAAAATTTTTATACATGTGTGCTGTTCTTTGGTTTCCCCAAAGTGCATGTAACTCTAGTTTTATATTCAATTCTGAACAGATTAGGCTGGTGAACCAGAGTGGCACTGATGCCAGATGGTTTGGAAATATGCTAAGGCGGAAAGTATAAGTGTGCTGCACCGTGAACGCTCATTAGTAGGTGTATTTTCTTTATAGCAATTATTTCAATGAATTTGGAGGACAGTCCATAAATGATGCACCAATTATTTCATCTTTGATGATACTTTGAGTTCTTCTAAAAATAAATGTGAATAAAGTTTTGCAGTTTTTTAAAAAATATGTTTTTATTAATGTCAGAGAAGAAGGGAGAGGGAGAGAGAGAGAAACATCGATGATGAGATAAAATCATTGATCAATCGGCTGCCTCCTGCACATCCCACACTGGGGATCAAGCCTGCAACCCAGGCTTGTGCCCTGACTGGGAATCAAACTGTGACCTCCTGGTTTGTAGGCCGATGCTCAACCACTGAGCCACGCTGGCCGAGCAGCAGTTATTTTATTAATGAACTTAATAGCACAGGTAAGGTGGGTTCATTTTGGAGACTTTCTCCCTTTTATATTAAATTTCACATTAAGACTAAAAGGTGATGTTATGATGTATTATACTTTTTTTTTCGTGTAATGTTGGTTGGGCACAATAATGTGATATTTTGGGACTACTTTGCTTTAAATCAAGCATGTCAAACTCATGGTCCGTGGGCCGTATGCAGCCCACAACAAATATTTTTGTGGACCAGCCAATATAATGGTATGTAAGATACGTTTTAATAAAAATTTTGTAACTTAATTTTTACAATATCCTGTTAAACATAATTATTAATAACAAACTAAAACATTCGCTAATGACTGATGACTATAATTGTGTTGCATTCATTTCCCTTACGCGCCTTACGCGCAGGCACACAATTTATCTCCACTAATACTAGCAGCAAATATTTTAGCAGCCGATTGCCACGTTATTAGTCTTGTACTGACTTGTTTGGTGTGTACAACAGGAAATATTTCACTTTCAGAGAAATATTTAGGCTTATTTGCGTTACGCTTATTAATTTGTGCAGCTATTCAGTGTATAATAAGTTAATGTTCAAGAAAAATATTAATTTTTATTAAAATGTTCTATTTATGTTAACAAGTACTCATTTATTTCAGCCCTTTGTATTTATTCAGCATGTCTCTATCGAAATAAAACTACATTTCTATGAAAATTGAAGCTTTTGTTTTTTTGTGGCCCACATAAACTTAAGCCTTGTTTATTTGGCCCGTGTTAGCCTTTGAGTTTGACATGCTTGCTTTAAATTATAGCTTTATTCTTAAATAGAAGTACCTGTAAACTATTAAAATGATAGCAAATGTGGCTGAGGAAATAACCTTTTAATGTACATTGTAGCATTGTGGATTTGGGCTCAAAAGACTCTATTTGAGCCCTGACCTGTTTGGCTCAGTGGATAGAACATGGGCCTTCAGACTGAAGGGTCCCGGGATCGATTCTGGTCAAGGGCATGTACCTCGGTTGCAGGCTTAATCCCCTTAGGGGGCATGCAGGAGGCAGCTGATCAGTGTTTCTCATTGATGTTTCTAACTTTCTATTCCTCTCCTTTCCTCTCTGTAAAATCAATAAAATACACTTTTAAAAAAAGAGACTCTAGCCCTAACCGGTTTGGCTCAGTGGATAGAGCGTTGGTTGGCCTGCGGACTGAAAGGTCCCAGGTTCGATTTCGGTCAAGGGCATGTACCTTGATTGCGGGCACATCCCCAGTGGGGAGTGTGCAGGAGGCAGCTGATCTATGTTTCTCTCTCATCGATGTTTCTAACTCTCTATCCCTCTCCCTTCCTCTCTGTAAAAAATCAATAAAATATATATATTTTTTAAAAAGAGACTCTATTTGAATATTGACAGTGTAGTCATGAGTTAGCCAGACTTGCATGACCGAAGCTGCTGATTACTAATCAGGATATATATTTGAGTTTACATTTGGAGGTCTGTATTTTATACAGTTAATTTTTAAAGTAATTATGTAATATTTTTAGGTAGTTGCCATGTTTTGGTCTTAAAGAATACTTAATCTTTGTAGTTTATGTCACCAGTATTCCATAATGTTTTTAAGAGTATATGGATGGTCTTATACACCTTTGGTCTAAACAAATATAATGAATTGTATGTGAGCAGTTTAAGAATTACATTTATTCAAGGGAGTTAAAATTGAGCAAATCATAGTTTATTCAAGATTTTTGTTTTCAGTTTTTAGATTTAGATTTTTTAAATTGATTTTTAGGGAGAAACAAAGGGAGAGGGAGAAAGAGAAACATCAATATAAGAGTGAAACATCAATCGCTGCCTCCTCTACGAGATTGGATGGAGCTCACAACCTGGGCATGTGCTCTGATGGGGAATCAACCAGCAACCTTTCCATGCATGGGGGGACGACGTCCAACCAACTGAGCCACACCAGCCAGGGCTAGATTTACATTTTTATTTATTTATTTTTGTTGTTAATACTTGCCCAAGGATATTTTTCCATTGACTTTTAGGGAGAATGAAAGAGAGAGGGAAAGACAGGAACATCAATGTGAGAGAAACACATCGATTGGTTGCCTCCTGTACAAACCTGGAAGGAACCTGCAACCAAGGTACGTGTCCTTGACTAGAATTGGACCAGGGACCCTTTGGTCTGCACGCCGATGCTCTATCCACTGAGCCAAGCCACCTAGGGCTAGACTTAGATTTTTTTTAAAACATCAAAGCTTATCTAAGAAAATTGAAACACTGATGTGGTAGACATATCATATACATACTCAGAATTTCTTTTTTTTTTTAAATATATTTTATTGATTTTTTACAGAGAGGAAGTGAGAGAGATAGAGAGTCAGAAACATCGATGAGAGAGAAACATCGATCAGCTGCCTCCTGCACATCTCCTACTGGGGATGTGCCCGCAACCCAGGTACATGCCCTTGACCGGAATCAAACCTGGGACCCTTCAGTCCGCAGGCCGATGCTCTATCCACTGAGCCAAACCGGTTTCGGCCAGAATTTCAAATAAAATAACTTGTCAGTCAATTTTAGTGATTCATATTTCCCACAGGATTTCTGATTCTCTTTTTCCCTTCCTAAAGATCTTTCCCTTTTTGGGTTATTGAGAGGAATGAAAGGAGATAGAAAGATTCTGATGTTTCTAAATATTTCACTCATAACTATGTTTTTCTTCTATATAAGTGTTTCCTTTACCTTTAATATTGTCAAAAAGACATTTTTTAAAATTTTTCTGGGCATGGACCGTACTTGGGAGTGAGGGATGGTGAAAAGAGAACAATTTCTCTTCATTATTATGATAATATTTTTTTATATCAGAGGCTTGTTAGTTCTATGAAATACCCCTTAAAATGTGTTTAGACAAATGATTCTTCTTGAAGGTCAGAGAAAGTATGGATATGTCAGGGTGGGGGGGTGTAAATTATGATTGATTAATGTCTACTTATTAAAGCCAGCTTATTCTAGCATTGCTTGATATGCTGAAAGGTATGAAATGGAAAATTGATTATTGCCTGGGCTTTTAAAATATGTTATACTGTTTCAACATTTAACAAATTTTAAACAAAGACTTCCTTTGTGCTATAAATTAAAGTTAATACCTAAATAAAAGTCAGAAAATATAACTGTGGACTTACTAGTGCCAGGAAATATTCTAGACACTTTACATGTGTTATTTCTTTCAGTCCTCAAAGCAACCCTATTAAATAGGTACTATTAGAAGATACTGGGTATTAGAGAGAATTGTTCTAAAGTAATCCCAGTTTCAGGAACTGAAATAACATCAGGCAAGTATGCTTTTCATCCAGAACTAGTGAGCAGCTCATTTGTTGCTCCTCTAGTTGCCTGGTGCCTTCTCATGTCTTGGCAGCTCTTCTCAAGAGACTCCCATTCGGTAAAACATCTTGCAATTACTGTGTGATTTAAGAGTGGATTCAAATAGGTCACCAATTTCCTATAACATTAATAATTCATTTAGAAAATAACCTCCCCTCTTTGGCAGCTGTTTCCTATCTCCTCTCGTTGACATCCTGTAGTGGATGGCTAAGGAGAGGTGGGACAAGGAGATACCAGGGAAGAAACTGGAATCCCAGGCTGCAGGGGGAACAGGATGCTCCACTGCACTGACCAGGAAAATGCTATTTTGCTTTTCATGAAAATAGTGTAACTATTCAGTCCAAGCTTCAACTTTACCTAGAAGTATTTTACTAAAGGATTAGTGGGTTTACATTATTTCTTTTTTAAAATATATATTTTTATTGATTTCAGAGAAGAAGGGAGAAGGAGAGATAGAAACAGCAGTGAGAGAGAATCATTGATCTGCCTCCTGCATGCTCCCCACTGGGGATTGAGCCTGCCACCAGGCATGTGCCCTGACCAGGAATCGAACCGTGACCTCCTAGGTCATAGACGCTCAACCACTGAGCCACACTTGCCAGACTACATTATTTCTTGACTTAACAGGGCTCTTTGTAAACTTGTATATAATAATAGCAAGAATCAAAGGATAAGGCATTTGGGGGAAATCATCTTCCTAAATATTCATTCACTATGGTTACAGAGCTTCAGTGCTTAAAGAAACAACAAAAATGATTCAGCCCTTCAAAAGCATTATTTCCTGTTATTTAATAAACAGAAACAATTACAGCTTTTATTAAATTTTCTTGATTGGCTTAACTCTGAGTAATATACCACATTTGGACACAAATCTGAGTTTTCAGAGAATGATTTCGCTCTGGCTGGTTTGGCTCAGTGGATGGAGCATGGGCCTGTGGACTGAAGGGTCCATACCTCAATTGCAGGCTGGATACCCGGCCCTCGTCCAGACCAAGGGGGAGGCAACCTATCAATGTACCTTTCTCATATCCATGTTTCTCTCTGTGTGTCTCTCCCCCTTGCTTCCACTCCTAAAAATAAATGGGAAAATATCCTCTAGTGAGGATTGACAAAAAAAAAAAAAAAAAAGGGAGAACGATTTCCAGTGTGTTTTTACAATTTAATGTTTCACAATGCATTGATTAAAAAGCCATTTGGTCTGTAGCTTTCTTGCAAAAATGACATAGTTAAACGCCAGTCATTCTAGATACTACATGTTTAGGAGTACCAATGATTTATTTAAGTAATTGGCTTATTGCCAGCATTAATAACCCACTTCATTCCACTTCATACACAGTAAATTAGGATGCAGATATTTGCCAAATATCTATGTTTATGTGTAAACATAGAAACATATACCTCTTTTCAACTCTTAGTTTGTCTTTCATAACTTTTGAAATGGAAAATTGATAATTGCCCGGGCTTTTAAAATATTTTATACTGTTTCAACATTTAACAAATTTTAAACCTTTTAGCATAACAAGCATTGCTAGAATAAACCGGCTTTAATGAGCAGGCATTAATCTTAATTTACACCCCCCCCCCATAACTTTTGTGTGGTAAATTTTTACAATTCCCAATTTCTTAATCTTAGCTTTCCTATTATATTCTGCATATATTCACATTTTGAACATTTTTATTGAAAACAGTATCACAGTGACTTGGTTGTTTTACATAATATAGAATTTTTTAAAGTGTAGTTTTCAATTTTTGTGTTTCTTACTAATATTGGATTTGGCATTTAGATAATTCTTTTAAAGTTTCTATGAGGAAATTATTTTTCTTCAAAGTTACATTTATTTTTTAAAAAGCCAAGGCATAAACTTTAAAATTTCCTAAGATTGCATCATCATCTCTAGAATGATAAAGTGATATTACTTTTTTTGTAGGAGATGGCAGATAGGTACTTTGGACCTGTTGGTAATGATGGCCTGAGCTAAACACCTAATTTGAAGGGACACCCTTCCGTGTCAGAGCACAGAATGCTGAGGAAGCTATGGCAAGTATGTGTTCCGATGTTTTGATAACGTAAAACTCAGGTACTGAATGTGCTCCCTTTAGATCCCATGACAATCTCTTTGGCTCAAGTTTTAAAAGCTTTTTTTAAATGAACACAGATATATTCCTAACACTTTTGTAAGAAATGTACGTTCAAACTTGAAAAATATAGGAAGATTGGCTGCTTCAATTTTAATGGAAACAGCATCATACGTCATAATACATCTATGTGCTATATTTATAATTGATTTTTAATTGTTATTTGCTGAAATCCTTTGTTTCAGGCACTATCTCAGGTGCTATGGTAACAGTGGTAACAAGACAAATGAAGGTTATGCGGGCAGAGACATTTCGTGTGGGGAAATTGATCCAGAAATGTTACTGTTTTTTTGCCTATATCCAGAAAAATGCTTCATGAACAACTCCTGAAAATATATTTTCAATATATAGTCTAGTAATAATAGTTAACTTATAATGATAAAATTAGGATATTAAAGATTAAATAATATAGGTTAAACATACCCTTATTTAAATATTCAAATAGATTTTTACATAATTACATGTATATTTTATTTACCTTATATATATTGCTTTTATAAGAAGCATTAGATTACATAGTATATTGTTTGAAATATTTATACTTTAGTTCAATTGTTATTTTAGATGATTCCTGAAAGTACTAAGAAAGCTTACATAACCATTAATATGGTGGTTAGCTTTTAATTTTAAAAATTGAGTTCTTACAAGTTGACATTACCAATCTAATTTCTATTATATTTCAAAATATTTTTAAAAATTGAATGATTATATCCTGAGGGAAATAGGTAACAACTACTATATTTTATCCAGGGGAGAGGTAACAGATGAATGGTTTTTCAGCCTCTTGATGATAATCTCACTTGGAATCAAGAATAGCATTCTTGTGTTAGACTGTGTGTTAGACTGGCTTTGAAAGACTTAACACACCTCCTTGAGAAAAGAAGGGGAAAGCTATTTCAGCAGAAAATTACTTTTGGATCATACAAACTTAAGTAATAAAGATAGGAGATTTCATTATAGTTCTAGTTTCTATATCACTCTCAATATGTTACATACCTACTGACATCCCAGGAGAAGGCAGCAAGCCAGGATGTTAGTGTCCTGGAGACCTTTCAAAAAGACATTTCACTCCTCAAATCTGGGGGCAGAGCTTGCCAGAGAAATCTGTCCAGCTTGGATTCTTCCTTTAATCGTTAGCAGTATTAAGGTCAGCTTTCTCAGGTGGAAAAAAACAGGAAAGAGGATAGAGTTACTAAACCTTTAAGCCTTAATTAGCATTAACAAAGGGATCTTCTGAAATTAGATTATCTTTGGCCATAATTTCTTAGATGCTTTCATTTTTGTCATATTCATTCCTGTCTATATTGATCTTAATACTTAAATTTTGATTGTCTTGAGACCACTTTGGAAATTTACTTAATAATTCTAGGTTACAGAAATTTTAAAAAACATTTGTGTGGGTACAAATTTGGGTTGTCAAATTTCTCATTTAATTTTAAAAAATAATTGCTGTTCCTGAATATTGTTACATTTTCGCTTTAAAAAATGCCTAAAGTGTGTAAAGGCTAAACTATTTTTTGTTTGTTTTTTATTAAAAAATATCCTCTTAGACTTTTTTTTTAACATGGTAGATATCCTTTTTTTTAATTTGATCCCATTACTCTTTGTTCCTAGTATTATTTCAGGCGTTTTGTGATTTTGATGGATTTCTGACTTCTGGTTTGAATACAAACATGTAAAAATAAGTATTTTCAGCTGGCTAAACAGAACTCTGACTCAAAGAGGGAGAAGTGAAACTAAGTAAAATACAGAGTTCAAAAATTTTTCACTGTATGTATGAATATTTAGTCCAAAGGATTCTCAGTTTGTGTACTTTAGCCACCCTAAGAACAATTTTATTTAGTTGGTACTAGGTCAAAACTAACATGATCCTTAAAAATTATAGTTACCTTCTAAATGTTCTTATTTGACCCAGAATTGGTATAAAAACAAAGTTTGTTTTTATTCACATAAAACTTTACCAAAATAACATGGTTTTGTGGCTAACTAGGCCAATAAACTGCTATCTGTTAATCATTTAATTTGAAGTATAAGACAGCCAAAAAATAGAAGCTTGGAAAATTCAGTGTAGCTATGACTCTGCTTAATTATAAACAACGTTGGACTTTTTTTTTTTTTAGTACTAAGTATAAAATTTGAAGCAATCCACTCACTTTTTATAGTGCATACCATTGACAACTTGTATTTTAAACTCTTTAAAAATGTAACACCATTAAAGTATAGTTTTCTCTTGGAACAGAAATAATGATTCCAAGTTCAAATTTGCATTTGCTTTCTTGTAAAGACTAATGCTTTGAATGAATTTATCTCCCTTGTTTCAGTCTTACATAGACCACATATTTAGATATACACTGTTCATGCATAAAACTGATTTGTTACAACAGAATTATGGATGTTGATAAATATTTGTTGAATATTCAGTGTGCTATTTTATTACATAGGATGTTTGATAATCAAGAATGTTTTAATACTTTAATGATTGGTAATCTTATTAGTAAGGATTTTACCATTGAAAGTAATCTACATAAAGCAAGCACAGTTGTTGTTTTTTTGTGTGTTTTTTTTTAAAATCAGGAAATTTAATATATTTTTTAAACTCTTTATTAGTTAAGGTATTACAAATGTGTCCTCATACCCCCCATTAAATCCCCATCCTCCCCCCCCCCCACCCCCCCCCCCACTTATGCTCTCATCCCCCTGTTGTCCATGTCCATTGGTTTGGCTTATATGCATGCATACAAGTCCTTTGGTTGATCTCTTCCCCTTGCCCCCTCCCTCTCCTACTTTCCCTCTGGGGATTGATAGTCTGATCGCTGTATCTCTGTCTTTGGATCTGTCCCTGTTCATCAGTCTATGTTGTTCTCTATATTCCACAAATGAGTGAAATCATGAGGTATTTATCTTTCTCTGACTGGCTTATTTCACTTAGCATAATGCTCTCCAGTTATAGCTCCTCTGTAAATGAGTGTTTAGTGAAGTGAAATGTATGTTGTAATATACAATACAGATATGTTTTAAAGGTGTGGTTTTTTCAGCAAATTTTATTGGGGCCTTGATAGGCACTGTGCTGGGCCCTGGGGAGAGCTAAACAGACATTCTTTCTGACCATGTAAGAAGAATTGCTATTAGAATTGTCCAAAATGTTTATACTGAGATGAAACAAATTTTGCTTTCATTAAATGCTTTTCTGGAGAGAAACTTTGATGTGATAATTTTGACGAGTTTAGGATCATGAATTGATTAAGTAGCAGTTTACCCTCAGGAAAAGAGTCAGGATGCAGCTAGGACCATGGAAATTGGCTTGGCCCAGATCTAAACCCTGGAGATTGTGGGTGCTCTTGGGGGTTCTTAGAACCAGTCTGACTTCCAGACCTGGGGCAGGAGCTCCAAAAAATGTCTGGAATACACCTGAATGCTATACAGAAATGACCACAGAAGTACTTTAATTTATTTGCAATTTTAAGGCCTTAAAACCATTGTTTGTTATATTTTATACTAAAGCAATGTTATAACATTATTAAAGAAAACTTGTAAATACCATACACAAATTTTACCTGTTTCATGAAAATTTTATTTTTTTATATTCTCTAGTCTTTGTCCACATGTAAATGGATAATTTTTTATATTTCTTAACTACTCTTTTGATTATCATTTTTTAAAATATATTTTTATTGATTTCAGAGAGGAAAGGAGAGAGAGAGAGAGATAGACACATCAATGATGAGAGAGAATCATTGATTGGCTGCCTCCTGCACACCTCCTACTGGGGATCGAGCCCACAACCCGGGCATGTGCCCTTGGCTGGAATCGAACCCAGGACCCTTCAGTACCTAGGCCCACACTCTATACACTGAGCCAAACCAGCTAGGGCTTGATTATCATTTTTAATAGTAGTGTAACGATTGATCAATTATTTTTTCACATATTTCTCTACTGAAAGGTTAACTGAAAATAGTTTTCAAACATAATTATATTTACGATGCTGGATGCTTTTAGCACGTAACTTTTTCTTTATTGGCAGACTTCACTTTAATTGTGTTTTAATTGCAAAGCCACTTCACTATTCAGTTGTGCAACTGAACTCTAACCCCCTTTAACAGGTAAATAGTGCAAGGTTCCCCAAATTGATTTCGCGTTCTGTTTCCAGTTAACCTTCAAATAGAGGATAGGATGTCTGTCAGCTAACAGTGATTTCTGTATGGCAATTTCCCTGTCCCCACCCTACTGCACTTTAATGACAAAGGAGATGAATTGGAATCATACCATAGAATTGCTTATTCTGTATTTTCACCCCTTCTCTGCTTTTTCATTCCATTTGTGTGGCTTGTCAGCTGATTAAGTTCCTTGAGAGAGAAAGAGAGAGAGGAAGGGAAAGAGAATAGTACTAAATAAATAGTATTTCTTCATCTCCCAAAAGAATTTTTCAGGGACTGGAAAATAGCATTGATTAGTTACCTACTGTGTATCAGAGTGTATGAAGCATTTTATTTTGATTAGCCTCTGAAGTAGATATTTCTATTCTTATTTTTTCCAGGGCAGCCTTCTCTGTGTCTTTTCTGGAAACCTCCTACAATGTGCTCATATAGTTCCTGATACTTCCTCTCTCGTTGCATTGATAATAGTTATTCTAGTTACTATTATTGTGTGTTTTTTGGTAGAAAAACCAGCAAGAACTTATTAACCACAGCAAAAACATACTTAGGGCAGTGAAACAAGGAAGGGCATAAGAAGGAGCAACAGGAGAGCCTGGGCTGGGCTGCTTTGGCTCCCTGGGAAGTCAGAGAAAAGGGGAAAAATGGGCCGTGGAGATAGGTTCAGGGGGTTAACCCAGGATGAGCTGCCACTGCCCATTGCTCCCCTGGTTGCAAGTCTCATGGGGTCCCTCAGAGTTTAGGGGATACTTGCCGGGGGTCGGGGAGGGGTTGGAGAGGTGGAAGGGAATGTCATGGGTGTGCTCCCTGGAGGGATAGTGCCTCTACTTATTTACTGACTCTTTTCCTTGCTCAACTGCTAGTACCTGGCAGACCAGAGACTATTTGTCTTGGTCACTATAGTATCTCTAGTCCCTAATACAGTGCCTGGCACATGGTTGACATTCAACAAATAGTTGTTGAATGAATTTGTTGAATTGGTGTTGAATTGTATGCGTTCTTTATAAATTTTGGATATTAACCCCTTATCCTATGTATATCTTTGACTTTTTGGTATTAGTAGACCCAATTAATATAACCTATGAATCTAGGAGAATAGCAGTCACAGAATTGCTTACTCCCCGGTCCTTAATCTGTTCTCCTTCACTGGCAAACATGTAGGTACTGCTTATTTGTACTCCTCCACTTACTTGAAGCTATTTGAGGAATTCCCTGTTTTTATTTATTTTTAAAAAAATATTTTTATTGATTTCAGTGAGGAAGGGAGAGGGAGAGAGAGATAGAAACATCAATGATGAGAGAGAATCACTGATCAGCTGCCTCCTACACACTACCCACTGGGGTTCCAGCCCACAACCCAGGCATGTGCCCTTGACCAGAATCGAACCTGGGACCCTTCAGTTCGCAGGCTGACACTCTATCCATTAAGCCAAATAGGCTAGGGCAGGAATTCCCTGTTTTGTTTGTTTGTTTGTTCTTCTTAAAATATATTTTATTGATTTTTTACAGAGAGGAAGGGAGAGAGATAGAGAGTTAGAAACATCGATGAGAGAGAAACATCGATCAGCTGCCTCCTGCACACTCCCCACTGGGAATGTGCCCACAGCCAAGGTACATGCCCTTGACCAGAATCGAACCTGGGACTTTTCAGTCCGCAGGCCGATGCTCTATCCACTGAGCCAAACTGGTTACGGCTGGTATTCCCTGTTTTTAATGACAAAAAAAAAAAAAAAATCAAAACAGTTATGTTAACACTTGGAACAAAATAGTGGTGTCCCTATTGAATTGAATAGGGAAGATGGCATTAGCTTAGTTTATATCATTTAGGTAAGAAATAGTTTGCAATTTCAGATTTCTTTATATTCCCTTAGAAATCAAAGAAATTTTATAGAAAAAGAAAGAATGACACCTTTGCGAATAGAGAATTGGATTATTGTCACTATAATTATTACTAATTGTAATAATTGGAACTCAGGGAACAAGGGGCATTTAGTACAACTTTCCATCTGCTGCTTAGATCCATCAAAGGATTTGTAGTGTGTATTTGAATAATCTCAGTGAGGAGGTTCTTACCACCTTCAAAGGCAGGGCATTCTCTCTTTGGACAGCTCTTGTTTCCTAAAAATGTTTCTCCCTTTCCTGAGTCAATGTATCTCCTCATAGAGAACTGGTTTTGCTTTATAATTTTTGAAGTAAACTTTTTCTCCTCAGTTCAGCTAGGACATGGATCATGCTAGTAAATGAATAGTTCCAATTTGTGGTAGAGAATAAGACCCCTTACTCATTTTATATTTCTTATAGCCCATCAACTTTAACTGATTCAGCATCAAAATTTTGAAACATTTAAATGTATTTGTATGAATATAATACACTTTTTCTTGATGATTTAAGATCATTCTTATGAATTTCAGGTACTGTTCTCTCTGGTGATGCCCTCACGGCATGTGGAGTTTTGTAGGACTGTTTTCCTATTCATTCTTAATCAGTTAATAAACATTTAGTGAGTCCCCACTTCTTGGCTTCTTACATGCAAAGAGGATATAGAAATGAATGAGATTGCCAAGACACCTCAGGAAAACTTTAGGTTAAAGATATAAAGTTCATTGGTTTCATCCAGAGTTTCAGGGGCTTTGTTATATCTCAACTAGAGGTCCGGTGCACGACATTCATGCACTCAGGGGTGGGGAGGGGGGTCCCTCAGTCTGGCCTGCGCCCTCTCACAGTCAGGGAGCCCTTGGGGCTTCTGGCTGAGCAGTGCTCCCCCTGTGGGAGTGCACTGACCACCAGGGGGAAACTCCTGTGTTGAGTGTCTGCCCCTGGTGGTCAGTGCTCATCATAACGACTGGTCGTTTCGCCATTTGGTCAATTTGCGTGTTACCCTTTTATTATATAGGATAAAGCTATCACTTAAAAAAAGAAGAAATAATGACACACACATCTATAATGAGGACTATGTTGTGGGACAGAAATGTAATATTTCTCTACTACAACATAGTCAATACTAGACTAGAAAATAAACCAGGGAGGAGGGTGAACTATAAGGCAAACAGAGAGATCATCCCACCAAGTGCACAAACATGTGCTCTGGTATAAGGGTCGGCCTGCATGGAGGGTCCCTGGCACAGCAATCATTTCTGCTGGGCTTAAAGCATATAGAAATCGGAGTCAGGAGATTGAAGGAGGGGCCAGGTTGTGAAGGGAGCTCTATGTGGCTTCAGGAGTTTGGACTTTATTCTTTCATAAATTTTAAGTCAGAAGACTGATATGATTAGATGTGTTTTATAGATTCTAGTAGCACTGTGGGAAATGATTAAGAATAGTGTTTCTAAAACTTTGATCATACATATTGTATCTTTGCTTCTTTGCCATACTTGGGCATGCTTTTGGGATGATGAGAAAGACCGGTAGGACCAGGCATAACTGATGGATTGAATTTCTTATACACTTAATTGCCATAGTCTCTGAGTATCTGTGACTGCTTTTTATAGTTTTAAAGCTTCTTCCTTGTTAACAGATTATCATTTCACATTGGTAATACTCTTGGCAAAGCAAATTTGTTCCCCAACATCCCTTCCAATATATAGCTAGCTAAAAAATCCAAATAAGCCTGTGGGCTGACCCATGAATATAGTACATGACCTTCAGTGAGTTGGTTTGGAGACATCTATTTTAATCCTTAGAGGACTTTTTTTTCCTGGTTTTGATCTCATTTTAGATCTTTATAACTGAGCTATCCAACAACTTCATATAAGTGAAATATAACTGTAATTTGTTTAAAAGATCATAATCACTCATTAAAAACATTTTTAAATTTATTTTAATGTAGGTGATTGGAGTTGTGCTTCAAAAATTTCAGCAGTTCAACAATATTTTATCTGCCAACAATAAATTCTTTACTTGATTGCACCATGAAAAAGCTGCTAATGAGACTTGTTGAGCATAAAAACGGACCTGAAGAACCAAAAGCCATTGTTTTCAAATGAAGAATACTGAATAGTTTTAAGCCTCAGTGCTTTTTAATCACCACTGAGATTTCCCCCATAACATCAGAATGGCAAGCAGGCGAAAATCAACAACACCCTGCATGGTCCTTGCCAGTGAACAGGATCCAGACCTCGAGTTGATATCAGATTTGGATGAAGGGCCTCCTGTACTCACGCCTGTAGAAAACAGCAGAGCAGAGAGCATGTCGAGTGAGGAAGAAGTTCATGAATCTGTGGATTCTGACAATCAGCAAAATAAAAAAGTTGAAGGTGGTTATGAATGTAAATATTGTACTTTTCAAACTCCAGACCTAAATATGTTTACTTTTCATGTGGATTCAGAACATCCCAACATAGTGCTAAATTCCTCCTACGTTTGTGTCGAATGTAATTTTCTCACCAAAAGGTATGATGCACTTTCTGAGCATAATCTGAGGCACCACCCAGGAGAAGAGAATTTTAGGTTGACTATGGTGAAACGAAATAACCAGACAATCTTTGAACAAACTATAAACGATCTGACTTTTGATGGTAGTTTTGTTAAAGAGGAGAACTCAGAGCCCGCTGAATCTACAGACGTTTCTTCTTCAGGAATTCCTATCAGTAAAACTCCCATCATGAAAATGATGAAAAATAAAGTGGAGAACAAGCGTATTACAGTTCATCATAACTCAGTTGAGGATGTTCCTGAAGAGAAAGAGAAGGAGATCAAACCAGACCATGAAGAAAGTGTGGAAAGTCCTAGTTCTTCAGCTTCTGACTCTAATACCAGTACTTCCATTGTCAACAGAACACACCCAAATGCTGCCAGCACGGTAGTCACCCCGGCAGCAGTTCTTCCTGGACTAGCACAGGTGATAACCGCTGTGTCAGCTCAGCAGAATTCCAATTTGATTCCCAAAGTCTTAATTCCTGTTAGTAGCATTCCTACCTATAATGTTGCATTGGATAACAACCCCCTTTTGCTTAGCACCTACAAAAAATTCCCTTATCCAACCATGTCAGAAATTACTGTTCTTTCCGCTCAAGCAAAATATACAGAGGAACAGATCAAGATATGGTTTTCAGCCCAACGTCTAAAACATGGTGTGAGCTGGACTCCTGAGGAAGTAGAGGAGGCAAGAAGAAAGCAATTCAATGGAACAGTACACACTGTACCTCAGACCATAACTGTTATTCCAACACACATTTCCACAGGGAGTAATGGCTTACCATCCATTTTACAGACATGCCAAATAGTTGGTCAGCCAGGCCTGGTTCTTACACAAGTCGCTGGAACAAACACCTTGCCGGTAACAGCACCGATAGCCTTGACAGTGGCAGGGGTGCCAAATCAAAGCAGTGTACAGAAAAGTCAGGCCCCTGCTGCTCAGCCTCCTGCAGAAACAAAACCAGCAGCAGTAGCCGCCGCCACCGCAGCAGCCGCAGCAGCCGCAGCAGCAGCAGCAGCAGCAGTCCCAGCAGCAATCCCAGCAGCAGTCCCAGCAGCAGTCCCAACAGCAGTCCCAACAGCAGTCCCAACTTCTCAGCCTGTCAAACACGAAACTGCACTGGCAAACCCCGATTCATTTGGCATTCGGGCAAAAAAGACTAAAGAGCAACTGGCAGAATTAAAAGTCAGCTACCTTAAAAATCAGTTTCCTCATGACTCAGAAATTAGCAGACTTATGAAAATCACAGGCTTGACAAAAGGAGAGATTAAAAAATGGTTTAGTGACACGAGGTACAACCAGAGAAATTCAAAGAGTAATCAGTGCTTACATCTCAACAACGATTCCTCCACTCCCATTATTATAGACTCCAGTGATGAAACCACGGAATCCCCAACTGCTGTTACTTCACAGCATAAACAATCCTGGAATCCTTTCCCCGACTTTACTCCCCAAAAGTTTAAAGAGAAGACAGCAGAGCAGCTCCAGGCCCTTCAGGCCAGTTTTCTCAGCAACTCCGTACTGACAGATGAAGAATTAAATAGGTTAAGAGCGCAAACCAAACTGACCAGGAGAGAAATTGATGCTTGGTTTACAGAGAAGAAGAAATCAAAAGCTTTAAAGGAAGAGAAAATGGAAGTAGATGAAACTAATGCAGGTAGTTCCAAAGAAGAAGCGGGAGAAACTTCTCCTGGAGATGAATCTGGTGCACCTAAGGCAGGGAGTGCAGGCAAGATATGTAAAAAAACACCTGAGCAATTGCACATGCTCAAAAGCGCATTTGTCCGAACCCAGTGGCCGTCACCAGAAGAGTATGACAAGTTGGCCAAAGAAAGCGGGCTTGCTAGACCAGACATAGTTAGTTGGTTTGGGGACACCCGTTATGCTTGGAAAAATGGAAACTTAAAATGGTACTACTACTATCAAAGCTCCAATTCAAGTGGTATGAATGGTCTGACTTCCCTTAGGAGAAGGGGGAGAGGGAGACCCAAAGGAAGGGGAAGAGGAAGGCCGCGCGGGCGGCCTAGAGGAGGCAAGAGAATGAACAACTGGGACAGGGGGGCGTCACTCATAAAATTTAAAACTGGAACTGCAATACTTAAGGATTATTACCTGAAGCACAAATTTCTTAATGAGCAAGACCTGGACGAACTTGTTAACAAATCACACATGGGCTATGAGCAGGTCAGAGAGTGGTTTGCCGAAAGACAGAGAAGATCAGAGTTAGGTATAGAGTTATTTGAGGAAAATGAGGAGGAAGATGAAGTTATTGATGATCAGGAAGAGGATGAAGAAGAAACAGATGATAGTGACACCTGGGAACCCCCACAACATGTGAAGCGGAAGCTCTCTAAATCAGATGACTGAAATGTAAGTTTTTAATCCAAGCATATATTTATCAACCACACACATTTAGAACATCCACCTGGTATCTGTCATCTCCACTTTTGATAGTTTTTTTCTTAAATAGTTTTTCTTTTACCTAATAAGAGAACTAGGTACTACAAGTATAGCCAAGAAATATATGATTAGCATGTATAGTCTGATGATTATGATTGTTCTGTTTAATATGTAGAGTTTAATGTTTTTTACTTTGTTTTAAGGGAAAGTTACCCGTTTTCTAAGAAGGGAGACTGGTGGGTCTGAGGGAATTCACAAATACTAAAGATAACTAAAATGTAGTTTTGGTAACCCTCCTTCACTAAAGCTTCATTTTTTGCCTATTTAAGGAAAGAATTAAAAAACAAAAACTAAAAAGAAGGGGGAAAGTATACTGAAGGAAAGACTTGCCACAGGGGTGAGGATTGCTCAGTTTCAGGAAACTAGGTGAAAATGGTATCTTTTTCTTTCATTGTATTACCCCCCAAACTATTAGATTTTTTTTTAAATATATTTTATTGATTTTTTACAGAGAGGAAGGGAGAGGGATAGAGAGTTAGAAACATCGATGAGAGAGAAGCATCGATCAGCTGCCTCCTGCACACTCCCCACTGGGGATGTGCCTGCAACCAAGGTACATGCCCTTGACCGGAATCGAACCCGGAACCATTCAGTCCGCAGTCCGACGCTCCATCCAGTGAGCCAAACCAGCTAGGGCAAACTATTAGATTTTTAACTAAAGTTTAAAATGCTTTATGTATTAAAAATAACTCAATATTTTTTCTATTAAAAGCCAAAGGTCTATTTTAGGCCATATATAAGTTCCATGTTTACTTGGGTGGCATCTGTTTTTAAAAACTGTAATATAAATTATTTCTGTTTTAGAGATCAAAAGGTAAACAACAAATTTGATATTAAATTAACTCAATTGCCTAAAATGTCTTTTCATTCTTTGATATAAAACAAACCTGCTACCAGCAAAAATGCTGTATTTAGTAAAAAATACCTCTCTGTAGTCATAAAAGTGCAAGTAAATATGCTTTAAATGTAAAGGTTTGGCATATTCCTTAAATCTTCATTCTTTTATAGGTTGGATTAATTAAAACGTCACTGTAGTAGCAAATCACATATCTGGTTTGAGTTAGGACTTCAATTCTTACTACTTTTGGAATTCAGTAGCATTGTTCTATTCTTTACTCTCAGTTTTTGAGCGTTCCAGGATAAAACTATACTTTTCAAAAAACAATGCAGTTGTCATGAAATGTTTGTATATGTCTATCAGTAGTCCAAAAGCATCTTGTTATCTGAAATTACTGCAGTGTTGTCAGACTGTAAGGGAGGAAACAAGGCATAGACTCTTATGATCATATGAGCATATTTATGTATTTCCTTAACTTTTTGCATCCCTATCCCAGCCTCTACTTTTATCCTCTCTTTTTCTGCACAGTATCTCCTTCATTCCCCCAGGTCTTCCTTCATGGTTTTATTTGTTTTGTTATAACAACTGCTTATAGAGAGCTATGTCCCAGATACTATTCTTACTGTTTAGCAATCCTTTTCCAAGTTTTCTTTTCATGAACATTTTTTTTTCAGGCAGAGAAAAAGATGACACTAAAAATGCACCTACTTTTGAATAAATCTCACTCAGGTTATAGAACAAACTGTATTGTAGGTTACAAGAAGTTAAATAGTTTTGTACAGCTTTATCCTGAGGCAGTCCTCCATTTCCTAATGTCGGAACTCTTCAGGACAGGCTTTCTTCTGACCCAGATGCATAAAATATTTTTATCAGGCTTTTTTTTATTTATTTATTGCTAGACACAAGAATGTGCACTCAGCCAAGATTAAAACAACAAAATTTTTGCCGCAATGAACTGTTGTTGTAGTAACCTCTGCAGTGATTTTTTGGGGAATTGCAGTCTTCTAAAACTAATGTGAACTTTTATGTAATTTAGTTTGACCTTACTTTAAGTTTGTGTGGATAATTCTTATATTAATACTTAAATAGGTACTATGATTAAAAAATTCACACAAAGCCACAGTTTTCAAAATTGTGTCATACATGTTTTATGTGTATTTTTGTGGTACATACATACTTGCCTTGCTCTTAAAATATGCAAAAGTCTAAAATTATAAAGACATTAATCAACAAATTATTGGCTTAACAAGTTAAGTTTTTATCCTACAAAAGGATTCACCTTAAGTTTCCTCTCAATAGTTACTTTTTCATTTAAATATAGTTCAACTTACGAAAAAAAAAGGAACCAAAACCTTTCCAAAATAGTTATTGCAAAGAGTGAGATACAGAGTGAGAACATATCCCTTCTGGGATATGTTCCAAGACCCCCAGTGGATGCCTGAAACTGCAGGTAGTACCAAGCCCCTTATAAACTATGTTTTTTCCTATATGTACGTACCTATGATAAAGTCCAATTTATAAATTAGGCACAGTAAGAGATTAACAATAATAACTAATAAAATAGAACAATTATAATATCCTATATAATAAAAGCCTAATATGCTAAGTGTCCGGTCAGCTGGTCAGCCGTCCAACCAATCAAAGCGTAATATGCTAATGATATGCTAAGGCTGCTCAACCACTCACTATGATGTGCGCTGACCACCAGGAGTCAGTCAACTGGTCAACCAGTCACTATGATGTGCACTGACCACCTGGGGGGCAGACACTCTAACTGGTAGGTTAGCTTGCTGCTGGGGTCTGGCCGATGAGGACTGAGTGAGACAGGCTGGACAGAGCCCTCCCGCGGTCCCTCCCTGGCTGGCCAACCTCCCGTGTCCCTCCCCGACCCCAATAGTGCACCAGTGGGGTCCCTCGGCCTGGCCTGCATCCTCTTGCAATCCGGGACCCCTTGGAGGATGTCAGAGAGCCGGTTTCAGCCCGATCCCGCAGGCCAGTCCAAGGGACCCCACTGGTGCATGAATTTGTGCACCGGGCCTCTAGTACTATAATAAAAGTTATGTGAATGTGGTCTCTCTCTCTCTCTCTTGCGCTCTCTCTCTTTCTTGCTCTCTTTCTTAACTGATCAGATAACCCAGAGGACTACTAAGTGGCAAATGGGCAGGTAGTATATACGGAATAGATCTGCTGGACAGAGGGATAATTCATGTCCTGGGCAGGATGGAGGGAGATGATGTGAGATTTCATCATACTGCTCAGAACAGCATGCAATTTAAAACTTATGAATTGTTTATTTCTGGAATTTTTCATTTAATATTTCTGGACTGTGGTGGACCACAAGTAACTGAAGCTGCAGAAAGCGAAACCATGGATAAGGAGGATTACTGTATATGTGTGTCTTTTGCACAAGCTGGCCTTGTACAGTAAGTCCTCACTTAATGTTGTCAACAGGTCTGTGACTTTAAGCGAAGCGATGTATAAAGAAACCAATTTTACCACAGGCTGATGGATATAAGCAAGAATTAAGTACCTGCAGCATCTCATCATGTTATAACAAAATGGTGTTGAACCAATCAAAGTTATTTGAGGACTTGATGTATATAAATAGAAAAAAAAATACAAGAGTTAAAAAAAGAAAGAAAAATACAAAAGTTTAGATTTCATAGTTTATTACAGACACTGACAATGAAATATATACTTCTTACTAATAATTTTAAATAAATTATTTCATATAGGTGTATGCAATATAGGTAAAAATTATTATATATAGGTGAAAATGTCTTTAAAGCAAATCTAGTATATGCAGAACACATACATAGGAATTGCACACAAAATCTAGTGCACTATGTAAGATATATTTGGAAGTGATCTCAGTATTACTGAGTGATTACAGAGGATGTGTTTTCATGGCTAATTTCTATCATTTTTGTTTCTAAAAGAGGTAAACATTAAAGTATGGTTTTCTTTAAGTTTTTAGTTTTTTATTGTGTGTGTTTTTTTATAGTTGCCTAAAACGTTGGAGGAGAATCAATTCTTCAACTCAAGCTGTCTGATTTACTGTGAATGGGCTCAATCTTTAATGACACTGAAACCCTTTGGGAGCATACACATTCTCAAAAAATAGGATCCAGTACCCAAAAGAAATGGAACTTAATGTTGTGCCAAAGTTAAACTACTGCAGCTGGTGAAAGTTCTGCAATGTAAATAGAACACATTAAAAAACAACTTGTAAAAATTCAAATTTTAATACATTTTTATTCTGATAAGATGGAGACATTCTGATTCTTGGACTTTCAGAGGGGGTTTAATGACCACTAGAGCTTGTCCTCATATTTTGTCTAGTGTAATACTGTATATCTGGTGAGATGGACCTTATTGTCTGTATTCTCTGATATGTTATTAAGCTTATACTTTGAGTGACCAAACATTTCCCAGAGTAAAAATTGTTGGAAACAGGAAAGAAAAACCTGATTTATTTTTGTCTTGTTTATCAGGCCCTGCACGAAGATTAAAAGTTATGCATGGGCTTATTCATTTTCAATGTAAGTGAGAATACAGCCTTTTGACACACGTTGGCACAATAAGAGTTTGTGGTATTATTGGCCCTTAATGATTAGATCTTTCATGGCTACCACTATTACTACTTGTAATGCTTCTGTTACTTGTTTTCATTCGAAGCTGAATTTGCTTTTTATTAAACTGAAGATAATCAACACTGAAGAAGGAAAAGAAACTGGCATTAGAATTTGGATGGGGTGAAACTCTGAAATAAATGCTATGCCAATCATATGGAAATCAAACGTTTGTACAGGTGTCAGATCAGAATTTTCAAGAATTACCTTTCAGTGAAATTCTACTTTGTGTAATAACTTCAGTGAATAGAGAAAAAATTCTTAACTGATCATAATGAATTAAAAGTCAGCTTTTCAGGAGACTGAAAGTTCCTACTAACTTATAAACCTTGTAAAAACCGGTGCTGTTCATTCATGTTGAGAAGGACCCTTTCTTTTGTGACTAGGGGACCATTTTTCAAAATGTGCTTTTTCATGGAAGAAATGTTCAGTTCAATTAGCTTTGTATTTTATTTTATTTATTTTCATTTTCTTTTATTCCTCACCTGAGGACATGGAGAGAGAGAGAGAGAGAGAGAGAGAGAGAGAGAGAGAGAGAGAGAGAAAGAATTGGTTGCCTTCTGTAGGGCATATGCCCTGACCAGGAATGGAACCAGCAACCTTTCGGTGCACAGGACAATGTTCAACCAACTAAGCCACTCTGGCAGGGCTCAATTAGCTTTGTGTTTTAAAATGTTGGGGTTTTTTGTTTGTTTTTTCTGAATGACCAGATGTAGTGGGCTTGGCCAGTTTAATCTAATTTAATGGATAATAAATATTAATCTCATGTTTTTACCTAAATGTTTGTCATCTAATGAAAATGTTATGAAAAAGCCTTGAATATGCATGCTGCTTTCATTTTTATAAACTTTTCATTTTTTAACTATAGCTTTATTAGTAATTCCAAAATGCTGCCATTTAGCTGATTTCTTCTCTCAGACAGCTGGCTTTGTGGGTGGCTTTTTCATACTACTGTTAACTTTTTTAAAAGAAGCAATGTAAAGACTGTAACAATTTAATGCACTAAACTGTTCTTTCTTTTACACATTAAAAAACTTCTTAAAGCTCTGTATTATAATAATTAAATTGCTCCCTTTTTTAAACCATTGCTAATGTGGTCTGAGTTTTGCTTGGTAATAATTTTCGTATTTTCAAAATTTGAAATGTCAAGTATTAGACAAGTATAAAGCCATTGAATATATTTACATTATATTTCCCTTACAATATGTAACTTTGTATAGCTGTTAAAACTATTGAAATGTTCTTTCCTGTCTCTTTTTTAGACTTGGCCCTTAATTCTGCTCTGATGTTTGCTAGATTTTAAGTATATTTATTTGACAGAGCAAAAGAACCCCTCCTGGTTGTATCCAAAATAAAAGTTAGCTGTGATTAGCAGTTTTCAGTCATTTCCCCTCCCCATTGTATTAACTGAGTGTGTTTTTTTAATGTGGTAAAATACACATAACAAAATTTACCATTATATCTGTTTTTAAGTGTAAAATTCAACTGCATTAATTATATTCATAATGTTGGGCAATCATCACCACTATTTCCAAAACTTATTCATCATTCCAAACAGAAACTCTGTAACAGTTGAGCAATAACTCTCGATTCCCCTCCCCCAGCCCCTGATAACCTTTACTCTACTTTCTGTTTCTATGAATTTGCCTGTTCCTGATATTTCAAGTGGAATCATACAATACTTGTCCTTTTGTGTTTGGCCTTATTTCATTTAGCATGTTTTTAAGGTTCATTCATGTAGCATACATTAGAATTTCATACCTTTTTATGGCTGAATAATAATCCTCTGAGTGTGTAACACACTTTGTTTATTCATCTGTGATGGATGGACCTTGGGTTATTTCTACATTTTGGCTAGAAAAATGCTGCATTGAACATGGCATACAATTATCTGATTGAGTCACTATTTTCAGTTACTTTGTGTATATACTTAAAAGTGGAATTGCTGCCCTGGCTGGTTTTGCTCAGTGGATAGAGCGTCGGCCTGCGGACTGAAGGGTCCAAGGTTCCATTCCGGCCAAGGGCACATGCCTGAGTTGTGGGCTCGATCCCCAGTGGGGGGCCTGCAGGAGGCAGCTGATCAATGATTCTCTCTCATCATTGATGTTTCTTTCTCTCTCCCTTCCTCTCTAAAATCAATAAAATATATTTTTAAAACAAGTGGAATTGCTGAGTTACAGCATAATTTGGTGTTTAAATTTTAAAGAACCATCAAACCCAAGCATAGCCTCCTCTATTATTAATGTCCCCCACCATTGATGAACCTATACTGACACATCATTATCACCTGAAGTCCATAGTTTAGGGTTCACTCTTGGTGTTGTATATTCTCTGGGTTTGGACAAATGTATAATGATATGTATCTGCCATTACAATATCATACAAATGTATAATAATATGTATCTGCCATTACAATATCATACAGACTCAAGCAGAGCAGCAGAAGGTATATTTCCATAGACTAGGGAAGCTGAAAAGGTGCAACATTTCCATAGAATGAGGGAGCTGGGAACAGCAAAAGGTCTATATTTACAAAATAAAGAGAAGGCCTTTCATCCAGAAGAAGAAAGCCCGAAGGGAATAGGAAAACAATAAGGAAGGAGTGGGGAGAACTTCACCTGTCCCGTGTGAGGTTCCACCTTTGAGCCTAGAAGTTGCTATAGTAACCAGTCTAAGGGAATAGTGACCTATCAGAGGGGATATCAAGGCACCAGGATCTGCAGCCTTTATAAGCCACAGGGAAAGGAACTCAGGGGGACCCTTTCCCCCTCCCTACTTGGGAGTCCGTTCTGTGGGACTCTTTCCCTCTCCCCACGTGGGAGTCTGTACTTGTTCTTAACAAATCTCCACCTTTGCTATAAAAATATGTATAGATCATGCAGAGTAGTTTCACTGCCTGAAAAATCCTCTGTGCTTCTCCTATTCATCTTTCTCTTCCCTAAACCCCTGGTAACCACTAGTCTTTTACTATCTTTATAGTTTTGCCTTTTCTAGAATGTCATATAGTTGGAAGCATAGTCTGTGTAGCCTTTTTAAGTTGGCCTCTTTCACTTAGTAATATTCATTTAAGGTTCCTCCATGTCTCTTCATGGCTTAGTAGCTCTTTTTTCTCTCTCTCAATCCCTCCACCTCCTTCCCCTATCTGTGGTCGGCAAACTGCAGCTCGAGAGCCACATGCAGCTCTTTGGCCCCTTTGAGTGTGGCTCTTCCTAAGCCTTAGGAGTACCCTAATCTACACTAATAAAAGAGAAACATGGTAATTGGTATACGACCGCTACCCTTTTCATTGGCTAATCAGTGAGTATATGCAAATTAACTGTCAGCCAAGATGGCGGCCGGCAGCCAGGCAGCTGGAAGCGAACATGAGGCTTGCTTCAGTGACTGCGGACTCCAACGTTCCCCGCCTGACTTGCCGGCCTCTAAGCTGCAACTCTAAGCAACTATTACTATGTTGCAAATAAGAAGCTAAACAAAACACCAGAGACCGGCTTTCATTCAGCTGGGCTTTAGCAACATTGTATCGATGTTTTCAGCAGCGAGGCCTCAGAGCTAAAGCTGGCCCAGAATAAAAAAAAAAAAAAGAAAAAGAAAACAAGGAGTGGTTGGAAGCTTCAGTCACTCGCTTCCGGAAAACAGCCCTCAGCCCCTCACCCAGACTGGCCAGGCACCCCAGTGGAGACCCCCACCCTGATCCAGGACACCCTTCAGGGCAAACCAGCCAGCCCCCACCCATGCACCAGGCCGCTATCCTATATAGTAAAAGGGTAATATGCCTCCCGGCACCGGGATCAGCGTGACGGGGCAGCACCCAAACCCCCTGATCGCCCTGCGGCTCTGTGTGTGACAGGGGGAGGGGCCCCAACCCCCTGATCAGCCCTGCTCTGTGCCTGATAGGGGGGAGCTCCCCAATCCCCTGATCGGCCCTGCTCTGTGCGTGACAGGGTACGGAGCCCCAACACCCCTGATGGGCCCTGCTCTGTGCGTGACAGGGGGCAGCGCCCCAACCCCCTGATTGGCCCTGCTCTGTGCATGACAGGGGGTGGTGCCGCAACCTCCCCATCGACCCTGCCTTGAGTATGACAGGGGGCGGTGCCCCAAACCCCCAATCGGCCCTACCCTGAGCGTGACTGGGGGTGGCATCGTAACCTCCCGATCCGCCCTGCTCTGTGCATGACAGGGGGCAGCACCCCGACTCCCCAATCGGCCCTGCTCTGAGCCTGACCAGGGGCTGCGCTTAGGGACTGGGCCTGCCCTCTGCCACCCGGGAGCAGGCCTAAGCCAGCAGGTCGTTATCTCCTGAGGGGTCCCAGACTGCGAGAGGGCACAGGCCGGGCTGGGGGACCCCCCTACCTGCCTCCGAGTGCACAAATTTTTGTGCACCGGGCCTCTAGTTAAGTTAATAACAATGTATCTACCTATATAGTTTAAGTTTAAAAAATTTGGCTCTCAAAAGTAATTTCAATCATACTGTTGATATTTGGCTCTGTTGACTAATGAGTTTGCCGACCACTGCCCTAACTCATTTCATTTTAGTGCTAAATAATATTCCATTGTCTGAATGTACCAGTTTATCCACTCACCTACTGAAGGATATCTTGGTTGCTTCTAGGTTTGGACAATTATAAATAAAGCTGCTATAAAAATCCATGTTTGGGTTTTAATGTAGACATAAGTTTAAATCCTTTGGGTAAATACCAAGGAGCATGATTGCTGAATCATATGGTAAAAGTAGGTTCAGTATGTTATAACATTTTGCATTCCCACCAGCAGTAAATGAGAGTTCCTGTTGTTCCACATTCTTGCCAGCATTTGGTGGTTTCATTGTTCTGGATTTTAACATCATTGTTTTAATCTCATTGTTGTTTTAATTTTTATTTCCTTAGTGACATATGATGTTGAGCATCTTTTCTTGTGCTTATTTGCCACCTCTATATCTTCTTTGGTGAGGTGTCTGTTAAGGTATTTGGCCCATTTTTCAAATCAGGTTTTTTCTTTTTCTTATTGTTGAGTTTGAAGAGTTCTTTGTATATTTTAGACAATAGTCCTTTACCAAATGTGACTTTTGCCAATATGTTCACCTGGGCTGTGGCTTGTCTTCTCACCCTTTTGAAATTGTCTTTCACAAACAGATTTTGTGCAACAGTATTTGATGTTAAGGAAGTCCAGCTTGTCAATTATTTCTTTCATGGATCATGCCTTTGGTATTGTATCTACTGGTAAAATGTCATTGCCATACCTGAGGTCATCTAGGTTTTCTCCTGTGTTGTTTTCTAGGAGTTTTATAGTTTTCCATTTACATTTAGATATATGACCTATTTTGAGTTAATTTTTGTGAATGTTGTAAGGTCATTTTTTTGCATGTGGGTGGCCAGTTGTTAAGTACCACTTGTTGAAAAGTTTTCCCTTAAATTCAAAGTACTTAGTTGAATCAAGCTTTCTTTTTTCTAGACATTCTTTGTACGTTATATACCTCTTAAGGTGTTTATTACTTTCTATTTTATATTACTACTAGAGGCCCGATACACAAAATTCGTGCATGGGTAGGATCCCTAGGCCTGGCCTGCAATCAGGGCTGATCTGTGGGATGATGGGGGGCGGGGGGAGGGGTGCGGGGAGGGAGACAGGAACCGCCCCCTCCCCCCCCCCTGGCTGGCCTGGGGCCTGCTGGCAGGGGGCAGCTCCTGCGTTGAGCATCTGCCCCCTGGTGGTCAGTGCACATCATAGCAACCAGTCGTTCCACCTGTCTTTTCACCATTCAGTCGATTTGCATATTAAGCTTTTATTATATAGGATTTTTAATCCCTTGATCATTAACTGCTTTTTACACAGTAGGTACACAGTTGCTTTGATTGAAGTAACAATGAATTTTATTCCTTCAGTCTGGCTTGTCCTTAGTCTGATGTTGTCACCATCACAGTAGTTGCCTCCCCTAGAGGCCTCCGGCATCTCTTTCTGATTTGGTCAGTACTAACTGCTTCCCCTATGTCCAGCTAACAGGTCTTGCTTTATACTCTATTCAGTATCTGTCAAATTGGCTTTGTAAGTACATCTATTTCACTAGCTTAGAGCACTTTCAAGGCAGAAACTACATTTTAAAAATCTTTATTTAAGCTAGCATTAACTGAACACTTAACTATGTGCCAAGCACTAGGTTGAGAGGGTTACTTGATTAATCTCAATCCCAATGCACAGTCCATGAGGTAGATGCTATTATTATTCCCATTGTATTGTTGGTGAAACTGAGGGTCACAAAGGATCAGATTCACACACAGAGTGTCAAACCTGAACCATCTCCAGAGCTCTCACCCTTAACCATTGCTTAGCCAGTGTCTTCACAATATTGTTACTCAATAAATGTTCATCAAACTGAACTAGAGATTGTGAGTTTGGGAGCCAGGAGGGAAGAAACACAATGCCAGACTGGTTGTGCACATATCTGGTGTTGGCAGACAGTGTCTGTCTTTGGACAACAGCCTGTGATACTGGAATGAAATTAACTGAGCAAGCCCTGAGAAAATTTCGTTTGGCTCAAGACTTGCCAGCCTGAATAAAAGGGCATTAAATTGAGATTTGTAGTGGGAGTGGGATGGGGGAGACGGAGAGAGGCTAAAACTCAGCTACACAGATCATATGACAGCCAAGGGGTGACAGGAAAATAACCTGACACCATGGGCACCATGCACAGTCAATGCAAGAAAGTACAGCCCAGATGCTAGTAAGATACACATGGAGTTTTGTATCCTTAGATCATTCATTCACTCAATAAACGCGTACTGAGCACACAATACACTCTGCCTCGCTCTCCTGTCTCAGGCCATGCAGCTAGCTCTCCTTTTTGCTTGCTCAGCCTCAGCACCACAGCTTGTTTTCTGCTCCTCATTCTTGCAGCTTTTCAGAAGTTCTTGCTTCCACCTGCAAGGCTACCTCCAGATATCCTCTTGGCCAGCTCCTCTTCACTCTGGGCTCAGCTCAAAGATCACCTCTTCAGAGGGGCCTTCTGTGGCCACCCTCCCTGAAGCAGTCTCTTTCTCACATCACTCTTTCACTTTTATGTACAGCACTTAACCACAGTCTCAAACTACTTTGTTCATTTATTTACTTGTTATTTGCCCACTAGAACTTAAGTTCCATGGAGCAAGGATCTTGTCTGTCTTATTTATCACTGTCCTCCACTCTGAGGATACAGTTCTTGGCTTAGAGCAGTGGTTCTCAACCTGTGGGTCACAACCCCTTTGGGGGTCAAACGACCCTTTCGCAGGAGTTGCCTAAGACCATCGGAAAACACATATATAATTACATTATGTTTTTGTGATTAATCACTATGCTTTAATTATATTCAATTTGTAACAATGAAAAGACAGCCTGCATATCAGATATTTACATTACGATTCATAACAGTAGCAAAATTACAGTGATGAAGTAGCAACAAAAATAATTTTATGGTTGGGGGTCACCACAACATGAGGAACTGTATTAAAGGGTCGCGGCATTAGGAAGGTTGAGAACACACTGGCTTAGAGCAAGTCTCAAGAAGTGTTAGTTGAATCAATGAATGTACCTATTATGAAAATGTACAGACTATGGGAAATAAATGAGAGAGCTCAGTATACTAAGATCTATATATATAAAAGCCTAAGCGACTGAACGACCGAATGACTGATCAATGGAACGACCAGTCGCTATGATGTGCACTGACCACCAGGGGGAAAACACTCAACGCAGGAGCTGTGTCCGGTGGTCAGTGTGCTCCCAGAGTTGGGCTCATGGCTGGCAAGCACAGCTTCTCCCACCTTGAGCCTCTCCCACCTCTGCTGCAGTGCTACTGAGCAGCAGCAGCAGTAGGCGCAGCGGGGCAGGATGAGTGGGAGTGGCACCCCGCCTGGGCTCAGGCCCCTCCCTGGCTGCCTGCTGCTTCTTGCACTGCTACATCCCTTGGGGGATGACAGGCTGCCATTCTGGATTGCGAGAGGACGCAGGCTAGACCGAGGCACCCCACCGGTGCACGAATCTGTGCACTGGGCCTCTAGTAAGTTAATAATTACCCAGGAGAATTAGTGGGTGATGCATGCCAATAATGGAAGGGCATGCTTTGCTAAAACAAAACAAAACAAAAAAGACAGGAAAAGATGGAAAAGGAGAAAAAGCAATATTTACAAATATCTGAGGAAGCAGAGAAAGGGGCCTCAGAGGAAAACAGCCTGGGTAAGAAAAGGAAAGGAAGAGATGTGATTTCATTCTGGAAGGTGTTCTACTGGTTGCCAAGCCCCATTATTCTCTATCCTATCACTTTGCCACAATCTAAAATTAAGTAATTTGCTTGCTCACTGCATATCATATGTCTTCTCCACCTTAATTTAAGCTCCTTGAGAGCAAGGACCATGAGTGATAGGTATATCCTCATCACCTGGCACAGAAGGCCCTCAAGAATACAGTGGGTTATGCACAGAATGCTTAATGAATACTGTGTAGCCAGCGCTGCCCTAGAGGAGCATAGTGTGTAGAGGGGAGAGGATTCACATGCAAACAGTGTAACAATTAACCCATTCAACAAGGAGTGAAGGCCTACTGGGTGCCAGACACTATGCTTGGTGCTAGACCAGTGATGGCAAACCTATGACAGCATGTCAGAGGTGACACGCGAACTCATTTTTTTGGTTGATTTTTCTTTGTTAAATGGCATTTAAATATAAAATAAATATCAAAAATATAAATCTTTGTTTTACTATGGTTGCAAATATAAAGAAATTTCTATATGTGACACGGCACCAGAGTTAAGTTAGGGTTTTTCAAAATGCTGACACACCGAGCTCAAAAGGTTCACCATCACTGTGCTAGATGGAGAGATGTCCCTGCCTAGAATGAGCTCATGGTCTCCTGGGGGTGAGGGACAAAAAGCTTGGACAAGAGCTGTATGAAACGAGAAATGCCCTGTCTGAGAGAATCACATGGTGTTATGTGAGCCCAGACAAGGGATATGTAACCCAGACTTGGGGATCAGGAAAGGTTTATGGGAGGCAGCAAGATGGAGCACACTGGGTGGGGTCCTCTTGACAAAAGAAATGGTGAGGTGGCACCTGTAAGGGCAGGGAAGGTTTCAGGATGAGGGAAAAAATTCAGCGAGGTCAATTCCAGAGAGGACCAGCTTGGCTGGAGAGCACTAATTCAGTTAGGGGGTGGGTAGTGGATTAGGTTCCCCTAGGGCGAGTGTGTGGAATAGAAAACTGTGTCGAAGAAAGAACCCTGGAAGACAAATGGTGGAAGAGGCACTGGCGAGATGAGGACCAATAGGAAGGAAAAGCCTGTTGCCTGCTGTGTAATATGGCACAGTAATACTGTGCTGTGCAATATCGGATGGTACTTTGTCAACACTCTCTGCTTCCTACTCTTAAGGAACGAACACCTTGAAAGTATAAAAATGCTAGTAAATATTAGTCTTAGGATTCTGGGATTTAGTATTTTCTCCAGGCAGAATGAGTGCTCCCGAATGGAGCCCCAGAGTAAATCTCTATATCCTCTGGTTTTTATTCTGGTCTTTGTTATTGGTGGTGTCTCTTCTCTGGAGACTTGGGGAATACTGACTCATTTCTTTCGATGCTCGTAGCCACTTGATAATTGATCCTGAGCAAGTTATTTAACCTCTATAAGCCCAATATCTTCATTTGCAAAACAGGAATCACTGTATCTTTCATAAGGAAAGGATATAAAGTGCAAAAAAAAGTGCTTAACACAGTGTCAAGAATGTCGTCAGTGGTGAAAAAATGGTACCTACCGATTTTAAACAGCTACCCGGTGGCTGGTGCTTTTTAATGCGAACATATAAGGAACGCTCTGCCCATCTCCTGAAACCGAGAAGTCGAACTCTGTCCCCGTCAGTTTGTGAGTCAGATAAAAATCTCAGCTCAGCTACGACTCCCAACCTGCAGTGGGCTTCCAGAGACTACAAATCCCAGGATGCTGCGCTCTGGGCCTGGCGGCCCCGCCCCTTCGCGTTGGCCCGCGCGTGTGCACCGCTCTAGGCACCGCCTCCTCTCGATGCCCCCACCGTGGGCGCGCGATGGAGGCCGGGTGCTGGCTGCTGGGCGGCGAGTTCGAGGACTCGGTGTTCGAAGAGCGGCGGGAGCGGCGCCCGGGACCGCCCGCGTCCTACCGCGCCAGGCTCTGCGAGCCGCAGGTAAGAGGGCGGGGCCCCTTCCCCCGTCCCGGCCCCCGGTCCTCGCCTGGGTTCCCGGGCCCCGGCCTCCGCGGGCCCCGGCACCAGTGCCCACCGCCGCCCCCGCTGCCCCTGCGCCCACCTGGCCTCCCGCCGTCTCTAACCACCGCGAGGATCGGATGCCTCCCGAGCCCCTCCGGGTGGCCCGGCCCACGCGGGCCCAGAGGGCGCACGGGAACCCCCGCGCTGTCGCGATGAGCCGGCAGCAGGCGTTTGGCGGGCGTCGCTGTGCCGTCCTGTCTGCCCGGCCCGGCTCTGAGCTCTGCAGAAGCCCGCGGGACAAGCCGGCACTGACTGCAGCCGGCGGGCAGGCAGCGCCCCGACATCCAGCCGCCGCCACTGCTCACACCTTAGGGTGTCCGCCCCCCCAGAAGGCGACGGCCCTCACCCCCCGCCAGCGCCCTCGGTCAGTAACCCCCCTCCCTGCCCGCGGTAACCCCGCTCTGACGCTCAGAATCCCTCCCTTGTGTCTATTGCTCAAGTCACATCGTAAATGCTGCCTCCTCCAAAAAGTGTTTTCTCATATTTTTTTATTGTTTTAGCGGGGGAGGGAGAGGGAGAGAAACATCAATGATGGGAGAGAATCATTGGCGGTGCCTCCTGCACGCCCCGCCCCGCCCCGGGATCAGCCCAGGAGCGGGCAGATGCCCTGACCAGGAGGGAACCTGGCCTCCTGTTCATAGGTCGGCGCCCAACCACGGAGCCGCTGACTTCCCTTTCAGACCCCAAATGTTCGTCTTTGACTCCCTCCACCACCGCCCGCCCCTTTTAGCTTCTGTTAAAGCCCAGAACACCGGCCAGTGTCCCATAAAGCTCTTTGCGACCCTGAATGCTAAATGATCGCCTGGCAGTGGGCGCGTCACTGGATGCCTTTCAGAGTTGAGAGGATCCTATTGTTAGTATGTTTATTAATTATGATCATTTTCATAAAAACTGGGGCGGGGGTTAGTGGGGGGGGAAAGGGAGACGTCGTTAAAATCGTCACTCTTCTATGCCAGGGTGTCTTCCTCTGAGTCCATCCTAAAGAAGTTTGTCTTTTCTGAGACTTAATCGTTTATTTATGGAAAATCGCTTCTGGGTATGTGTTGGGAAGCACAGCTTTTCTCCGTAATACGCTCTTTTCACAATTTCTAGTGGTTTTATGGGGAAACGGAGAGCAGTGATGATGTGGAAGCTCTAACCATCAGGAAATTCCGAGGGGACCTGGCCTACAGACGGCAGGAGTATCAGGTAGAATTCCACATGTATGAGGTCGCGCTACTTGAAATGGGCTCTTGTTCCCTAAGTTAGGCATAGTTCAATAACAGGCTAAGTTAGGAGTGTTGTTTGTGAAGATGAGTTTAATCGTTTGCGACATGTATTTGTAATCTTAGAACCCCAAGTCTCTGTCCTTTTCTTTTTTAAAGAATTCTTTATTGTTGAAAGTATTACATATGTACCTTTTTCCCCCCATTGACCCCCCCCCCCACTCCCCAACAGGGTGCCTTCAGCACCCTATTGTCTGTGTCCATGGTCTGTTTTTGTTTTGTTTTTTAATATATTTTTATTGATTTCAGAGAGGAAGAGAGAGGGAGAGATAGAAACATCAATGATGGGAGAGAATCATTGATCGGCTGCCTCCTGCACACCCCTTATTGGGGATCAAGCCCTCAACCAGGCATGTGCCCTTGACTGGAATCCAACCCGAGACCCTTCAGTCCGCAGGCCAACGCTCTATCCACTGAGCTAAACGAGCTAGGGCTGGTCTGTCCTTTTCTATGAGGTTCTATATAATTTGTTTTGTTTCTTGTAACTCCAGTATAGGAATCTTTTGGGGATCCTTGTAATTCTGATTCCCCAGGCTCTGTATCTCCTCATTATGCGGGAGCCTCTATCACAGACACCTGCTAGTGCCCCAGAAGCAAAGCACCCCAAAGTGTGTAAGAAAAGGGAGAAACTAACAGCTAGGTACCAGCTTTACATGTAGATCTCATTTCATCTTCATAAGAGTCCTGTTGTTAATTTGCCTATGAAAAGGTTATATTACAAGTTAGTGGCAGAACCAACATTCAAACCCTGGTCTATTTGGCTCCAGAATGTTCTTGCTACTATACTATGATGTTTCCCATGGTAGTAATGATTTTATTCTCCAGCCATTTGTGTTCTGCCTTTTAGAATACTACTGACTGACATCCTCAATTCTCCCTTAGCTCATGGTTGGGGTCAGTTATGACATTACCTTCTGCCTAGGGAAAAAATCGTCCCCGTAACCGAGTCCTTTCTTCCGTGTTTCCCGCCTTTCTTTTCATCCCTTCTCTTCATTTCCTCAACTGAACAAATAATTGCCAGAAAGCACTGCAGGAATATTCCAGTATCTCTGAGAAATTATCATCTACAAATGTCGCCATGAAAAGGGATGTCCAGGAAGGCCAGGCTCGGTGTCTGGCTCACCTGGGAAGGCATGCAGAAGCACTGGCGATTGCGACGAACTTGGTGAGTGGTCTCATTGCTTTTTTCACTTGTTTCCCTAAGGTAGTTGAATATTTTCTGAAAAACAAAACAAAACAAAAACCAGCTTCTTGCTCACAGCAAGGTCTGTGAATTCGGAGGAGCAGAGGAAAATCGCCAATGGTGTAAGAACTGTATGATGGTGAACATTTTGGAGCTCTGGACATAATCATTTTCTTGTCATGTTTTTTCTTGATTATGATAAAAATTCTTCATTGCCTGAAAATCTCATTTGATGGAAGGATTATCAGTGATCTGTTTCCTTCTTTAGGTTTTATTTTTCAATTTCTACAATGAACATGCATTACTTTTGTAAAGGGGCGGGCGGGGGGGGGGGGAGTTACCAAAAAATGACTAAAGATCATACTACGCCAAGCTTTAATAATCCTTTTTTTTTTTTTTTTAGCTTTGCGCAGTGGCAGTATTGTAGCCAATGAGGTTTATCCGAGGCGTGATTATTGCTAATTGGAAAAAAAAATCCTTTTTTTCTTAAATGGAATTTGCAGAATTTTTTTTAAGGGATAAAGACAAGCAACTCTTTGCAGTTCTATATTCTGCTTGTTTTTGTCTTCAGGTTAAGGCATCTATGGTTTACTTCTGGTTATTTGTGTAAATTTTATAGGGGGTTGGTCTCAAGTAAACAGTCCTAGTTTATACACTGAGTGGCCATATTATTATGACCACCTGATGTTTATAGGCAGATTAGCTATAATTTCACGCTGAAGTTGCTAGAGGGCCAGGCCATTATAAATACAGAAGCAGGTTGTTTACCACGATAGTAGAAGTGATTTTTTTCTGAAGATATGGGTAAACAACACTATTTAACAGCCTTTGAACATGGGATATATATATACTGAGTGGCCAGATTATTATGACCACCCCTACAGTACATCGTTGGGCCACCTTTTGCCTTCAGTACTGTGGTGATTCTTCTTGGCATTGACTCCACGAGATGTTGAAAGGTGATGTGAGGAATCTGACACCATGCCTGATGAATAGCATGTCCAGTTCTGTGAAATTTTATGGTTGTGGAACCAGCTGCCTAATGGCTCTTTTAACTTCGCCCCACACATGCTTAATTGGATTGAGATCTGGTGATTGTGGGGCCACCTAAGCAAGGTAAAGTCTCCCTCATGTTCTTGAAACCACTCCTGCACAATATGAGCACCGTGGCATGGCTCAGTGTCTTGTTGGAAGAAGCCATCTCCATTGGGATAGGCCATCAACATGATAGTATGAACTTGATCAGCCACTATACTTAGGTATGTTGTGCTATTCGTTGTTCCACACGAATTAAAGGGCTCAAATCATGCCAGGAAAACATGCCCCAAACCATAACACTGCCCCCACCAGCTTGAAGGGTTGTACTCATGCATGTGGGGTGCATGCTTTCATGCTGTTTCCACCAAATTCTCACTCTGCCATCTGCATGATGCAGCTGGAAACGTGATTCATCGGACCACATGACTTTTTTCCAATGCTCAACTGTCCAATCCTTGTGTTCCTGTGCGAATTGCAGACGGTTTATCTTGGTAACTGCAGACAGCAAAGGTGTTCTAACAGGCCTTCGGCTTCCATATCCCATACGATGCAGTGTTCGGCTAATTTGCCTACAAACATCAGGTGGTCAAAATAATCTGGCCACTCAGTGTAGATGGCCAGTGTTCTTCCTCAAAGGGAACCAATGAGGCGCATGTCACTGATCTTGACCCCTGTGGACCTAGTCAACCAAGGTCAGCCTCGAGTGTGGGCGCATCTGAACTGCCCTCTTTCTGGTTAACGAAGGGGAATCCCTGAATTTGCTTGCTGAGGGGTTCACCGCATAGGATCTCCGCCTCTTGCAGTGAGAGGAAACCTTGGGGCGATTGTCTTCAGAACATGGAAAATAGCTGCATTTTCTTCTTTCTTTTTCTCCCCTCTAGTGATTGTGGGCTAATTGGATGCATATTGTTGCAAGAACCTATTTCTTAACAATTTACACATCTCATAGTGGTGTGTGATGAACTGTGTAAAGAATTGCTTTCTGACAGTAAAGGACTCTCTTTTTCATTTATGTTCTCCCCCGATATGTCAATCCCACATGTCCCTCGTTCTGGGGTTCGTGCTGAGGCGACAGATAGGACGTCTATCCCCTGCACATACATTGCTCATCGGGAGTCCAGTGGGAGAACCCTAAGCCAGCTAATGTGTCAGCTCTTCTGTGACATTCTTCTTTACTCCTAGTATGACTGCCTGGCTCTGCTACTTCCTAGCTGTGTGAGGTCATGCAGGTTATCTAACTTCTTTGTTGTGACTCGTTGGTCTCATCTATAAAATGGGGATGAAAATAGAATCTGTTCTAAGGGATTGTCATGAGCATTAAGGGAGTAAAGCACTGAAATGAGCTACGCCTGCCACATGGTAAGCTCTCAGTAAATATTAACGTCATCATCGCATCCCAGAGGAGGTGCAATGTTCTGGAAAATTCACACCAAGTCATCTGCATGGAATTTAACATCCACAGAGCTATTTACTGGTGATGCTCTCAGAACCCTCCCATCAGAATCGTAGTTTGTATGTAACAACCTCTACCCCACACACTTGCTTTCTCCATATGAAAATGTTTCTGCACAGAGTGAAGCCCACAGAGTGGCTGTGGAACGGTAGTATTTGGTTTAGGTGGTCCAGACACCAGGTGCTTTCCTTATTGTACGTGAAGGACACGAGGAGGCATGACTCAGCAGTTATTAAGCCTCTGATGTGTCCGAAGTGCTGTGCTCTGTGCTCGGGGTTCAGCCTTGAACGGAAGCCCTCTAGGGCAGTGGTTCTCAACCTTCCTAATGCCGCGACCCTTTAATACAGTTCCTCATGTTGTGGTGACCCCCAACCATAAAATTATTTTCGTTGCTACTTCATAACTGTAATTTTGCTACTGTTATGAATCGTAATGTAAATATCTGATATGCAGGATGTCTTTTCATTGTTACAAATTGAACATAATTAAAGCATAGTGATTAATCACAAAAACAATATATAATTATATATGTGTTTTCCGATGGTCTTAGGCGACCCCTGTGAAAGGGTCATTCGACCCCCAAAGGGGTTGCGACCCACAGGTTGAGAACCGCTGCTCTAGGACTTCCTGGACTGTCGGGAAGGGCAGAATACTCGATAAGAGTAATAGGAACACCAGACAGGTTCTGTCTCTTGGAAGACACAGTGTGACCAGGTCGGTTGGGCTTTCTTTCCATCTTTTCTCTCCGTACGTGACTGTTGAGAGGCCGCCCAAGCCTCCGCTCACTGGAGCACCAGGTCTTCGGGCAGCGGCCTGGGTAGTTTTACTCAGTGCAGTTTTCTGTGGCCTCTCGATTTGCATACTAGACAGCCAGGTTTTCCTGTGACTTAAAATCAACTGAAAGGCTATTTAGTCTGCTGTCTGCTCTCCAGACTTGAACTTAGAAAAGAAGGTTTGTTTTCTGTAACCCACAGGGCTTTTGCCATATGGCAAGTTAGGCAAGCGGTGGTGGCTCAGCTAAGGACACTGCAGAGGATTTTCTGATCAGAAGGACACCGAGCAACCCCCTGGAGCCAAAAACACTGCCCTTGGTCAGAGCAGGGAAGGCATTTGGATTCAATTACGATGCAGCATGAGCTTCAGGGCTGTCCTGCTTAAGATCTAAGCCAAGGGACATCGGACATAGAGTTCATTCGAATCCTCAAGGATATGACCATTTGGGTTTTTAGAAAGCCTGGAATCTTACTAGTAAAATGGAACTGTTAGCCCCGGGTATCAAAACGTTAGCTTGGGTCTCTTAGCTCTGTGGCTGAAGGCAATAAAGATGATAATAAACTTGAAAATAAACTGGCAGTGATGTCTTTGGTGCTGAACTTTGTGTTATTGTTATGACATTAGGATCGTGAGAGTGATCGGTGCTTACTTTACTGGATAGCATATATTTCTCTGGGTTTAGGGTTTCAAACAGATCTATTGAAAAATATTTCGTTCACTCTACTTGTGTAACTGCTGAAAGATACTTCTTTTTTTTTTTTAATATATATTTTATTGATTTTTTTACAGAGAGGAAGGGAGAGGGATAGAGAATTAGAAACATCGATGAGAGAGAAACATCGATCAGCTGCCTCCTGCACACTCCCCACTGGGGATGTGCCCGCAACCATGGTACATGCCCTTGACCGAAATCGAACCTGGGACCCCTCAGTCCGCAGGCTGACGCTCTATCCACTGAGCCAAACCGGTTAGGGCAAGATACTTCTGATTTATAACATATACAGCCTGGGTTGTTAGGAACCTCCATTTGTATATAGAAAACGTTCTGCAGTGTAATTTTTTGACCTTTTTTTCTCCTTAGGAAATGAAAGCAACGAACACAGACCATTTAACCACTGTGCTCTGCCTCCAGCTTGCCATTTGTTCAAGCTCACAGGACGTGCAGCGCACCACCTTTTGCCTTCAGAAGCTGGTCTCTCTGCATCCTTTCAGTCCTTGGACCTGGGGCAGGCTGGCAGAGGCCTACCTGGCCGCCGGGCCAGCGCTGTCCGCATCGGCCGAGTCATCTCACAGACAGAGCCATTCCACCTCCAGGGACAAAGCTGTCACCTCCGCCTGTCCACTCTCAGGAAAAGACTGTCATTTGTGTTTCCCTGAGACGTTGCCCGAGTGCTCCGTGTGTTCTGTGGAAACGAGCAGCAGTAAGAGCCCGAAGAAGGAGGAAGCTCTGAAGAACTTTCGGGACTCTCTGTCGCTGGAGGCTCGGATGAAAGCGTGCGCCTCCTTTGTACGGACCAGGTAAACGGGCAGTGGATTAAACCATGTGCAGGGTGCTAAGCTCAGAGTACAGGTGTCCTTTTTCTAATTTTAAGTTCCAACAAGTTCCAGGCTAGCCTTGGAATATGTTTTTGAGATGTTTCCTGTGGTCTAGGCGTTCGTGCTTCCAGAGGCCAGTACGTCATGCAGACGGGTCAGAGTGAAACGGGGGTGCATCTGGTTGGGTTCTGTCATGAACTCCCCAGGGACTCCCCCTCGCACTTACACAAACTCCAGGTTGCTTTCCACCGCCTGCGAGGGCTGATGTGAGCTGCCCTCCCTCTCCTTTCCTCCTCCTTTACTGCAATCTCTCTCTTCCTGGTGTGTTCTGCCTACAGGGATCTTTGCGATTTGCACAAACATCAAGTTAGTTCGTGTGTTAGAGCCTCTTCCCCTCAGCAACCCTCTTTCCCCAGATGGCCGTGTGGCTGGCTCCTCGTCCTGTTGGTCTTGGCTTAGGGTGTCTCAGAGGAGCTGCCTCTGCTGTCCCATCGAAGTAGTCACTGCATCCACCCTGTCTTGGATTCCTTTTCATGGCACTCATCACTACCTGAGATTGTCTTGTTGTTTGTAATCTCTCTCCTTCCATCCCATGAAGCAGGAGCCTGTCTCTTTTGCTCACCGGTGTCTCCCAGGGCCTGCAGTAGTGAGTGGTGTCTGCACAGTCAGTATTTCATAAACACACATGAGCGGGCCAGGAGGAAGGGGGGGCCAGGAGATCACGATGGGGGAGTTCTTGGGGAGGCAGTTACAAAGTGGTCATCAGGGACTCCTCAAAGACTTGGGCCTGCTTCGGGGAATGGAAGTGAGCTGGAGAGTCTAATTAGTCCTTGAGGTCAGCTGCTGTGGGTTCAGGGACCTGGAGGGTCACAGAGCACTGACCGCGGAAGAACACATCCCAGGATTCTGGGGGCGGAGGCCTGTGCTTTACTCCATGGCACGTGTGCTTCTGATCACGTGACTTCTGCAGGACGCCCTCCGAGAGCTTGCTCTCTGAGTTTCCTTGAGAAGCTTGGCCAATGCATTTTCCAGAAGACGACTCTCCAGTGGAGCTGGCCCTTTGTTCAGGATAAGAAGCTTTAGGGATTCGGATGAGGTGAGCGCCTGCGGTTGGGCCCAGTGGGACTCGCATCCAGCCGAACCCTGTGCTATATCTGGACATCTCATTGCTTTCCTTTCTGGGAACCTGCATGTCTGGACGTTTGTGTTTTTCAGGCTCTTGCTTCAGCTCACCCAGTCTCAGCAGACGTCGTTTGCTTTGGAGAGGAACCTCAGGACCCAGCAGGAAATTGAAGATAAAATGAAAGGCTTTGGCTTCAAAGAAGACACTGTGCAGCTGATGACCGAGGTGAGTGACCCCTGGGCTTTATGTGAAGCGAGGCACCATGGATATTTTTCCTGGCGCCCACACTCTTTTTTCAAAAACGAGGTCAGATCTCATCCGCCAAAGGACTTCCGTGTCCTTCCTTTACGTGCCTTGGGTCACTTCATCCCGAAAGTGCCTCTTCCTCGTCTTTCTGCTGCAGCAGCTGGAGGCAGGGGCTCTGCCCATTCCAGGTCGCTGCTTGGGTCGCTGCCTGCCTGCGCACCAGCATGCCCAGCCGCTGGCTGCGGAGTGCTGAGTGGGGGAAGGAATGACGTTGACATTTGTGCTGGGCGCTTGTGTGTTTTCTCCTTCATTCATCAGCATAACAGCCTGCGGGGCAGGTGGGCCGAGTGAGGCGCACAGACGCTGTGACTTGCCAAGGTCAGGATGTAAGGGGCAGACCGCGCTGGAACCCGTCCAGTTTCAAGTCATTGTCCGTCTGCCCCGCCGTTACTGCTTTGATGTTATGGAGACGGTCAGATGACAATCTTTTTAAACATTTGTTAGCTTTAAAAATATGCTGGCCCTAGGCGCTTTGGTTCAGTGGATAGAGTGTCGGCCCGTGGACTGAAGGGTCCCGAGTTCAATTCCGGTCAAGGGCACTTACCTTGGTTGCAGGCTCACAACCAATCGATGTGTCTCTCTCACATCGATGTTTCTCTCTCTCTGTCTCTCCCCCTCCCTTCTCTTCTCTCTAAAAATCAATGGGAAAATATCCTCAGGTGAGGATTAACAAACAAACAAAATTATATGCTGTTGAAATAACTTCTGATGGCATTTGGAGATTATCCATGTACTTACGTGACTCCTCTTTGTATTTCATTGGAACTTGACAGCCCAGGGACTTTTCCCATGAGAATAACCCTGTTCGTATAAGTCCTAATGTCATGCTTTCAAGAAATGCTTACTGCCCTGACTGGTTTGGCTCACTGGATGGAGCGGCCTGCCGCCTGAAAGGTCCCAGGTTCGATTCCGGTCCAGGGCATGTACCTTGGTTGTGGGCCCATCCCCAGTAGGAGGTGTGCAGGAGGCAGCTGATCGATGTTTCTCTCTCATCGATGTTTCTAACCATCTCTCTCTCTCTTCCTCTCTGTAAAAAGTGAATAAAATATATTAAATAAAAAAAGAAAAAGAAATGCGTACTGCATGCCCTGGTTGGTTTGGCTCAGTGGGTAGAGCATGGGCCTATGGATGGAAAGGTCCTGGGATCGATTCCCGTCAAGGGCACATGCCTGAGTTGTGGGCTTGGTCCCCAGTGGGGGCATGCAGGAGGCAGCCAATCAGTGATTCTCTCTCATCATTGATGTTTCTATCTCCTCTCCCTCTCCCTTCCTCTCTGAAATCAATAAAAGTATATTTAAAAAAAAATGCTTATTGCTAATCTATGATTGCCTGGCTCCTTTCTCCCTTCCCCAAACTAAGCTCCCCCTTGACTCCTTTTCCCTATTCTGGGATCACACTCTCCTGTCTTGTCTCTGAGTCTTTTTCAACCTTCCCCCTCCTCTGGGCTCTTTCCCTTGAGCCCACAGACATGCCAGGCACCCTGTCCCTCCTGAGCCGACCGTAGCCTTTCCTCCGTCTGACTGCCATAGATACGTAGCTGTGGACCAGTCACTTTCGGTTTCCTCTTCCCTTTGCTCTGAGAGGCTGCACTTGTCTGCTTTTCTCCTGTATTTTTTACTATCCCTCTGCCTCTTGAGATACCACTAGCTTCCACCGAGGCCTAAGTAATGCATTCTCCCAGGTGTCACTTAGGTTCTCCGTTCCCTCTGCCTTCCTCCCCCAGCAGTCATAACCTCATAACCACACCATAGCTCAGTGGTTGTCTCGGGGCTGCTGACCCTCCAGCCTGGTGGGTCTCTGCTCCCTGCTCTGGAGCGCATGTCTCACATCTCAGAGTAATTACCTACTGAGCAGTTAATAAGAGATGGTTATTGATTATTCTGCTGCCACTTCAGCTACAGGATGTCTAAAATGGAACTGTTCACCAAAACACTTCCCACCTTCCACCAGTGCCTAGCATACGGAGTGCCTTTCCCAGCCTTGGCCGTCAGCAAGTATTTGTGGAGAAGAATCACAGGGGAGTTGGAGAGAACCATCTCTTCCTTAGACTTAATTTTTTCCATTGATCCCGTCTGTCATTCTTTGTTTATCCAGACCTGGAACCTCACAACCGCAGCCTCTGTTCTCACCTCTAGCCAGGCACCAAGCCCACCCTTTCTTCAGGGTCCGCCTTTCATTTCTCTTCACCACTCGGCCGCAGTCCTTACCAACTCAAGGTTGACTCTCACAGCGACCTCCGGCTCATCCTGCCTTGCTTTCTTACCTTCTCCCCTCAGATCTGTCTTGAACGTTGCTCCTGAGTTCATCTTAAAACAGTGCTTGGAGGACTGGGTGAAAAGGGGGGAGAGATTGAGAAGTGCAGACTGGTAGTTACAGAATAGTCACTGGTTTGTGAGTACAGCACAGGAAATGGAGTCAATAATATGCAAGAACTATGTATGGTGCTGGTTGGTACTAGACTTATTGGGGGATCACTTCATAAATTATGTACTTGTCTAACCACTATGCTGTACACCTGAAACTAGTGTAAAATAATACTGAATGTCAAGTATAATTGAAAAATAAGATTGAAAAAAACAAACATTGCTTTGACCATGTTACCTGCTTGTTTAAAACGAAAATGTATTAGGTCTAGTTTACAGCCTTGATAATGATGTCCAAGGCCTTACAGAGAGTAACCCCAAACTTCTGACCTAGTGATTCCTTACACAAGTCTTTGCTTTCACTAGACCAGTGGTTCTCAACCTTCCTAATGCCGCGACCCTTTAATACAGTTCCTCATGTTGTGGTGACCCCCAATTTCATTGCTACAAATTGAACATAATTAAAGCATAGTGATTAATCACAAAAACAATATGTAATTATATATGTGTTTTCTGATGGTCTTAATCAACCCCTGTGAAAGGGTCGTTCGACCCCCAAAGGGGTCGCGACCCACAGGTTGAGAACCGCTGCACTAGACTGATCTGCCATGGTTTCCCATCTCCACCTCCTCGCTGTTCCTGTCCTCAAAGACCCAGCCAGAGTCCACGTCCTCTAGGCACCTTCCCCAACACGTCCTGTTCTGTGGCACCTTCTCCCTCATCTGAGCTCAGATAGAATGATGGCTTGAATAGATAGCTCTTTATCCTCCCCCCCCCCCGCCCCCCCGCCCCCGCCCCCAAGCAAGAACATATCTTAATCTTCCTGGTGTTTTATCAAAGAGAAACTAATGCAGAATCTGAACCTGATTCTGACCAGTAGGGAGCAGTATTGTGCCTTCAGAGGGCCAGCCGCTTCTTAAATCTCAGAGGTTGCTGTGGTACCATTTCTGGAAGGATTGAGTCTCTCTGGGTCAGGAAAGGGTGGGCCAAGCTACTTGCTTTGACTTCTTTGGAGAACTTCTAAGAGAAAGAATCTGTGTGGTCCCCCCAGCAGTTATATCTTGCCCAAGCCCTGCTCTTCAGTCATTGTACAAGGAGGGAGGGTCCCTCGCAGAGAAGATGCTCTCAGCTATGAGGAGGTGACTCGGCTTCCTGTGTCTTGACCAGTTCCGCTGCCACATTAGCACTTCTGCGACTGGTTCACTCGGGAAGGATGAGACCAGAAACGGGGTGATATTTTACCCATGGGGTCCTCAATTGCTGCTTCTGGCCAGACATCTTTCCGAAATGTTGGAACGGTTGGAATCGTCCCCGCACTGCTGAAGGAGTCCTGCTTGCATGAAATCCTTTATGCCACAGACTGGCGTGGTCCTGCATGCCACGGCTAGTGCCCCTTTTATTGGTTTCTTTCCCTCCTTCAGGTTATGGGAGAAGATATCGTTCCAGAAAAAATAAAAGACGAGGTTCACAGTGAGGTGAAGTGTGTGGGCCCTGCAGCCCTGGCCGCCTTGGTGATTGCATCTTCAGAAGAATTTGAAGACAAGTGGTTCCGAAAGATCAAAGACCACTTCTGCTCCTTTGAAAACCAGTTCCATACACAGATGCAAATCTCTGCTTAAAAACAAAACATCTGGCCCTAGCTGGTTTGGCTCAGTGGATCGAGCGTCAGCCTGCAGACTGAAGGGTCCCGGGTTTGATTCCAGTCAGGGGCACGTGCCTGGGTTGTAGGCTTGATCCCCAGCGTGAGGCGTGCAGGAGGCAGCTGATCAGTAATTCTCTTTCATCATTGATATTTCTATCTCTCTCCCTCTCCCTCTCTGAAATCAATAAAAATATTTTTTAAAAAGACATCTGGCCCTGTGTTAACTGTCCTTTACTTCAGAGAGAATCCACTGCTAACCATGAAATAGAGTGAATCAAACATGATTATTTGTTTTATAAAAATGGCTTATCTCCCAGGTTCTTTCTACTGCGTTCTGTTTCTTGGATTTTTGCCATTCACCTATCTTAGCCTCTACCCCTTTAGAAGTTATCTGTTGGGAGAGTGTGTAAAAGAGGCTTTTAGATTTTATAGTCTTTTAATCTTTTAAAATATATTTTTATTAATTTAGAGAGGAAGGGAGAGAGAGAGAGAAACATCAATGATGAGAGAATCATTGATCAGCTGCCTCCTGCACACCCTACACTGGGGATCGAGCCTGCAACCTGGCCATGTGCCCTGACCGGGAATTGAACCTTCTGGTTCATAGATCAATGCTCAACCACTAAGCCACGCAGGCTGGGCTAGATTTTACAGTCTTTTAAAAACAGTAGCGTAAGTATTCACTTTGTTTCGGTAAATTCATCAGGGATGACCAAGGTTGTTGAAGGGCATGTCAAGGTCAGTTTAATGGATGCTGCAGAAGAGTTTATTGTTGGTGGCCCAGCCAGCAGTATAAGCTTCAGCCCATTTACATCACTTCTCTTGCCTCCCCGTCCCAAGGGGGTGACACATATGGGCCCGTGAAGCACTGTCTCATAGGGACATGGTCCTGTCCTTCCAGCCACACAAATTACAATCACACTCTACACATCACCTTCAGCAGAGGGGCCGTTACCTCACTCGACCTACCTGGGGTGTATGAGCTCCCTCAGAGAAGTGGAATTTAATAAACCGAAAGCTTCATCAAATATTGTCCCAGCTTTTTAGTTTTCTCATTGACTCTGCACTCCTGTGATAGCCAGCAGGGGAGCAAGCTGGAGTCAGGGAGTGTGGGCAGGGGGTGGGGGTAGTAAAGGTGCTGGGGTGTCCGAATGTTAGCCCCCCCCGCTGCAGGAGCAGTCAGGTAGCGTTCACTGCCCTGGGACGTCCAAGGCCCTGTTGTTAGGGTCCCTCGGAGCCTGCAAGATACCCTTGGCCTCTGGGCTCTTGCAGTGCAGATAGAGATTTTTATTTTTTGATACAGAGATTTTTAAAAATGGTATCTGATGAGGACCAAATGAATACTGCAGGTAATTTCTAGGAGAGAGGCTTTGGGGCAGGGTGGCTCATTAGCAGTCAACACTTCCTTCAGCAGTCCTCCAGGTGGGTAATGTGATCCCTAATCCCTGGCGTGGGGTATGTGTTTGGCCATACATAAAGCCCCCTATCTCCCTGGCCCCACACAGGACGATCACAGATTTCTTTCCTCATGTTGCATGGTGCTGGTTCACGTGGGTGTCCCCTGCAGCTGACATTTTAGAAGGCCTGAGAGCGTTGACTTGCCAACGCTCCCAGGCACATCTGAGTCTGGGTCTCCACCTGTTGCTGTGACTGGAACTCGGTGGGCAGCCCATTGCTGTTGTTTAATTTCACTCGCAGTAGAGACGGTGGGTGTCTCAGGATGGCCCCCAGCGAGCAGGCTGCCAGGGCAGGTGCAGCGGTGACTCTAGCCTGAGCGGAACTACAGGTTTGGGAGGACTGGAAACTTGGAAAAGGATGTGCTCTGGCCTTCAGCCACCTCCTCGCCTGGTGTGTAAAACCCTCCCGGTCTCCTAGTGGAAATACCGACTGGACGAGGGCCCAAGGCTGGGGACCCTTGGGAATCCAGTCCCACCAGGGAATGCCCAGCCTTGACTCCCAAGGCTGTATCTGTCAGGCGAAGCTGGGTCATGGTGCAGTAACAAACAACCCCAGTCTCAGTGCTTGAACTACAAAGGTTTATTTCTTGCTCATATTGCTTATCCACTGCGGGTGAGTGGGGAGGAGTGGGAGGCTGCTCATCATAGTCTCTTAGGAACCTGGCCCCCTGGAGGAACCTCCACCTTGAAGCCAACTGCACCTGCTCTGGATGCTCTGGGAGCGTCAGCCTGGAAGTGACTCAGCACGGAGCTGCCAAGCTGCCTTGCCCACCGCGATCCCCGGGACGCCCAGCCTGCCCCATCTCTGCCGCTACAGTCTCCACCGGCCCCACATGGCTTACAGCGGCAGTTGTGGGGCCTCGTCCTACGTCATCGGGCCCAGGGATACCCAGTCTTCCGCCTTCCAGGGAGCAGGAGTTGTCCCCCCTCCCAGAAACACCCAGAATGTTCCCAGGCTTTCTCCCGGATCTCTCTCCCGAATCTCTGGGGAGAAGACTGTTCCTGCGAACCGGGAAACGAGTACCTTGGCCACACCCACCCTCTGCTGCTCGGTGCCATTTACCCATCTATGAAACGTGGCTGCATCTGCCCTTCTCGCATCCCAGCGAGTCAAAGAACGGTCATGTGGAAGCACTGGCTGCTCTTTGGAGGAAAGGGCCCTACTTTGACCATCTTGTCCTCTAGTTCCCCACCCCGTCACCCTGGAACCTTCTGGAATGTGCTGCGTAGCCCAAACTAGAGAGGGGACCCCAGGGACTGGGTGGGGTTGGCAAGTGAACGCTCTCAGGCCTGAGAACATTCGAACAGGCACCGGTGTTGTCCAGGTGCCGTTAGTTCTACGGGAAGCAAAGCTGCCCGTCATTGAGGCGGGTCCCCAGGGGTCCTGGGAGGGCAGCCTGGGGGTGGGGGGGCCTTCAGAAACGAGGGGAGGCCTGCAGGAACGGCCTCCAGACATGGGACGCCCTGGGCAGCAGCCCCAGCTGCTCCAGCTGCAGCCGCGGGGGCCTGCAGGCGCCGAGTTTGCTGTACAGAGCGAGTGGGCTGTCGTGGGGCCTCAGGCAGAAGTGGGCCTGCGGGGCCAGGGCCCCCCAGAGGCCCTGGTAGAGCTGAAACCTGGGGGGCGGAGGCGGGTTGGGGGCCGGCGGGCTGCTGGGCCCTGAGGACACGGACAGACTCCGGTTCTGGGGGTTGCTCCCCGTCGAGGGGCTGCTGAAGGGGTTGGAGGACAGGCGGCCACTGGCAGAGCAGCTGCTGCCGCTGAGGCGGCCGGGCGGGGGGCTGCGTCCCGCTCTGGGTTGCAGGGGCGCAACCAGCCTGGGGCACTTCAGGCCCATCACGGGCTGGGAGGCGGCGTAGAGGTGGCGGAACTCCTGGTCAAACAGCGCCACAGCCTGGCCCGTGAACTTGGAGAGGATGTTCCGGTGGACGTGTCCGCAGAGCCAGGTGAAGCTGCGGGGAGGAGAGAGGGGGAGGGTGGGAATGGGGCCACCGGGACCTTCCTCGGGGGATGTGGGGGCAACATCAGGACTGGAAGGAGGGGATCCCGCCCTCTGCCCCCTGTGCTGCCTCGTGTCACCCTGCGGAAGCCCTGGAGGGACAGTGGTGCCCCTTTCACAAAAGGCAAAACTGGAGCTCCGGGCCAGCGAATGTCGAATGTGGGCTGGCTAGTGAGGAAGTTGCCAGAGTGACTTTCTGGCCTCGGGTCAGGGTGCCTCCTGCTGCTCAGATTATGGCCCCTTAGCGGATCCCCGGATCCCCGCGGAGGGGGTGCGGGGCTGAGAAGGCAGATCCTCGGAAGGCAGCGGCTGTATGATCATGACAATCTAGAGCAGTGGTTCTCAACCTTGCCTGCACATTAGAATCACCTGGGAATCTTTTTAAAATCCTGATTTCTGGCCCTGATCGGTTTGGCTCAGTGGATAGAGCATCGACCTTCGGACTGAAGGGTCCCGGGTTCGATTCCGGTCAAGGGCATGTACCTTGGTTGCGGGCACATCCCCAGTGGGGAGTGTGCAGGAGGCAGCTGGTCGATGTTTCTCTCTCATTGATATTTCTAACTCTGTATCCCTCTTCCTTCCTCTGTAAAAAATCAATAAAATATTTTTTAAAAAAATCCTGATTTCTGCGCCTCATCCTCTGGAAATTCCATTTCTTTGTTATGGGGTGGGGCCACAACATTAGTAATAAAGAAACAGAATTTCCGGAGGATGAGGCCCAGAAATCAGGATTTTAAAAAGATTCCCAGGTGATTCTAATGTGCAGCCAAGGTTGAGAACCACTGATCTAGAGGGTGTAGGCCCATTTTTAGGCAGGTGGACCCAGAGGGGTGGGAGGGGAGAGGGAACCCTGGGCCCCTTGGCAGATGGAAAGGGGAACCCAGGGCGAGCCCGCAGGAACCAGGCGTCCGGGGGGTTTGCTGGGACACCCAGGACAGGACACCCTCAAGCAAAGGTCTTGGCCCTCCGTCCATTACAGGTTTTAGGAGAAAACAAAATGCTCAAGGCATTTAGGTATGACTTTTTATGATTCCCTGATTTAACCAAATTCCTTTCTATTTTAAAAAATATCTTTTTATAGATTTCAGAGAGGAAAGGAGAGGGAGAGAGAGATAGAAACATCAATGATGAGAGAGAACCCAACCTGGGCATGAACCCTGACCAGGAATCAGACCGTGACCTCCTGGTTTATAGGTCGATGCTCAACTGCTGAGCCACATAGGCCAGGCGAAATTCCTTTCTATTTTTGATGAAAACTCCCCTCATCACGTCCTTCCTCCTATATCCCGCCCCCAAAAAAACAGCCCTTGAAAATGGTGACAGCACAGAAGACCCACCAAGAGCATCAGGTCAGAGATCCCTGCGTCCCTAATCATGTGAACGGGGCGTGGACTCGCTGGGGGCTGGGTGGTCAGAGGGCAGGGCACCCTGAGGGACGGTGCCCACCAGGGGCCTCAGCCTCCAGCCCCCAGCACGTGGCCTTGCCAACAGAAGGCAGGGCGGGCCCACAGAGGCTGGGCAATCCTGGGAAGAACAAGGAGGCTTTGTTTTAGCCTCACCTCCCGCCCAGGAGCCGCCCACTCAGCCCCAGGTTGATGAGCAGGTGAGGCTGAGCCTAGGGCCAGCCAGGTGGCAGGGGAGGTGCAAAGGCAGGCACAGTGGGGCTCCTGGCTACACTAAGAACTCTAACGCCCTGTGTTTGGAGATGGGCTGGATGAGGTCAACAACTACCTGCTTTGCTCAGTAAAACACGTCTGAAGGTGCCCTGGCAACTGACCAGGTTCCCACGCACCCAGAGGCCCTGCGCTGCCCCCCTAGGCCTTTGTGCTGGTCCCTCACCCCTCGGCCATAGAGGCAGACAGAGCTCTTCAGTTCGGAAGAACTAATACAACCAGAGAGAAGGGCCAGACTACTGGAGCCCAGGGACAGCCAGGCTGAAACATGAGGTGAAGGCTTTCCTGTTTGTGTTCATTGGCTACAGCTCTAAGGTCCCAGGAGACAGGATCCTGAAAGGCTAACAGATGACCCTTGAACATTGCCCTGCCCTCTCTCCCGGAGCCGATTCTCCAGGTTCTCAGGGATGGCCCTGCATCTTGAAGCCCACTGCCGCTCCTCCTGGCACCGCCTGGGTCAGGATGGCACGCCCAGCTGGGCCTTGGTGGGCACCGAGAGCTGGAGATGCTAGTCAAGGACACGGGGGACTGGGGACCAATCACCTGTCCCCTCTGCTCCTTAGGGCCCCATCTGTCAATGGGAAGAGTGTTGCCTCCCTCGGGGGCGTGAGGAGGATTAAATCCTTTCTGAACCCTTACAGGTCTGATCTCTGATCGCACCTGCCCCGGGGCCTGGCACAAAGCTGCCAGGGTTAACTGCTTCCTGCTGGCCCCAAGGGCAGGGCCACCCCGAGAGGAGCTCTGTAAGGACAATGAAGGCTAGTTCTCCTGCTGAAAGTAAGGTTCCCCCTCTTGGTTTTCTCTCCCAGAATTCCTTCCTCTGTCCTCTGTAACTGTCTGGAAATCTTTTTAATGATTGAATAAGCCTCTTGTCAGTCTCATGGCTGGTTGCTAGGGGCTGAGAGGAGACATGGGAGTGACTGGTGAAGGGGTGTGGCCATACCATCTCAAAGTAGACGTCTCTCTGACACAAGAAACAGCTTGCACTGAGGGAACCTGAGAAACAGAGCTGGGAACCGAACTTAAACTGTCTGACTCCTGGCTGGGCCGCTGCTGCTTCTAGTCCCTGGCGCCAGCCGTAGGTCCCGGGGAATTTGGAGATGCTCTGGCACGGAGGGGAGAAGGGGCCGGATGCTGGTGGTTGGGGGCCACAGAGGGTGGTGCTTGTCGTTTATTGAGGACACTGACGTTCAGCGAGCCCTGGCAATTCTGAGTGAGAGAGGGCTGTCTTGGTGCCCTCCAGTCTTCTCCGGACCACGTCCCCTCCCCAGCCAACGTGACATCCTCCAGGGGCCTGGCGGCCCTCAGAACCAGCCTCCTCTCAGTCCTCACGCTTTCAGATCCTGCCTATTCCATGTCTCCCTCCCCCGGGGCCTTGCCAGGGTACTGGCAGGCTAATAGCAATCATTTATTGAGCACCTACTATGTGCTAGAGCTATGCCACATGTTTTGCAAACTTTATCTGCAAGGGAAGATATTGTTATCCCTCATTTTACAGATGAAAAAAGCAATGACAAAAAGAATTGAATTGCAATTACTCTAAATGGGTGAATTATATAGCATATTAATTGTATCTCAATAAAATGTTTAATATATATATATTATTGATTTCAGAGAGGAAGGGAGAGGGAGAGAGAGATAGAAACATCAATGATGAGAGAGAATCATTGATTGGCTGCCTCCTGCACGCCCCCTACTGGGGGTTGGCCCACAACCGGGGCATGTGCCCTTGACGAAATCAAACCTGAGATCTTTCAGTCTGCAGGCCGAAGCTCTATCCACTGAGCAACTAACTGGCTAGGGCCTCAGTAAATTTTTTACAAAATAAAAAAAAAATTGGAACTAGGAACACACACATGCTAAAACAAATTACATGGTTTATAATCCTATCTGAGACAGCTGAGGAGGCAATAAAGGGATTCTATATCCTGTTGCAATATCAAGGGAAACTGAGGCACCAGAAAGTGACTCTCTACCCTGAAGTCCTCCAAGGAAGGGCCCATTTCCCCTCCGCCCCATCCCCGTTTGTTCAGGCCTGTCCTCCCTCCTGGGAGCTACTGATGGGGGGCAGGGGTGTGCCCGAGCGCCTGAGGCTGGTGGGCACCACGCTCAGCCTTGGTCTCCACGAAGCCTCAATGGGTGAGACCCAGCGCTCACCTGTACGATCCAGAAAGGACGTATCTCCAGTCCGAGATGATGAACTTCTCCTGGACTTGGCCGGCGAACTTCCTGCCTGATTTGGCGCAGTACACCTCTGCTTCCACACTCCGGATGGAAATGTTCTGTTGGAAGGGAGGTCGAGGTGTCGCTCGCCAATCACGTATTTATAGATACACATCTGCCCAGGACAAAGTCTGGAAGGGTGCTCACCAACACGGAAGCAGGGTTATGTCTAGCTGGTGGGACTATGGGCCATTTTTATTTTATCCTTGGCTGAATTCTCTAAATGGCCTTCATTGTCCTGACAATACTCAAAGTAACAGAAGAAACAAAAGGGAGGGGGGATGGTAGAAAGCAGAAAATAGAAGCCGAGGGTCGGTGCTCCGGAGCCGTCAGTCTCAGCTCCCATGGACCACGGAGGTCTGGCAGGGGCAGGCTTGCCTTGCGAGTGACTTTAGTGACATGAGTGCCTGACCCCAAGCTGGTCAGTGCGAAGGCTCAGTGCAGCCAGAGGAGGCAGCTGTGTGGAGACCTCACTGGACCCTCCATTGTTTTGTCTAAAAAAAGGTGTGTCGCCCTAGCCTAGCTGGTTTGGCTCGGCCTGAGGACTGAAGGGCTCCGGGTTCGATTCCAGTCAAGGGCACATGACCAGGTTGTGGCCTTAATCCCTGGTAGGGGGTGTGCAGGAGGCAGCCAATCAATGATTCTCTCTCTTCGTTGATGTTTCTATCTCCCTCTCCCTTCCTCTCTGAAATCAGTACAAATATATTTTTAAAAAATTAAAAATTTTTAAAAAAATAAATAAAAATAAGTTTAAAAAGCTGTGTCCACGCCCAAATCCTGGTCCTGTTTGTCCCCTTCCTCCCCAGCAGCGCCTGCTGCCAGCGGGCATGGCAGCCTGGGAAGGCTGGAGAGATGAAGGCAGAGCGAAAGGCGGAGCACTGCTCAGCCCAGGCGCACGCCTGCTGTGCTGGGCGGGCTCTGGGAGGGGACGCCCAATGCCTCCCGCAGCTCCTCCGGCCTCCTGTAAGCTCTGAGGTTGCGGCAGGAGGGCCACCTCCCACTGTCCCTTGGTGGGCAGAGAGCTGTGAGTGTGGCCTGTGTGAGCCATGAAGACAAGGCCTGTGCTGACTCTCCTGTTTCTATGGCCTCATGCTGAGCAGGTGGAATCCAGGTAAGATCAAGCAGACCCAGCCATCAGAGGCCCGGGGCCTGTGACACCAGGGGTGCCTGAACTCAGCTGCCTGCCGGTCAGCGTGGAGGGGACAGGAGGAGGACAGGCAGGGGGACGGGTGGAGGACAGGCCTCCAGGAGGCGGCCCTGCCTGAGCTACAGGGGAGTCACCAAGGGAGCGCCATCAGCTGTTGAGCTGGGCCTGCTGCAGAACCACAGGTGCGTGGACATTTGACCTTGAATTAGCTGCCCAGAGTCAACACTGAGGGAACCTTATCCCGGTTTCTTTGCTCATTGCCAGAAGAAGGAGGTGGGGAGGTTGGTTAAGCCCCAGGGGATGAGCTTCCTGTTGGGGCTACAGGGTGCTGTCCTCCCTCCTGGCGGGAACCACACAGGTGCCGAGGTTGCCCTGACCGTGAGGCGGCGGAGCACCCACGGGCTCCCTCAGCTGAACGCAGTGAAGGCAGAGGCACCAGAGACGGATGTTCAGCAGCTGCCCCGCCGCCTCCTGCCCCGGGCAGCTCGGGGAGGTCAAAGGGCTATGAGTGGGCCCGGCTGGCGTGGCTCAGTGGTTGAGCATCTACCCATGAACCAGGAGGTCACCGTTCGATTCCCATTTAGGGCACATGCCCGGGTTGTGGGCTCCATCCCCAGTGTGGGGCGTGCAGGAGGCAGCTGATCAATGATTCTCTCTCAGCATTGATGTTTCTATCTCCCTCTCCCTCTCCCTTCCTCTCTGAAATCAATAAAAATGTATTTTTTATTTATTTTTTTAATTTTTTTAAAAAAATATATTTTATTGATTTTTTACAGAGAGGAAGGGAGAGAGATAGAGAGCCAGAAACATCGATGAGAGAGAAACATTGATCAGCTGCCTCCTGCACACTCCCCACTGGGGATGTGCCTGCAACCCAGGTACATGCCCTTGACTGGAATCGAACCTGGGACCTTTCAGTCCGCAGGCCGACGCTCTATCCACTGAGCCAAACCGGTTTCGGCTAAAAATGTATTTTTTAAAGAAAGGCTATGAGTGGAAGTGAAAATCTCTTCCAAGTTCATCCCGTTGGACCCCCTACCCCCTTTCTCCGGCCACTGCAATCCTGAAGGCACATCTACCTCATGGAGCTACAAGATGAGGGAGGGCTGTCTGACCTTCACTTTGAGCAAGAAATAAACCTTATTGTGTGAGGCCACGGGCACAGTGGGTACCTATTGCCGTGCCCTGGCCTGCCTTGTTCCAGTCCAAGGCGCCTTTGAGACTCCCCTCAGGGCCCTACCTTGAGGTGCCGGTCAGAGACCTGCACTTTGTCACACATCTCCTGGAAGAGCGGCACGCCTCCCTGGTCCAGGAGCACGCAGACCAGCACCCCGCGCTTGTTGGCCGCCTCCAGGATGTCACAGAAGATCTCCACGTCCGTGAACACGTCCATCAGGATGGCCAGGACCTGGGCCGGGCGAGGGGGCAAATACCAGGAGGGTCAGATCCAGTGCTAACTGGTTTCAGCGGAACTTAGTCCCGTGGGCCTGGGAGAGCTGGTCCCACGGCGCTGTCAGAGGGAAGGGAGGTGCTCACAAGCCCGTGAGATTTCCTGAGCGAGCTCTTGTCCATGTGAGGACACAGCGAGATGCTGTCTGTGAACCAGGATGTGGGCTCTCACCGGACACTGCCTTGGTTTTGGACTTCCAGCTTCCAGAACTTCTCGCCGGTTTGGCTCAGTGGATAGAGCATTGGCCTGCGGCCTGAAAGGTCTGGGGTTCGATTCCGGTCAAGGGTACATACCTCGGTTGCAGGCTCGATCCCCCACCCTAGTCAGGGCTTGTGTGGGAGGCAACCAGTCAAAGTGTCCCTCTCACATTGATGTTTTTTTCTTTTTGTCTCTCCCCCTCCCTTCCACTCTCTAAAAATCAATGGAAAAATATCCTTGGGTGAAGATTAAAAAAAAAAAAAAATTTGAGGATTCCAAAGAGCTTTGGTTTATGTGAATTATAGCTATTGATATTTATCATGTTAGAAACTAAATGTGAGGACATTTTAAAGCATTTATTTATTAGTTACTTTAAAATAACTAATATTAGTTGCTGAAAACAATATTAAACCCAGTACGTTAATATAAATAACCATTTTAATAAAAAATAGCTATATCTTCCAAAACAACAACAGAATGTAGTGAGCGGAGTGTTGTCAATCTCTGTGGCGTCTGGCTGCACAGGAGACAGCTGGCCTTGCGTGTCTGCTTCCGCAGCAATCTGCTGTGGTGTGTTGTTTGGGTGGAAGTATGTGAAGAGAAACTGCCTCACACAGATAAGTGGCTAAAAAGGGAAGGGCCGCACAGACCCGCTTGGAAGGGTCCTTGGCCACACTGGGAGGATGTATTGATCACGGTTTGTGGTTTTTGTGTGTTATGATGCGTTGACATCCCAGAGCTGCTGATTCCTAGAGATAGCAAACACCTGGCCTGTGAGCATGTCTTTGATGTGCAAACAACGCTATCCAGAGCCGGCACCCAACCACTCTCTTCTTCTTTTTTTAAAAAATATATTTTATTGATTTCTTACAAAAAGGGAGGGAGAGGGATAGAGAGTTAGAGACATCGATGAGAGAGAAACATCCATCAGCTGCGTCCTGCACACCTCCTACTGGGAATGTGCCCACAATCAAGGTACATGCCCTTGACTGGAATCGAACCTGAGATCTTTCAGTCCACAGGCCGACGCTCTATCCACTGAGCCAAACCCGTTAGGGCCCACGCTTTTCTTTAATTCACACACGATAACCCCCTAAAAAGCCCCTGCCCTTAATCACCCGGGCCGGGGCCGGGGCCACGAGGGACCCTCTGTAGCCCTGAGCCTGCCAACCTGACCCAGACTGGCCAACCTCAAACTGTTCACTGCGCCCTCCTTGTCTCTCCTGCAGGAGCACAATCCAGGCTCGTGTCCGTGCTGTCCCGTGCCGCCCTGCCTCCTGACCGCCCCGGTGTTTCCTGCGTGGCCCGGAAGCGCTGCCACAAACTTCTTCCTCCCGGTCTGCGTGGCCTTCTGCACCTGGTCCGAGCAAACCTCAGGTGGGAACCCTAATCAGAGTATGCCAAACGGTTAAGGCCAATTTGCCATACGCTCGCGTGCAGGAGAGGATGTAACCTGTTCATGTTAACGTAGCACAAGCGTGTATCACTCATTGGCACGAGGCCTCTTTTGTTTGAGCGTGTATATAAGTTGCCACTGACCAGCCAGCTGGGCTGGCTGCTTTGTGGGGCTGCTTTTGTGGGGCTACTTGGAAGAACTACTTTGTCTGGTGGCTCCTGCAGCAGCAATGGCTACTTGGTCTACAATGAAATCTCTCCTGGATGTGCCTATGACTCCTCATGCCTTCTCCCTCTCATACCTGGCATCCTACACAGGACTGTTGCTCACTCTTTGGCCCAAAGTGTAAGGCAGAGCTGCTGTGGCCCGCTAGCCTCTGATCCTTGTTCCCACCCTCATCACTCCCCGATGATGGCTCACCAGTGGGATGGCGTGTCTCCCCACCTCCCGGACCCTCAGCTCTCTCAGACCTGGCCTTTGTGCCTGACACTCCCTAGGCCTGGAATGCCTTTCCCTCCCCTCTCTGCCTGGCAAACTCTTACTCAGCCTTTGAGACTCAACTCAGAGGCCACCTCTTCGTGAAGCCTGCCTTAGTCACCTTCCTGTCTACTTCCAGGCACAGAGGTTGCTCAAGCTCAGGCTGCCACCCACCAATGGATTCCTCACCCCCCGCCCCAACCCCGTTCTCCTCTCCTCTCCTCTCCTTCCTCCTGGGACAGCTGAGCTCCCCAAAGGGAAGGAGGCTCCGTGTGCTCTGCCATCCTGGCTTGGCTGACAGAATTGCAGGCACCTGCTGGCATGTGGCCAGTTCTGTGTCCTAGATCAGGGCCATAGTGGCTGCCACTGTCAGCTGAGGCTCCTCCTGCCCCAGGTGCACAAGGTGACTCTCAAGCACAGGCTGTAGATGCCCACTGCGCCCTCCCAAAGCCCAGAGGGGTGAGAATGGACTCCAAGGGAAGAAATGTGTCACCTGCAAACATTCTCCCTCTGTCTCCGATCACTTAGAAGTTAAATTTGGGTTACGCTGAAAAGAACTCAAAAAAGAATGAGCTGATATTTAAGCTCACGTTTTTGTTGGGGTTCCAAGTTTAATGCTGTGTGAAATCCAAAGGCTCCAGGAAAAGCCCCCAGGGGTGGGCAGGCTGTGTGGGGTGGGGAGGCTGTGTGGGGGTGGGCAGGCTGTGTGGGGGTGGGGAGGCTGTGTGGGGGTGGGGAGGCTGTGTGGGGGTGGGCAGGCTGTGTGGGGGTGGGGAGGCTGTGTGGGGGGTGGGGAGGCTGTGTGGGGGTGGGGAGGCTGTGTGGGGGTGGGGAGGCTGTGTGGGGGGTGGGGAGGCTGTGTGGGGGTGGGGAGGCTGTCTGGGGGTGGGCAGGCTGTGTGGGGGTGGGGAGGCTGTGTGGGGGTGGGCAGGCTGTGTGGGGGTGGGGAGGCTGTGTGGGGGTGGGCAGGCTGTGTGGGGGTGGGGAGGCTGTGTGGGGGTGGGCAGGCTGTGTGGGGGTGGGGAGGCTGTGTGGGGGTGGGGAGGCTGTGTGGGGGTGGGGAGGCTGTCTGGGGGTGGGCAGGCTGTGTGGGGGTGGGGAGGCTGTGTGGGGGTGGGCAGGCTGTGTGGGGGGTGGGGAGGCTGTGTGGGGGGTGGTCAGGCTGTGTGGGGGGTGGGGAGGCTGTGTGGGGGGTGGTCAGGCTGTGTGGGGGTGGGCAGGCTGTGCGGGGGGTGGGGAGGCTGTGTGGGGGGTGGTCAGGCTGTGTGGGGGGTGGGGAGGCTGTGTGGGGGGTGGGCAGGCTGTGTGGGGGTGGGCAGGCTGTGCGGGGGGTGGGGAGGCTGTGTGGGGGGTGGTCAGGCTGTGTGGGGGGTGGGGAGGCTGTGTGGGGGGTGGTCAGGCTGTGTGGGGGTGGGCAGGCTGTGTGGGGGTGGGCAGGAGGGAGGGAGCAGAGTTATGGAAAATTTAAATTGAAGGGAACAATGGGTGGAGCACCAGCTTTTCATGTTACTGGGCTGCTTCCGAGCAGTATCTCAAGTTCCGTGACAGACGGCACTAGGGTTTGGCAGATGGTCCCAGGCAGGCTGCCAGGAGTGTGGGCCGTGGTGGCACTGGCTGTGTGACCTGGGCAAGTCCCTCACCTCCCCAGGCCTCGGATCCCACGCTGGACGAGGGTCCCTCCCAGCACCCAGGGCCCGTTCCTTGGTGTGCTGGCTCTGGTCCCTGTGCATGAGCTCAGTGCTCCCCCAGGGATGGGCACCACTGGTGGGAATTCTTAACTGAAGCTGCCGCTCACAGGGTGAGCAACACCCCCTGGAAAGAAGCCAGGTTAGGGCTTGTGAAGCATAATCCCCTGGCTGAGTCCCCCCCCTTCCCCCTTTCCCACCCAGCAAGGCTTCCCCTCCTGCCTCTGTGGCCCGAGGCCTGCTAATGTCCTTTCTTTCACCAGCACAGCCCGTTAGGAATTTAAAACAACACAGATCAGAAGATTTCACCTAAAAGTAAGACTTTTCAGCTCCTCTTAGCAGGTAGGAAGACTGGCTCTGTTGGTGCTGAGTTGGTGCCACCTTCTTTGCCACAGACCCCACCACTCCCTCTTGCCTCAGGTTCCCACGAACTTCACCCATTTTGTTGCCTGTCAGGCCTTTGCAGGCAGAGTTTGTGATCTACACACACACACACACACACACACACACACACACACACGAGCTTAAGGATGAATGGGCTGCTCCCGCAGAGATGCCAGAGGGGCTGGACCCCCAGCTACAGGCTGTCACTGCAGGTGGGCTGTGATCCCTGCTCAAAGCCTCCAATGGCTCCCAACTGCCCACAGTGGGGAGAGCAAACTCCTTAGCACGGCTCACGACCTCTCCAGGTCCTGTCCCACCTCCTGCCACTCAACACTGAGTGACGGGCAGACTCTCAAGCCCACCATGCTCTGTGTTCAGGCCTTCCCTATGCTGATCCCTCTGCCTGGGCCCCCTCACCCTCCCTGCTTTGTGCCTGACTAGCGCCTACACTTCCTTAGGACCAGCCCGAAGCCTCTCCTGTATTCCCAGGCTGGGCCAGGCCCTCGCCTCTGTGCTTCCAGAGGAAGGAGCCACTCCACGGGGCACATGCTGGTCCCTCGTCCTCTCTGACTGGCCTAGACCTGTCTGCACACAAGTGTGCGTGCAGCGCCTGCCTCCACTGGTGGTCGGGCAGAAAGGGGGCCAGGTTAGAGCTGACGTGCAGAAAAGTGTCTCCAGCAGCACGGAGCCTGGGTGGTGGGGACGGGGAGGGAAGCCGAGGCCCGCGCAGGACTATTGCAGGAGCTCAGTGATGGGGTGGCGCCTGGGGCCCAGGCTGTGACAGATGGGTTCAGGAAGTCAGTGATGGGTCCAGGTAAGGCAGGGGGTGGCATCCCTGACTCCATCCCTTAGGGCGGGACGCACCCCTCTGCCTTCTCCACCAGGCCCCGTCCCTCCCCGCCCGCCCCGGCCAAGGAGCCAGGCTCGGCCATCGCTACCTGGCTGGTGCGGGTGATGCAGCGGCGGATGAGGTCCCTGATGTTGCTGTGCTTGTCCGTCTGGAAGTACACGGTGGTGCTGGACCGTTCCTTCAGGTAGGGCTTCTCCGCCGAGGCCCAGGTGTGCAGCAGGGCCGGCTCACTGTCCTCCGAGGCCACAGGGTAGTAGGTCCCTGACTGCAGGGAGCAGGAGTCCAGGCCCTTGGTCCCGGCCTCGGCCCCTCCCAGGGTGTCTGGGGTACAAGGGGGCTCCTTGGCCTGGGCCTGGATATACTGGGTCTCCGCGGAGGACAAGAAGTCCACCTCACCTTCCTGGCTGAGCACCTGCCGGTAGGCCTCGGGCCCGCCATCCAGGAGGGCATCTGTGGCCAGCCGGGCGCTCTCGTGGTCGCTGAAGTCGGCCCTGGCCAGCCGGACCCACTGGCTCTTGACATCCTCCAGGCGTCTCCGGATCTTGCCCACATGCCTTGCCCGGCTCATGCTGCCCCGACCCTGGTGGTGGCTGGGAAGCGGCACTCCAGCTGTTCCTGATGTCCACGGCGGGGAGTGGAGCTCCTAACACCCAGTTCCCGGGACTGCTGTGCGCCAGGGTCCGGGCTGCCTGCCGCTGTTCTGAGCAATGCTCACCTGCAGAGCTCACCAGCTGCGCGGGCGGGGCTCATCTCTCAGCGACACCTGCCCCGCCCGCCCGCCAGCCAGGGGCGCTGCTCCATCATGCCCTGGCACTCAGCCTGGGAGACTCCCTCCTCCCAGCGCAGCGGCAGCCACGGTGAGCCGGTGAGCCGGTTTCCCGCTTGCTTGTTGCACAATCTCCCCGAGACCCTCGGGTCCTGTTACAAAGCCGGGAGCCTCTCCCAGCCCATCACCTCTGCGGGCCCCTACTGTGCTCCTCAGTTCAACACCCAGGATTCAAAGACCAGGATCTCCCGGTGGGACACATGCTGCCCCCCAGACCCGCCTTCCCACCGGGTGAGCAGGGAAGCTGGGCACATGCCAGTGCTCCCCCTCTCTCCTGGTGACACCCCAGCTCCCAGTCCTCCCATTGCTCTGCAAAAGCTCTTCTGCCCAGCTCTCTCCGCATTGTGATTGTCCTGGTCATAGAACACATCTCAGATGATTCCTACCCAAAGGGCGAGAAAGCTGCAGAATTTTCCTTCCAACCTCCACTTGTCAGCGGTCACGGGCTGCTCCCAGGGCCACACTAGTCCCCACCGCTGGCTGCCCTGTGTGCTCGCCAGCACAGCTGTGGCGCCAGAGAAGGCCTTCAGGCAGGCACAAGTGCGCACAGGAGGAGACTGGGAGCAGCGAGCGCCAATGGGGTGCCAGCAGGGCACTGCCAATATCTGCCAAGAGAACTGTGCCAGAAGCCCAGGATGGCGTGGCCTTCAATCAACTAGTACAGCAGGAGCCAGAGGCCCCTCGGTGGCAGGGCTACTCTTTTGAGGAAACTTGCTAGAAGCATCTGTAACTCCTCAGAGCTGTGGTCCAAGTGGCTCAGTCCAGTGGTAGAGCAGCATTTTCAAAAGCACGGCCCAAAGAAGAGAAAAGGAATTTTAAAAGAAGTTTTTCTCCTCTTTTGAAGGATATTTGAAGGAATTCAACTCACAACCCTGAGTAACCCTTCCTTTATTCCATTTTACCTCCTCATCAATTCCTGGAACCTTGAAGAGGACAGACCTCATCAGCTTTCTCCCCCTGGGGCCTCCTCAGTGCCATGCCAAGACTCTGGTTGGGTCCTTTGGAATAGACAGCAAATACACTCTCTGTGCTGTCACACCCAATCCCCCGACTCCTGTGCTCCTGGCAGACATTACTAGTCAATCACAGAACTCTTTCCTTGGGAGCTGGGAACTACCCCCTCACTGCTCCTTAGAGAACTCAAATTGGAGTCCTCACCTGGAAGGAATCTTGGATGTGCTTCATTTCTTCTTCTTCTTTTTTTAAATCCTCCCCCAAGGATCTTTTTTCCATTGATTTTTAGAGAGAGTGGAAGAGAGAGGGAAAGACAGAAATATTGATGTGAGAGAAACACATCAATTGGTTGCCTCCTGCATGTGCCCTGACCACGGCCTGGGCCAGGGAGGAGCCTGCAACCCCACCAAGGTACCTGTCCTTGACCAGAATCGAACCCTGGACCCTTCGGTCCACAGGCTGACGCTCTATCCACTGAGCCAAACCAGCTAGGGCTTGGATGTACTTCAAGTGCTCCAGCTTACTGATAGGTAAACTGCAGCCCACACTGGTCACACAGCTGGCCAGTGATTGTCACCATTGTTGTCCCCATCTCCTCCCCTCTGCAGCCCCAGCCCTGTGAAGTGCCATCATCCTTGCTGGTCCACTGGCTGGAATAAACCCCCCACCTGGGGTTGCATTTCTGGACCCGGAAGGCTGGCCAGCTGTGGAGACACACCTTCCTACACGGAGACATCCTTATCAAAGAGCCGCCTGTTCAGCAACTGAGGATTGCGAAAGGCCTACTTCTCTGTCCTGTGGCCTGAGGACATCTGACAACGAGGGAAAGAATGAAAAGCCGATGAGAAGCCAGGCTCCTATGAGTGGCTTCCGGGCTTCCTTTATTAGGACAATGGTTCTCAATGGGGCGGGGATTTGGACCCTCCCACCCAGGGGGCATCTGGCAATGTCTGGAGACATCTTTGGTTGTGGCAACTTGGGGGTGGGGCGATGCTGCTGACAGCTGACAACAAGAGCTCTCTGGCCCAAGGTCAATAGTGTTGAGGCCGAGGAACCCTGGAGGAACCCTGGCGTAGGGGACAACTGACCCTCACCCCTGTGGGAGGTGCGTCCAGCCCCTGCCTTTATCAGCCCCTCCCCTCATCAGGAAATCTGTGCCTCCACCTAGACAACTTCTTCGAATCTTTCTCAGCGTTCAAGGTCTGTCTTGATTCCCACCTATGCAAGGGGGCCTTTCTTGACAAGCCCCAAGCAGCTGGACTTGCTCCTCCTCTGCGCCCGAAGGGGCTGGTAGCACTCATCTCGGTCAGTCTCGCGCTAGTTATGGGTGCACGGCCTCCTCGCCCTGCGTTTCATTCCCAGCGTGCACAGCAGCCAAAAGCGTCCGTGCCTTCGGAATCGGCACAGCCAGGTTCATTGTGCCGATGATACTAGGTGACCTTGGGTAGCTAAGCTCACGGAGCTTCGCTTTTCTCTGTCCATATGGTCACAGCTAACATTTATGGAATACGTCCAGTGTACCAGGTGCTCTTCTAAGTGCCGTGCGTGTGTTAACTCACTCGATCCTCCTAGCAGCCCTAGGAGTCAGTGCTATTCCCATCTCTCATGGATGAAGGAAACTGAAACACAGAGGTTACCTACCGAGCTTGCCCAAGGTCACCTGGCCTGGAAGTGCAGTGCCAGGCGCCACATGTGAGTGGTCTGGTCCCAGGGTCCACCTGTTAACCACTGGACCTTCTGCCTCTTTCACGGGATGAACCCTAAAGGGCATGAGACCTACGGGAGAAGGCCTTGCCCCATTTCTGCTCCACTCTTTTTATTTGTAATATATTTTTATTGATTTCAGAGAGGAAGGGAGAGGGAGAGAGAAAGAAACATCAATGATGAGAGAATCATTGATCAGCTGCCTCCTGCACGCCCCCTACTGGGGATCGAGCCCGCAACCCAGGCATGCGCCCTCGACTGGAATCGAACCTGGGACCCTTCAGTCCTCAGGCTGACACTCTATCCACTGCTCCACTCTTTAGCCTAAGACAGCACAATATTTTCCTGAGCCTTTTACATAGTTGATCTAGTTGAAACTTTACAACTGAGAAGCCTGTCAGACCCCACCCTAATCAAGCGATCACAGTGGTCCTTCTCAATAATGGGACAAGTAGGACCAAAGCTTGAGCCACCTGACAGGATGCGGTGAGAAGAGCACGCCATCACTTCTGGGATATTCCTGCCAAAGGTGCACAACCTGGATTTTTACTGTTTTGTTTTTTTAAATATTTTTTTAAATTTTAAAAATTTATTTCAGAGAGGAAGGGAGAAGAAAAGAGAGATAGAAACATCAATGATGAGAGAGAATTATTGACTGGCTGCCTCGCACGCTCCACCCTGGGGGTCAAGCCTGCAACCTGAGTATGTGCCCTGACTGGGAATTGAAGCAGTGATCTCCTGGTTTATAGGTTGACGCTCAACCACTGAGCCACGCCAGCTGGGCATTGACTGTTTCTTTAAAGTGTTTTTCAAGTGACCCCAGAAGGAGGAGCCAATCAGGCCAATCCAGATTATGAGATGTTCTAGGGGAGAGGACAGCACTGGGGACCAGGGAGGGAGTGGATAGTCACCTTACGTACACACTGCATCCTATCAGCTCTGCAACGTGTTTGTAGGTGAGGAAACTGAGGCAGAGGGAGGTGAAATACAATCCTCTGGGACCCAATAGCAGAGCCTGGTTTGGATTTGCCTCCAAAGCCTTCACTTCCATCTGCTGGTTTAAGTGGGAATCTCCTCCTTTAGACTATGAGCAATTTGGCATACGGGGTAGGAGGTCAGGCAAGTCATGACTTAGCTTTTGGCACCACCACCCCAGTGCCTGGCCCAATTTGGAACTGGCAGGTAGTAGGCATTCAATCAATGCTTGTTGGGTGAAGAGATGGGGCAGAGGCCAGCTAACCCAGGTAGAATGTACACACATGGGATTCCAGAGGGTGTCTGGGGGCAGCCACACTGAGAGCCTGGGCTGTGGGCCCAGGGGCCTGGAGGAGCAGGGTGCCTCTTTGGCCTTATGGGGCAGCTGTCACCCTTTCCCTACCACTGCCCCATCAAGGCCTACAGCGGCATGAAAATGGTATAGACTCATTACCCAGTGACCTGAGACATGCGATTAGGTTGGAAATTAGTTGGCATAATTCACTAGATGGGTAAATAGCTCGCTGTCAACACTGATCAGTCCATTCTGCATATAATCAGCTCAGCACAGCAGGCCAGGAGCCCCAGCAGCGTTCCCTCGGCGGTCTTCAGCGGCTCATCCTTGGCACCCAGCAAAACCACAGCTTACTCACAGGGCCCACGCTGCAAAGCCCCTTTGCTCTCTCAAGCTCCCTACTTTCTTATTTTTAGTTTTATTTATTGATGAGAGAGAGAGAGAAAGGGGGGGGGGGGATGGAAGGGAGAAAAAAACATTGATTTATTGTTCTATTTATTCATTCATTACTTCTTGTATGTGCCCTGAGCAGGGATTAAGCCTGCACCCTTGGCATACTGGGATGATGCTCTAACCAACTGAGCTACTAGGCTAGGGCACCAAGTTATCTACTTTTGAGTTCCTAGTCCATTGTTCTCGATTTCTGATGCATGAAAACCATGGCAGCTCCATTTTTGGCCAGCAAATTTGCAGAAGCTTTAAAAAATTACAATGAAAATTAAGGTATAACTTAGGTGCAGTGAAGTTTACCCGTGTTAGTGTACAGCTCTATGAGTTTTGTCGAAATGAATACAGTCATGATCAAGATACAGAGTATTTCCAGAATTGCAAAAATTTCTGGCCCCTTCTGGAGCTTCCCCTACCCCCCACCCCCTGGCAACCACTGATCTGTTATTTCTCCCTGAAGTTTGCCATTCCCGATGTCCTAGAATGGAATCATGTAGTGATTTTGAGCCTGGCTTCTCTCACTCAGCATATGCGCCTGGGGTTCATCCATATGGTGGTTGTGTGTCAATGGGCAGCTGCTTTTCATTGCCGAGGAGTATTTTATTGCAGGGATGTACCACAGTTTGTTTATCCATTTCCCAGCGGAAGGACACTGAGTTGTTTCTGGTTTGGGGTACCTATAATAATAAAAGTATAATATGCTAATTAGACCGACATCCTTCTGGATGACCTCCCGGATGAAGCTGGGGTTGTGAGGGAAGCCGGATCCCGGGTGCCAGAGGGAAGCTGGTGCTGGCAGCTGGGGGAAGGAGGTCTACTGTTGCGTGAATTTCGTGCATTGGGCCTCTAGTTTATGAATAAAGCCACTGTAGATATTAATGTATAGGTTTTTGTATGAACTTAAGTTCTCATTTCACTTAGATAAATACCTAGGAGTGAGATTGCTGGGTTTTATGATAGGTGTATAGATAACGTGTTTAAAATTTTTGGAGCTGGCAGGTAGTAGGCATTCAATCAATGCTTGTTGGGTGAAGAGTATGGAGCTACTGGGAGTTTACAGGTTGACGGACACCCCGGGAGGGGCTGAGGCCGGGACCAATCAGAGTGACTGGTTGGTCCCTGACCAGAATCGAGCCCCGTGTGGGCCCCGTGTGGGGAGGGAGGGAGTCACCTGTGGTGCTTGGGAGGCGACACAGGTTCCCAGGCCTGGCCCCTTCCCCACCCGACTTGGTTGGGGTGGTGGTGCCAAAAGCTCTGATTAGTGACACACACTAATTAGGGCCACACACACACAAAAAAAACACACCAAAAAAACAATGGCCCCGATTTTTCCAATCGATTTCAGAGAGGAAGGAAGGAGAGATAGAAACCTCAATAATGAGAATCACTGATCACCTGCCTCCTGCATGCCCCCTACTGCGGACCATGTGTCCCTGACCAGAATCGAGCCTGAGATCCTTCAGTCTGCAGGCTCTGATCCAAGGATGGATCTCAGTCAGTGCATCCTTGTCAGTGCATATATTTAAAAATGATAATGTGCATTGCCGGTGACAGCAGGGCCCGCTTGCATAATTTGTGGGGCCCAGTGCAAAATGAAAACGTGGGGTCCCTTGTTCAAAACAAAAGGAAAAAAAGTGCCAGTAATGGTATTAAGACACAAAGCTTTTTCTTTTCTGCTGCAGTCTTTTCGTTGATTTCTCATGGTGTTTTTTAAATTTGCCATTTAATGTCTTAAGTAAAAAAAAAAAAAGTAAAGTTCAAAATTATGAGCATGAATTTCACCAGCCATCTTTATATTGTGCAATGCCATTTTAAATGCAGATATGAGAGCATTGAACTTGTAGGCAGAATTGCTGAAATGACACACTTTGTACGTACTTTGTTTACGCACGCGTTTGTGTTGCGTTCTTACCAGAAAGTGGAAATGCCCCCCAAAACTAAGTCAATGGTTTTGTTCCACTTCTTGACATGTGCACGTTCTACCAACACTGTCTCCCTGTGGCTCACTGACGAGCACCCCTCCTGCTCTAGGGACCGAAAGGTTGTGAGGGTGAATCAGTTCAGTGTGGCCACTTCCTGCTTCCCTTCACGGAGCAAGGACCTGCTCTGACCTGGGCCAGTTGCTCAGTTGGTTGGAGCATCGTCCTTTACACCAAAAATTTGCAGGTTCGATTCTCACTCAGGGCTCATACCGAGGTTGTGGGTTTAATCCCCAGTTGAGGCGCCTGTGGGAGGCAACCGATTGATGTTTCTTTCTCACCTCCCCCCCTTCCTTTCCCTGGCTCTCTCCAACCCCCCTTCCTCTCTCTCTAATCAGGGCCAAACTTATGAATAGAAAAAGACCCACAGACTCAAGATAGCAGACTTTATAGCATTCATTTATTCCACAAACACTTACGGAGTGCCTCCTATGCACATATGTACGAGGCGCTGGAGGGACCCTGATCCCCCAGTAAATGCCACTTTGTAACTAAATTTTTCCCTTTAGCCACCAGACTGTCACCTAAACTAGCTGAAGCCTCTAAACCAGCGGTTCTCAACCTGTGGGTCGCGACCCCTTTGGCGGTCGAACAACCCTTTCACAGGGGTCGCCTAAGACCATCCTGTATATCAGATATTTACATTACAATTCATAGCAGTAGTAACATTACAGTTATGAAGTAGCAATGAAAATAATTTTAAGGTTGGGTCACAACATGAGGAACTGTATTTAAAGGGCCAGAAGGTTGAGAACCACTGCTCTAAACCTTAATTATGAGCCAGATGATGCAACTTTGCCACAATGTGGTTGTGCAATTTCAGGCATAAACGCTATGTTTGAAGTACAGGTGCGGGAGTAGATTTTAGTGATAAAATTCGAAAGGATGCATGTGTCAGCAGCCCAGCCCCCGGATGCCTGACTTCCACAGGTAAGAACCATGATGCCCATTAGCCCTGTGAGGAGGGGGGCCTCATGGCTGTGTCTCACACAGCCTGGGGGGCCAGGGCACACACTGATGCCACCTGCCACTGATACGACCCCTGTTGGAACTGCAGGCAAAACCACTTCCTGTTCCAGGCCTGAACCTGGCAGGGGCAGGCCCGCTCCTTGGGCCCCAGGGCTGCTGGGACCACACCCACCACCACCTGTGTCACCTGTCAGAGGGGACAGAGTGGGAAGGCCTGCGAGGTGAGCGCTGTGACTCTTTCATCCCCTCTGGTTAGGGGGCCTCGCCGCCCTCCCACCTGTATGTGGAGCGTGGGTGTGGACCTTGAGGCCCACTCCTGGCCAGTTCAGGGAAAGGCCCACTTGGTTCCTGAAATCGGAGCCTGTGTATCTTTGGAACTAGGGCATGGGACTTGGATCAGACTAAAAGTTGGGGATATAGTGATGAGCCAACTGCAGTCCCCACCCTCCAAGAAAGACAAGCAATTAGGGTAGAGCTGAGTGCATTTCCTCCATCATCAAATGCTCAGGGCCCACCGCGGGCCATGCACGGCCGACAGTGTGGCCTGTGCTGTGGTGGTGCCTACAGTCCAGTGGGAAAGGCAGCAAATGAGAAGTCATGACATTGAACTTGGGTGAGCATTAAGGTCAGGGGAGCAAGAGCCATGAGAATACAGAGCAGGGACGCTGACCTAGCCCAGGGGTCAGGAGGCCTCTCTGAGGTCATGACAGGTCGGCACAGCAGGAATTCGCTGGGGGAGGTGGGAGGGAATGGGTGCCCCAGGAGTGTAGAGGTTGTGTGTGGGGTTCTGAGGGGTGGGAAGAGTGACCTCAAGAGGTCAGATGTCAGGGGGCACAGGAGGACTTTGGCCTTTATCTCAGCGATGGTGGGAACTACTGAAGCTGTTACACAGCACCCAGACCGGCCTGATGAGCGTCTGTGATGGCTCCCTCTGGCCGCAGGGTGGGGAAGAACAGAGCCCGTTGAAGAACATCCCAGTTGTCAGGGTGAGCCCTTCCTTCTCAGAGCTCCACTGGTACGATTCTGCGCAACGACACTCAGAAGCTTCCAGCAACAACAGGCAGACTCACACGTCCACATATCCAGTCCAAGTGGAGCGGGCAGGCTGGCCTTCCGCTGCCCTGGACGGGTGACAAGGAATCACTGGCTGCTTCCCATGGGGCGTGTCTGAGGGAAGTCTCCTCCCTGCAGTCGGCCTCTCTGAGCCTCCCTGGACTTGCCCAGCTGGCTGCGCCCTGGCTTCTGGCTTGTCACAGCCAGAATAATGAGATGAGACATGTGGGCCCGCAGCCAAGTCCTTCCACATCACCAAGTCAGGTGGGGAAGGGGCCAGGCCTGGGAACCTGTGTCGCCTCCCAAGCACCACAGGTGACTCCCTCCCCACACGGGGCCCTGCTCCCTGGCCTGCTTCCTTCCCTGGGAACTGTGTCACTCACCCAGCCTCTTGACCTACTCTACACTTTTTATTATTTTTATTTTTTAATATATTTTTTCTTGATTTCAGAGAGGAAGGGAGAGGGAGAGAGAGATAGAAACATCAATGATGAGAGGGAATCATTGATCAGCTGTCTCCTGCACGCCCCGCACTGGGGATCGAGCCTGCAACCCGGACATGTGCCCTGATCGGGAATTGAACTGTGACCTCCTGGTCCATAGGTTGGTGCTCAACCACTGAGCCATGCTGGCCGGGCTCCATGGGCTATTTAGACTTCATTGGATGCATGTTAAAAATCATATATGCAGTTTTATTTATTTATTTAAATCAGCATATATGTATTAGAAATTAAATCCTTTGTAACTGTTTGCGCTTATGAGAAAGTTGAGATATCCACTGAACATCATGCAAGGACATGCTTAGATATTTCTCAAAGTTATTTGAAGGCGTGCAGAAGTGAGGAAACACTGTCAGGAGCTGCTGCTGAGGGTGAGATGCAGCACAGTCGTCTGACTTAGGATGGAATCCTGCCTCCCCTGTTACCAGAGCTTTGAACGTGGGCAGGTACTGCTTGTCCTTGGGTTTGCATGTCTGTAAATGAGGGGCAATTGTAATAGTGATCCCTGCCCTAACCGGTTTGGCTCAGTGGATAGAGCATCGGCCTGCGGACTCAAGGGTCCCAGGTTCGATTCCGGTCAAGGGCATGTACCTTGGTTGTGGGCACGTCCCCAGTAGGGGATGTGCAAGAGGCAGCTGATTGATGTTTCTCTCTCATCAATGTTTCTAATTCTCCTTCTCCCTTCCTCTCTGTAAAAAATCAATAAAATATATTAAAAAAAAATACTGATCCCTTCTGGTTGTTCTGGAAGTAACTGAGCTGGAGGAAGTAGTGGCTTTATCTGCCCGCCCAGAAGGAGGGCAACAGCAAAAAAGGAAGTAGGAAGTAGGAAGTAGTGATCAGGGCTGGCACAGGAAGGAACCATCCATTTAGCTGAAGAAAGGCAAGGGGGAACCCAGTCACGAAAACACAGCCTGGCTCTCACAACCACATCAAAATTACAACTAAACTACAGAACAACCATCATCCAGAACTGCCTGAAATCTCACTGAAGAGAAGTCCTACAACTAGAGATTTAAAGAAGAAGCCACATTGAGCCTGGTATGTGGGGCCCAGACATGGAACGGGCTGAAAATTGGGAGGGATATCTCGGCCGTCCCAGCCTCACACCAGGCCTTCTACCCCAGGGTTCCAGGGCTGGAAGAGAAATCCCCATAACTTCCAGCTGTAGAATGAGTGGGGATTGAGGCCAAAGGGAGGGAGGGCTCCTGGAGTCCCAGCAGGGCCTGGGCACTCATTCAGATTCACTGCCTCTGAGTCCATTGCTGAGGCAGCTGCTTGAAAGAAACTGGAAATGGAATTGTTTGTTTTGTTGTTTTGTTAATCCTCTCCTGAGGATATTTCTACTGCTTTTCAGAGAGAATGGAAAAGAGGGAGGAAGGGAGAAGGGGGAGAGAAAGAGAGAGAGAGAGAGAGAGAGAGAGGAGAGAGACATCAACTGGTTGCCTCCCACATGTGCCCCAACTAGGGGCAGGGAAGTGAAACCATTCAGTGCAGGGAAGTGAAACCTTTTAGTGCATGGGCCGAAGCTCTTACCCTGAGCATCATAGGCAAGGGCGGGGCCATTGTTTTTTTGGTGTGTTTTGTGTGTGTGTGTGTGTGTGTGTGTGTGTGTGTGTGGTTTTTTTTTTTTTTTTTATGAGCCCTTCTCCAAAGAGCCTACAGGCAAGGGCCATATCTGAGTCCCTGCCCCATCCAACTGGCTTTTAATATGATGGTCTGTCTTGGCTCATGCTTCAGACTTTTCTAAAATCACTCAAATAAGCAGCATCTAGCCTCAGCATGCAGTACCTCTCACAAAGTGGCCCCAGGCTCAGCACTAGCAGCATCTGGCCTTGGTTCACAGCTTGGCGTCTCCTGGGCATCTCCAAGCCCAGCACAAGTAGTAGCCTGTGCAGATTGCTTTGTAACTTAAGCCCAGTAGCCCTGGGCAGAACACAGGTAGTGGTTGACCTGGGCCAGCACCTCCTAGGAGGCCCCAGAGCCAGCACACCTGGTGGACAGCTTCAGACCAGGTTGAAGCACCACCAACTTCCTCCACAGGGGCCACACTCAAGGGGTGGACTCAGCAGGCACCACTGCCCCACTGAGGTAAGTCCAGCTCTGTGGGGTACGCTCTTGAACAGTTGACCTTCCACAGTGGTTGGTGCTTGCAGCTGATTGACCTGGGGGTAAATAACTCCCATTGAGGTGCCTACAGCAATCGAGGCTCAACTACAGTAGGAGGGTGTACAGAGCACATGATGGTGTAAGTAGGGGGCACAACTGGAGTGCCCAGCTTAGGTGGTCAGGGAGGCTGTGCCACTGGACCCTACAGGACACCTACTATATTAGGCCACTCTACCAAGCCCAGGGCACATAGCAGCTCTACCTAGTACACAGAAGCAGACACAGGGAAGATGCCAAAGAGGGGGAGACAAATAAACATGTCCCAAAGGAAAGAACAGAACAAAAGTCCAGAAAAAGAACTAAACAAAATGGAGACAAGCAATCTAATAGATGCTTAGTTCCAAACACTGTTTATAATGATGGTACTCAGTGAACTTAGGGGAACAATAGTTGAACTTAAAATTTAACAGCATAAAAAAGGACATGGAGCCCTGGCCAAAGTGGCTCAGTTGTCTGGAGCATTGTCCCATCTCCAAAGGGTCACTAGTTCGATTCCCAGTTAGGGCACATACCCAGGTTGTTGGATGGAACACTGGTTGAGAGCATATGGGAGGGAACCAATGTTTCTCATATTGATGTTTCTATCTCTATCTCTCTCTGCCTCTCCCTTCCTTTTAGTCTAGAATCAATAAAAAATATATCCTCAGGTGAGGATTGAAAAAAGATATGGAAACCATAAAATGGGACGTGGAGACCATAAAAGGGTACATGGAAACCATAAAAAAGTACATAGAAACCATGAAAGGGGACATGGAAATCATGAAAAAAGACATGAAAACCATGAAAAGGGATGTGGAAACCATAGAAGGGGACGTGGAAACCGTAAAAAAGGACACGGAAACCATGAAAGGGGACATGAAAACTATAAAATGGGACGTGGAAACCATAGAAGGGAACGTGAAAACCATGAAAGGGGACGTGGAAACCATAGAATGGGACGTGAAAACCATAAAAAAAGACATGGAAACCATGAAAGGGGACATGAAAACCATGAAATGGGACGTGGAAACCATGAAAAAGGACACGGAAACCATGAAAGGGGACGTGGAAACCATAAAATGGGACGTGGAAACCATAGAAGGGGATGTGAAAACCATAAAAAAGGACACGGAAACCATGAAAGGGGACATGAAAGCCATAAAATGGGACGTGGAAACCATGAAAAAGGACACGGAAACCGTGAAAGGGGACGTGGAAACCGTGAAAGGGGACGTGGAAACCATGAAAGGGGACATGAAAGCCATAAAATGGGACGTGGAAACCATGAAAAAGGACACGGAAACCATGAAAGGGGACGTGGAAACCATAAAATGGGACACAGAAACCATGAAAGGGGACACGGAAACCATAAAATGGGACGTGGAAACCATGAAAAAGGACACGGAAACCATGAAAGGGGACGTGGAAACCATAAAATGGGACACAGAAACCATGAAAGGGGACGTGGAAACCATAAAATGGGACACAGAAACCATGAAAGGGGACACGGAAACCATAAAATGGGACGTGGAAACCATGAAAAAGGACACGGAAACCATGAAAGGGAACAGGGAAACCGTAAAATGGGACAGGGAAACCATAAAAGGGGACGTGGAAACCATAACAGAGGACATGGAAATCATAAAAGAAGACAAGGAAACCATAAAAAAGGACACAGAAACCGTAAAAAAGAACCAGTTCTCAGTGACCCCTGGTCAGGGCCTGCCCCGCATGGCACAGCCTGGGTCACCATCCATGGTGGGCATGGTATTCCAAGGTGAGGAGAGTGGCCCTTCACCAGCCCAGCTAGGGGTCTTGGTCCTCAGTGAGCAGCAGCCAATCTCCAAAAAATCCCTGGCCTGGAGCGGGGTCCTCGAGTGGAAGGAGAAGTTCAAACCAGGCACCAACATCCCGCTGATGCGGTCACTGCCTTGCCAGGTCTACGTGGATCATGGTGAGAACCTGAAAACAGACCTGTGGCCTCAGAAGCTGATCATGAACTTGTTCCCCTCGCAGCTGCTGATCCCACTGGGCCATTATATCCGGAACTCAAGGAGGGTCCAGTTCTCCTTCACCAACCTGGACCTGGAGTCCCACAAAAGCCTCTACCGCATGATAGGCAACGGCTGTGGGGGCTTTGTGCACTTTCTCTTCATGGATGACAGCAAGTTGCGCATATATATGCTCCTGTTGTCCCGCAAGAAGAAGACCTTCATGGGCCTCATTCCCTATGACCAGAAGGGCTTCCTCAACAGAATGGGGCAGATTGTACGGCAGGAGCTCAAGAAAGGTGAGTTGGGGGCATAGCAGGCACTGCCCGGGCTGAGCCCCCTTCTGGAGGACCAGGCTAGTTCCTCACAGAACCTGCTCTAGCTCCGCCAACCACAGTCTGAGCCTCAGGGCACTGTGGAGGCCGCTGCAGCCTCGGGGCAGCCTCAGCCCAAGCGTGTTGCCCAGGTTCCCCCCAGGTACCGCCCAAGGCCCTCCAAGGACAGCTCCCAGCCTGCCCCTTCTGCACCTATCCTTGGGGCCAACTGTGGAGTCTTCTCCTCGACCCGCTCCTGACCCAGTGCGCCCCCCTTTCGTCCGTGTCCAGCCCTCCCCCACCCCCCCACCCCCCCCCCCCCCCCCCCCGGCCAAGCAGGCTTCCCTCATTGGCTCCAACCTCCAGGGGTCCCTGCATTGTTGACACCACCACACCAGGCCCGGGGCTGCCCTAGCTGGGGCCCCCACTCTTACAACTGCCACCAGCCCAGCCCTGGCCAGCACAGCTTCCCCCGGGGGCTCCACTGCCAGGTCACATGCTCCTGAGCTTTGGGTCTGGAACGCACTCATCCTGACTTCCTCTAAATGGAGCAGTGATTGCTGGGAACCTTTGAGGAAAGACAGGCTGTGGGCTGTGGTTAGAGCCCAGGCTGTACACCATCTGGCTGTGATCCCTGCAAGCAGATGGAGACAATGACCCGTGGGCGGGATGGGAGTGGAGGGAGAGGTCAGGGGTGAAAAGAGAAGTCCTGGCTCCGGCAACTGTGAATGCCCCAGCACAGACAAATCCCGCAGCTTCTGGTCTCCACATAGGCACATGGAAAGTTCCCTATGTATGTCCTTTGGGGGTGCAACGGCAAATCTGCCAGAATCTAGGACACATGTTTTCTGGTTTCCTACAGATCGTCAGACTTCCACTGTCAAACAAATGCCCGAGAATGTTCACTACAGTATGTATTCCTAACTGGGGAGAATGAGATGTTCTAAAGAAGACCTGGAGCAGCTTGGGCTGAGATAACAAAGGACTGCACCGAGGACTTCAATAACAGAAATGCATTCTCTCACCACTCTGGAGGCTGGATGCCCAAGATCCAGGTGTTGCAAGGGTTGGGTTCTTCCAAGGCCTCTCTCCTTGGCTTGTAGATGGCCATCGTCTTCCCCTGTTCCTCTGTGTATCTCTGCTGTGGTTACAAAGAACGAGGGGCAAGGGTGGGATGACGGGGACTTTATTTACTTGTGTATGTCTGTATGTGTGGCAGATTGGAATATCCTCAATTCTTCACTCTCTGCCTTGCCCTGGCTTTGAGCCTCTCCCAGTGTGGGCCAAGTATATTTCCCTGCCCCATGGATGTTGAGCTTGGCCAGGTGACTTGGTCTGGCCAATGAATTTAGATGGAGGTAACAGAGTGGAAGCCTTAAATGTGCTTCCTTGGCATAGTTTGGTCTCTTGGGCTGTTGTGACCTTCAGTGAGAAGAATAGACCCTGGGAAATGGCTGGTTGCAGAGAAATGTGAAGCCATGATGAGCAGAGCTGAACCCAACCTCAGCCTAGCGCTAGCTCAGTGACCCACACACCCCTGAGCAAGAAAAATGCATGCTTACCTTGAAAACATGTTGAGTGACATGAGCCAGACACAAAAGGACAAATATTGCGTGCTTCCATTTCTGTGAACTATCTAGATAAGCAATTTCATACCCAGTCTATTAGAGCCCACCAGAGGCTTGGGGATTATTCCATGGTACAGAATTTCTGCTTGGTGGATGAAAAGGTTTGGGAACAGTTACAATAGTTGCACAACACCACAGATGTACTGAATACCACTCAATAGGGCACTTAAAATGGTAAATTTTATTATATATATTTTACCACAATTAAAAAATAATAATACCATAATATACCAAAACCATTGAATTTATACTTCACTTATTTTTTTTAACCAGAATTATCATTTTAATTAGTTTTAACATTGTCTCACCCAAATTCTGGCTAAGAAAAAAATTATTTTTTAAATATATACAGATTTTTTTTTATTGTTGACAGTATTGCAGAAGTCTCCCATTTTCCCTTTACCTGCCTCCACATAGCCCCCACTGCCCCCCACCCCAGGTTTTCACCCCCTATTGTCTGTGTCCATGGGCTACGCATATAAGTATATAAGCTCTTTGGTTTCTCTCTCCTGATCCCTCCACCCCCACAGCAAGGTGTGTCAGTCTGTTCCATGCCTCTGTGCTTCAGGCCATATTTTGTTGGTCAATTCATTTCGTCTATTAGATTCCAAAACTAAGTGAGATAATGTGATATTTGATAACAATTCCAGAAACATTCAATTGAAAGTGAAGCAAGTGCATTCCTGCTTTAAACTGGTAGTATTTAAAAAATCACAAGAAATCTCATTATTTAACATACTTTGTACATTTAAATACATTTCATTTTAAATAAATATGTTTAGCCCTAGCTGGTTGGGCTCAGTCGATAGAGCGTTGGCCTGCGGACTGAAGGTCCTGGGTTCAATTCCGGTCAAGGGCACATGCCAAGTTGTGGCTTGATCCCCAGTGAGGGGGGTGGGGGGTGCAGGAGGCAGCCAATCAATGGTTCTCTCTCATCATTGATGTTTCTATCTCTCCCTCTCCCTTCCTCTCTGAAATCAATAAAAATATATAAAATAAATAAATACGTTTAAAGGTGTACTATAAATTTTAACTATAATAACAAATGGTAATAATAAAGCTTAGATCCAATTTCTTTCAGAAGTATGTAAGAAATTCCCTTTAAAATAGTGTCCCTGGGATTCTCCAGTAAAGAGAACAAATAAAAATGTAGCAATAAGAATGTCAGTTACGCCCAGTTGGTGTTGCTCAGTGGTTGAGTGTTTACTAGGAACCAGGAGGTCACAGTTTGATTCCTGGTCTGGGCATGTGCCCAGGTTATGGTCTTGATCCCCAGTAGGGAATGTGCAGGAGGCAGCTAATCAATGATTCTCTCTCATCATTGATATTTCTAACTTTCCCTTTCCCTTCCTCTCTCTGAAATCAATAAAAATTATATATGTAATTATATATATATAATATATATATATAATATATAATATATATATGTTATATATATATATATTATATATATATATATATAATATATATAAATATTAGAGGCCCGTTGCATGAAGAGATTCATGCAATAGGCCTTCCTTTCCCTGGCTGCCGGCACCAGTTTTCCTCTGGCACCTGGGATCCAGGCCTTCGCTCTGACCACAGCAGAGAAGCCAAGCCTCTTCAGTCTTCAGTTGTCTTCAGTCTTCCCTCTGTGCCTGCGTATGCATATTAACCGCCATCTTTGTTGGGTTAATTTGCAAACTCCTCCTGATCGGCTGGTGGGCATAGCGGAGTGACACCAATTTGCATGTTTCTCTTTTATTAGTGACACCAATTTTATGTTTCTCTTTAATATATATTAAAGAATATCAGTTGTGTGAAAGACAGGAGTTACAGATTTAAAAACAACATCCTATAGGACAGTGGTTCTCAACCTTGGCTGCACATAAGAATCACCTGGGAATCTTTTTTTAAAATTCTGATTTCTGGGCCTCATTCTCCGGAAATTCTGTTTCTTTGTTACTAATGTTGTGGCCTCACCCCATAACAAAGAAACAGAATTTCCGGAGGATGAGGCCCAGAAATCAGGATTTTAAAAAAAGATTCCCAGGTGATTCTGATGTGCAGCCAAGGTTGAGAACCACTGGTGTAGGAGAATATGGATAATACATTTGGTACCTTTACAGGTGTAAAGGTACCTTTTCTAATGTGATTGCTTCATTCATATCACCTATACTCAATAGTCTCTTATAATTCACTGCTGTTTGAAGCAAAATAACTTGTCAAATGGATGAGCCACTTACATCTATTTTTTGTTACTATTTAGTATCCACAAATGGTAAGCCCCTGTTTTGGGGAACACTAACCATCTCTCCTACATTGCTGACCACATGCAATTTAACGGTGAACTTCTACCCACTCTCCGCGGGGTGCAGCGGCCTGGTTAGTGCAGTCATCGACTCACCCTCAGGCACCACTTCTGGCCGTGCAGTCTTCTTCAGATGATCCAGGTTTCACGGAAAGATGCACAGCTGCCTCCCTGGGCACCTGTGTGTACAGGACTCACTTGAGGCCTTTGTGGAATGCAATCTACTCTCACTGCCAGTAGGTATTTGAAGAAATCCTTTAATCCAGTTCTGGCTTGTGGGGAACATGCAGTTCACCCATTTTAAGAGCTTCTCAGAGATGTCATTTTAACTTTTCTTCCCTTTTTAAATTTTAGTTGATAGCCCTAACAGGTTTGGCTTAGTGGATAGAGCGTCAGCCTGCGGACTGAAGGGTCCCAGGTTCGATTCCGGCCAAGGGCATGTACCTTGGTTGCGGGCACATCCCCAGTGGGGAGTATGCAGGAGGCAGCTGACCGATGTTTCTCTCTCATCGATGTTTCTGACTCTCTATCCTTCTCCCTTCCTCTCTGTAAAATATCAATAAAATATATTTTTTTAAAAAAAATAAATTTTAGTTGATATATCTTCATGTAACTTTATGATTTATGGTATAAATGAATAGATGTATCTTGCCCTAAATTCAAGGACAATGTTACCCAAGACAAAACTCTGTTCTATGGAAACAGAGAGACCCTTAGCTCTGTTCTACATAAACGGTACTCCCTGGTGCACAACCCCACGTGCATAGAACATGCAGATTATAATGAATGTGGTACTTTTGTAGTTCAGCTCTGAGTGCAGCCAGCCCTGGCCAAGGAATTTTTATTCTTAAAAGATCTTTAACAATGCCATCCACTTTCTCTGAGATAGGGCTGACATTTTATTATCAAATCTTTTCCTCCCTTTGTACCACATGACATAGTATTAAGTATATATTGCCTGATCCATTAAATATTTCAAAGACATCCATGATTTCTATGATCTAGTAATATCAAATTATACCTGGCAACCAATTTCCTCTCCGCTGGAATAGGTTGAAGCAATTTCTAGAAGAGGAAACAGGTGGCTCTGGTTGGTCCTGATTGGTGTTTGTGGGTCTGGTCAAGTCGATCCACTTCCTTGTGTCTCACTTCTCTGTATATACAGTGGAGACCAAAGTGCCAGACCCAAATCCGCTCAATCTAAGACAATTATGTGAAGCATTCTCTGATCTCTTCCTTAATGTGGACAAGCATAGCTGATTGCCGTGTGTGGTAGGATATTGTTTGCTGTTTTTTCCCAGCATGTTGCTGAGGAAAGGAGAGTTTTCAGTAAGTGGGAGGGTTTTTCTGGTTATGTTATTGGTGAAAGGGGGGTATCCCTCTCCCCACTGGGTGCTGGGGGCCAGAGCCGTACGATATCGAGGGAAGGTGAGTGATTTTTATTTGCATGGAGTTACATCTCTGGGTTTTCAAAGTCCCATTTCCCTTAATCCAGTCCTGGGAGATGTGTAGCTGGGGAGTGAGTAGAGCTAGCAGCAAAACCATTATCCGAAGTTTCCATTCCATGGGGGAATTGAGTCGGGTACAGCATCAGACTAGTTGTAGTCCATTAGTCCATTAATGTAGGAGCGTGAGAGCTCTGCAAGCCAGGACTCAAGAGAGCAAACTCCTTCGTTTAGGAGCTTAAGTATCTCAAATCTTCCCGTGCTTGCAGTGGCCACATCTACCCTGGCCAATGACTGTCCCCAGGGGTGACTGACAGGCCAGTACCTTCCCCATGTCACCCAGACTTTACTGGGCATGGGTCTGTTCTTCCCCCTGTCCAGTCCCTTTCCCCAGCAGCGGACAGACTGGTGACTATAATATTTGGTCTTCCCCTGGCTCCTTTCCAGTTATTCCTCACTAGGTTAAATTGCTGTGGTGTCAGTTAGAGTCTCTGCCTTGCATACATCTGAGCCATGTCTGCTAATATGCAATTAGTGGTGCTAATACGCAATCACTCACCACACAAGCTGCTCAAATATTCAAGAAATGGGGTTTGTGATTATATGATAACATAACATCCTCTTACTGCCCCAGCATATGTTCTAGAATTTCTGTGCTAGTCAGCAGTTATATATCATTTTCACAATTAACCAAAACCAAGAGGGAGTATTTAATTCTTAACCTTGTCCTGTCAAATCACTCCTATTTATTTACTGCTTATCCATTGAATAACTTTTTTAAAAAAATATTTTTTTATTGATTTTGAAAGGAAGAAAGAAAGAGAGATGGAAACATCAATGATGAGAGAGAATCACTGTTTGGCTGCCTCCTGCACAGCCCATACTGGAGATCGAGCCTGCAACCTAGGCATATGCCCTTGACTGGAATTGAACCGGGACCCTTCAGTCTGCAGGCCGACACTCTATCGACTGAGCCAAACCAACAGGGCCATTGAGTAACTTGTTCATGAAGACAGTGTTTTATTTTATTTTTGTTTTGTTAATCCTCACCCGAGGATATTTTTCCATTGATTTTTAGAGAGAGTGGAAGGGAAGGGGAGAGACAGAGAGAGACAAACATCAATGTGAGAGAGACACATCGATTGGTTGCCTCCTGCATGAACACAGACCAGGGCCAGGGATTGAGCCTGCAACCAAGGTATGTGCCCTTGACTGGAATTGAACCTGGAATCCTTCAGTCTGAACATCAACACTCTATCCACTGAGACAAACCAGCTAGGGCAGCGGTTCTGAACCTGTGGGTCGGGACCCCTTTGGCGGTTGAACGACCCTTTCACAGGGGTCGCCTAAGACCATCCTGCATATCAGATATTTACATTATGATTCATAACAGTAGCAACATTACAGTTATGAAGTGACAATGAAAATAATTTTATGGTTGGGTCACAACATGAGGAACTGTATTTAAAGGGCCAGAAGGTTGAGAACTATTGAGGTAGGGCATGAAGGCAGTATTTTAAAAATTAAGAATGCATATACATTAAAGTGATTGAATATGGATTCCAGTGTTCTCCGACAATAGAGTATTCACGTATGACACAGAATGCATCAGCTTTTATTTCAAACTGCGCTTCTCTCAGGGTGGACTAACAGAGTCTGCATTGCACAAGAGAAAGCCTAAACATGTGTCTTACATAACTTGACCAACTTAACTAAAGACCAAACAGACATTTTTAAACAAATAACTGTTTACATGAAAATTGCAAGAATTCAATACCGAGTTAAACCTCTGTGATACAATGAGGTAAATAAACTCTACTTTTAATGTGGCTACCTGCATCTTTATTCTACTGAAGATGCAGCATAAAAAGGAAGTTTGAGACATATATTCTGGACTTCTACATGTTAATCTGAAGGCTACAACCTAGAAATAACAATACAACAGTTAGCCACTGATTTAGAAAGCCAGGGTGAAATGGAACTAGTGAGTCCTGTTCAATCAATCACGAGCTATAACAGGATGCAACACAACACAGTGATGTTTGTATATTTGTCCAGCAGTCCTACCCAGAGGTCCAAGGCAGCTCCAGATCGGCCTGTGCGGGGCTGACACAGTGGACAGATGGATCACGCAGCTCTCCCCATCTGGGCCTACAGGATGTCAGAGTACAGTTACTGAGTTTATGAAGGCAGATGAGTTTCAAATCCAGATGCTTGTACCTGGGTCTGTTTGTGACCACTTTACTCTGTGTTCATCCCCTTAGATGGTCTAGCAACTATTCTAAGCTTAAAACTTCAATTTTTAAGAATTACTGAGAGCCCTGGCTGGTTTGGCTCAGTAGATAGAGCATAGGCCTGTGGACTAAAAGGTCACAGGTTTGATTCTGGCCAAGGGCACATGCCCAGGTTGTGGGCTCGATCCCCCATAGGGGGCGTGCAGGAGGCAGCCGATCAATGATTCTCTCTCATCATTGATGTTTCTCTCTCTCTCGCTCCCTCTCCCTTCCTCTCTGAAATCAATAAAAATATATTTTAAAAAATTACTGAGAATTCATAAAAGAATTTTTGAGTCATAAAAAAAATCAATAAAATGTTTCCAAGAAACCTGAGAAATACTACGATGATTTCCAAGAGGCCCTCTGAGGCCCACTGGCAGAGGACTGTTCAAATGCCACAATGTCCATCATCTGACATGTACTGGAGGTGAAAAACTGCATTTTGAACAATGTATTATTATTGGTCACCAAGGTAGGTTTCTAAATTTACATTTTCTAAACTTATAGTTATGTATTATCCCATTTCCCCTAATAACTTTGAGAGCTAAAGAAGCAATTCTCATTCACCAAAATCAGAGAGGGAGTTTGCATAGCCCCACCCAAGAGAGAGTTTTCCCCTTCCACATATTTTCAAAAATGTATTTTGAACCAAAGTAATTGAGAAATTGATTAATGCCCATTAAATTAAGTAAACAAAACCTGATGGTGACACTAATACTTTTCCTCACACTTAACGCCAAGCCATAGGAAACAAGTATTTGTAGAAATTTCATTCCTGTTTTGAATTCATCCCAAATTAAAAAAAAAACAAACCTTTTTAAAAAAGTAGTCAAAAAAATAAATAAATAAAAATAACAGCTCTATGATATATTAACACAAATAATGTATTTTAATGAAAAATAATAAACTTCCCCCACAAAAAGAAAAAGAAAAAAAGTAGTCAATGACCATGGTCTGGTGAAGGCTCTGCCCTCCTGTCTGAGAGGCACACTGCAGATGGTTGGACAAAGTGTCCATCCTCTCTCCTACTCCACTTTCATCTCCCTTCCGTGGACATGAAATAAAGGTTGCCGGCCCCACTCTCTTGTGATTCCAGAACTAGGTATTGACCAGGTTCACCTAACTACCAGGTGCTGTCTGGGACTAAGGAATAAAGCACGTGGAATCCATAGCTTCCAGTGGAAAGAAATCCATTAGAGAGAAATATAAGGGCAGATTCATTTCAGCTTCCTGGTGGTCCCTAAGCGAAAGAGATGAAGAATATGAGCAAAAATAAAGAATAATTTTGCATTTCTTTTTACCTCATTTGCTCCTCACAGACATTTATGAGGTTGGGACATTATCTATAATAAAAGGGTAATGTGCTAATTAGACTGGACATCCTTCCTGACCAAGCTGGGGCAGAGGGAAGCCAGACCGGTAGGGGTGCCTCGGGGCAGCCGGAGGGGGGAAGCAGCCCATCCGGGGTGCTGGAGGGAAGCCAGCGCACCAGCCGATCTGGGTGCCTGCAGGCAGCCGGTGGAAGGAAGGCCTACTCCTGCACCCATTTTCGTGCATCGGGCCTCTAGTATATTTATAAAGTTCTCAATCCTGAAAAGCAGTACACAAGAAACTGCAATGAACTGGTCCGAGTTTTAGGAGAGGTCCCCGGGGAGAAAGCAGCGTGAGGGAAATGAAGTCCTCTGCAGAAAGAAGCGATAGTTACTGAACAGACGGCGTAGGTAGCAGGTTAGCAGGCTCGCGACCCATTTTAGGACGCCGCGCGCTGGGCAGCTGGTTCCGCCAGGGGGCGCCACAGCCTCGCGCCTGGGCAACTCCGGCTCCCGGCCTGTCCTGAGCCGAGCCCGCGGAGTCTCCCGGAGCCCAAGAGTCCTGGAGCATTTTCAGGTGAGAGTAGGGTGGGGCGGGGCTGGGGGACTGGTAAAGAAAGAAGGGGCTGGATCAGGAAGGGGGATTATTACTAGTCTCAGCCCTGTTGTAGTGTCACAGCCAAGCTCCAGCCTCCTTCCCCATACGCCTCCTCTCTCTCTCTCTTCTCTCTTCTGTTTCCCTCTCTCCCTCTCTCTCCTCTCTCTTTCCCTCTCTCTGTCCCCGAGGCTACCCCGAAAAGGACAAAGGGGCCTCGTCCACCATCACCGCGCACCTGGGAGAGGTGGGCGCGGAGCGCACGCGCCCTGACCCTTTTCTCCTGTTGTTAGAACTTTGGGGCGGATTAGGGGGGATGGGCAGGCTGTTTGCCGCTTGTGCCGAAGCACAGCCAGTCGCTGCTGGAAACCAAAGCGGCGAAGTGCAGAGGCAAGTGCGCAGCCCACGAGCCGCTGCGTCCCCGGACCTCGCCCGGACCTCGCCAGAGGTCGCGCCGCGGGCTCCACCTAGAGCCGGGGTTGCGCACGACGCGGGGGCCCGGAAAGCGAGTTGCGGAACGAGAAGGAAGTTCCCAGCACTTCTTCCTCCCCTCGCTCCCCTCCCCGAACTAGTTCAGGGGGGTGCCCTTCGGCATTAGGAAGCCAGCGTGTGAGTTCTCAGCCGCCGCTGCCCTGACACTGGGTGTGCTTGCTCCAGCATCACCCAGGGGACCAGGCAAGTTCAACTTACGGGCGCGCCTAGGTCCGGGCCCGAGCATCGGCATCTCGCAGGTGTGAAGAGGCGGGGGCTGGAAGGTGGCAGGTCAGGGCCGGCGGTGCCGAGGGGGCGCGCGGGGGAGTCAGGCGGCGGGGCGGCAGGCCAGCAGCTGGCGGAGGCGCCTGCGGAAGCCGGCGTCTAGGGAGGCGTAGAGGAAGGGGTTGAGGCAGCTGTTGGCGTAGCTCAGGCTGGTGATGCCGTAGGAGACCGCGACGACGAGCGGCGTCTGCGGGAGGTCGGTGGTGAGCGCCACCACGGTGCTCAGGTGGTAGGGCGTCCAGCAGAGGAGGCACGCGGCCAGGATCGCCGCCACCAAGAAGAGTGACCCGCCTCTTGGCGCGGCCCAGGGCCTTGGCCTGCCCGTCGAGGCGCATGGCTCGCAGCCGGCACAGCAGGGCGAGGTAGAGGGAGCAGATGGTGGTCACGGGGATGGCGAAGCCCAGCACGAGCGTGTAGAGGCGGCTCGCCCGCCACCAGAAGGCCTCGGGCTGCGGGAAGACCAGCGCGCACTGGCGCCGGCCCTGCTCCTCGTCTGGCGAAGAGCGCGAAGGGCAGCACCACCAGCGTCGCCAGCGCCCACACCGCCAGGCTCACCGCGCGCGCCGCGCCGTACGTGCGCCCCGCCACCCGGCGCGACCCCGCCGTGGCCAGCACCACCCGGTAGCGGTCGGCGCTCATGACGGCGAGGAAGTAGAGGCTGGAGAAGGTGTTGTACTGGTCGATGGCCACGACGAGCTTGCACATGAGCCCCCCGAAGGGCCACCGCCGCAGCAGCAGGTCGGCGATGTTGACGGGCAGGACGAGCGTGAAGAGCTCGTCGGCGACGGCCAGGTTGAGGATGAACAGGTTGGTGACATTCTTGCGGGGCGTCCGCAGCAGCACGTACAGCACCGCCGAGTTGCCCGCCAGCCCCACGGCTCAGATCAGCGCGTAGACCATGGGCACGGCCACGGCCAGCGGCGGCGGCGGGCTCTACGCGTTGGGGCAGCCCAGCGCGAAGCCGGGGGACGACGCGTTGGGGAGCTCCAGCTCCCAGGATGACGCGTTGTGCATCTCGGCGAGGGTAGGGGTGCGGCTGATGCCGTTTGCTCCACCGCCGCCCCGCGGGACTCCAAGCCCTGCTCTGGTCCTTCCGGGGCGGCACCTTCTTAGCCCGCGGTCGCCGCGGACTCCAGGGGCTGCAAAGCCAAATGGAAGCACAGGTGCGGCTCCTGGGCGTGCGGCTTTAGGTTAGAAGTGCGGGGCCGGGGTCGGGGGGCGGCTCCCCAAACCTGCTTGTTCCATGTGATCGCTCTCTGCCACCTGTTGAAATCATAGTCTAATCAGCTGAATACAGGAGAGGAAGTGATAGAGATAGAGCGAAAATAATATTTTCATGGGAAAAATAGAGACCCATCTCCCCTGTTTTGGGACGCCCTGCAGACCCGGGTGAAGTCCGCAATGGCAAGCTTCGGTCCCCCGGTTTCCGGGCGCCTGGGACACAGCAAGCTCAGCCAGTCTCAGCCTCACCTGCGGGTCGCTGTTGTCTGGAGAGGTCAGGAGCGGAGGCCACGGCTGTGCGGAGGCTGCGGGGCCGGCCGCTGAGTGTCAGTCTCCTGGCGCTGCTGGGAGGCGGCAACTCTTCCCGCCGGTGCGCCTGGAAGCTTAGAATTGGCGCAGCCTCAATGCGCTCTGCTGACCCGACCGCCACCCTGCACCCCCGCCTCCTCCATCACCCCCACCTCCTCCATCACCCCCACCACCTCCATCACCCCCACCTCCTCCATCACCCCCACCACCTCCATCACCCCCACCTCCTCCATCACCCCCACCTCCTCCATCACCCCCACCACCTCCATCACCCCCACCTCCTCCATCACCCCCACCTCCTCCATCACCCCCACCACATCCATCACCCCCACCACATCCATCACCGCCACCTCCCCTACCACCCCAAGCCCAAGTGAAACAGCTATGGAATAGAGAAGATTACTAAAAAATCACAGCATTCTTTTCTTTCTTCCAGTAGTGTAATCTCATCCCATTTGAATTGGTAAAAACTCTCCTGTTAAGATTTTAAGAAAGCCATAGTTGGAGTGTTTTGTGAAAGGAGAACAATGCAGTTGATGCTTCCATTCTATTTTTTAAATGTCATACCGCAATTGTAAAATGCAAATTCCCTGTTTTTCTAATACTCTGGTCTTCTCAAAATTACAAGATTGTTAGTGTCAAAGAATGGTCCCCAATTTGAGATATTTTAGGCTTTTCTAGAAATATACGTAAGCAAGGACTTGATTAACAAAGGCAAACTGCTTCTGATAGCCTTGGAGGGTGTGTTTCCTAAAACATTGCAAGTTCAAACACTGCCTGAACCTCCCCCTAAGGCAGCGGTTCTCAACCTGTGGGTCACCAACCTGTGGGTCGAGACCCCTTTGGGGGTCGAACGACCCTTTCACAGGGGTCGCTTAAGACCATCGGAAAACACATATATAATTACATATTGTTTTTGTGATTAATCACTATGCTTTAATTATGTTCAATTTGTAACAATGAAAAGACATCCTGCATATCAGATATTTACATTATGATTCATAACAGTAGCAAAATTACAGTTATGAAGTAGCAACGAAAATAATTTTATGGTTGGGGGTCACCACAACATGAGGAACTGTATTAAAGGGTTGTGGCATGAGGAAGGTTGAGAACCGCTGCCCTAAGAGAACCACCCTGCAGTCTCAGGGGTGTTGCTCAGTGACAGCGCAGGGGCCTGCCTGGGCTCCAACCTCTGACTCAGGAGCTTTGACTTCTTACTCTCTAAGCGGAACTCGCCTAGGCACCTCCCCCTTGGGGACTGAGTGAAATAAACTAAATAATAGTTCTCTCCAATTCCTATTTTCTTCCTCCACCTTTCCTTTGGGAGAGTCAGCAATTAAAACCACAGAATTCTACCCAGTTTCCTTTTATTTTCCTTTCACAAGATCAGGCAAATGCTCCAATATAGTGCATTTTTAGTCATTTATGATGCATTTTTATTTATTTACTAGAGTCCCGGTGCATGAAAATTCATGCACTGGATGGGGTGTCCCTCAGCCCAGACTGCCCCTTCTCACAGTCTGGGAGCCCTCAGGGCGGGAGCACACAGTCTGGGAGCCCTCAGGGCGGGAGCACACAGTCTGGCGATCAGGGGAAGGCGATGCCCCATCACACCTCTGCTGCTGCCACTGCCGGCAGCACAAGCCTCGGGAGGCCCTGGTTACCTGAGCCTCGGGTGGCTCTGGGTGGCTGGGGGGCTGAGGGGACTGTTGAACTCCAGAGGCAGGCGGGGAGCAGCCGAGCCTGCCTGGGGGTGGGCCTGGCCTTGCCATGTGCCTGCTGCCCCGGCGGGGCTGAGTGGACTGGGCACCACCATTTTGTGGCTGTGGGCACCACCATCTTTGAGGGCCTGGCAGCCAATTAGCATATTCCCTCCTAATTGGCTGTGGGCACTGCCCTCTTTGAGGGCAGGGCAGCCAATTAGCATATTCCCTCCTTATTGGCTGTGGGAGCTGCCATCTTTGTGATGGTGTGAGGGTCAATTAGCATACCCCCTCTTTATTAGATAGGGTTTATTTATTTATTTTTAATTAGAAACATCAATGATGAGAGAGAATCATTGATTGGCTGCCTCCTGCGCGCCCTCCACTGGGGATTGAGCTGCAACTGGAGCTTGTGCCCTTGACTGGAATAGAACCTGGGACCCTTCAGTCCGCAGGCCAAGGCTCTATCCCTTGAGCCAAACCAGCTAGGACTATGATGCATTTTTAGAGGAGAGGGTCTGGGCTTCTGACTGGAAGTAGCCAGCAGAAGAAGCCTCTAGGGATGGAAATACAAACTTTCCTTTACCCACTTATGTGCCCCCACCAGGGATTGAACCTGCAACCAGGTATGTGCCCTCATTGGGAATAGAACGGGCAATCTTTTGATGTATGGGACGATGCTCCAACCAATTGAGCCACCTGGTCAGGGCTCCCCTTCACTTTTTGAGGGATGTTTCACTGGATATGAAATTCAAAACTTTCAGTTGTTTTATTGCAACAGTCCTAATATTTTTCTACTTTTTTGCTTCCATTGTTATTTATTGGAGATGTGGTTTTCTGTCTTACTGTAGCTGTTTTGAAAGTAATTTGCCTTTTTTTCTATAATTGTTCTTTTTAAAAGAGTTTATTTTAGAAACATTGAGTGAGAGAGAAACGTCAATCGGTTGCTCCCCTCTCCCCCACCCCATGCATCCCAACCTGGGATCAAACCTGCAACTATGTGCCGTGACTGGGGATTGAACTAGCTACCTTTCTGTGTATCGGAGGATGCTCTAACCAACTGAGCCACACCAGGGCTGTAATTGTTCTTTAATCATGTTTTTGACTGTGTCTTTTAGAAGCTATACTATGACAGCCTAGGGGGAGATTTTCTTTCTGCTTATCCAGTTTTGAATTTTAGAGCTTCTAAAGTTTGTGACTTATATTTTATTTTAATTTTGGGAAATTTTCAGTATTCTTTCATCAAGTTTTGGTCTGACCCATTCTCTTTCTTCTTTCTTGCTGGGAGTCCTATTACATGTGTGTTAGACCTTCATTATCTTTTCTGTGTGTTTCCCATCCTTTTTCTCTCTGTACTTCAATCTGATCCCCTAAATCCTGCCTTTTTTGGTTGCTTCCCAGCACCTTCAAATAGCTGTTTCACTCTTTTTCTCAGTTTTAATCATAGTTCATAATCAGGAGCAGAAGTTAATATATAAAGTTTTCTATCCAGTGGGTTCTTGAATAACACTGTTTCATTCAATATTGATGAGATGCCATTTATATCAATTAACCTATGATAAAATTGGTATACCTTGTTTCACTTAAAGTTGCATAACCTATTGACGTCCTTGAGGACTTACTGTACAGTACAATACCAAATTAAAAAGTGCCCTAGCTGGTTTGGCTCAGTGAACAGAGTGTCGGCTTACAGATCGAAGGGTCCCAGATTCGAATCCAGTCAAGGGCACGTACCCTGCCGGGGTCCTGGTTGAGGTTTGTGCAGGAGGCAACCAATTGATGTGTTTCTCTCATATCGATATTTCTCTCTGTCTTTCCCTCTCTCTAAAAATCAATGAAAAATTTTAATTTAATTTAAATAAAAATATCCTCAGGTGAAGATTAAAAAAAAAGTATAGCCCAACTGGCCTGGCTCAGTGGTTGAGTGTCGACCTATGAACCAGGAGGTATCAGTTGGATTCCTGGTCAGGGCTCAATCCCCAGTGTGGGGCATGTAGGAGGCTGCTGATCAATGGTTCTCTCTCATCATTGATGTTTCCACTTCTCTCTCTTTCCCTTCCTCTCTGAAATCAACAACAACAACAACAATAAAAATATAGTATATATATATGTTTTAATATATATATATATGTATTTTAAATATATGTGTAGCCTGGCTCGTATAGCTCAGTGGTTGAGTGTCAACTCATGAACCATGAGATTACAGGTTCAATTCCTGTTTAGGGCACATGCCCGGGTTGTGGACTTGATCCCCAGAAGGGGGCATGCAGGAGGCAGCTGATTGATGTTTCTCTCTCAACAATGTATCTGTCTATGCCTCTCTCTCTCTAAAATCAATACAAACATATTAAAAAGTATATGTGTATATGTATGTTTCCACAGACATAATTATATGCAAGTGTATATAATTATAAAAGGATATACATCAAGATGTATTTCAATAGGATATGGGTTTGGCCATTTCATTTTCTTTGCACTTTTCTGCCTTTCCAAAACTTTTGTATAATGAAGATATATTACTTTTGTAATAGTAAAAAACATTTCTAGTCCTAACCAGTTTAGCTCAGTGGATAGAGCATCAGCCTGCAGACTCAAGGGTCCCAGGTTCGATTCCGGTCAAGGGCATGTACCTTGGTTGCGGGCACATCCCCAGTAGGGAGTGTGCAGGAGACAGCTGATCAATGTTTCTCTCTCATCATTGTTTCTAACTCTTTATCCCTCTCCCTTCCTCTCTGTAAAAAATCAATAAAATATATTTTAAAAAAATTTTCTAAAAACTAGGGTCATGAAATACTACTGAAAAGAAATTAACTATAGATAAGGATGTTAGTTCTTTCAGCACTTGTGAAATTATTATAATCACAAAAAATAGTGAATACATAGATAGGTAAAATATATATTTACATAGAAAACATACCTTATATATTCTGAAGTCTACCCACATTACCAAACAGATATTTCCAATTGCAATTTGTACTGCTTTAACCAATTTATTTATTTAAAATTTGTTTTTATTGATTTCTAGAGAGATAGGAAGGGAAGAGGATGGAGAGATAGAAACATCGATGAGATAGATTGGCTACCTCCTGCACGCCCCCTATTGGGGGCAACCCGGGCCTGTGCCTGACTGGAAGTGAACTGTGACCTCCTGGTTCATAGGTCAATGCTCAACAATAGAGCCATACCAGCCCAGGCAGCATTCATTTTATAGTTGTTGAAATGATCAGCAATATATTCGTTTCTGTGTATTCAATTATGATCATACTAGAGGCCCGATGCCTGAAATCGTGCAAGGGGCTCAGTCCTCACAGCCTGGCAGCCCCAGTGTCATCCGGAAGGACGCCTGGAAGGATGTCTGAAAGGTCGTTCAGCTGTCTGGTCTAATTAGCATATTATGCTTTTATTATTATAGATAGTTGTAGACTTGGAAAGCAATTTTATATTTAAAAATTTTACTCTTGCAGGAAGGCAGGTGACATTGACACCTCGATTTTGAAAGTTTTTAGCAAAATACATTACACTTTACATGGAAATATGTTTAAATTATTATATTAAGTTGCAATAAATTCTATGCCACCAAAGGATTTGAAGGTGAAGTGTTTAATAGTTTTCAGATCATTTGGTCTGTGGGTTCACCTTTTCTATAATTGCTGGCATTTTTCTGAAGGTTACAGAGTGAAAAGTTCTTAAAAATAAAGTTAATGAGCCCTCAAAAGGAAAGTGAGACTGTTTGCCAGTTTTAATGACAACCGACCTGCCTTGTAAAGAGACAGTTAAAGGTAACTAACGTGCCCTCCTCATCACGCAGGCTTTTGACTGGTTAGCTACTGACCTTCCGAGCAGCTTGGAAACAATCAGGGAGAGGTCTGGCCAACAGCATTTTCATCTCTCGTCCTTTAGGTCACTACTTGTAAGCCCGTATCTTGACATTTACTTTAAAGGTGTTACCTACAACATCCTGTCATTAATTTGATCAAAACTTTCTTCAAAGTTCTTATTTTAATGGGCACATTTTGGCCTTAGCATCTCCGTCACTTAACCGTTTTCAAGTGAGTCACAGATGAATAAAGGTAGAGGAAAACTGGCTTCTCCATTGTAACTTAATTGAAGTCACCATCACTTACTGAGCACTCACTATACTGTGGTTGCTGGACTAGGTAGGTCTCTTTCTCCAACTCCCACTCTTTATTTTATTTAGATATAATGAACATATCCCAACAGACAATCTTGTCATCTTCCCCCATAAAAGTGCTCTTCTTTCTATATTTTCAACTCAATGAAACCACCATGGAAATGATTCTTGTTTCCTTTACTCCCCCCAACATCTACATCTGATCAATTACCAGGGCAGGCTGATTTTCTCAAATTCCTTGTCTTCTCTCCAACCAAACTACCTACGCTCAGGCCTGATCTACCACAAAGGCTTTATTATCCTTCTTCCGGCCATCAGACTTGTCCTGCTCAGCTCTGGCCTTCACACGAGTCCCAGAGTCATCAGCATAATTGCCACTGTCCTTCAGCCACCCTTCCAGGGTGTGGCACCAGCTACTCTGTCAGGGCAGCTTAGCCGCAGGCAATGCCTCTTTGACAGGAACTGCTTCCAGGCTCACTTCAAGCATCACACCGCCAAAAGACTGGTAGTTTTCTGTACAAATCATGCTGTTTTTCCTTCCTTCCTTCCTTCCTTCCTTCCTTCCTTCCTTCCTTCCTTCCTTCCTTCCTTCCTTCCTTCCTTCCTATTTATTAAGCTACCTACTTTGAAAGGCTGAAAATGTGATGGTGAACTAAATGTCTACATAGGTTACAGTCTAGTGGACTCTTCTAAAAATCCCATCTTCTCACTCCAGATCCAGATGAAGTTTACTCATTGTTAGGCAGCACCCTTTGGAAGAAACTTCTTACCAACCAGGCTCCCAGGCCCCCACCTACTTCATACCTATTTCTCCCCCTGAGTGAATAGCTCTGCTCTCAAAGACCTTATAATCGATGGGAGAAGATAAGAAATACGTACATGTCCCCCATAAAAATGCAGAGAGCATCTGGGGAAACAAGTATCTCTGTATTACAAAAGGGAGAAATTTCTTCAAGAAACATTCCCTGAGTACCTGGTGAGAACTGTGCTTGGAGATGAGAGGAGTAAACAATAATGAAAATCAACAAGCCAAAAAATGTATGTTGAAACAGTAAGGCTGACAAAATTTTAATAAGGTTTATCAAGAAAAGAACCCACAATTAGCCTATATCTAGATGTAGTGTCCTCTTTATCATTATAAAATGTCCATCATCACCTCTCGTTACCTTTGTTATCTTGAAATCTATTTTGTCAGATATATGTATGTCTTCATCTGCTTTTCTATGAATGCTGTTTTTCACTCTTTCACTTTGAGTCTAACTTTGTCTTTGCAGCTTAGATGTATCTCCTGAAGACAACATATGGTTTGGTTTGTTTTTTTGATCCAATCTGCTACTCTGTGCCACTTTATTGGTTAATTCAGTCCATTACATTTAAGTAATTATTGCTGTATGAGGATTTCCTATAGCTATTTTATATTTTGTTTTCTGGTAGCTCTGTGCCTCTATTGGATTTTTTCCTTTGTGTTCTGTCTGTTGTTTTCATTTGATGGTATTTCATACTTCTTTTCTCTTTCTTTAGCTATATGTCTCAGTTTGTTTTGTTTTTTTGTTTGTGGATACCATTAGGCTAGGAAAAAGAAAGTTTCATATATAAAGTAGTTCTTTTTCTTTTGAATGCATCTGATTTCCGTCCTCCTTTGCAAACAGAACTTTCCCTCCTTCCTTTTATGTTTTTGTTGTCCCTGTTTATGCTGTAAGTTTGTTGGTGATCTTACTCATAGTTTTGTGATCTTCTGTTCTTTGTTTCAGGTAGAATAACCCCCTTGAGTGTTTCCTATAATGAAGGTCTTCTGGGACAAATTCCCTCAGCCTCTGTATGTCTGGGAAAGTCTTTATTTCTCCTTCATATTTAAAGGATAACTTCAATGGAGATATTATTCTTGGCTTGTAGTTTCTCCCTTTCAGTAGTTTGAATATTTGGTTCCACTATCTTCTAGCTGGTAGAGTTTATGCAGAGAACTCTGCTGATAACCTATTGGGTTTTCCTTTAAAGGTTGTTTTCTTCTTTTCTCTGGCTGCCTTGAGAAAAAGAAAAGAAGGAAAATATCTTATGCAAAACCAGAGAAATTCTTGTTGTTGCCTCTACTCTACAACATATGTAATAAAATTTAAACAATTTTATTCAACAAACAGAAACATTTTCACATTATACTTTTAAAACATCTCTCTTCATCAGTCTTACCTCTGCCATAAGTCACAATATCTCTAACCCATCTCTTATTTTAACTTTGTTCTAATTTTATTCCAAAGAATGTGATATGACTTTTGCTGACATGCATTGTTTATTGCAATCCATGTATGACTACTTAACCAGATTGCAAAATACCATTTTCTATTTCTTCTGTTTATGTCATAGGATGTAGCACATTAATTAATAATGCTATCCGGAACCAGATTATTACCAGATTTCTGAGAATACATTGATATGAGGCCATGTTGATATGGTAAAGAAGAGACATCTATGCATTGAAATATTTTAATTAAGAAGAAACCATGAAGACATAGACTAAAAAGTTTATTTTTATCTTCCTTCCCATTAATACTTTACCAAATCCTCTAAAGAGTACAAAATTGACTGGCTGAGGAGTTACCTGCCAGCCCTATCAGGTACAATTAGTAAATGTTTTAAAATAGAGGTGAGGCCGAAACCGGTTTGGCTCAGTGGATAGAGTGTCGGCTTGCGGACTGAAAGGTCCCAGGTTCGATTCCGGTCAAGGGCATGTACCTGGGTTGCGGGCACATCCCCACTAGGAGATGTGCAGGAGGCAGCTGATCGATGCTCCTCTCTCATCGATGTTTCTAACTCTCTATCTCTCTCCCTTCCTCTCTGTAAAAAATCAATAAAATATATTTAAAAAAAAAATAAAATAAAATAAAATAGAGGTGAGACCTAGGAGGAAAAGCAGTGGCCCTGGGTAATTTCCAAACTGAATAATCAACAATCCTTAAAAGGCATCCTAGTTTCTGCATTGCCTTTGCCACTCGCTAGCTGCCTGAACTTTGACAGGTGACTAGCCTGTCTGGGCCTCCATTTCTTCATGAGAGTAAAAATAGAGCCTCCAATTATAAAACTCCATAAGTCCGTCCCAGCATAACAACGTTAGTGGCATTCAGAGCGATCTTTGAGGCTCTATGTGAGTAAATTCCATTTTTGCATATATATTTTTAAACTCCGAATATCATTCTTCTACCCAGACTTGACACTTTTGCAGTTTTACTTCCCAGTACCCTTATTCTCTGTGCAAATGGATTGATGCATAGAGGTACTGAACTGATGTGACATGGTTGGATTGTTACATGCAGGGAACACTCAAATATTTACACCTTTCTCTTCTTCCCCAGAAACATTACATTCAGAAGATTTACTAATAACAAAGGACTATTGCACCTAACAGTCATGAGCACGGAAATAGTGACATTGTCCCCCAGGGTCCTCCAGGGGCTATAGCACGAAATGAAATGCTTAGTTTGCTCTTCCAGCAAAGGGATCCTAAATATAATATTTCAAGCTCTGACTATTGATGTAGCAGAGCTGAAAGAAAATCAAATCAAAATGAAACAGAGCCCTAGCTGGTTTGGCTCAGCGGATAGAGCGTCGGCCTGTGGACTGAAGGGTCCCAGGTTCGATTCTGGTCAAGGGCATGTACCTGGGTTGCGGGCACATCCCCAGTGGGGGGCGTGCAAGAGGCAGCTGAATCGATGTTTCTAACTCTCTATCCCTCGCCCTTCCTCTCTGTAAAAAATCAATAAAATATATTTTTTAAGAAATGAAACAGAAAACTCATTACAGGTGAAAGGCATTAGATGAAGGTATTTTTGCCCTTCAGACAAATGTAACAAGCCCTAACTGGTTTGGCTCAGTGGATAGAGTGTTGGCCTGTGGACTGAATGGTCCCAGGTTCGATTCTGGCCAAGGGCATGTACCTTGGTTGCGGGCACATGACCGGTAGGGGTTGTGCAGGAGGCAGCTGATTGATGTTTATCTCTCTCATCAATGTTTCTAACTCTCTATCCTGCTCCCTTCCTCTCTGTAAAAAATCAATAAAATATATTTTTTAAAAAAAGAAAAGAAAAACGTAACAAAAGGCAGATACATTGTTTATAAGCATTTCCTTTTCTCGTGAAATAAGATAAAAAACACAGCACATAAAAATGCAAATGAGCCCTCCAGGACAACAGAAATCTGAAGAAAGATCAATGTTGGCTTTCAAGTTGTCATTAGCTGTCAGAAAGTATTTACTACCAAAAATAGCAAACCACTATTTTGCCTAGCATTTTAAAGAAATTGCTTAACAAGATTGAAAGGCAGTTTCACCATGCCCACACTCTGCTAGGCACTAAGAAGGGATTCCTGCTCCATCATGAGCAAAACAGAAAGTGCTGGGTAGTCTTCACTTGTGGGGTAGAACACGACTCCCATCAACAATAAACATTTCATCTATTTTTAGATCAGTAGTTAAAGCTCCTAACATATCTAGGCCATTGTACAATTTATAATGAACTTGATAGACATTTAATCATTCATTCAGGACAACCACATTTGTTGAGTACTTGGATGTTCTGGCTCTTTATAAGACACTAGTGACCCAGTGCATGGATTTGTGCACATTGAAAGGAAATTAATTAGAAGGTGGCCGCCAGGGCAGGACTGGGCGAGATGCGCCGGACACGCCCTGGAGCCAACCTCCTGCTGTCCCTCCCAGGCGGCTGCACGTGGGGTGGTGCCAGGATTCAAAGGGCATCTGCAGAGTGAGTGGGGTCCCTCGGCCTGGCCTGCGGGGATTGAGCCGAAACCAACTCTCGGACATCCCCCTAGGGGTCCCGGAGTGCGAGAGGGCACTCTGCAAAGTTGCTGTTGTACAGGGTGTGGAATGCAAACGCAAGTGTGCAGTAAACCAGATGCTGGGCCGACAGCGCCCCAGCAACAACATAACCTACGGCAGAAGGTGGGATCGTGTGGCCCCGTGAGGAATCAGGCTCCCTCCTCTCTGGTTCAGGGGTGCATCACTCGAGAACCACCGCTGCCAAGTCACTGTAGCTCGGCAACTCCTGCGTTGAGCGTCTACCCCCTGGTGGTCAGTGTGTGTCATAGCTACTGGTCAGACAGGCGGAGGGATACTTATATTAGCCTTTTATATGTATAGACTAGGGAAGCAGTGATGAATGAGATGAGCAAGGCCATTACCCTTGGAGAGTTGACAGGACAAGTTTTCAACCAACTTAGCAGAGTGAGCATTCTTGTCCACAGTTTACAGAGAAATTGGTAGGCCAGAATCAAGACTTAAATTCAGGCCTTCTGATTCCAAGGCTAGAACAACCTATAGTAGATATGAAAGGCAGACCAAGGGTCGAAACAACATGACCAGCGAGTCAAGAAACAAGTTTACACAACGAAGTTTGCAGTGTGACTTTGATGACTATGCCTCATGTACAGTAAGGGCTGAGTCTAGCGAGGCTGTCAGTGGTGTGGCCGAAAAGGGGCCACATGCTGAACCGGACAAGCTCGGGGGAGGCCAAATCATACAGGCATGTCAGGAAGCTGCAGTTCAGACGCATGTCCAGTAAAGTCTAGGTGACATAGGGAAGGTACTTGCTTGTTAATCACCCCTGGAAACAGGTCATTGGCCAAAGTAGGCGTGGCCAATGCAAGCACCACCAGAAGATTTGAGATATGTAAGCTTCTAAACGAAGGAGTTTGCTGTTTTGTGCTCTTCTGCTCCTGGTTCCTCGGGGCTCTCACACTCCTGCATTCACCCACAGAGCCATGTGGACCCCACACACAGTGGATTAATGGACTGTAACTAGTCTGATGCTGCACCGGGTCCAGCTCCGCCATGGGATGGAGAACCTGGACACTGGCTTTGCTTCTAGTTCTGCTGAACCCCCAGCTGCACACCTTCCAGGACTGGATTAAGGGAAATGGTACTATGAAACCGAAGGATGTAATTCCATGGGAATAAAGCTTTCTACCACATCTCCTCCTCCAGCGGGGGCCTCCAGAAATGCTTAGTCCAACGGTACCCCAAGAATCCCACTCCTGCCAGCAACGGAGAAAGGCAATCCACACAATTCTCTGATAACAAACTGTCACAAGGGTTTATTACTGAGAGACAGGGAGGCAACACAACTTTCCCGTGTGTGTGTGTGTGTGTGTGTGTGAATTAAGTAACAGGGCTCAGTAACCCATCACTGACGGATTTGGAAAGATGTGATGTGATCAGATTTGTTATTTGTGTAATGTGAGCATTGAAGAACTAGCAGTTAAATTTGTACTTTATCCAGTTACTCACAGGTAATGTATTGTGATGACTGAAATTTTAACAATGTTGTTGGGGAACTGGTGTAGGAACCTGATCTGTGGTAACTAAAAATTCATGCATATTGAACCAAGCAAACAAGAACAGGCGCCATTAGGATTGTTAGATGACTTGCGTATTCCAGTAACTTGGAGAACTCTTGGGGAAATAATAGTACCTAATCCCCACCTCTGTTTCCTATTTCTGTGCCAGCTTTAAACCTTTTCCAGCTTGCCATAGTAGCTAGAATTCCACTGCCGGTCAGCCATCCCTTGGTATTAATATATTGCCACATTTGAGTTTTTACTGTTCTATGAGCAAGGAATATAGTGGGGAACAGGGAGAAATGGCCCTTGCCAAATGGAGCTTACAGTCCAATAGAGAGAGTCAAAAAACACAATTAACAAATCTAAAGCATGACTTCTGACTTTTCTCAAAAAAGGGTGATGTGAGAAAACTGAAGCCATTGTGGGTGGGGAAGATACCATCTAGGGGTGAAGGTGAGCAAGGGCTCCTTTGAGATTTCAAATGAGCTGAGCCCTGATGGTGAGAAGGAACCAGGTTACAGCAAATGCCAGGTTATGGCCACGGAAAATGAGTTTGGAGTGTTTGAGAATGAGCAAGGGGCTGGCTCCCAAGAGTGAGGAAAGGAGTAATGAGACATGAAATGGGAGAGCTGGGCCAGATCACATAAGACCCTGTATTCTGATTACAATGGGAAAATATTGAACATTTGTATGCAAAGGGCTGGCACGGTAAGAACTTCGTTAAGATGGAAATGTATCTGGAAAGGATGACAAGTTGCAGGCAGTTGGAAGTGGAAATGATAATTCTGTAGCGGAGGAGAGAGGAATCAGTTTGGATGATGGCAGCCAGCCACATTGAGTTAGACTAACTGGAACCCCACAGTGCAGGGAGGGCAATGTGCAGGGGCCCGGCGTCAGCATGAAGACAATAGTCCCTTCAGGCAGGAGGCAGAAATACACAGCCAATTTCCCGTCCCAGCTGGGTGATCTTGGCCCACACCATCGCTGCGCTGGAGACATAGGCACTTCCTACCAAAAACGGCACTTTTGCTGCCCTGAAGGTTACTGCCTGTCATTGCCTTTTTCATTTTGTATCTATTACCGCTAACCCGGGTCCCCTCTACTAACAGAGATAGGAGGTAGTCAAGAAATAAAGTCGATGCAGTAATAAGAGACAAGCGAAATTATTACTTAACTGTGTTTCTAAAATCTCTGAAGGAAGTTGAATCTTTCCTAAAGTTTGGGCTCCAGAAAGTAAATGTGGAGTTCTGCAAACCTGAAAGAAATCAGACAGGATCTCTTGTTAGTGGAACCTGTGTGGGTCGGGTGATGGAATGGAGTCTGCGTGGGCTTTGAAGTCAGTCGGGCTCAGATTCAAATTCCATGGATAAATCATTTCATTTCTTTGAACCTCAACTTCCTATTTGTATCAAAAATGGGTATTATGGGCTGGCACCATTTTGGGGCTCAGCCCATCTAGTCTCCAGGTGACCTAATAAATTTATAATCCCTTACCCCAAAAAGTGGGTATTATGATCATACTGACTTCACATGTCCCTCTGAAGATTAATTGAAGCAAATATATATGAAAATCCATGGCACCTAATGAGTGCTAAATAAATATTTAATGCCTGAAATCTGTAACATATGGAAATTCCTGCCACCTAATAAGTGCTCAGTTAGATTTATCATCTTTCTCCCTCCTCCATTCCTCTTCTTCTCCTCTTTCCCTTGAATGGGATGCATGACAGGCCCAGACGACTATACCAAATTTTCTCCAGTATTAAAATATGATTGTAAGGTGCCAGAATTTTTTAAAAACAATTAGAAACTCAACAGAAGCATCCAACTTTGAGCAGTTCTGGGGGAGCAGGAAGATGATCCAATCAATACTCCTCTCACTGTTTTGTGGCAGAACATGCAGCAGTTTGTTACAATGATGGCTGCCCGGGCCCTGCAGCACTAGTAGTCGATCCCATATGCACAGCGCACTTTGGCACAGATGTTCTGTGAACTGAATGGGGAAGAGAGCCCTCAAGGCAGGCTCATGAAAACATTCTGAACTGTTTGAAAGATCAAATGGATGTGAAATCGTGTTGAATGTGAAGATTAGAGTGTCAAGTTAGACATGAATCTCAAATGGTCATCCTGCTAATTTCTTTGTCTTTTATCCAAAATAGGAAAGACCCCCCTCCCCCCAGATCAATGACATTCAACTTAACTAGTTATTAACACACATACTATATTCTAGATACCAAGCTAGGCAGCAAGATTACACAGATGAGTGTATACAAAGGGAAGAAGTTTATAAATGTGTGATAAGGGACTGCTTTTTCACTTAATAATTCTTGGTCAAATGGTCTCAGACTCCTTTGTCCCAGAATAGAGAAAGGCCAGTAATGACCTCTGTTATAGGAATACTGTAGGCATTTAAAGACTGAGACTCTAAGCTGGTTTCAAACTTTTGTCCCTAACAAACAAGGCAGATAAGTGGAAGAAATGGTATCAAATTCCAAACTTTTTGTGCCTCACAAAACATACTTCATATGTATATTTGGACATGCTAGGGGGATGTTTCCAGGGAAATAAAAAATTAATCTCTTTAGAACTATAGTTAACTAGCCTACTAGCCTAGGCTAAACAAACTCTTGTCTTATATGTATGCCTGTAATTTGTGTAATAGGAATATAAGTTCCACCTAATTTAGAGGCAAATCTTATTTTTTGAAAAAGTAGGATTGAAATGGAATTGAAGTAAATTAGTTTTCCCTCTGGTTTATAATTTATTTCTATTTTCATTCTAAGTTTGAGTTATTCAAATGTCATGCATTCCTGATATCAAAAAGGCAAGAATCAAAAGAGAAGAGAAAGACATAAAATAACATTAAGATTATCTCAGATTTACTAAGGGAAGTTGGCAAACTGGGATGGGGTAGGAATCTTGAGGTTAAACCCCACCCTGGCTCAGGAGGTTTTTTTGAGTCAGATAGGTGTTTATTCTATTGTTACCATTCCTAGGGTAAGAACTACAGTAGAATTGGTAAAAGAAATATACAAAATCATTCATGTTCAATTTTTCATTCTTTTACTATAAGAAGTTTCAAATATATAGAAAATTTGAAAGAACTATAAAAATTGGAGTTTGGTCAAGATGATGGCATACGTAAATATGGTACTCAAAACCTCCCATAACCACATCAAAATTACAACTAAAATAAAAAATAACCATCATTCAGAACACCTGAAATCTAGCTAAACAGAAGTCCCATAACTAAGAATATAAAGAAGCCACATCGGGAATGGTGGGAGCAGAGACACTGAACGGACTGGCCCCACACCCACCTGTGGTGGTTAAATACTGGAAGGGCCCTCGCTGGTTTGGCTCAGTGGATAGAGCGTCGGCCTGTGGACTGAAGGGTCCCAGGTTCGATTCCAATCAAGGGCATGTACCTCAGTTATAGGTTCCTGAACCCTGGTTGGTCTGTGTGCAGGAGGCAACCAATCAATGTGTCTCTCTCACATCGATGTTTCTCTGTCTCTCCCTCTCCCTCCCACTCTCTCTAAAAATCAATGGAAAAATATCCTCGGGTGAGGATTAGCCAAAAATAATAAGTAAATAAAATCAAATCACTACAATTTAAAAAAAAAATTGGGCCCTAACCGGTTTGGCTCAGTGGATAGAGCGTCAGCCTGTGGACTGAAGGGTCCCAGGTTCGATTCCGGTCAAGGGCATGTACGTTGGTTGCGGGCACATCCCCAGTGGGGAGTGTGCAGGAGGCAGCTGATCGATGTTTCTCTCTCATCGATGTTTCTAACTCTCTATCCCTCTCCCTTCCTCTCTGTAAAAAAATCAATAAAATATATTTTAAAAAATTGGGAGGGGTATCTCAGCTGCAGAGGCCCCACTAAGGAACAACGGGTCTGGTCCTACATCAGCACCTCCACAGCTCGGGGCTGGGAAGAGAAGTCCCCATAACTTCTGTCTGTAGAAGCCAGTGAGCCCTAGCTGGTTTGGCTCAGTGGATAGAGTGTCAGCCTGCGGACGGAAGGGTCCTGGGTTCCATTCTGGTCAAGGGCACATGCCTGGGTTGCAGGCTCGATACCCAGTAGGGGGCGTGCAGGGGGCAGCTGATCAATGATCCTCTTTCATCATTGATGTTTCTATCTCTCTCTCCCTCTCCCTTCCTCTCTGAAATCAATAAAAATATATTAAAAGCCGAAACCGGTTTGGCTCGGTGGATAGAGCGTCGGCCTGCGGACTGAAAGGTCCCAGGTTCGATTCCAGTCAAGGGCATGTACCTGGGTTGCGGGCACATCCCCAATGGGAGATGTGCAGGAGGCAGCTGATCGATGTTTCTCTCCCATCGATGTTTCTGACTATCTATCTCTCTCCCTTCCTCTCTGTGAAAAATCAATAAAATATATTAAAAAAATATATATTAAAAAAAAAATCCAGTGAGATGGGGGGCTGCTGGAGTCCCAGGCAGTCCTCTGAGAGGGCCATGCCTAGACTTACTCAAACTCACCTTGAGACAGGCTGGTGAGCCAGGACAGATGAAATGGGGAAACTGAGACAGATAATGAAATAGCCAAGCAGTTTACAGCCACTCAATTGGCACTAATAGGATTTCTGCTATCTATCTCCCTAAGTAGGATGAATTAAGCTATTTACCTTCTGATTAGGGAGATGTATAAACCATAAGGACTCACAGAGAGCATTTTGATGGTTGCCAGAGGGAAGAGAGGTAAGGAAATGCAAGAAAAGGGGGGAGAAATTTGTAAGTACAAATTAGCAGTTACAGAATAGTCACAGGGAGGTGATGTTCTGCATAGGATATAGTCAGTAATATTGTAATAATTATGTGGCATTGCTATTGGTGGAAGTGAGTTATCCCTTTCCCCACTGAGTGCTTGGGGTGGGGGTCTTATGTATCTCCAGAAAAAGAATTTTCTGAGACTCATACAGGAGGATGAATGATTTTTAAAATATATATTTTTATTGATTTCAGAGAGGAAGGGAGAGGGAAAGAGATAGAAACATTAATAATGAAAAAGAATCATTGATCGGCTGCCTCCTGCATGCCCCCTACTGAAGATCAAGGCCACAACCCGGGCATGTCCCCTGACCGGAAATCAAACCGTGATCTCCTGGTTCATAGGTCAATACACAACCATTGAGCCACACTGGCCGGACAGGTACTCCTTTTTATTTTTCATATTTTTTATTTTTAAAATATATTTCTATTGATTTCAGAGAGGAAGGGAGAGGGAAAGAGAGATAGAAACATCTATGATAAGAGAATCATTGATCGACTGCCTCCTGCACACCCCTACTGGGGATCAAGCCACAACCCGGGCATGTGCCCTTGACCAGAGTGGTACCCTGGACCCTTTAGTCCACAGGCCCACGCCCTATCCACTGAGCCAAACCAGCCAGGGCCAGGCACTCCTTTTTATATTACATAGTTCATTTTCTTCACACACATGTGCTCTATACTATATTCAAATCTGTTAAGAGGCATCATGGATTATTATTGATCATGCCATCTTCAATGTTCTTTTTTTTTTTATGTTCTTTTTGAAACCACATACTTTTCAATCCTCCACCCTTACCCCCAATCCAGAGCTGTGGGCTTTCCAGGGCTATTTACCATGTCTGATTTCTGCACAGAGGGTGGGAAATAGCAGTCTTTTGGTTGGTCAATAGCTGGCTTGTTTGCCTAATTTTAACACATATCATATAGAGATTATTTTTAGCCCCATAACTTTTTCAACCAGCAGGTACCTTACACACCAGATGGCTCCCTGCTCCTGCTTTTCTCAACTGAATCTTTTAATGAGACCATTATATGCCTTGTTTATGGTATCACAATTAGTCAGAAGTAAAATGAAGAGAGAAACCAGGCCTTCTGATTTCACAAAGGCCCTTCTAGTTAATCCCCAGGCATCTGTTATCTTATTTAATGTCATTTTTTTAAAGTTGCCTTAATGTGACTAACTTGGACAGTATAAATATTATTTCAATGGCTATTTGTGGAAGGAATGTTTTATGGGAACACTTCATTATCGTATAAGGCACAATAGGATTTCTGTATGGTTAGGAGGCTGGGTGTCTGCTCACTCACAAAAGTTATTAGAAGGAATCAAATAATCTGAATGCCAACAGACAGGTGCCATTAGGATTTTAGATGAATAGCCATGGGTGGGGAGAAAAGAGTCAGATAGGCAAGGAGGAGGAGGAGGGAGTAGAATAATGAAAATGAAGATTAGACCTGTACTGGAGTATTTTTTTCCTATGATTCTATCATGTTGAAATGCTATCTTATTAGTGACCACGAGCCCTGTCTCAGAAGATTCCACACCTCTCCCTACTCTAGTATTTCAAAGACAATGTTGAACGTGAACTCAGTCATTCTCTGAGAGGCTCTGGAGAGAGCCCTCTCTGGCAGAAAGGCCGCCACCATTACCCATGCCTTTAGCGGGCCACGGCGACTAGAATGATAATCCTCACATTCTGATGCGGCTCCTATCTTTCCTTTAGAGCACACGCACCATCTGTCAATCCGTTCCATTGGTTCCTCTCAAATCTACTTTCTACAGTGAACAATCTTCTCTATCTTTGGTCTCTTTCCTCTTATCACATTAGTGTAACGTATTTTTCTTTTTTTCTGAAGGGTTTAGGACAAAAGAAGCAACAGTAGAGAGACTAAGCGGGCTGCTTAGGCTCTAGAAACGATGGAAAAGAAGTGAGCCCAGGAGGGGCTGCTGTAGGCTCCTTGGAGAGTCAGAGAAAAAGGGGGCCTTGGAGACAGATTCAGGAAGTTAAGCCGGGACGAGCTGCCACTGCCCATTGCTCCCCTGGTTGCAAGTCTCATGGAGTCTCTTAGAGTTCAGGAGGTGCAGGCCTGTGGGGGACGACATGTGAGGAGGGAAAGTCACAAGCATGTTCCTGGGAGGGAGAGTGAACTAAACATGATTTTCAATAGTCCTGTTCTCCTGGACCATCCCTTATTTTGACTAATTCTTTACATTATGCCTTACTCCCTTATAATAATAATGCTCCCCCTCTTTTTTTTTTTTAACCTGAGACCCTTGTTTCCCTGACATATTTCCATCACTTTATCTATTGGTATTCACATAGTTATTCGTACTTTTCTGTCTCTTTCCTCATTGTTGTGATCTACTAACCCGGTGGACAAGAGCACACATTGATACAGGGCAGTGATGGCGAACCTATGACACACATTTCAGAGGTGGCACGTGAACTCATTTTTTTGGTTGATTTTTCTTTGTTAAATGGCATTTAAATATATAAAACAAATATCAAAAATATAAATCTTTGTTTTACTATGATTGCAAATATCAAAAAATTTCTCTATGTGACACAGCACCAGAGTTAAGTTAGGGTTTTTCAAAACGCTGACACGCCGAGCTCAAAAGGTTCGCCATCACTGATATAGGAATTCACGATATAAGGAAAAGAACACTGAACCTGAAATCAGAAGACTAGCTCATCTCTTGACTCAGCTTCTTACTATGTGGGTGGCTTTGAAAAATGCACAACCTCTGTTTTATTTCTCAAGAGGGAAATAATATTCTGCCATTGTCTTAGAGTTATCCTGATGGTCAAACGACAAAATATTTGTTCATTAGTTTGCATTTCCCTTTGTGCAGACTGAGACAAGGATTCAAATGCAAGGAGTTTATTAAGAAGGTTCTGGAGCCCGGCTGGTGTGGTTCAGTGGTTGAGAGTCAACTGTGTCAACCCATGAACCAAGAGGTCACCGGTTCAATTCCTGGTCAGGGCACATGCCTGAGTTTCGGGCTCAATTCCTAGTCAGGGGCTTGTAGGAGGCAGCTGACCAATGAATGCATGAATAAGTGGAACAACAAATCAATGTTTCTCTCTCTTCCTCACTCTCTCTAAAATCAACCAATAAATAAAAATATCTTGCCAAAACCGGTTTGGCTCAGTGGATAGAGCGTTGGCCTGTGGACTGAAGGGTCCCAGGTTCGATTCCGGGTCAAGGGCATGTACCTGGGTTGCGGGCACATCCCCAGTAGGAGATGTGCAGGAGGCAGCTGATCGATGTTTCTCTCTCATCGATGTTTCTAACTCTCTATCTCTTTCCCTTCCTCTCTGTAAAAAATCAATAAAATATATTAAAAAAAATATCTTAAAAACCTTCAGTGGCTTCCCCTAATAAGTCACTGCCTCTAACTTGTCATAAAATAATTTCATAGTCTTGACTCAATTTACTTTTCCTTTAATCTCATGCCTTTGTTTACTACACTCTCTAATCTTGAAATTCTCAACGGCCATGATAGTATCCCTAGCCTCTTGCCCTTGCTAGCCTTGGGCTTTTGCCAACACTGACTCTTAGCCTGGGGACGTGGGAGAGAGAGAGGAGGGCCTTTCTTCCCCTAGGCCAGATTCTCTGGCTTATCTCTCTGTTCTTTAGAGAAATAGCTTTCCAAATCTCTTGGCTAACTGCCCTCTCCCTACACTTTGTTTCACCCCCAAATCATTGTTCAGGGCCATGCCTCTCCTGGGATCGCACAGCTATCCGTGCTGTTTGTGACATCACAGCACTTGCCATACTGAATTGTAATGGCACCTCAACAGTTTACTTAGCACTCTTTTCCCCAAGGCTGGAAGTTCTTTGAGGACAAAACCTGGTCTGATTGGATTTAAAAAAAAAACATTTCTAGCTCTAGCCAGTTTGGCTCAGTGGACAGAGCGAAGGTCCGTGGACTAAAGGGCCCCGGGTTCAATTCTGGTCAAGGGCATGTACCTTGGTTGCAGGTTCCCTGGCCCTGGTCGGGGTGCATGCAGGAGGCAACCCATTGATGTGTCTCTCTCACATTGATGCCCCTCTCTAGCTCTCCCTCCCTTTCCACTGTCTCTAAAAATCAATGGAAAAAGTCCTCGGTGAGGATTAACCCCAAAATAAGCAAAAAACAAAGGCAAAAACACTTCTAGTGCCTAATACTGCCTGGAACAAAGGAGGGGCCCAAAAACTATGAACTGAAATAATGAATTAAGCTCATTTATTATAGCATAGAACTTGATGACAGTTTCACAAAGTTCCACAAGGGAAGGCTCTCTCCTGGGATAAATCTATATCTTATCTCCTCAGAGACTTAAGTAACTGTTCCTGAAGACCAAAGAATCTTTTTTCTTCTTTCAGACTTAAATTAGATGGCCAGAGATAAGATAATGCATAAATGTGCCCAGGAGAGTTTAAAGAAGATCTATGAACGTTTCTGCAGTAGTTGCTGTTCTTCTGCCAGGAGGTGAGTGGGGTTGGATTTTTAAAATGTAACTGAGACACCTTTTCCAATTGCTTTCTATTTCAAACAAAAAGCACTGAATTTATTTCTTGCCAGCAACAAAGTGAAATGGTTCAGTCATTTTTTAGCCCTTAGTTTGTTATTAAATCTGTGGATGAAACGGGCCACATGCTGACCCGACAAGCTCAGGAGAGGCCTGCATGGCAGTCTTGCAAACTCGGAGACCTAAAGTAACCACAAAGGATGGTCTGAAATTAAACTTTAACTAAAAGCAGTGATGGTGGGCAGTTACGTCCTGGGCCAGTATCTTCACTGACAAGGTCAACCTTTACCTTAACTGAGCCTGTCTGTCTTTTTGCATCTATGATAACATATCCTTGAAATGTCTGGGTAACTTGTGACTTCCCTTTATCTGGAGCCCCTGGAGCACAACCAGATGTGCTGGGTCCCAGGACAGGTACCACAAATTCCTTCATCATCATGTTAATTGTTCCTGCACCCACCTAGGTATGTGTCCATCATTTTACTTTTTATCCAATCCCAGGGGTTTCCCTGCTTTGCTTTATCCCTCCTCCTTAATCTATCACCAATGAATTTCATGTAACCCACCTATGTTCCTCCTTTGATTGAAATGTATAAATACAAATGTAACCCCGCCATTCTCCGGAGCATTATCTCAATTCGTTGAGGTTCTGCTTCCCGGCACATGTCGACAGTTTGGCTCAAATAAACTCACAAAAATTCTTTACAGGTTTCAATGGTTTTTTTACGTTAACAAATCAAATGAACTGGAAGAAAAGGCAACTACTTAAAAAACATTTTCCGTGTGGATTATTCTACTTAAAGTTAATTAAATAATTTTCTCCTTTTTAGTATTTTAGTTATTTGTTTTTATTTTTTCATCACCATTTATTCCCTAAATAATTTTCAAATAAAACTGTTTATTTGTTGTTGGGGTCCAATCCCAGCGGGTCCAGGGGTCCCCAAAGGTGTGGACGGAGTTGGCGAAGAAGGAATGACACGAAGACAGCCTTCAGTTGATAAGCAGCCTAGTCAGGACCTCTAGCCAGGATCTCCAGCCAAAGTTCTGGTCGGAGTTCTGGTTAGGAACTGCTTAGGAACTGCTGAGGAACTGCTGAGGATCTGCTGAGGATCTGCTGAGGATCTGCTGAGGATCTGATGAGGATCTCATGTTTATTGTCTTGTTACATCCGTATTTATACCAGCCGATTTTAATCCTGTCAATTTCTATTACAAAGGTTAGGGCATTTCTTATCTCCATTCCAGGGAGTAAAGATTTTGTAGCTTAACTACCCGCCTGGCACTTAATTAAGGGGTTGTATCCCCTTCCTAACCTCAGGGAAAGATCCCCACCTGGGGAAACAACCTTTCTCGGAGAGGTGACCTTGGTTAAAACACATGGCGCTAAAGGGAGCAAACATATTAAGAACAGTATGCTATATACGCCAGGTCCATTGAAACATATGCTGTGCAGATGTTTCTTTCCTGCAGCGACTGTGTCAAGCAGCAAGGATGGACCGGCTTCCAGCAAATTGTTGAATGTGAAAACTGACTAAGCTTTCAGTTAAAAACACCTTAAAATAAAATTAGCATCTGCATGGTAAAGCAAAGATAAATTTTTCTTATAGAAGAATAGCTTTTTAAAAAAATATATATATTTTTTTTATTGATTTCAGAGAGGAAGGGAGAGAGAGAAACATAAAGAGTATCATGGATTGGCTGCCTCCTACACGCACCCACTAAGGATCGAGCCACAACCTGGGCATGTGCCCTTGACCAGAATTGGAACCCAGGACCTTTCCGTCCGCAGGCCAGCACTCTAACCACTGAGCCAAACCGGTCAGGGCAGAAGAATAGCTTTTAGTGGGAATGTATTTTTGCAATGAGAAATTGGAAGAATTTTGACAATTTTTTATTTTATCCTCACCCGAGGATATCTTTTCCATTGATTTTTAGAGAGAGTGAAAGGGAGAGGGAGAGACAGTGAGAAACACCAATGTGAGAGAGACACATCGATTGGTTGCCTTTCGCATGCCCCAACCAGGGCTGGGGGTCCAGCCTGCAACCAAGGGATGTGCCCTTGACCAGAATCAAACCCGGGACCTTCAGTCTACAGGCTGATGCTCTATCCACTGAGCCAAACAGGCTAGGGCAGAATTTTGACAATTGAAATACATTTTCTGTGATTGCGATATGCATTTTAAAAAAACTTGTATTGATTTCAGAGAGGAAGGGAGAGGGAGAGGGAGATAGAAACATCAACGGTGAGAGAGAATCATTGACTGGCTGCCTCCTTCAGGCCCCACACTGGTGATGGAACCTACAACCCTGGCATGTGCTCTGAGCAGGAATCAAACCGATACAAGCTATGATTTACAGGTCAATGCTCAACTGAGCCATGCCAGCTGGGCTGCAATATGTATTTCCAAGTTGCTTTGGTTATCCTGTGCTGTGTGATTTCTTAGTCCTTCCATATGTCTGTATGGGTAGACAGACATACACAGGCATATCTTATTTGTAAACTTCTTTTAAGCAATAAATAAGAGAGTCTGTGGGAGGGGTTTATTCCAGAAAAATAAGCTGTTGTGAGTTAGATTTTTTTTTTAAATATTTTATTGATTTTTTACAAAGAGGAAGGGAGAGGGGTAGAGAGTTAGAAACATCGATGAGAGAGAAACATTGATCAGCTGCCTCCTGCACAACCCCTACTGGGGATGTGCCCACAACCAAGTACATGCCCTTGACCAGAATCGAACCTGGGACCTTTCAATCCGCAGGCCGACGCTCTATCCACTGAGCCAAACCGGTTAGGGCGAGAGTTAGATTTCTTAACTGTCAAAAGCAGTCACTCTTAGATTTGTTCTTAGCCTATTATCTGTTCCCAAAAGCAATGCTGTCTGGTTTTCTAAGAAGTGCAATGCTAAGTTACCCTTAAATCATTGATTCAGCAGAGTGAAGAAAGGCAGCATGCTTACCTTGAACATTATTTAAAGCTTATTATAAATGTTTTAGTTCAAATGTTTGTGAATATTCTTAGGAGAGTGTGTTTGAAGGAAATGTGCCATGAGCTAGCGGTTCAAGTATTTACACTTCCTGTAATGGCATCTCAGCTGTTTGTATTTGCAATTACTATACTTCTTCCCCCCAAATTTGCTAAATTGTCATGATCTACTTGGCAGTGCTCCCAAGAACTCATGAGACCTTGCTGGGAGCTGGTCCATCCTTGCTGCTTGACACAGTTGCTGCAGGGAAGAAACATCTGCACAGCATATGTTTCAAGGGACTTGGCGTATATGGCATACTGTTCTTAATATGTTTGCTCACCTTCTTGGCACTATGTGTTTTAACCAAGGTCACCTCTCTGAGAAAGGTTGTTTCCCCAGGTAGGAATTTCCCCCTGAAGTTAGGGAGGGAATAAAACCCCTTAACTAAGTGCCAGGCGGGTAGTTAATCACTTTAACTATGAACAATCACCCTTAAGCTACATAATCTTTACTCCCTGGAATGGAGATAAGAAACGCCCTAACCTTTGGAATAGAGATTGATAGGATTGGAATCAACTGGTATAAATACAGATGTAACAAGACAACAGGACACAGAACCTAGCGAGAGAACCTGGCTGAAGAACCTAGACACAGAACCTAGAAACAGAACCTAGCGAGAGAACCTGGCTGGAGAACCTAGAGACAGAACCTAGAGACAGGACTTGGCTGGAGATCCTAGACAGAACATGGCAGGAGAACCTAGACAGAACCTGGCTGGAGATCCAAGACAGAACCTGGCTGGAGAACCACCAGAACTTTGCTGGAGATCCTGACCAGAACTTGGCTGGAGTTCCTGGCTAGAGATCCTGGCTAGGCTGCTGATCAACTGAACGCTGTCTCTGTGTCATTCCTTCTTCGCCGACTCCGTCCACACCTTTGGGGACCCCTGGACCTGCTGGGGCTGGACCCCAACAGGACCTCTTTCCTCCTTCTCTGCCCCATGCCTCACAGAGCATCTACCCTCTTCTGCCATCCTTACGTTGTAGGTGGTGGAAAGGCACCTGGTGTCTGACCCGGGAGATCAGACCAAACTTGGGTTTAGCAACCTCGGTACTTGGGTTCTGGCTAGGAAAGAATTCAGAGCCAAGGTCCAAACTCTAAGAGAACATTTATTGAGTAAATTACAGAGGTAGAAGCAGTAATTCCTAGAAGAAATGGGCTCAGCAAACAAGTTCTAGAGCAGTGGTTCTCAACCTTCCTAATGCCGCGACCCTTTAATACAGTTCCTCATGTTGTGGTGACCCCCAACCATAAAATTATTTTCGTTGCTACTTCATAACTGTGATTTTGCTACTGTTATGAATCGTAATGTAAATATCTGATATGCAGGATGATCTTAGGCGACCCCTATGAAAGGGTCGTTCGACCCCCAAAGGGGTCTCGACCCACAGGTTGAGAACCGCTGTTCTAGAGGTAAAGAAAGGGCCCTTGGAGCTTGGGAATGAGGAAGCTAATGGTGACCTTGGGGCAGGGAGGAGGAGGTGGAGGAAGGAGAAGGGAAAGGGAAAGAGAAAGGCCCTGGCATGCTCCTGGGAGGGAGAGCGCACAGGGTCCTCCTTCCTAGGAGTTCTAAGGGTGGAGGTTTTAGGGGAGGTCTATTAATATCCTATTGATAGACTATTCAGCAGTTTTCCAGGTGTATCCTTTCAGGGTTGTGGTCTCCACTGATGGGTTGGTGCCAGGGCAAGGGGTCATTATTCAATGCAGCTGGTTTTTGAAAGGGCGAGGACTACACCCTCCATCTTACCCTGTGTCTTCCATTTTGGGGCAGCCATGTGCTTGGCAAGGAGCTTCTTCCCGGAAGTCTAAGCCTCTGCTAGCCACACCCAGGAACAAGACACCGACTTGCGCCTGGCCAATCGGCAGGGCCCACAGTCCTTTCTCCTCCCCTTACTCCAACCCCCTATAAAACCTCTCTCCACGCAGAGTTCTCTCTCTCTCTGCTTCCTGCTGCTGTGTGGGGGAGCCGAGCTAGCTCGAATAAAGACTCTTGTGCCTTTGCATCGGACCTGGCTGGCTCCCTGGTGTGGTTTCTTGGGGATCCTGAAATCTGGGCATAACAGTTTTGAGGGCAGCATTGGGGTCGCTGGTCTGGTTTTGTTGCCTTTCTAGACCTGGAGCTGAAATACAACAGAGGCCTAAATGTTATCTCTAGGGAGAATGTGCTCCCTAGAGATCAGTGATGCCCTATGACAGGAAAGGTCACCCAGGGGCAAGGTCCCACCCTACAATTGTCATTTGCTGGGCACCCAGAACTTTCCACCTTGGTGACCTTCTCTACCTGGCCCATTGTCCTTGCTCTGCTTATGTCTAACTGCCCTTGTGTTATCACCCTTGTGTTCATGTAAAAAAACACATTCAAATCTGTAAAGAATTTTTGTGAGTTTATTTGAGCCAAACTGTCGACAATTGCTGGGAAGCAGGATCTCAACATATTGAGATAGTGCTTTGGAGGATTGGTTTTTTTCACCTTGTTTTATACATTACAATCAAAGGAGGAGACCTAAGTGGGCTACATGAAATCCATTGGTGATTGATTAGGGAGGGCAAAAAAATAAAATGATAGATACATATTTCTTTTACATAGGGGGGTACAGGATAGTTAATCGTCAACAACAAACAAGATAACTAACAGTGAGGGGATTTGTGGTCTGCCCTTGGTACCATTTGATGTACCCTGAGGGGGTCTGGAAAAAGGGAAGTTACAAGTTACTCTGACATTCCACAGGTGTGTTATGTTAGATGCAAAAAATAATAGGCACAGTAAAGATCAAAGTTGATCTTTGTCAGGGAAGATACTGGCCTAGGACATGAGTACCCACTGTAAACTGCCTTTTAATTAAAAGGTTTTAATTTCAGACCACCCTTTGTGGTTACTGTAGGTCCCTTGAGTTTGCAAGGCCATCACGCCGGCCTTCGCTGAGGTAGTCAGGTTAGCTACCATGTGGCCCTTTTTACGTCCACACTTGCAACAGAGCAATGGTTTTCCGTCTCAGCCCCAGTATCTCACTAGTGCTTCAGAGCAAGCAGTCCTCATAGATTTCAGATCCCACTTTGTTTTCCCCCATTCTGTTTGTTATCATAGCTTCAGGGATATTCTTTCACTCTTGCTTTGATTGGCTATGATTTACAAGACATAAAACACACCAGTTTCATATGGATAGTTTGATGTCAACAAATAAATACTGTCTTGTAATTGCCACCCAAAGAATGATCTAAAATAAGTCCAGCATTTCAGAAAGTTTCTTTGTGCCCCTTTAAAGATCAGTTTTCTTCCCCAACCCCTGGAACTCACTGATCTGCTTTCTGTCACTGTGGTTTATCCATTTCTAGAATTTTATAGAAGTGGAACCTGATAGTAATCTTTTTTTTAAAAAAACTTGTTTTTCTTTAGTGCTATTTATTTATTTATTATTGATTTCAGAGAGGAAGGGAGAGTGAGAGGGATGAAACATCAGTGATGAGAGAATCATTGATCAGCTGCCTTTGGCACCCCGCCTACTGGGGATTGAACCCACAACCCCGGCATTGCCCTTGACTGGAATCGAACCCAGGACCCTAAAGTCTGCAGGCTCTATCTACTGAGCCAGCTAGGGCATAATCATCTTTTGTGCAGGGTCAGGAATAGTGTGAGGGGAGTGCTTTTGTGACTGACTTTCACTTAACATAATGCTTTTGACATTCTTCTGCCTTGTTGGCTGAATCTGTAGTTTGGTCCTTGCTGTTACCAAATCCATTAAATGTCTATATCATAATTCATTCACTCACCTATTGAGACATGGAGTTGTTTCTAGCTTTAGTTTGTTATCAGTAAAGCTGCTTTAAAGATCGGCGGTATTAGTCTTTGTGTGGACATAGCAATGTATTGCTCATGGCTAAATACAAGAGTGGATTACTGAGAGCTATGTAAGCATTTAATTTTATATGACTTTACACTTTCTAAATTGTACCATATTACATTTCTACCCAAAATGCATGAGAGTTGCTTTATATCTTTGCCAACATTTTGTATTGGAAGTCTTTAATTTTATCATTATTGGGTATAAAGTGGTGTTTCAGTATGATTTTAAATGTAATTTCCCTTGTAACAAATAATTATGAATATCTTTTCATGTGCTAATTTGCCATTTAAGTCTTGTGAGATATGCTTGGTTGTGTTTATTTTCCTGTTTCTTTTACCTGGGGTGTGTTGAGCGTTGATCTGTTGGTTTATAGTTTTCAAACATGGCAAATATTCAGCTGTTGTTTCTTCAAATATTTTTGAACAGAACGTCCAACCCCTCCTTTCTGAGGCTCTAATTAAATTTATTATGTATTTTAGGCCATATTATATTGCTTCATTTATTTAAAAAGAAAATCTGTTCCTCTGAGTTGGATTTTATATATAAAAAAATATTTTTTTATTGATTTAAGAGAGGAAGGGAGAGGGAGAGAGAGAGAGAGAGAGAGAGAGAGAGAGAGAGAGAGAGAAACATCAATAATGAGAAAATCATTGATTCACTGCCTCCTGCACGGTCCACACTGGGGATTGAGCCTGCAACCTGGGTGTGTGCCCTGACCAGGAATTGAACCGTGACCTCCTGGTTCATAGGTCAATGCTTCATAGGTTGCACTCAACCACTGAGCCATGCTGGCTGGGCTAAAGTGTATTTTTAAAAAATTAATTAATTTGTTTAAAATCTTTATTATTGGAAGTATTACATATGTCCCCTTTATTCCCCCGTCGACCCCCTCCAGGTCACCCCCCCCCACATCCCCCGCCACAGGCCCTAACCACCCCATTGTCTGAGTCCATGGGTTATGCATGTACGCACACAAGGTCATTTTAATGTCTCATTTGCTGATTGTATTGAAGGTTTCATATCTAGCTCTGTGTCTTGTTTTTTTTCTCTCTTGGTGTTGAAATATGTTTTGCTGTTTATTTGTATGCCTGGTAATTTATGATTAGATGCCAGTGTCAATTTTATGTTATTGAATGTTGGACTTTTTGTATTGCTTTCAATATTTTTAGGTTTTAGTTCTAAGATGCAAGTAAATTGTTTGAAATCCATTTGATACTTTTGAGGTATACTTTAGTTTTCTTAGGGCAGGCCCAAGGTGGAAATCCATCCAGAATCCTTGTTGTTGTTTTTTTTAAAATATATTTTATTGATTTTTTACAGACAGGAAGGGAGAGGGATAGAGAGTTAGAAACATCGATTAGCTGCCTCTTGCACACCCCCTACTGGGGATGTGCCCGCAACCAAGGCACATGCCCTTGACCGGAATCGAACCTGGGACCTTTGAGTCCGCAGGCAGACGCTCTATCCACTGAGCCAAACCGGTTAGGGCCAGAATCCTTGTTGGTAGCAGCTCTCTCAGGCTTTCTCTGGACAAAAACATTACAACTTATCACACCATTCCTTAGTAAGCCAGATTATTTTGCCTCAAAACCAAGCATAAAGCAGATAATACTGATTGGTACCTAAGGGTTTCTGAAATGATTCAGACTTGGTTTAATTGTAAATATAAGTATACTAGAGGCCCGGTGCACAAAAATTTGTGCACTCGGCGGGGAGGGGGGTCCCTCAGCCTGTCCTGTGCCCTCTCGCAGTCTGGGACCCCTCAGGAGATAATGACCTGCTGGCTTAGGCCTGCTCCCGGGTGGCAGAGGGCAGGCCCAATCCCTAGGTGCAGCCCCTGTTCGGGCTCAGAGCAGGGCCGATTGGGGAGTTGGGGCGCTGCCCCCTGTCATGCACGGAGCAGGGCGGATCGGGAGGTTGTGATGCCACCCCTAGTCATGCTCAGGGTACAGCCAATTGGGGGGTTTGGGCACCGCCCCCTGTCACACTCAAGGCAGGGTCGATAGGGAAGTTGCGGCGTCACCCCCTGTCATGCACAGAGCAGGGCCCATCAGGGGGTTTGGGGCTCCGTACCCTGTCACACACAGAGCAGGGCCAATCAGGGGGTTGAGGAGTTCCCCCTTGTCATGCACAGAGCAGGGCCGATCGGGGTTGAGGAGCTCCCCGCTGTCATGCACAGAGCGGGGCCAATCCGGGGGTTGAGGAGTTCCCCCCTGTCACGCACAGAGCAGGGCCCATCAGGGGGGTTGGGGCTCCGTACCCTGTCACACACAGAGCAGGGCCAATCAGGGGGTTGAGGAGCTCCCCCCTGTCATGCACAGAGCAGGGCCCATCAGAGGGTTGAGGAGCTCCCCCCTGTCACTCACAGAGTAGGGCTGATAGGGGAGTTGGGGCGCCACCCTCTATCACCCACAGAGCAGGGGCGATCAGGGGGTTGGGGCGCCGCCACTGTCACACTCAGGTCAGGGCCGATGGGGAGGTTATGGCTCTACCCCGTCATACACAGAGCAGGGCCCGTGGGGGGGGGGGGGGGGGGTTGGGGTGCCGCCCTCTATCACCCACAGAGCAGGGCCGATCAGGGGTTGGGGCGCCGCACCCTGTCACACACAGAGCAGGGCCGATCAGGGGTTTAGGGCGCTGCACCCTGTCACACACAGAGCTGCAGGGTGATCAGGGGGTTGGGGAGCTCCCCCCTATCAGGCACAGAGCAGGGCTGATCAGGGGGTTGGAGCACCTTCCCCTGTCACGAACAGAGCAGGGCGGATAGGGAGGTTGTGGCCCTGCCCCCTGTCACACACAGAGCTGCAGGGCGATCAGGGGGTTTGGGCGCTGCCCCCTGTCACGCTGATCCCGGTGCTGGGAGGCATATTACCCTTTTACTATATAGAATAGAGGCCTGGTGCACGGGGGTCGGGGGGGCGGCTGGTTTACCCTGAAGGGTGTCCTGGATCAGGGTGGGGGTCCCCACTGGGGTGCCTGGCCAGTCTGGGTGAGGGGCTGAGGGCCGTTTTCAGGCTGGCGGGTGACTGAAGCTCCCAACCGCTCCTTTTTTTCTTTTTTCTTTTTTATTCTGGGCCAGCTTTAGCTCTGAGGCCTTGGCTGCTGAAAGCAGGTTTCTGGCCTTTGTTTACCTTCTGTATTTGATACAATGTTGCGGTCCGGCTGGTTGAAGCCTGGCTGACTAACGCAGGTTTCTGGGGTTTTGTTTAGCTTCTATATTTGCAACATAGTTGCTTAGAGTTGCAGCTGAGAGGCCAGCAAGTCAGGCGGGGAACGTTGGAGTACGCAGTCACTGGAGCAAGCAAGCCTCCCTGTTCGCGTCAGTGCATGGCTGCCGGCCGCCATGTTGGCTGGCAGTTAATTTGCATATCGCCCTGATTAGCCAATAGGAAGGGTAGCGGATGTACGGCTAATTACCATGTTTCTCTTTTATTATATAAGATTATTAATGCCTTCACTGATAGTAGGCACTGAGGACACCACAGTGGTGAAAAAAAAAAAATAAACAACATCCAGTTAGACAAACTCAAGTATTTTCCCTCTTCATTCCTACTCCCACCTCATTAGTTTCCATGTTTACCTCCTGTGTCTGTTAATCTACTCCTCAAAAGCCATAGCAATTTTCCAAAAAGCCAAATCTGATTCTGCCAGTCTTTTTTTTGTGCCAGTCTGTTTAAAAGCCCTAAATAAGTCCTTCAAGATAAAGTTTAAACAGTTTATCTTGACTTTATCTATAGCCCACTTTTTTACCCTTATTCAGTCACTCCCAAAGTCCCTCAGATTTTACACACAAATTATTTCGTGAGGTGTTGGAAACATTTTAAATATCTTTTCTATTTAAACGATTTTTTCTTTAATTAATTAACATCATTGTCCTCTCTAATAGAGTATAAACTTCTTAAGACCTGAATCTAAGTCACTGTAGTCAATTTAGTGGTCAATTTTTGACCAATATTTAAAAATAAGTATAATAGGAGATTTTGAAGTCTGGACTCCAAAATGTATCACATCACACAATCTTGGTGCTCATGACACTGCATTACATTTACCAGCTGTTTTCCCTGGGCTTCAGGCTGGCTGAAATCTGCAGGAGGACGATGGCCTTGTTTATATTGGACTAGAGGCCCGGTGCATGAATTCATGCACCAGTGGGGTCCCTCGGTTTGGCCTGTGGGATTGGGCCAAAACTGGCTCTCCGACATCCCCCGAGGGGTCCCAGATTGTGAGAGGGCACAGGCCAGGCCGAGGGACCCCACTGGTGCATGATCTGGGCCGGGGAGGGATGTGGGAGGTTGACCAGCTGGGGAGGGACCATGGGAGGGCTCCAGGGTTTGTCCGGCCTGTCTCACTCAGTCCCGATCGGCTGGACCCCAACAGCAAGCTAACCTACTGGTCGGAGTGTCTTCCCCTGGTGGTCAGTGCACATCATAGTGAGCGGTTGAGCGGCCTTAGCATATCATTAGCATATTACTCTTTGGTTGAATAGCCGACCAGATGACTGGACACTTAGCATATTAGGCTTTTATTATATAGGATTCCTAGCGGAGTCACTGTGACAAGCACATATTTCAAACTACAGAAAAGTATTAAAAAGTGAAAAAAAGAGCTCTCTATCTAACCCCAAATATCCTCTTCTACTTCTTGGCATTAACCACTGTTAGTTCAGTATGTATCTTTTCATACTTTTTCTCATTTAATTATTTCCCTGCCCATTTTATTGAGATGTAATTGACACATAACATTGTACTACTTTTATTTTTTAAAAATATATTTTTATTGATTTCAGAGGAAGGGAGAGGGAGAGAGAGATAGAAACATCAATGATGAGAGAGAATCATTGATCAGCTGCCTCCTTCATACCTGCGGACTGATGGGACCGAACCCCCAACCCAGGCTTGTGCCCTGACCGGGAATTGAACCGTGACCTCCTGGTTCATAGGTTGACACTTAACCACTGAGCAACCCAGCCAGGCTTGTATTACTTTTAGGTATATGGAAAGCAAGGGTTTTGGGAAGTAGGACTGGTTTAAGCGAAGGTTGGAGGAATTTGAAGATATGGTTGAAGAAACCCAAAGAAGTCGCTTAAAGCCCCTGGTTCAAGACCTTAACATAGAAAAACACTTAATTGATTGGCTTGTGTGTGTCTGAAGGAGTGTTGGAGAGGTGAGGCTAACCTCATGTTGGTGGGGAAAGGAGTTACACAGGATTGAATTAAGTTGAGACTGAGATATGTGTGAACATGATCTGAAGGAAACCAAAGGCTTTCTGGAGCGTTAGTTGTTTTCAAGGAGAGAACTTAGGTTTGTCTTGTTTGGTAGAGAATCCCAGAACCATCTCTTATTTAGATATTTACATCTCTGAAATAGCCCTACATCTCATTTTGTCTTCCCCCAGGCCTGTACTTAAACAAAATGGTCCTCCAGGAGCATGAGTAAAGTTCTGTGACCTTCTGTATAGTATAAAATACTTAAGTCAATAGGTAGTTCAAGTTTAATTGTGTCATTACAAGCAAAGATTAAAAAAAAAATTGTGTCATTACAAAACTAGGCTGCATAGGATATTAGAAATTATCTAACCTAGACTCTTCCTAAAACATGGAAATTTAGGCGGAAAGATATTACACTCAGCAAAGTAAAAAAATTCAGCTTTATCTCATAATTTTTTTTTTTTTTTTTTTGCTGGAAAAAAAAGTATTTCCAATATTCTTGGAAGTATTTGTCATGTTGATCTGATTGTGCCAGTACTTATGAAAAATAAAGGGAGAGTTTTTATTTTCAGTTGAATTAAATTTGGACAGTTAGAAGATGATTAAAAGTAATATGGGCCATTAGGAAGGAAAGCAGAGATTTAAAAAAATGTCACCAACAAACAAGTATTCAAATAAAAATCATGTGATTAACATTACATTTTCAAACATGTTTAAAATTTTCTAGCTTACAGTGACCCCTGGTGTTATTTTGAAAGCATGCAGTATGTTATTTTTTATTTTTATTTTTTGCAGTATGTTATTTTTATTTTTATTTTTTTGAGGGTGTTCTTATGTTTCCTTTATTTTATTTATTTTTTTAATTCTTTTTTTTATTACTTAAAGTATTACAAAGAGTATTACATATGTCTCCTTCCCCCCCCCCCCCCCCCCCGCCCTTGACATTCCTCAGGCCTCCCCTACCCCCCAGTGTCTTATGTCCATTGGTTATGCTTATATGCATGCATACAAGTCCTTCGGTTGATCTCTTACCCCCCCCCCCCCCCCACCCACCTCCTGCCCCCCAACCCTTCCCGGCCTTCCCGCTGTAGTTCGACAGTCTGTTAGAGGCAGCTCTGCCTCTGTATCTATTTTTGTTCAAAAGTTTATTATGGTCTTTATTATCCATAAATGGGTGAGATCATGTGGTATTTTTCCTTCATTGACTGGCTTATTTCACTTAGCATAATGCTCTCCAGTTCCATTCATGCTGTGGCAAATGGTAAGAGTTCCTTCTTTTTTACAGCAGCATAGTATTCCATCGTGTAGATGTACCACAGTTTTCTAATCCATTCATCTACTAATGGGCACTTAGGCTGTTTCCAGATCTTAGGTATGGTGAATTGTGCTGCTATATACATAGGGGTGCATAGATCCTTTCTGATTGGTGTTTCTGTTTTCTTGGGATATATTCCTAGAAGCGGGATGACAGGGTCAAATGGGAGTTCCATTTTTAGTTTTTTGAGGAAACTCCATACTGTCTTCCATAGTGGCTGCACCAGTCTGCATTCCCACCAGCAGTGCACGAGTGTTCCTTTTTCTCCACATCCTCTCCAGCACTTGTCGTTTGTTGATTTGTTGATGATAGCCATTCTGACAGGTGTGAGATGGTACCTCATTGTTGTTTTGATTTGCATCTCTTGGATGATTAGTGACTTTGAGCATGTTTTCATATGTCTCTTGGCTTTCTGAATGTCCTCTTTTGAAAGGTGTCTATTTAGGTCCTTTGCCCATTTTTTGATTGGATTGTTTATCTTCCTTTTGTTGAGTTATATGAGTTCCCCATAAATGTTGGAGATTAAACCCTTATCAGTAATAACATTGGCAAATATGTTCTCCCATACAGTGGGCTTTCTTGTTGGTTTGTTGATGGTTTCTTTTGCTGTGCAGAAGCTTTTTATTTTGATGGAGTCCCATTTGTTTATTTTCTCTTTAGTTTCCAATGCCCTAGGATCTGTATCGGTGAAGAAGTTGCTTTGGCATATGTCTGAGATTTTGTTGCCTTTGGATTCTTCTAGTATTTTTATGGTTTCCCGTCGTATATTTAAGTCCTTTATCCATTTTGAGTTTATTTTTGTGTATGGTGTAAGTTGGTGGTCTAGTTTCATTTTCTTGCATGTATCTGTCCAATTTTCCCAACACCATTTATTGAAGAGACTATCTTGACCCCAATGTATGTTCTTGCCTCCTTTGTCAAATATTAATTGAGCATATTGATTCGGGCTGATTTCTGGGCTCTCTATTCTATTCCATTGATCTATATATCTGTTCTTGTGCCAGTACCAGGCAGTTTTGAGAACAGTGGCTTTGTAATACAGCTTGATATCTGGTATTGAGATCCCACCTACTTTGTTCTTTCTCAGGATTGCTGCAGCTATTCGGGGTCTTTTTTTATTCCAGATGGATTTTTGGAGAGTTCGTTCTAGGTCTGTGAAATATGCCGTTGGTATTTTAATGGGAAGTGCGTTGAATTTATAGATTGCTTTGGGCAGTATGGACATTTTAATGATGTTGATTCCGCCAATCCAAGAACATGGTATGTTCTTCCATCTGTTTATGTCTTCCTCTATCTCTTTTTTCAACGTCCTGTAGTTTTCTGAGTGGAGGTCTTTTACCTCTTTCGTTAAGTTTATTCCTAGGTAGCTTAATTTTTTTGGTGCGATGGTAAATGGGATTGTTTTTATAATCTCTCTTTCTGCAAGTTCACTATTGGTGTATAGAAATGCCATAGATTTCTTGGCGTTAATTTTGTATCCTGCTACATTGCCGAATTCTTTTATTAAGCCTAATAGTTTTTTGATGGAGTCTTTAGGGTTTTTTATGTATAATATCATGTCATCTGCAAATAAGGACAGTTTTACTTCCTCTTTTCCAATTTGGATGCCTTTTATTTCTTCTTCTTGTCTAATTGCAATGGCTAATACTTCCAGGACTATGTTGAACAGGAGTGGTGAGAGTGGGCATCCCTGTCTTGTTCCTGTTCTTAGGGGAAATGGTGTTAGTTTTTGTCCATTGAGTATGATGTTGGCTGTGGGTTTGTCATATATGGCTTTTATTATGTTGAGGTATGATCCTTCTATTCCCACCTCGCTGAGAGTTTTTATCAAAAATGGGTGTTGAATTTTGTCAAACGCTTTTTCTGCATCAATTGATATGACCATGTGGTTTTTTTCTTTCAATTTGTTTATGTGGTGTATCACGTTTATTGATTTGCGGATATTGTACATCCTTGCATCCCTGGGATAAATCCTACTTGGTCATGGTGTATGATCTTTCTGATGTACTGCTGGATCCGATTTGCTAAGATTTTGTTGAGGATTTTGGCATCTATATTCATGAGGGATATTGGCCTGTAATTCTTTGAGACTGAAAATTGTCCTGAAAGAGTTTAATGCTTTTGAACTGTGTATTTTTTCAATTTTCATAATTTTCATGAATAACCTCAATCAGCTGTCAAAGAAATAGTATACATTAAGGATAACTTTTCTACTTTTAAATGTAAACAGCACCTCATTAGTCATCTTTTGAATTTTAGAGACACACCCAGCTGGCTAAGGGCCACCACACCCTGTCTATATTTACTGAACAAAGAATAAATGTTGCTAGGTTGCTATAATGTTCAAAGAACAGACTAATTATTTAAAGCTCAAGTTTAAGTTCATATATTCTGATTACTCAGTTGGTTTTCATATCATGACAAGGGGCAGCTTCCACTGATGGCCAATACTGGCATAGGACAGTATTTAATAATTGGGTATGATGCATTTTGTGCTGGGGCAGAGGAGCACTTAATGTGGTTCATTTTACTGAGGCCATGCTTAGAAATTTCAGGCTTAGAAAAATGACACACATACTTCCTCCTGGTATTTAGCTTTCTTTTCTTTTCTTTTTTTTTAAAAATATATTTTATTGATTTTTTACAGAGAGGAAGGGAGAGGGATAGAGCGTTAGAAACATTGATGAGAGAGGAACATCAATCAGCTGCCTCCTGCACATCTCCTACTGGGGATTGTGCCTGCAACCCAGGTACATGCCCTTGACCGGAATCGAACCTGGGACCCTTCAGTCCGCAGGCTGACGCTCTATCCACTGAGCCAAACCGGTTTTGGCTGGTATTTAGCTTTCTATCCGATATTTAGAATTCAACTCCAAAAGTTTACAACTGTAGATATGAAAGAATATTTTGTGAATGTTTTAAAAGATTGTAGCTTCTTTCCTGTGCTATGTTTTAGACTAGGGCTTATCTTAATAATTCTACCTCCTCTAATTATTTGTCATTCAAATTAAAATTGTGCACCAAGGCTTTGCTGATTGAGACATTTCTGGACAATTTTTTCTTTGAGCCGACTTCATGTTGATTAAGCTATAAACTTAATACAGTATTTATTCAACAAGGGTCAATTAAATGCACAGCACAAGACTAAGGATCTACTAGAGATAGAAGTACTTATATCTAAAAATGTCCCTTTTAAAATGTATGTATATACTAATAGTTCCATAATTTGGGACAGTAGTCTTGCCATGAAGCATACTAATGTCCTGGAAAGGAATTCTTATTAAACTAATACTTAACAAATGTGCACAAGTTTAAAAGTTATGTACTAATTATATTTTGATAGCCAAGATATGGAAACAACTGAAGTGTTTGTCAATGGATGAATGGATAAAGGAAATGTGGCCTATATACACAATGAAATATTATTCAGCCATACAAAAGAAGGAAACCTTGTCATTTGCAACAACAGAGAAAGGCAAATATTAAACACTATGATCTCACTTATACATGGAATCTAAAAAACCAAAAAAACAACAACCATTTTATTTAAAAAATAATTTTATTGATTTCAGAGATGAAGCGGGGAGAGAGAGATAGAAACATCAATGATGAGAGAGAATCATTGATTGGCTGCCTCCTGCACACCCCACACGGGATCACCCCCCTTCCCCGCCCCCCCCCCCCCCCCCCCCCCCGCAACTCACGCATGTGCCCTAACTACAGAATTGAACTATGACCTCCTGATTCATAAGTTGACGCTCAACCACTGAGCCATGCCAGCTGGGCCAAAATTCACCATTTTTAAAGTGTACCATTCAGTGTTTTTAGGATATTCATAAGGTTGTGTAATCATCACCATTATCTGATTTCAGAACGTTTTCATCATATTCAAAAGAAACCTCCTGCCCATTAACAGTCATATCCCATTTTTCCCTTTTCCCAGACCCTGACAACCACGAATCCACTTTCTGTCTAGGAATTTGTCCATTCTAGACCTTTCATATAAGCGGAATCATAGAGTATGATGTGGCTTTTTGCTGACTGGCTTCTTTCACTTAGCGTGTTTCCTTGGTTCATCCATGTTGTACCATGGTCAGTACTTTCCTTTTCATTGCCAGACAATATTCCAGTGTATGGATAGGCCACACTTGGTTTTTTCATTCATCAGTTGATATTTTTGGGTCTCTTCCTTTTTTTTTTTTTTTTTTTTTTTTGACTACTAAGAATGCTGCTATGAACATTTTTGATTGGACATATGTTTTTTGTTTAGACATACATTTTTAATCCTTTTAAAATAGAATTCTCTTGGAGTACAATGTAGCGGTCAAGCGGAATAAAGTTAACTAGAAGAGGACGTTCTGCCAGGAAAAGGCGGGAGCCTGCAAGCAGGCCACGTCAGAACAAAGTCTTGCAAGCAAGACTTATTGTTCAGAGGCGGAATTTCCTTAAGGTGTTAAATAGTCCATGAGGGCATGGAAAGCCAGGGAGGGTGCACTGCTGCAGGTGGAAAGAGTCTTTGTATAACATAGGAAATTAATAGTGTAATGTATAACTTAGCTCTGATGATCTCATAAGCATGCCTGTTAATCATTGTCACTTGTTGTACTCCATTGTTATTTGCTGTACTCCCTGAATAAAAGCCATGAGGGCTTTGGGGGCTTTTGCTACTTGCCTGACTAGCAATAGCCCTCTGCTTCTCTAACTTCATCCTGCATGCCAAGCTTGCCTCAGCGTCTCCGTTCACAAAGAACATCAACATACAACCTGGGAATAGACTTGCTGGGCCATATACTGTTTATTAAGGAACTGAAATTCTTGCTTCACATAATATTCTGAGACCCAGCCACATTATGGTTATCCATTGATCAGTTGACATTAGGATTGTTTTCACTCTAACTGTATGAATAACTCAGTATGAACATTTGTGTCCGAGTTTTTGCAGACATGTTTTTATTTCTCTAAGAATGTAATTGTGGGCTATGTGATACCTGTTGAAACTTTTGAGAAACAGCTAATCTGTTTTTCAAAGTGGCTGCTCCACTTTACAATCTCATCATCAATATATTAAGAGTTCCAACTTCTACACATCTTTGAAAATTAATAGAAACCTGATAGGGCTACTAAGGCAACTAAATAGGTTTATAAATGTAAAGCCCATATTTGGCCTCTAATGTTTTATGGGATTCAGTTAGGTTATGTTTTTTAAAAATAAACATATCAAAAACTTTACCATTGAGGGATGCCACTAAAAAAGGGGGGGGGGCGTGTGGAAGCCACTGATGGAAATACTAGGAGCAAAAATTCTCAAGGTTTGGGACCTTTTATCGAATGTAATGTCTTTCAGGCCATTAGAGGGTGGTAAAATCAATTTAGTGGGTTGGAAAATTTACTAGCATTGGAAAAAATAGAATAGAAAACATCAGAGTACATCACAAGCAGTAAGTGCTTTTTCGTGAAATATGGTTTTACTGCTAGAGGTCTGAACCAGGTCACAGTGTTAAAATGTATCTTTTATATATATGTATATATGTATATGTATATATATATATGTGTGTGTGTATATATATATATATATATATATATTATTGATTTCAGAGAGGGAGAGAAACAATGATGAGAGAGAATCATCAATCAGCTGCCTCCTACGTGTCCCCCTGTGGATTGAACCCACAACCTGGGCATGTGCCCTTGACAGGAATTGAACCAGGACCCTTCAGTCTGCAGGCCGATGCTCTATCCACTGAGCAAAAGCAGCTAGGGCAAAATGTATTTTTTTTCTTTTAAATATACTTTTATTGATTTAAGAGAGGGAGAGGGAGAGAGAGAAACATCAATGATGAGAGAGAATCATTGATTGGCTGCCTCCTGCATTCCTCCTACTGGGATCTAGCCAACAACCCAGGCACGTGCCCTTGACCAGAATTGAACCTGGGACCCTTCAGTCCGCAGGCTGATGCTCTGTCCACCGAGCCAAACCAGCTAGGGCGCAAAAATGTATTTTTTAATGTGGGTCACAGTCAAAGAAGCTCCTGAAGTCCATCTACCACTTGCTGTTTGAATCCAATCCACATCTGTATCTGTAGGACTGTCAGTTCCTGATTTAAAACATTCCAGCTATCGTTTTGGATATTTTGCTGAGAAGCTTTTCTTCAAAATAATGAAAAAACAGAACATAAAAAATGCTTTGTCTCAATCTGTTGTTTTAAATCTTTTGGAAAATGAAGCATGCTGAAAGTATTTTCTTGTATGTGTTGCAGCATTAGAAACATCATTACTCAGAGGCTCATCACTGGCTTTGAAGGTAGTCACTCATAAGTGAACTACCATTATCATTAATAATATGTGTGAGTATCAACACACCAACTGAGTAGGGCAGTTTTAAGGTCTGTAAATACTACTAAAAATATTAACTTATAATCATAGTGGCAGAAGCCTTAGTGTGTATGACCACATTTTACAACCAAATTAGCTATGATCTTAAAAACAAAGTACAAAACTTAAAAAAAGGGGGTTAACCTTCAAAAATGAAAAATTGCGATTCATATTTTGAAAAGTCAAATTATGTCAATCATGGCTGCTGACTGTTTAAACACAACCTAAAAGAAAATTAGGGTAGTGACACTAGGTTGAGAAATGTCTACTACATATGCAGAATGAAATCTCAAATCAGGCCGATATCTTTCCAATATCCTGATGTACAGTTGGCTCTCCATATCTTTGAGTTCCTCATCTGAGGATTCAACCAATCACAGATTGTAATATTAAAAAGTTAGGTTGTGGCTAATGTGTACTATGTAGTTAGGGCTACAATGGCGGGGTCTGTACTGAACGTGTCACTTCTTCCTTGTCATTATTCCCTAAATAACACAGTATAACAACTCTGCATAGTTGTTTTAGGTATCATAAGTAATCTACAGATGATTTAAAGTATGCATGGATATGCATAGGTTATGTGCAAATATGCCTCTTTATATTAGGGATTTGAGCATTGCAGACTTTGGTGTCCATGGAGGTGGGGGAAGGTATCCGGGAATCAACTCCCCCAAGGATACAGAGAAGACTATCATATAAACTTGTCATTACAATGATTTGTTAAATATATTTTTTATTGTTTTCAGAGGAAGGGCGAGATAGAAACATCAATGATGAGAACCCAGTTAACACGGGCATGTGCCCTGACTGGAATTGAACTGTGATGTCCTGGTTCATAGGTCCATAGGTCGACGCTCAACCACTGAGCCATGCCAGCTGGGCTACAGTGATTTTTTTAATGGTCCCTGTATGAGATTGAGGGCATGAATTTCCCACAGTAACTTACCTACTTGGCTTTCAATATTTGCTTAATTTATTATATTCAAATAGATTAATTGCTATGTGTCAAGCTCTATGAAGTTCTAGGAACTTAAAAATGAAGAGAGTTCCTAATCTTACCGGTTTCACACTTAGAGGGGAAACAAACATTTACAGTAGTGTGATATGGAGCAGCACCACATTGTCTAGCAGATAAAAGCTGGCTAATGTCCAAGATCTGTTTTAAGGGATGACTTTGAAAGGCGAGCAAGAGGGGAAGAATATTACTGGGTGAGGAAACTCACATAAGGCAAATGTAAAGGGAAAAAGTGCGGGAAGATACAGGGGGTGGGCAAAAGTAGGTCTACAGTTGTTTGTATGGAAAATAATACAATAAAATAATACAAGAATAAACTTGTTTTGCATAGTCATAACTGTAAACCTACTTTTGCCCACCCCTGCAGAGATGGATTGGTACCTAAGATTCTTATGCTATGTTAAGTAGTTTATATTTTATCTAATATACAAAACAAGACCAGTGAAGGTTGTAAGCAGGGAGAAGACATGATCAGATTAGTTTTGAATGGAACAAGTAAGAGACTAGTTGGGAAGTAGGTTGAGCTATAAATTGAAGGCCTTAAAAAGGTGTAGGGCACTGTCAACAAATGTTTGAGTATACACTACTATACACAGGTATTGGGAAAATATTTCCTCTATTAAAAAAAGACTTACATTTCAGCAGGTTATATAGACACTTATATAAGAATCTAGGAGAACTATGGATGTTAGGAAAGGATTCCCTGAGAAAATGACACTAAAGTTGAGACCTGAAGGAAAAAATAAGATTTTAAAGATTGAGACTAATTTGAAGTACTTATTCCTATATACTCCTCTGAAAGAGAACCAATTGCCCACACTGTAAATCTAACAAAGAACCTAAATGTTTATTAAAAAATTAAAGTGATGAGGACAAGATTAAGTCTTTCTTGTCTATTTTCCCATAGTACCTTATCTATAATAAGTGTAATATGCTAATTAGACCAGATGTCCTTCTGGATGAAGCCAGGGCTGCGAGGGAAGCCCAGGTGCCAGGTGCCAGAGGTAAGCCAGTGCCTGTAGCTGGGGGAAGGAAGGCCTACTCTTGCACAAATTTTGTGCATCAGGCCTCTAGTCTATATAATAAAAGCCTAAACGACCACTATGGCAGAATGACCAGAATGACTGGTCACTATGATGTGCACTGACCACCAGGGGGCAGACGCTCAACACAGGAGCTGCCCCCTGGTGGTCAGTGAGCTCCCACAGGGGGAGTGCTGCTCAGTCAGAAGCCTGGCTCATGGCTGGCGAGCGCAGTGGCGGTGGTGGGAGCCTCTCTTGCCTCCATGGCAGTGCTAAGGAGCAGCGAGCAGGCAGGCAGTAAGGAGCGAGGGGTCTGGGACTGCAAGAGCACAGGCTGGGCTGAGGGACCTCCCCCCCCCCCACCCAGTGCACAAATTTTGTGCACCGGGCCTGTAGTATTTGTATAATTTACACTGTGTTGACAATTCGGAAGAGGACCAAATGAAAGAAAGGCCAGATTAAAAAATATTTATATATATATATATTTTTATTGATTTCAGAGGGGAAGGGAGAGGGAGATAGAAACATCAATGATGAGAGAGAATCATTGATTGGCTGCCTCCTGCACACCCCCTACTGGGGATGGAACCATGACCTCCTGGTTCATAGGTCGATGCTCAACTACTAAGCCACAATAGCCAGGCAAAAGGTCAGATTTAAGAGCCAAGAAAGAGATACTACCAAAGAAAAGGGGGAGATAAAAAGATTAAGTAATTAAAAATGGCAAATGCCTTAGAATGTTCAAAGGCTCCGAATTGTCCATTTAACACAATAATTTGGAGGTCCCTCTTAACATGTAATTTCAGTGAGAAAAGCACAGTAAGTGAAAATGAGACTTCCGGTAAAGAAGCTTGGTTGAGAAGTAATGCTGCATGAGGGCTTTTTTGTTTGTTCTTGTTTTTATTTATTAAGGTAGGAAGAGAGCAGAGGGTTTCCAATATCCTTGTTTGAAGGAAAATGCCACTTGTTGAAACATTACTCTGGACACGTGGTTTTATAACTTGTGTTGGTACTTCCTCTAGATTCCTGCATATATATAAAAGAATGTTAATACATTTTCACTTATCACTAGGAAAGAACATGAGATGCATAAACACGCTGAACATTTATGTTTTGGAGAAGGTGTAAATCTGTAAGGTATGAACCAATCACTTCTGGTCATTTCTTCCAGCCTATGCCTAAGAGAGATGAGGAATACATTATTTCTTTTTTTCCCAAAGAAAGAGGTCAGAGAGACAAGTAACAATTAAAACATTTTATTATTTAATACATTATCACTGGCACATCCCAGTGATGCTTTTACATGCCAAGATTATTTGTAATCATGAATGTCATTGATAACTAAGAGGACAGTCAAGCACCGATATACTCCTTAGAGGCCTAATGGTGCTGTATTTTGCTCACCAGTTTTCAGGTTAAATCCCTTCTTACCACGTTATTTTCTGTGATTACTACGCTATCCCTAACAATCATTTCATGTCTTCCCCCAAGGCATTTCTCTGCTATGTCTTGCTGGGGTGGTGTAATAAAGTTGCAGCTTGAAACAAACAAACAAACAACAACAAATACCTAAAGTAAAATGACTTGCCAACACAAGATCTCTCTGCAATACATAGGAATGAAAAATTAAAAACAAAGTGGTAAAAATAATAAATAGTTCTTTTCAAACGTAACTTTCAGATACCAGGTCAGGGGGATGGAAACCGAAAATCCCTAATGCTTACCAGTTGGTTCAATGTGCTTTTTTGTGTGTGTTTGTTAAAAATCAGTTTCCACCATGACAAAGGAAGGATTGCATGCTACTTTCTAATGGTATTTCTTCTGTTTTGGTGCCTTTGAAAAGGGTGGATAATTATTTTTATGAAACACCAACTCAAAAGCCCTCTGATGACTTGGTGGTAACAACCGCTAAGCTTGACTCCTACCAGACATTCCTGGATATAAAAGGAATGTAAAACATCACATAATTTTCCCACGTGTAACTTCTCCGACGTTTAATACTCCAGCCTGTGGCTTCAAGTCACTGCCTGTGCATGCTCGTCTTCTCCAGCAGGACTGCCCTTCCTGGTCGAGCTCAGCGCTCACGCTGTAACTGGAGAACTCGGCATTGATCCGGCCGAAGAGGGGCGGCCTGGCGTCGCGCTCACCCCCATCCCAGCCCACCGCGCCGGGCCTCTCCTCCCGGTCGGGTGTTTTCCGGCCTTACCTGGGCTGCAAACCCCGTGCCGCCCCCCAGGCGGACACCTGTCAGCCGCGGGCAGTCCCGGCCCCCCGGGATGTGGTGGGGGTGGGGATGGCAGCCCGGCCCCTGCCCCGCCGGGCCACAGCCGTCCAGTCCCCTCGTCCTCTAACACGCGGGCTGCCCAGGGGGCAGGAGACCGGACCCGGGCAGGAGCCCAGACCCCGACCCCGGGCTGGCCCCGCTCCCCCGCGATCGGCTGAGACGAGCCCTTTCACCTGGAGCCGATCCAGACGTCCGCAGGGTCCGCCCGGCTCCGGCCGGCTCGCCGGGGCAGGGAAGGTCAAGCTCACCTTGCGGGAGGGCGCCCGACCGCGGCCACAGCACCCAGGCCGCGCAGCACCGTGTCCCCAGGTCAGGAGAGGACAGCGCCGGCCGCGGGCCCCGCCCCTTTCCCGGCAGGCCGCCGACTTCCGGACCTGCGCGCTAACCCTCTGCGCCGCCGGCCGCCCCTCCCCCGCCCGCCGACTCCCGGCATGCTCCGCGGAGGAAGGAACAGAGTCGACAATAACAAACCCAGCCGCGGCCGTGTACCCGGCCCTGCCGACCCCTCGGCGCTGCCTCAGGGTCCTCCCGTCGCCCCGGCCCCTCGGCTCTGACGGGCCGCGGCCCCCTTCCCCCCGGCCCCCGACGCAGAGCCGAGGGGCCTGACCGCGTCCCTCCTCCGCCCGGACCCCTCCCTCCCGCCCGGAGTTCGGGGCCGCGGCCGGCACCGGGACGCCGGCGATCGTGTCGGTTGGCAGAGCCGGATGGGCGGTTGGTAGCCGCCGCCGAGGACGAGGCGGCGGCGGAAGATGGTGCCAGGGGCTGCCGGCTCTGCTGCTGCCGCCGACGGAGGAGGTGCTGCCAGGTGGGTGCCGGCGCCGCCCGCGTCGTCTTCCCCCATCTGGCGCCGCGGCCGCGCTGGGCCCGGGCGCCGGGGTCCGGCGGGGCTGGAGCGCCGCCCGCGCGCCGGTGCCGGCAGGTGCTGCCTGGCGGTCGCCTCCCAGCGCCGCGGCCCCTGTGCCGACAGGGCTCCCTGAAGCCCCGCGGGTGGTGGGGCGGGCTCGCCGGGCCGGGCCGGCCTGGGCTTCCTGCGGCGGGGCCCCCGGGATGCCTGCCGGTCGGGGCGCGCCCCGGCAGCCTGGCAAGAGTGGCCGGTGGGGAGAGACGCCCGAACCCACCGGGACGCCTCCACACTCGTTGCCACCCTTGCTGGGCTCAGCTGAGCCTCAGGGTGCCTTTGACTTGAGAAACCGGAGAGTGGAATTGGGCCGAGGCCGAACCGAGCGTTCAGTGGGCGAAGCGGGGAGGGAGACGTCTTTGTCCCGACCCCGGAGTTGGAGGATCGGGATAAAGTTACTCCGAGGAATGACTCAGCCTCCGCCCGCCCCACGGATGGATTTGGGATGGAGTATGTATGTATGCGGATTTCACAACTTCCTCGGTAGCAGCAGAACCACGGGAGAAACGGCAGCTTCTCGGAATATCGTTACGGTTCCTTCCAAGGCCTGCCGGATGCGCTTTGTTTATTGTTGATAGTTTCACAATCTCGTCTTCTCCGTCGTGACTCTTTCAAGTGTGGTCACACCACCAAGCGATGTGGGGCTTAGTGCCAGGGGAGACTAATGTGCTTCCTCTTGGTAGAGTCACGTTACTACAGGACATTAAGCTGGATAGGAATGTTCGCCCGAAGTCTGCAGCGTGTCTGTATTGCTAACCACTTGATCGCATAGTTTCCTGTGTGTGTGTGTGGTGCTTGAATGGTTTATCCCAAGGATTGGAAGGTTAGCAATTGAGGCAACTATTTTTAATTTAGCAAGACGAGTCTGGGTTTAATGGAGAATCTCATTATTGTATTTCGCTATTTGATACAAAAAGGGTCCCCCTTCCAATGCTGATATTTAGTATGAGAAGCAGAAGGACCACCGGGGAAGGTGGTTGATGTAATTTTTGAGAGGTTATTTGATCTGTAGGTGGACCATTGCTAAGGATGTGAAGATGCTTTGCTTTCTGTTATTTAATGGGACAGAATGTGGCCTGAACGACCATATTTTCTCAGAAATACTTATGTCATGATTTTATGTTAGTGTTTGCATAGTGTTTTTGTTTTTTTTTGGTTAGTCCTCACCTGAGGATATTTCTCCGTTGATTGTAGGGGAATGGAGGAGGAGAGATGGAGAGAGAGAAACGTGGATGTGAGAGAGAGACATTGATTGGCTGCCTACTGCAAGGCTGGCCAGGGCTGGGGATTGAGCTTGCAACCCCCGCAACTGAGGCAAGTGCCCTTAACAGGAATCAAACCCAGGACTGCAGGCCCGCTCTCTATCCACTGAGCCAAACCAGCTAGGGCTACATAGTGTTTTAAAACCTAGATGCTGATAAATGTTTGTTCATATCTGTTGATGGAAATTGGATATGGACTCAGACCACTTTTTAAAAGTAATTTTATTTAGTCTACTTTGAATCTTTTATGTTAGTTTACATTAGGATTAGTTATTGGCCTAATTCTTTTTTTAAAATTGAATTTAAAAAATCTTTATTGTTGAAAGTACTACATATGTCCCCCCCTTTCCCCCATTGACCCCTTCCAGCTCCCCTCCCCCCCCCAGGCCTTCACCACCCTATTTTCTGTGTCCATGGGTTATGCCTATATGTATACAAGGTCTTTGGTTGATTACCTCCCACTCACCCACCCTCACCTGTCTTCCCTCCGAGATTCCTCACTCAGTTCCATGCTTCCATGTCTCTGGATCCACTCGTTCATCAGTTTATTTTGTTAATTAGATTCCTCATATAAGTGAGATCATGTGATACTTGTCTTTCTCTGACTTATTTCACTTAACATGATGCTCTCCAGGTCCCTCCATTCTTTTTTACTGCTGCATAGTACTCATGGTGTAAATGTACCACAGCTTTTTTATCCACTCATTTACTGATGGACACTTGGGCTGTGTCCAGATCTTAGCTATTGCAAATTGTGCTGCTATGAACATAGGGGTGCATACATTCTTTCTGATTGGTGTTTTGGGTTTCTTAGGATATATTCCTAGAAGTGGGATCATTGGGTCAAATGGCAGTTCCATATTTAATTTTTTGAGGAAACTCCATCCTGTTTTCCATAATGGCTACACCAGTCTGCATTCCCACCAGCAGTGTACTAGGGTTCCCTGTTCTCCACATCTTCACCAGCACTTGTCATTTGTTGGTTTGTTGATAGTAGCCATTCTGACGGGTGTGAGGCGATACTCATTGTCGTTTTTATTTGCATCTCTCTATTGGCCTAATTCTTTTTTTTTTTTTAAATATATTTTACTGACTCTTCACAGAGAGAAAGGGAGAGGGACAGAGAGTTAGAAACATCGATGAGAGAGAAACATCGATCAGCCGCCTCCCGCATACCCCCCACTGGGGATGTGCCCGCAACCAAGACACATGCCCCCGACCAGAATCGAACCCAGGACCCCCAAGTCCGCAGGCCGACGCTCCATCCACTGAGCCAAACCGGTCAGGGCATATTGGCCTAATTCTTACGGTGTTATTGGATAATAGGAAAGGCAATGGAGGTAGTTTTCTTGTCTTTTGAGAAAATTTTTCTGACCCTTGCTAACTAGCACAAAGTTGGGATGCCTGGCAGGTTGATTTTTTTAGTAAATCAAATTCATAAAGTCCAAAAGGGCAGAGGACACAAGACCTTTGTTCTTGAAAAGCCACACTTGAACCTGAACGGTTATTATGTAAGCTTGAGAAGAGCTTTATTTGGCTTCTGAGTTTGAGAATTTCGCGCATTCAGCCAATGTTGAAGCACCTGCTAGATGCTTTACATTGTAAATGCGTATAACTTATTAATGTTTTTTTTTTTAAAGGAATGGTTAGTAAAATTTTCTCATTTAGGTAATACTATTCTCTAACTCCAGTTAAGCTTTTCTTGTGTATTACAGAAAATACTGGTTTAAAAATCTTGTGTAAAATCTAGCAGTTCCTTTCCACACACATTAATTCCTACAGTTATTTACTTACCACAGACCATTGAACCAGTTACTGTGAGAAATATAAGAATGTGTAAGAAAATATTCTTATCTAATAAAAGAAAATTGGAGCTGTGTATAAAAATAATTATAATTGAGCATTCTTGGAAATTTGAAGAAAATATACTGAAGGCATTTGGGCTTTTACCGAGTAGGGTAGTTCTAGGACAGTGATGGCGAACCTTTTGAGCTCAGCGTGTCAGCATTTTGAAAAACCCTAACTTAACTCTGGTAGCGTGTCACATATAGAAATTTTTTGATATTTGCAACCATAGTAAAACAAAGACATATTTTTGATATTTATGTTATATATTTAGATGCCATTTAACAAAGAAAAATCAGCCAAAAAAATGAGTTCGCGTGTCACCTCTGACATGCGTGTCATAGGTTCACCATCACTGTTCTAGGAGAAGAAAAAGAATGATAGGACATGGATAAGTCACTGTTTTTATTTATTTTTTTAAAATCTTTAAATTCTTTATTAGTTAAGGAATTACAAATGTGTCCTCATTCCCCCCATGTTTTTATTTTTTAATTAATTTTTTTATTGTTGAGAATATTACAGGTGTCCCCCCCCCCCCCCCCATTGCCCTCCTCCACCCGTTTGGTCAGTAATTATTCAGACTATCTGTTGAAATTATATATATAGCATACAATACGAACATGAAGAATTAAAAAAACCAGAATCCACACTTAAAGGTAGCGTCACAATTTGATATTGCTATCCTTTAACGATTATACCATACACAGCTCTGGGGGTCATACCCCAATTGGTTATAGTAATGTAGGAAAAATAGCTGTGAGTTCCTTACTTGGTTGGTATACTTTGAAGGTAGGAGAGATATTTTGTAGTAGACTCGACTTAAATTCATTTTAATGGTTCTTTGGAGTCTTCGTTAAGCAGAAGCTGTCAAATGATATGATATACATGAAAAAAATGAAACTAATACTAATTCAAAATGACAAAGTCTGATGATATTCTCAATTGGGATAACTTTTTTCAGATTGCTTACTTACTAACATTTCCAAATTTAAATGATCTTTGTTGAGCATTATACATAATTTTATGAATGTCAGACGCCACTTCAAATAAGTTGTATAGTGGTATGTATGATGTTATTTCACTTTTATAAAACCAAGTATTTCCTGTATACATAGGAAAAAATTCTGAAGGACACACCTAAACTATTAAAAAGTATTCCTGTTATTGCCATTCTTTTAGTGCTGTTCTTATATGAAGATATTTGTTTAGTTGTAGGCAAGACATTCATTTATCAGGCTCTGAATCTCTATGGAAAGAGATTTGGGGGAATACTCTAAGATTGAATGTGTTGCCCAGCCAGTATAGGTTGTGGGCTCGATCCCCAGTAGGGGGCGTGCAGGAGGCAGCCAATCAGTGATTCTCTCTCATCATTGATGCTTCTTTCTCTCTCCCTCTTATTGATGCTTCTTTCTCTCTCCCTCTCCCTTCCTCTCTGAAATCAATAAAAAAGACAGAATGTGTTCAGTTTGGGGTGTCAGAAAATGTCACTGGGAATTTTTCCCTTTGTTCTCCCCATATAAAGAAGCTAATTCTAAAATTTGAATAGGTCAGACTATCTCACAGTAAGCTGGAATGACCTACCTTATCATTATAGTGGTAATCTCTCGAAGAGGAATTGTAAATTATTCTCCAATTAGTAAATTGGTTAGAGCGTTGTTGTTTTTTTTATGAGCATAAGAGATGCTTTCTTGTTCTTTTCCTTATGCCCAGTTGCAACCCCTGTATATTTGGGAATCAATGCATTGGAGTCAGTATTTTAAAACATACATCCCCCCCCCCCCCCCCCCCATTTATAGCTGACTATATCCCAGAGGGATCCTTGAGGAACAAATGTCCTTTTGTTATTGGAAGATTGCATGGGTGGGATTTCTCCATTGCTAGTAGAGTGGGTTGTCCCTTTCCCACTGGGAGCTGGAAGTCTGGTTCTTGTGGTATCTTGAGAGAGAATTTTCCAAGACTTGCGTGGGAGAATGAGATGTGGTAGAAAGGTGTATTTGTGCGAAATTATATCTCTCAGTTTCCAAAGTCCCATATCCCTTAAATCAGTCCTGGGAAATGTGCAGCTGCGGCTTCAGCAGAGCTAGGAGCAAAGCCACTGTCCAGAGTTTCCGTTCCCTGGTGAAATTGAGTCAGGTCCCACATGGCTGTGGAGCGTGCCCCCTGCAACAGGAGAGCCAAGAGTGCAAGAGGGCCAAGAGAGCAAACTTCGTTTGTTCAGGAGCTTGTGTATCTCAGGTTTTCCGCCCTTGCAGTGCCCATGTCTGTTCTGGCCAATGTCCTGTTCCCAGGTGTGGCTAACAGGTAATCACCTTTTCTACATCACCTAGACCTCACTGGGCATGTGTCTATTGTCCCGTCTCTTCCTCCAGCAATCTGAGGAGAACATACCTGGAGAGTGTTAAATTGCAGCTTTCTGGCAAAAAGCTGTGCAAATGGCATGCCTATATTATCCGGCCTTCCCTTTACTCCTTTCCTGTTGATTAATAATCAGGTTATTACATTGGTATCACTTTGATTTGAAAATATCACATAATTGATATTACCTCTATAGTTAGTTAAGAGCTCTGTAAGTTCAGAAGTGGGGAAAAGAATACTGTGGGCCACCACCTGTGATTAGGGAAGACTTCCCAGAAGTGCCAGTAGGACCATACTTTTGGACCATTCTTGGATGAGTAAAATTTAGATAAGTAGAAATGGGGGAGATTTTATCTGGCAGGATTTTGTAAAGTAAGAGTATAGGTTTTTTGTAGTGGAGTAGTTGGAGATAACTTCTAGAAAAATAAACTGGGGTTAATTATTAAGTCCTTGAATGTTGGAGTTAAAGTTATAATTGCTACCATCTTTAAAGTGTTTATTTTATTCTTTGCATTGTGAACGAATCTGAAGTACATTATTTCTATCCCTCTTATCCATTCTGTAAAAGGTAATATTTCAGTTTATAGATGGTGATCTGTTGTGTAAAGGTTATCTGAACCTCATTGGGAGAGATAAGATTAGACTTGCCCCCAAATCTGCCATTGTAATGCTAATCTGGTTTTATGCCAGAGATGGCAAATTTACATGCTTCAAGGGGCAAGCAGATAATGAAATTAAGTGAAACCACCTGGGTACTGAACTGAGGTCAGGAGAGATAGCTGCAAAGAAACAATAGAGCAGGGCACACCATTGGTTTGTGGCCTCTTGTGGGCAACAGTCAGGCTCTAGGGAAGATACTTGAGGAAGCAGCCTGACTGCCGTGGTTGTAACTGGTAGAAGTGTTCAGGAAGGACTGGAGAAGGCTGGACACTTACAGGCATTTGCAGGCTCTAAAATAAGGATAATGTCACTTGAAAATGAGGGGTTGGATTATGAAGGAAAAAAATGGATAGGATTTAAATAGAAATAACAAGTTTTGAGTAAAAAGAGAGTGATAGGTTTTGTTGACAAAAGAAGTTAGGGAATAGTTTTAAAAGAAAAGCACTGAATTGAGATTGGGACATGATGAGTTTGAAGTAACAGAATGACTTCTACTTGGAGATATTTAACATAAGCTGAGTTCAGGACAATGATCTGGATTAGTTAATAATAGTAACTGATGTTTGTATTGCACTTTAGTTTGCATCGCTCTTCCATATATGTGTAGATGTTTCTTTACTTCCTCACAATAACCTTATGAGATTCAGATAATTTCTTTCTGTTTTGTAATCAAAGTAATTTGTTAAATAAGGCCAGTCAGGGTCACAAAAGTCAGTAGTGGGGACAGGACTTGAATTAACGGATCTTCTGATTCCAAAACGCATGTTCTTTCCACATTCTATTCTCTATTTTATGTATACATGAAGATAACAATTGGAGCCCTGGCCAGGCTCATTTGGGTGGAGTGCCATCCTTTTCACTGGAAGGTTGTGGGTTCAATCCCTGGACAGGGCACATATCCAGGTTGTGGGTTTCCATCCCTGGTCCAGGCCCGCATGGGAGGCAACTGATTACGCTTCTCTCTCACATTGATGTTTCTCTATCCCTTTCCCTTCCCATCTCTCTAAAATCAAATACATATCCTCAGGTGAGGATTAAAAGAAAAGATAGCAATTGGAGAACTAAATATAAATGACTAGTGAAGACAAGTAGAGTGGGGAGGCAGATCTCCACTGGGACCTCACATTGGAGGCTAGAATGGGGGCTGCAGATGAGGATAATTGTCTTGCTCTCTGAGTTGGATCTACTAGGGCAGCATGTTCAGGCTCTATGTCTTTTCTATTTTTTAAATATATCTTTATTGATTTCAGAGATGAAGAGAGAGGGAGAGAGAGATAGAAACATCGATGATGAGAGAGAATCATTGATTGGCTGCCTCCTGCACGCCCCACTGGGGATCGGGCCTGCAACCCGGGCATGTGCCCTTGACTGGAATTGAACCCGCAGGCTAACGCTCTATCCACTGATCCAAACTGGCTAGGGCGAGCTGTTTCTTGTAGTCAACATCAGATGAAGAGATTGGTGTTTGTTTGAATGAATGCACACAGTAGCTGCTACAGCTTATCAGTTTCCTTCATTTACTGTTAGTATTATGGAACAGGGGAATGGCACTTAGGTCATTTTTACTCTTTAATAATTTCTAAAGCCTCTGTTGGATTGAGAGCATTATTGCCGCAGATCACAAAAAGAAAAAGAAAGATTGATAGACTGTTCCAGAATGAAGGAGAGTGAATAGATTTTACAACTAAATGCAATATGTGATCTTGAATTGGTCTCTGGATAGGGGGGAATGCTGTAAAAGATATTATTGGAATAATAATTTGCATATGGACTATGGATCCTATATACTAAAAGCATAATATGCAAATTGACCAAATGGTGACCATCCAGGCGACCATCCAGGACCACACTATGACACCCACTGGTGCCAGGCTAGCCAAGGTGGGTGCGATGCGATTGGTCAGGGCCCGGCCATCACCCCACAGAGGGAGGCCCAGGCCACCCACCAGTGGGCTGTGGCGGGTGGGTGAGGCCTCTCTCTGCGAGGGAAGCCCAGTTCCTGGGTGCTGGAGGCTGGAAGGAAGCCTGGGTGTCGACGACTGGAGGGAAGTCCGGTTCCCAGGTGCCAGAGGGAAGCCAGTGCCAGCAGCCGGGGGGAGGAAGGCCTACTCTTGCACGAATTTCGTGCATCGGGCCTCTAGTTAGATAACAATGTTGCATCACTGTTAAATTTAATGATTGGATAATGTACTTTGGTTATATATGAGAAAATCCTGGCTGTTAGCAAACACATATTCCAAATATTTATGGATAGAGAGACATCTGTCTGCAAATTGCTTTCAAGTAGTTCATGGAAAATACGTAGATATATGGGGCATGAAGTGGCTGAAATGATAAAGCAAATGATGCACAATGTACACGGTTGCTGAATCTGGGTAGAAGGTACAAGGAGTTCTTTGTACTATTATAACTTTCCTCTAAGTGTGAAATTACATCAAGGCAAGAAAGGTAAACTATTTAAAAGGAAACAAGAAAACACTTAGAATAATATAGTGATTATGAAATGTTAAGTATTACAGAAATGTTGTGCCTTCTTGTAACAGGTCTTTTCTCATCCCCTATGACTCCATTTGAATATAACCCACATAGTCTATTTTGATCACCCAAATCTAAAGGAGGACCTCCTTCATGCCCACTCTTCTTTCATTGCATTTATTACATCTTTTTTTCTTTTTTTTTTTTAAATGCCTTTTTCTCCTTCAAGCCTGAACTCCATCAGGGCAAAGATCATGTCTATTTTGTTCACAGAATACCCAGTCCTGGCACATAAGCTCAATAAGTGTTTGTTGGATTTGGATGAATGGATTAGTCAGTCACCAGTATTCCTTTCATGTTAGTTACCATCCTTTTACTTGCCTAATCCTTCAGAAAAAAAGATGACTCCTTTTAACCAATCTATTTAATCCTTCACCCATCAAGCCTTTATTGAGTACAGTCATGTGATTCCTGCTTATCTGGCTAGCTTCCTCTCTTGCCAGCTTCTCTCAGATCTGCATGCCCTTTCTGGTGATGCACCCTCTGGCTACTCTTTTTTTTTTTTAAATATATTCCATTGACCTTCTACAGAGTGGAAGGGAGAGGAACAGAGAGCTAGAAACATCGATGAGAGAGAAACATCGATTAGCTGCCTCCTGCACACCCCCCACTGGGGATGTGCCCGCAACCAAGGCACATGCCCCTCAGTCCACAGGCCAATGCTCTATCCACCGAGCCAAACCGGTCAGGGCCCCTCTGGCTACTCTTGTCAATACGAGTGCCTTGTATATTTTCCTGTCACTCTCTGTACACTTCTTAGAAAGTATCATGTATATATATCCCTACTTTTCCTGACTGCAGATATCACAGCTTCCCCCCATTATTTTTATATTTTTAGTCCCTAGCACATGAATGTACAAATTGTGTTTATTGAATACATTTTATTGAGTGCTTGTATTAGGCATTGTGTTGGGTGATTATATATATATATATATTCCTCTTCAATTTATAAGCTAACCATGTAAGATAGGGACTTCATTCTTCCTGGTAATTGGAGTTCATAGCAGTCCTGGGACTATTGATCATATATACTACTAGAGCCCCGGTGCACGAAATTCGTGCACGGGGGGGGGGGGGGGGTTCCTCAGCCCAGCCTGAGCCCTCTCATAGTCCAGGACATCCTTGTCCTTACTGCCTGCCTGCTCGCTGCTCCTTACTGCTCAGCTCGCTGCTCCTGCCACCACCGCTGCACTCGCCAGCCATGAGCCCAGCTTCTGGCTGAGTGGTGCTCCCCCTGTGGGAGTGCACTGACCACCAGGGGGCAGCTCCTGCATTGAGCATCTGCCCCCTGGTGGTCAGTGCGCATCATAGCGACTGGTCGTTCTGCCGTTCAGTCGATTTGCATATTAGGCTTTTGTTATATAGGATTATATTTTATCTCTACTAGAGTGCATTATACACAGCAGGCAGTCTGGGAATGAATAAAGTTACATCTCAGTAATAATCAAAGACTGTTTAAATACAAAATAAATATTAGCAAACATGTAAAAATATGATATTAAAAGGATTTAGTCAACTGGTTGACCAAATATATTGCCTGAGGAGTATTGCTTAATATATTGCCTGAGGAGTATTGCCTAATAAATTGGTAAAGGAATTGATCTCCTAATAGCCTTAAAATATTTGGATTTTTTTAATCCAGCAGTTTAACTCCTATGAATCTTCTTTATGGGAATAATCATAAGAATAAGAAAAAAGTATATCTGTAAGATAGTAAGTATTAAGTTATGGTGAATTCACAAGTTGGAATGCTATTTGGCCATCAATATTAATATTTATGAAGCATTTGTAATGTGGAAAGATGATTATTAAGTGAAAGACAAGTAATATAAATCAGGATATACTGGTCATGGTCTGGTATGAAATACTCAAACTTTTAGTGGCTTAAATTTATTTTATGTTTTTATTAGAGAGAGAGAGAGAGAGAGAGAGAGAGAGACGTTGATTTGTTGTTCTATTTATTTATGCATTCATTCTTTGGTTGATTCTTGTATGTGCTCTTGGTGGATCAGGATGCTATTCTAACCAACTGAACTACCCATCCAGGGTGTTTTGTTTTTTTTAATATATTTTATTGATTTTTTTACAGATAGGAAAGGAGAGGGATAGAGAGTTAGAAACATCGATGAGAGAGAAACATGGATCAGCTGCCTCCTGCACACCCCCTACTGGGGATGTGCCCACAGCCAAGGTACATGCCCTTGACCGGAACCGAACCTGGGACCCTTCAGTCCGCAGGCCGATGCTCTATCCACTGAGCCAAACCGGTTACCGTGTCCAGGGTGTTTTAGTGACTTTTAGCAAATAGTTTTGGCAGAGGACCTTGCTTATTGTTACTCACCCAAGGATCCAGCTCTGTTACTTGGAGGCTCTGATAATCAACTATATTTGTTACTTTAGTCTGTTGGCTTCCTAGTCACTTTGTTTTATTCATTAAAAGATTTGGTGGTAATCTGTAGTATAACAGTGACATATATTTTAGCTAAGTAGAACTTGAGTATCTATTCAATTGGACCAATTCATTGGGGTTGCATTGTCAAGTATTTGAATGATAGTGGTGGGCTGATGAATGAAATGGAGCCTATTGTCATGGAGATAATGATGTTGGAAAATCTAGGGATCTTTCTTTGATAACAACCTGAAGAAATTCTGTGGTCAAAGTCAAGCATGTGACTTCTTAATGGTCTTTACAAGGATATAGAATAATCCTTTACTAGTATAGAATTATTCATTTTTATTTAGACATGTTTCAGAACTAGTTCCCAGGAATGAACAGTCCTTGTTTTAAAGAAGCTTGCTATTCAGTTGAGTTGTGAACTATGAATAGAAACATCAAAATATATGCAAGCATAGAAAGAGAGTACATAGCATAGCTAAAGATATTGTGATTGAATCTGTGAAAGAAAGTGTGGGGCTTGAGAGTAGGGCAAAGGGGAAGGAGTAATAATAGCAGGTAGAGAAAAGAGGATTTTAGAAAGAGAAAACAGGAGACTTTTTACAGGAGTTTGAGTGTTTGGGGATTGTGAGGAGGATGAGGATGGTAGGTTGTGGTGGAAAGGAAGCTGCCATATAATGTTTGCTGTCTTAGTAGATGTTTTTGTACTGGTTAAAGGGTTGAGAAGGTACAATTGGTCCTTAATTAATTCTTAGTTTTTAATCTGTAAAATGAGGATGGTAATATTAGGTGCCTACCACAAGGATTCTTGTGAGGATCAAATGTAAGAATTTTATTTAACAAAACATTTAGAGTAGTTGTCTAGAATATAGTAAATTCTCATACTAGTAAATGGTAGCTGACATAAAAATAATAATCATAGCTGGTTTAAAGCAGCATAAAACTTTATTAGCCTAGCACAGTGGTCGGCAAACTGCGGCTCGCGAGCCACATGCGGCTCTTTGGCCACCTGAGTGTGGCTCTCCCACAAAATACCACATGCGATTGAAACTTCGTGGCCCATGCGCAGAAGTTGTTATTTTGTGGAAGAGTCACACTCAAGGGGCCAAAGAGCCGCATGTGGCTCGCGAGCCACCGTTGCCGACGACTGGCCTAGCATTTAGAATGGTTTTTTGAAGATAGTGTGGAGGTTGGTGGACTAGGGATAGAGGAGACATGGAGCAGGTTGTAAAAGCTTTTGTAAAATTCCAGAAATCACTGAGGGCTTGATTAAGGCAGTAGCAATAGGAATAGTAATAGATAGTAAATATTTGTGTTAGAATTGACTGGATATAAGTACTTAAGTACTTAACTGATGTTTATATATATAATCTGTGAGAAAGATGAAAGATCTAGGATAGCACTTGAGACTGCCTCAATGTAGACCCATCAACAGAAACAGTTGAAAAGTGAGTGGGTTAGGAGGCAGAACAAAAAAGAGCTCAGTTTTAGAAATAATAATAATGAAATGCATATGGGAAAATTGGGTTTGTTGAGTTTGAAAGGAGTTGAGTAAATGATCCAGGTCTAGAGAGAGATTTGGGTTGGGTTCAGGAATCGGCAGTGGTGGTAAACTGCAGTTGTGGGAGCATGTGAGCTGCTATAAAAGGGGGAAGAGGGATGGTTGAGATTTCACCCAAACACTGGAGAGTTAGCAGAGGAAGAGGTGCCCCAAAAGGGGTACTTGGGTTATTTATTGAATTCTTATTATCTGTTAAGCACCACAAATACATTCACTCCCTTCTCCCCCCACTTAATTGTTGTAGTGTCCCTATGATGTGCAATACCCTTGCTGAGAAAGAAATTACCCCAATCTTAGCTGTTTAAAACAACACAAATCTTATTTCACAGTTTCTAGGCATGGTTTGACTTACTCCTCTGCTTCAGGGTCTCACAAGGCTGCAGTGACGGTGTTGGCTAGGGCTAGGGTCTTGTGTAAGGCTTGACTGAGGAATGATCTGCTTCCAAGCTCTTGGTGGTAGTCTAGATCCAGTTCTCTGCAGGACTGAGGCCTTCAGCTTTTTACTGGCTTTTGGCCAGAGCCCAACTTCAGTTTCTTGCCACATGAGCCTCTCCATATGGCAACTCATTTACTTCATCAAAGCCGGCAAGGGAGGGAGTCAGTTGGCATGGTGGAAGGTGTAATCTCATATAATCTCAGGAGCAGTCATGTGAAATTTCATCACCTTTGCCAGATTTCATTGATTAGAAACAGATCATAGGCGCTGCCCACACCCCAGGATCGGTTGGAGTAGAGGGGAGGAGACCGGAGATGATGATGATGGTGGTGGTGGTGGTGGTGGTGGTGGTGGTGGTGGTGTCAGGATTTCACTGAAGTGTGGATGGAGGTGGAGGTGCTCTCTAAGGCAGTGGTCGCCAACCTTTCAGGCCTCATGGACCACCAGTGGTCTGCGGACCACCGGTTGGCGACCATTGCTCTAACGTACCATTTTAATTCCTATGTTATATTAAAAAAAAAAAGAAACTGAAATAACTTGTTCAAGATCATGTACAAATAATGGGGCCAGAATCATTCAGGCAGTCTGGCTCCACAATTCCGGGCTCTTTTGCCATTATATCGTAAAGACTGAGAAATGCTGTAGGGTTTAGCAGTTTGGGGAGTTCTTTGGAGACTTTTTGTTTGATATCTTTTAATGGTGTGGTGTGGGTCCAAGTCACATGTGGTTTCAGTGAATGTGCAGGTAGGAAAAAGACTGAGTAGAGATTACTCTTTCAGAAGGTAATTTTAAAAGGAAGAGAATAGTAACTATATATTGTCATCATATACTGAATTATTTCTCTCCATAGTAATCCAGAAATTTTTCTTTTTCAGTTCACCAAGTTTAACCAGTAATGCCATTCAGTTGCCAATATCAAGCAAAGCAAACATAAGCCAGTTTTAATCTTTTTAAGAAAAGTGGTAGTTCTTTTCACAGTGCCTGACGGTAAGTCACAGTTCCTACCTTTATAATAGATTTTTTAATAGATCTAAGGCTTTTAGAACAATGATTTGGGAAGCAACCATTTTAAAACTTTTATTTGCCTTTTCTTTCTTTCCTGATAATTTTAGTGTAGAGTCCATGTGGAAAGAATAGAAAGATACTAGTTTCTGGCAATTTATTGTTATCTTTCATTAATCTTAGGGATTTTTTACCTCCAGTTGTTAAAAAAAAAGAAAAGAAAAAAGCTAGACATTGAAATCTGTCCCTTAATTTCAGGGGTGGGGAATGTCAGGCCTGCGGGCTGCACAAGGCGTAAGAAATCATTTGGTTTTGTGCTGCCAAGGCATTAGGGGTGAGTTAAGTAGATAGCAGGCTAATTTTTAAGTTGATAATTTTGTATAGTCCATGAATGATGTTATAAATATACAAATGGTCCTTGGCAGAAAAAAGGTTCCCCACCCTGCTTTATTTTATAGATGTTTTATAAGGTTTTGACTTCAAATAGTTAGTGGCAAAGTTATTTTAAATATTCTGATTTTCACACTCTACTGTTCACTAGGTGATAAACTATTAGGGCCTGAGTTTCTTTTTCTTTAATACATATTTTTATTTTTTCAAATATATTTTTATTGATTTCAGGGAGGGGAAGGGACAGGGAGAGGAAGAGAAAAATATCAATGATGAGAGAGAATTATTGATCTGCTGCCTCCTACATGCCCCACACTGGAGATCAAGCCCGCAACCCAGGCATGTGCCTTTGATCTGAATTGAACCTGGGACCCTTCAGTCCACAGGCTGACGCTTTATCCACCGGCTAGGGCAGGGTCTGAGTGCAGATGGAACTCAGGCAGCTCAGGAGAAGGAATTGGAACTAACTTATTTCCCCTAACTTGCAAGTTGGTGGCTACTTTATTTGTTCTTTGTAAGTTTAACCTTAAGATTTTATCGTTATAAGGAAAAAGTGGAGTTAGAAACATGTTTGATCAAATTTTTAATTTTTGTTTTTTGTTTTATTTTGAATGTAGAACAGTGATATGTACACATAACTTTTTTAACCACTGGCCTTTTTGTTTAAACTATGCTTTAATGGTAAAACAGTTATGTATTTTACTCGTATCATTACTATTTGTTTTTAGGCAACAAGTTTACTTAATTGTCCAGTTAGCCATTTTAAACATAAAAACCTATGTTATTTGGAGGTGGTGTTATTTATCTAGTACAACTGTGCTGTGCTTTATGTGATGGTATTTGTATGTGTTTAAATTTGACCACTTTTCTTGTCTCCTTCTTTTAGTAACTATATCAGAGTGTGAGGTATAAGCCCACAGAATCCAGAGAGAAGTCATCATGAAGTTATATGTATTTCTGGTTAACACTGGAACTACCCTAACATTTGACACTGAACTTACAGTGCAAACGTGAGCTGTATTTCATTTGTTTGCATCAGCTTTGCATTTTGTACATGTAAAAACTTAACAGGAACAATTTGATTTGTGAAAACTATTGCTTTGTTAAATAAGAGTAGTGACATAGCAAGTCTTAAATGCAATATTTCATCTCAGCATATTGTTATCTTTCTCTGAAATGCTAAAGTTAAAATCATTAAGTTGTGCTTTATTCTATTTGTGTGACAAGAAACAACTCACCCACAAATATTCTGATTTCAAACCAAAGTTATCAATTAGAAGTAAGTTTTCATAGCTGATTTCTATTCTAAGTTTCACAGTATACTGCTAAGGGGATTATTGCTAGCTATATAAAGCAACATGTATCAATCCCATGTTTTTTAGTGATTTTTTAAAAACTCCCTCATATGATTAAAGACAATATTTGACTTTTAGCCAAATTAGTGGGAATCATGTGTCTAATACTCTAGCTATGCAGGGTTTCAAATATTTGACTAATAAATGTTCTCTTATATGGGGAGAAGTCTCAGGGGAGGAAAGAGGTATTTTGAGGCCAAACGGAGGGGAATAGAAATAGCAAATCCAGGGGGGTGGGGAGCAAAAGTAGGTTTACAGTGAGTACAGTAAACGAGTTTATTCTTGTATTATTATTATTTGTTATTTTTCATATGAACAACTATAAACCTACTTTTGCCCCACCCTGTATTTCTAAATCTGCTTATATTTTTATAGTGGCCGTAATAGCAAAGACTTGATAACAAAATAGAATTTTGACACTGAAAATATTATAATTTATGGAATTAATAATCTTAGTTTTAAAATGGAACTGTGAAATTATTAACTTAAAATTTTTTAGTTTTATAAAATGCGATTTTACCTGTAAAGGAATGATTTTTGAAGAATAGGAAAAGGATATACAGACAGTCCTCGGGTTACGTCAGACTCTACCTACGTCGTTTCGTGGTTACATCGCCATCTCCCATTTATGTATAAAAAGAAAGTTCTGTCATTTCGATGTATGTACATATGTGCTTTATGTTTTTTATTATTTATTTACCACAAGTAAAGGTCAGCAATTGTTACCTTTCTTTTAAATTTTTTTTTTTTACTGTTTCACTCATTACTGCTGTGTACGTGCTCCACGTGAGTGATGTAGGTGCTTATGTAGGTGGGTTCTGACTTACGGCAAAAATTGCGTTATGTAGCGCTGTAGGAATGGACCTCTGACGTAACCCGAGGACCTACTGTAATTTTCATATGGCTTAGATTTAATATATGGTTGTGTAATGTGATGTGGAGCTTTTATTATACATCCTATGTTTTGAGGATTTTAACAGACCTGATGCTAATTTGAGCATATTCCTTTGCTACATTATATAAAGAGCACAAAAATAAATGTCTACTGTCTGTATTTTATAGAATCACTTTTAGAAGTGGCACATGGTTTGACTTATTTACCTAAGATAAATAATTATGAAATCCAATCCCAGAAATAAGCTTATATCAGATATTTTACATAATATTACATTGATAGTAAGCATATTTGTCATGGGGCTAACGTAAATAACTAACTGATTTTTTACCTTTTTATTAAAGTGTTACAGATCTTAAGCATGCTATTCATAGCAAATACAAGATCGCTATTCAGCACCAGGTGCTGGTGGTCAATGGAGGAGAGTGTATGGCTGCAGATAGAAGAGTGTGCACCTACAGTGCTGGGACGGTAGGTGTCCTAGCAGCCCTTCTACTCAAACATGCTTCACCTTCCCCAGATAGGGCATGGGGAACTCAGCGTTCAGAATTAAGGCTTATCTGCTTCATGTATTGAGGGCAATGTGCATGTTTAGTATTCGTAATATTTTACTTCAGTGTTGTTTTTTCTTTGCATTTTTACTTTCATAGGACACAAATCCAATTTTTCTTTTTAACAAAGAAATGATCTTATGTGAGCTTCCACCTGCTATTCCTAAAACTACCTTTTCAACAGAAAATGACATGGAAATAAAAGTTGAAGAGTCACTAATGATGCCTGCAGTTTTTCACACTGTTGCTTCAAGAACACAGCTTGCAGTGGTAAGATATAAGTATATTTTGAGATGCAATAATACTTAGTTACATCTAATACAACTTAAAAAATTAACTGGTGCATTTAACAAAATGAAGTCTTACACATATACTTGGTAATATTTTCGTGAATTATTATTAGTCATTTGTGAACATTCTAGCATTTATTACTTCTAAAGCATTCAAATCTAAATAGCAAGGTATGTGGCTCAGTTGGTTGGAGTGTCGTCTCATACACCAGAAGGTGGCAGGTTCGATTCCCATTCAGGGCACATGCCTAGATTGTGGGTCAGTGTTTCTCCTATGTTTTCTCTTCTCATCTCTCTTCACTTTTCTATTCTTCCTCACACCCTCCCTAAAATCAATTTAGAAAAAAAGAATATTAACTTATGAATCCAACACCCTTACCTTTTAAATTTAATGCTATATGTTGATTTTTCCATATCAGTATCATATATAAAAATACATACATTTCGTTGTATTGGCACAAATTATTTATGATAGACATTGAGGTTCTTTGCATTTTATTTCATAGTATTGAAATTTAAAAAATCTTTGACTAGTCTTTATTTGATTAAGCTCTTTTTTAAAAAAAATACTTTTATTGATTTCAGAGAGAAAAGGAGAGGGAGAGAGAGAGAGAAACATCAGAGAGAGAATCATTGATTGGCTGCCTTCTGCACGCCCCACACTGGGGATTGAACTGGCCACCTGGGCATGTGCCCTGACCTAGAATCAAACCATGACCTCTGGTTCCTAGGTCAAGACTCAACCACTGAACCACACCACCTGGACCCATTTTACTTTTGATAGTTATTGCTGAGTTGCCCTCAGTAGGTGCTTTACCAGTATATACTCCCAGCAGCAATGAGTTAGGTGTTTTTCTTCCTCCACTATTATAATAAGCAGGCACAAGATAAACTAAAGCATTCCCTTAACAATGCTTTCTTTAAAATGTGTTCAAAATGCATTCATGCACACATGTAAGTACATATATAGATATGTGCACAGACAAATTACCTTTTTTTTACTGTTTTTTCTTTTTCAATGTAGGAAATGTATGAAGTTGCCAAGAAACTTAGCTCCTTCTGTGAAAGTCTGGTCCATGATGAACACCTTCAACACCAGGGCTGGGCTGCAATCATGGCCAATCTGGAGGACTGTTCAAATTCATACCAAAAGCTACTTTTCAAGTTTGAAAATATTTATTCAAATTATCTGCAATCCATAGAAGACATCAAGCTAAAACTTACTCAGTATGTGTGCCATTAAAATGGATAATAAGATGTTTAAAATATCTTTGCAAAGTATCAGTAGTTTTAGTAATTAATATTTAAAGTAGGACATAATCAAAATTCATTTTTTGAGACTTTATGATATGATTTAATTTTTAAAAGAAACTTATTTTTATTGATTTCAGAGAGGAAGGGAGAGGGAGAGATAGAAACATCAGTGATGAGAATAATTGGTTGGCTGCCTCCTGTATGCTCCCTACTGGGGTCAAGCCTGCAACCGGGCATATGGCCTGACCAGGAATCAAACCATGACTTCCTGGTTCATAGGTGGAGCTCAAGCACTAAGCCACACCGGCTGACCTATGATGCCTTTTATAGACTCCAAAATAATGGCCTGTTTTCCTCACCACATATTTACAGATCTTCCACATTTCTTTTCTTTAATATATTTTATTGAGTTTTTACAGAGAGGAAGGTAGATAGAGAGTTAGAAACATCGATGAGAGAGAAACATCGATCAGCCGCCTCCTGCACATCTCTTACTGGGGATGTGCCCGCAACCCAGGTACATGCCCTTGACCGGAATTGAACCTGGGACCCTTGAGTCCGCAGGCTGACGCTCTATCCACTGAGCCAAACTGGTTTCAGCCCACATTTCTTTTTTTTTGTGTTGTTTTCTTTATGTAAAAGACTTAAAATACTTTTGACCCAAAGAATCTTTGCATCCTCTCATCTTGCTACCAACTTTCCAATACAGTAAAGGTAACATAAAAAAAATAATATATCTAATAGAAATGGAAAAAAATTTCAAAACATTAACCAATCAAGGAAAATGTAATTTCCTTTTAAAATGTGGCCATATGAAGCTGCATAGGAAAGCTCAACATTTTAAACAAGGTAGTACTGGAAGTTTTATGACAAGACTTTTACCTAGCACTTTAATATGTATAAATGTACGTAAGACAAACCTAGTAGGCATGACCTGGGGAAATGGTCACACCTTATATTGTGTTTTTGGCCTTGAAAGTAGCAAGTGACCAGAATCGGCCTTGGCAACAGGCTTTACAATTTAAGACCCTTAAAAAGACACTGTTTCAACTGTGGTGGTAGCACCAGCCAGCTCTGTACATTTGCTAGCTTGTACTTTTCTAAGACTGAGTAAACTTCTTATTTTTAGAAAGTGGAGGTCTGGTTTGTAACTTTCCTTGTACTTAATTGGGTAAAAGTCTTTTCCACAAACTACCATCTATTTTGTGAACTTTGTTAGTCATCTTTTATTTGGTAAATTATGAACTGGTGTAAATTTGTACAGTTCATGTGTATTGATTGTGGCAAAGTTGTACAGATTTCTGTATTTTGGATGAGAAATTTTTCTTCTCTCTATATTAAATTGTTTCTTATCTTGGCATTTAAAAAAAAATGTGGCCATATGATTTAGGCTTGCTAAGATAGAAAAAAGCCAATGTGTTCTAGCTCTTGTTTAGATGGTTTTCTGGTTCTTCCTATATAAGCACACCTGATACCCTTTGCTTCTTTTTAAAAAGGGATATAATGAATATGAAAATATAGAAAATGTATTTTCTAAATAGCAAGGTATGTGTGTGTATATATATGTATATATGCTTTCAGTTTTTTGTTTGGTATTTTATTGCCTTGAATTGGGATTTTTAAAAATTCATTCATTCATTCATTTAAGTAACCTTTAATAAAATCAAGTTTCTGTTTTGTGGGCTGAATCTTTAGAAGATTTTGGCCTCAAGTTGACGATGGGACAAATCTTGGGAAGGAAGGAAATCATTAATTAAGACTCGAAATATCTTTTAAAAGTTTATATAAAAACCTTTTTAAGTAACTATTTTTTAGAGAGTCACTTAGATATGTCAATTTAATGTAGGACTCTGAATCATTTTACATGTTTTTACAGAAGACATATCATCAAGATTTTATCTTTTACCCATGGCTTTTGACAACATATGTCTACTTTATTTTCAGGGTCTGATGAATGTAAGAGTTACCTTAATCTTTATTAAGATTGTTAATTTTATCCTGTGCTTTCAGTATGTCAAAAATCCTTGATTGACTTAAAGGTAAAAATATCTTCTAAGGGACTGCTATGGTAAATCTTTTTTTTAAAAAATATATTTTATTGATTTTTTACAGAGAGGAAGGGAGAGGGATAGAGAGTTAGAAATATCGATGAGAGAGAAACATCAATCAGCTGCCTCCTGCACACTCCCCACTGGGGACGTGCCTGCAACCAAGGTACATGCCTTTGACCGGAATCGAACCTGGGACCCTTGAGTCCATAGCCAACGCTCTATTCACTGAGCCAAACCGGTCAGGACAAATAAATCTTTTTTGTAAGATTGAATTTCTTATATTTTAAGGTTTGATAAAAATCAGGTGTTCACTTATTTAGTGTGAACTGACAAACTTAACTTTAGAATAGAATTTAAATGTGTTGATACCTTTCTATCTAACTAGGTTTCATTTAAACACCTCCTAGATTGCTTTACATATGTATAGCATAATAGAGAGATGGTAAGATTTTTGTAATAATAAAATGCTAATCTTTCAAAATGTTGATCTCTAATTAGAGTAGTCCTATTATTTTCCTAACAAAGCTTTTATATTTTAAGTTTAGGAACTGCGGTTTCAGTAATGGCCAAGATTCCGCTGTTGGAGTGCCTAACCAGACATAGTTACAGGGAATGTTTGGGAAGAATGGATTCTTTACCTGAACAGGAAGGCTCAGAAAAGGCTGAGATGAAAACTTCCACTGAACTGGTGCTCTCTCCCGATACGCCTAGGACAACTAACAAATCCTTGTTAACCTCATTTCACAAGTCAGTGGAACACGTAGCCCCAAATACCACAGATGTTGAAAGTGGAAAAGAAATTGGGGAATCTTGTCAAAGTACTGCTCAGCAGGATGAAACTTCAGTAGATGCTAAAGACAGAGATCTGCCTTTTTTTAATGTTTCTTTGTTAGACTGGATAAATGTTCAAGATAGACCTAATGATGTGGAATCATTAGTTAGGAAGTGCTTTGATTCAATGAGCAGGGTAAGTAATGTTAATTTGATACTTTTTTTGTTATTGAAATTATATTATTTATAATAATTACTTTATGAAATGGGAGAATGGGTATTGTGTTAAAATAGAAATAATGAGTTTTGGAGTAAAAGAAAATTTTGTTTTTTATAAGTTTTATTTATACTGATGATTTACATTCAGTGAACTACACACATTCTCGAGTAGTTAATTATATGTATTGTTTTAATTTTGCCTAAGTTGAAAATTTGAATCTATTTTAGTCATCTCTTTTTAGCCCTTTATCACTCTAATGATTTACAGCTAGTCTTTGGTTTGTACAATACTTTGGATTGGAAATGTGTGCACATTGGACTCAGTTACCACAAATTTGAGAAAAGTGAGAAGATGTTCACATATGCACAAGTTTCAGTGCAAAGGAAGTGCTGCCTATATTTAAATAATGTCTGTTTCCTTTTTTGTGGTGTCACAAATGGTAGCCTCTTATTAATTACACTACAGGCCCGGTGCACGGAATTCGTGCACTAGTCGGAGGCATGGCCGGCTGTGGGAGCGCCACTCGGCTGACTTGGCTGACCCGGATATGGGAGCACACTGACCACCAGGGGACAGCTCCTGCACTGAGCGTCTGCCCCCTTGGTGGTCAGTGTGCGTCATAGCGACTGGTCGACCGGTCATTCTGGTCACTCTGCTGTTTGGTCGCTGGGCTTTTATTATATAGGATAGGATTGTATTCTTGATAATAACATTAGAATGGTTTATTTTTAACTGCTTTTGTATATTACCTGTGAACCAGAAGCTGTACATAAATAATTTACGGTCCTTTTGACTGTGTAGAGATGATGAAAGGCATCATGAAGGAGGTAGTATTTGACTATGACCCTTACAGAGAGGCAGCGATGGGCTTTAAAAGCTAGGCGGTACAATCAAGGTGAACCAAGGTTAGAAGTAGAGAAACACAGGGTTTGTGTGGATACAGTAGGCAATTCAGTTTCAAAAGAAGGTAGGTCTGGCAGGAATTACTGGTATCAGATCACAGAAGCCTTTACTATATTCTATGTTTTTGGATGTCATTGTGGGTTGAAAGAAACCATTTAGGGATTTCCATAGGAAACATTTATAATGAGTTAGTAATAGAACATATCATCCTATCTAATAATAGACAAACAGGGTAATTTGCATACGTAGGCTCCAAGAGGCGGAGCGAAGACTGAAGGCGAGCTGGGGCAGCGAAGACGGAAGACGGAGGACGGAGGACGGAGGACGGAAGGCGGCTCCGGCCGGAGCAAAGGCCTGGGTCCCGGGTGCCGGAGGAAAACCGGTGCCTGCAGCCAGGAGAAGGGAAGGCCTATTGCACGAATCTCTTCGTGCTACAGGCCTCTAGTAGTTGATATCCACACATAGATATTAACAAGCAGTCAGAAACACAGGATGAAAATGTATAAGGATCAGGGATTAAAAAAGGGTTGGGAATTAGCTCTATAGCAGTTATGCTGAAGTGATATAAAGAAGAGTAAAAATGGCCTAATAAGCACTGAGTGCTTCTGGTTCATCTGTGTTTATAGATTAGGTAGGAAAAGGAGCCAGAAAAGGGTATGTGAAGGAACGCCTGAGGTAATGCCAAAATCTTTAAAATTTGGAAAAGGTGGTCTTCAGTGTTTAATGTAAAAGAACCACAAGTGAAACAGGTCATTGGTGATCTTTGGCCTAATGGTTTTGTGGAGAATGCATGCAAAAAGCCTGCCAGTGTCAAGTATTCCAAGGGAAAGGGGAGACTAGTTGATCCAGCTCCTTGAGGAGCTAGGGATTGAGAACAGCGATCACTCTAGGAGGGAAAGACATTTGAAGATTTATGTTTTAGAGAGAAGTGGGATTGATAAGATAGTCAATGACCGAAACATGTGTCTTAGACCTTGAAAATTACATTTTATTTGTGATAGTGACAATTGAATAGTTTGTGGCATTGATTGAAATGTGTAATTCCTGGAAATATATATTCTTTTTTGTTACTACTGTTAAGCCTCACCCGAGGATATTTTTCCATTGACTTTTTTAGAGAGTGGAAGGGAGGAGAAGAGATACAAGAGAGAAACATTGATGTGAGAGAGACACATTGATTGGTTGCCTCTTGCACACGCCCTGACCAGGGCCTGGGACTGAACTTGCAGCCAAGGTACATGTCCTTGACCAGAATTGAGCCTGGGACCCTCAGTCTGCAGGATGATGCTCTATACATTGAGCCAAACTGACTAGGGCTATATTCTTAATTATGTATTTCCATATAACCAATAGTACTTGTGTTTTATTAACATAATTATCCTATTCTTGACCTTCTGAAAATAAAACCTCAGATTCCTGTATTTTTCTCTGAAGCTGTATCAAACTATTTGATGACAATTTATTCATGTGTTCTTGTCATCTAGCTTGATCCAAGGATTATTCGACCATTTATAGTAGAATGCCGTCAAACTATTGCCAAACTTGATAATCAGAATATGAAAGCCATTAAAGGACTCGAAGATCGGCTGTATGCCCTGGATCAGATGATTGCTAGCTGTGGCCGACTGGTGAATGAGCAGAAAGAACTTGCTCAGGTGCTTATTTCAAACTTCTCTCAGGAAAAGGAATTTGTAACTTTTCTATGAAGTTATTTTATGTGCAGTACCAATTTGGTATGCACCATATTTTCACTTCACCCTTGAATATTGTGAGTGCAGTATTATTGTTTCCATGTAATAAATCATGTTCTTAATATTTTGGTTTGATAAAATAAATTGAGCTTAGACTATTTTAGATGACAACTGAAAGATGAGCAATGAAAGTGCTGTGAGCAGCTGAAAAAAAGGTGTTGAGAGAACATACCAAGCAGTCATTGCACTAAATATGTGAATACTTTCTGCTCCCTTCTCAAAAAAGTACACAGAAAAATGAAATTTATAAAGGACAGAAGGAAAATATAAAATCTTAAAGAATTTACTAATACTTAGGCTTTTAGGTTTAATTTAATGCAATGTTCCAGGAATTCTGTCAAATAAGGTTTATCACACACACACAAAGGGATTAATTAACCTAGACATTTTCTTCCATACAAGTGACTGTTTGGATCACCACAGTTTTGTCCTCGATCTACCCTGGCAGGCACTCTGGTGAAACGGTCTATAGCAAAAGAGTTGACTTTTAAACATGCTTTTCCAGTGGTGTGAGTGTGTTCTTTCATTAGAACATACGAATGAGTAATCATTTTAATGGGTACAAATGTATAATTTACTGATGGAATTTATCTTGTAATTTCTGCACCCTCTCCTTTTCTCTCGTGATTTAGGATTCAGCCACTGTGCTGTGAACTGAATTCCTTTATTTTGTCTTTTTTGCACTGATTGGAACACCAATACAGTGCTGCAATAGTGTGAGTTCTTGTTTAATTCCTGATCTATAGAAAGTGGCCAACATTTCAAAATTTTAATGTTTATAGTAGGTTTTTCTCTCCTTGTTTCAGTAGATACCCTTTCTCAGATTATGAAAGTTACATTTAAGTTCTAATTTTTAAAAATATTTTTAATTGATTTTAGAGAGGAAGAAAGAGGGAGAGAGAGATAACATCAGTGATGAGGGAATCATTGCTTGGCTACCTCCTGCATGCCTCCCACTGGGAATCGAGCCTGCAACCTGGGTATGTGCCCTGACTGGGAATCGAACTGAGACCTCCTGGTTCATAGGTCAACCCTCAACCACTGAGCCACATGGATGGGCAGTTCTAATTTTGAACCATGTTCAGATTCGTGGAATTAACTGTGTCATCATAATATATTGTCTTTTTTATGTATATCTGGATTTAGAGTAACATATTGGCAAACTGAATTAAGTGGTATGTGTGTAGTTTTTATTTGTTATGTATTTGTCAGAGTTTTGGCATCAGTTATAGCTTCAAAGTAAATTGAGAAATCTTTTAATTGGAACATTTAGTCTGCTTATTGTAAATACTGAATATTTGTCTTTAAATCAATCATTTGTAATTTTTCTTTTAATTATATGTCCTTTTTTGTCTCTGATTTTGCCTTTTGGATTTTTATTTCAAAATTTTATGTTTCAATTCTATTTATCATATTAGCTTTTTTCCTTTTAAATAATATTTGGTGTATAATATACATGGAGATGTCCTTTATTTCCTTTTAGTGGCAAATTCAGTTTTTGTTATGTGAAATTCTCTTTAAATCACCTTTATTTCTGAAGGATATTTTCTTGATAGCGAATTCTAGGCTGTTAGCGATTTGCTTTTAAGCACTTTACCTTTGGTTTGGTTTTCAGCAGTTTTACTATAATAGGACAAGATGTGGCTTTCTTTGTATTTCTTTGGCTTTTCTGCACTGGGCTTGTAGTCCTACTTGAATTTGTGGCTTTCAATCAGTTTCTCTTCAAATCTTGATTTTGTATCTCTCTCTTCTCCTACATTGATGCTAATTATACATGTATTAGACCTTTCACCTTGTCCTTCCCATTTACCCTTTTCTGTATTTTGTATGATTATATCTATCTGCACTTAGTTTGGGATATTTTCTTTTGACCTATCAGTTCAAATTAACTTTCAGATTTTTTTTCAGGTGTGAATAGCTATTAAACTTTATTGATTTGATATTCTTTGTTAATCTTAGCTCTATATTTTCAGTTTAGTGTTTTTTGTTTATATAGCTTCAAATTATCTACCAAAACATCTGATCTTATCCATTATCTCTTTGAATACATTAAGCATATACTAGTAATTAACGGCTATATCTGTTAACACCATTATCTGTGCCTGTGTGTCTATGAATATTTTCTGTTGTTTCTTACAGTTTTCTAGAGAGAATTTTTTTGCTTTTGGCATATGGTAGGGGTGATTACAATCTTAGATCATCACCTTAATCCCATTTCAGAGATTTAGATGGGAAGTTGGTTTTCCAGTCCTTGTGATGGTGAGTCTACCAATTTCGTAGGATACTAGTGACCCGGTGCATGGATTCATGCACATTGAAAGGAAATTAATAGAAGGTGGCCAGCAGGGCGGGACTAGGCGAGATGGGCCAGACACACCCTGGAGCCAACCTCCTGCTGGCATAGCTTGAAGGGCATCTGTGGAGTGAGCAGGGTCCCTCCGACAGCTGGGGTCCCTTAGCTTGGCCTGCAGGGATCGGGCTGAAACCAGTTCTCTGACATCCCCCGAGGGGTTCTGGAGTGCAAGAGGGCACTCTGCAAAGTTGCTGTCGTAAAGGGTGTAGAATGCAAACACAAGTGTGCAGTAAACTAGATTTGGGGCCAATAGTGCTCCAGCAACAACATAACCCACAGCTGAAGGTGGAATCGTGCGGCCCCACAAGGAATCGGGCTCCCTCTTCTCTGGTTCAGGGGTGCATCACCTGAGAACCGCTGCTGCCAAGTCACCTCAGCTCGGCAGCTCCTGCGTTGAGCGTCTGCCCCCTGGTGGTCAGTGTTCGTCATAGGTACCGGTTGGATGGACACTTATCCTTTTATATATATACTAGGGGGGGAGGGGAGATCCCTCAGCCTGGCCTGCACCCTCTACAATCCAGGACCCCTCGGGGGATGTCCCTCTCACAATCTGGGACTGCTGGCTCCTAACCGCTCACCTACTTGCTGGCCTGATCGCCCCTAACCTCTCTGCCTGCCTGCCTGCCCGATCGCCCCTAACTGCTCTCCCCTGCTGGCCTGGTCATCCCTAACTGCTCTCCCCTGCTGGCCTGGTTGCCCCTAACTGCTCTCCCCTGCCGACCTGATTCCCCTAACTGCTCTCCCCTGCTGGCCTGATCACCCCTAACCACCTCTGCCTTGGCCCCCACCACTGTTGCTTTGTCCAGAAGGATGTCCGGAAGATGTCTGATCTGATTAGCATATTACCCTTTTATTAGTATAGATAGATAGCTTTTTGGGGGTGTGTTCCATTGTCATTTTCTTTGGCTGGCACTGGTGTCTGATTTTTTATTTTCTAGCTCCACAAGGAACTATCAGAAGGATTGCTAACCTTATTCTTAGCTTTGGGTTCTTCTTCAGGCATCAGCAATTGTCTCTAGGGCAAAGCATTCCCAGTTGCCTAACTCACCTCTTCAGGTCTCCTCCTCCTCCTAAATCCTGGCGCCTTCAATATGTCTGACTCCACTGCTTTCTTGGATATCTAATAACTAAGGCCATGGGAAGGTTGGTTTACATTACTGTTACATCATAGTCTGCCATCACTAGAGGCAGAACTCTGAATTCTTGATCTTTTGTTTCTTCTCCATTGTCATTCTTTTAACCCTCTATAAAATGAATCAAACAATTTATTTAACTGTACTTCTTTTGATAGTCATTTAGGTTATTTTCATTTTTCTTATTACAAACATTGTTTTAATATCCCAGTGTATCTTTATGTGCATATTCTAGTATTTCTTTAGTTTATTTTTTTATATTATTTTTATTGATTTTAGAGAGGAGGGGAGAGGGAGAGAGAGATAGAAACATCAATGATGAGAGAGAATCATTGAACGGCTGCCTCCTGCACACCCCCCACTGGAGATCGAGCCCAAAACCCAGGCATGTGCTCTTGAGTGGAATTGAACTTGGGACCCTTCAGTACATAGGCTGACGCTCTATCCACTGAGCCAAACTGGCTAAGGCTTTTTTAGGTTATTTTTAATTTTTCTATTGACATTCTGTATTATATTAGTATTTCTTTTTTTTAAACAATATTTTTATTGATTTCAGAGAGGAAAAGAGGAGAGAGAGAGAGAGAGAGAGAGAGAGAAAGAGAGAAAGAGAAACATCAATGATGAGAGAGGATCATTGATCGGCTACCTTCTATGTGCCCCACACATGCCCACAACCCGGGCATGTGCCCTCACCGGGCATAGGTTGACACTTAACCACTTAGCCATGCTGGTCGGGCTATATTGGTATTTCTTTAGGCACAGCCTAAAGAACTGAAACATTGCCCAGGCATGTTTTTTTCTGATCTTTAGGTCTTGATTGGATTAGGTGTATTTTCTCTCAGTGTGCTATATTACAAATAATGTGGCTTTGGTGTCAGGAAATCCTTTATTAATGGTCCAGAATTTAGATTTGGGGATTCTATATTTTTCTTGGATTAAGTAAAAAGTAATTAAAAACCTATTAAGACTGACAGGAGATAAAAGCAGTATGTTATTTTTAAATGGATTAAGTTACAGAAAAAGTATAGCCACAGTTGAGTATATTCCATTTTGAAAGAAAAGTAAGATAAAATTACTATTGAAATTGTCTTATTTTTTTATCTAAACTATTTTGACTTAATTTTAAATACACATTATTTAAATTTAAGTATGTGCATGATGTTTAGAATAACATGAAATGGAGAGAACTACAGAAATTAGGAAGACACATTTGCTGTTCTTTGCTGATCAGTATGGTTAAATCCTTAGAAAGATAATCATTTATACAGCAAGTATGGCAGTCAGATGAATGTTCAAATCCGAAACCTTCTGTAATGTATTATCTAGTAAATAGAATAGGAAAAGAACCCTATAAACACAATGAAAATACTTAGTAATAACCTAATCAATAGATTATAATTATAACCTCTGAACATTTTTTTAAAGTATTTGCTGTTGGGCTTTCATTTGGCTGGTTGAACAAAAGAAGACTTTTAAATATGGCACATCTATCTAAATTTATAGCCTAAAGCCAATCCCTTCCCTACTTAACAAAATTATGTAAAGTTCACCAATGAAAATAAATGAGTGAGGATAGCTAAGAAAAAGTTTTTTCCTACCAAATAATAAAATATACTGTAAAATTGTACAGTTTAGTCATTGCTCTAAAGATAGCACAAAACATGTATCTGTCAGTGGAACAAAAGATAGTCCAGAAATACTGAGAGGAATGGCTTTTCAATAAAAAGCGAAAAGTTAATTGATTGTTTTTTATATGAGGAAGTATATAATATACAATTAAATATCATTGGTCAAGATTAAATCAGCTACTCTTTCATGGCTCTAAGTCATTGATCATGTTTCATTTAATATCATGCTCTTACCCACCCATGTGTAGTAGGTGTCTAGAAACATACTTTCTAGTTCTAATTAAGTTATTGAATGTATCTGGATAAGTTATTTTATCTCCCTGGGCTTAACTTTTTTTCTAGTATGACAATGGAACAGAATTAAGAGTATAGATTTCTTAAAAACTGAATCTTTTGTTATGACCACATGTTCCCCATTCAAAGAGTAGATTTTACAATCTTTGAAAGTAAGACAGTTCTTGTTTAACATAAAGATATTTCTCCTAAGTGAATGTTCATGTCTCTCATGTAACCAAGTTAATACCTTTTAAAATATTTTCTCTCAAAGGGATTTTTAGCTAATCAGATGAGAGCTGAAAACTTGAAGGATGCATCTGTATTACCTGATTTATGCCTGAGTCATGCAAACCAATTGATGATTATGTTGCAAAATCATAGAAAACTGTTGGATATTAAACAGAAGTGTACCACTGCCAAACAAGAGCTAGCAACTAACCTACATGTCAGATTGAAGTAAGTGATTTTGTTATCTTATTTAGGATGTTTAGAATTGATGTTTAATTTCTCCCAAGTGGTGGAGTGTTTTCTCTTGCCACTAAATTGAAATTAGATTATTTTTATAGTTTGTAAATTTCATTCTATAGGTGGTGTTGCTTTGTAATGCTTCATGCTGATCAAGATGGAGAGAAATTGCAAGCTTTACTTCGCCTCGTAATAGAGCTGTTAGAAAGAGTCAAAATTGTTGAAGCTCTCAGTACAGTTCCTCAGATGTACTGCTTAGCTGTTGTTGAAGTTGTAAGGAGAAAAATGTTCATAAAACACTACAGGGAGGTATGCAAGTTGAATTCTGTTTTAATTGTGTATGAGTCTTAATAAATTTGTGAGTGATATTAACATAAGCTTTCTTCCTTTTAGTGGGCTGGTGCTTTAGTCACAGATGGAAAGCGATTATATGAAGCTGAAAAGTCAAAAAGGGAATCCTTTGGGAAATTATTTAGTAAGTGTTCTTCATTAATAACTTGTTTATTTTTTTTTTTAGTAAAAAATGCTGTTTTTAGTCTATAAATATGAACACAGCATTATATAGCATGTATCTGGTTTTAAAAAAATATATATTTTATTGATTTTTTACAGAGAGGAAGGGAGAGGGATAGAGAGTTAGAAACATCGATCAGCTGCCTCCTGCACATCTCCTACTGGGGATGTGCCCACAACCAAGGTACATGCCCTTGACCGGAATCGAACCTGGGACCTTTCAGTCTGCAGGTTGACGCTCTATCCACTGAGCTAAACCGGTCAGGGCGCATGTATCTGATTTTAATTAGCATTGAAATCCATAGAAATATTTAAGGACTGTAGAGTTGAATCCATTATTAATTTTAAACTTGAAGTATTGTCAATTTTTTTTTTCTCACAAACCAGAGGGTTTTTTTAAAAATTTTTTATCTCAAAGTTATAATCATATTAATTTCTTTCTACAGGGAAGTCTTTTTTAAGAAATCGCCTGTTTAGAGGATTGGACTCCTGGCCTTCGTCCTTTTGTGTATGTATTTATTTCCTAACCATGACAAAATTTTGTATGTGTTCAAACCTTTATTTCAGAAGTAGTGGTATTTATCAGAATGCCAGTGGCTAGGTGCACAAATTTGTGCACGTTGAAAGGAAATTAATTAGAAGAAATATTTTAATACCGCTATTTGCCCATTCTCTATAATAGAAGTTTCAACCAAATTCACGATCGACAATGACAGATGGAAACACACGCATGCGATTGGCGCCAGCGAGAGCTTTATATGTATCGTGCATGCGCAAGTTAACTTAGCCTTTTATAGATATAGAATAAATTTGCTTAATTAGACCTGCTTTCTGATTTAGCTAAACTTTTTTCAGCCCAGTGAAGTACCCCAACTTCTCTTTCAGATAATTGTCAGCAACAGAGCAGTAAGTATGAACAAAAAGCACATTATTATTATAGATCACGCAGGGAGAACAAAGGGTAAAATATTTAACTGCAGCAGTGTTTGACTATATTCTGCACAGTGAGAAAACCTGAAGTCATTTTCAAGGTCCACCATTTCTTCTTATCAGTCGGGTCAAGTTTCTAAGCTTTCTAAATCTCCATTTTCTGGCTAATGAAAAGAAAATAGGATCCCATCGAGTCTCCTATCTACCTACTCTAGGATCTAGGACTTCTGTGAGGATCAAATGAGATGAGGCACAGGAAAATGCTTCACAAACATTTGGTTACAGTGTAAATTGTTTCCACCTGGCTATAAAGCAAGTTGTGTTCCTGGGCTGAAGAAACTCCAAGGAGCTAGTTGCTAGGGAGAGGAAGCCAGGCCTTGCTTCGTGACATCATTACCCGGACAGACACTTAGCATATTAGCCTTTTATATATATATATACTAGAGGCTTGATGCACGAAGATTCGTGCAAGAATGGACCTTCCTTCCCCTGGCTGTCGGCACCGACTTCGCTCTGGCCAGAGCCGCCTTTCTGCCTTCCCACACTGCCCAGAGGTCTGGAGCGGCTGGGGTGGTGCGGAACGCCTGCAAGCATTCCACCCTGTCCCCGGCCACTTGGCACCTGTGTATGCAAATTAACCTGCCAGCTTTGTTAGGTTAATTTGCATACTCACTTCTGATTGGCTGGTGGGTGTCGTGAAGGTATGGTCAATTTGCATTTTCTCTCATTAGTGTAGATATCTATATCTATCTCTATATATTTTATCAACATAAAAAAGCTTTTGGCTTTAAAAACACCAATTGCTATAAAGCTTTAAAATATACTTAAAGTTTTTTATTTAGAGTCTTCGTAACTCAAGGGGATGTCTTACTATACTGTTAAGATTGATAGGATTAGATTCTCTTAATTGTATTTTGTCTTTCTCTTTCTCCTCTACCTTTTCCTTCATTCTTTCCCTTCTTCCTGCCTTTTCTTTTTCTCCTGTCCTCGCCTATTTTCTTCCTCTCTTCATTCTCTTACCCATCGACCCCCTTTCTTTCATTTATGTTTCAATAAATAAAAATAGGGTGATTCTTCATGTAGCTTTAATTGAAACCATGAAAAATAAGTTTGGTATATTTCTAAAGCAGACTTCATGGTCAAAGATGTTTAGGAAATGCTGTAGATTTCCCTCCTACCCCCTAGACCAGTGATGGCGAACCTATGACATGCGTGTCAGAGGTGACACTCGAACTAATTTTTTTGGTTGATTTTTCTTTGTTAAATGGCATTTAAATATATAACATAAATATCAAAAATATAAATCTTTGTTTTACTATGGTAGCAAATATCAAAAAATTTCTATATGTGACACGACACCAGAGTTAAGTTAGGGTTTTTCAAAATGCTGACATGCTGAGCTCAAAAGGTTTGCCATCACTGCCCTAGACATTCTGCTTAGCTATTAAACCATTTTCTGTGCTGCATGCTTTCTTAGGGCTTTAAATGCATGTGTTTTTGAATATCAAGAATGAGTGATTTAATAGGGTTCCCACACTTATTTATCTAGGAAACTCTGTTTAATGAAGAGCATCTTGACACTTCTCAATCTGCTTAGGTAATGATGGAAACAAATTGAGTTATTTTTAAAGGTGCATTTCTTAGCCATATTATAAGGAAATGGTAGCACTTATCAGAATTTTTGTTTAATTGACTAAGGGTTTGTATTTTATTTATTTATTTATTTATTTTTATATTTTATTGATTTTTTACAGAGAGGAAGGGAGAGGGATAGAGAGTTAGAATCGATGAGAGAGAAACATCGATCAGCTGCCTCCTGCACACCTCCTACTGGGGATGTACCCGCAACCAAAGTACATGCCCTTGACCGGAATCGAACCTGGGACCTTTCAGTCCTCAGGCCGACGCTCTATCCACTGAGCCAAACTGGTTAGGGCAATTTATTTATTTTTTAAAATATATTTTTATTGATTTCAGAGAGGAAGGGAGAGAGAGATAGAAACATCAATGATGAGAGAGAATCATTGATTGGCTGCCTCCTGCATGCTTTCTACTGGGGATTGAGAATGCAACCCAGGCATGTACCCCTCACCGGAATTGAACCTGGGACCCTTTAGTCTGCAGGCTGACGCTCTATCCACTGAGCCAAATGGGCTAGGGCAGTGGTCGGCAAACTCATTAGTCAACAGAGCCAAATATCAAGCGTACTTCTTCAAAATAGACTCACCCAGGCCAAAAACTGACTTCTGCGCATGGGCCACGAAGTTTCAATGGCACTCTACACGCGCCCGCACATGGTATTTTGTGGAAGAGCCACACTCAAGGGGCCAAAGAGCCGCATGTGGCTCGCAAGCTGCAGTTTGCCAACCACGGGGCTAGGGCTAAGGGTTTGTATTTTTAAAAATGGCAAGGAAGGAAGTGTTACATGGGAAAAAATGATTTTTAGCATGTTAAAACAACAAGGTATGCTAACAGGTGATAGGAGTAGATATAGGGCTAGAGCCAGATAGATAGATCTTCATGATCATTTTATAGGTCAAGGAAAAATTTGGAAATAATCTACGTACTAGTGAAACAAATAATTCCTTTAATGTTGACGGAAATGTTAGAATTTCCATAAAAAGATGCTGAAAACAAAAGGCAGGAACAAATACACCAGTTGATTATCAACAACTGTGTATCCCAGTTATTCAAGACTCAGAAAAATATTACATCATGTCATTGACTAGTTCTTCATATTTAATTATTTTTTTCTATTAAGTGTGAGTAGATCACTTGAAGCATTTTTGTTTATTTGTTTTACTGAATTTGATTATAGTAAGAGACCATTTATTAATTTATCCGTATATTTTGTGGTGAATTATTATTATTATTATTATTTTGTACAGACACAGAAACCTCGAAAGTTTGACTGTGAGCTTCCAGATATTTCATTAAAAGATTTACAGTTTCTGCAATCACTTTGTCCTTCAGAAGTTCAGCCATTCCTCAGGTAAATGTCATTAGTATTTTTAACTGTAGATATCACCTTACTCTGTTTACATCATTCTGGAACTGTAGAAAGTAGCACCAGCCCTCCTAAGAGATGCCAGGATAGAGAACTGTTTTATGATAGACTGACCCTCCTATGACTACTTTAGGAAATTTCTGGGGACTATTAAAATCAGAAAATAAGAAATGAATATCTTATGTGCAGTTAATTTTTTTCTAGTAGTCACTCTGCTCCGCATACTGTGGGAGATTTCTAATATTTTAATGATGATGTCTTAGGTTTCTTTAGCTCTTTCTGGTAATGATTGAAAAAGGATGATAATGCAGTAGTGATTTTTTTAAGTTAAAAACTATTTTTATTGATTTCAGAGGAAGGGAGAGGGAGAGGGAGAGGGAGAGGGAGAGAGAGACAGAAATATCAATGAGGAGAGAGAATCACTGATTGGCTGCCTCCTGCATGCCCCCTATTGGGGATCGAACCTGAAATCTAGGCATGTGCTGTTGACCGGAATCGAATCCAGGACCCTTCAGTCCACAGGCTGACGCTCTATCCACTGAGCAACACTGGCTAGGGCTGCAGTAGTGATTTTTGACATAGGTTAAAATATTTGGTTATACTTAGTTCATCTTTTAACTAAGAAATCAGAAATCTAATTTAATTACATTTTGTTTCAGGGTCCCCTTACTCTGTGACTTTGAACCTCTACACCAGCATGTACTTTCTCTACATAACTTGGTAAAAGCAGCACAAAGTTTGGATGAAATGTCACAGACCATTACAGATCTACTGAGTGAACAAAAGGCAAATTAAGTTCTTTCAATTGGCTCACTTTATTAGTGTAAAATGTTGATGTTGCTGCAGCTATATAAGCCTGTCTCTTTCTTTTCTAGGCATCCATGAGTCAGACATCCCCACAGTCGACTTCCTCACCAAGAGTAGAAAGTGCAACAGGAATTACAACAACTACCTCACCAAGAACTCCTCCTCCACTCACTGTGCAGGATCCCTTATGTCCTGCAGTATGTCCCTTAGAAGAATTGTCTCCAGATAGCATTGATGCACATACATTTGATTTTGAAACTATCCCCCATCCAAACAGAGAACAGACTATTCACCAAGTTTCATTAGATTTGGATTCATTAGCAGAAAGTCCTGAATCAGATTTTATGTCTGCTGTGAATGAGTTTGTAATAGAAGAAAATTTATCATCTCCTAATCCTATAAGTGATCCACAAAGTCCAGAAATGATGGTGGAATCACTTTATTCATCAGTTATCAATGCAATAGATAGTAGACGTATGCAGGATACAAATATATGTGGTAAAGAGGACTCAGGAGATCATGTGTCTCTAAATGTCCAGTTGGAAAAATGTAGGGTTGTTGCCCAAGACTCACAATTAACTATACAAACCATCAAGGAAGACCTTTGCCACTTCAGAACATTTGTACAAAAAGAACAGTGTGACTTCTCAAATTCTTTAAAGTGTATAGCAATAGAAATAAGAAACATTATTGAAAAGGTAAAATACTCTGTGGAAATAACACTAAATGAAAAACATCAGAAAGAATTGCAGTCTTTAAAAAGTGATTATGAAGACAAACTTGATGCGCTAATAAAAGACAGTGAAGAAAATGAAAACAAAATTAAAAAGCTTAAAGGAGACTTAGTATGCCTTGAGGAGGTGTTACAAAATAAAGATAATGAATTTGCTTTGGTTAAGCATGAAAAAGAAGCTATCATCTGCCTGCAGAATGAAAAGGACCAGAAGTTGTTAGAAATGGAAAACGTAATGCACACTCAAAATTGTGAAATTAAAGAACTGAAGGAGTCACGAGAGAGAGTGTTAACAGACTTTAAAAAGCTCCACGTTGAAAATGATGAGAAGATCCAGTTGTTGAGGACAGAACTGCAGAGCTTAGAGCAAAGTCATTTAAGGGAATTAGAGGACACCCTGCATGTCAGGCACACACAGGAGTTCGAGAAAGTTATGACAGACCACAAAGATTCTTTGGAGAAATTAAAAAATGAAAATCAACAAAGAATTGATCAGATACAAGAGTCCCATGCCACAATTATCCAGGAAAAAGAGCGACAGCTACAGGAGTTAAAACTCAAGGTTTCAGATTTGTCGGATATGAGATGTAAGTTAGAGGTTGAACTTGCATTGAAGGAAGCAGAAACTGATGAAATAAAAATTTTGCTGGAAGAAAGCAGAACCCAGCAGAATGAGACCTTAAAATCTCTCCTTGAACAAGAGACGGAAAATTTGAGAACAGAGATAAGTAAACTAAACCAAAAGATTCAGGATAACAATGACAATTATCAGGTGGGCTTGGCAGAGCTAAGAACTTTAATGACAATTGAAAAAGATCAGTGTATTTCAGAGTTAATTAGTAGACATGAAGAAGAATCTAATATGCTTAAAGCTGAATTAAACCAGGTAACAGCATTGCATCATCAAGCATTTGAAATAGAAAAAAACCTGAAAGAAGAAATAGTTGAACTGCAGGGTAAATTGGACTCTGCACTGAGTGCGCTTGAAAAACAAAAAGCTGAAAAACTCACCCAACAAGAAGAGAAGTATGAAGCTGTTATCCAGAAACTTGAGAAAGACAAAGAGAAATTCATAATGAACCAGGAACAAGACAGAGAAGAGTTAATTCAGAAGCTTAATAGTGAAAAAGAAGAAGCTATTCAGACGGCCCTAAATGAATTTAAATTGGAGAGAGAAGCTGTTGAGAAAGAGTTATTAGAAAAAGTTAAACATCTTGAGAATCAAATAGGAAAAAGGTAAGAACTTTAGTCTGTGATTATAAAATAAAAACATTGGTGATTCGAATGTCAATTTTGTGTGTAAGCAAGCACAGTACCTTGATTTATTCATTTATCTTAGGTAAATGTAGCAATTGAGATATATTTATGAAATAAAAACCTTTAAAAATGTTTATTGTAAACATTTTGAAAATCTGTAGTGGATTTTAATAATGGATTAGAGTTTTGGATTTCTAGAGGAAAATTTTTTTTGAAAATTTCAAAATATTTTCAAGAGCTTCTTTTTCCTTTCTTACAAATTTCATTTTTTGTTAATCTTCACTCGAGGATATTTTTCCATTGATTTTTAGAGAGAGTGGAGGGGAGGGGGAAAGATGAATAGAGAGAAATATTGCCTCCCGCACCCACCCCGACCAGGGCCAGGGATCAAGCCTGCCACCAAGGCATGTGCCCTTGACTGGAGTTGAACCCAGGACTCTTTAGTCCGCAGGCCAACTCTCTATCCACTGAGCCAAATCGGTTAGGGTATAAATTTTCTTTGGTTTATTTGAAGTTTTTTCCCCAAAATTCTTCAATTGAAAATTACTTATTTTTTCTCTTTTTAAATTGTGTTTGTATGTATAAAAGATAACAGTTTTTTTCTGAGCAGTGTTTAGTAAAGGTTAAATTCTAGATTGGGGCTATATAGTTTCATCATTGTTATTTTCTTGATATTACAGCTTCGTTTATTTCTTTGGTGTTTCAAAAAATGTTTTTAAATCCCAGGTTTTATATAGTGCATTTTTTTGTACTTTTATTGTTACTAATACAACTTTTTATTAGAGAAAATGTTTCTCAGGTTTTTCTATTCCTTAAAATTTATTGAAGGATTTTATGGCTTAATAAAAAGTTTCTAGAACATTATCGATTAGTTCTATCATTACTTCTTCCAGTTGAATATATTTATAGTTATATGTACATTATATTTGAATTTCTGTTTCTCGCCTCACCACTTTTGCAAAGTCACTTGTGATTGAGTCTCTGCTGTGTAATATATATTGGTGTACAGTTAAACCTCTTCTGTATTCTATGGGAATTAGAGGGTGTAATATAGGAGTTAGAACCTGCATGAAATGTTTTATAGAACTGGGGCAGGTAAGGCCAAAGTAGTCACTACTGAAGGCCAGGAGAATTCTGAGTGAAATATGAGGAAAAGAGATATTAAGCACACACCAAAGCTCATGTTGTCCATGGCTCACTGGGAAGCTGCTGCAACATTCAAGAATCTCTTCAAGCCCCAATGATGTGGCTCCATCTGCAGCACACAATGGGTAGTTCTCATTTTCTTGGCAGGAGGCTCCTGTGAAACTGCATCTGGAGACAGCTACCCCTGGAGAGTTAGCCTGGGCTGCTTTTCTGCTCTCCAAACTTGTACCTGTTCTTTTCATTGGCAGTCTTGAAGTTATAAAGGGGATTCTGGGAAATATAGAATCTGCTTTACATTGCAGATGAGAAAAGAGGTGAGAACAATGGCAAGATGACGCCAGTCTAGCACTGTATACCTCGTTTTAAACTTAGTAATCACAAATCTCTTTTACCCATATTGAACTTCCAAATAAAGATACTTGCAATGTTATGTTTCTGTCTAACGTGATTGAGCTTATATGTCTCATATCTCCTCAGATTACCAAACCCTGTCTTCAAAAGGCGAGAGTCAAATTTAGGCCATTCTAGCCATCCCAGAGATGTCTATTCATTTTACACAGCTACATCTCTTTTTGATATTCTGCAAGTTGCATGCTGAAATATAGGGTTAACTACCATTATCACAACACGTTACGTACTAGGGAAATGGGAGAAGGAAAAAAGATGAAGATTGATTGATTTATGCAATCTTAAGTCCTATAGTCTTTATTGCTGTAATTAGCCTTGTAACTCTAGTAGGTATTTATAACTTGCTTCTATTACACACCCACTTTTTACCTTAGACATTACCTCAGCTGATTTTACTTGTTGATCTGAGGAGACTGGCATTAATGGTCCATCTTATAATATAGTTGCTGTAGTTTTTCATTTGACTCATTTATTTTTTGGTAATCATCACTTGAGGATATTTTTCCATTTATTTATTTATTTTTAGAGAGAGTGGTGGGGCGGGGAGAGAAACATCGATGTGAGAGAGACACATTGATTGGTTGCCTCCTGTTTGCACCCCGACTGGGGCCAGGGATCAATCCTGCAACTGAGGTAGGTGCAGAGCATGTATGTATTCTTTACTCTAGCCATGCAAAATTTCACCCATTGAGTGCTGTAACTGAGTTTTCAGTAGTTTGGTCCACAGTTGTATCAGGCCAGCTGCTTTAGGGATTGGCATACGTGGTGAGATTAGTGACTCCCATGGGCATGAATCCATGGCTGCACGTCTTTCACTGTAAAGTAAAATCCCTTCTTCAGAAGTAATTCTAGTGGAATACCATAGCAATGAATAAGGCATTTTGTAAGTCCAGGAATGGTTTTTCTTGCAGAAACATTGTGGGCACGGAAAGAGAATAATGGACTGTTTTTGTGAGAACAGATTACTTTTCATGGTGGAAGTGGTCAAGGGTAGTTGACCTGTCACCAAGTGTCTGGCTCATCTCCCGAGGAAGTGCTGAAATATTGGGGGCTCAGTGTCAGTGACAGCCCCCATCGCTGAGCCCATACATAATCTCACTGCATGTCATTAGCATTTTGAACAGGACTGGTGTGTGTGGCTAAAGAATTTGACTGATACTCGGAGAATGTTCAACGTGCCCATCTGATGATTATGAGGTTCCTCAAAGTGGGACATAATATACTCAGAGGACTTACAGATCCTTATGCTTTGTGCCCATTTCAAGAGGTTCACCTGTATTTCTCTTCTGCAAATCTTGTCACCAGATCTCAGTCTAGTTTCTTCCAAGTCCCTTGCTGTTCAGTCAAGTCTTTGGCTAATATCCATGAATCACTTGATTTGTAGTCCTGGCCATTTCTCCTAGGCAACTCCAAGTACACTGCTTGATATACTGCTACTGGGAAGATTTTCCTTCACTGCTGTTCTTCAGGATCACTTCTCAGTGGGCTCTAATACTTGAACTGTGCTTTTGAATAGTGTCAGCATATTGTGCAGAATTATGAGGAAACCAGGTTGATTGGTTTCCCTCCACCTCCATATTGAATGCCATACTTGTGATGGAGAGAAAAGAAGCAATGTAGCAGGAGTAAGAATCTTGGGAACCTGAACCTCTTGGACCTTACTTGTGCCATCAGGATTTGTTTAAGCTCCAGCCCATACATGCCACATCTATTTGATGATGGAGAGCCTCATCGGTTAATGAGTTAGTATCTACTTTATGATGGACAACTCAGGTAACATGGTAACTTGGGAGACCATGTGAAGTCTTTCAGTTTCTGTATAGACCCAGTAGCAAGCCATTTACTAGAGGAAAATAGTTACCAGCTCCAAAAATCTTAAGGGTCTCAACTGATTGTCTTAGGACTTGCTAACAGTTTCATACAGTATCCATTCCTGCTGCAGACACTTGAAGTATCCGCTGGTAAATATGGCGCAAGGGGTAAAGCAGCTTGCGTGATAGTTTGGACCTGTTGCAAGAGTGTCTCTTGCTGTGGATCTTTCGCAGAACAGGCCACCTTAAATGTTATTTGGTAAGTGAGTCACAGCAGCATACCCAGATGTACTATATATTGCACCCAGAATTCAGGGATGCTCACCTAATGGCAGCTTGCTTGTTCACCATGGAAGGAACATCTCACATGCCCAGACCCCAGGATACTTAGAAATTTCTCTGTGCTGACCAGCTCCTAACTTTTCATGGGCTTTATTGCTCACTCTATGGTAATAAACGTCTTTCCCTGGTTAGCTCATGTAGTTACTTCTTCCTTTTTACTAGGTTTAAGAAGCATATTGCCATAAATGTATAATGTGGTATCTTGAGGACTAGCAAGAAAACAAACTAGATTTTAATAGGACTGGAGAGTTGCTATAACCCAGAGATCAGACAGTGAAAGTATATTGATGTCTCTAGGTAAAATCAAACTGCTGCTTGTGGTCTACACCAGTGGTTGACAAAAAACCATGCCTGTGGGAGTCCAACCCGCTGCTTGTTTCTGTTTTTGTCAGTACAGCCATATTGGAATATAGAGATGCTTGTTCCTTTCCCTACTGCCTGTGGCTGATTTTGGCAGAGTTGAGTAGTTGCGACAGAGATCACCTGGCTAACATTTTTAATTACTGTCCGCCCCCGCCCCCTCCCCCCAAAAAAGTTTGTCAACCCCTGAATTGTACTAATAGGTATAGATGGGAAAGAAATCACCAAATCAGTAGCTACATGTCAGGCCACCAGGCCTTGTTGATTTGCTCCAGGAAAGATATCATATGTGGAACAGCAGACTTACTGGAGTCACTACCTGGTTAAATTTACGATAATCTGTTGCATGCTTTTATATGTTTTATTGAGGACGTATACTTAGGTCAAATTAAAATGTGAAAGAAATCTCCTCCCCTATATGGTTTGAAGGGAGAGACAGTTCTAGGGATTTTACTTCATCCTCATTCTATGAGTTAGGAGACCAACAGGGATTCCCCATCAGTTGCTTTTTACTGCAGATTCTGGTTGTAGGCGATATCTCTTACCTCTGATGAGGGGCCCACTGGGCCCAGACTTCTCTATCATCAGTAATCTGGTGGATCTCAGTGGTGTTAGAATCCCCTCAGAGCCAGTGCTCAGTAGTCCCCCAAAATTGGTTAAGTACCTTCCCTGAATATATACTCACCTGGAAAATTGCCACAGGTGCTTTTGGTGAGGGCTAGAAAAAGGACTTAACAGTATAAAATTTTGGCGTTGTAGTTGGTGACCAACAGATACTGGAATTGAGTGAGGAATAGTGAGTCTTTTGATTTAAGTTAGCTCTCTGCACACAAGTTTTTTTAAAAACACTTTTAATAAGCCTTATCGACCCATTCTATTTGTAACCTTAGAGATAGCCAGTGCCAAAGACTTCTGGGTCAGACCTGAGTACTGCTCTGTGCTGTCTGTAATGGCACCACATCATGTCTCTGGTTAAGGGTGAGCAATTGGCCTCTGCCACTCCAGAATCCTGCTATTCCATGGAAATTCATTACATTTTGGTGGTTTTATTTCCCTCTGCCGTCCCTGCCCTGCAGAGAGGCTTTCGAGGTGTTTCTCAAAGCTGTGCTGAAGGGATTATTCTCCGGCCTCTCCCAGGTGTGTAATAATTCCCAGTACACCTGCTACCATCACTCTTTGGATGCCTTCCTGTAGACTAAGGGCCAGGAAGTTTGTTCTTTAAAGGGACATATAGTAAATATGTTAGGATTTGCTGGTCACATGTAGACTTCATCATATTTTTCTGTGTGTGTGCACACTTTGTGTGTGTATTACCCTTTAAATATGTAGAAACCAAGGGTAAATGGTTCTTACTTTGGTATCAGTACCCTTTTACGTACTCAAAAATTATTAAGGACTCCGAAGTGATTTTGCTTATATGGGTTATCAATATTTTCTGTATTAGAAATGGAAATAAGAAAGTATATGGAAAATCTAGCCTTTCACTTATGTGAAATTGGAAAGAGGGATATTTAAATAGCCTTTCAGATAATTGTGGATATTTTTCCTTGATACTAAATCAGAATGCAACAACTGATAATTTCCTAAGCATTAGTTTCATTGTGGAATATGAACCCATGTCAATGGATTTTTAAGATAATCTTTATGCTAATGTTCATTGAACTATCACTTTGGATATTTTACTCATGCATGATTTTGTAGCATAATAAAGTGGTCATTTGGAAAACACTGGTTCATTGTAGTGCAGATCTTGCAGATGTGGATACATTTTATTAACAGAGAAATCACATTTGTTAATATACCTATGGATTTTATAGGACGGATCTTAGGTACTGGGAAGCTCTCAAGTTCATAGTGGCAGATACAAACTTTTTAACCCCTAGAGTACCGGATAGCGCGATCGCGCTCCTCCTGTCTTTTACCAAAAGTGCCGGGAGCGCTATCAAAGCTTCGAAATGGTGTCCAGTTCTAAATCTGCTTTTATTAGTGATGATAATATTGCTAAATATGTCAATGTAGTAAAGGTTTCCTTAAGTTTCTGAATATGTAACTTCATTTACTTGGCGATTCATAATTTTTTTCCTAAACTGCTGTAACATCAGCAAAAATGCCTTGGCGATTTTAGCATAGTTCCTAGGATATTGGTTGGCACTCAAAGGGTTAAAGAGTCACATTTTTTTCCATTGATAACAAGTTTGTCAGTTGTTCATTAAAATAATAGGCTCAATTTTATACTTTCTCAAAATTATCTGCCAAAAACCCAAGTGTGATGTATACTATGAAAAAAGCAGCCAATTCTGCATACAGCCAAAACAATTATATAGGTATTTTCCCATGAGACTGACATACTTTGTAAGTGGCAGAAGTGCTTTACATATGCTTGTCATTTTTGTCACATAGAATATTTAAAAAATTGTATACTTAATGGCCGGGATTCAATAATAATAATAATTTTAGTACATCAGTATATTTCAAAATAAACCTGTTGTCTTTTTCATTTTGAGTGTCTTGAAGTAAAGGATATAATGATTAAAAGTTCAGTTTGGTGTTACTGTCTTCAATTTATGTGAAGGTGTCAGCAGTTTTATCACCTGTGCAAATGTCAACAAGGTGTAAAAGACAAATATCATCTTAGTATTATTATGAAAATAGTTTTGACCTTACTGATCCCCTGAATGTGTTCTAGTTACCCCCAGATTGTTCTGTGGATCAATCACACTTTGAGAATCATTGGTGTAGACTCGTCTACACTGTAGAGAATGGTTGGCAGACTTTCTGTAAAGGGTCACATTGTAAATGTTTTAGGCTCTGTGGGCCAGATGGTCTCTATCTGAGCTACTCAGCTTTACTGTTGTAGCAAAACGGGAGTGAGACAATATAAATGGGTTTCACTATGTTCCAACAGAACTGTACTTACCCAAACAGATAATAGCAGGTTAGACCTGGCCTGTGGTCTAGCGTATCTCATTTGGCCCCTTATTTTTGTTTAATATTGGCCATTGGGTCCAGGTTTCAGGCAGCCAACCTTGTAAACTGTTAAAAGGTAACATTTAATCTAGAATCTCTGGTCATTACATTTATACAAATGATTTTGGCTTGTTTAAACATTTTGTTTGTCTAACTCCCATTGGATCTATTTCCATACATATTTCCTATGTTTCTTTCAAAATAAATGAAACCTCTTGGAATTGCAGTTCCTCCTTTAACTTCCCTTGGAACATGGGATTTGAATGTAGCAATGGGTCTGGGAGTAATGAAATGGTGGAGAGGTTGAGAACGATCAGCTTGTTGGGAAGGGGACTTCAGGTAAGGTGACACTAATCTATAATAATAAAAGCGTAATATGCTGATTAGACTGGAAAGCTGAACGACCTTCCGGACATCCTTCTGGACGAAGCTGTGGTGGCGGGGGCTGAGGCAGAGGTGGTTAGGAGTGATCAGGCAGGCAGGCAGGCGAGCGGTTAGGGGCAATTGGGCAGGCAGGCAGAGCGGTTAGGGGCGATTAGGCAGGTAGGCAGAGGCAGTTAGGTGCAATCAGGCAGGCAGGCAAGCAGGGGTGACCAGGCAGGCAGAACGGTTAGAGGCGATTAGGCAGGCAGACAGGTGGTTAGGGGCGATCAGGCAGGCAGGCAGAGGGGTTAGGGGTGATCAGGCAGGCAGGAAGAGTGGTTAGGGGTTATCAGGCAGGCAGGCAAGTGAGTGGTTAGGAACCAGTGGTTCTGGATTGTGAGAGGCCAGTCGGACATCCCCCAAGGGGTCCCGGATTGCCAGAGGGTGCAGGCTGGGCTGAGGGGACCCCCCCCCCCCCTTCAGTGCACGAATTTCATGCACCAGGCCTCTGGTCTCAAATAAGGGGGAAAGGCTGCTGCTGGTAAAGGAGGCTTAGTGAGATTTGGAGGGACAACTGGGACATCTCCAAAACCTTGCCTTTAGCCATTTGATCCCAGATAACTACCATTGTTAGCAGTTCTACTTGGAATGCCCTGGTATACCAAAGTTCCATTTTGCACTGGTGGTGAGGTCATTACTGCCTTCAGATAGAAACATCAGAGAATTCCAGATTCCCATCTTTAGAGTTTATTTTTCCCTACAATTATATTTGTATCTATCTATGGATTGAGCTTAGAAATAAAACCTATTTTATTTTTTTAAATCTTCACCTGAAGATATGTTTTTGTTGCTTTTTTATTGCTTTTAGAGAGAGAGAAAAGGAGGGGGGGGGGGGGAGAGAGAGGGAGAGAGAAACTTCCCTGTGAGAGAAGCATCAGTTGCCTCCCTTCGGCACCTGACCAGGGATTGAACCACAATCTGGGTATGTTCCCTGAGAATCAAATCCATGACCTTTCGGTGTATAGGACGATGCTCCAACCAACTGAGCCATATTGGCCAGGGCCAGAACCTCTTTTACATATTTCAAGACTAGGGACCCAGTGCACGAATTCATGTACCTTGAAAGGAACTGTGGGCTGCGAGGCTGTGGTGGGCACAGGGGTGGGTCTCGGCCCATCCTGCCGCAGCCCTTGGTCCCCTCTTTGCTCTGATGGTGCCATCCCCATTTGTATTTCTGATGGTGCGGAGCGATTGGGGCTGGTGCCAGCAGCAGGTGCAAGCGGGGCCAGCGTGGTCGGCGGGTGCGAGCAGTGGCTGCTGCCCCAGTCGCCCCTAAGGAGCAGGGGAAGGTGGAGAAGCCCTCAGGGGCGGATCAGGGCCAGCAAGTACAAGCGGCGGCACCAGCTCTGGCTGCAGGTACGAGTGGGGCTGGCACTGACAGTGGGTGCGAGCGGTGGCTCTGGTGCCGGCAGTGGGTGTGAGAGCTGGGCGAGACCGTGGCACGCTGGAGCAAAGAATTTTCAGTAACCACCAGAGGCTCACCCCGATGACAGTGACCGATGCCCCGCCTTGGTCTGGCGCCCCTGCTTACATGCTCCACCATCCAGCTACATGCAACGCCTGCCACGTTCCCCGCACGCCCCCTGGTGGTCAGCGCATGTTATAGTGACTGGTTGTTCGGTTCCGGTTGTTTGGCCATTCAATCTAATTGCATATTAGCCTTTTATTATATAGGATTAACCCTTTTCGGTCCAACGTGGAGGCTGACTCGACAGACCAGGCGCTAGGAGTAGGTCCAACGTTGAGGCTGAGGTCGACACCGCAAACCAGTTCAACATTCAATCCTGTCAATTAATTTGGACCAGACTGTTTGAATTCCAAAAATAAAATGGGACCGCAGAGGGTTAAAGGAGTTAATATTAGAATTAGAACTTAATGAACTTTGGGAGAGGTGGGTGGTAAAAGGGAAGGGTAAGGGAGTCAATATCCTGGAAGTCTATAGGTTCAAAGTCATCTGAAGCACCAACGTGTTGGCTGATTAGGAAACCTACAACTTTTAAAAAATATATTTTTATTGATTTCAGAGAGGAAGGGAGAGGGAGAGAGAGAGAGAGAGAGAGAGAAACATCAATGATGAGAGAATCATTGATTGGCTGCCTTCTGCATGCCCCCCACTGAGGATTGAGCCCACAACCCAGGCATGTGCCCTTGACTGGAATTGAACCTGGGACCCTTCAGTCTGCAGGCCAACACTTCATCCACTGAGCCAAACCAGCTACGGCAGGAAACCTACAATTTTTAGGAGACTTCTACTAATTGTTTACTGAGACACCAATCAGGTAGTTTGCTTAGAAACCCCTTATGAATCTTAAGTTGCCACATGTCAGAGCACAGCCATCTCTGGAGAAACATGGACTCTTTTTAACACTCCAGATTTTGTGTGGGTATCTTTTGTGGACAAACTTGAACCTCTCAGAACTTACTGGGATGGGGATTCTACATAATGTAGTTCTCAGTTTCTCTTTCGTGCAGAGGAAAGAACACTTTCATAAGTCAAATTTTTTTGTTTAATATCCGCACTCGGTATTTTTTCCATTGATACTTAGAATGGAAGGTAGGGGTGGAGAGAGAGAGAGAGAGAGAGAGAGAGAGAAACACTGATGTGAGAAAGAGACACCAATTGGTTGCCTCCCTCACATGCCCCAACCAGGGCCGGGGATTGAACGTACATCATAGATACATGCTCTTGGCTGGTAATGGAACCCGCAACCCTTCAGTGCCCAGACTGACGCTCTAATTGGTGAGCCACACTGCCCAGGGCCACACGTCAGTTTTAAAAAGGGCACAATTCATTAGGTAAACCAGCGGAGGATATGAATAGACAGAACAAAGAATATGAATAGCCTATATGTGAATAGCTGTTCAGTCTACTTGAGGTTAAAGAAATGCAAAATTAAAATAACTTTCCTATATAACTGGTAAAATTAAATCAATAGTATACATTATTTAGAGAATTTTTGGGGAGGGGGCTATCTTTTTTTTTTCTTTTCAAATCTTTAGAAAAGGGCTTTCTTATACTCCTGTGTATAAAGTGAATGAATGTAGACTATCTGAAAATCTACTTCTATACTGTTCATAGTCATGCTTCTAAGGAGTAGTTTATTTATTTATTTTTTTAAAATATATTTTATTGATTTTTTACAGAGAGGAAGGGAGAGAGATAGATAGTTAGAAACATCGATGGGAGAGAAACATCGACCAGCTGCCTCCTGCACATCTCCCACGGGGGGGATGTGCCCGCAACCCAGGTACATGCCCTTGACCGGAATCGAACCCGGGACCCCCCAGTCCGCAGGCCAACGCTCTATCCACTGAGCCAAACCAGTCCTGGCCTAAGGAGTAGTTTATACAGATCTGGGAGAGTATGGAACATTAAAAATTTTAAATTTTAATCCCAAAAGAAGAGTTTCAAAAACCCATGACAATTGTTTATTAGACCAAATCAAATATAGTTAATGATAGGATAGGGTACAAGCGTCAAGACAACCTAGTTTGTATTCAGTGGGGATTTCCTGGTTACTAGGAACATAAAGTATAATACAACCTTTTGCTACACAAACAGTTTATTAATGGTGGGGTAACAATCAACCAGAGATTCTTTATTTCAAGTTCTGGGTATAATAGTGTGGAAATTCCCAACTGAACAAATGTATCAGCTTTTTTTGAGTTCTAATTTCCAGGCTCGTTAGGGTGTTAATATATGCAAAGGTGGGACTGTGTAATTTTCTTGTGTGTGTTCCTTTAGTGATAAAGTATCATTTAAAAATTTGAGCTTCTTTATCCACTCATCTGCTGATGGGCACTTGGGCTGTTTCCAAATGTTAGCTATTGTAAATATTGCTGCTATGAACATAGGGGTTCATATATCCTTTCTGATTGGTGTTTCAGGTTTCTTAGGATATATTCCTAGAAGTGGGATCACTGGGTCAAACGGGAGTTCCATTTTTAATTTTTTGAGGAAACTCCATACTGTTTTCCACAGTGGCTGCACCTGTCTGCATTCCATCAGCAGTGTACTAGGATTCCCTTTTCCCCACATCCTTGCCAGCACTTATCCATTGTTGATTTGTTGATGGTAGCTATTCTGACAGGTGTGAGGTGATACCTCATTGTCATTTTAATTTTTATCTCTCTGATGATCAGTGACTTGAGCATTTTTTCATATATCTCTTGGCCGCCTGTATGTTCACTTTGAAGAAGTGTCTATTTAGGTCTTTTGCCCATTTTAAAATTGGATTATTTGCCTTTTTGTTAAGTTGTATGAATTCCTTATATATTTTGGAAATTAACCCCTTATCAGATGTATCATTACCAAATATGTTCTCCCAAACAGTGGAATTCCTTTTCATTTTGTTGATGGTTTCTTTTGCTGTGCAGAAGCTTTTTATTTTGATGTAGCCCCATTTGTTTATTTTCTCCTTGTTTCCTTTGCCCTAGAAAATGTATCTGTAAAGATACTGCTACGAGAGATGCCTGAGATTTTGCTGCCTATGGTTTCTTCTAGGATTATTATGGTTTCATGACTTACATTTAAGTCTTTTATCCATTTTGAGTTTATTTTTATGTATGATGTAAGTTGGTGGTCTAGTTTCATTTTTTTGCATGTATCTGCCCAATTTTCACAGCACCATTTATTGAAGAGACTGTTTTTACTCCTTTGTATGCTCTTGCTTCCTTTGTCAGATACTGAGCATAATAGCTTGGGTCAGTTTCTGGGTTCTCTGTTCTTTTCCATTGATCTATATGCCTGTTCTGTGCCAGTACTAGGCTGTTTTGTAGTATAACTTGATATTGGTATTGTGATTCCTCCAACTTTGTTCTTCTTTCTTAAGATTGCTGTGTCTATTTGGTTCCATATAAATTTCTGGAGTATTTGTTCTGGGTCTGTGAAATATGCTGTTGATATTAATAGGGATTGCATTACATCTATAGATTGAGTAGTATGGACACTTTAATGATGTTGATTCTACCAATTCATGAACACGCTATTTTATTCCACTTGTTTATAACTTCTTCCATCTCTTTTTTCAACTTCCAATAGTTTTCTGAGTATGTCTTTTACCTCCTTGGTTAAGTTTATTCCTAAGTATTTTAATTTTTTTGTTGCAATAGTAAGTGGGATTGTTTTTGTTTTTTTAGTTTCTCTTTCAGAGTTCATTATTGGTATACAGAAATGCCATAGATTTCTGGGAGCTAATTTTGTATCCTGTTACATTGCCGAATTCCTTTATTAAATCTAGTAGTTTTTTGGTGGAGTCTTTAGGGTTTTCTGTGTACAATGTCATGTCATTTGCGAATAATGATAATAACCACTGTTAGATCTGAAGATATGTAACTTTTCTGATGTTAGCTAGTTACAGTATTTGGTAATTTGGGATTATATCTGCAAATTTGAAAAAAAACACCCAATACTATATTTAATTTTCAAGTTCTGCCATTGAATCTACCAGAGAAGATTCTTCAAGCCTGGTTGCTGAACTTCAAGAAAAGCTTCAGGAAGAAAAAGCTAAGTTTTTAGAACAACTTGAAGAACAAGAGAAAAGAAAAAATGAAGAAATGCAAAATGTTCGAACATCTTTGATTGCTGAACAGCAGGTATGTTCTCCTGCCCCATTTCATTATTTTAGGTTAAAGAAAGGCAACATAAATTGCAAAATATAATTTCTTTGTGCAGCTAATGGTTTATGATATCTTAGAAGTGATTTTCCTACATTGACCCTGTTAATATTTATTAAATACCTTCTTCATGATGAAAAACATTTTTTTTTTACAAGTCATAATGTCACATGGACAGGTGCCTCAAAATGAAACAGTTTAGATTATAAATTAGGAAATGTGAATTATATTTCTAGTTTTTTTATTTAAATGTTACTTTTAAAAATATATATTTTTATTGATTTCGGAGAGGAAGGGAGAGGGAGAGGGAGAAAGAGATAGAAACATCAATGATGAGAGAGAATCACTGATTGGTTGCCTTCTACACAGCCCCTACTGGGGATTGAGCCCGCAATTCTGGCATGTGCCCTTGACTGGAATCGCATGTGGGGCCCTTTAGTCTGCAGGCCGACACTGTATCCACTGAGCCAAACCAGCTAGGGCTATTTCTAGTTTCTTAACTACCTATGTGATCTTAAGTACATCTCTTCATCTCTTCAAAACTCAGGTAAGTTCTTTTGCAAAATTAAAGTGTTTATACTGAGATGATAATCTTTAAAATTTTATTTTTCTAAATTGCATCAGCAAAATTTATTTTTTTTACTTTTTATAATTTTTTTTTTAAATACATTTTTATTGATTTTAGAGAGGAAGGGAGAGGGATAGAGAGAAACATCAGTGATGAGAATCATTGATCGGCTGCCTCCTGCATGCCCCCCACCGGGGATTGAGTCCGAAACCCAGGCATGTGCCCTTGGCCGGAATCAAACCCAGGACCCTTCAGTCCGCAGGCCGACGCTCTATCCACTGAGCCAAACCGGCTAGAGCTACTTTATTTATTTATTTTTTTATTTTAGCTATTTTTATTATTTATGTTCTAACAACTATAAGATTTCAAAGCCAATTACCATCTAAGGCATTTTCCTTTGGCAAATTTTTGTAACAGAGAGTGTTACAGAAGGGCAAAGAAATACCAAGCATGCTTCCTAGAGAAAGGGAGGGACCCCATTTATTAACACTAGTGGACTCCAGGAATAATTTCCAAATCAGAGTGAAGTAACATGCAGAGGCTTCGCTATTTATATCCTTCTGGGGTCATTGTCTTGCAGATATGATTCCACCCCCTTTCATGGGCTTACAGGAAGGCTCCCAGGTGTAGATGCTCTGTCTTAGGGCCAGCGATAACAACCTTCCCCACCCCCCAGGGCAATGCATTGTTCACAGTTTTTATGGCCTGACACACCTTGCAAGACCAGTTTCCTCCTCATCCCCCCACCCCCCTTGTCCCACAAGCTTCTTTTAGCCTTGTGGAGCAACAAGACGGGATGTTATGGTGAACAGAGGTGACGACCGCTCTTAGCTACTTCTGGCTGGAAAGGGATGATGACAAAGGGGTTAGCATCCCGTTTCTTCCTCTCGGAGGGTTTGTAGGTAGTTCTTCTGATTTCAGGAAGGCAGAGGTAAGCACTGGTCTCACACACATAGAATGTTCCTGCAGGGGGCACCAGAGGTAGGTGGTGTTTTCAGCCTTGGGGTAGAGTTGCATAGTTCATCTGGGAAGTGACCTGTTGGATGTTGGCCCTGGGTACTGACAGATTCTGTCGACAGGTTCAGAGGTGTCCGTCCACTTTCTCCAGATGCCGGCCGGGTCCTGGGCTGAGGTCTGGGAGCGCCTGGAGTTCCCCCAGGTTCAATTCTGCTAAAATCAGCAGTGGGTGCCTTCCGGAGGCCTGTCTCGTGCCCCCGGGCCCCAAACCCTGTCCACTCACCGGAGACTAAACAAAGCCAAAATGCCGTTAGCTTCTCGGTCAGGGAACCATATGTTACAGAAGAGCAAAGAAATACCACCACGCTTCCTAGATAAAGGGAGGGACCCCATTTATTAACACTAGTGGACTCCGGGAATAATTTCCAAATCAGAGTCAGGGCTACTTTTTATAATTCCTATTAATGTTAGGCTGTTGGTAGATTACAGTTGATTTTTATTGAACATCGCTGATTCAGTTATTAATATTGATCAATAGTGAGTGGTAAAGCTGGTGAGATAAATGAGGGCCAGACCATTAAGTCTGGCCATAAAGCAGATGTGCAGTGGCCATTGAAATATACAGAGAAGAGATGGAGATGCGATAAAATCTCTGTTGAAATGTTATTGTGCTAACCAAGATTTAGCTAAAGACAAGAAGCTTCCAGAGGCAGGAAGATTACTAAAAGAATAGATAAAATAGCACTTGCTAATTTGTTGATCATTTTCTTTTCCCCAAATTTTGCTTTTCCTCTGACAATAAATATGTGAACAATATTATCTTAATATGGAACCAGGGAAATGCAATAACATTGTATTTACTACAGTGTAGCATTTTCATTAAAAAAATAAACATTTGTAAATTGCACTTTTTTCCCCACATATAAACTTAACATGCAAAAATATTTGGAAGGTTATTTTTTTAGCCCTAGCTTCTATGTGCATGCAGACAATTTTAAAAAAAATAAATTTTATTGTTTTTTTTTACAGAGAGGAAGGGACAGGGATAGAGAGTTAGAAACATCAGTGAGAGAGAAGCATCGATCAGCTGCCTCCTGCACACCCCCTACTGGGGATGTGCCTACAACCAAGGTACATGCCCTTGATCGGAATTGAACCTGGGACCCTTCAGTCGGCAGGTCAAAGCTCTATCCACTGAGCCAAACTGGTTAGGGCGACAATTTATGTACTTAATCATTTTGTCTTCCAGACCAACTTTAACACTGTTTTAACAAGAGAGAAAATGAGAAAAGAAAACATAATTAATGATCTTAGTGATAAGTTGAAAAGTACAATACAGCAGCAAGAGCGAGATAAAGGTTAGTAAAGTTTTGTAATATGATTTTTAATTCTGTTTTAAAATTAGAAATCATTTAAGAATATTCTGTAATGCTTAATTCAACTTGGGGTGCTCTTTAGATTTGATAGAGTCCCTATCTGAAGATCGAGCTCGCTTGCTGGAAGAAAAGAAAAAACTTGAGGAAGAAGTCAGTAAGCTGCGTGGTAGCAGTTTTGTACCTTCACCGTATGTAGCGACAGCCCCAGAACTTTATGGAGCTTGTGCCCCTGAACTCCCAGGTGAAACGGAGAAGTCAGCCATCGAAACACAAGATGAAGGAAGAGTGGACTCAGCAATGGAGACAAGCATGATGTCCGTACAGTAAGTACACCTTTTTGAACTGTCTCAGATATTAGGCTTTTAAGCCACTAGTGTAAATTAAAAGTTCTGGAGGTAGGAAATATATTTAGCACTACTGGTTGATAGCTCTTATGTCTAAAAGTTGTGCCATTTTAATTCTTTAAGCTATAAACATGACAAATATTTTAATATGACTGATTGTGTGTCTTATGAATCACCCTGGCATATTTTCATAGACTGCCAGGATGAGTGTTGCTATAGTAGTATTAAGTTGTTCTTATTTACAGGAGTGTTTAAACTTTGAGACCCATAACCTAGGAGGAAAAGGCATTACTCTAGTAGTGAATATATTCATTTTGGTGAGGGTGTATTGGGGAAAGGCAGAGGAGTTTTTTGAAAAGTAAAAATGAATGTAGGTTTCTGTTTAGTTCAAAAGAAGGGACTAGAAACTGGTTAACCTTGAGACCTGGAAAGGTATGAGGCTTCAGAATGTACGTGAAAAATAGAACAAATAAGTGTAATTTGAAAACGGAAAGCATGAACATATATAGAGACCATGGCATTAGAAAACATAAATGACAGAAACAAGTCCAAATGTATGTGAAAAAATAAACTAACCTCTCTACAAAACCTGTCTGGGGAAAAAGCATCCAACTGCATTCTATGTACAAAAAAAGCATCTAAAGAAAAATTAATATAGAATATTTGATTTAATGCAATTGAGAAAGATACATAAGGCAAATAATGAAAAAATATATAAGCCACATAAAAGTAATGGTTTAGAAAAGTTAAGAAATTTTATACATAGAGAGGACACCGTTCACAACAAACAGTTGTTAATTTATAGGTGCTTTAAAATGTGACTGAATTAAATATGATTAAAACTGAAATGGAACTTTTAGAAAATATATATTTTTATTTGATTTCAGAGAGGAAGAAATGGGGAGAGAGAGATAGAAACATCAATGATGAGAGAGAACCATTGATCGGCTGCCTCTTGCATGCCCCACACTGGGGATCGAGCCCACAACCCAGGCATATGCTCTGACAGGGAATCGAACTGTTATCTCTTGGTTATCTCTTGGTCAACACTCAACCACTGAGCCACACCAGCAGGGCTAAAATGAGAACTTTTTATTATTATTATTTTTATCCTCACCCAAGGATATTTTCCACTGATTTTTAGAGAGGGTGGAAGAGAGAGGGAAAGACAGAGAGAAATATCGATGTGAGAGAAACACATCTATTGGTTGCCTCCTGCATAAGTGTTGACCAGACCAGGGCAGGGGAGGAGCCTGCAACCAAGGTACATGCCCTTGGCCGGAATTGAACTCAGGACCCTTCGGTCCACAGGCTGATGCTCTATCCACTGAGCCAAACCAGCTAGGGCATAAAATGAAAACATTTTATAGACATATTTAGGGTAGAACACTTCTTCCTCTCAGCAAAAAGTAAAACAATAAAGCAATAGAAAAACAGTTATGAAAATTAACTACATATCCTAAATCAGGGGTCCTCAAACTACGGCCCGCGGGCCACATGCAAATACAAATATTGTATTTGTTCCTGTTTTGTTTTTTTACTTCAAAATAAGATATGTGCAGTGTGCATAGGAATTTGTTCATAGTTTTTTTTTAAACTATAGTCCGGCCCGCCAACGGTCCGAGGGACAGTGAACTGGCCCCCTGTTTAAAAAGTTTGAGGACCCCTGTAATAATAAAAGCCTAGGTGGCATCGCACGATGTCGTCATAAGATGGCCGCCCCCACGTCATCACAAGATGGCTGCCACGAGATGGCCAGCAGGGGAGGGCAGTTGTGGGCGATCAGGCTGGCAGGGGAGGGCAGTTTTGGGCCATCAGGCCTGTAGGGGAGGACAGTTGTGGGCAATCAGGCCTGCAGGGGAGCAGTTAGGGGGCGATCAGGCTGGCAGGCAGAAGCGGTTAGGGGCAACCAGGCAGGCAGGCAGGCGAGTGGTTAGGAGCCAGAAGTCCTGGATTGTGAGAGGGATGTCCGACTGCCCCTGTGGGATCGGTCCTAAACTGGCAGTCAGACATCCCCCAAGGAGTCCCAGATTGGAGAGGGTGCAGGCCAGGCTGAGGGACACCTCCGCGCGCCCCCCCCCCCCCCCCCGCCATGCATGAATTTCGAGCACCGGGCCTCTAGTCAAATTAATAAAGTCTCAAGTTGTAAATATTAATATTTAAATTTTCCATTTCTCTCATAATTAGTGATGTTGAGCGTCTTTTCAAATATCTATTGGCCATGTTTATGTCCTCTTTGGAGATATGTCCATTCAGGTCCTCTGCCCATTTTTTATTTGGATTATTTATTTTTTGGTGTTAAGTCAGCTCACATCTGTCAGAATAGCTCACATTAATGAAACAAGTGCTGGCAAGAATGTGGAGAAAAGGGAACCCTCAGACATTGTTGGTGGGATTACAAATTAGTGCAGCCACTATGGAAAAACAGTATGGAGGTTCCTAAAAGAATTGGTTCAGTGCGGACTGAAAGGTCCCAGGTTTGATTCTGGTCAAGGGCATGTGTTTTGGTTGCAGGCTTGTACCCCGGCCCTGGTTGGGGGCGTGCCACCAAATGTGTCTATCTCACTTCAATGTCGCTCTCTCTCTGTCTCTCCCCCTCCCTTCCACTCTTTCTAAAATATCAATGGAAAAATATCTTCGGGTGAGGATTAATAAGAAATAAATAATAAAATAAAAGACATTATCCTAGAAAAAAGCATAAATGAATGTTTTGCTTGTAATTTCAAAAGGTTTATAGGTCTAATTACAGGAGCTTTGCTACAAAGAATGTATACCATTGAAATGTACCGTAACTTAAACAGGATGCTTTCTACAATTTAGTTCAGACCCTTAAAATTTTTTTTTTTTTAATATATTTTTATTGATTTCAGAGAGGAAGGGAGAGGGAGATAGAGAAACATCAATGATGAGAGAGAATCATTGATTGGCTGCCTCCTGCACGCCCCCTCCTGGGGATTGAGTCCGCAATGCGGGCATGTGCCCTTGACCAGTATCGAACCCGGGACCCTTCAGTCTGCAGGCTGCTGCTCTATCCACGGCGTCAAACCGGCTAGGGCAGACCCTTAAATTTTAAAGTGCTGTGTAGTAATAGTTAAATTTCTAAAATTCTTTTGAAGAATGTAAAGTCCAGAATTTTAGACTTAAACTAAAATAATTCATTGTCTCTTAGGGAAAACATCCATATGCTATCTGAAGAAAAACAGAGGATAATGCTGTTAGAACGAGTAAGTAAATTATTTTCTTTAACTGCAATATTTGATATGTTCGTTATGTGGATGCAGTTAAATATGTCTTATGCTGAAATCACACCCTGTTTATAAATTAGATCTTTTAAAAAAATATGTACTTGATTTCAGAGAGGAAGGGAGAGGGAGAGAAAGACAGAAACATCAATGATGAGAGAGAATCATTGATTGGCTGTCTCCTACACACCCCACACTGGGGATTGAGCCCTCAACTCAGTCACGTGCCCTCCTGGGAATCGAACTGTGACCTCCTGGTTCATAGGTTCATGTTCAACCACTGAGCCATGCCAGCTGGGGCAGATCTTTTTTTAATGGTTATTTTTGTAGTTAGTATTTTGAGAAGTGGCTTAGCAGTTGGCAATATCATTTCAAGACTCTTATTTGTCATATGTTTCCAGTAAATGAAGAAAAAGGTTAGTGGTCTTTATAAAATAACTATGTAGAATAATAGTTTTATTCAGTAGCTCAGAATTCATTAAAACATAAGTATGCGTAATACTTACTTGGATTGCACAAAAATAGATTATGTGAATGATGAAGAAAAGTGATGTGTTTTTTTTATAAAGATTAATTGAAATCAACATTGGCAATAAGTAGTTTCCTCCCAATTGTTTTATAGAGCACTTCTCATTCCTTTATTTTCAAGATTTTCAGCAGTTTTTTTTTCTTCTCTTTACAAGCTTATAAGAACCTAGTAAAAATTGTTCAGCTTTGGTTCTAACCTGCATTCATTGTTGTTCTTGCTGCTATTGAAGGGTTGCATGATCACATATCAGAATCAACTGGGATATATCCAGATACCTCTTCTTAGAACAGACATACTAGCAGAGTCTTTGGGGATAGATCTCAGATATTTACTGCATACTTAAAAAGTTCCACAAGTGATACGATTCTAATGCACATTAAACTTTTTAAAATCGTTGGGCTAGGTAAATATACTAAAAATGTTCTCATTTTTTAATCCAGAAAATAATTAAAACAGTGGGAAAGGATCAATAAATAAACATTTCCCACTAACTTTTGTACTGGAACTGAAAGTAATCTGAAGTTTAAAAAATTTTGTCAATCATGTTTAGATTTGAGTAAGAACAAGGAAAAACCAAACCACGGGTCTCTTTTATTTCCCCCTGCAGACATTACAATTAAAAGAAGAAGAAAACAAGCGGTTAAATCAAAGACTGGTAAGTTTTTCTCAATTGATCCAAGTCCTCATTTTAATAAATTTATCAAAAACTTAATCTTTTAAAAAAATCTAAATAAAGTTGCATGTGTCCTGAAAATGGATGGTCAGACTTATCTTTACTAGCAGCATTTAGACCATTTGGATGATTATGGTCATCAGTTGCTGTACAATTTTAGGCTTTTCTAGTCATTATTGTTGTAGTATTTTCTTTCTCTTTTTGTTTTCAAACACTAATTGAGATCCTGCATTATTCAAGATAGTGTTCAGAGGGAAATGGAAGAAATTCTGAGCATCAAAATTAAATTTAATAAACAAAGAGAGATCTGTTCATCTTTTGTTGATTTGTATAACCAGGTTTGGGCCCACTCTGCTTGGGAAGTATACGTGTCAATCTCTTTCCCTGTGAAATTTTTAAGATTAAGTATGTAATTATAAATAAGATGTAATTCTAGCCCTGACTTGTTTGACTCAGTGGATAGAGCATCGGCATGTGGAATGAAGGGTCCCAGGTTTGATTCCGGTCAAGGGCATATACCTTGGTTGTGGGCACATCCCCAGTGGGGGGTGTGCAGGAGGCAGCTGATCGATGTTTCTCTCTCATCAATGTTTCTAACTCTCTATCCCTTTCCCTTCCTGTCTGTAAAAAAAACAATAAAATATATTTTTAAAAAAGATGTAATTCTATATTGTTTTTAATCCAGCCAAATTGGATTCAGAAAATAATATAAAGTAAAAATGTAGGTAAATTTGTCCACTGAAAGTAATTGTTGAAGGAAAAGAATTATGTTATTATGAACCATATAAACTTGGACTCTTAAAAACTGGGACAGAGACAGTGTGTATAACATTGAACAACATTTTTGCAATAGTACCTAATAACGATCATGCTTTAATTATATAAGCTTTATGAACTGTTTATATTTTGTTGTTGTTGTTTTTAGATGTCTCAGAGCATGTCTTCAGTATCCTCAAGGCATTCTGAAAAGATAGCTATTCGAGAGTAAGTATTTTATTTATATTTTGTGGGGATATTTTTCTGTGCAAAAAATTTTACTGAATAATGTTGAATTGTATTGGTGAAAAAATTTTATTAAAAGGCAAGGTTTTTCACGCAGCTGGTGTGGCTCAGTGGTTGAGCATCGAACTATGAACTATGAGGTCACAGGTTCGATTCTCGGTCAGGGCACACATGCCTGGGTTGTGGGCTTGATCTCCAGTGTGGGACATGCAGGAGGCAGCCGATCAATGGTTCTCTCTCATGATTGATGTTTCTATCTATCTCTCTCCCTCTCCCTTTCTCTCTGAAATCAATAAAAATATATATTTTTTTAAAGTAAGGTTTTTCTAAATGATTATTTCTTGTAACATTATGATTGAATTAGAAATGTCTCCTATTAGAGCTTTAATTATCTTTTCTCAGTGATTTGAAAGGGTGGTATCTGACTTTACCTGCCAGCTGTATGTCAAATCAAATCAATTTATGGTGTTTCAAAGATTAGAGAGAGATGAACTTTAAAAAAAAGAAAGAAAACACTTCCTCAGAGTGCCCTGTCTACCTTTTTTAAAAAAAATCCTCACCCCGGGTGTGAGGATATTTAGAGAGAGTGGAAGGAGGGGGAAGGGGAAGAGAGAGAGGAGAGAGAGATACACATTAATTGGTTGCCTTCTGTTTGTGCCCCATCCAACTGATCCAGGGATTGCCAGGGATTGAACCTGCAACTGAGGTATATGTCCTTGACTGGGAATCGAACCTGAAGCTCTTTAGTTGGTGGGCCAGCACTCTACACCATGGTGCCAAACCGTGCAGGGCCTACCTATCTACCTTTGACAACTCATCTTCTGGTGTTTAGCCAAAGCACTACCTTCACATCATGTTAGGTGGGCAACAGATATTTGCATGGTAAATAACTAATGAATAAAAGACTGTTGTCATTTAAAAGCTTCCTCTGTGATTTTGATGACTTATTAGGTGTAGGACCCACTAAATTAAATTATTTTGACAACTAAGGAATCCGAGAATAACTCTGAATGGCTCTTGATACTTCGAACATTTCTAAAAAAGACTCTGAAGAAACAGTCACCACTTATAGCATGTTGACAAGTGGTACCATTTCTTTGTTTTCTTGCTCCCTTCACCCGAAATTAGTAATTTCCATTGTTTAAACCTAATTAACAACAAGACCCTAACTCAGTTGGCTTTCCCAAGTTGAAGAGCACTGTACTTAGAAATGGAGAATACTATACAGTGATCTCCTTGCCACTGAGACTATAACTTGCTCCCTCTGAATTTGTGTTTCTTGTAAAATGAAAGGTTAGGAAGATTACCTTCTTCCTATGACTAGATGAACTGTAGTGGGTTTCTCCCCCCGCCCCCGCCATTTTTGTTTTTTAAACAATAGATAATATTACAATTTTTATTTTTTAAAGCTTTTGGTTTCTGACAGTCGCTGGCATCATCCTTTGGACATCTTATATAAATGACCAGCATTCCAATTAGGTGCTGGGTAGGGTAATATATATATATATCTCCTATATAATAAAGAGCTAATATGCTAATTAGATCAAACAGCCAAACGGCCTTCTGGATGTCCTTCTGGATGACCGGTAGGGGCTGTGAGGGCCGGCCAGGGCTGCAAGGGCTGAGCCCCTTGCACGAAATTCATGTACTTGGGGGCGGGGTTCTCTCAGCCTGGCCTGCGCCCTCTTGCAGTCCGGAAGCCCTCGGCAATGTCCAACTGCAGGCTTAGGCCCGCTCCCACCACCACCGCTGCGCTTGCCAGCTGTGAGCCTGGCTTCTGGCTGAGTGGTGCTCCCCCTGTGGGAGTGCACTGACCAACCGGGGGGCAGCTCCTGTGTTAAGCATCTGACCCCTGGTGGTCAGTGTGTGTCATAGCTACTGGCCATTCCACTGTCGGGCCGAAACCAGCTCTCCGACATCCCCTGAGGGATCCTGGATTGTGAGAGGGTGCAGGCCAGGCCAAGGGACCCCACCAGTGCACAATCGGGGCCAGGGAGGGACGTGGGAGGTTGGCCAGCTGGGGGGGGGGGCACCGCAGGAGGGCTCCAGGGCATGTCCAGCCCATCTTGCTCAGTCCCAATCGGCCAGACCCCAGCAGCAAGCTAACCTACCGGTCGGAGCATCTGCCCCCTGGTGGTCAGTGCACATCATAGTGAGCTGTTGAGTGGCCTTAGCATATCATTAGCATATTACACTTTGGTTGAACAGACAACCGGACACTTAGCATATTAGGCTTTTATTATATAGGAAATATATATATATATATATATATATATATATATATATATATATACACACACACACATACACATACATATGTAGTAAATGTGAAAATTATATTGCCTTTGTGATACTTTAATTATAGTTAAACATCGCAGAATATATACTTAAAGTTTTCAGGATAGGGTGATAGTAACTTTTCTGGTCGATAATGACATTCCTTTATTTAGTTTTCAGGTGGGAGATTTGGTACTCATTATCCTAGACGAGCGCCACGACAATTACGTATTATTTACTGTTAGTCCAACCTTATATTTTCTGCATTCAGAATCTTTGCCTGCCCTGGATCTCAAACCAGGTGAGGGTGGTAAGTGTCATATCCATAACTAAAATAATAAAACCTGGAATGGAGAGAATATATTACAGATTTTTATTTCTTGTCTAAATATGTCAGAATCTGTTTGTTTATAAAATCTGCATTATCCAGGTTAATTTCCTGGATTCTATTGACAATTCTAAATCAACGTAGTTAATGCAATTGGGCCAGATATCTCATATCCTAGAAGTAGCAGAATTAAATTGTCACAATTCTTATATAAGTACAATCTATTTATGCTTACCTGCTTGTTAATAACATTACCTTTTTTTGACAAATTATAAAATGTTTTTTTCTGTCTTATTTATCATCCTGTGTTTCTACTTTCTTTTTTATTAAAATGTCAATTCTTAAACATTTTTAAAGGCAAAAATAAGTTTTAAAATATACTAAATTATAATGTCTATTACCTATTATTTTAAAAAATATCTACCAAATTTAAATAATTTGCAATTTTGCTGAAGGCTTTAATGAGATGCATCTATGGACTAGTGATTTCTGAGTCTGATGTACTGAACTATTTTCAGCAATCAGGTATAAATCTTCTAAAAGAATTTCTAGGCTACTTAATAGTCTAGCCCAAAATCAGGCTCAAAATAAATAGCTCTTTGCTGCCACAAGCTATTTTGTGTCCCGCCTGTCTCTCTCCTCCCCCCCCCCCCCCCTTTTATCTAGTACATACTTTTCTTCCTCAAAATAAGAGAAAGCTGATGAAGGGGCAGGGGGTTATTTTTCCAGTGACCAGCTATCACTATACTGACCAATATTAAGAAGCATTTTCTTGCCAGCCCAGTGTAGTTATCAGTCCATTTAGGGAGGGAAAATAATACATGTGTATCCTACTCTACTCCCTCTCACACGGATTTTTTAATGATGGGTGGTACTTGTCCTCACGGCTAGCTCCTTCTGTTCCCAGTCCTTACGACAGGCTTTTGTTTGATTTGGGAAAACCATTGTCTGTGTTTCTGTGTGTCAGCCTGCTGCTTGGCTGCATTCCTCTTCACAGCTATTCCTGTTCTCTCATTTGTTTATATTTGCATTTTTCTGCCCCCTAGAGTTAATGAATATAAAATTTCAGATGCAATTGTGTTAGGACAAAGAATTCACATTCTGTAGTAGTTCTGCCTATGGTTTTAACTGATTGTTTTTGGATATACACTCATTAGTGGGCCATGATTTTTGTATTTTAAAAGCCGGTGGGAAAAAGTATTCACCGTTTAGAAGGAAAGTTTTTCAGTGTTAGGCTCATGGAACAGTGGTAACGTAATTATTCAATGAGCAGGAGCCCCAGGCAAGCTCATCTTCATCCCCGCTGGCCCCAGAGGGAGAGCAATAATTAGGCTGGAGTGGACACACAGAGATCTAAATAGTGCTGGACAAAGTGGTCGGGGAGGGGTCCCCTTTATGCCCTGTCACTTTTCCATTTTTTCTATTACTTGGAAGAATTCTAAAAGCACAGGATGATACCCCGGGATACTTCACCTCAATAGAAAAACAAGAATGTATGTGTACTTAGATGCTGTTTCTATTTGGAACGATAACCTGGTCAAATACCAATTTCTGAAGTAGGCCAACATCACAATCACTCTGCTGTGGCTGCTGGTGGTGGATTACATAGAATGTCCATAAATACATGAGAAATGAGTGGGCTTTGTACCTTGAAAGCAATGAGCTTGATATTTTCTTCAGTTGATTTTTTTGGTATTTTTTTGCTTTTTATTTGAAAATTTTTTTAAAAATTTGTCATAAAGTAGCATAAGTATAGTGCAAAAAAATCCATATACCTTTACTCATGTTCACCTTTTATTAACATTTTCCCCTATTTCTATTATTTCTATATGTGTATGTCTAAATGTACAAATACAAAAATATATACAGTGTTTTATGTGCACATTGTTGTTTCCAGAACCATATGAGGCGAAGTTATATCATGGTTCTTTATCTTTAAATATTTTCAATGTGCATATCCAAAGGACAGGGAGGGAATTCAATTTTTAAGTTTTGTATACTCAGATTCACAGTGCACATTATAATTTTAAAGGCACTCACAAGTCTTGCAGAAAATAATTTAACAGTCTTTTTAAAAAATATATATTTTTTTATTGATTTCAGAGAGGAAGGGAGAGGGAGAAAGACTTAGAAACATCAATGATGAGAAAGAATTATTGATTGACTGCCTCCTGCATGCCGCCTACTGGGGATCAAGCCTGCAACCTGGGCATATGCCCTTGACTGGAATTGAACCTGGGACCCTTCAGTCCTCAGGCCAACGTTCTATTATCCACAGAGCCAAACCGGCTAGGGCAACAGTCTTAATTTACCATGGTACTCCACATCCTCCTTACACGCTCCCCCCGTCCTCCCCCTTTTTTTTTTGGTGAGGATTATGAGCAGGAGATATAGTACCCCTGTGCCACTGTCCTAGGGGTGTGTGGACTAGCAGAGTGTTTTTATGTCTGAGACAGTGGGACTTTTTAGTCCTCATTCATAAAACATAAGCATTTCATTTTACAATGAGTCTTTTCATAAACGATGAATTATCGGAAATGCTATATTACAGCATTTATAGTATTTTTCACATCCTGTGGTCTAGGGGTTTCTCTGTGTTTCTATTATGTGATAGTCTCTATGTATGTACATTTCTGATGGTTTTTCAGGATATCTTTTTTTTAATTTATTTTTTATTTTTTTATTATTTTTTTAAATTTTATTTTCTTGTTTAAAGTATTACAAATAGTAGTACATATGTCTCCTTTTTTCCCCATTGACCTTCCCCCAGCCTCCCCTACCCCCCGGCAAGGATATCTTTTATTTATATTTATGGCATACAAATTAATTTTGGCTTCTCTTGGGAATCTCAAAGACTTATCGAAACAGATAATTTATTGGCCAAAGAAGTTTCGAAATGAACTTTTTATGAGAATTTCTGATGAATTGAAAGAGAATGAGTATGAGTTTGTCACACCTGGGCTCCAGGGCAAGCCTTTCCATTCCGTCTCCTCCCACATTTTCCACCTCCCCTTTGCTCAGGCACCACCCTTGTAGACTTGCCGGTTATTTATTGTGCACTGACTGTGTTCACCCTTCCATGCACTGTGGGTACGGACGGGAGAAAGGTGCAGTTCCTGCCCCTGAGCATTGGAGGTAAAAGCAGTGCCTCTCAAAAAGCAGGGCTTTTCTTAGAATCTACAAAATAAGTTTTGTCTGCATAACTTGGCCTGTTTTCAGAATGGAAAAGGTCATCTTAGCACTTTCAGTAGATGGCACTGTTGAGCTAACTTAGAGAATTTCTAGATTTGTTTATATTTTATACTTAGATTATTTGTATATTTTTAATTTTGTTAGTTCTGTGATTTGACTTACCACCTATATTTAATGAGTAAATTAAATCAAAATTACTGGTTGAAAAGTAGACGGAATTCAGTGTTGTTTTGAAAATGGTTACACGTTTTTGTGATTTCAGCAGTCTTGCATTATTAGTCTGTTTTGATTCTGACAATTACATTTTATGATAACTATAACTGTGCTTTTAAAAAGAAACTAATTTCTTGATTTAATAGCTTCAGGTGTATCTAGAAGACCCTGGGTTCTTGGAAAAGTAATGGAAAAGGAATACTGTCAAGCCAAAAAGGTAAAAACTATATCATATGTTATAAACCTAGGAATTATGTAGAAAATTCTTATACTACTTTATATAGAAATCTTGCATAGTGCTGTCTTGGTCTTTTCGCTCTCTTGAGTGAGACCTTTAATGGGAACTTAACTGCTGATTAAAAGTGAATCTATTAATAAATAGAGTGATATTTTCTTATTTTCATACTCTACTCCCATTGAAGTATAATATTGATGGCTAAAAATGCACCTGACTGTCATATCAGCAGTGCCAGTACAACGCAATCAGTGAAATCTAGTGAGCATATTTCCTAATTCTGTAATTTTGGGCCCTTTGCTCCAAAACACTTATAGAACTTAAACTGTGTAGTATTGAAGTTTCTTTGATACTTTAAAATAATGGCTTATGGCTCACTTTGTACTATATTCTTCATCAATACTAGTGGCTCAATATATTTTCACCTGGTGAGGGGAAGATCTTGTGTCGTTTGACAAAGAGCCCCCTCCTCCCGCCAATACTCTAGCATTGAGTAGTATGATATGATGGCACCTGTATAATTTGGTTTCTTTTTTTCTTAGGCACAAAACAGATTTAAAGTTCCTTTGGGAACAAAGTTTTACAGAGTGAAAGCTGTGTCGTGGAATAAGAAAGTATAACTTGGAAGAAATTAATACATTCTGTGACATTTTCCTGATTTATCCTACAGTGTTCATTCATCACTCCAAAAACAGCAAGCCATCTTTTTATACAAAAGTCAGCGTGACAATATGCTTCATTGGTGTACATCATTTACTTTTTAACTGGCTACATACCCTTTAGAACAATAAATTTAACAAGACATTTGGCTGAATTAAAATGGTTTTGGTTTTGGTTTTGTTTTTATCCAAATGAAATGCGGACCAAACTAGTTCATTTTTCAAAGGGCATACCCTGTGCATTGTGGCTTATGATTAGCCATATTAATTGCCTGTTACATATACATTAGCTTGAACTTATTAGATAGTAAATGTTAGTTGTTATTACCAGCATTTGTCCTTTTGTGAAATCAGTATCAAAAACTTGCACTCTGAACACATTCTTTATAAAATGTATAAATTCTTCAAAACTATTTAAAGAAAGAGGAGTGTTATTGCATGCAGATAATCATAATTTTGAGTTTGCCTCTGTAGATTACTAAAGCAAATTGTTTCATTTATTTTTTTAATGCCCTTTGATGTTTCAAAACAAAAAGGAACTCAATTTGATTGATTGATTTTTAAGATCAGCCATAATTATCAGTCTTTAAAAGCACTTTCAACAGATCGGTCGCTTGGGTTCTAAAGGGAAGAGTCTGTGCTATTGACACTTTAAATGCAGCACGGAAACCTTCCCAACATCTTTATTATTCTGTTAAGAATAATTATATTGATGAAATTATAATTCATGGTTCCGTTTCAGAAAAAACATATTCGTTGTACATTAACTGTTTAGAGGTCATTTAAATAACAAAATATTGTATTGTAAAAGACATGTAGAATTTTAAAACAATAAAGATTTGAACCTGTAAATGTGTGTGCCTTTTAAGAAGGATACCTTTTTAATATATTTGAGTGCTTGCGGGACATGGGAAAAATTTGTTCTGTATTATATCAAAAGAAACATGTTAATTACAAAAATGTTCTTTAATTATATACTATGTAACAGGGTAAAACAGTGTTATGTAGAATAGAGTTGTGTAAACTAAACTAGAATTTTAAACAAATTGCCATGGAGCAAAGGTATTTAAATGAGTTAGTTGAGTTGGATGAAACTTGTTTCAGGTTTGTTGCTATAGAGAACAATAAATAAAATGATTTTCCCCCCAGAAAATATTTAATTTCTTCATAAAAATAAGTTAAATATTTTTTTAAATATGTATGTCTAATAGCACAGAAAATGGAATAAACACCATAGTGTATAGAAAACTGAATTTGACATATTAATGAATAAATGAACAAATGACTTAACATGTTTCTATTTAATCCTTTCATGACATCTTAATGCAAAGAGTACCAAAGCAATAAATTCCTTAATATACAGAGTGGTTTTTAAAAGCAGATTTTTTGGGTCTAATTGAATCTTCCAGTCGGGCCATTTTTACTTAATTGGGGCCCTTCAAATGTAATATGTGGTCATTGTGCTGTGGAGTTACAGTGGGCTGACACATGACGTCGCATCCATCATCTCGTTAGTGCTGCTCTTTAATTTTGTAGCTTATAGTTTTTCTTATGTCCATCTTGTCAGTGTTCACATACACATTTATAAAGCAGAAAGGCAATGCAGTTTTCTTAACAAAGAAAAAAAAAATGAGCCCTAGCCCGTTTGGCTCAGTGGATAGAGTGTCGGCCTGCGGACTAAAGGGTACTGGGTTCGACACTGGTCAGGGCACATGCCTGGGTTTCAGGCTCCACCCCCAGCAGGAGGCAGCCAATCAATAATTCATCATTGATGTTTCTGTCTCCTCCCTACCTGAAACCAATCTTTATATATAAAGGCCTAAGTGACAGTTCAGTAGGTATGAAATGCACTGACCACCAGGGGGCAGATGCTCAATGCACAGGCATGGAAACCTGGAACAGACTGATGAATCTCAGAGAGATTGGGGGAGGGCAGGAAGAGATTAACAAGATCTTAAATGAATACTAGAGGCCTGGTGCACAGGTGGGGTCCCTCAACTTGGCCTGCACCCTCTCGCAATCTGGGACCCCCCAGGGGATGTTGGACTGCCTGTTTTGGCCCAATCCCTGCAGGCCAGGCCGAGGGACCCCACCAGTGCACAAATCCGTGCACCAGGCCTCTAGCAAAATAAATTAAAAATTCATAAAAAAGAAAATGAAACCTGGAAATCAAAACTCATCAATTGTATCCTTACCTTTGGGTGATGAAGGAAAATGTACTGAGAGGTTTGGCATCAGAATGTTTGCATTCCAGGTCTAGATATAACTTGACTTCGGGCAAGTTGCATAAACTCTGAACCCAGTTTTCTCATGTATGAAATTGTGTTATAATAGGACCAACTTCATAGGGTTATTTTGAAGATTAAGTGATAAAAATTACAAATCTAAAGTGCTTCAAACAATTTCTAAAAACAGGCTAAGTACTCAGAAAACAGGAGCTATTGTAAAGCTTCCTTTAAAAATCTGAATTTCACTATTCAGATTCTAATAGAAATGTTTTTGTTGTTAAAGGATGGATATTTAAATCATGTTTCACTGCAAAGTAAATGAAGTATATGTAAATTGTGTGAATAGCTTACTTATTTTGGCAAATATGCCTGGATATATACTAAGAAGAAATGAGCAAAAATTAAACTTTTACTTGCATTTACTTTAAAAATTGCCATGGTGTAAAAACAAATTTAGTATGTACCTAAGCCTTTGTCACATTTCCCAGTTTTGCTGCCTAGAGATGATATTACTTGGCCATTTTTATCTTATGTTCCAAATTATATGACCATACTACTGTTTTTAAATATATATATATTTTATTGATTTTTTACAGAGAGGAAGGGAGAGGGATAGAGAGTCAGAAACATCGATGAGAGAGAAACATCGATCAGCTGCCTCCTGCACACTCCCCACTGGGGACGTGCCCGCAACCAAGGTACATGCCCTTAACCGGAATCAAACCTGGGACCCTTGAGTCCCCAGGCTGACGCTCCATCCACTGAGCCAAGCCGGTTAGGGCATAAATTCATATTTCTTTTTTTTTTTTTTTAATATATTTTTATTGATTTCTTACAGAGAGGAAGGGAGAGAGATAGAGAGTTAGAAACATCGATGAGAGAGAAACATCGATCAGCTGCCTCCTGCACATCTCCTACTGGGGATGTGCCCGCAACCCAGGTACATGCCCTTGACCGGAATCGAACCTGGGACCTTTCAGTCCGCAGGCCGATGCTCTATCCACTGAGCCAAACCGGTTTCGGCTAAATTCATATTTCTTGTATGGGATTTTAATTTGTGCGTCAGCCCCTCCTTCAGATCCCCAACCTAGCCTTGTAGGTCATGGCAGGTCACACCACCTGGCTAGGGGAAGTCTTAAAATTTTCTCTTTATTTCTCAAGTGTATGATAAACCTTTTAAAACTCCATTTCCCTTGTATTCTGATTTCCTATTTTCTATCTGATTGATAAACTTTAGTCTTTTCTGAGAGTTTTCTCAATTTTAAACCATTTCATTGAATTTTTATGTTGACAATTATGGTTATAACTTTCAAGAGTGATGATTCTCTTTCGTGATAGGGTCCATTATCTTTTCACATTTCTCTGAAGATATAAATTGTTCTTCTTTAGTTCTCTTTTATGTCCTCTATTGTCTCCAAGGCATTTTTTTCTTATTAATTTTGTTTTTATTTCATGTCAGAAGTGCTCCTGAATTGTCTGGTGTTCCTTGTTTATCCTCAGTTTCAAGAGTGAGGCACTACACAGCTGATGTTCAGTTCTGTTTTAAATCCCTCCTGTACCTCTATCTGGAAAATAGAGAAAATTTTAAAAACTTTATAAAATATTGGAAATCTTCTGGCTTACCTCACTCTTTTTTTATTTGAAGGTGAACAATCTTGATTTCTTTTTATGGATATAAATGGTGTTTGAAAAATTGGACAGATATGTACAAAAAAATAAAGCTAGACACGTTCTTACCATATTTTTAAATTATAGAAAACTCCAAACATTCTGAAGTAGAGGAATTGTATAGTGTAAAGAATGCCTAGTATTCACCACCCAGATTTAGTAATCATGCTTTCTCTATCTTCACCCATTTCCCTCTGTTCCTGAGTTATTTTGAAGCAAAGTTTAGTCACTTATTCAGTCACTGGCTCTGTAATAGGCCAAGGGCAGAGATCATTTTGGTGGGGAGCACAGAGAGTTCACTAGTGATGGGAGGTTGGAGAACCAGGCTCAGAAACAGAATTGGGGAACTTGAGAGGTCTCGGTAGCAGACTTGGTAGAGCCCAGCCGCTGGCATAACCGAGTGGCATATCCTTTGTCCCTCTGTTCTGCTTTCAGATTCTAGGGAGGCAGTAGGATTGTCGTAAGTGTGGCCCTCTGTCCTGCCTTGGCCAGGGGAGGCCCCACAGCTTGACTCAGTTGTACTGACACTACTCAGTGGGGTGAGGTGATTCTCCTGAATTTGGGAATAAGGACGGGAAAGCCAAAGGGCTACAGGGAGAGCGGAAATAGTCCTGGTGACAGCGTCCTGCTTCACGGAGGCAGTTAAGAAAAATATGGAACAGCCATAACCGGTTTGGCTCAGTGGATAGAGCATCGGCCTGCGGACTGAAGGGTTCCAGGTTTGATTCCCGTCAAGGGCATGTATCTTGGTTGCGGGCACATACCCAGTGGGGAGTGAGCAGGAGGCAGCTGATCGATGTTTCTCTCTCATCGATGTTTCTAACTCTCTATCCCTCTCCCTTCCTCTCTATAAAAAATAAAATATATTAAAAAAATAGAAAAAAAATATGGAATGAAAAACAGAGGAACACTTTTTAAAAAATGTTTATTTCAGAGAAGAAGGGAGAGAGAGGGAGAGAGAGAAATATCAATGATGAGAGAAACACTGATCAACTGCCTCCTGCAAGTTCCACACTGGGGATCGAGCCCGCAACCTGTGCCCTGACTGGGACTCGAACCATAACGTGGTTCATAGGTCGATGCTCAACCACCGAGCCATGCCAGCTGGGCTGGAGGGACACTTAAAAAAAAAAAAAGAAGTAATGGCTGAAGGTAAAATGGCAGGAAAAAGAGCTGAATATTGTAATGAAATGATGATAGGTGTCATTCTTTTAATTGTGCTGAGAATTAAAAAAACATTTTTTTTAACAATCTGGTCATGCATTCAAATTTTAGTCTTTTTCCTTACATTATGAACAGCTAATTTGATGTGACTTGTGTTATCTTGCCATTTCTCAATTATTGATTCAACTTCTGAAAGAACAGACTTTTCAAAATAAGCTTTTTATTTTAGAATAATTTCAGTGGCAAAGATAGTATAGATTTCCCACAAATACCCCTCAGGTGGTTCCCCCATCACTAAAATCTTACACCACCATTTGTCAAACTAAAAAGTTAGCATCAGTACTTACATTACTGTTAATTTAATTGCAGACTTCATGTAGCTTTCACCCGATCTTTCGTGTCTTCTTCATGTTTTAGGACCCAGTAAAAGGTACCACACTGCATCTCGTTATCATGGCCCCGTCATCTCCTCTGGCCTGTGACTCAGTCCTTTTCTCTCATGATCTTGACAGTCTTGAGGAGGAGCAGCCTGGTGCCCTACAGAATGTTGCCCAACCTGGGTTTGTCTGATGTTTTCCTCAAGGTTAGACTGGAGTTGTCGGCATTTGGAACGAAGACCACAGAGATTAAGTGCCCATCATATCAAGGAACATGTCACATTCCAGACACCCCAGATGATGTGCACCTTCATCACTGTGTACGCTGGTGTTTTCCAGGGCTCTCCACTACAAAATCACCATTTCCCTTTGTCTAGTATTTGGAAACAAGACACTAGTTCTAGTCCATGCTTAAGAGGTGGGATGGCGATTAAGCTCCACCTTTTGGATAAGGGAATATCTACATTATTTTGAATTCTTTTATAAGGAGGAGTTGTGAGAGAAGACTTTATACTTCCTTTTTTTTTTTTAAATATTTAGAAAATGTTATATGTTTTGAGAATCTAGGCATTTGCCCAGTGGCCTCTGTGACCCTTTCAGACCTCATCTCCATCAATGTCTAAACATTGTGTTTAAAAAAGTTAAAGCCCTAGCCGGTTTGGCTCAGTGGACAGAGCCTTGGCCTGTGGACTAAAGGGTCCCAGGTTCGATTCCGGCCAAGGGCACATGCCCGGGTTGTGGGCTCGATCCCCCCCAGTAGGGGGAGTGCAGGAGGCAGCCAATCAATGATTCTCTCTTACCATTGATGTTTCTCTCTCTCTCCCTCTCCCTTCCTCTCTGAAATCAATAAAAAATTATATATATATAAATATATATATAAATAAATATATAAATAAATATATAAAATTATATATATATATAATTATATATATACTAGAGGCCCAGTGCATGACATTCATGCACTGGGGGTGGGGCGCTCCCTCAGCCCAGCCTGCACCCTCTTGCAGTCCAGGACCCCTCGGGGGATGTCTGCCTGCCGGCTTAGGCCCACTCCTGTCACTGCCGCTGTGTTCACCAGCCATGAGCCTGGCTTCAGGCTGAGTGGCGCTCCTATGGGAGTGCACTGACCACCAGGGGGCAGCTCCCGCATTCAGTGTCTTCCCCCTGGTGGTCAGTGAGCAACATAGCCACTGGTCATTCCTCTGTTTGGTCAATTTGCATATTAGCCTTTTATTATATAGGATAGTTAAATTCATCAATAGTTTAAGGTCATTCAACATTATTTGTTATTGTTATTAAATAAGTCATATAAGTATTTATTATGGGTCATGTTTAAATGATACCATAAGAAGTGGCTAGAACAAAAGTTGAAGAATCCAACCTTCTGTAAGCACCAAAACAATGAGTCTGGCTTACTTTTGGCAGAAACATGTTGACAGGTTGGTACATTGTAGGACATCCCATAAAACACTGTTCATTGGAGAAGTCTGCCTGAGATATTGCCTCTCCTCAGCCATGACACAGTCCACACTGCAAGAACCCTAGTTTATGACTTTTTGTTGTTGTGAGGATATTTTTTCCATTGATTTTTAGAGAGAGAGGAAGGGATTTTTAGAGAGAGAGAGAGAGAGAGAGATAAACATTGATGTAAGAGAGACACATTGATTGCTTGCCTCCTGCATGAGCCCAACCAGGGCCTGGGATGGAGCCTGTACATGCCCTTGATCAGACTCAAAACTGGGACCCTTCAGTTCGTGGGCCAATGCTCTACCCACTGGGCCAAACTGGCCAGGGCATGACTGTTTTTATTATAGTTTTCTTTATTTAACAGATGGGGAAAGCCAAGGAACCATCTACAATGACCTCTTGTCAGTCAGAGAAAGGAGAACGTTGTTATAACTAAAACTATAAATTGTGTCTAATTTGCCTGTGTCTGGGACTTGGTGGTTTTGTCAGCCTTGAGGAGGATCTCCTGGCCATTCCCTCACTCTCAAGGCTGGTCACTCAAGGTCCTTGCCCGGCTGGAATGACCAGCAGATTCACTGATGAGCACATTGACAAAAATCAGTGTTTCTTTTAAAATAATTCTTTATCCCCTCCAGCCTGCCCTGCCCCCCGCCCCAGGCCTTCAACACCCTATTGTCTGTGTCCATATCTGCATACAAGGCCTTTGCTGAGATTGGGCAGAAATGGAGTGTGGTGTTCCAGTAGCCATCTAGGGTAATCAGGCATCAGGTTTGGTGAATCCACTGAAAATGAAATACAAATACTTGCCTTTGAGTTTTTAAATGTTCTCAAATGCATCTCATGCTTAGCCCCGTGTGTGACAGAGCAAGCAAGCCATTAGTCTCCGTGGGATGGGTGCTCTAGCCTCATTCCCAAGGTAGGACCAGTGACAAAAAGAGAGAGGGTGGGTTAAAAGTGTATTTCAAGTGACATTAGTGGGGTCTTTTTTCCCAAAGAGAGATTTAAGTGCTTCAAAGAGAACACCAAACGAGAAGGAAGCAGCAGATGGGGCCCACTTGGAATTAAATCAGAACCTTCAACTGTATATAAGAAGGAAGGTGGTGGCTTATTATTGTTCTTCAAACTCTAGGATCAGAATCAGAATAATTTGGCTCAAAGTCTTGGCATCTGAAAAATTAATCAAACACCATTTTAAGCCTCAGAACACAGCTTGTGGTGATTTCTGATGCTGCTACACATTTAAAATTCCCTGAGGAAGAGAAGGCACATATTTGTTGAATAGTCTTTAAACACACACACATATTTACACTGACAAATTTACAAAGATGTAACATTATTATGACAATCGATTTATATGATAAATAAGCAAGTTTTGACATACAGAAGTTGGCAGTGGAGAAAAGCATAAAAGATTTCTCAAGTGGTAGGTATTCATAGAAGATAAATATTTTTAATAATACCTATGAAGACAGGTAAAATATCTGTACTAATAGCATCTCATAAAGACTAGTTAGAGCCCAGCTGGCGTGGCTCAGTGGTTGAGCATTGACCTATGAACCAGGAGGTCACGGTTTGATTCCTGGTCAGGGAACACATCTGGGTTGCGGGCTCGATCCCCAGTGTGGGTCATGCAGAAGGCAGCCGATCAATGATTCTCTCTCATTAGTGATGTTTCTATCTCTGTCTCCCTCTCCCTTCCTCTCTGAAATCAGGAAAAAATTTAAAAAGACTAATTAGAGCTATAGGTTCTATAGGCCTTGGTGCTATTATTTTTGCAATCAGAATATCTGAATTATGTCCTTGTATGAGAACACTTTGTCTGGCTCCCTCTCCAGCTCCTCAGAGCTTCTTTCTATCTGTTAGATTGGATGCTGCCCGATTCATGAATCGTTGAATGAAGCCAGTAAGATCTTTAAAATTTCCTCAGTTGAATTTTGTTTTTTTGACATCTTTGCTTAATTTTATTTTTCAAAAACTTGTCTTTTACAAAGTATTTTTAGTCTATGACAGATCGGAGGAAAAATAAAGCCAAAAAAACAAAACAAACCCCAAACCTTGCCCACCCCACACGTGTTACTTTCGTGAAATGCCCACGTTTGTCCACAAGATGTCGCCTTACTGCCGGAGTCGGTCTTGCAAAGGATGGAGACGCCCCCACATTGGCTTTACACTCTGACACGGTTCCAGTTAAAGGTTTAGAACACAGCATCCGTCCTGAAAAGACAAATGCCGGTAGATTGCTCCCCGGTACAATTCTTTATTCTCATCAAGCGAACAGAAGGTATAATTCCACTGACGAACGAGTGGAATTTCTGAGAGCCATTGCTGAGTGGGCCCGGGTGCTGTCACACCGGGGCAACCATGCCCTGCTGTGGGGCCTGCGGTGCCTGTGTCATTGTGTTGGCCTTCCAGACTAGAGGTGTCAGTACAGTTTCCGGTGACGGCTCTCAAACGGTAGCTCCTCAGAATCACCCGGCGGCCTTGGTAACCAGGGGCTCTGACTTGGCAGGGAATCTGATGGGACTGGCTCAGGGAACACACTTTGAGAACCTGTGCCCTGTGACACAGTGCTCGAGACCAAGGAGTAACCTGGGCAGGAGACCTGGGCGTTCTGGGCCTCCATTTCCTTGTGTTTAAATGGAGATGCTGATGGTGGGAAGGAAGGGCTGGGACCGTCTATGTGGCAGTTTAGCAGAGAGCCTGGCGTCCAGGGAGAAGCGGGATTTTGTGGACCCCGAAGCTTATACAAATTTGAGATGAAATACAAAGTTACAAATGTAAAATTGGGCTAGAGTTATATATTTATTTAGAATGAGAAAATAAAGGCAAAATCAGATATCTAGAAAGCTGACCAATGTCACATTGCCAGAAAATATAGTAAACGATCATACTTTTATCAATGATTTGTCTGACACATGTTTTTAATAGTAATTCTTTTCTGCAATTTTGCCTTCATTTTCCATAATTACCTCTCCATATGAGAAATACTCTGGTTTTCTATGCTGAAATTAGAAAGAAAATTCAGTCTTACCTTTAGTATGATTGATCAAAGTCTGCTTCTTAAAAATTATTAACAGTTTAAGAAATTTCTTTCAGCTTCACAAATAGGATGATTATCCAATTGGGGAAAGCCTCTATCACTTGTCTTTTATAAATAAGCTGTGAGGTTGAGGGCACTTTAAGCTTCCCTGGGCAGAGCCTACAACTAAATGCTTTTTGAATTTTGATTCTCTAACCACTTGTTGCAGTATTTCAAGTTTTATGGTGTTGCATTAGTTTCCTATTGCCGCTGTGGCAGGTTACTGCATACTTTGTGGTTAAAAACAGGTCAGAATTATTCTCTTACGAAGAGAGGCCCAAATGGACCCTCGGGGTTAAAATCAAGGTTTCCACGGGGCTCTTTTGCTGCTGGAGGTCCCGGGGACAGCCTGTTCCCTTCCTGTTCCCGCAGCCAGTGACTGCCTGCGTTCCTTAGCTTGTGTCCCCTGCCTCCATCTTCAAAGCCAGCAGCCTGGCACCTTCTCCAAATCTCTCTCTGCCTCTGCCCCTGCTTCTCAGGACCCTTGTGGTGACCCTGGGCTTCATCGGATAATCCAGGACACTCTCCCATCTCAAGGTCAGTTGATGAGCAACCTTCATTCCATCTGCAACCTTCATTCCCTTTGCTATGTGGCCTAGTGTAGTCATAGATTCTGGTGACAGGGACAGGGACACGGACATCTCTGAATGTCCCATTCTGCCTACCACAGTGATCTTCATACACGTTGATATTTTATGTCAAAATAACAAAGCGTGTAACTCCTTTTCAGTGTTCTTGCAAGTCACTCCTCTACACAGACAATGAAAGGGCTACTGGTTCATTATCTCTATTTGAAATTTATTTCTCTCTCTCTCTTTTTAATACATTTTTATTGATTTCAGAGAGAAAGGGAGAGGGAGAGAGAATCATTGATTGGCTGCCTCCTGCACGCCCCGTTCTGGGGATCGAGCCCGCAACCCAGGCATGTGCCCTTGACCGAAATCAAACCAGGGACCCTTCAGTCCGCAGGCCGGCGCTCTATCCAGTGAGCCAAACTCGCTAGGGCCCTTCTTAAGTGTTACCTTGAGAAGTACAATTAGTATCTTAAACTTAAACTTAAACTTAAAACAACCTAGTTTGAATGAATACCAACTTAACTTCAGTAGCATGTACACACTCCGATCCTGTACATCTCTGTTCCTTCCTCTTGATGTTGTCATAGACGACATCTTTATACATTTCATGTCCGTTAGCATAGATTTCCAATTATTGTTAGGTGTATTTGTCTTTCAAATCACAGAGGAAACGAAAAGGGAGTGACAAACCAAAAATACAGTAATGTTTGCTTCCGTATGTACCTTAGTCAACACTGTCTCAGCGCTCTTCGTCTCTGCACATGGCTTCGCAGCACTGCCTGGTGTCCTTTCACTTCGGCTTCAAGGACACCCTTGAGCATTTCTCATAGAGTAGGTCCTCCTAGTAATGACATCCCTCAGCTTCTGTTTACCTGAGAATCTCTTAAGAATGATAGCTTTGCCAGATATAGACTTTTTGGTTGACTTTTCTTTTATTGTCCGTGGGAGCGAGGTCCTCCTGGCTCCCTCCTGATCCAGGCACCCACACTGGGAACGCAGGTGGCTGTGTTTAAGACCTCCACCAAGCTGGGGGGGGGGGGGGGGGGGAGGGGAATCTAGGCTAATACCACGAAGATCTCCTCCCTGCGACACTGTGAACGCTGGCTGCGTGCTCACTCGGTTGCTGTAAACCTTGGGCTACTTTACAGTGTTGTGATAAGGTTGATTTTAGTCTTTCATGTTTCTGGTGGGAGGGATGGCCTCAGGGTGTCGCTTCCCTGCTCCTCTTGCTGATATCACTCAACATATTTTTAATAGTACGTGAACATCCGTTTTATAACCCACGATTAAATCTAGCCTGCAGTAAGCAAGCACAGAGCCTAACTTCACATGTTGCTGGGGGAAGATCACTAAATCTGAATGAGGCCTGTGCTCAGATATATGCCATTGGCAGCTCAGCTACAGGTATTAGTATGCATCTCTTCACATGGCTTCTGTCCTTTATTCCCAAGCAAATCACCATTTATTACTAATTTACTTAAACTGCCATTTTTTTCCCCATGGTCTGTTTGATTTACTTAATCTTCACATGGTCCCATGCAATGGGCACAAACTCCCTCACCAGGAATCCACAGGAAGGAGAGAACGCAGGGAAAGGCAGGTGGGAAAAGGCAGTGTCAGTGATTCAGGCAGCACACACCTGCTGGAGGCCACGCGGAGTTTTTCTTGCATTTGAAGCTCAATGAGGACAGACGGCAGATTGTGTATTTAATCCTGTGTGATGCCACTCCTTCAAGATATGCTCAGGGCCAATCCCTCGGATAAGAGACTTATCTATTTATTTACTCCTCACCCAAGGACATGTTTTTCATTGATCAGAGAGAGAGAGAGAGAGAGAGAGAGAGGAGAGAGAGAGAAACATTGATCAGGTGCCTCTTGTACTCCCCCTGGCCAGGGATGGAAGCCTGCAGCCTGGGTATGTGCCCTGGCTGGGAATCGAACCACCACCTTTCGATGTACAGGACGACGCTCCAGCCGACTGAGCCATACCGGCCAGGGCTGGATATGAGACTTATTAAAAGCAAACCCTTTCCTTGAGAAATGTCCACGTTCCACTAACTTGCTTTCCTGCTCTAACCCTATAAAGCAACAATAAAATGGAGAGCTTATGGAGCTGGAAGCCAGGGCATTTGGGGTCTTGACTGTCACTCAGAAGTTCCACATGCCACGCCCCCTCTCAGGGTCAGGAGACGTGAAGGTTTTCCGTTGGTCCACACCCTCTTTGAGGGCAGGCATCATGCCTTCCGCTCCCCCCACCCCCAAGTGCTCACATCAGTGCTTCACGGTTAGTAGCTGTTCAGGAAACTCCCTAAGTGCATGGCTGTGCCTGGGTGTCCTCAGTGCTAAAGATCAGAGTTTAGATTCAATGATCTCGGAGGTTTTTTCGGGTTCTAATCCCCTCACACAAAGCAAGGTTGTAAGCCAGTTCTTTTCATTCATTTGTTACACATTCAATAACATTACTAAAACTTATTTTCCTTTTATTTGAGAAACAGTGCTAAGTGTTATTTTCAGGCAAGCGCGATCGAGACCGCTGTCTCTGGGGTCAGGCCTGGCACGGAGTCCCGATCCCCCCTGTCCCGCTGGGAGCTCTGGGAAAAGGTTAAGATCAGGCCTACCTTACAGTGTTGCTATCTAGAGTAAACAACAACAGCAGCAAAAACAATACAAACAGTGGATTGTGAGCTTTTCCTGTAGCCAGGAACCCGCCTCACACCATCTGTTACACGCCTCACACAGTTACTCCGTGAGCAAGGACCAGTGTTACCCCAGTTTGCAAATGGGGTCACGGAGGCACCAATAATCGAAGCAACAGACCCAAGGTGGCACCACTGTGATGGTGAATGGAGGATTCTCGCCCAGGCAGGTGGACATGAGGCTGCGCGCGGGCGGCACTGAGGATACGTTCTCAGTGTGGACACTGGCAGGAGCAGCCGCCGCAGCGGGGAAGGCATGGCAGCGCTGGGGGGCTGCCCAGGACACAAGTGCCCTTCTGCGTGTCTGTACGGCTGAGCGCCTGCCCTTAAAGGGCTGGCAGGCTAATAGGGAAGTTCAACATTTAGACCCAAAATATGTTTGTGTTTTTTTAAAAATATGTTTTTATTGCTTTCAGAGAGGGGAAGGGAGAAGGAGAGAGAAACATCCAAGATGAGAGAGCATCATCCATTGGCTGCCTCCTGCACGCCCCCTCCTGGGGATGGAGACAGGAACCCGGGCCTGTGCCCTGAGTCAAATCGAACTGTGACCTCCTGGTTCAGGGGTTGACGCTCAACCACTGAGCCACGCCAGCCGGGCTGGGCCTAAAAGATGGAATGAAGAAATAACGAAGTGCTGCTGGGGTACAGAAGAGAGTAATTTGGGCTGGTGAGGAGGTGGGAGGCGCTGTCCCAGGAAGTGGCCTCGCAGCAGAGCCGGGTGGGTTTTGGCAGGTGGACAGGAGGGCAGCTCAGGTGGAGAGAGCAGCAGAGGTGGGCAAAGAGCGTGAAGAGCACGGCCTGACCGTTACTGCAGGGGAGTGTGGCTTCTCGGAGATGGTGTGTGTGTGTGGGGGGGGGGGGTGGGGGGGGGTGGGGGGGGGGGCAGCGGGGAGCGGCTGTGTGAGGCCGGACTGTGGAGGCCCCGAATGCCATGCTACGGAGTTGGATTCTATCCTGCAGGTAATGAGGGTTTTAGTGCCCATCGGCAGAGCATCTTGTGTACTTTCATGGAACGTCCTGCCTTTGGCTGGGTTGCATCCACTGTAGCTATTGGCCTAAAACGTGAGCTAAACAAACGGGCGTAGCAGAGACAGTATCTGCAGGGACACAGAGGCCGACCCAGGACCGGGAGCGGAGCAGCTGCTCCCGCCCCGCGCTCTCGCCGCCCCTCCCGGCCCCACGGATTTCCTACCAGAACGTTTGGTAGCGATCGCCACCTGCTGAGAGGCTCAAAGTCAGGATGCGGCTCTCTCCTCCGCCTCCTCCCCCGTCACTGCTCCACAGGCCACTTGGCCCTGCAGACTCATTTTCAAAAATGTTTATAATGTCTTACTACTGCCGCTTCCATCTGCTCCTCACGCACGGGGGCCGGGCTCCGCTGCCAGGCCGGGAAGTCAGGCGCTCGGCGCCGGGAAAGGTTAAAAATGCAGCCTCGCTGTCTCTCGTGCGGTCGTTTACTGTCTTCTCCATTCTTTCCACAGACGATTGAATGCCATCTTTCCTTTGAATGAAACCTTGAGCTAATTCTCAAATTAAAAAAAAGAAAAGATGGATCATCTTACCATTAATATCAATGGGCCAGCACGAGATTGCTAACACAGACAACCATAGGCACATACTAACGCACACACACACACACACACACACACATACACGTGTACACACACACACACATGTACACACACTCGCACACACACATGTACACACACTCACACAGGAGTTCAAAATAAATTTCCCAGAGGTGTATTTTGCTAAAGCTTTGTATGTGAGGGCATATATGTATAGATTATATTTTTCATAATAGATGCCAAGTTAAAATTATAATCATAAAAAAATTCTCAAGAGATGGAAAGAGTCACCCGTGGAACATGAGGGCCACCTGAGGGAGGGAACACGATACGGGTGTGCAGGTGAGCTTTTGAATTCTATTGAAGCATTTAGCAGGAACACAGTTGGTCAGTATAGAAATGGAAGGTTTTTGAAATGAAAATAATTGAAAATTTAAGAAAGTCTCAGATTTATGTGCTCCTGTTAAAGTATATCATTCTTTTAAAGACATTAGTCAACGTTTAATTGTCTGCAGATGTACATATTTTTTTGCCTTAATCTAGATGGTAAAAAAAGTTTTATAAAAACGATCCTACATTTCCATCTTGTTTCTTTGATTTAATAAACTTTTAATTAAATGTTTTTATATTTTGCGTCCGCTGGCTATGGAGAGGGCATTTGGTTTGCCAGTTGCAGTACACGGAAAAATGGGAGGAAAATACCACAGGCTCCCATCAGCACAGGGCAGGAGCCATCTTTGTTTTCTAGTTGTAGTAAGAACTCCCCCTAGTGGTCCTTCTCAGAATTATTTACTACATTTGCAGAAAAAGGCATGAGGAAAATTAATGGCACACATCAATAAATCATGACAGCTGGTATTTTTCACTGGTGGTACAGAAAAAGCTTCTTTCTGCCTTTATGGAATAAATAGAAATAACTTATAAAGTACAAAAAATAAGAATTGGTAATTAAACACCCAGATTCAATTTTTGTTTCTCTATCTTACACCTTACTATTTATTTGGGAAACAAATATCATTCTAATTATATTTAGAATATATTATATTATATTATAAAATATAGCTCTAATTATATAATTCTAATTATAGAATAATAAAATGAGACATTATTTAAAAAGCTATATTCCTTTAGTTCACCAAAAGGAAAAAGACTTTCCTTGGGGCACAGTACTTCTTTGTTTTTGCTCTCACGAACAGATTAATTACAGCACATAACATTGCCCCATACGTTTGTAATACGAGAAGTTGTAAGGTATGTTCTTGACTCAAATTATTCCTTATTGGTAGTTCAAATGGTGCAAATGGCTTTCTGTAATAAAGGTTTCTGAGATTAATGCACCTCTATTATGCAATTCAGTGACCTCATTTATATATATTTTTTATGACTAACTACAGCTCCTTTAATCATGAGACACCATTCTGTACGTGTAACATACTGGATGCACATATAGTTTTTTAAGCATTACCATTTTGAAACCAAATGTTGGCTTATTACCGCTTACAAAGAACACACTCTTGTTTCCAGTATCTGAACTAATTTGTGACTTAATTTGTACCCATGGAATGTTAAGGTAAACAGCCCTAGACGGTTTGGCTCAGTGGATAGAGCATTGGCCTGCGGACTGAAGCGTCCCAGGTTCAGTTCCGGTCAAGGGCACATGCCCAAGTTGTGGGCTCAATCTCCAGCAGGGGGCGTGCAAGAGGCAGCAGGTCAATGATTCTGATCACTGATGTTTCTATCTCTCCCTCTCCCATTCTTTCTGAAATCAATAAATTTTTTAAAAAAAGGGTGAAGTAAACAAACACTGTAAAACATAACACAGTGTCTGTATGTACCAGTCGTGATTTATCCTGACGGCTATACTTTATTTTATTTTTTGTTAACCCTCATCTGAGAATATGTTCCCATTGATTTTTAGAGAGAATGGAAGGGAGAGGGAGAGACACAGAGAGAGAAACATCGTTTACAGAAATACTACTGGTGCAGATAGCTCCTTCTGGAGTCTGCAGATGGAGGCTGCATGCAGGCAGGGCTGTGCGATCCTGGGCAGGCTTCTGCAGTTCCCGGTCCTGTCTCCTCACCTGTGAAATAGGTTAGGGAAACTTTTCATTGGAATCTCTTTTCCAATTTAAGCATTTATTTTTACAAAATATCAAGAGAATTTTTACTGTAAGAAAGTATATCCTTTCTAAGATTTAGTTTCTTCTCACAGAATTGGTATGAGTACCAAACACAAACGAGAGAATGCAAATGAGTCACACCAGACTCAGGTTTTTTAAATTAAAGAAGTGGGGATTGGGAAAGGGCAAAAGTTGCAATTTTTATCTTCTAAAAAAATATTTTTACTGACTTCAGAGAGGAAGGGAGAGAGAGAGAGAGACATCAATGATGAGAGAGAATCATTGATCAGCTGCCTCCTGCATGCCCCACACTGGGGATCGAGCCCGCAACCTGGGCACGTGCCCTGACTGGGAATCGAACCATGACCCCCTGGTTCATAGGTTGATGCTCAACCACTGAACCACGCTGGCAAAAGGTTAGATTTTTAAATATAAGTTTATTCTGATATATGAACATGAGAATAAAGATGCCCAAGAAACAGAGAAAATGGTGGGGAATATATCTACATCAACAAGCAGCCAGTCAAACTTGTTGGAGTCTGTAGGCAAATGGGCAGCACCAGGTGTGCATAATTTATCTTTTGTTCCAGCTCCTGAGAGCTGTGCAAGAGTCCGCTCTTTAGAAATCCTCTTCTCACGTCCTGTTGGCTGTGGCGGCCAGGTGCCCTGTGTCTGAAGTAATTACAAACCCCTCACTCTGCAGCAGAAACCGTCTTGCAAAAACAATGCCAAGCTGTTAGCAAAGAAATGTCAAGAGTGGAGATAAAATAAAGAGATCTTTGTGAGGTAGGTTTTTCAGGGTTTGCATGCATAAAGGAAGTGATGCGCTATGATTACATGACCTCTTTGGCCCAGTGAGATGGCTGGTGGTCAGTTCTCCCTATAAGGGGAGACCAGGTGGCCGGCCCAAGAGGGGGGGGCGGGTAGGGGAGGTGGGGGGAGGCCCCTGGAGGGGTGTTTGCACTGTAAGGTGCCTCAGGGGGAAGACACACATCCTATGGTGGCTATTTATGCTGCCTGAATGTGTGAACCCTGCCTGGCAATCTCATTTGGACAATGTGGTTTTACTCGTCTGGCAAGCGCTTCAGATATGAACTTTACCTAAGTAAATAAAGCCATCTGTCTAGTCCAAAGTTTTCTTTGTTTTGTATTGAAGTGGCTTCTTAGGAAAATGACTAAGGATTCAGCTGTTTCAGGAGAAACAAGAGACCCTGCTTTCTTTTCCCTTTTTTTTTTAATGTTTAAGGAAAATAACCACTTTAAAATGGAAGATGAAGGAAAAATCTACAGAACTCAAGTTCAGCAGAGTGTAAATTTAAAGAAAAATGCTAGGGTGGTTTGAGGTTTATAAAAAACCTGTTGAGTTTTTGAAGAGTTGTGCAACCTAAGGTAACTAGGAAAATCTATTTTTCTTTGCATATTTAATGAATAGCCATGCTATGTATAAGTTATCTATAGCTGTATAAGCCGATATAACTGCAATTAAACACATAAATAATCATTTGCTCTGCTCTGCATGGCAAAATTAAAATTTCTCTCCCTGGAATAATTCATTTTAAAATGCCTTCGGCCAGTTTGTGAAGTGACTGAGAGGTTGTTTTGCCAGTCCTTATTTTAATAATTATCTAGTCACCAGCCTTAAGGATATGTGTCATAGATTTAGTGAGGCCATAAGTCAAATAAAAAGCAGTTTTTCATAAAAAGACAGTTTTCAGTTTCAAATTGAAATTACTTTATGGTAAATTTTGATTCAAAATTAAGAAGAACTATTTGTTTTATTATTTTTTTTTTCAGAATCAGGCATTATGTACTCTTTTTTAAAAAAATTATATTGTTGAAGGTTTTACAGATGTTCCCCTTTTTTCCTCATTGACTCCTCCAACTCATCCCAGTGCCCCCAGGCCTTCACCGCCCTATTGTCTGTGTCCATGGGCTAGGGGCATATATGCATAGAAGTTCTCTGGTTAATCTCTTCCATGTGCCCCCTCTGCCCCTATCCCTTTCACTCTGAGATTCCATGTCTCTGGATTTATTTTGTTCATTAGATTCCACAAATAAGTAAGATCATGTGATACTTGTCTTCCTCTGACTGGCTTATTTTGCTTAGCATAATACTCTCCAGGTCCCTCCATGTTGTCTTAAATGGTAAGAAATCCTTCTTTTTTTTTACTGCTGCATAGTATTCCATGGGATGAATGTACCACAGTTTTTTTGTCCACTCATCTACTGATGGGCACTTGGACTGTTTCCAGATCTTAGCTATTGTAAATTGTGCTGCTATGAACATAGGGGTGCACATATTCTTTTTGATTGGTGTTTCGGGTTTCTTAGGATAGATTCCTAGAAGTGGGGTCACTGGGTCAAATGGCTCTTCCATTTTTAATTTTTTGAGGAAACTCCATCCTGTTTTCCATAATGGCTGCCCCAGTCTGCATTCCCACCAGCAGTGTATTAGGGTTCCCTTTTCTCCACATCCTTGCCAGCACTTGTTGTTTAGCCGTTCTGACAGGTGTGAGGTGATAGCTCAGTGTCATTTTAATTTGAATCTCTGGGATGATTAGAGATTTGAGCGTTTTTTCATATGTTTCTTGGCCATCTGTATGTCCTCTTTGGAGAAGTGTCTATTTAGGTCCTTGGCCCACTTTAAAATGGGATTATTTGTCTTTCTTCTGTTAAGTTGTGTGAGTTCTTTATATATTTTGGAAATTAACCCCTCGTGAGATGTATCATTGGCCAGTATGTTCTCTCAGACAGTGGGATCCCTTTTCATTTTGTTGATGGTTTCTTTTGCTGTGTAGAAGCTTTTTATTTTAATGTAGTCCATTTGTTTATTTTTATTTTTATTTTGTTTTCCTTGGCTTAAGAGATGTATTGGCAAATATATTGTTTTGAGAGATGTCTGAGATTTTGCTGCCTATAGTTTCTTCTAGGATTTTTATGGTTCCATGACTTACATTTAAGTCTTTTATCCATTTTGGGTTTATACTTGTGTAAGGTGTAAGTTTATGGTCTGGTTTCTGTCCAATTTTTCTGTCCAATTTTTCCAGCACCATTTATTGAGACTGTTTTTACTCTGCTTGCTTCCTTTGTTAAATATTATTTGAGCGTAATGGCTTGGGTCGATTTCTTGGGTCTCTGTTCTGTTCCATCGATCTATCTGCCCGTGCTGGAGCTAGTATCAGGCTGTGTGGTTACGATGTCTTGTAGTCTAGTTTGATACCCAGTATTGTGATCCCTCCTATTTCGTTCTTTCTCAGATTGCTGCAGCTATTTGGTGTCATCATATCCCCAACCAAATGTGTGCCTCTTATTAAAATTTTAAAGTTTATCTTTATTGTTGAAAGTATTACAGCTGTTCCCCCCCCCCCCCCCCGACCCCCCACCCCATTGATTCCTCCATCTCGCCCCCCTCCCCAGGCCTTCAGCCCCATATTGTCTGTGTCCATGAGTTATGCATATCTGCATACAAGGTCTTTGGTTGAAAAATCAGTGTTGCTCCTGTGTGCTGAGATCGGGCAGAAACGGTGTGTGGTGTTCCAGTAGCCATCCAGGGCAGTGATCAGCAAACGCATTAGTCAACAGAGCCAAATATCAACAGCACAATGATTGAAATTTCTTTTGAGAGCCAAATTTTTTAAACTTAAACTATATAGGTAGGTACATTGTTATCAACTTAATTAGGGTACTCCTAAGCTGGCCTTTGCTAAAAACGTCCTCAATCTGATTGAGGTACGTTCGCTGAGGTCGACCCCTTCCAACTCTCCCATCCACACTCGTCTTGTATACTTGTTTCAGATAGACGAGTGTGGATGGGAGAGTTGGAAGGGGTCGACCTCAGCGAACGTACCTCAAAACAATGTACCTCCTCCCAGCTGCGTCTCCCGCCACCCGCCTGCGCCGCGTCTCCCGTCGTCGCCGGACTGACACCCCCCACTTCTTCTAACGCCACTTCTTCAAAATAGACTCGCCCAGGCCGAAAACCGACTTCTGCGCATGGGCCACGAAGTTTCAATGGCACTGTACGTGCCCGCACGTGGTATTTTGTGGAAGAGCCACACTCAAAGGGCCGAAGAGCCGCATGTAGCTCGTGAGCCGCGGTTTGCCGACCACTGATCCAGGGTAATCAGGCATGAGGTTTGGTGAAGCCACTGAAAATGAATACACAAATTTCGACACTCTATTAGCAACAAGTTATTTGATGGTACTTGGGTTTGTATGTTACATGGATTGCAACATATCATCATAGTATCTGCATTTTGCGCTTGAGAACTATATGTCTCAGTTTTTCTTTCTATAATTCTCTCTTGGGATCTTTTCAGCGCATGACACAGATGATTTCATTATTGAATATTGAAGACTACTGACTGTTGATTGTTGAACATTCTTTTGCCCAACTGAATTTTGGGATACAATTTAAACCCATTTTTTCTTTCTTTGCTCTGAAAATATTCATGTGGGAGAGATAAAGAGTGGGCTTTATGGACCAAAAGAACTGAAAAATTCTTAAAGTTCATAGATCTGCTCTGCCCCCTCTCTCCAGTCTACATTTTGTAAACTATCTAAAAATGGTGTTATTCTTAGTGCTTTATATAACATTCCCTTCATTTGCTTCATTATTTTAAAGCAGAAATAAATGTCCTATAGATACATTAAGCAAACATGTCCTTTTTTGTAAGGCATTTCCAACTACCAGTGTTGTTTCCTGCCCTCAACTAGCACACACACAGCAGGTCTAAGGTGCGTGATGGGTGAGCTGTGAGTGCATCGTGTGCCCACAGTCACATAGGTGATAAGTAGTGAAAGATGAGCCTAGGCAGGTAAACTGAATTGGATTATGGAATGAATTTACCAATAGTTTTAAAAATGTGGATCTTATCCTGTGGGTGATGTCCTGTCTACACCAGTGTTACCTGGAGTAGCAGGAGGGTTGAAATGTTAAGGGGTCAGCAGGTCAATTAGCAGGTTCTTGCAAAGTCTAGGCAAGATGTGATGAGGGCTTGAATCAAGGCAATCAAGATGAGACTGAACAGGAATTTCTAAAATTTGTGGAATTTTAGGACAAATTCAGGGTTGATTAAAAATGAAAAGGAAGGATTGAAACCTCTGGGAAGTTTATCCTGGGTACAAGATGGTGCTATTAACCAGAGCAGGTGATGTGGGGTAACTGGATGAGAGTGGCATACTAACGTGAAAATTACCAAAAAAGTGCAATGTACTCGTACTGTCATTGATATAATAAAAGCCCAGCGATCCTTATGGCGGAATGACCAGAACGTCCGGTCGCTATGACACGCACTGACCACCAGGGGCAGATGCTCAACGCAGGAGCTGCCCCCTGGTGGTCAGTGTGCTCCCACAGTGGGAGCGCCGCTCAGCCGGAAGCTGGGCTCATGGCTGGTGAGTGCAGGGGCAGTGGTGGAAGCCTCTAGCACCTCATATAAAAGTTTCAAATGCTACAAGCCACAAGCTGTGGGGTTTAACCACTCTATCAAAATTATAGTCAACAGTAAGCCACTCCCCCCGTTGTACTTCACTTCTTCATCCAGATGAGCAACTTGGAAAATCTCAAAAATCTATGTACCTCATGGATAAAAATTAGATCAGGTCCTCCAAGAATAATTAACCTAAACAGCAACCTCTTCTGACAAAATGCACATAATTTTTACCTTGTTTATTCTTGGGTAGAATTTGTTGGAATACTAACAGGTAGGATACGTTTTAGTACCTATGCTATTTAAATTCTGCGAAGACTGTCATTTTAAAAGTTGATTCTGGATTTAATAAACGAAGCCCTCAAAGAAATAAAATAAAATAAACCAAGCCCTCAGGTAAGGAAACCAAATCGTCTGTGTTACATTTTAACGTTATCACCCCTTTTACAAGCACTAGATGAGTACCTCCAGAGGCTTCCACTTTAGTGAGGGGGAGTTTGCTCTGCCTCTAAAGTGTGGCAATATTTATTGAGGATCTGTGGCATTTTAACAATTTGGGGAGAGCATAATACAAGTTACATATTTTGTTAGCTAAGCAAGTTAGTGGCAATTTTACCCAATCTTGGTGAGGAGAGGGGAGGACTCTGCAATATGTTAGAATATCAGATACATCCTTTCATGTTTAACTAGTTATTTAGGTGTCATTATGTTACTTTCCATACTTCCTGAAAGGTTGAACCATTTCAAAATATCTCTGTGAAAGTAGTCATGTCTAGCATTCTCTTGAGCTGAGTAAAAAATTATGATGAAGGGTCATTTTGACTATTGGATTGAATATTTATTTTCTTGCTAATGATGGAATTCTTATTCCTAACCATGCAGCTGAAAGGGAAACTTTGTGCATGTCAACCAATGCAAAGTTGCTCATGCAAATGTTTTTGAAATGCTAGAGTATTGCTCTGGCTAATTTGACTCTATTTTGGATTTTTTGTGTGCTCTGTTTTACTGATATACATAGGTTCCCCAAGTACATTTCCAAATGTCACATACATTTAAGATTTAACACACCTCAAATTATTTTTCCTTGATTCTAAAATAATACGTTACTCACTGAGGAATTCTAGTGTGATAGATGATTCAAAGGTACTTCAAGGAGCTTTCAGAATTTCAAGCCAAAATTCAGAAGTTATAATAGTCTGTAAACTGATTTGAAGCTTTGCCAAGAAGAGCTATGAAAGTTGACCTTTAAAGTTTTTCAAATGTTCAGCTACTTTTCTTTCTGATTGTTGTCTGAAGTAAGGCATTTTCAAGAAACAGCCTAACCAAGGTTTTAAAAAAAATAAATCTATATTTTTACTGATTTCAGAGAGGAAGGGAGAGGGAGAGAGAGAGAGAAACATCAATGATGAGAGAGAATCATTGATCGGCTGCCTCCTGCACGCCCAATACTGGGGATTGAGTCCCAAACCTGGGCATGTGCCCTGCCCAGGAATCAAACCCTGACCTCCTGGTTCATAGGTCGATGCTCAACCACTGAGCCACACTAGCTGGGCCTAACCAAGATGTTTGAAAGAGATTCCTATCTTTTATTATTGTTTATTTTATTTCTATAGCAACAGAGTCCTGGGGTATTTGCTTTTCAAATATATTTGGTTACAGGTATTACTACTATCCAGAGCTGGTATCAAACTGTTTAATGCTAAAGCTAACCATGGACACCTACCTGAAACCTTAAGGATAATAACTTTACATTGTTATTTTCCAGACTTCATTAAACAGGGCAATATGAAATTGCGATTGGATAGAGGGGAAAAATGGGTTGCTGTATTTTTGGTAAATCTTGCTTTTGAATGACAGTTGCATCACCACATGGTTGGGATCGGTGATGGCTCTTTTTCTATTGCCATTTTCAGCGGAATTATATATTTTAAGTTTATTCAACATCGATGGCTATTTTTGATACTGTAGAATCTAATGATAAGATCTGGGACAAAATTCTTTGGTTTGGCTTTTAAAGACCTTCCAGTTTATTTGCTTGTTATTGTTGTATTTAAATCAGAGTTTGTAAGAACTATTTTTGAAAAATAAATTTAACATAGCTTTCACAATCTTTCCAGAAAAGCAGTTTGGATTTTTTAAAAAAGTAAATAATCAGTAAGTTTCATTAGAGAAGTCAACAGATATTTGGCATTTAGCACCATCATTTACAATTACAACTGGGAATTACAACCGGGGCTGGGTTTTAAAAAAAGTGTGCTTAAAAAACAAAAGCTAGGGAAAGACTCACTCAACGCCCCTCCCCATGCCCCCCTCCCCCCAAAAGAAACCCCTCATTTTGATCAATTTGGATTGTGGTTAATGACCTTTAATCTTTATTTAAAGAGTCAAATTTATGAGGAGGTATAAGCCTGAGTCTTTGACACAGCAAAAGGAATTTTTTGTTTTATTTTCTCTCTTAAACTGCTCATTTCACTATACAACAACAACTTTGGTCATTTTCTGAAGATGAGAGAGAAAGGGATTTCTATTTTGATCCACGTAGGGCCAGGTTAAACCTAATTTGAGAAATACTGAACCCAAGACCACAGTAAAATCATCAATGAATGGGTTTTGTTGTTTTATTTTTGCTTTTTTATGAATACTAATTTCTTTTTAAAAAAGTATCCCATCTAGTTTATTTGGGCCCCCAATATTTAAAGTCAGTAATATATGTATGGAATTTGCTTCTCGAATGAATAATAGTTAAATAAAGGTCATGCGAAAACTAATGCTGTGTCAAATCCTGCACCAAATAGTGAACCCCATGGTAGGATATTCCTGGCCCCACAGGTCCTCCTCTGGAGCTGCACATATTGGTGCCGGGGTTTCTCAGTGACATTTTCCCTCTTGCAATTTCATTTACTCTTCCTACCATTGAACAGTAACAGCCTTTGGGGAATCAGGTGCAGCCAATGGCAAAGGTATCCGAGCAATTCAAGGAACCATCACCTCCTACACAGTGACAGCTGGTGGTCTTCACGATAATTAACACAGAGGAGACATTCAGCTTTTCCCCAGGAGCTAGTACTTACTTAGTTTCTCATTCCTCTTCTCAGAGAAGGACTAAATGCAAAGCACCTGCTTATCATAAATAAATCTGTGTACGTTAGCCTGGAAGTTTTGACTAGGAACAAACAGGGAAAAAGGAGAAGTAGTTACAGGATTAAAGTTGGGCTCACGTGGCTCCAAAGTTTGTGGAAAGTTTTTTTCCTTTTTTTTTTTTTTTTCTGTCCTGTGTGTGTGTCAAGGTTTTAGAAGTGAGTCCTTCGAGGTTGTCAGATTATATTTCCCCTCAGCTGGTTTGGAGCTGACGTTCGAACTCCTTTCACAAGTAAGATTTTGAATAATTTTAAAGAAATGACATGCTGGCTTTTAGATTCAAAATTCAGGTGGCTACGTTGCTGTGGTTTCATTGCTAAGAATTCTCCTGTTTCCGCCCTTTCTTTCTGACACGAATTTATGAGGGCGTGTGTAAAAAATGGTCTCTCTCTTTAGTGTAAGGTTAAGGATGTCTGGTTTGGGATGGTTTTATTTTCTGTGTTATTTTTGACTAGGCTATGCTTCCTTTTAAGGGGAACTTAACAGACACTGCCTTGTAAAAGCCGCAGTATCATTTATATTTGGTAACTAAAGCTAAATGAACATTGCTAGGTATATCCATAAAAGCATAGACTGTAGCCTTATCGAAGTACCTGATCAATCCTGGGAACAGGGGGTGGGAGAGCATATCCCAAACGTTGCTACGCTGGTGGAGTTATAAAATATATCTTTTCCCAAAGCCCAGTGAGTCACTGCACTCACATGGGACTGTTCTGTGTTACTCACCGGCACATGCGCCCACCAAGGCTTCTGACAATCCCAGGAGCCTCCTGGAGGCTGGTCCCTGCTCCCCACTTCCCTTCGGGGCTTGTGTGAAATGCAGAGCCCACCACGACCCTCGCACGTGTATGTCCAGCACGTGTTCTCGGACATTCCATGGATCTGTGTTTTGGTTATTCGCCTGCATGTAGGAGCCTCCTGGGGATGTCTATTGTGTTGTCCTTAAAAAATTTTTTTTCTCCCTCTCTAGCTATTTTGAAATGATGTAGTGTTGCATGTATATCAGACCTTTAAAGCACCATTGCTAAGCAAAGTTAAACGTGTCTTTATTTGTAGAAAATAACTGTTTCTTAATATTATAAGAATTATCACAGGCGGTGAGTTCTATTTATTAATTTCTTGATTCTGATGGTGTAAGAGCTGTCACATGTAGAGTTTGTGACAAAAATATCTTCTGTCTTCTACAGAGGGAAAGGTGTGAGGTAGCGACTTTGTCTTTAAAGCAATAAACCACAAAACAGGTGGGTGAAGCTCATCTGATGTATGATCGCTAATACTCCGGCTACTAAGCCTTAAATCCATCCTTTGTTTGTTATGACAATATTAGAGTAATGGGTTGCTGAATGCAGGTGATTAAATAAATTTATATTTTGTTGGATCCAGGGAGTTGGCAGAAAATGACATTCTGTTTTTTTTTCTTTCTCTTTTTTGGGGTGACACTGGTTAAAAAAATTATACAGGTTTCAGATGCACAATTCTACAACAAGACATCTGTACATTGTATTGTGCGTTCACCATCCCCAAGTCAATCTCCTTCTATCTCTCTCCATAGTCAATGAACAGCCCTACCTGCTTTGGCTCAGTGGATAGAGTGTCGGCCTGTGGACTGAAGGGTCCTGGGTTCGATTCTGGTCAAAGGCACATGCCCGGTGTTGCAGGCTTGATCCCCAGTGTGGGGCTTGCAGGAGGCAGCCGATCAATGATTCGCATTATTGATGTTTCTATCTCTCTCTCCCTTTCCCTTCCTCTCTGAAATCAATAAAAATATATTAAAAATCAAATCAAATCAATGAACATATCCTAGGGTGAGGATAAAAAAATTACCTTCTCCATGACATTACACCACCCCCACTCCCAAATATTTCTCTGTCTGTAGGAAGAGGAATTGGCAAGGTTACTAAGGTACTTCTTTGAGAATAAAGAAAATAAAATTTCAACACTTTGAATAATAACTTGAACTGAAAGTACACTTACTAAGTCAGTGGCCATTGGTTAATTCTAAATATCAAGGGATTTTGTTTACTTTTTTTAAAATATGAGGATGGGGCCTGGCTGGTGTGGTTCAGTGGTTGAGTGTCGACCTATGAACCAGGAGTTCCCGGTCAGGGCACATGCCCAGGTTTGGAGCTCAATCCCCAGGAGGGGGTGTGCAGGAAGTAGCCAATCAGTGATTCTCTCTCATCATTGATGTTTCTATCTCTCTCCCTCTCTCCCTTCTTCTCTGAAATCAATAAAAATATATTTAAAAAATAAAATAAACTGTGAGGATGGAGAGGTCGGGCTAGGACTGAGCTTGAAGTGTAAAAGGGAAGGCCGGGGCTGAGCTCTGCCAGCCCTGCCTGTTTTGTTGCTCCCCCTCTTCCCACCAAAGTCAAAATAACGCAGAATATTTTTTCACTTGGAATTAATTTCTACTTGAACTCTAGTTCTGAAATCAACAAGAAGGGCAGTTTGCTGTCATTCTGAAAAGTCTTGTGAAGGTTAAGTTATCAATGATTCCAGCGAAGCCATATTTATACGTGGTTACTCAACTGGTAGAAACGGTCTCAATTAAATTTATTTTTTTCCTGTGAGCTGCTAATTGCTATTTTCAGCCTACAATTTTTTTGCAGATGATTTGTTTGAAACCATGATTGTGGCTTCTGCTAAATCTTTTGAAATTCAGGGCTTTAATTCTATGCTTTACAAATTGTTTTAAAAGTACTGATCTAATTAAGCAAATGAATGCAAATATTACTTGCCAAGACCAAATTCTTCTTGTCTAATGGGTACTCTTTGTTCCCATCATAACTTTAATTAAAACTCGGGGATTCTGACAAGCATAGTTGAGTGTACCTCAATGATATGTAGCATCAATGTTCATGAAACTGGAGTGCCTCCAGGCGTCATGGCATACTGGTGGCCCGGACTTCCCAGCTTAAAAATACCACTAACTAGGAACTTTGTTTGCTGTAATTGGAAAGCTTTTGTGTTCATGAACAGAGATGACATATTGAATGGTTAGAATGATACACTGAGGAATTAGCACAATGGCATCCTTTATACCTATTCAGTGTCTTTTTCATTTCAGATGTATTTTTCACCTCCAGAAGTTTCATATGGGTCTTTTTTATATCTTCCTTTCCTCCCTAAATGCTGTCCATGTTTCCCTCCAGAGTCTTGACTATAAGAAGTCATCCCATCTCTTGTTATTGCTTTCAGTTAGTACCAAGAAATCACTCTAGTTTCTTTGGTTACCTTATCCTACCGGCACTGTTCTTTGTTAAAACGGCTTAGGTTGAGATTGAAACCCTTCCGTTACAGGTTGAGGATATCTCAGATAGACCGTGGGTAAGCCAGGATTAAAAAAGAAGAAGATCTGTACAAGAAAGAAAAATGAATGGGTGTTGAATGGCAGGACTAGATCTGGGGAGCAAGGGGACCACCAGTTTAGTTTAGTATGTCCTGCCCTGATCCCTGAAATAATGAGGGAACAAATTGTATAGCAACACGAATAGCGTGACAGTGCAGGACACTGTGTTCTCCTTCAGGCGCTGCACACCTTCCTGCTCACTGGTGGTGGTTGATTTCCATGAGGTGCTCGCTCTTGTCCTCTCCTCCCCAGGTTCCACACTTTCTCCCCTCGAAACCTCAGCTCCACAGTCACTTCAGCTGCCGTTTTCCTCAGCACACACTCACCTCGCTGTGATCTCTGAGAGCCAGACTGTTCTAACAGCCTGAGTTACACTATAGACCAGCGGTTCTCAACTTGTGGGTCTCGGCCCCTTTGGGGATCGAACGACCCTTTCACAGGGGTCGCCTAAGACCATCCTGCATATCAGATATTTACATTACGATTCGTAATAGTAGCAACATTACAGTTATGAAGTAGCAACGAAAATAATTTTATGGTTGGGGGTCACCACAACATGAGTAACTGTATTAAAGGGTCGCGGCATTAGGAAGGTTGAGAACCGCTGCCATAGACTGAGTGGCTGAGACAACAAACATTCATCTCTCACAGTTCCGGAAGCTGAGAAGTCCATAACCAAGGTGCTAGCAGATTCAGGGTGTAGTGAGGTACCCCTTCCCCATTTTTGGCTGACCATCTTTTTTTTTTTTTAATTTATTATTTTTAATATATATATTTTATTGATTTTTTACAGAGAGGAAGGGAGAGGGATAGAGAGTTAGAAACATCAATGAGAGAAACATCGATCAGTTGCCTCCTGCACACCTCCTACTTGGGATGTGCCCGCAACCGAGGCACATGCCCTTGACCGTAATCGAACCTGGGACCCGTCAGTCCGCAGGCCAACGCTCTATCCACTGAGTCAAACCGGTTATGGCTGACCATCTTCTTCATATGTCCTCATGTGGCCTTTCCTTTTTTTTTTTTTTTTTTTTTTTCTACAGGAGGAAGAAGGGTGGAGAGACACAAAGAGAGAGGGAAAAAGAAAAGGTTTGATATTTTGTGTCTCTTCTCTTTTTATAAGGGCACTAATCCCATTGTGAGTGCCCTGACCTCATGGCCTAATTTAACCTTAATTATTTTCCAAAGGCCCCACCTCCAAACAACATCACATAGTGGGTTAAGGCTGCCACATACATTTTGGAGGTACACAACAATTCAGTCCATAGCTTTCTGCCTCAGACCTCCGAAATTCATGCCTGTCTCATATGCGAAGCACATTTATTCCATTCCAACAGCTCCAAAGTCTGAACCCGTTCTAGCATCAACCCTGAGATCTAATGTCCAAAGTCTCCTCTGAATATCATGTAAGTCAGATATGGATGAGACTTGAGGAATGATTCATCCCGATGCAAATTCCTCTTCAGCTGGAAGCCAGCGAAGCCAGATAAATGATGTGCTTCCAAAGTACAATGCGGGACAGGCATGGGGGCGACATTCCCATCCCCAAAGGGAGCAAGGGGGGATGGGTCCCAAGGAAGGTGAAAACCCCAGGCACGTTCCATGCTGTCCTAAAGCTAGAGGATACCCTTCTTTAATTTGAAACACTGCCTTCCAGACCCCCTGGAGTGGTGGTGTCACCCCCAAGGCGTGGAGGTGCCACCTCAGCTGCCTTCTTGCTGTATCCTCACATGGTGTTCTCTTCCCCTCCTCATAAGGACATTGATTCCATTATGGGGACTCACCCTCATGACATAATCTAACCCTAATTACCTTCCCAAAACCTCATCTCCAAATATGGCCACATTGAGGACTCTGGGGGGGACACAAAAATTCCATCTATAGCATGGAATTTCTTGTCTTAAGAAGGACTTAGACGATAAGCATGTTGAGAACAGAGATACGTGCTTAGTTCAGGGTCTGCCACAAGACGCTTAAACTTTATGCCTCAGTTGTTATTATTCAGCCAGCCCCAGCCCCTTTCCTCAAACTCTGGCTCTGTGACCATCTCTAACAATCATTTTCTCACTGGGAGTCATCAATAAGATTATAGCTGTTAGCCAAAAATTGCTGACTCAGCATTTGGAGTTCAATGGTTGCAGTGTTCTGTCATTTAGTAAGACACTTTACTGTGGGTCTGTGATTGTGTGTGAGAATTACAGTAATACACAATGCATGCATGTTAAGCTGTGTATATATATACACACAAAGATAATGTTTATGGCTTTCTGGGGCATTGTTTGGCTGTGCTTGGAGGTAGAAATCACTTTATCAATGGAAACTATGTGAATTGGCTACCATCTTCTGTTTTAAAATGCCACCTGAAGAAAGGAACTATGTAGTTTAAAACTTGGAAGTCATAAATAACATTAGATTAAAATATAATACTTTTCTATGTATAAGATGGATACAGATTACATATAAATGATGACTAATAATTGGAGATCTAAAACTTTAAGCAGTTATAAAATCTGAGTAAAATTATGTAGTTGTATGAACATTTTTTAAGTTGCTCTCTTGAGTAACATTTCCTCATTGTGGTATTCTGAAATAATATAGAAATCCATTTAGTATATGGAATAATATCTGTTTAGTACACGGAATATATTTATAATATAGATTCTTTTACTATATGGTCTCTTAAAAACTTTGCTTAAACTATTGTTCATGAATTCCTGACATGGGAAACTCTCTTTCCAGTTGCAATTATTTTAATGACTTTCACTTTAAACCAAGTCTTCACCATCTGCTGTTCCTTTTATTGTACATGCTAAAAGTAATTAATTTAAATGCATCATAAAAGAGCTATTTTATGTTTTTTAAATCCCTGTCTGTAGCTTAATTCTTAGTTTAAATATACATTGGCGATCTCCAATAACATCTGGAGGAAAACAGCTGTCTTTTGACATCTAATTTGGAATATTTCCCAGGGAGGGCAAGAAGTCATCCTAAATGGATGTTTTATACTCTAAAGTCTGCCCTATCTAAAGTCTTCTATTACTATCCAACTAAAAAGGAGAAACAATATTTAATATAGTAATGGCATTGTTTTTTAAAAATGTATTTTTATTAATTTCAGAGAGGAAAAGAGAGAGAGAACTAGAAATATCAATGATGAGAGAGAATCATTATCAGCTGCCTCTTGCATGCTCTCTTCTGGGGATTGAGCTCACAACCTGGCATGTGCCCTGATGGGGAATCTAACTGTGACCTCCTAGTTCATAGGTCAATATTCAACCACTGAGCAACATTGGCCAGGCAGTATTGCCATCCTATATAATAAAAGGCTAATATGCAAATTGACTGAACAGTGGAACGACTGGTTGCTATGATGTGCACTGACCACCAGGGGGCAGATGCTCAACGCAGGAGATGCCCCCTGGTGATCAGTGCGCTCCCACAGGGGGAGCGCTGCTCAGCCAGAAGCCAGGGACAACCCCCCCCCCCCGCCCAATGCACGAATGTTGTGCACCAGGCCTCTAGTCATATATAATAAAAGGGTAATATGCAAATAGACAGAATGGCAGAACAACAAAACAACCGAACAAAGCGTAATATGCTAATGATATGCTAAGACTGCTCAACCGCTCGCTATGACGTGCACTGACCACCAGGGGGCAGATGCTCTGACTGGTAGGTTAGCTTGCTGCTGGGGTCCGGCCAATAGGGACTGAGCGAGATGGGCCGGACATGCCCTGGAGCCCTCCTGCGGTCCCTCCCTGCCCCCGATCATGCACTGGTGGGGTCCCTTGGCCTGGCCTCTGCCCTCTTGCAAACCAGGACCCCTTGGGGGATGTCAGAGAGCCTGTCTCAGCCTGATCCCACAGGCCACTCCCCTCGGGAGGGCGCCAGATGCAGGGCTCATGGCTGGCAGGTGCTGCTGCTGCAGCTCGAGCCTCTTCCGATCAGGACTGATTGGGCGCGAGCCCGTGGCAGGCAGAGTGGGGCCGGGATGAGCAGGGCGACAGGTAGGAGCTGCAGGCAGTATTGGACTTCGGGTTTCAGCCCGATCCCTGCAGGCCACCCAGAGGGACCCCACCCATGCATGAATTCGTGCAGTAGGCCTCTAGTTGTTTTATAAATAAACTAGAGGCCCGGTGCACAAAAATTTGTGCACTGGGGGGAGGGGAGGTGGGTCCCTCAGCCCGGCCTGTGCCCTCTCGCAGTCTGGGACCCCTCAGGAGATAACGACCTGCTGGCTTAGGCCTGCTCCTGGTGGCAGAGGGCAGGCCCAGTCCCTAGGTGCAGCCCCTGGTCGGGCTCAGAGCAGGGCCGATTGGGGGGTTAGGGCACTGCCCCCTGTCACACTCAAGTCAGGGTCGATGGGGAGGTTGCGGCGCCACCCCCTGTCACGCACAGAGCAGGGCCAATCAGGGGGTTGGGACACTGCCCCCTGTCATACACAGAGCAGGGCCCATCAGGAGGTTGGGCGCTACCCCCTGTCATGCACAGAGCAGGGCCCATCAGGGGGTTGGGAAGCTCCCCCCTGTCACGCACAGAGCAGGCCCAATCAGGGGTTGAGGAGCTCCCCCCTGTCACTCACAGAGTAGGGCCGATAGGGGAGTTAGGGCACCGCCCCCTGTCACACACAGAGCAGGGAGGATCAGGAGGTTGGGGCGCCGCCCTCTATCACCCACAGAGCAGGGCCGATCAGGCGGTTGGGGTGCCGCCACTCTCACACTCAGGGCAGGGCCGATGGGGAGGTTATGGCTCTACCCTGTCACACACAGAGCAGGGCCTGTGGGTGGGGGCGGGGGGTGGGAGTTGGGGCGCCGCACCCTGTCACACACAGAGCCGCAGGGCGATCAGGGGGTTTGGGCGCTGCCCCCTGTCACGCTGATCCGGTGCCAGGAGGCCTCGCGGCTCCGCTGATCCTGGTGCTGGGAGGCATATTACCCTTTTACTATATAGGATAGAGGCCTGGGGGCCGGCTGGTTTGCCCTGAAGGGTGTCCTGGATCAGGGTGGGGGTCCTCACTGGCGTGCCTGGCCAGCCTGGATGAGGGGATGATGGCTGTTTGCAGCTGGTCACACACCCTTCAGGGTGGGGGTCCCCACTGGGGTGCCTGGCCAGTCTGGGTGAGGGGCTGAGGGCTGCTTTCAGGCTGGCTGTTGACTGAAGCTCCCAACTGCTCCTTTTTTTCTTTTTTTTTTTAATTCCGGGCCAGCTTTAGCTCTGGCTCTAGCTCTGAGGCTTTCGCTGCTGAAAGCTGGTATCTGGTTTGTTTCGGTTCTATAATCAAAACACTGTATCATCTCCAGCTCTGAGATCCCGGCCGGCTGAAAGCTGGTTTCTGGGGTTTTGTTTAGCTTCTATATTTGTTACAATGTTTCAAACTGCCAGCTCAGAGGCCGGCAAGGCAGGCGGGGAACGTTGGAGTCCTCCTTCACTGAAGCAAGCAAGCCTCATGTTTGCTTCCAGGTGCCTGGCTGCCGGCCGCCATCTTGGCTGGCAGTTAATTTGCATATTACCCTGATTAGCCAATGGGAAGGGTAGCAGTCGTACGCTAATTACCATGTTTCTCTTTTATTAGATAGGATAAAGATTTTATACCCAGGTAAAGTTTGCTTCTCCGTATTTTCTAAAATATCAGCACTTAAAATTCCTATTGATTGATTGATTATATTTTCTTTTTAGCCAAACCTTATGAAGCACTATTTCTGGAGTGTAGAGAATGGTGCTGGCAGAGATAGCTATCTATCACAGCACACTACTTTTCCAATTTTGAGAAATAACAAAGGAGGTAGAATCGTGCCCCCTCACCTCTTAGTACTTGGCAGCATTAGGAAGCAGGCAGCAATGACTAATTTTGCCAAGGAGGTGGTAGCTAGAACTCACTCTAAAATCAATAAAAAATGTTTAAAAAAAAGAGCTGGAACTCTGACATTTTACTTCAACAGCAGCAGCTCAGTGTCCTGTCTTGGACTTAGACTTGTGATGTGAGAACAGAATTCAGCCTTGAGTTGAACTGGGAGGGAGATTTAGGTTAATTCAATTTTATTATTTATTTTAGGAAACTATAATATTAAATTTAAAAAAATCTTCACTTGAGGATATTTTTCTTCTTCTCCTTCTTCTTCTTCTTCTTCTTCTTCTTCTTCTTCTTCTTCTTCTTCTTCTTCTTCTTCTTCTTCTTCTTTTTAAAATAGAGTGGAAGAGAAAGGGAAAGACAGAAACATTGATGTGAGAGAAACACATTGATTGGTTGCCTCCTGCAGGAGCCCTGACCAGGGCCAGGGCTGGGAAGGAGCCTGCAAGCCAGGTATATGCCCTTGACCAGAATCGAATGCAGGACCCTTGGGGCCACAGGCTGACGCTCTATCCATTGAGCCAAACTGGCTAGGGCTATAAAATTAATTTTTAATATTTAACCTAGTATATTCAAAGTTTTATCATTTTGCTATGTAAGCAGTATAAAAATTATTGGTTAGGTTTTAAGATGACACCTGTGCCCAATACATGTGCTCTAATACAGCAGTAACATCTAACACAATGCAGTCACCAAAGCAAAATGGAATTCTAGCAAAAGAAGAGTGAGTTGTGTTTAATATAAAGATACTTACATTGTCTAACCACTAAGCTGTACACCTGAAACCAATATAAACAAAATTGGAAGAAAAAAAAAGACACTTACACTACTTCAATTTTTAAAATTTAATTTAAATTAGTTAAAATTAAAATGAAAAAGCCATTTCCTGAGTCAGGCTAGCTACATTTCAAGTGTTCAAAGTCAGGTACAACTAGTGGCTACCAGGTTAATTCAATTTTAAAAGCAGCTGTTAACAAGACAGAAAAATTATGTACCTAGACAATCTTTGTATACCAATTTTTACTATTGAAGTGACTACTCCTGAGATAGTTGAAAAATTCTGGTATTTCAATGTCATATTTGGGATTTTAGTATTTTACTAGTTTGGCAATTTCCATTTTTATCTTTTTAGTCAGTTTCAATGATATCTGAGAAAGGAAAAATTAACCGATTGGTTTAATAATTCTAGGTATGACTTGTTAAATTCATAAAATGACATGCATAGGTAACAGTACGTAGTAACTTTATCTCTCAGTGTTTTGGGAAGTTTTCGGTTCTGCCTGACAATAGCTTTTTGGCAAACTGTGTCTCCCTCTAGTGATACAAATCACCTTTCTTTTTAAAATAACAGGGAAAGTTGCAGCCTCTGAAAGAAATATGTTTTTAAATCTAGAAAAAAGCTTATTATTAAAGAATAAAGTTAACATACTTATATCTGGAGGTTTTTTTGGGTACTGTAGCAAGAAATGTGAAAAGTTTTTCATTTTATTATGGTTTTGAGGTGGGTGTTCATTCTAGATAATTGTCACTTTAGAAAAGTTTTTATGAAGCACAACTCCTCTAATATATGTTGTTTTATTAAATAAAAGGACTTAGGCACTTCAGATATTAATTGCTATTGTAGAAAGAGGGGAGCCCTTCAGCTGTTGGACTTCAAAGGCTAGAAACAAAAACACAATGTACTCATGGCTCATTATGGTCTGTGATAATTACCGTGGTGCATCTCCCCTCCCTCCTTCCCTCCCTCCCTCCCTCCCTCCCTCCCTCCCTCCCTCCTCTCCCCCTCCCTGCTTCCCTTCCTCCCTCCCTTCCTCAAACCTCTCCAGAGTACCTACTCATTACAAGCTAGGTGTTGAAGATATTTAGATGAATAAGCCACAATTATTGCTTTCAATTTATTGTCACACCAACTTTATTATCCCAACACATTCCAAAAAATGTCACACACTGTCCGGTCGGCATTGCTCTTTGGTTGAGCGTTGACCTGTGAACCAGGAGGTCATGGTTCGATTCCTGGTCAGGGCACATGCCTGGGTTACGAACTCAATCCCCAGTGTGGGACGTGCAGGAGGCAGTCAATCAATGATTCTCTCTCATCGTTGATGTTTCTATCTCTCTCCCTCTCTCTTCCTCTTTGAAATCAATAAAAAATCGATTAAAAAATGTCACACACTATTCCGACATTCAAATGTTTTTGTCAACACGATTTATTTTGGCGATGGGGACATGGTTCTTCATTCAGGATAGACCAGCTCAGAAGTGCAGGAGCATCTGCTCAGAGGAAAGCTTCCACCGGCTGGGAGGCTTCCCCAAACAAGCCAAGAGCAGAAGTCCTGGTTCAGGTTGCTTCTAAGTAAAAAAAAAAAAAAAAAAAAAAAAAAGGTAAAAAAATAAATTGCAGATCAGCCAGGTGTGCTGCTTTAAAAATGAAAGAAGACAGTGTCTAAAGTGACACTAAGTCTCCAAGTCTGTGGCCACTGGCCTTTGGGGCTGGGTTAGGGCTGTGGGGTCATAGAGCGGGAGGGGCTTAAAAATCTCACGATCCAATTTCAGAACCTCCCCTCTACCGGTTGGGAGGAACCCACAGAACTGGGCTCTTTGTTTTTTTAGTATTTTTATTGATTTCAGAGAGGAAGGGAGGGGGAGAGAGAGATAGAGACATCAGTGATGAGAGAGAATCATTGATCGGCTGCCTCCTGCACGCCCACACTGGGGATTGAGTTCGTAACCCAGGCATGTGCCCTGACCAGGAATCGAACCATGACCTCCCGGTTCACAGGTCAACGCTCAACCACTGAGCCACTGCGGGCGAGCCAGGCTCTTTGGATAACCCTGAGGACAGTGAGGAAGACTGGCTGCTGGCTCCCCCTCCCCTCCCCCTCCCTATGCACAGCTCAGTTGCACTCCGCTCATTCTCAAAGAGCCCAGGAGCTCCTGGCAGCACCTTCAGAGGACTCCCTGGCAGTGGGTCCCACATAAATGGACAAGGAACACCCTTATATGAAAATCCTGGGCAGGATTAGGACTTGGGCAGGTGTCTAAGCTCACATGGGAGACACCACCGAGGGCTCCTAGCCCTCTGGCAGCCCTGGACTCTCATCTGCTCCCACCCTCCATCCTTGACTTGCTGGAGTGTGGGGACTCTCGGAGAGAATTAGAAGTCCAAGGAAGGGCCCCTTTTGTTATTGCGTGTGTGTGTGAATACATAGATAGGTGTAGATAGATGAAAGAGAATGAGAGGTTGATTAATTGGTTGGTTGATTTTAAGGAATTGCTTCACGGCAAATCTGGAATTTGCTGGGTAGGCTGGCAGGTGGAGAGGCAGGTAGGAGCCGTGCCATGGCTGAGTCTGAGGACACTAGAGCAGAATTTCCTCTGTACGTGTCTGTTCAAGTTTTCTCTTCCTGTAAGGACACCAGTCATATTGGATGAGGGCCCACCCTAATAACCTCATTTTAGCCTAATTATCTCTTTAAAAACCCTATCTCCAAACATAGTCACATGATTAGGTTTTAAAATATTATTTCAAATGAGAACTATCTGTATCTTATTCCATTGTAAAGGTTCTATTTTCTATAAATGTGAATGCTTCTGTTATTTTCTGTTCAGGAATGGCTTTGAAGCAAGCAATCAAAGCCAGCCGGACCCTTGGGATGACCTGAGGACAGCCTCTTAATAGCTAGTCTAGCGCCTCTTTCTTATCCTGACAACTTGGCTCTTGTATGTTTTGAGGGTCACGGTGTAGCATTTGAGAAAAGGGTCTGCCACTATAAACAATTTAAAAACTACCATCACCTTGGGCAAGGGAAACAAAGAAAAAATAAACAAGTGGGTCTATATCAAGTGAAAAATTTTTTGCACAGCCAAGGACAAAATGAAAAGACAACCCACTGAATGGGAGAACATATTCGCCAATGACACCTCTGATAAGGAGTTAATATCCAGCATTGATAAAGAACTCATACAACTCAACATCAAAAGCACAAACAATGCAATTAAAAAATGGACAAAGGACCTGATAGACACTTCTCCAAAGAGGACATACAAATGGCCAACAGACGGATGAAAAAATGCTCTACGTCACTCATCACCAGAGACATGCAAATTAAAATCACAGTGACATACACCTCACACCTGTCAGAATCAATAAATCAACAAATCACAAGTTGGTGAGGATGCACTGTGGTGGGAATGCAGACTGGTGCAGCCACTGTGGAAAGCAGAATGGAGTCACCTCAAACAATTGAAAATGGGACTGCCTTATGACCCAGCGATTCCACTCCTGGGAATATATCCAAAGAAACCGGAAACACTAATTTAAAAGGATACATGCACCCCTATGTTCATTGCAGCGTTATTGACAATAGCCGAGATTTAGAAGCAGCCCAAGTGCCCATCAGTAGATGAGTGAATAAAAAAGATGTGGTACATGTACACAATGAAATACTACTCAGCCATGAAAAAGAAGGAAATCTTACCCTTTCAACAGCATGAATGGACCTGAAGATATTATGCTAAGTGAAATGAGCCAGTCAGAGAAAGACAAATATGGTTTCACTTATACGTGGAATCTAATAAACAAAATAAACTAACAAAATAGAAACAGATTCATAGACACAGAGAACAGACTGCCACCTCTCAGAGGGGAAGGGTGTTGGGGGGCTGGGTGCAAAAGGCGAAGGGATTAAGCAAAGAAAAAAAACGCCTCTTAGAGACGACAGCAATATCGTGCTGACAGGAGGGAAAGGGGTTCGAGGAGGTAGGAGAGGGTAAAAGTGGGGTAAATGATGATGGACAGAGGCTTGACTTAGGGTGGTGAACACACAATACAATGCACAGATGATGTGTTACAGAGTTGTACACCTGGAACCGGTATAACTTATAAACTAATGTCACCCCATTACATTTAATACAAATAAAAAAATCTAAAAAACAAAACAAAACTACCATGCTGGCGCACCTGCGCGCCCGCGGTCTTCTCAGCAGCTGTCGGTGCAGCCGTTTTCGTTGTAGCGCTTCTGGTCCTGGGCTGTGAGTTTGCTGACCGCTTCACGCTGGTCTGTGCACATGTGTAGAGAGAGCAGCACCGAGTGGGCAGCAGGCCTGGCTGGACGCAAAAGGAGGCCCGGGGGCGAACTCCTCCCGGAGCCCGAGGGGAGCTGGGTACCAGCCCGCTCCTCACTGCGGCAACCTCTTCGTCCTCCCCACCGCCCCTGATGGGTTCTCTCCCCATCCCACACCAAGCGCCGCGGGCCGAGTCTGGGGGAGCCTCTCACAACCACGTGTGTGACCAGGGAGCCTGCAGGGCGTTCCCTGGGATGTAGCTCATCTCGAAGGGACACGTGCGCCAGGACGGTCGCCCCTTGTAAGTTTTGAAAGTATCCAGCGCTGAAGCTGGACAGAGCGTGCGCTCACCACGCCCCTGTCCCCTTACTCAGAGGTGTACACACATACACATACACACATACACACACACACACACACGCACACGCACAGCCTCGCTTTCCTAAAAGGACGGGACCTCCTGGGAACTCAGCAGGCAGCAGCCGAGCTTCTGTTTTCCGGGTGCCTTGGAGCAGGTCTCCTTCCCTAAGCAAAGTCTGGTTTTCTGTGAAGGTGGGCAGTAAAGGGGCTTCTTTCACTGACGGCATCAAATGGCACGTGCAGAACAGGATAAGGCAACAGGCCCTTCACCGCATTGTAGGGCAGCTCCATCGGCCTTGATTCTTTAAACGGGCTGTTCTGGAAATGCTGGTGTGCGCACAGAACACCCCGGAGGCCGCGCGGTGAGCGGTGGCTGGGGTTAATTGTGCGGGGACAAGTTGGGGGGCTGATGGGGGGGGGGTACGGGGGCGGAGGGGACGCAGCAGCGGGCGGCGCCATCTGGGTCGTGAGGCCGCGCCTGGAGAGGCGCGCAGGCTGTGCGCTCCGCTCCAACACCGGCTTCTTTCCCTGTGCAGCCTCCTACTTCCCATCTGTGCCCACCCACTGGTTTCTCAAAGAATAATAAAAATATTTGGCACATGGTTCGAGGAAAAAGACTCAGGAATCTGTGGGCTCCGCGTTCTAGGTTCAGGCGGCGTTGGTGACACGCGGCCGCCGAGGCCTCGCTGGCTTCTCGTCCACGACCCCGAGACGGCCAGACCGCCTGACCCGGCGGGGATGTGCACTTTGCCGCCGTGCACACCGCAGTGCGAGCTGCACTTTACAAGTTGCCAGGAGAACGTTTTCTTTCCTCCTTTCCTCGTTGCCAGGGGAGCCTGCGGGCTCCAAGAGGCACCTTCAGGAAGCGGATCATTCCAGCTCCGCAACCCCAGCCGGAGGAGCCAGGACCCGCTTCGCTGGGGTGGGGCCTTCAGAACAATCACCTCAATTATTGCCAATAACCATCAGGGGTCACTCTGTCCTGTAACTCCCCCAGGAGGACAAGCGTCAGGCCAACGTTGCTGCTCGGCCCTCTGATTTAAATAAGTCGAGCATTCCAGAAAAACACAACCAAACCAAAACAAACCGTCCCCAAACCTTAAGCTGCAGTTGTATCTGAATAGGACACCACTATACGGCTGCTTTCAGGATCGTTAAAAAAACGAGTACTTCGTAAAATGGCAGTGGCACCCGCTCGTAAACACTCCGAGGCGGCCAGGAATGCAGATTCTCAGAGCACATTGGTGGGGCGCTGTCTGTGCTCTGCCATCTTGCTGGAATGCCTGTGTTGCTCATAGTCATAGCTGTTCATTGATTGACGAGCGAGACTTTGTGCTTTTAGATGGATCACGGCAAATTCAGCTTCCCGGGGGGGACTTGCAGATCCGGTGCGCTGGAAGTGGACGGAGATTGAGGGACCAACACCTGGACTTTGCAAACACCTCTTTCTTTTGGCCTTTTTCTCAGGGAGGAGAGAGATGGGGATGCACGTGGAACAGGCTGGCTCAGGGGTTGTCTTCAGGAAGAAGGCCCCTTAGGGTGCTTCTCCCAAGGGCTGTGTCCCTGGGGGGGCCCCAGAAGGCATCCCTCAGCTTCCAGTTCTGGGCCTGAAAACGCAGTCCCTGTGGGAAAAGACTCTTCACTACAGACACGGGAAAGGACACGGTGTGAAGGGGGTTCCTTCAGGAAAGGCTTTCAGTAACAACGAGGATGAATAATTAAAGATTTGTTGGTCTCTCCCTAGCCAGTTGGCTCAGTGGATAGAGCGTCGGCCTGCAGACTGAAGGGTCCTGGGTTTGATTCCGGACAAGGGCACGTACTTCAGTGGCAGGTTAAATCCCCAGCCCTGGTTGGGGCCTGCGGGAGGCAACCAATGGATGTGTCTCTCTCACATCACTGTTACTCTCTCTCTGTCTCTCCCCCTCCCGTCGACTCTCTCTAAAAATCAATGGAAAAATATGTTCCAGTGAGGATTAACAATGACAAAAATGTTTTATTGGTCTCAAAAATGTGTGTTCTAATACCTGTATCTTTGACACCACTCCCTCCCTCTCCATACACGCCCATTTTTGTTTTGAGGAAAAGGACGTTGCCTTAGCTATTCCTGTGTTTTCTCAAGCAACAACTGTTTTTGTTCTGGATCCGTAGTTTAACAAGTCAGAACCCCATCTTCCCAAATGTGCCCCCATATTAGTCGTCTTCACTCAGCAAGTGAAAGAAACAGTTCAGAATTAGGTGTAGGGAAACTCCCCCCGCCTGAGGATTTGGAGCGATAGAAGTTGGATTTTGCAAGTTTGTTTTGGGTAAGCAGCAAGCATATTTCCCTGGGTTGGTTCAGCAACAACATTTCTGTCCCGTCATCTAGTGAGGGATGAATGGCATATTGTGGTTTCCAAAACTGAGACTGCAGATGCTACGCCCAAATTTGCTCAATTTGGGAAGCTCACAAGTAGGCTTGCCTTTGATTTTTTTTTTTCCTCCTGAGTTTTTCTTTTGGCCAGAGAGAAACTGCTTCTGTGCCATTCAAAATACTTGAATTTATCTGCAACCCCGAAGAGAGAAGAAGCTAGTGAAGGCCCCTCTCAGCAGTTCACTGACATGTGGGATGTGGGGGTGGGGGTGGGGGGGTAAAGGAGCAGGAAGGTCAAAGAGAGTTCGGGGGTCTTTTTTCCCCCTGGCAAAAAGAATTGGTGTTTATCCACAGAAAGAAGCTCACAAGAGAAACTGCTGATGATTTTCTGATGTGCCTTGAGCTTCTCAGATAAGCTTCTTAGAGTGTTCTTGATCACTCTTCTTTTGAGTACTAACAATCAAAACTTGCATAAAACTCAGGGTGTGCCTTCTGTGTGTGGTCTGATGTTACAGATACGCAAGCTCTCTGAAAGAGACTCGGCAGCGAGAGGTAGCACTTGGGGAAAATACAGAAAGGTAACAACGTAATAGTAAGAAGCCCTTAGAAGTGGTGAAAAGGTTCCAAGAACATATATTCATCTAGATTTCTCCAGAAAGACCATGATCGTTTCAGCACTTATAATGTCTAGTCCCATGATCTAGTCAATATTTGACCTTGACTTAGTGCCGTCTCATCAGGTCTCCTCCGTGGGCCTGACTACCTACCTACAGGCAGGCTGACAAGTCCTTCTGCTATCTAACTGCTGCTCCTTCTGCACTTTGCCAACCCCTGCCATGGTTGTAGGCTGTGTGTGTGTGTGTGTGTGTGTGTGTGTGTGAGAGAGAGAGAGAGAGAGAGAGAGAGAGAGAGAGAATTGGGGTGTTTGTAGGAAGGGGAGGGAGGAGCATCAGCCTTTTCTTACCTTACCTTTCTGTGTTCTGCCCTGACAGAGGTCTGAACTAACTCTCTTAATGATGGTCTTTCTAGAGCATTACATCTTTTTAGTTTTTATTTTTAATATGTTTATTGATTTCAGAGAGAAAGGAAGAAGGAGAGAGATAGAAACATCAATGATGGGAGATAATCATTGATCGGCTGCCTCCTGCACACCTCCTCCTGGGGATGGAGTCCAGAACCCCAGCATGTGCCCTGACTGGGAATCGAACCATGACCTCCTGGTTCATAGGTTGACCACTGAGCCACACCAGCTGGGCAGCACTGCATCTTTATAAGGGCCTGACAGCAAGGCTCCTTATTCTCAGAGTTCCCTGACCCCCGGTAGATGTAGCTCACTTCCTTGGGTCATCCTGATGGTGCCTTCCTCAGCCCCCGCTGTCCCCCTCCGGGTCTCCTCCTCCCTCCAGGGAACCCTTTGGACTGAGTTTTTCCTACTGGTCCCAGGGGCCCATACCTGCCCCTGCCCTCCACCCCCCAAGCAGGTGTCCTCCTTGCTGCTAGCCTCCGGGCACTGTGCTCCAGTGTCAGCTCTGCCCCAATGCTGTTAGCTCCTCTGTCCTCCCAGACATTCTGGGATGACCTTGTGCCCGTCGGCGTAGGCTTCCTGGGGCCGGCTCTTGTCTTCCAACTGCAGGGAACTTGCCTGGAAGCTGCCCTCCTCCGGGGCTGGACTTGTGGGGGGCGGGTGGGGGCAGGTCACGGTATGGTGTGGAGGGTCTCTCTCTCTCTGGCCTCCTCTTCTTACTTCTCTAATCTTTTTCTCTATTCTTTTTTTTTTAAAAATATATTTTTATTGATTTCAGAGAGGAAGAAAGAAGGAATAAAGAGATAGAAACATGAATGATGAGAGAGAATCATTGATTGGCTGCCCCCTGCACGCCCCACACTGGGGATTGAGCCCGCAACCTGGACATGTGCCCTGACCAGGAATCGAACCGGTTCCTCCTGGTTCATAGGTTGACGCTCAACCACTGAGCCACACGACCCAGGCTTCTCTATTCTTGATCAGGTGGTGGTGGTGGTGGTGGTGGGGCGGGGTGGTTCAGAGCCATAGAACCACTTCCTAGGCTGCTTTCTCTGCACATCTGTGGCGGTGGGATGGGGGGTAAGTTTCATACTGAGTCTGAGTATTGGAGCCTCAGCCGCATCTGGAGAGAGAGAGAGTTCTGTGCTAGAATCCCTCACACTTCTGTTCCAGGCCCTGTCACAGAATCTGCATGCTGATTTCACTCAACCCTCAAACTAATGAGGCAGGTACAGTCAGACCAGAAAAGAAAAGACAACTGAACCCAAGTGGTTTGAATAACTTGCCCAGAGGCGGGACTCAGCCATGAAGTCTGACCTCATACCCAGCCTGCTGGCTGGATGTGTATTTGGAGCCTCTGTGTTGGGAGGAACGAGCCTGGGGGGAGGAGGGCAGCCTCCTGATTCAAATTTAGGGCAACCAAGCAAGGAGACTTGGAGTGAGAAATGAGGTGACCCCTGCCCTCACCACTGTCGCCCCCCCCAAGGGCCTGTGCGTCCCTGTGCACTGTTGACAACAGCCCCTTGTGGGCGCAGCGGGGGCAGTGCCACTCGGCGCCGGCCCCGTGGCAGCACCAGACCCCGGAGATGTGACCGTGGCTCGGGACATGAGCCCGCTTGTTCGCTCACTCTCAGTGAAAAGAGTTTTGAAATGAGTTCTGAATAGACAGCATTTTCTTTGTGCGGTTGGTAAATAACAGAGCAAAGTTAGCAAGTTGCTGCGCTTCTGCACTCGGATTCCATGGAACCTTTCTGCGGGGAGAAGGGCAGGATGTTTTTGACTGAATGTGACCTCGCTGGAATACTAGAGGTAAGGAGGGCACAGCTGTTGTGATAGCTGAATATTTCACCTGGAGAACGTGGCTTCTGCTACATCTACACGAAGAGAGATTTTGTACATAATGCACACAACACTATGCCTTGGAGAAGGTGCTGTTCACATTGGTTTGGCATTTGTTTAGATCTGATTAAAAATCAGTGATTTTCTTGTGATTTTCATGTGCACATTTTTTTTCTCTCTCCTTTAGAAAGTCATAACATTTCTGACCGGGGCGGTGTGGAGAAATCCTAAGAGAAATAGCATAAGAGCATTTTGGAATATATCTCGGAAAAGATAACTTCCTACACATCCATAGAGATTCACCAGGTAAAGGTAAGAACAAAAATACTGTAAAAAGAAGATTGCGGTTATTTCAGCACCTCACACAGGATTGCATGTTGGGAGACAACCATCTCCCACGGGTGGAGGATGATGAAGGGGGAGTTAGGAGGGGCCACCGTCTGCCTCTCCCACTTTTAGGAATGGGCATGAGCGTGGTCCATGGGCTGGATCCTCCGTGACGACTGGGGTCCCCAGATTGTTCCTCACGCCGGCTGGAGAGCCGCAGAGAACATGCGCCTGGGGCGAGGGCCCCGACAGCTGATGACATTCAGCAGGCAGGCACTCTGCTAAGAAGTCGACGTGTTCAATACTGCAAATGTTACTCGTGCAGTATGGAATCGCTTTGAGGTTTATATTTGCACTGACTCATTTCCTATTTAGGATTCTTTAAAAAGCCACTTTTACGGGGCTCAGATGAGAAGTACATCTGTTGCTTACATATAATAAGCATCCGATATAAAGACATGTTGAATGCCGGAGCCATTTGTTTGTCGCTATAGGAGACCTGTCACATATGCATGGCGTGTGTCTCTTTACTGGAATAAAGGCACGGAGGAGTCCAGCTTTATGGTTCTTCCCTTGAGCAATAAGATTTAAAAAAAAAAAAATCTCCGGATAATTTAGATCACCGTCACGAATGTCATTGAGAACTCTTGAATGGGTACTTCGAATGAAGTTCAGAGGGACTAAGATTGCATTGGTTACGATGGAGTTTTGGGATTCTGGATGAGTTTCTTAAGCAAAGCATAGCTAATACTTTTATATGTTGGTAGGTCATATACAAACAACATTAACACTAGAACAAGGTTGTCTTTCCAGCAGGCCTAGGAATCTAGCTGTTGGTTCTCAGAGCTGTGAGTTGTATGTCTCATAGTTGTGGGTAAAGAATTATATGCAACTCGAGTACAAGTTATGTTGGAGCAGGCATTCCAATGGAGAAGAGCTTCTGATTTTTCAAACAGTTAGTGAGATATATCCATTGCATATGGATCAGAGCTGGGATCTTTCTATTTCAGATAGATTTCTGTCATATTAACTGAAATGAGTGCTTTAGATCAACTTAGATGGAGTAATGCTAAAGAAGTGGTTCTCCTATGTTCACACAGTTGACATAAAAATTGTGACATTCCCAATAAAATCATCCTAGATTAAATAAGTTCAAAATTACATACTGTTTTCTCTTCCAACTTTAAAACCAGACCTTTTAGATAAAATAGTGTATTTAGTTTGTGATTAAGTTATTATGCTCTGAAAAAGATATGTCTGCAACATGAAATAAAAATTAAATCCAAAGAGCCTTACATTTTAAAACAAGTTTTACTTTAAACATTTAAATGAAAATAAAGCTAGGCATGTACATCACCCCATAAGAAATAGAGCCACTTGAGCAATGGATTTATGAATTTGGTGGCAATGTGGGCGAGAGGAAGCTATCGTACCTGTTTCCTGAAACCATTTACAAGCAGTTACCAGCAGAGGGCATTGCAGAGCAATAAACTCAGAGGAATGTCCAAGTAGGCATCTACAAATTTAAGTGAAAATACCTGTATGAAAGTAGTACTTTTTGGACAGCATCCTCCACCATAATCATAGGCCTGTAAAATAATGTTCAAAGAGCCTCAAATACGTTAATCCCTAAATGAGCCTCTTTCCAGGACAATGTTGAGGTGTGCGGACAGAACTTGATTTCCCTGTGGTTCTCAAAGGTTGTTACATTTTGATTTTCCTTTTGATTTCTTTTTTCTTTTGATTTTATTACAAAAGACAATGTGAATGCAGGTTCCAGTAATGTGCACATATTTCTTTTTTCTTTTGATTTTATTACAAAAGACAATGTGAATGCAGGTTCCAGTAATGTGCACATATTTTCAATATAAAGCTTTTCAAGATGAATTTTTTAAAAAAAATATTGAAGAAATCATAAACTCAGATTCATGGAACGATCCCTTACCAAACTCAGCGTTTGAAGCAAAATAGAGCTTAGAAAGTTTTCCATTCAACACAAATTTATTGACACAAAGCAATAGAACATTGTTCTACTTGTTAAATTTTTTCTCAGAATTACTACAACAAAACATTTTATGTTTTACTAAAAAAACCCCATATAATAGTTGATATTTGACATGCATTTTAACTGGAAATCTGGAACAAAAAGGACAAACTAGACTGGAACAGAATCCTAAAGAACTAAGAGGGCCAATTTCCTGAAAACATGTTACATTTTGTTACAGGGTTATTATAAAAACCCCAGTCTAATGGTCAATGCATACATGTTCAAGGAATCTAAATGTCTTTATTCTGAATTTTCTCCTGTAATCTGAAAGTTAGCATTTAAGGTTATAATTTTCTATAGGCTAATTAGGATTATAATGTACTTTTTCTCTTTTCAAAACTTAATGATCACATAACAAGTTGGACGCACTCTTACAAGCCAAGTATCCTTCTTATGGCATTCGTTTTCTTGGATTTACCTTCTAAAAATGACTTTGGCTCATACTGACTTGAGATATTTGACTTATCAAGTATTGTTGTCTTCAAAGGTTTCCCAAGCAACTGCAACGGTTCACCTGGTTGCAGTCAAAAGTGTCCTTGAACTCTCAGCTCACTTCACTTCCCGGTCTGAGTCATGTGTGCAGCAGAAAGAGAAGCACCAAAGGCTTCATGTAATAGGCGAATGTGAATGGGCTGGTGAAGAGGTGCATGCATTTCACAAAGGGATGCATGGAGGTGTTAAAACTCCCTCTGGCCGCCCGGAGGTTTGCTTTGTCAAGCTCTCATTTTCATTTGGGGTTGGGAGGAGGCCACCATGATCGACAGGCTATGTTCTAGGTTCTGTTTCACTTCTCAGCGCGCCTGGGCAGATTCTGGAAAGTAGTGGCCCAAACTCTTACCCTAAGTCACCCCAAGGACTCCAAGGACAGATTGCTGGCCCACCAGGGAGTGACCAGCTCTGAGCCTCCGACCGGAGCCTCGGGACCCCAGCTGACGCATGCACACGGACCTTGTCATAGATCTTGTTTCTCCTTGAACCCATCATACTTTTGTTCCACTGTGTTTATTTCCACACCCAAATCGTTCCTGAGCGGAGCGGGAGGGGGAGATGGACGTCACTGCTCCTGTGGTCTGTGAGAGGTTCTTCTGTTTAATGTCGATTATGTTGTCTTTTGTTGAAAACAAAACATTTCGCCTCATCCAGGCAGATAGTTCAGTTAGAATATCATTTTTCACTTTTGTCTTTACCTTGGCTCTTGTTCTCACAACTGATTTAATAGTGACTGACTGACGAATAAGGCGATATAATAACATAGTCAGCAAATCACACTAGTTGAACTCTTTTAATAGGAGCAGAAGTTTCCCTATTGGCTCCACATTGAACTTAAAGTCTAGAGAGCTGCAACAATTAACTATCTGTCATCTAGATCCAGCCATAAAAGCAGGACTTACCACCTCTCCCCCCACCTCTGACTGTTCCTTTTTCCCTGCATTTGTTATATTTTGTTCTGTTCAGTATATTCACTGGGACATGAACATCCATCCCACTGAAATGTGTCTGAATAAACAGATGTTTAAAAATCTACTTTTATGGGTCTGTAAGAAATTTTAGTAAGGATATGTGTATATATCCTTATCCATATACTAGTGTATCTGAATCTATTTATAAAAGCATTATCTATCTATCTATCTATCTACTCATCTATCTGTTGATCATTGTTTTAGCTACCAGCCCTTCTATTAGCTACAATTACCATTGTGATGATCACTTCAAATAATCCTTGGCTTGTTAAAATTAATGTAGATAAATATAGTATAAAATGTAGTTTTCAGGATGTGAAATAATAGTAATCAATTTGAATAAATATTTGCTATTTGTTTTCATAAAAGTTTAAGTCCTCAGAAGAGAACTCTGACCAAAGTAGGATCAATGAAACAGTTGGCATGTGTCATATCACTGGTTTTTAATTAAAACAATGCTCTGAATGTTGGCATGGACTGGACTACTGTACATAAGCAGTTTTAGAATTTTTTAAGCTGAAATCCAACTGGAGAGTTCTTAATCAGAATAGATGTATTTTTGCTAATTTATAATATATCTGTGCATTGATGAGCATGGACAATAAAGTTTCGATACCTAAATCACAGTTTTAAAAGTTCCAAGAGGTATATGAACCCTCAGACAGGGACAGTTATTTCTGAGCCAGAGGATTTTTGTTCAAAGCTAATATGTATAATAGGAAACCAGTCTCTCATTGTAAGGCTTTGTGATCATATTTCAATAACTGAATGAATATTCTGAATTAATAAGCATAACGTTTGTATAAGCTAAAAGCTAGTCTAAGCTCTGCATTCATTGATGGGAACCTTAAGTAAATGTTTCTTTTCGTCAGCTTGCTCAAAAGGCATAAACATAATTATGGTCTGAGGCAATGTGCATCCACTAGTTAAAAAAAAAATAACTGGGTCTGGGTTAGGTAGCTAGAAGTTATGGGTTTCTGTTGTTTTGAGTAGTTGGAAGACCCTGAAGAAACAGTTTTTAAAATAAATATGTATATATTCATACTTTGTATCTCACAGAAAAGCATATCAGTAGCATTTTTAAAGTTTTGTTTTGTTTTGTTACAAGTGAAACATAAACTGACATTTATATCTTGATAGAAAATATAGAAAACTTATAAAAATATCAAAGGATGAATTAGTTTTAATTATTTTATTATTATTATTATTTTATTGATTTCAGAGAGGAAGGGAGAGGGAGAGAGATAGAAACATCAATGATGAGAGAGAACCACCAATCAGCTGCCTCCTGCACAACCCCCACTGGGGATTGAGCCAGCAACCCGGGCATGTGCCCCTGACTGGAATCGAACCCGGGACCCTTCAGTCCGCAGTCGATGCTCTATCCACTGAGCCAAACCAGCCAGGGCTTTATTATTATTTTTTGTTAATTTTTTAAAAGTTCATTTTAGAGAGAAAGGGAAAGGGGAGAGGGAGATAGAAACACCTATGATGAGAAAGACTCATTGATTGGCTGCTTCCTGCACGCACCCCCCCCCCCCCCCCCCACTGGGGATCGAGTCTGTAACTGGGCAGGTGCCCTTGACCGGAATTGAACCCGGGACTCTTCAGTCCGCAGGCTGACGCTCTATTCACTGAGCAAAACGAGCTAGGGCATAGTTTTAATGTTTTTAAAATGCTAAGAGAGGCAATAAGAGAAAAAATGGTTCCCACTTGCCATCTTTCCCAATAACTTTGGTCTCTTTTGCTACAGTTAGTTCACGAAAACAGAATGTTGAGTTTTATGGATCAAACTGGTTTCATCTTCTCTTCCCCCCTGCAGCATCCCTCACATCATCTGTTCTTTATCTCTTAAATGTTAAGATGTTATAAAACCAGAGCAGGAAAGATAGACATGTTTGCTTCCTGGGCTTGCAAACGCTTTAATTTCATTCATTTCTGCAAGGCCTATCATTTATTCTTCCGGCAAATATCTGAATACTTTATGTGTCAGGCATTGGTTTCATGTGACTGTGTTATTTCTTTTAAGTCTCTCAAGAGCCCCATGAGGTGGTTATCTCTACTGTACTCGTGATGAAACGGAGACTTTCAGAGAAATAAGAAAAACTTTTCAAAATCCTAGGACTAGTAAGTGTTGGAGCTGGGATTTATTTTATTTTATTTTTAAAAAAAATGTATTTTATTGATTTTTTACAGAGAGGAAGGGAGAGGGATAGAGAGTTAGAAACATCGATGAGAAACAGCAATCAGCTGCCTCCTGTACACTCCCCACTGGGGATGTGCCCACAACCAAGGTACATGCCCTTGACTGGAATCCAACCTGGGAACTTTCAGTCCGCAGGCCGACGCTCTATCCACTGAGCCAAACCAGCTAGGGCTGGGATTTAAATCACAACCCATGGCTTTCCTCGCTAGTGCTGCAGAAGAAGGCCTGTCCCGAAGGAAGTTCTGTTTTACTGCTGACCTTTCAAAACTTGTAATTTGAAATGATTTCAAGCTCAGAAAAAGTTGTAAGTACAAAAGTTGTAGGTATAAAGAACTCCCGAATACCCTTCACCACGCTTTCCCAATTGTTAACATTTTGCCAAATTTGCTCTCTCTCTCTTTCTGTACTGATGGGCACACACACAAATGCACACTCATGTGTATATGACATATTATTTTTTCCTGAAACGTTTATAAGATGTTGTGATAAGGTCTAAGCAGGATGCCTATTTTCTGCTAAATACGAGAATACGTATCTCCCTAAACATATGCACGTTATCTTACCTTCCTACAATGCACGAGGAAAAGCTTGGAATTAACAGCGACACAATCTACAGACTTTATTCCCATTTTGCCAGTTGGCCCAATAGTGCCCGTTACAGAAAAGAAATTGTCCAGGATCCAACCCAGGATTGCGCATTGTTTTTAATTGTCTCTCGTCTCTTTTAATCAGGAACATTTCATCCGTCTTTATCTCTCCACTCCCTTCCACGGTTGAAGAGTAGAGGCCAGTTATTTTGTAAAACGTACCTCCGGTTGGGTTTGTCTGATGTTTCCTCATGATTTGATTCATATTATCCACTTTTGGCAGGAGCGAGGCCGTGTTCTTTCTCAGTGTATTATGTCAGGCATGGGCATTGATTTGCCTCATTACTGGTTTGTTCACTTGTGTAAGGTGGTATCTGTCCACAATATTTACAGCAAAGTTATAGAGAAGGCATTTGAAACCATTCCTTTGAATGCAGAGGAAAAGGGAGGTGGAAGCAATTAGCCAAGTAAAATAAAAATGGAGAGCAGGCAAGGCTGATGCAACATAGGAACAATGCTACCCCAAAAATATAAGACAAGTTTTCTACAACGAAGAGAGGATGGATATAACTGTGAAATAAAGTTATGCCGGCAGAAGGGACTAGAGGTGAGCATCTAATCCCTTTAAAGACAGAACGAAGATGAACTCGCTGTGAAACTGCTTCCAGAATGAAGTAGAGATGCTTTAAACTCGAATCAACACAATACGATTATTAATAAAGATGGAGAGTTTAGAGCAGAGGAGACGGCAAGAGAAAAGATAAGGGAGGGAATTCCTCATTGTTCATAACAAGGTTAGCATAGATCCTGTCCAAAACTGAATCTCCAGAAGAGGTGTCTTGGTTGGAAGGCAGTCCCAGTGTTGTAGAACTGCTACCCCAGGCTCACGCACACCCAGGGGCACGGTGGGCTAAAGCCAGGCGGGGCCTGCAATCACCACTGCACTCCGTCACCACTGCACTGCTCTCTGTGATTGAATACCAATCAGCAGGTAGGTCTCTTCCATCTCTGAGATGGGTTCTTCTCATTGACCACACAGTCAGTCGCTAGCACAGGGATTTGGTTTCTCTCTCCTGTGGAAACTTCACCTTCATCCAATATGGTCCTACTAGGCCTGAGCCACACTCCAGGTCACCCCGAGGGCTCTCCCCTCGAGGTCTCCGTTGCTCAGTGGCTGCCTCACTTCCTGACTGAGATGTGACCCTGACCCACCTGTGAACCCGGAACAACTCCATCCCACTCCACCAGCTCTCCCCAGTCCCTGCCTCCTGTCCCTGCTTTCCAGAGAGCTCATCGTTCTCTAAGGTAACGTAGGTTTTGCTCATCCTCTTTGTTCATTTGCTCAATACGATTGTATGTCCTTTGTCCACTGCTCTGGCTCGGCCCTGGGAGCAAACTCGCACATAGTCGGTGCTCAGTGAATCACTGTGGGATGAACGTCAAGGGGAGATGGTGGTGGTGCTCGCACATGTCAGGAGAATTCAGTCCTGCTCCGGCCCAGCCAGGCGGCTCTGTGACATTCCTGGCTAGAAACTTGCTCTGATGGAATTTTCAGATGAGAGGCTTGCCTGGTGACTCACTTCACCGAGTTCCCTGCCCCCTTGCCATGGTTTCGGGGAATGTGCTCCTCTCCCTGCTCATCCACTGTGTCATGTGCATCATTGCCTCTGCTGTATGTCTGCAGTCTTTCTTCCCTTCAGTGGGTCAGCATGTTCATTTTCAAAAGCCAACTATACCTAGCGCGTAGGCCCAGTTTTGAGAAAGGTAAATTCTTCATTCATTTAACAAGTGTTTTCTAGGCTCTTCGCTTAAGGAGTTTTATTCCTTTTCTTGTCGGAGCGGGGAAAAAGCTGGTGAGTGGGCACACAGTGAAGAGTACAGACAGCACAGCAAGCGTTGGGTTGCCCTCAGTGTTCCTTTTGTGACAGGAATAAAATTATTAAATGTAAAATCAGTTTTCTGACTTCCCTTCGCCCACCATTTAAGAAGGCGGGCCTCAGAGGAATAGTCTTTGCCTTTCAGAGCTGGCATAGGAATTGACCTTTAAAAACTTCTGAGAAATGGCCTGGCCGCTGCAGCTCAGTGGTTGAGCGTCGACCTATGAACCAGGAGGTGACGGTTTGATTCTCAGTCAGGGCACATGCCCGGGTTGCAGGCTCGGCCCCAGTGTGGGGCGTGCAGGAGGCAGCCGATCAATGATTCTCTCTCATCATTGATGTTTTTATCTCTCGCTCCCTCTCCCTTCCTCTCTGAAATCGATAAAAAAACATATTTAAGAAATTCTGAGACATGAAGAAGTAAAAGGAAAGAGAAGGTACAAGAAGGAACAAGGAATCTGACAAAAGGAACGAGGAGTCTGAAAAGAGCCAGCTTCTGCTGGGATGTGAAAAGAATGGGTAAGAAGGTCAGGGCAGTTCTCAGGAGCAGTTTGGGGAGAAACATGACTAAGGAAGATTTTGAAGACATTTTTCTGTATGTTTTGAGGCATACTTCCTACTCCACCCCTTTCTAATCTACATTGTAAAATTTTTCTATAAGACCTTTTTTTTTTTTTTTTAACTTTAAGAAAATTGGAGTAGGGACAGTCAATTCATAGCAAGACCCCAAACATAAATACCCACATGAGGACAAGTTGACACGTTGACGGGTAAAATTGCTACTGAGGGAATGATGTAGGGGAAAGTATGAGAGGGCGACCTAAGATGGTGCTATGTTTCCAGCGACACTGCGCTGCCCTTTGCTGAGGACGGGGAAGAGAAGTGGTGGCTTTGGGACATTCCGGTAGAGAACACGCCAGGCATGAACGGGTGCTGGGAAGGTTTATGAGTAGAAAAGTGACATGAGGTGATTACATTTAGGTTATTTTGGCAGTAGCATATAGCCTCTGTTTTGGAGTGAGGACAGACAGAATATTATTAATGGTCTTATTAGCTTTTTGCATTTCCCTTAGATATGTAAAATCAGCATTCTCTAGGGTGTGATTTTGTTTTGTTTTGGAGTATCAGTTTTTTTCTAGAGGAACACATCTGCACTTTCACATGGTAAGTCAATAGAAAATAGGATTTATAAATTGAAATGCATTTTGAGGAGGCAACTTGTTTAGCACTTTGCTGCTGCTCTCCACAACTCGCCTCCTGTCTCCATTTTCCTCTCCTGCCATAGACGTTGAGAGTTCTCAGTCATAGCCTTAGGCAGCTCTGGCCACGTTTTCCAAAAAACAACAGAGAAGGGTACATTATTATTATTTTTTTAAAGTATATTTTTATTGATTTCAGAGAGGAAGGCAGAGGGAGAGAGAGAGACAGAAACATTAATGATGAGAGAGAATCATTGATCAGCTGCCTCCTGCACGGCCCACTCAGGGGATTGAGCCCACAACCAGGGCATGTGACCTGATGGGGAATCGAACTGTGATCTCCTGAGCCACGCCGGCCGGGCAGCGTACATTATTCTTGACATCTGCCTGTCCAGAGTCAGTTAGATCGATTTTAATGGATGTCTCAGTTACACAGGGAGCGGCCTTGGGAGGGAACAGAAAGTGGAGTTTCACGGCCCTGGGAGGGCCTGTCTCCTGCTCAGAACGTTGCGAACCCGCAGCCGGTTGCACACCATCTATGTCGTATTAAGGCCATTAATTGTGCATTAGAATTTTTCCTTTCTATTAAGGCAATAGCCCATTTATTTTTAAACTCTGAGATGGCAACTTTCTTGCTAACCTCCTGCCAGCAGAGTGAATCCTATGCCCACCAGCATCTTTCCCTCATCCTCACCTTCACCATTACCCCCACCACCATCTACACCACCGTCACCATACACTTCACCACCTCCATCACCACCAGCATCAGCACCACCCACTTCATCACCATATACTTCACCATCACCACACACTTCACCACTACCCTACCCACACACTTCATCGCCACCCTCTTCACCACTACCACCACTAACATCACCACACACTTCACCACCTCCATCACCACCACCACCACCACCAGCACCACCCACTTCATCATCACCACCACCATCCACTTCACCACCATCCACTTCACCATTACCACACACTTCACCACCATCCTCTTCACCACCACCACCACCACCACCACCATGCACTTCACCATCACCACACACTTCACCACCACCCACTTCACCACCACCCTCTTCACCACTACCACCACTACCATCAACACACACTTCACCACCTCCGTCACCAGCACCAGCACCAGCACCACCACCCACTTCATCACCACCACCATCCACTTCACCACCGTACACTTCACCATCACCACACACTTCACCACCACCCTCTTCACCACCACCACCACCACCACCACCACCCTCTTCACCACCTCCATCACTACCACCACCACCACCCACTTCACCACCACCACCCACTTCACCACCTCCATTATCACCACCACCACCCACTTCACCACCCACTTCACCACCCACTTCACCACTACCATCACCACCACCCACTTCACCACTACCACCAGCACCACTCACTTCACCACCACCTCCACCACCACCACCACTACCACCACCATTCACTTCACCACCTCTATCACCAGCACCACTACCGCTAAAAACCCCACAGGCACCAGCATCTATTTATTGAAGTTGCATCTTGCTAGGTACTATGCTAAATTCTTCACATGTTCTCAGTGCTAACATAAACCCTCTGAGGTATTCTTCACTCATCAAGCACAGAGCGTGGCCCATATAAGATCCTTAGCACCAAGCACAGAGCTTGGCCCATATAGAATCCTCACTAAGCAGGTGTTGGGGACATTTTAATTGTGCAGATGAGGAAATGAAGTTCTCAGAGGCTAATGAATTTTGTGAGTTCAAATAGCCAGTCATGGTGGATCCAGAATTCGAAATGACATGCTGTCTCTTGCCTTCCTACCCCTTCCTAAACCCTCCAAATCTTGTACATTTGCTTCTACCTTTCCTCCTTTGGAGCGTTCTTCCTCCTTATCGCTGCGAATCAAACTCCTTCCTGGCCCTTCCCATTCTTCAAGCCATAGTCCACATGCTGCTGCTTCCCTATGGCTTTTCAAATTTTACTTGGATCTGACTCTTCCTCCTTCCATGATTCCATGGCCACTTTATCGCACTTTTGTTAGATCACGAAAAATGTCTGTGTTTTGCGTACCAGTGTCTGTGTGTGTATCCCTCACTAGCATGTAGCAATATGGGCGATGGCTGTTTTACAGCTCTTTCAGCCTCTCACTTCTTGCTCAGCACAGTGATTTGCATTCTAGGTGGTAAAGAAGTATTTGCGAAACCAGGAGACCGAGAGAAGGCTCAGATAGAAGTATGGCCAAAAGAAGGGGGCCCTGACACCTGCCGGGAGAGGAAGGAAGCAGCAGGGGCCAGCTGGCCAGGGAGGGCACCGCAGACAACCTCTGCGTAGCTCACAATAGGCACAGGGCTGGTCCTGGGTACACACGGCATCTTTTACAAATAAAACTGTTTTGTTCATGGTGAACCAGAGAGAGGGAGAAACAACAGGTGCTAGCGGTGAATAGACGGTTGTTAGCCCATTTATTGATTGGAAACCGATCCTAGATTTTTCTCCTTCCTGTTCTATCAAGTGGCCTCCGTCTGCGCGTAATTTTTACTTTTTAGTGCTGTCTGCACCTGTGGCCTTTGGACCTAATGTTTATGACAGATGGGGCAGGCTGTGCTTGCACCATTCAGTGGTTAGCTTTCCTTCTGTAGCTTCCCATGCTACTGCTCGCCGTGGCTTGGCCCAGTGGGCATGTGTGCTGGGAAAGGCCCGTATCTGCATCCATTGTTCAGCTGCTGTCCTTGGAGTCTAGTGCTCCCAAGTTGGGTCCACTTACTACCCCATCATTCCTCTTTCTTGCCAGATCATTGTCCCTTAAAATACAGTGCTCAATGGCAGGCATGTCAGTGGGGATGGGGACATTTGCCTCTAATGTCAGAACCAGATACATTTCTACCAAGTTTTTTCTCTCTCTCTCTCTCTCTCTCTCTCTCTCTCTCTCTCTTTCTCTCTTGCTTTTATGCTAAGACATTTCCTGGTTATTTTTTGTTCTTCCCTTTAACGAAGGTCTAAATGCACCCGGTGCACTGACATATGGGAGGGGAGCCTTCTTTTCTGTCTTGAAAGAGAAAGTGATATATGCGTGTAAAGAATGCACCATGGACTTTCTTAGGGAGCCTCACCTGCTGGCTTCTTTGCTTTTCCTCCTAACAGACGGGAAAGCCAGATTGTAGACCAGCACAAAGTAAATGCTCACCTAACGGGCAAAGAAAGAGTCATGAAGGGAGGTGTCTCACCCGGAAGCTGTGTCGGCCTGGAGAAGCAGCTTGGCTGTCTGAGTCTAAACAACACCCACCCCCTTCATCCTACCTTCTCTGCACACGCCATGCTTGTAGGAGAAAATGGGCTCCTGTTTATAGCCACGCATTCTTTTTTTCTAGAACGGCACAGTTGCCATTCAGTACCTGTCTCTACCAACTAGGGGAGAACGCTCTATCTGGGCGGGAGAGGAAAGGTAAGATCTCTCTCTGTGCTGCTGCCTCAGGAGGGTGCAGAGCCGCACTGAGCGCCCTGTGTGTGCCACATGCTAACCTTTCCCGGCAGAGTGACTCCTTTATGCCCACTCGTGTCTTTCCCTCATCCTCACCCCCACCCCCACCAGGGGCAGAAGCTCGAGCTTTCTGGGACCAACAGGTTTTCATTCCCAACTCTGCCACTTTCTAGACGCACAACTGACAGCAACTCCCCCCTCTTCCTGCCTCAGCCAGAAGGAGTTAGTGAACATAAACAAAGCACATAGCAAGGGTCAAAGCCTTCATTCGGGGAGGCCCCTGATGGCACAGGTGTTTGCATGGGTGTGTGTGGATGCCACCAAAGCTCACAGAGTAGCTCATTCCTGCATCCTTGGTTTCTCCTTTAGCGTCAGAATGTGCATCATTCAGGAGAGTTTATTCACTCTGCTTCTGAGCTACGTCATCACCTGTCCAAGAAAACATCAACTTTCCTGCAAATGTGCTGGGAAGGTCCCTCACTGGGCTCCCGGATCTCATTCCTTTTTCCTTTCTCCACATTCTCCACCCGCTCCCCCCCCCCCCCCCCCCTCGCCCAGAGGCTCCCAACAGAAGAGCATTCGCTCGCTGGCCCTTTGCGGGGAGACCCGGCGTGCTTCTTCCTCCTCCACTGATGCCAGGACTCTCTGTGGGGCCTTTGGAGCCGGCACCACAGGCCCTGGCTCACATGGTCACGCCCTTAAGTCTTCCAGCCGCATGCTTTCTCGGGACTGTGGTCCCACCCTCTCCTCCGCCTTCTCTAGGGCACCCGGCCCCCAGCCCTGATGGCTCCCTCATATCCTTTACGTTTTTGTTCAGGGTCACTTTTTGAGAACGGCCTTCCCTGGCCTGCAAGTCTGAGTATATCTCCCCGTTCCTTCCTCTCTTACTCCCTGGCATCTATTCTCCCAAACACTAATGACTATAGTTAGTGATGCCACCATCCGTCATGCAAAACCACCCAATGAACACCACAGGGCTTATGGGAGAAGGGGGTCAGGGCTCAAGATCCGAAACTTGATCAGTGACACGTTGAACAAAAAGAGAAGCTGAATGAAAAGGTCAGCATGCTTTGTCCGGGTTAAATGGTTCGGCTGCATCAGTGAGAGCTACGGTAGTGACGGCCCTTGGAGTTGATGTCTGGGGTTGGCAGGTTATTGTCAAGTGGTGGAAGGAGGCTGCCGACACAGAAGAAAGTTGTAACGTTAGGTGTGGGTGGGTGGCCGGTAGCACAGGCGGCAGCTGAGGGAGCTGGTAGGCATTCAAGGTGTGCGGATGCTGCGTTTGTGTTTTCCTCATTGGCTTGGCTGAGCTGTGTGCAGCTATACTGGGTTCATCCAGCGTTTCTTGCAGATAATGTCACGCGGAAGCAAAACAAAACGTGCCTTATGCTCCTTATGCTCCAATTGGTCCCCAATGTATCAATCATGTTGGAACAAACACCCGTTGTCAAAACAAGTGTTGTAGCAAAACAGGCCGTACCTGCAGCGATTTTGTGTATTTGGGTTGTTTCCTCTCTCTCCCCCACAAGAATATTCCCTCCCTGTGCCTCGTCGCAGTTACGCACTCGAGAGCAGTGCCCGGCAAGGGAGGAGCCCAGGACTGTATGCCGAGCGAGTAGGAGTGACTTGTCAGTGTTGTCTAAGCTAATTAAAAACAGCAAGTTATTTTTCAGTCACTAATAATGCCACTTCTACTGAAAACTTTAGAAGGCATCTGTATTCACAAACTTGTGTTTTTGTTTTTTAAGGACTATGTAAAATATTTTAAGTTGTCAAAGCATCTACCTAAACACCACTGGCCCTCAAGTCAGTGTAATTATTTCTTTGCTTGTATCATGGTAACTTCTAGGAACATACATCCTTTTTATCCCTATTACAACCCTGGCCTTGAGAAAAATCAGCTACTTGACATATCCTAGGGATGGAATGTGTTCAGCATACTCTGAGTGTGGTGGAAAGCCTCATATCTGTGTTTATAATGTTTAAAAGTCAAAAGTCAGCCCAGCCGGTGTGGCTCAGTGGTGGAGCATCTACCTATGAGCCAGGAGGTCATGGTTTGATTCCTGCCCAGGTTGCTGGCTCGATCCCCAGTGTAGGGCCTGCAGGAGGCAGCCGATCAATGATTCTCTCTCATCATTGATGTTTCTCTCTCTCTCTCCCTTCCTCTCTGAAATCAACAAAAATATACTAAAAAAAGAAGTCAAAAGTCATCACAGTGAGGGCCACCGTCTATGCCTTTTCTTTTTTATCCATTAGTTACATATTTAGCAGAACATAGGGGTTAACTTTTAAAGTATTTTTCGTTGTTGATTGTTCCTGGAGAAAGGGCGAGGAAAGCAGTTGGGGATGATCGCATGTGCTCTTTCTCCTCTGAATGACTAACGGAAGGGCCCCTTGAGACCGGCCCCTGGCTGTTTATCTTCTAATACAGGAAAGTTAAGTTGAGGGCTGGGCCCTGAGATGAAATCTCCCTTTGAGTTCACTTTCCTTTCGAGTTTCAAAATAGAAAAGGTTAAGTGCCTGCTGCTGGCTCAGCGGTGGAGAACGCGCACGCGGGCTCTCCGGGTGGAAGGGGTCCTGGGAAGCGTGTGCTCTGTGTCACCAGACGAGCCGATGACACATTTTCTCTCTGCGCCTCTCCCTCAGAAGCTGGTCTCTCAGTCGCAGGATGTCCGCTTCCCCAGGGCGTGTCCCCCACGAGCCACCCCTCCCGATGGCTTGGTGTCTGCCTCTCAGGGTCTGAGAATCTGTAAGCCTTTCCTTCATGCGACTCATCCCTGCTCTGCGTCTCAAAAACCCGAAGGTGAAGACATTTCCTCGGAGGGGGTTCTCCCCGTTCTGTTCTCACCACGGGGGAGGGACTGGGCTCACGGTGGCTCTTGCTTTGCGTGAAAGCTCCCCTCCTGCTCGCCTTCCCTGTCATCTCCGTCCTTCCTCTGCTCAGTGCCTGTGGGACAGCATGGTTTGTGTCTGAGTGGTTCCAAGCAAACAAGCTGTTCTGCGATACAGAAAATAAAGATTAAAAAGACGCCTTGAGACAGTACAAAGTACATCACTTGCCTTCAAGATTACGCTAACATGTTTCCTTGAGCTTCATGCTTCATGTCTGAACACCCCACCACTTAACCAGACGATAGCAGAGTGTTTTCATTTTGCTTTTGCTGCCTTTTCTTGGCAGTCACCCCTATCTGCACTGAACCAGGGCCACCGTTCAGGGGAATGGAGCAGGAGGCTGCCTCTGCCATCCAAACGTGCCTCCGGCCTCTTTCCTTAGGAGAAGCTTTGTACTGGATGCAAACTGCCGTAGCGCGTAGCCAGCTTTGCGGACGGCATCACACGGGCCTGGCAATCTGATAGAAGGCTTGACGTGCAGGGTGGCTCTGCCAGCGATAGGTGCCAGAAGGTTTGGGGCTTTGAAAGAAAGAAACAACAAATACACCCCAATCAGAATCTCTAACTGTGATTCAATCACCACGGCCTAGGAAACATCCAAAGTTTGGCCAGAGAGGCCTGTTGCAAATGCATAACTTTTTTTTTTTTTTGCATTTCTATGGAAATGCAATGTATAGCTCTCAAAGCTTACTTACTAGGTTTATTCTTTTAACTTTATATTCATGATTTTTTTTTTCTTCATGAAGAAGGCAGGATTAAGGAGTTCTTTTGGACACAACCGATTTGGTTGTCTGTGATGTGCTTCTGATATGGTATGCCCAGTTTGGAAGGCAGTGAGAGGAAGATTTAAGAAAATGTTTATAGGTTGGCCTCAGATTGGAGGATGCTAGTCCTGATTAGCAAGAACACATACTCATCACACTCAGTGCTTAATAGTAATTGATTGCATTCCAGGAGCGGGTACAATCTGCCCAGCAGAGTCTGATAATTATTAACAGAATGAGTTATTATGGTGTAGTTATGAGATGAATCCAATGGCACACGACACTGTGGCCAGTTTAGAATAGGTATAGTATGTTGCATGTAAAGTAGGTTGCACGATAGGCTGTTTTTATAGAAGCCAATCAATTTGTAAATATTCCTTTACTAGTTGTGAAGTATTTGATAAGTCCTGGGAGATCGGTGGTAAAAATTAAAATTGCCCCCGTCAGAAGCCTCTGTCTAATTCAGGAGGTAAAGCCACACAGAACAAAACAGTGAGAAGAGGCTCCACAGCGTGGACTGCCCATGTTAGGGGGATAAATCTGGAGTCATCTGATAAGAGTTTATGAATGAGATAGGATGATTTCTATCATTTCATAGGACCTATGCATAGGGTTCCAAAATCATGTGATGTGTACTGGTCCCTAATCCGTGGGTAGATATGGCATCTTCTCCCTTTTTCTACCCTGTGAACACCCCTGAGTCACTAGATAAAGAGGATCAGACTTCAGATGGCAGACAAATTTGGGGGCAGTGAATCCCATGTGACTTCATTAAGCCGTCTTCGATACAGCAGGCCCTCAACTAGTGTCATTTTGTTCAACATCATCCTATATAATAAAGAGGTAATCTGCTAATTGACCATTCTGCCCTCACAAATGGAGGTGCCCACAGCCACAAGATGGTGGTACCCAGTCCCCTCAGCCTCGCTGGGGGGCGGCAGGCGCGTGGTATGGCCAGGCCCACCCCCAGGTGGGGCTGAGGGGCGCGCCTGCTGCCTGAGTCCCCCAGTCCCCTCAGCCTCGCCGGGGGACACGGTGTGCCTGCCATCAGAGTCGCCCAGTCCCCTCAGCCTCGCCGGGGGGCATGGTGTGCCTGCCATCAGAGTCGCCCAGTCTCCTCAGCCCCACTGGCAGTGAATTTTCATGCGACTATTACCTTTGTAAAAAATCCTTACCCAAGGATATGATTATTTCTTTTATATCATCTGTTCTCGGGGAGCAGGCCTAAGCCAGCAGATGGGCATCCCTCAAGGGTCCCAGACTGTGAGAGAGTGCAGGCTGGGCTGAGGGACCCGCCGTGTGCATGAATTTTCATATACCGGGCCTCTAGTCATTTTATAATGTTGATGAGATACCATAGGAATTTAACGCTTGTTTATATCAATTAGCCTATGGTAAAACTGGTTTTGTTATACATTATTGTGTTTAAAGTCACAAAACCTATTGACAACATTGAGTGAGGACTTGCTGTATTGACCACCCTTACAACTCTCATAGCACTTGTCCTACATGCAGTTGGGAGAAAATGCCAGGAGTCATGGGGCATTAAGAGTGACCCTCCCAGTGAGTGTTCATAGAACCCTCCTCCAGGCTCCGTCACAGCCTGCTCTTTTGCATCATTTAATTCATTTAGACAAATGATACTGTTGAAAGTTAATTCCCTATTGAATTGTAAACCATGAGAATCACGTTGATCTTTTTTGCTCCTTTGTGCCTCGTTTCTAACATATTGCTCAGCACGTCGCAGGAAGTCAGTATATATTTTCTTAGATGAATGAATTTGGGCATTGGCATAACCAGACTTGTCAGGTTCTTCTGGCTGACTTTGGGTGGTACATCATATAGGAAGATATTTCCAGCTCTAAGACTGGGAACACCTCTAATGTGTTGCACAAACACAGAGAGAAGAATGTAGGGAGGGCTAGAGAGAGGAGGCAGATGTGTTCTTTCTCTGTGGATCAGTGCAACATCCTACTTCAATGCTACATACGGAAGTTAGCTATTATCTCTTTCAGCCTGAGAAATAGATTTTTTAAGGACAATGATGGATAGCATTATTTGGTGTGGCAACATGTGATCTCAAATGAAGTTTCTAATGATACAGTGACATTGTCTTATTCAAAAATTATGGGGGGAGTCACATTTTAATTTTCAATTCTATATTGTTGTCTAAAAATGTTCAGATTAAGTAGTTACCAAGATGAGTTTTAGCACAAAAGGAGGCTAACCCTCCACAATATTTGAAACACTTATACTCAATGACATATTCTATATATATGGATGGCATGTGATGTATGTTATAAAGCCTCCTAAAGAAATATATATATCAGTTTATATATATACAGGTGTCTCCCCAAAATGTATACACACTTTAACAGCTGATAGCTCAATTGATGTTTCTTACTTTGCAGATTTAATCCATTGGAATAATAATGGCAGCCAGTGTGTATACATATATTTTTAATTATATTTTAAAGGCCTCCTAGAAGTGTTCCACAGATTATTATTTAAAAAAAATTTTTTTTATTGATTTCAGAGAGGAAGGGAGAGGGAGAGGGACAGGGAGAGAAAGAGGGAGAGGGAGAGAGAGAGAGAGAGAGAGAGAGAGAGAGAGATGGAAACATCAATGAAGAGAGAGAACCATTGATTGGCTGTCTCCTGCAAGCCCCCCACACTGGGGATCGAGCCCACAACCTGGGGATGTGCCCTGACCGGGAATCGAACCCACGACCTCCTGGTTCACAGGTCAACGCTCAACCACTAAGCCAAGCCATTCAGGCTCCAGAGATTCTTTTATGGGAAATATACTTGGAGTAGAGGTATCTTCAAATGGACCATTGTCAGCTCTTACTATTAGTTCTAATAACAAAGCTCAAGGCCCCCCACTACACTTATTATTATATTCAAGTTTCTTAGAAGTAACAAGATAATTTGAAATATAATTTAAATTTAATACATCCCTGAAGATTTGCTTCTCTTTTTTACAAGAATGCCTGCCTTCCTAGCCAAACCAGGGAAATGACAAAGCACTTTAAGAACATTTAAAAAATATCATTTTCAACACACATGCACCTTGCTTTTGGGTTTAGCATAGACATTCTTTGTAGGATCTGAAGCCCATTGCAGCAATAAATAGTTCATAATTCTTTCTCAAGTGGAATTTTCCTAAGACGTCACAATATGAAATATTGTTCTTTCACTATTTTTTCTAGTTTCCCTTTCCCACCACTTGGTCTATTTTGCCTCATAAGACAGCAACTAATTAAATATTCTGACATATCAATCACCACATATACTAGAGTCATGAGATTGTGCTGCTATAAGTGATTACGAGTAGAGGCATATACACCAGGAGAGAACATTGCTCAAAGCTAGTATCCTGTGGGTTCTTTATTAATTCTTATTTAAGTGGCTACGGCCAGCATTGAGTTTAGGTAATTACTTTTGCTAAGTTAAAATATTTTAAGTATGTTGTATGCTGTAATACTTCATCATCGATTTTTACTAAGTATTAACAGAGATTCAAAATGTATTTTTGGCCACGATGATGGCGATCCCTTGGTCCACCTTCAAGTGTAAAAGGCATCCTTATTAGACAAATCTATTGTCATAAGAGGCTATCAGTGCTACTCCCAGATGGACTATCAGCTAAGATATGTGATTACACATTTAATTGGCAACAGAGTTTAGCTGCATTTTAAGTACTTAATAAGGAATAAAATACCTGAATCTATTAAAGCTCAAATGGCCTGAGATTATATTTATAGAGATAAAATGGAAGGCTAGGTAATCCATGCATTACCTTAGCATTAGATCATGGAACTTTAGACTCAGCCGGATCAGTGAAGGAGCTGTCACCTCGACTCCATCACTCTGACCTTCTAAAGAACAAGTGTTGCTTGAATGCTCACTGCGAACCAGGCTCTCTTCTGGGTGCCTGGGATGCATAATGAGCAAAGCAGGTACTTTCCCCTCAAGGAGCTTGGCATCTGGAGCAGGAAGACAGACCATCTATAATAGTAAAAGGGTAATATGCTAATTAGACCAGACGTCTTCTGGATGTCATTCTGGACATCCTTCCTGACGAAGCTGGGGCCAGAGGGAAGCCAGACCAGGTCCTGGGTGCTGGAGGGAAGCTGGTGCCGGTAGCCCAGGTCCCGGGTGCTGGAGGGAAGCTGGTGCCGGCAGCCGGGGGAAGGAAGGCCTACTCTTGCATGAATTTTTGTGCATTGGGCTTCTAGTCCTATATAATAGAAGGCTAATATGCAAATTGTCCCCTCGGGAGTTTGACCAACTGGGAGTTCGACCGCTCACTATGATATGCAGTGACCACCAGGGGGTGGCATGGGACAAAGGAAGGTCCCAGCCAGCAGCCAGGGGAAGGAAGGCCCTGATCGGCCCTGATTGCTGGCCAGGCCTAGGGACCCTACCCATGCACAAATTTTGTGCACTGGGCCTCTAGTAATTAATAAAATAATAAATAATTAAATCACACAGTATTTGAGATGATGAGAACTATGGACAAAAAGAAAGAGTAGATTAGGTAAGGGAAGTCAAGAGCCTTCAGGGTGAATATAAAACAGTAATGGTATGTAGGAGAGTCGGTGTAGGGAGGGTGAGATTTGAACAGGGATTTGAAGGAGGTGACAGGATTAGGTGGCTTTCTTGGAGAAGGGTGTCTTAGGTAAAGAAGAAAGCTAGAGCAAAAACTTGTGGAGGGGTGAGCCCAGTGTATTCGAGGAGTCCCTTGTGTTGAACTGTGTTATATGGGTGGAGTAGTAGGTAAAAGGGAAGGCCAGAAAGATAACCCCACCTCTGAGAGCTGTCCTGCTCTCTATCTATGAGTCTGTCTCTATTTTGCTTGGCAGTTCAGTTTGTTCATTAAATTCCACATATGAATGAAGTCATATGGTACTTTAGACAGTATTTACATCTGTGCCATCTCTATGGGACTGGCGATACATAGGAAAGAGGACCAAGGGGCATTCTTCTGGGGCTTCCTCAGTTAAGGATTGGGTAGCAGAAGGAACCAGTAAAGGGAACTGAAAAGAAACCATGGGTGACAAAGAAGGAAAAAAAGAGAATGTGTTGTCCCAAGAGCTAAGTGAAGAGGTGAGAGTAATAGCTGTGTCAGATGCTGCTTCTTTGTCCAATGAGATGAGGACTGAGATCATTGGATTAAGCAGATTGAGGCCATTGGTGGCCTTCACAAAGGCAGTTTTATGAATGGCAAAACCTAATGTGAATGAATTTGTGAGCAAATGGGAGAGAGGGAGATAAAACAGGGGGGTATAGAAGGCAGTTTGGAGGAATTTTGCTGCAAAGAGGAGCAAATAAAAGTGATGGAGCCTGCCCTTACCAGTTTGGCTCAGTGGATAGAGCATCGGCCTGCGGACTGAAGGGTCCTAGGTTTGATTCTGGTCAAGGTCACATGCCCGGGTTGTGGGCTTGATCCCCAGTTAGGGGGCATGCAGGAGGCAGCTGATCAAGGATTCTCTCTCATCATTGATGTTTCTATCTCTCTTTCTCCCTCTTCCTTCCTCTCCGAAATCAATAAAAATATATTTAGAAAAAAAGAAAAGTGATGGAGCCCAGTTGGCATGGCTCAGTGGTTGAGCATCAACATATGAACCAGGAGGTCACAGTTCAATTCCTGGTCAGGGCAGATGCCTGGATTGGGGCTCAATCCCCAGTGTGGGGCATGCAGGAGACAGCCAATCAATGATTCTCTCTCATCATTGATGTTTCTATCTCTTTCTTCCTCTCCCTTCCTCTCTGAAATAAAAAAAAAAAATCTTTAAGAAAAAAAGTGATGGGGGCTTTTAGGGAAAGTGAGGTCAAGTGAAAATTTTTTGTTTTATTATTATTTTGGTTTTAAGATGAGATTGATTATAGCATGTTTACATGCCATTGGGAATGATCCAACAGAAATTAAAAACAAATATGGGCGATGAGAAAGAGATATATATATATATATATATATATATATATATACATACATACATACAGTGGGGCCTTGACTTACGAGTTTAATTCGTTCCGTGATGGAGCTCGTAACTCAAATTACTCGTATGTCAAATCAAAAAGTGAACGAGTGAGACACGTGATGCTGGGCTGATGTTGTGGCGTTCACTGTGACGTTCGCTACGCCAACTAGCGGTGGGGTATCTGAAGCTGGCTCGTAACCTGAATTTTAGCTCGCAACTCAAAGCAAAAAATCGGCCGAGAGATGGCTAGTATCTTGAAAAACTCGTTAGTCGGGACACTCGTAAGTAGAGGCCCCACTGTATATATATATGATATTCCTGAATAAGTTGACAGGAGGAGGGAGTGGCGTTAGCTAGGAGTCTGCAGAGTTTATTTGTGTTAGCAAGTGGGAAGGAAAGGTTTGTGGAGACAGATGCTGTGGTGAGTAGCTGAGAGTCTGAGAGACTTTCCTGAAGCAACCATCACAAAGTCTCACAAACTGGGACTTAAAACAATGGAACTTTATTTCCTCATCATTCCCGATGCCGGAAGTCTGAAATTAAGGTCTCAGCAGGGTTGATTTTCTTTCTGGAGGTTCAAGGGAGAGTCTCTCTCCTAGCTTCTTGTGGTTGCTGGTAATTCTTGGTCTTCATTGGCTCTCAGATACATCACTCTATTCTCTGCTTCCGTTGTCACACGGCATTCTCTCTGTGTGTCTCTGTATCTCTTATCCTCGTATAAGGACACTTAGTTATATTGGATATAAGGACAACCTTAATGCAATGTGACCTTATCTTTTTTTTTTTTTTTTTTAAATATATTTTATTGATTTTTCACAGAGAAGAAGGGAGAGAGATAGAGAGAGTTAGAAACATCGATGAGAGAGAAACATCGATCAGCTGCCTCCTGCACATCCCCCACCGGGGATGTGCCCGCAACCCAGGCACATGCCCTTGACCGGAATCGAACCCGGGACCTCTCAGTCCGCAGGCCGACGCTCTATCCACTGAGCCAAACCGGTTTCGGCAATGTGACCTTATCTTAACTTGATCACATCTGCAAAGATCCAACTATTTCTAAATAAAGTCATATTCATAGGTTCTGCGTAGACATGAGCAACCTAGTAATAGTCTCTGGAGGTTCTGCTTATTGTTTGAATTTTCTCTGTGGAGTAGATAGCCATGTTGTTAGCTGAGAGTGAAGTAGACAAGGAGATATTTGAAAATTGAGGAGTAAGATGAAGGCTGATGGTGGACCAGAGCAGCGGTCGCCAACCGGTGGTCCACGGACCACTGGTGGTCCATGAGGTCCGAAAGGTTGGCGACCGCTGGTCTAGAGTATGAAGAGTGCCTGCTGAAGGAGAATGTTAAGGTACCTGCAGCTGGAGGCCACACTTCAGATTTATGTTCTTGAGTTCAATGGAGCTGAGTCAGCATGGTTGTGTGTGTTTCTCCGGCCATGTGCAGCTACATGGATGCAGGGATCAAGTAGACAGAGGTTGGATTTCATTGGGGTCATTTTGTCAAACAAGTATAATGAAGTGAAGAAAAGGCAAGAGAGTTGGGGCGTATCTAAAGGCTATATTAAAATAACTGACCCTAGCTCTAGCGGGTTTGGCTCAGTGGATAGAGTGTCGGCCTGTGGACTGAAGGGTCCCGGGTTCGATTCCAGCCAGGGGCACATGTCAGGGTTGCAGGCTCCATCCCTAGAGGGAGGCATGCAGGAGGCAGCCAATCAATGATTCTCTCATCATTGATGTTTCCATCTCTCTCTCTCCCTCTCCCTTCCTCTCTGAAATCAATAAAAATATGTTTAAAAAATAAAATAAAATAACTGACCCTGGAATGTAAATTAGGAGAAGAGGAGAATGAAGATATCAAAGTCATGGATAGTGAAAAAGGCAAGACTCCCCATGGTGTAGGAGGGTGGGGTGATAGCAGGTAGCGCTCAGAGAGCATTATTCATGAAATTGGCTAATAGGAAGTCTGCTGGCTTTGACTCAGGAAGGGGGCAACTGAGGTGAGGTGAATAACATGATCATTGTAGGAAAAGACACGAGAAACTGAGAAGCCTGAGGGTGGGAAGCATCATTTATACATCTCTTAAGGTAACCAAAAATTAGGACAAGGTGGTGATGGTCAAAGTGACAGTGAAGCAGATGCTAAAATCTTCTGGAAATAAAGGAAAATGATTTGGAGCTGATAGATAACACGTGGAAGTGAAGGCAGTGTGTGATATAATTTGATGCCATGAGAATCAAAAGTGGGCTTGGGCCGAAACCGGTTTGGCTCAGTGGATGGAGCGTCGGCCTGCGGACTGAAAGGTCCCGGGTTCGATTCCGGTCAAGGGCATGTACCTGGGTTGCGGGCACATCCCCAGTGGGAGATGTGCAGGAGGCAGCTGATCGATGTTTCTCTCTCATCGATGTTTCTAACTCTCTCTATCTCTCTCCCTTCCTCTCTGTGAAAAATCAATAAAATATATTAAAAAAAAAAAAAGTGGGCTTGGGAGGTGGCAGGATTCATTTCTGAAAGTGGCAAAAAGGAAGAGCAGGAAGGCTGAGTCAGCTGTGCAATTTCTTCCCCTCTCCCCCATAAACAAGCTTTTATATGGCGTTCCATAAGAGAAAAGAGGCAAGAGAGGAACGATTCTGTCTGCAGATGGACAAAGAACCAAGAACTGAATTCTGCTCCCTCTAGTCCAGTGGTTCTCAACCTTCTGGCCCTTTAAATACAGTTCCTTATGTTGTGACTCAACCATAAAGTTATTTTCGTTGCTACTTCATAATTGTAATGTTGCTACTGTTATGAATCGTAATATAAATATCTGATATGCAGGATGGTCTTAGGCGACCCCTGTGAAAGGGTCGTTCGACCGCCAAAGGGCTCGCGACCCACAGGTTGAGAACCGCTGCTCTAGTCTGATCCCTGAGACTCCTCCGTTGAGCTCATGACCCAAAAAACTATGGCATTCTCCTGCAGAGTTCGAAGCGTCCGCTCTGCAAACTTTTAAATTAATTAACTAATTAACTAATTAATTATTTTAATCCTCACCCAAAGTTTTTTCCCCTGTTGCTTTTTAAGAGAGAGTTCCCCCTTTAAGCAGCTCCAGCTGTTTGGTGTACACGTACACACACACACACACACACACACACACACACACACACAGCAATAATCCTCACCAAAGGTCAGAGGAATTTTCTGCTTCCATCCTTTCTGCCCCCTATCTCTGAGCTTAGTCCACTTGGGCCCTTCATTTTACATTCTCTTGTACCCATCAGTGGACATCCCTTTATCTGTTGCTAAGGGTACTCCTCACCCAACCCTGAAAACAGCAATCCCAGATTCACAATCAAAGCTGTGCTCCTATCTTGGTTGGGAGCTTTACTTTTGATGTATTCATGTTGAGCATGGGTCTAAGAGCTAACCCACATTGTATGCATTGTGAATGGGGAATAATTCACACGGTAGAGGGTTAGAAGTCCGAGTTGGTCTGATGAGGTACATGCCCTCCTCTTGGTAAGTAGTGCCACCTCATATCCTAGGGCAGTGGTTGGCAAACTCATTAGTCAACAGAGCCAAATATCAACAGTACAACGATTGAAATTTCTTTTGAGAGCCAAATTTTTTAAACTTAAACTATATAGGTAGGTATATTGTTACTAACTTAATTAGGGTACTCCTAAGGCTGAGGAAGAGCCACACTCAAGGGGCCAAAGAGCCGCATGTGGCTCTCGAGCCGCAGTTTGCTGACCACGGTCCTAGGGGAATACAGAGAAACCTTTCAGGACATTTTAGGCAATTGTCTAACCCGAGGAACATGTTTCATAAACATAATAAGGATGAATTTAGCTCTTGACTGGGGATGGTGATTATTTTTATTACATTTAATGAAAAAGACCATTAATATCTAGTTCAATTCATGTTGTATAGCTGAAATCAATACATTTATAGTTTCTATTTTTGGCTGAGTTCCCTTTTTTCATTCCCTTTTTATGACATTTTAAATGTTGAACTGGAGATGAACAGAATTCCATATTGTTTGCCATATGTATTAGTTATAGGTTTGGCATCTGTAATGGAGATTTATAAAAAAAAGCAGTGACTTAAATAAGATAAAAGTGTATTTCTCTCTCATTTAACTTTCTGGGCATAAGTAGGTTGGTATAGCATCAAAATCCAGGCCCCTTGAGTCTTTTTGCTCCAGGGTATCCAACGTAGTCTCAGGTGGCTTGCCAGGTCATTTCACTTATCGCCTCCCTGTTAGCAGGAAGGGAAATAAATGTGAGAGAGAGTTTCCCCTTTAAGGGCATGACTCAGAAATAGTACATTCCACTTCCAAGCTACTCCACTTGGTCAGAACTTAGTGACAGGATCACTGAATATAAGGTTCTTTTGTGTGGGTGCCCATGCACTTGGTTAAAATTTAGGGGCCTTCATATAATAGGAGAAAGAGAGATCGACTTAGGGACAATTAGCAATCTTTGCCACATTATTCAGATTCTAACAGATATCAATATTAAATAGTGTCTATCTTTAACTCTTTGCCAGAGATGGCTTTTTGTCACCAGAACCCATTTTCCCCCCTTTTCCTACAAAGGACTGCATTTACGCACCCTTCGTGCTGCTGGTGTGGTCAAGTGACTATTTCCTAACAGTGAGATGTGGGCGGGGAGAAGGTTGCTCTGCCCAGGCTAAGGTGCAGAGGGTGTGAGAACTCCAGCTTGCCTTTCTCCTTTGGTCATCTGAATGCGGACATGAGGCTACTGGCTCACAGGGCCACAATGTGGAATAAGCCTGGATCTTTGAATTGCCATGTGGCAGTGAGCTGCCCCTTGACAGAAAACTCTTCCTTGGATTGTTACACGAGTGAAGTCTAAATGTTCATTGTATTTCAGCATGGTGTACTATTTGGGAGTCCTTTAGTCACTCTCACTGTAGCCTAATGTTGGTGTAACTAATACACCAACTCTATCTATTTATTTATTCATTCATTCATTCATTTATTTATTTACTAGAGGCCCGGTGCAGAAAAATTTGTGCACTGTGGGGGGGGGGGGGCCCTCAGCCCGGCCTCTGCCCTCTCGCAGTCTGGGACCCCTCAGGGGATGTCCACCTGCTGGCTTAGGCCCGCTCCCCAGGATATTGGGCCTAAACTGGCAGTCAGACATCCCTCTGGCAGCCCGGGAGCCCTCGGGGGATGTCCACTTGCCAGTGGGGAGCAGGCCTAAGCTTCAGTCAGACATCATTAGTGCTGCTGAGGAGGCGGGAGAGGCTCCCACCACCACCGCTGTGCTGGCAGCCGTCAGCCTGGCTTGTGGCTGAGCAGAGCTCCCCCTGTGGGAGCGCACTGACCACCAGGGGTAGCTCCTGCATTGAGCATCTGCCCCCTGGTGGTCAGTGTGTGTCATAGTGACCAATGATTCCCAGTCATTCTGCTGTTAGGGTCAATGTGCATATTACCCTTTTATTATATAGGATAGAGGCCCGGAGCATGGGTGAGGGCCGGCTGGTTTGCCCTGAAGGGTGTCCTGGATCAGAGTGGGGGGTCCCACTGGGGTGCCTGGCCAGCCTGGGTGAGGGGCTGATGGCTGTTTGCAGGCTGGCCACGGTGCCCAGCCACTTAAGCTCCCAGTGGAGGCTGGCTGGAAGCAGGTATCTGGGATTTATTTATCTCCTATAATTGAAACTTTGTTGCTTTGAGCGGAGGCCACAGCTGGCCAGGGCAGGTGGGAAGCTTGGCTTCCTCCATCTCTAGGGCAACCAAGCCTCCTGCTCATTCCAGCTCTGTGGCTGCCAGCTGCCATATTGGTTGGGTTAATTTGCATATAGTCACTCTGATTGGCTGGTGGGCGTGGCTTGGGGCATAGTGGAGGTGCGGTCAATTTGCCTGTTTCTCTTTTATTAGATTTATTTATTTATTTATTTATTTAACACTAGGAGCCTAGCATGTGATTTGAAATCGTGCTGCGCCATCCACCCTCGAGTCGCAGGTCTGGCCCTGCCTCACTCTGTGGGCCCCATAGCAGCCGTGGCTGCGGCTGCTGCCAGTCTGGCCCTGCCTCCCTCTCCGGCCCTTGAAGCAGCCATGGCTGCTGCTGATCAGGTCCTCCCCCAGCACAGATGCGCAGAGGCCCCTGCTGCCCTGCCCTTGATGCTGCGTGCACAACCTCCTCCTGTCTGGTCGACCCATTATGGTGTCCCGGTTAATTAGCATATTTCTCTAGGAGATTTTATATATATATATATATATATATATATATATATATAAATTGATCTCAGAGAAGAAGGGAGAAGGAGAGAGATAGGTAGATAGAAACATCAGTGATGAGAGAGAATCATTGATTAGCTGCATGCCCCACATTGGGGATTGAGCCTGCAACCCAGGCATGTGCCCTGACCTCCTGGTTCGTAGGTCGACACTCAACCACTGAGCCACGCCAGCTGGACTACACCAACTCTTTTTAGACTCCCATTTTCTATTGACTCTTGTCATCATTGTGCCATGGAACTAAATGATTCACAAGAAACAAAAATTTTGACTTCTAAGCAGCTGGTGAATATTTTTGGGTTGTAACATTTCTCCAAATTTTGTTGTTATTCACAAATTCTCCATTTGTTTGTGAATTTTGTTCTCTGTCAAAACATTTAAGACTATTTTCCATCTTTTAGAAATTGAACAGCAGTTTTTCTGACACTGGTTTTCTGATGATAAATAGTTTTTCCCCCCTTGCATTTTTGTATGTTGGGATGCGTAATGAAAATAATATCAAAGTGTGTGCTGACAGGCAGGAATTCTATATAACACTTGCCATAAAATCTCCCTCGAGAGAATGGCATTGGAACTTATTCTTAGAGAACAAATATCATTCATCTAGGAGATCATATTTAAATTCAGGGTGGAATATATGATCTGAGGCCTTATCAAGTTAAGATAAACAAACAAACAAACAAACAAACAAATAAAAACAACAACAACCAATACCTTATCTTAACATTAAATTCTCAAGTGAAAGCGGTGCCATAATTCTGCAGAAACACAAGCTCAGATATCTTGTGAATAAGCTTTACCAGGCTACTAATTTATGCAGTCAATCACAATATTTCTAAAGTCCAGAAAACACTGCAGTCATTTGTTTTCCTCCTCCAGACCTGAGTTCTGAGATTAGGATCAGAGCCTGGGTACCCGTGAGGAATCAGTGGCTAATGGCTCGCACACCATAATTTAATGGCCATCTCCTACTGTAAAGGCTACCAGTTTAGAAGGACTTTTAAACTTGCTAATTAATTTCAATTATTAATTATATTGAAAAAAACATCCCCGAGAGGAGGCCAAACATTAATTGGTTGTATATCTTAAGTCATCACCCCTCGTTTGGGATACTCTCCTTTGTCAGATTCTTTTATGTTTTTGACAATTAAAATGTGACATAATGTTTACCACAAATTTCCTGGAAATAAAATTGCAGTGTATATATCTCAATGACATTTATATATCATGCCCTTTGATGTGGTAGTGATTCCAATTTCTTAATATCTATCCTAAGAAAATTTAACTATTGAATTAAGCAGTTCATTCAACCCCTATTTCGAAGCTCAGCATTTCTCAGGCACTTTTGCAGGTCTTGGGAATATAGTATAATGAATGATATAAGGTCTCTATCCTCATGTGGTTTATGTTTTAATGGTAAGATGATAAACGAATCAATGACTAAATACAAACAATAAAGTAATATCAGGCCACATGAAATTAAATGATGAAAACAAGACCAGGGTAAGAAAACAGCCAGTGATGGAGCACAGTGGGAGTGCTCTCTCCATAGTCTATGAGAGGGCGGCGAAGGAGCTGACGTGAGCAGTGACCCTAAGGAAGGGAGGGGACACTTGGATATCAATGGATGGATATTTCAAGCAGGGGAGTAGTAAGCGCAGAGGCCTGAGAAAAATGAAAAAGGCTTATTTAAGGAGTAGCAAGAAGTGCAATGTGACTGGAGCGGGAAATGAGGTTGAAAGGAGGGACAGATCTTGCCAGGCCTTCTGGGCCACGGAGCGAACTTTAGGTGTTCTGGGTGTGAGGAGAAGCACTGACGAGTTCGGAGAAGGGAGAAACATGGTAGGATTTACGTTTTAAAAAGGTTGTGCTGCTTGCGGTGGAGAGGAGTGTTTGTACACGGGCAACGTTGAAACAGGGAGCCAGTGAGGCAGGTATGAGTTGTTCAGGCCAGAGAAGACGTTGGCTCAGACAGGCGCAACATGAAGGTGGTGAGGAACTGGGGGCTGTGGACACAGCTAGGCTACGGGCTAGCGTCCTGAGTGCAGAACCTCAGTGTCATTGAGGTTCAAGTCCCACCGTGACCTCCGAGTAACAATGATTCTGGACAAATGGTGTACCCTCTCTGAGTCTCATTGACTTCACCTGGAAAGTTGAAACAATGATAGTTCTTTCAAAGTCTATTATGTCTAATGAGATAATTCATGATAATGTGTGTGCCACTACATAAGTATTAAGTATTTCCAAACTATTATCTTTATCTGTTACAATATAGTCCAAAAAATAAATAATCTAGGGGTTTTAAAAAATCAGTTTCTGCTTATAAAAATCATTTGCTACAAGAAAAGTTACTGTTACAGATTATGTTTAGAATACTTTTGAGTTTTATATATTTTTTGGAAATATATATATATATAAAAAATACATATATTATATAACATATATATATAAAATATATATATTATATAACATATATATATATGTATATGTATATATATATATATATATATATATATATATATATATATTGCCAGAAACACCTCTATTTCCTTTCCTTCTATTTAGAGGCAGTTCCTAATTCTAACTCAATTCCGGGTGTTTATGCTAAGGAGATATATTTCCAGTTTGGGGTTGGTTTGCGCTGACTTAATGGAAAGAATTAGGCTGTGTAATTTTGGTTCTTGCTCCAGCCTAGGTAAGTCACTTAGCTTTGCTGAAATTCAGATTTTATATCTGCAAAATATATTACACTGCTCATTTAGAAGTTGATAGATATGCATCTTATACAAAGCATTTTCTAAACGTTGGGTTTTACTAGTTTGTGTTTGTCTTTCTATCATATTGTTGCGCATGTATGTGAAAATAATGTCTGAAGGAACACTGTGCATGTATGTGAAAACAATGCTATGAGAGTAGGTTATACTTGAAGAAATGTAACACTGCAGTTCCTGCGGGTGAAGGATGACACCAACTCCTCACTCCACTTTCTGACAGCCACTCTTTCCACCACCGTAGCTGCCACAGTCTTGAGCAAGAAAAGATCAGGAACTCACTGAACAGCCACAATATGTCTGGTGATGCCTCGCAACTTAGTGAAATATACATGTTGGTGTCAGTAGATTTGGACATAATGATAAGAGAACATTTGAAATGTCTTCATTTCCTCTGCGTAAATCAATCTGTTATTTCTTTCGAAGAGTGTCTGAAATACTTATGCACAAAATTAGCATTTCTAGGATTTCATCCTGCAAGTGTGCGTTGGTTGTGCATACCCATTTGATCGCTAGCAGTTCTAGGGAAGAGAGATTTTAAAGGTTGAGGAATACAGCGGGAAAGACATACTGATCCTCAGACTTGACTCTAACTCACAGAAGAGCCAGCATCTTTTCCTTCCAAAGCTCGTCTTGTTAAATCTTCTTTGATCTCCTCAGTTCAGTGTCTTTTCCCCCCCAATGTGGGCCAATCTACTAAAGGATGAAAGGAAAGGAAAGCAAAGGTTAGCAATTAAATAAGAAATGGATATATAGAGAGACCCGTGAAATGACGAGGGGCCATAATCTAATTATCAATGAAACTTTGCTTCAGCCCTTATTTTAGAAGCTTAGTGAAGAGTGTACCTTGTAGAAAGCAGCAACTGAAAGACAGCTCCCTGTGTCTGTAATGCCAGGACAGCGTCCATGGAGCTGCAAGCATGTGATAAGGAATGAGGGCTCTACAAGAAGACTGTGCTCTTTGATGCCGTCATCCTTTCAGGTCATGAGGATCTTGGAGAAAAATTTCTGGCTCTCTCATGTTTTCACTGAGCCACATGACTTTTGCCAGTGGTTTCTTTTCTTTTAAAAAATATTTTTATTGATTTCAAAGAGGAAGGGAGAGGGAGAGAGAGATAGAAACATCAATGATGAGAGAGAATCATTGATCGGCTGCCTCCTGCACGCCCCCCACTGGGGATCGAGCCTGCAACCCAGGCATGTGCCTTGACCAGGAATCAAATTGTGATCTCTTGGTTCACAGGTGGACGCTCAACCACTGAGCCACAACAGGCATGCCAGTGATTTCTTACTTCATAGACCAGTCATTCCAAATACATGCTTAAACCACCTAGAATTAGGACTAGCCTTACTTTCATAAAACTGGATCATGGGTGTCATAAAGGTTCTGAAATTATTAAAAAACCCCTATACACATATATAATATCCAGCATAATAATATTCAGAATGAATAATGATATAATCTTAGAAAAAAACACTGGAATTTTTCTACATGGTGGGTTATCACCAACTTGAGGCTAGGAGAGTTCCTTATTTGTGTTTCTTACCTAGCTGAGACCTAGCACATGAAATGTACTTAATAAATGTTGACTGTATAAATGAAAAGGCACTGCTAGTTGAAATGTTACAAGTCAATTCTGATAAAATTACCATAAAAGACAATATTTTGCCAATTCAGCCATCCAGAAATATAATAGCATACTTAAAAACACGCAGCATGGAGTGCTCTATGGTGTGTATAATTCAGAGCCCAAGATAGTAACCAATCTTATATAATTGTTTTGCTATTAATGAACGAGCTGAGCATGAGACAGAGGGATCTAAAAGACTAAAAGAAACAGCTTGGAAGATATCTCTGAATAATTCAAAGATGGGCTAATTCACCAGAAAAATGTAAAAATGCTAAATGCTATAACATGAAATAGTTTCAAAAATATGTGGAGCAAAAGATGACAGAATGTAAAGGCAAAATAGACAAATCTTCAGTCATTGCGGGAGGTTAAACACACCTGCCTCTCTAGTAACTGACAGGGTTCGAGGGCGGGTTTCAGAAGAGAAGGACGCCTGATGCTGAGGAAGAGGGTGTGGGTCTTGGATACCAAAGAGGCCAAGTGTAAGAATGAGTTTGCAAAGCTGTCTGTGTACTGCTGGCTCGTCATGCTGGGAGGAGCAACCTGTGAACTCTACCAAATTCTTTAAGTTTGAATAACTAAAATTTAAATAGACACGCACCAAGGATTGCTTGGGTTCACAGCGAAGCATGAGGAAGGTCACTGAAAAATTATATTTGCAGAATTCCGTGGGGAAAATTTGTTACATATAATATTGAACAAGATTCGAATTCTCACTGTGTGTGCCAGGCATTGTATTAGCTCATTTAATTCTCGCAACAACCTTATGTTTCCAGGTTGAGGTTTCACTGTGATTGTCTAACTTTATAGATGAGGAAACCTAGGCAAACAGAAGATAAATTTACCTAATGTCACAAATGGATGAAAACAGCACTTGAACAGAGGCAGCTGGAGGCAGTGGCTACTCATCTAGCTATGCTGCCTAGGACTGTTAGGTGCCAACTAGGTATAGTATTTCTTGGTTTGATTTAATTTCTTGCAATTTTGCTCAATGGCCCTGATTTTAAGAGTATTCCACTTTTAAAAACATGCTAGCTTACATTAAATCATATTTATGTAATATAGTTTTCATACAAATATGGGGATAGAATTCAAATTTACGTCAAATTGCAAATGACATAAATTATTTGCTAAAGTGATCATCAATGCAACTGTTGGCTGTCTTGAATTGACTGGGAATATATTTCAAATTCTTACTCATGACTCAATCAAATAGCATGAAATAAAAGCTGATTTTATCACCTTCCTTTTTGGTGAATTAAAAGCTAGGTAATGTTTTTAAAATTCTGAGCCAGAATATTGATTTAAACTGATAAGAATATACATATGTATACATATATGTAAGTTAGCTTAAGATTGAAGCAAAATCTGTAGAAATATCATCTTCAAACATACTGGGTTTCATCCTGAAAGAAAAAAAAATTGAAGTGTGAAAGCAACAAATGCTTGGAATTACGGAGATGAAATGGAGAACTGATCTTTAATCAGTTAAAATGATCGCTAGTTAAATGAAATCGAGAAATAAAATCCCATCTCTCAGCATGATCCCAAATATCAGCTTTTTTTCATAATCAAATAATTTGTTGGGGAAGATATTAACTCTTTCATCCTCTTTCAGCCGCCTTACTACTTCTTAGCATAGTTCCGCTGCAATGCAAAAGGTCAAGATTTGAAATTAGGTGAAAAAAGTTTTTGAAAGGAATCGAAATATGCAAAACAATTCACACTGCTTTATGAATGATAGAGGAGTCTAAAAAACATGAACAAAAGGAATTATTTAAATGTCATCCCGTTTAAATGGTAAATTCTCCATGACATGTTTTTCAGTTTATTGGCAGCGAGTGAACTGATCGACTCGGCACCGTGTTTTGCATGTCCTTTCTCTCCCTTCTCCCACTCTCCGTCGCCTTCCAGGCCTTCCATATGTCTGGATCAATCTGTTGATTTTGCTAATACTTTCCCATCCCCCCTCAAGACTCTGGTGAATTATCTTAGACTCTTTGGTCTGATCAGCAATTAGGGATATTATTGATTATACATTTTCTTTTTACATAACTATTTATCTGACCGACTTCTTATTTCTTCTTTGATTGTTGAAGGTAGATTATTTTCAAGAGCAAATGACCAGGAATAATTGGTTCTATGTTTCAATAAAAGAATCTGCATAGAAATGTTGCAAGATAGACTTTTGGGGAAACTATACTAAAATGAAATATCCTGAGAGCAGGACTTGATAAAAGATATCACAAGCTTATATTTAATATGTGCTTTGCAATTCTGGAAGTATTCAGTGATAAGAGAAAACTCACAATGGAAGGCTTTACAATTTTCCCTTTGAAATCCTCATGCACTTTAAGAAGATGGGAGAAAACACATTTCAGCAGGCTTGGCAGTCGCTCAAATTTGTGTGCTCTAAGTTTAGAACCAAACTCAATCTGCCCCCTGTTCAAGTTCTGTTCTGTCCTGGCAAAACACCACTTGCTTGTTCAGAGGGAGAAGGGAGGCTTTGTGAAGCTCGAAAAACTGTACATTAAATAACTTCTCAACTATTATATTGTGCTCTCATTATGTAAAATTGAATTAAACACATATGGGTGACATTTTCCTGATAACACATGGGTATAAAATAAGTAGAAAAAGATGTAGCAACACTTAGAGTTTAGCACAACTCAATAATGCTAAAAATTGCCTGTTTACTTGATTTTTCCAAGTGCCATATAGGATTTCCTAACTCTTATGTCTATTTCCCCATCACCATCTTATAATTTGAGGAAATGTGTGGTTAGATATAATATTTTTGGCAGTATTTGAAATCTAAATACTGAAATATTGTGTTAAGATGCAAAAGCTGAAATGTGAAAAGATGTTCCATAATCTATTTATATTTAATAATGTAGACTGAATTAACCACTCATATAAATATTTTAAACATATCTATGTACATATATAGCTTTATAAAAAGTTCAACCTAAGTATTTATATAAATTTCATTTTAAATTATTTTGCATAACAACTCCCTAAAATCTAGTAAGTAGATGTATGTAGCTATGGGTAAAATTTTTGTAGCTATGAGTAAAATGTACTAAAAAGACTGATAGCTTAAGATTTGGGGATTGAGGTATAAGCTTTAGCACACATTTGCAAGTTATTTAGCTCTCCAAAATCTTTTCTTAACTAAAGTAAGATGAAGTTAGACTTGATAATATTTAAATGTATTTCTTATACTAGCTTTATGTAAGTCAGTGATTCCAACAAGAAGTTTGAAAATTACCTGATTGTATGGTTAGTAATATTAATTTTAACTGGGTTTGGTTCTCTGTTTGTTGCTCTATCTATTCTTATCTCAAGTGAATGCAAGCCAAGCCGAACATTCCATGTTCTCTTAAAACCTTTCAGAGTATTTGTTTCATCAATCTTAATGTATATCAGCCAGATTTAATTACAGCAATCACAATGTATGTTAGTAGGATACCTAGGAATTTCAGCAGTACCAGCTCCATACTGTTTTATTCTCCCTCACTTCCCACCCATGGCATTATATAGTATAACTAGTGGCCCAGTGCATGGATTCATGCACATTGAAAGGAAATTAATTAGAAGAAATATTTTAATATCACTATTCACCCTTTCTCTATATTAGAAGTATCAGAGATGAAAGAAAATTAGTAAAATGTATATAAAAATAATATATAAATTGATTGATAAATAAACAATAACAACATGATATAACAACAACAAAGACATGATATAAAAGCAGATGCTGCTTTCTTTCAGCTTCAGAATGTCAACAGAAACCACCAAATTCATGATCGGCAATGACAGATCAAAACACATGCATGCGATTGGCGCCAGCGAGAGCTTTATATGTATCGCGCATGCGCAAGTCAAGTTTATTTTTAAATCGCCAGTGTGCGTCGGATGTATGGCTGGTCACTTAGCCTTTTATATATATAGATAGATAGGGGTCCCGGAGTGCGAGAGGCACTCTGCAAAGTTGCTGTTGTACAGAGTATGGAACACAAACACAAGTGTGCAGTAAACCAGCTTTGGGGCCAACAATGCCCCAGCAGCAACATAACCCATGGCCGAAGGTGGAATTGCGTGGCCCCGCGAAGAATCGGGCTTCCTCCTCTCTGGTTCTGGGTTGCATCACCTGAGAATTGCCGCTGCCAAGTCACCACAGCTCAGCAGCTCCTGCGTTGAGTGTCTGCCCCCTGGTGGTCAGTGCACGTCATATGTACCAGCTGGTTGGCCAGTCACTTAGCCTTTTATATATATAGATAGTTCTGAACATAATCTCTGAAGTGAGACTTTTGGGTTAAATCATGGCTCTGCCACTTTATAACTACTTGACTTTGGGTAAATTGTTTTATCTCTCTGTGCCTCAGTTTCTTTACCTGCAAAAAGAAGGTAACCTATTTCATTGGATAGTTCTGAGGAGTTCATGATTTTGTACTCAAAGTGCTTAGAATAGGGCCTGGTACATAATCAAATTTCAAATATTAGTTATTTCTGTGCTTTGTACGTGTCTTCTGCATTACAATTGAAGCCCTAGATGAGCAGGAGACTCATCAGTCTTGTTCATCATGGTCATGGCTGCTTTGCCTTCTCTTCCTCCTTTTTGAAAATTGAAGTAGAAATCACATAACACATAACCATTTAAAAATGTACAATTCAGTGACATTTTGTACATTCATAATGTTATGCAACCATCATGTCTATCTAGTTGCTTAAATGTTCTTTATCATGTGGAGGAAGTTGTCTTCTATTCCTAGTTTGTTGAATATTTTTTGTCATGAAAGGATGCCACATTTTCTCAAATGTTTTTCTGCATCAATAGATGATCACACAGGTTTTTTCTTCCATTAATGTGGTGTATTACACTGATTGATTTTCATGTGTTGACTCTAGCATTCCTGGGATAAAACCTCACTTGGTCCAGGAGTATAATTTATTATGCTACTATATTTAGTTTGCTAGCATTTTGTTGAGGAATTTTGCATATATATTCACAAAGAATATTAATTTAGAGTTTCCTTTATTGTGATGTCTTCTTTGGTATGAAGGTAACTGTGGCCTCAGAGAATGAGTTAGAAAATGTTTCCTCCTCTTCTATTTTTTTTGGAAGAGTTTGAGAAAGATTGGTATCAATTTTTCTTCCTTAAATGTTTAGGGAATTTTGCCAGTAAAGTTATCTGCTCCTGCCCTTTTCTTTATTGGGAGGTTAGTTTTTTACAATTTTTAAATTCTTGATTCATTGTTATTAACATCAACTCTCATTCCCTTGTGGTTGCAGAAGATATTTTGTATGATTTCAATCTTTAAAATTTATTGAGAGTTGTTTTGTGCCCCAATATATGGACTATGCTCAAGAATGTAACATGTACACTTGAGATAAATTTAAAAGCACAGCCCAGCTGGTGTGGCTGAGTGGTTGAGTATCTACCCATGCACTAGGACAGTGGTCGACAAACTCATTAGTCAACAGAGCCAAATATCAACAGTACAACGATCGGAATTTCTTTTGAGAGCCAAATTTTTTAAACTTAAACTATATAGGTAAGTACATTGTTATTAACTTAATTAGGGTACTTCTAAGCTGGCCTTTGCTAAAAACATCCTCAATCTGATTGAGGTACGTTCGCTGAAGTCGACCCCTTCCAACTCTCCCATCCACACTTGTCTTATATACTTGTTTCGTCTATCTCCTTTTGTTCGTCCTCTCTATGTCCAAACCATCTCAACATACCTTTCTCAATCCTCGACACTACACCTTCTTTCACTCCATGACGTTCCCTAAAATTAACTTAATAAACTTTACTTAAAGTTTTAAGTCTTAGTTAAACTATAGGTACGTTGAATAAAACTTCTTCAAAATAGACTCGCCCAGGCCGAAAACCGACTTCTGCGCATGGGCCACGAAGTTTCAATTGCACTGTACGTGTGCGCCCGCACGTGGTATTTTGTGGAAGAGCCACACTCGAGGGGCCAAAGAGCTGCATGTGGCTCGCGAGCCGTGGTTTGCCGACCACTGCACTAGGAAGTTGACACACACTATTCCAGGTAGGGACACACACCCAGGTTGGGGCTCAAGCCCTAGTGAGGGGCGTGCGGGAGGCACTTGATTTATGTTTCTCTCTCATCAATATTTCTTTCTCTCTCTCTCTCCCTCTCTCTGAAATCAATAAAAACATACCTTTTAAATAAACAAATTCAAAAGCACATTAAAGCAGTGGTCGCCAACCTTTCGGACCTCACGGACCACCAGTGGTCCCCAGACCACCGGTTGGCAACCGATTCATTAAAGGATTATACACTATGACAAAGTGGGATTTATTTTCTGGGATGCAAGGATGGTTCAACATATACAAATTCATTAATGTGGTAAATCCCTCCATATCAAATGATAAGAATGATAAAGATCATATAATCATCTTATTAGATGCTATAAAGGCATTTGCTAAATCCAACACCTTCTTTAATAATAAAAGCATAATATACTAATTAGACGAGATGTCCTTCCGGATGAAGCTGCGGTGGCGGGGGCCAAGGCTGAGGTGGCTGCGGTGGCGGCGGTGGCGGGGGCTGAGCCCCTTACACGAATTTTGTGCATTGGGCCTCTAGTTTTATTATAAAAACTCTCAACAAACTAGCAATAGAAGGAATTTACCCCAACGCAATAAAAGCTATGCATGATAAGCTCACAGCTATCATCATACTCAACGGTGAAAAACTGAAAGCTTTTCCTCTAAGATTGGGGACAATGCCTATTCTCACCACTTCTACTCAACATAGTACTGGAAGCCAGAGCCAGAACAAGGAAGCAGGAAAAATAGATAAACAGTTCCCTGGCCAGGTGGCTCCGTTGGCATCATCCTGTACACCACAAGATTGAGTCTTTAGGGCACACACCTAGGTTGTGTGTTCAATCCCCAGTTGGGCGTGATGTGTATGGGAAGCAACCGATTGAAGTTTCTTTACCTCCTTTCAGCCTCTAGTATCTTTATTTATTTTTCCCAGTGGATTTTTAGTGGTTTAGAAACACTATTTGCAACAGGGCACTACATCATTTATGGTGACTTTAAAATAATTTATTTACAACTAAGAAAGATTATGTTTATTTTACTCTTTTAGAAATTTAGAGAAAAATATGTAAAGTGCTTAGAACAATGCGAGGTATGTTATTAAATGCTCAATAGGTGCTATTCTTATTGTCAGCTATGACCTCTCCCACATTAGCACGCTCTGTTTGTCTTTTAGCACACAGTTCTATCTCATGATATGTGTGCATCTTACTTCCATTATTTTACTATTATTATTTTTAAATATTTTTTATTGATTGCAGAGAGGAAGGGAGAGGGAGAGAGAGATAGAAACATCAATGATAAGAGAGAATCATTGATCGACTGCCTCCTGCACACCCTCTACTAGGATCAAGCCTGTAACCTAGGCATGCCCTTGACTGGAATTGAACTGGGGACTCTTCAGTTCACAGGCTGAGGTTCTATCCACTGAGCCAAACTGACTAGGGCCCATCTTACTACTCCCTTTATGGGTGGCAAAACCCTTGAGTCCAGGTCAGTTGTCCTGTGTGTTTTGGGGAGCACAGTATGAAACAGTGGAAAGAACATGAGTTTAGAACCAGACTGGACTGGATAAATCCTGAACCCACCATCATGTTTGTGAGGTCATAGCTTGGTTATTTCATTCCACACCGAGCTTCAGTTTTGCCATATGTAAACTGGTCTAAAGTTCATCTAACGCTCAGAACACTTATGAGTGGGAAGTGAGCCATATTTTACATTTGCACAGTGCCTGTGACATAGCTGATGACTCAGCTCTGAGTATTTCTTCTCATACAGTTCTCAGGGATGTCTTTTCCCTTCTAGTGCTTTCCCCCATCTAGTGCTTTTACATTTAGTTTCCCAGACAGGAAACACACCAGGTTTATTTATTCATCCCACTGGGGCATGGCAACTATGTCTTACTCACTAGGTCTTATTCCCAAAGCCTGGCAGATAGCAGATGCTCTCTTGATTCTTCCTGGTCCAAACCTCTCCCTCATCTTATGCATATCTTCACCTGGAAAATGGTCCTAGACTTGTCTGAAGGCTCCATTGAGCTGCCACTATTACTTGCATTTAAAATAAAGTCATAAATACATAGAAAGAGGATGCACACACATGTTTTGGGAAGAAGGAACACGTGGATCTTTAAAAATCCCTGAACACTCTCTGGCTTTCATAACCATGTTTATGTTTGTTTAATAAAAAAAAGATACATCCACTTGTAGACGATTCATCTTTCTTTTCACTCTGTTACTTAGGTATTGAAGAAATATTCACAAGAAGAAAGCAGAGTCTCATGGCCTTGCCCTCGCTAAGTGCAGTCCAGACTGACTGCTTCTATTGTCTCTCCATCACGACTCTCTCCTCAAGAGTCCCTCTGAGCCTATGTGGCAAACTGTGCCAAAGAATATGGGTGTACAAAGAGGTGTGGGCTGGGGCTCTGTTTGGCATCTGAACCTGCCAAATCACTACACTTTGCATTTCTGGCCCTTTCATCCATCCAGTTTCTAGGAACTCTGCCGGTTTGGGTTTTCATGGAAACCACAGGTAGATGGCTTTTCTGAATTTCCATTGCAGCTACTTGCATCCATTTTTTTTTGGATCCCTATAATAATTGATTCCAGTGTTTAACGTCTATTGAGACCAGTGCTTGAAAATTCTTCTCAGACTCTGTGACTGTATAACATGAAAATCATTTGTTTTTTTTTAATGCATCCTTTAGATTCTAGAGTTCTAATTGATTATTCTTTGTTTTGAACCATCCAAAAAGCCATGCCATTTTTCCTTGAACTAAATCCAACCTAATCAACGAAGTTCTATTTTTAAGATAAAAATGTCAGCCTAAAATCTTCACTCACTCCCATACATATAAATAATATGACAAATGTTTGAAGAGCACATTTGAATTGTTTAAAGCCTTTTCCCTCTCCCACTTATGATGGTGTGAATGGCGTTAGCTCAATTTGACAGGGCAATTCAGGCATGTGTTCGCTTCCAGAATTACGTAGAAGATATGTAAAAAAAGATGCCAAAGATGGCAATTCGCAAAGATGTTCTTGTGTTATGAGGATTCTAGTATATCTCAATCTCACCGAATTAATAAGTATTTATTGTGTTCCCATGAGGTGCAAAACACATGAAATTAGTCCTTTGCCTTCATAAATCTGTTAATGTGATAGTGAGGAATAAATGGTGTGTAGCAAAATTGCTAAAATATCTGAAAGACAAGTCAATGTACTCTAGAGATTCAGCACTTTTAATTGATTGTGGAAGGCTTCCTGGGGGAAGCTTCATTTGTTTTCTCATCTCATCAGGTGTTGAAATCCTTGAGTGATGTCAAGAGTGAAATTATTGTTCTGAAATTTTTTATTTTGTGTCAAGTTAGCCTTCTACCAAGTAGTGTCTCAGAAAATGAACCCATTTTGATATTAATTTATTTAACCAACATTCATTGAGCATCTACTTATGAGATACAAAGACAGACATATTTTCTGTTATTGTTATTAAGACCCTAGCATTTCCTGTGGCAGCAGTGAAAAGAAAAAGATAAGAAAATATCAGGTAATGATAGTAATAAGTGTTACGATGAAAATGAAATAGAGGGATATGTTGGAAAGCTCTCTATCCTGTCCTTCTGGGACAGGGTTGGTTGTAGTTTATCTGAAAAGTTTGAAATGAATTTTTAAGGCTTAGAAAATGATAATATTTGGTTTCTTATTGTCATGTTTTGCGCATGAAAAATAATTGTTCCTCATTTCATATTAAAATAGTCATGGTAGCCCTAACCAGTTTGGCTCAGTGGATAGAGCATCGGCCTGTGGACTCAAGGGTCCCAGGTTTGGTTCCGGTCAAGGGCATGTACCTTGGTTGTGGGCACATACCCAGTAGGGAGTGTGCAGGAGGCAGCTGATCAATGTTTCTCTCTCATTGATGTTTCTAACTCTCTATCCCTCTCCCTTCCTCTCTATAAAAAAATCAATAAAATATATTAAAAAAATAAAATAAAATAGTCATAGTAACAAATGCCCTTTGGCAGTATGGTGATGGCCAGAGAAAAGTGGGGGGAAAGAGCTGGCTAGAGAGAGCAAAAGGGGGGAAATAGGGACATCCTATATAATAATAATAAAAGGCTAATATGCACATTGAGTGAACAGCAGAATGACTGGTTGCTATGATGTGCATTGGCCACTAGGGGCAGATGCCCAATGCAGGAGCTGCCCTCTGGTGGTCAGTGCACTTCTATATGGGGAGTGTCACTCAGCCAGAAGCTGGCTCATGGCTGGCGCAGTGGTGGTGGCAGGAGCCTCTCCCACCTCCGTGGCAGCACTAAGAATGTCCAACTAATGGTTTAGACCTGATCCCTTGGGGGCCTAAGCCTTTAGTCGGACATCCCCCGAGGGCTCCCTGGCTGCCAGAAGAATGTCTGACTACAAGCTTAGGCCTGATGCCCCGGGGAGTGGGCCTAAGTCGACAGGTGGACATCCCCCAAGGGGTCCTGGACTGTGAATGGGCGCAGGCCAGGCTGAGGGCCCCTCCCCCTGAGTGCACAAATTTTTGTGCACCGGGCCTCTAGTCATTAACATAAAATAATGGAACATTTTAATAAAAGTTAATATTTTTTCTTGAACATTAACTTACCAGACACTGAATAACTTCACAAATTAATAAGCATAACGCAAATAAACCTATTTTTCTTGTTCTCTGAAAGCAAAATATTTCCTGTTGCGCACACCAACAAGTCAGTCCAAGACTAATGACGTGGCAATTAGCTGCTAAAATATTCACTGCTAGTATTAGTGGAGAGAAATGGTGCACCTGCGCATAAGGCGTGTAAGGGAAATGAATGCAACATGATTATAGTAATCAGTCATTAGCAAACATTGTAGTTCGTTATGAATAATTATGTATAACAGGATATTGTAGAAATTAAGTTAATGAAATTTTTATTAAAACGTTTCTTACATACCATTATATTGGCTGGGCCACAAAAATATCCGTTGTGGGCTGCATACGACCTGTGGGCCAAAGTTTGACATGCTTGATGTACAAAATGGAATACTACTTGGCTGTATGAAAAAAAGAAGGAAATCTTACCATTTGGGACAGCATGGAGGGACCTGGAGAGTATTATGCTAAGTGAAATAAGCAGTCAGAGAAAGACAAGTAGCATATGATTTCACTTATTTGTAGAATGGAATGAACAAAATAAACTAACAAAATAGAAATAGACTCATAGATACAGAGAATAGACTGACAGCTGTCACCCTGGTCAAGTCTTGTGCAGGAGGCAACCAATCAATGTGTTTCTCTCACATCGATATTTCTCTCTGTGTTTCCCTCTCTCTTCCACTCTCTCTAAACAATCAATGGAAAAATACCCTTGGGTGAGGATTAAAAAAATAATAAAAAAATGTAAAATTAAATTATGATAACAATTATCTAAAGTTTAAAAAATGTTAAGAGTCTAATAAATGTTACACAAATTCTGTGTTAGCTTTGGTGGAAAATAAGGTTTTTCTTATGATGTCTGGCTCTTTATTAATTGGCTCAGCTATTTAGAATGCTTCGGGGGCAATTAAAATTATACATAAAAGGAGTCTTAATAACTTTTTGATAACAAAAGTTCTGATTAAATTGATTTTGTACCTTAGTGTTAATAGCTGTACTGCCATTATATGTCTATTAATGATGATACAGTTATTATAATTACAGCTATTGTAATAAATGAGGGAATTACTTTACTGTTTGAATATTACATTATTATCTGCATAAAATGGTAATTTTTTTCTCCTTGAAAATACTAGTGTATCCATACTGTGCATTTATGTTAGGTAAGAAGAGAATACCTTCTCAATATACTATATTTTATTTAATCTAGCAAGAAATATTAAGACTTTCAAGTGAAAGATAATTAACTACTTAAAATTATACACTGGAGTGAGGATTTTAAAAGAAACATTTTGCAAATCTGTAATTACACAATGTAATCTCATTACACTACTTAACTTCTTAGCTTATGGAATAGTACCCATCTATCAGAAATGATTGACTCATAGCCATAATTTTAATCCTTTTATTATTATACCTTTAATTCAGTTACAAATGTGTTTCTGTGTGAAAGGTCATAGCCACTCTGTCCTTTATGGTCAGTGATGGTTCCACTGTGTGTGTGGGATTTAGATTCCGGCCACGGAGACGTTGCCCTGAGGACTAATGGAACTTTTATAAAGCCGGCACAGTGCCTACTGTTTGTTCTTAGGGGAGATTTTACAATCAGGCTTTAATGATAGCAATGCCTATGGTTGGTACAGTCAAGGACGTCTCTCCCAGCTCTGTGAGTAAAAGGTACGACCACTTCACATAAAGTAGGAAGGGGGCGAGGAGCATGAGCCTGAAGTGTGCACCTGGGAGCAGTCAGGGCCCTGTGCTTTGTAAAAGATGGTAGTAAAACCTGCCTCTCCCGAAGCTTTATTGTCCGGTGGGTTCCGAACGGCCTGGTTTATTTGTGCAGGCAGGGCACTCTTCACTGGGTGCCCCCGCCTCTGCCCTGGCTAACGCGCTTTCCTCCAGTGAAAGCTGACTTTCAATCCTCCTGTTGCCAGTGGAGATGGTGGTCTTACACGGAGTCACGAGGAAAGCGTTCCCGGCACCCAGCCACGGGAGGCTGTGATGTAGTAAGGTTTATTAAAGGTGAAGTAAACAGGAGGACTGTCCTGGGTTCAGCTCCGTTTCCCTGTGGGAAAGTTCCGCCTTGTCTTCAGCCCAGAAACAGGGCCAGTGCCCAGACATTTTGCACCCTACGTTCCATCCAGGCCAGTTTGTGTCACCACCCAGCTGGCTTAGTCTGCGTATCCAGCTGCACTCTGCCTGGCTGTGCCCAGGCCTGTGCCCTCTGCCGGGGACCCTGCGGCTGCTAGGGCCACATGGCTGCTATGGAGAACTTACACACGAATGAGACAAGCTCATGTCACTGGGCGAGAGAGAGTGAGCTTTCTGTTACGCTTGGCTTGTGTTATCTCAGGCTTGGGAAGGACCAGGCTCTTCTTCAAACTAATCCACTTCCCAAGCTTTTGCAGGTTGGCCCTGGGTCCTCCTGCTGGACCTTCCGGGGTTCTGTGCTCCTTATCCAATCCGGTCCTTTCCCCAGGCTAGATGGACAGGCCTGTAAGGTTGCTATCTTAGCTCCCACTGCAAATGACTCATAGTAGAATCACTCCCCACTTTGCCATTTTGGCTTCTACTTGGAATGTGCCCAGCAGAGGAATTTCCCCTTTATTGTTCTCTCCCACCCAGGAGTAATCCTTGGCGAATGGATCTGTGGTTCCCTGGGGAGTGTGTGAAGTTGTAGCTTTCTAGTGAAGCAGGCCTGTGATCCCTAGTTGATTTTGCTTCATAATGTCTGATTCCCTTTGCTCCCTTTTTATTAATCTCTAGCTATCTACTCTAATACTGCTATCCCTTGTCTAAATTGTATGTTTCCAAATCCTGCTGACAAAACACCTGCTTGCTTAGTCAGTGTAAGAGCTTCAAAGTTGCTGACATTTTGTGTTGTTCTATTTTGATGAATACATGCAATGTATTTCCAGATTGTTACCTCAACCATATGTCTTTTCCCCACACAAAAACGAGACTATGCCTTGTCCTTTAATTTTGCCTGTCAGTTTTTTATGACTTACAAAGGTTATCATCAGAAAATATTATTGCCTTGTATAATATAGTTGTACAGAGGTGACAGGGGAAGATATTTTATCTCTAGGACTTTATAAGATGTTCTCGGGTGAACAGTAGTAAAATGAGGTGTATTAAACAGGCCTCGAGTTCTGGGTCTGAGCTCTTTGGTATTCAGTGTGGTCCTTGGGGCAGCAACTTCAATGTCTTCTCAGAGCCTGTTACAAATGTAGGGTCTCGGGCACATCAGAATCTGCCTTGTGGCGAGGCCTCAGGTGTGTGTGCACAGTGACGTTGCAGATGGACTGTCCTAGCTGACTGACTCATGGTTCTGGAAATGTCACTTCCAATGAGAGAGTTAACAACATAATAAAACTCATGTTCTCATCCTGATAGTGGTCTGGAACTTCATAGCACTCCATAAACCTTTGTTGAATGAATAAACAAAAGACCCAGGTGTCTCTTTAACAACAGCTCTTGGTCTCTTAGACTGTTTTGTATTCTTTTTGGGCGAGAGGTATATGAAACCCCATGCAAGAGCCTGAAGTCTTCTCTCTCTCCTCTTTTTTCTTTCTTTAGGCTTCATTTTTGTTCTGGATTCTTCCCATGGGAACTATTTATATTTTGTTTCTTGTTTATATTTTCAAAGTGCATGCTCTCTGGAAAGTTATTTCTTTAAATAAAAAAGTAGGATGGATTTTTTTTTTCTGGATCATTAAGGGATCCTGCCTCACTATGGTCCCCTACTTGGTGTAAGGCAGTGGCAGAGCTGGGAGTCCGAAGGGCAGAGGCTGCCCCAGGCCCAGCTGAATGTACAGCCCTGGGGCTAAGCTGGGACCAAGAGGGGTGACCAAGAGCCCTGAGTCTTTTTCTTTTTTTTAAATTTAAAGTCTTTATTGTTTAAAGTATTACACATGTCTCCTTTTCCCCCATTGACCTCTCTCTGGCCACCCCTATCCCTCAGCACATGATCCCACCCCCGTACTGTCTGTGTCCATTGGTTAAGCTTATATGCATGCATACAAGTCCTTTGGTTGATCTCTTACCGCCCAAGCCCTGAGTGTTATATGTGGAGCTGCAGCAATGGGTGGGAAGAGCCAAGAGAACCTCATTAATCCACTAGAACGAATCTCGGGGAGCATGTACGAAGTCTATGTTCTTATTTATAGCAAAATTATGGCCACTGACTTTTTTTGGGAATAACCAAACAAACCTGAACAAATGCCAATGCTTAAATATTACACAACATTTAAGATTGGTTCTATAAATTGATGGGAGAATGTATGGGTCTCTAGACTAAATTTTGTTTTTGGCATTCATCTTAGGTAGCAACAGTGTTTTTTTTGGGGGGGTCTCATTTATTACTTTTTTAAATGTTGCAAAGAATTCTGGAGAATAGGAAAGAATCCTAGATTTTTGTGTGGAGTCTGCTAGTGTAGAGACACTGGCACTTTTAACAAGTAGGGTCCCTTTTCTCCAGGGCCATTGGGGAAGACAATTTAGGAAAGATTATAAATATTTAGATTGCCTTTCTTATGGAACATAATGCAGAATTAAGATGTCTATATTTTTTTGCAATTGTCAATGCAACCAGTAGTGCAGAGGTTCTCAATCTGTGGGTCGCGACCCCTTTGGGGGACGAACGACCCTTTCACAGGGGTCGCCTAAGACCTTCGGAAAACACATATATAATTACATATTGTTTTTGTGATTAGTTACTATGCTTTAATTATGTTCAATTTGTAACAATGAAAATACATCCTGCTTATCAGATATTTACATTATAATTCATAACAGTAGCAAAATTACAGTTATGAAGTGGCAACAAAAATAATTTTATGGTTGGGGGTCACCACAACATGAGGAACTGTATTAAAGGGTCATGGCATTAGGAAGGTTGAGAACCACTGCAGTAGTGTGAAGTGTTAATCTGATAAATTAATTTTATGTCATTCTCTTCACACTGAAAGGACAAACTCCCAGTACCAGTTTAGATGTATCAATTCAGCCCTGGCCAGTTTGGCTCAATGGATAGAGCATTGGTCTGCGAACTGAAAGGTCCCAGGTTCAATTCCAGTCAAGGGCACATGCCCGGGCTGTGGGCTCGGTCCCCAGTGGGGGGCTTGCAGGAGGCAGCCGATCAATGATTCTCTCTCATCATTGATGTTTCTATCTATCTCTCCCTCCCTCTTCCTTCCTCTCTGAAATCAATAAAAATATATTAAAAAAGAGGTATCAATTCAGATATATTATTACTTCTTAAAAATTGATTACTAAAGATGTGTCAGATGGTGTATTAGTTTTCCATTGCAGCCATAACAAATAACCAAAGACTTAGTTGGTTAGAACAATATAAATGTATTTCTTATAGTTCTACAGACCAGCTGTCTGACACAAGTCCCACCACGCTAAGATCTGGGTGTTGGCAGAGCTGGGTTTCTTTCTGCCCACTCTGGGTAGGCTCTGTTGCTGCCCACATGCTTTTGCTCTTGGCCCCTTTATTCTCTTCAAACCATCAGGGTGGGTCAAGTCTATTTATCTCACGTTATTCTGACTCCCACCTATGGCCCCTCCTTCCAGGTGTAGGTGATCTTTGTGTTGCATTGGGACATGTTGAATAATCCAGGATAATCTCTTGGTTTCAAGGTCAGTTGATGAGCAATCTAGTTCCATTTGCAATTGAATTCTCCTTTTCCATGTAACCTAACATATCCCCAGGTTCCAGGGGTTAGGACCTGGACATCTTGAGGAAGCCATTATTTTGCCTACCATAGATAGATGAGAAGAAATGATCTCAAAGGCTTGGCACATTTGTAAATATTTTTGGATCAGTCCCCTTAATTTTATAAAAAGTTGAACATTATCATTTGCATCCTTTTCAACTCAGAGTCACCCTGGCAATTTGCCAGATGAAAGGGCTTTGTCTTATCTCTTTCTGTCGGTGTGACCCCCCCACACACATTTTTGGGAAATGGATTGAAATTCACTTTGTGTATACATCTAAGATGTCCGTGTAAACTGTACGTTTCCTGTACTTGCTGAAGTTAGGTGGGGGAGCGGAATGGAAGAAAGTAGACTTCCATTTTATTCAACATGATTTAGGGCAACTGCCAGTCTAGTGCACTCTTATAGCTTTGGTCACAGGACTTCCGGGAATGCCTATTTTAAATCCAGGAAAAAGATGGAGAAACACTTTGTCTTTCAGTTCGTTCATGAGGACTTTCCCAGAAATTTCCCCTTGTTTTCAAGGTTCACTCTAGGACCCATCCCTCTTTTTCTTTTCTCACTTCCCAGGTCAGGGACCGTGAGGGAAACATGTTTTAGGTTGTGTTTGGGAACAAAGTGGAGAACAAATGGCATCCTTCTTCCTGGTGCAGGGATCACCAGAGTGTGTCTTAGAAAAGTGGGCCACATTTTGCAGAAGCTGTGTCGTGTGGGTGGAAGAGGAGCTGACAAAGGGAAGGAGGGCTAAGGGCTGGAGCAGTGGGTGTTACTTGAGAATCAGCATGAACAGTTCATTCCTTCTGTTCACAGGTAGAACGGGAACCCTGTTGGGAAGGATAGACCTCCAGGGTATTATATTAAGTCACTCTGACAAAGACAAATACCACATGATTTCACTTACATTTGGAGTCTAAAGAACAAAATAAACAAACACACAAAATAGAAACGGACTCATAGACATAGAGATCAGGCTGATGGTTGCCAGAGAGGAGGGGCTGGGGGCTGGGTGAAACAGGTGACAGGATTCCAAAGTACAAATTGGTAGTTACAAAATAGTCACAGGAAGAAAAGTACCACATTGGTAATATAGTCAATAATATTGTTATGACTATGTATGGTGCCCGGTGGGTACTGAAAATATTGAGGGGATCACTTTGCAAAGTATATGATTGCATAACCACTATGCTATACACTTGAAACTAACACAAAATAATATTGAATGTAAACTGTAATTGAAAAATAATTTTTTTTAAAAAAGAAGTAAAGCTAGATTAAAAAAAAGAAAAGAAATCCCGTCTTGGTGATCTCAAAGGTCACAGACATTTGGTGAAGAGGTGCATGTAGATTTTATGCAACAGAAAAATGTGGCTCTTGTTCACTCTGTTACCATAGTCATAGAGCTACATCTCGTCTCTGTTTCTCCAGTATCGGAACCGTGCCCCCAATGGGTAAGAAACAAGGGAAAGAGTGATGATTTCTCCACTTATTCCTATGAGTGAGAAAGAAATTCAAGCTTTAGAAATGAAATGTTCCAAGATTTGAAGAATTGTCGTCCTAGTACTGATAAAGTTTTTATGCTTTAGCTTTATGAAGAGTTTGAAAGAATTTCAATGTTGGAAAAATGTTCTAACTCTTTCTTAGAGTTGGTGGTCAGAATCTACTTGTGTACCAAAAGATGAAGTAGTTTACAAAATCAGTTTTTGAGTTTTGCATAAAATTTTCAATATTAAATTGTCTCTATTGTGACTTAGCAGCCATAAGAAGAAATAAAACTTTAGATTTAAGGAGCTCTCCAATCTTATGTCTAAAATAACCAAAGCCCATGCAACTTAACACTTTGCAGCAAAATTAATACAGGGTTAAAGGCAAAGCAATGTCACTTACAGAAATAGCAGTGGTAAAACATTATTTGGCAAATTATATAAAATGTTTCTAATGCCAATAGCAAAGGGTGAGAAAACTTAACAGGCGTGGGAAGAGGAGAGCAATTAAAGGTGTCAAAAGATCCACAAAAATGAGTAATATCCAAGGAACTAAAATAGAACTAGAAATGAGGTAGCAGAAGAAGGGAAAGATGACAGTGAGGAGCATTACCCCCCATGTGGCCCTGAGTGAGTGGCCCTGGGCTGGCCCGGAACCAAGCAAAGGAGAAAGGAGGGTGATGGAGGAGTGAGCTGAGCTGCACTTGGGCCTCAGACCACAGAGCCCCAGCTTTGGTGCTCGCCATGGCACTGTGCTCCAGACAGACAACTCAGGAGGAAGAGCCAATAGGTAAATCTGCAAGATCAGGAGCTCCTTAATACGATTCAATCCTTTGTGTGGAGGCAGGATTCTAATATGGACCCCAAGTCTGTGTCTGCTGCTGTCTGTGCCCTGTGTGATCCCTGGGACCTTGACCAGGATGGAGTTTCCTTGAAGAAAGCAGTTGATCCTCAGTGGGCCTGACCTGATCCCATGAGCCCTTTAAATTTGGGTGGAGAGAGCAGAGAAAGTGGAAGTCAGAGATTGGAAGCAGGAGAGGCATCTCCCATGTGAGGGAGATTTTCTGTTGTTGACCTTGAAGATGGAGGGAGCCACAATATTAGGACTGAGAATGGCCTCTAGCAGTTGTGAGGGACCCTAGATGACAGCCAACAAGAGATCAGGGACCTCAGGCCACAACCACAGGTACTGTATCCTGCCACAATTTGGATGCACCCAGAAGCAGCTCCCAAACCTCTCATGTGCTCAGATCCTGCCAAATCCTTGATTTTAGTCTTATGAGAATTCAAGTGGAGAACACAGTCACTCTGTGCATGAACTTCTGACATAAATAACTGAGGGTTAATAAACAAGCATTGTTTTAAGCTGCTAAACTTGTAGTAATTTATTGTGTAGCTACAGAACACTAATACACTCTCTAAGCTAATTTTAGAAATGTTTCATTCATGGTATTCATGAAACTTTTCTGAATATTACTGTGGTATGACTAATACATAAAATATTTTAAATATAAATTATATATTTTAATTGTGCAAGTGAAATAATCAGGAGATATACCACTAAAAGGAAAATTTCTTGAAATGAGATAGCCATATTCCCTACATTTTATTTTTTAAGCTTTATTTTTATTGTTGATGTTATTACAGATTTCCCAATTCCCCCCACCCTTTGCCCACCTCCACCCAGCCCCCACCACCCATTTCTCTCTGGTCATCACCACACTGTTGTCTGTGTCTATGAGTTATGCATCTATATTCTTTGGCTAAATAAGTTGACAGTGAGAATGACAGTTTTTTTTTGGAAGATGCTGTCCAATTCATCCTTACAACTATAGATATAGTCACCATATATAAAAGATTTGGAGTCTAGTTGTATGTCAGTTTGACCTTAAAACTTGGGCAACAGAAGGAAAACCTGTTAGGCTATAGCTAGTTACACTTAATCACATGGAAGTTGTCCAAAGACCAGTGCCGAGTGGATCAGGGTTTTGTCCATCTACAGTACCTGAGGCTGAGGTGCCCTGTGGTGCAGGTTAGTGAGGTCTCAACTCCATCAGAAATAAAGCTGATGGCTTACCCTGAACAGATTAGTTCCACAAGTGCATACAATATAGCTTTCTGGGTTTTGCCCTATAACTTCTCATCGGAGATTTCACCCTATAGGTGTGACACAGGCTCCGTAACTCTCTAGTGCATGAAGCTATTGGGCAAATAGCCCTTCCGGGTCTTTTGAGTCAATAGTGGGATTGTTTTCTTCCAACCCTGTGTTCAAAGCAGATTTGGCTCATTTCTCTTTCTACTCTTCCAGGGTGGAAAGACACAAAGAGTACTTGCAGTTTCCACTAGTAGACAGGCATAATAATAATCAAAGAACATGGAACTGAAGCCAAAGCCTTTGCCAGACTAAAAGAAACAAATTGCTTAGAAAAATCATCCCAGACTCACTGGCTGTTGCAGTGGCAGCTCTTGTTATTGTATTTCTCAGTCCCATCTTTCTGTTTTTCTTATGGCAAATGTCACATTGTTGACTTTCCATCATGCAATGTCAAAAAGAATGATCATTAAGCAACCTTTGGAAAAACAAACATCTTTACTTGGTTTTGAAAGATCTGGAATAAAGGACTTCCTGAAAATGACTTCCCCATCTTTCAGTGGAGTGAGCATGGAGAAGTGTATGCTATTCTGAGAGCACTGGTGGACTTGTAAACTGGTTGCATAGCCTTTGGGTCAAAATCATATAAAATGAAGGTATTTGAAAAGCAGGGAAAATATTTTATGCACGGCTGAGGATTGTGATAGAGACTACATAAGGGCATAGCAGGCATCACTCTGCCACTCGGGCTCAGAACCTCCCCTGAGTACATTTTCCACGAATGTCAGATAACACCCCAGTGCTTATGTATTTTCTTTCATGAGAAATTTACATGTGTCATTGACAAGGAGGAGGCAAGAATTCCGTAGATCTGCTCACTCTCCCTCCTCACTCCACCCCACCTCACCCCGTTTACCCTGGGAATAGAGGATACAGGTCCCAGGACTTTTCCTAACTCTATCCCTCTCCTGCCCCCCAACGCTTGTATCATTGCTCTTATCCAGTTAATTATGCTCATCTTACCTTTCTTCCTGACTATGAAATGCAGAAAATTCAGACCTGGTTCCTGAGATGGCTCTGTGAATTTTGTTGTATTTTTGCCCCAAACAATCCAAAAAGCAAGTGAAATATTGATGAAGAATGCCATCCACTGAATTTTTTTTTATTAGTGACTCGTGAGATAGGAATTAGAGGAAGAGGGCATCTGGGAAGGATAGGCAGTGGGGCCTGGAGATGGGGAAGAGGGCGCACAATGGGAAATGTGGCAGCACTGATAATAGGGACCACACAAGTATGACTTGGTAGGCCTCTTAAGGAATTATTGTCTTTATTTGAACAACAATGGGCGGACCCTGAAGGATTTCAGTCTGGTGGTATTCCCTTGGGCTGGGGAGGTGGTGGAAACAGAGAAATGGCAAGGTTGTAGCACTATTTAGGAATTCATATTTATAAAGACTGGTGACAGTTTGACTAAAATCAATGGCAGGAAAGGAGACGTCATGGAAGATTCCTAGATTTTGGGATGGTTATATTATTCCCTGGAATCTTAAACCTTGGAAAATAACTTAAAAATAATTGCTTTGTTTTGAACAGAGGGCTTCCTTCCATTGTGGATGTCGTAAAATTGAGGTTCATTTTAAACAACAAAGTGATGTCCAGGGGACATCAGGTGTCTGATCCGTATCACCACCCAGTGGTAAAGACTAAAGGGAAAATCGATGTTTGTCTCTAGAGCCATCTGAGTACATTTTCAATGCCCTGCGAGAGAGCCAATGGCCTCTCTAGGAATAGCTGAGTCACTGTGTAGCTGACAAGGGTTTCTCCTGTGATGGGCTGACTCATTCTCCAAAATAAGTCCCTTTCCCAGGCATGGAGGCTCTTGGCTTTCTCTGAGAATCTTGTATAGTTGCTCTGATAAAAACTATAACCGACACAATTATTAATCATCGGTAACTCTAGAAGTAAGATATTCTGTTTGGTGTGGCCAAGTTTCAGTAGCAAGAGAATTATATTTTTCTAGGACTGGAGGATTTACCTGTGGGTACAGTAGTTTTTAGTGAAAGTGAGGACATATAGAAACGTAAAGAAATAGACGAGTTTCTTCCTCTTTCTTTTCTAGAAGTTGTCTTATCTTCAGCTTTCCCTTTTCTTCTCCCTCCAATGTTCTTTCTTTTACTTTACTTTGGCATTGTCTTTTCCTGTCATTTGCTCTTTTAAGAAATCCTATTGTTCTCAGAATTCTTTTCTTTCAAACCATCTCTGGTCTTCTTTCAACTGTAACTACAACCTACTCATTCACCCCAGTAGCTTCCTAGATAAGAAAAGAGTCTGACTAATTGGCTAAGTATAGGCACCCCTGCTGAGCTGGTAGCATTCTTTAAAAGATTCTCAGTGGAATTCTCTCCACCACTTTCTTTTCTATTTTACCTTTTTTTGTTTTTCTTTTTCCTAATGGAAAAAGCTATGCAAGTCTTATTCTGCTATGATGATTAGTTACACAAGAAAATGCAGAAAACTTTCCCTTGAGAAACATTTAGGATACCTTACTTGGAAGAATTTCCTCTTTAATACTTCAAATGCGTTTCTCATTTTACAATGTGTCATTTGCTTGAAGCAAAGCACATCTGTCCTCTGGCCAGAGCAGGTGGAAATGAGCTCTATGGGTGAGAATATGGGCTCTAGAGTCAGAAAGATCCGAGTCTGATATCTGCCTTTGTAGTTCACATGCCCTATGTTTTGGGGCAAAACAAAATGAAGATGATGATATGGTCCTCTAAGATTGTTGAATGGTTAATACTATGTACCTCGCACATCTGCGGGGTCCTCCTGAATTTTGGCTAAAAAAAAAAATAGCTACATTGGGTGCTTCTTGGTGAAATGGAAATATTATTTTTACCATGCTGTATAGAAGAAAATGTAGGTAGTAAAATCTCAGACATTTCTCATAGCAAAAATTTTTTTCTGATATACCTCCTCAGGTTAGGGAAACAGCAACAACAAAAGATAAACAAATGGGACTACATCAGACTAAGAAGTTTTGCACAGCAAATAAAATGGTTAACAAAATGCAAAGTCAACCCACTGAATGGGAGAACATATTAGCCAATGATACATCTGATAAGGGATTAATATCCAAAATTTATAAGAACTCATACAACTCAACACCAAGAAAACAATATAATTAAAAAATGGGCAAAGGACCTGAAAAAATACTTTTTTAAAGAGGACATATGAAAATATGCTCAATGTCACTAATCATCAGAGAAATGCAAATTAAAACCACATTGAGATATCACCTCACATATGTCAGAACGGCTATCTATATGTATAAAAGCCTAAGCAACTTAATGACTGGTTGACAGGTCGCTATGATGTGCACTGACCACCAGGGGACAGATGCTCAGTGCACAGGATCGGGCTCCCTCCTGTCTGGATCGGGCCTGTGGGGATCGGGCCCAAACCGGCTATCTGACATCCCCCAAGGGGTCCTGGATTGCTAGAGGGTGCAGGCCAGGCCGAGGGACCCACCAGTGCACAAATACGTGCACCAGGCCTCTAGTCATTAATAAATCAATAAACAAGTACTGGTGAGGATGTGGAGAGAAGGAGACCTTCATGCACTGTTGGGAATTTGGATTGGTGCAGCCACTATGGAAAGCAGTGTGGAGAAACAACCTTTGATCCAGCAATTCCACTTCTGGAAATATATTCAAAGAAACTGGAAACACTAATTGGAAAGAATATATGCACCCCTATGGTCATTGCAGCATTATTTACAATAGCGAAGATTTTGAAGCAGCCCAAGTACCCATCAGTAGATGACTGGGTAAAATGCTGTGGTACATTTACACAATGGTGTACTACTTGGCTGTATAAAACAAGGAAATCTTATCATTTGGGACAGCATGGATGGACCTGGAGAGCATTATGCTAAGTGAAACAAGCCAGTCAGAGAAAGACAAGTACCATATGATTTCACTATATATGGAACCTAATGAACAAAATAAGCTAACAAAGTGGAGATAGACTCATGGTTACAGAGTACAGACTGTTATCTATTAGAGGGGAGGACATTGGGGGCTGCGTGAGAAGGGTGAAGGGATTATAATAGAAAATAAAGACTCATTGTGATTGCTAGAGGGAAGGGGTTGGGGGAAGACAGAAGAAGGTATTGGGGGATAAATGGTGATAGAAGGAGACTTGACTTGGTTGGGGTGGTAAACACACAATACAATATGCAGATGATGTATTGTAGAATTGTATACCTGAAACCTGTATAATTTTACTAGCCAATGTCACCCCAATAAATTCAATAATAAAATAGAAAAAATAGAAAAAAAAAACAGAAAGAGGAGTGGGGGGATAAAAGGTGATGGAAGGAGACTTTTGAGTGTGAATACATGATGCAATATACAGATGATGTATTACGGAGTTGTACACTTGAAACCTGTATAGTTTTATTAACCAATGTCACCCCAATAAATTCAATAAAAACTTTAAAAAAAAGAAACACTGTGCCAACTCTTTAAGAAAAGAATGAATGAGTTCTAGGTCTGAGTGAATATGTTTTGTCATAAGAAAATTTTCTTTTCTCAAATTGAATGTAGAAAAAAACACTGAGCAGAGTGTAGGGAATTCAAGATGTTTCTTAGAGATAATTTTATCATCATAGTTCTTAGAAATGAAAAAAGGAAAAAGATACATCAAGTCAGTACAAATTTAGACTATGCTCAAAGTTAAGTCAATCAATCCATTAAACATTTCCTGCCCTATGAGAACTATTTCTCTAACATGTTAAATCTCTTTTGATTACTGTTTAGATTGCATAGCATAGTATTTCATATGTTGCATGTAAATGTGAGTGGCTGTACTTTACAATAAAAAACAACGGATTTTGTTGTATTTGTCATATATTTATTACACACACATATATATACACATACTAGTACACATATATATACTTTTAAAAATAGAATGTGAGAGGAAGAACCCTCCCTTTTCCCCCATCCCCCCACCCCCACAAAAAATATTTACTGAGCACTAGCTGCATACAAACAGATTTGACTATGGTAACTGTTATAGGTCATTGATACAACTATATTAAGCTAACTGCTTACCCACTACATAGAATGATGGCCCCAGAGTTATGTTCCCCAGTGGCCGTGCACTGCAAGATGCACACTTGTCTCCCAAGAAGGACCCGTTAAACCATTTGGTCAAAGTGTCAGTAAAGACAACAATGTGTTACCATTCATTCATTCACTCACTAAATTTACTATGTAGCTATGATTTTTCAGCTATTCTGCCAGGTTTTATATATGTAGATATAAATGTCCTACCTAAAACTGTCAGACTTATGCTTTCTCCCTCTTCATTTTTCATTGCAGAGAGAGGTCGGATGTGTCAATATTTTTATACTTAATATATGTGTGCATGTATGTGTGTAGATGTCCACAATGGTGAGGAAATGACCTGTTAATAAATCGATGTTGTGTTCACATGGGACTTAAAGTAATTTAGGAAATACGTGTGTCTAATATTACATAAATGTTATACACAATTATAAATAAACCTATAAATACATCCTATAAGTATAAATAAATATATACACTTATATGTAAATAGATAGAATACCAATAAGTATATTTATTTACATATATTTCAGAGCTTCAAGTGGATATAGTTTAAAGTGATGTACAGTGTGCTAGTATCCTCCAGCCAAGGTTGTGGGCTTCTCAGATGGCTTAGCAAACAAGAGGTTAATGAATGGGGAGGAACAGGCAAAGTAAATAAAGTCAGTTAATTGCAGGAAGCAGTTGCACAGCAACTGCAGCCAGGGAAACAGTCCACAAGAACCAGCCAATCAAACAGGAGGATGAGTTAACCAGGAAGTGCTTGCTCCCTGTCAGTCTCTCTGAACGTCTCTCCCTTTCTCTCTATCTCTGTGGCTCTTTTCTTTCTTTAACTGCTTCTTAGTCACTCTCTCTTCGCCTCTGCCTTTTTCCTTTTTTCTCCACATGCTCGCTAAGACTACGGTTTGTAGAAGCAGATGGGGAAACCTTAACCATCCTCTCCTCTTCAGTTCTTTGCCCATGGCCTGGGCTCAGTGTTCATGCAAGGGGAAGTCAGGCTGCACGCTTTGCCCCAGCATTACCTGTCAGGTGAGCACGGGGTCTGTCCCGAATGTGACATCATGATCCACGGAAGCTATATTGTAGCAACACAAACTCCCACATGGCTATCATGGTAACTTGATTTATGATAAAGAATGATACAGATGCCATAGATTGTGACTGGGCCCACCATGTGCTTTCCCTTTATCCCACATAATGAATTCTATATTAGCTACTCTTTGAAAAAGGACATCTGATATCAGATTTCTGATTAGGTTTTTAATTTTCATGGAAGAGGTGTGTTGGCCTACAGCCTAGAAGACTTATTTTATTTTATTTTATCTTATTTTATTTGTCTCTCAAAGCTGGGACTGGCAGGGGACTCCTCAGTATTAATTAATTAACTCCAGGCTCTTTTGGCAAAGTGCCTTGAAAGGGATGGCATGTCCTGAGTGACCCTCACGTGTACTCTATGCCAGTGATCATTAAACTCACAAAATTGTCTCACCTGGTTCCTTAGGCCATTAGATGAAGATAACAAGAACAATAAACTTGCATATTAACATAAAGGAAATCTTTTAATATACTAGGCACATTAAGAAAATGATGTAAAATTCCTCCTCAATCCTAGAGCAAATGCATAGTTTAAGATCATTTTTAATGTTTGCCATCTATAATTCAATAAGAGTCCGACATGAGCAGACCTCTGTTACACTCAGTCATTTACAAAACATGCATCACACGAGACAAAGAGCCTTTGTAGCAGTCCGTTACACGTTATAGCGCCGCACAGACGCTCACTGGTGAAGCAACCCACCATTAGCTAGGAGAGCGGGCTGTTTGTCCTTGTACATATGAGAAGCAGCGGCAGTGATCCTGTGCAACCCCTTCAGCCTCTAGGAAAGCATTAACCGAAATAGGGTTTGGATTCAACCCTTCTTATTTTCCTTAGAGAGTTCAGGATTTCCCAGACGAGGAACATTCCTAGAGAAGAGCCTCTCCTGTTGTGAAAGCATAAACTTAGATGATGGACAGTATCATCTGTGTGATTGTCCACGTGGCCTACGCCCACAGCGAGTAAGAACTCCATTAACACTTTTAACCCTGAAAGGCCAGGCTCAGCCATTTCTTACCATTCCCAACGAACACATACACACAGCACACGCTTACACATAGAAATACATACACAGAACAACGCACACAGGAGCACAAACACACACAAACATATACATACACAGTGTTTCCCTGAAAACATTGTCTTATTTTTTTAGTCAGTCATTGGAATACACTTTGTGAGTGAAGAGTGATAAATTAATACCAAAGAGAAAAAGGAACTGGAATCATTAGGGCACAAAAGGTGCTGTGGAAGAAGCAAGGCTGTGTGGGAAGGGGAAGTTCTGTTTTAGGAAACAGATTACCAAGTTTCAACGAGAGTGACTGGAGTGCTTGGGGGGAAGCCAAAGCCAGCAGAGACATGACACATCCTCACCTAGCAGACGAACTTCTCCTGTTTACCAGCAGTCGGTCTGGCACACTCACATCACGTCCAGTCCACTTGCCGAAGTATGTGGTATTTTTCATTGGAAAAACTGAAATGTAAGTTGTTTCTCAAAGGCTTGCATCTTGCTGATACTTTTTTAATCCTCACCCGAGGATATTTTTCCACTCAATTTTAGAGAGAGTGGAAGCGAGAGGGAAAGACAGAGAGAAATATCGATGTGAGAGAAATACATTGATTGGTTTCCTCCTGCACGTGCCCTGACTAGGGCCTGGGCCAGGGAGAAGCCTGCAATGCAACTGTGGTCAGTGCCCTTGACCAGAATCGTTGGTCCACAGGCCAACACTCTATCCACTGAGCCAAACTGGCTAAGGCTTTTTTTAAAAAAATATATTTTTATTGATTTCAGAGAGGAAGGGAGAGGAGAGAGAGAGATAGCAACATCAATGATAAGAGAGAATCATTTGATTGGCTGCCTCCTGCAAGACCCCTACTGGGGGTCGAGCCCACAACCTGGGTATGTACCCTGATCAGGAATCGAACCTCGACCTCTTGGTTCATAGGTCGATGCTCAACCATTAAGCCATGTTGGCTGGGCTGATAGGAAATTATTGAGAATTAATTGGTGTAGGATTGTATGGGTTATATGTCCGTGCTTTCCATGTGCAATTCCAATTTAATTATTAACCAAGGATAGGATAAATACTTAGAAACAGCTATCCTTTCTGGCTCTATTCTCTCACTTTGTAAGGGTATAGGACAAGCATTAGTTTTGTTTTCTTGAACGAAGATTATTCTCACATTCCTGAAAGAAGACATTACTATGCTCACTTTTCAGATGGGATATGGGTACACATCTCCGTTTTGGTGATAAATCCAATTGCAAAAAACAAGATCCTTGAACATGAATTAATGATCACGGCCAAAGCTCCTATGGCGTTTTCCTGCGGAGGCGTTTCAGGGACCTGAATCACAGCGAAAACGAGCGCCTTTGTGTGTGCTCTGTAAGACGGAGGGATTGCATTGAAGCAAGGATTGGCCCAACTTCATAATGAGAAACCTGGATACTGATGGGGCTTAGCTTTGATTGAATCCTGGAACTTAGTGCACTCGGCTGGGTGTAGTCCAGCACCTGGGTGGCACTGGCACAGGGAGGCCTGCTTCTGCAACAATTACTGGTCAATTGCAAGTGATTATAATGGCACCGTGTCTAAAACAATATGGAGAAAAGCACTGCCTGAAAAACATGAAACAGTGCGCTCTACAATGGAACCAGCGAGTTGCTGAGTACATCAGTGTAACAAGAGATTTTGGATATTCTAAACCACAGGAAGGTGGCACTTAAAAAACCCTCTGTGGTGTATTTCCTTCCTTCTTAGGCAAGCAGAACAAGGCCCCGGGGGTTCTATACACACCCTCTCTCATGGTGAGTGAAGATGGCCGGGCAGAATTCAAGGAAGAGCAGGCTGGCCAATTTTGTCATATGAATCAATCCAAGAGACAGGACGAACCGACCAAAAATGTCTTAGTGCGTGGAGGTTTACAGCCACCCAAGTGCGGCACTGCATCGGTATGGGAGAGTGCAGGTGCCCAGGAATGACCTCGTTGGGAAGACATTCCCGGGATGCTTATGAGGAAACACTGGGTAGACTCGACCCGGAGATAATTGCTCTGATCTTTCTGGAGAGCAGAGACACTCTTTTTGCCTTTGTGCCCTTTATTGCTCGTGTGTGATGTGGCCAGAGGAGGTTGTGATTAACTGTGGACCCAGCAGCTATAACACAAAGCCCAACTGGAGTCCGTGGGGCTCCTTCCCAGCATCAGCCCTTGGCGAAATACGCCGTTTCCCTCGAACACGGCCTCTCTGGCTTCCCCAGGAGCGCCACTTGGACTTGGCCGGGGCCAGTGGACTCTTCGTGGGCTGTTGATTGACTGCTAACCGGCCTCACTTCTGTGAAAAATTGTGACATATTCATTCTTGGCAGTCACCATCTCAGGCGTTAAATCACTTTTCTCAAATTTCCCGAGGTCTGACACATATAATGGGCTCAGTGGGGGATTTGCAATAATTCTTTTTTCAGTATTTATGAAATTGTGCAGCTCCCTATGGCTTCTGGGCCTTTAAGCTGCCTTTCAGATATCCCTCCCATAAATTTTCCATGATTATCACTTCCCAGCTTGAAAATATACATCTTTATGCATCGTTATGGGGACAAAGGAGGCGCCATTGACGTTGCCTTGTGCTGCTGAATTTGTGGCATGTCGATAGCCTCACCTGGCTAAATAAATATATAGTTAGCTAATGGCAGTTTTTATACAAAATGAGTTTTATAACTATCCTGCTTTCGTTATTGCAAACGTGAATCCTGTGGATCTACCCAATCACCTTTATTCACTAAACCAAAGGTCACCCTAATGAATGTTTTGTACATGGTGGCACCTAGTGTTGCCAGAAAAGTCTTGTTTTTAGCACTCTGGGCCTCTCTTTGTAGTAAATCCTCTCATTTCCAGTTCCTGTAAACTCCCTTCGCCCTCTCCCCTACTGCTCTACCCTGAACCCAGTTGTTACCACTGTGGGAATGGGAATAGATAGTAAAATCAAGACTTGCTAATCAAGTTTTAGCCTCATTTGTTTTTTTGGAATTTATTCTGTATTGATAGAACATAAACAGTTAGAAATAAGCCTGTTGTATTTTGAGACGTATAGGGGTTTCTGAAATCTTGTCTGTGCTTTGCATTTTGACACATATGACGCCAGAAAACTCAGGATAAAAGTGTGGAGTCTGGTGAGGATTCAACCTGAAGTTTTACCACAAAATGACTAGGTGTTCTTCACAGCTATCTCAGAAGCAGCTCAGTAGCCATCCTGATACAATGAAGAGAAACATGTGAGAGAAACTTGAGGTTCCTTGGGATTTCCAGCAAATGAGTGTTACGTGGTCAGCTGCCAGTTGTACGTAATTAATCTACTTGGGAATTTAGTGGCCCAGGTGGACTTTTTTGCTGGGGACCCTCATCCTTACATGAGGATGGGTAAGATCAGAAAAGGGGGTAGTAGTGCAGAATCCCGTCTACAAAGAGTCTGGGCAAAGTTTTCTAACTAATGGTATCTAGAAATAGGGAAATGAAAGAACCATAGAATTTTGTATTTGAATTTTAAGTAAAGATGCTGAAGACAAGAAAAGTCACTCGAAGCTTAAAATACAAGGGCATTACTTGCTGTCCTCTTTTTACTGTTCCTTTTTTTGAAAATAAGATAGCTATTAATTTATTAATGTGGCTCAATAATGATTCTAATAATACACAGACACCTTATTCTAATTAAGCATTTGGGATACATAACTACAGTGCCAATAGGGAACATATCATTCTTAGCTGCAGTATACCAGAAGTTAGCCACTTTTAGATCTGACTCAATGCAAACGTATTAATTTCTGTTCTATTTTGAGCACTGTGGGATCAGGCACTTAGAAATTCTCTACTCAGGACTGCTGAACTACTCTTTCACATGATCTCCTAAGGACTTTTCTATGTCTACCCTTGCTGCCATCATTTCCTTGTTACCCAGGGTGGGAACTACTTCAAATTAGTCACTAAATGTCATAATGATTTACTGTATTTTTACTGTCCTTTATCATTTTTTTCTCTCTCCATGATATCCACCCCCACAATCGACCGCTGCTATTGTGATCATCTTCTACTTGTCTCTGCCTCTCACTGTTTCTTGGCCTCACAATTTGTTCTGAACACTGTAGGCTGATGAATACTTCATCAAGCAACATTGGGTCATGCCACTACTCCCTTTAAAATTTCTATTGGTTCCCTGTTGCTTAAAAATCAAGTCCCATGTCCTTAGACTGGTATTCAAAACATAAACAAAAAGTGTGCCCATCTTAATTTTTCAAACTATTTTCTAGTGCTTTCACAAAAGTGGTCTAGATTGCTCTTCTGGGCTTGAAGTCCAGTTTTGTCACATATCGCCTTTGTTACGTAGGACAAGTTACATTATTTCTATAGTTCGTGCCATAAGAAAAGAGATGATATAGCTTGTTCCAAGTAATAAAACGGATAGGTGACAAAATCGCATTTCAAGCCCAGATCAAATAGAGCATCTGCGGTGAAAGTGAGTGAGAGGCAAGACCTCCAGCTGCTTGGCCTCTCCGGGCTTCAGATGAATATTTAAAAGAAATTCATTATTCTAGACACATTGTTGTGGTATCTAGAGCCTAGCTCTTTCCCTCCTATCCATAGAGTTTCTATAGCACAATCATTTTGTAGCACAATCATTTTGTTTCTATAGCACAATCTTGGCCACGGGTTCCTTCAAGGAGAAAAACTGTCTGACTATCACGGCTTCAGAGCTGAGTGCATAACTGTGCTTGAGAAATAGCTGTTGATTGATTGATTAGGGATAGCTATGGATTCCTTTGGTGGCCACAGATGAAGCAGGATTTTTAAGATGTTCAGCAACACACTGAACCATTGGCTGAAGTTACCAGTATTGTTGTAAGGTAATTATTGAGTATGGGTATTTTCTTTGCTTGAGGATATGACTTAACTATGCTTTATTGGTTGGTTTTTAACAAAATGAATTCTATTACACAGGTGATCCTGTATTCCTTGGATAGTGACAACAAATAGTGTTTATTTGATTTACTCTACTGGAAATACATGCCTTCAGGTGAAGGAGCAAGACACAGTTTTGTAATCATACTGAATTCTGCCTCTGAACAAGCAGAGCAATTAATCCTTAGAGGAGAGACCTGGGTTGGATGACCTTATAGGGAAAAGAGAGTGTCAAGAAGTAACCTTTGAGACAGCATGGAGGGACCTGGAGAGTATCATGCTGAGCGAAATAAGCCAGTCAGAGAAAGACAAGCATCACATGATCTCACTTGTATGTGGAATCTAATGAACAAAATAAACAAACAAAATAGGTCCAGAGACATGGAAGCATGGAACAGAGTGATGAATCTTAGAGAGAAGGGAGTGAGGGAGCAGGAAGAGATTAACCAAATAATTTATATGCATATATGCATAACCCATGGACACAGACAATAGTGCAGTGAAGGCCGGAGGGGGAGGGGGCTGGGAGAGGGGGTAAAATGGGTTAATGGGGGAAAAAGGAGGACATCTGTAAGACTTTCAATAATAAGGATAAAGAAAAAAAGAAATAACACCATTATGTTATCTTTATGTTAACTTATTCTTTGTTGTATAATTGAAGTAGTGATTTGATTAAAGTAGTTTTAATGTACAAAAATGGGTCAGCTATGTCATAAATTTTATTTTTTCATTGTACACACAATAAATGAGAGCCAGTAAGGATAGTCATTAAGGCTGTTTGCTGTAAGCGACATAAATCCAATCTTAACGCATTTAAGTAAGTAAAAAGGGGAGAAAAACTACTGGAGGAGTATTTGAATGTCTTACAAGACCGCTGAGCCACACAAAGGATGAGGCTCCGTAGGAAAAGCTGGAGAAAGGAACTCACTCACTTATGTGTTGCCAAGCCTTTCTCTCCCTCCTCCTCCTCTCATACTGGCTTCCTGTGTCTTATTACAGAATATCTTTTTCTCCCCAAACATTTCAGAGAAGAATCCTAATTGGCTCAACTTTGTCAGTTGCCCACTTCTGATCCCATAAACTATCCCAAGAAAGCAGCATCGCATTGAACAAAATAGTTGCACCCATAGTAACCATATGGGTGGGAGGAGAAAGTAGGAAGCTGGGACAAAAACCATGTGTCTAGTTTAATAACTTTAAAAAATATGGCTTCAACCTAATTATTTAGGAGTTAATGGAGAAGTTCTGTTTAGTGGGTAAAGGCTCAGAAACAAAGAGCCTCTTTGTTCTAGTCAATGGTAATTCAAATGATATATTTTAAGTGTCATGACATTAGAATGAGGACCTACTTTCACTGTATAAATAAATCTCTATAAGGAATTTTTAGAAGCGTTTAAAATATATTACATTTTCTTGACTTAGTTTAAAACTTTATTTTGTTTTGCTACTGTTTCTTCCAGGACTTTGTGAAACTCATGACATAGTTGGTGACTTGTATTGACATCACTCTGTGATTCTAGAAACACAACAAATAGAAGCTCACTGCTTACCAGGGGACAATGGGACCATCCGCTCTCCTTTCACAACTGTGTGTCCCCAACTCTCACGCACATCAGCCCAAAGCAGCACAAAAAACAAGCAACATTATAAAAATTGTGTTCATTTTCTAGATTGTTATCTAAATTTTGATTTTATAGAGCCTTCAAATTATTTTCTAATTTTTCTCATCAATATAGTTCACTAGAGGCCAGGTGCACGAATTCGTGCACCAGTGAGGTCCCTTGGCCTGGCCTGTGGGATCGGGCTGAAACCGGCTCTCTGACATCCCCCAAGGGGTCCTGGATTGCGAGAGGGTGCAGGCCAGGCTGAGGGACCCCACCAGTGCACGATCGGGGCCGGGGAGGGACGAAGGAGGTTGGCCAGCCAGGGAGGGACCATGGGAGGGCACCAGGGCATGTCTGGCCTGTCTCGCTCAGTCCCAATTGGCCGGACCCCAGCAGCAAGCTAACCTACCAGTTGGAGTGTCTTACCCCAGGGTGGTCAGTGCACGTCATAGCAACTGGTTGACCGGTTTAGTGTCTGCCCCATGGTGGTCAGTGCACGTCATAGCGAGTGGTTGAGCAGCCTTAGCATATCATTAGCATATTATACTTTGATTGGTTGAACGGATGGCTGGATGACAGGACACTTAGCATATTAGGCTTTTATTATATAGGATATTGACAGAAAAGTGCAGATAAAACTAGAACTAACATTTAATAATTAAAATATTAATATTTTTGCCTAATTTCTTTAGATCTTTGTTTCTTTAAAAAATTAAATGGTCATGCACAGTTGGGCTCCTCCCTGACTCCAAGCTCTCATTTCCCTTTCATAGGTAATGCTCACCTTGCAATGGGAGCACATCTTTCCTGTCTAGGTTTTTATATTTCCACCACATTTATATATAGACACAAACAATATATGACAATACTGTTTATTTATGACTTTGGAAATTTGTGTCATTGGTAGCATACTAAAGAAAATTTTCTGCAACTTAAACAATTTTCACTCCTTATTGTGTTTACTCAATTTAAGTATGTTGAAGCATGATGTCACACAGTAAGTTAGGCTGTTATTTTACTGCGGCACTATATTCCCTGGTATGTCTCTATTGATGAGCACTTATTTATTTCCACTAATGCAAACTACATCATGAGCATCCTTATAGCAATCTTCATGTGTAAGGTCTGAAATATTTTCTAGGCTATATCTCCAGCTGCCGCATTGATGAGCCGCTGGGTATATATCTCATTAACTTCAGCAGGTGTAAGCGAATTGTTTTCAAAGTTGTAGCACCTGGCAGTAGTGTCTGAGCCTCTTTGTTTTGCATCCTCACCAGTATTTGGTATTGTGGTACTTTCTAAAGTTTTCCAATCTGATACTCTCTCATTGTGGTTTCAGTTTGCACTTTCCCGATTATAGTGAAATCGAGCATCTCATTTTTTAGGTCATCAGGTATATTCCTGAGTAAATTATATATATAAATATAATATCCTTGACTTATCCTTTTCAAAATTGTGTTGTGTGTGTTTATTAATTTGTATGAGTCAAAAAGTTCTTTGTGATTTATATGTTTTGCATGTATCATCTTCCAATATATAGCGTGAGTTTTTATTTTTAAATTAAATTTTATTTACATGTGTTACAAAATTCAAGAGTTCAAAGTCTCTTATACAGTCTCCTTCCCTTCCCTGACCTCCAGCCCTACAGCTTTCTTGCCCAGAGGCCTCTATAGGATCAGTCTCTTGAATACCCTCCCTAAGATACTCTGCATACAAATGTACAAACATACACACACATATGTAATTTTTAAAAAAACACAAATTATATTAAACCACAAAACCTGTGTTATACTTGCTAGTTGTACTTAATATATCTTGAAGCAAAATATTTACAGAGTATGTATGTGATTTTTTACAATTTGGCCCCCACATTTTCTGACATTCCTTTCATTGAGAGGTGTGGAGTTCCGTGTCTCTTCCCCTTGAATTTGGGAGAGCTCGGGACTACTTCAACCAATCAGAGATGGCTGAAGTGATGCACTGGGACTTCCAAGGGTCGGTCCGAAAAGGCCATGCAGATTCCACCTGAATCTCCTGAAACGCTAGGGAAGCCAGCTGCCAGGGAGAAGTGTGCCCACCCTGAGACCACGTTGCTGGAAGGAGGCACGTGCAGGTGCGGGGGTGAAGAGCCCCTGAGGACCGCCAGTCCTGCGAGTCCAGCCCATTGACCTTCAGATGATGCTGTTCCCAGCCAACATCTGATTGGACCCACATGAGAGATCCCAGCGGAGAACTGCCCAGCTGAGCCCTTCCTGAATTCCTGGCCCACAAAATTGTGCTTCTTCCCCTGGGGTTGACATAAGCTGCACACAGCATCTTTTCTTTACCTCTGGCATCTCCAAGATTGTGGGCTCTGCAGCTCATATGGCTGAAGCATCAAGGCTGGCTGGACCTGCTGCAGAGCTGTGTCCTACTCCTGGCCCTGTTCAGAGCTGGCCACCTTTCATGTCAGGTATAGGGACTGGAGCAATAGTCAATGAATATTGTTGTTTTCTCCATATGAATTGTGTTTCTGATCCTCTTTTCTGATTGGGATAGAAAAGAATGAACTTGCTAACTCAGTGGCCATATACCATGTCTCTGAGGCTATATTGATCTGTTCTGGCAAAGACACTCTAGGGTCCATCTGGTTCCTGTAGGATCCATCCCAGTGACTCGATGAAGATATGATAGCAAACACCACGCTGCATCCTTGAGATGTTCAAGCCTGAGACTCATCTATGCAGCCCCTCCTCTCCTCCAGAGCATGATATTGTTATTGATTTGTTGTCTTAGTGGAGAAGGTCGATCAATTATGGAGATTTTTTTTGAGAGAATGTGGCATTCTTAAGGCATTAACTGCTGGAGGCAGTCACTAATTGCCATCCTTGCAATGAAATGAAGAGTCTTGTCCTGAAGGGTCATTGGTGCCGTCCTATCCACATCTGTGAGTCCTGGCCTCAAGGAGCATGTTGACTCCCAGGAGGTGGAATATGGATAGAAATAGGATTGAGGGAGAAAGCTGTCAAAGCAACTGTCTAGCTGTTGGATATGGGGAAGTTATTAAATATCTCTCTACTAGTTTCCTGAATTGTAAACAGAAGATAATAACCTTGAAAATATTTCCTGGAGATTCTATGAGAGATAAATGCAAAGGAGCACATGAACACGCTTGTGCTTAAATAGCAAAAGGCGCACACACATGCACACACACGTGCACATGTGGCGTTATTTTGGTGAGCTTGTCTTATACTCAGTGGCTCAATGCAGACAGTGTACAGCTTTTCATATTTCTAGATACTGTGATAGACATGTTTAATCAAGCCTTAGAAGTGTGGCTATCAGACAACAGAACTGTAGAGTGCAAAAGTCTCCTGGCCCAGGTGACACCAACAAAAGTGAGATTGACAAGGAGAAACCAGCAAAGGAGAAGCAGTAATGCCCACTGAAGTAGGAAGGAAACAAAGAGCATTTTCCGAAAAGCTAACGTGAAGAAACTTTTTCCAAGAGGAGGACACAATCTGCTGTGTTAAATGCATCAGTTTACTTTGGTATAAGCCATTTTCTATAGATGTTACCTAATATATGCTTTATTTTATTCTTGAACTAGTTCATGAACCATGGTCTAAAATTTCCTGCCTGTGTTCAAGCTTTATTTATAAAGAAATGATCTTCTCTCAACATTTCAGTACATGAAATACTTCTTTAATTTTTCATTACTTGCATTACTTAAATATTATATAGTCACTGAAGATAAAGAGTAAATACATAAAAAGTGGTAGGGACTGGATGTTTGTGTTCCCCATCCCCCAAAGTCGTAGCTGAATCTTAAACTCTCAAGCCTTTGGGAGACTATTAGGTTAGAGGGTTGAGCCCCCGTGAATGGCATTCGTGCTCTTATAAAAGAGACCTCAGAGAGCTCCCTCACCCTCCACCATGTGAGGACACAGCAAGAAGACTGCTGTCTATTAACCAGGAAGTGAGCCCTCACCAGAAACAGAATCTGCTGGTGCCCTGATGTTGCACTTCCCAGGCTCTGCAATTGTGAGAAATGAATTTCTTTTCTTTAAGCCACTTGGTATTTTGTTTTAACAGACTATGACACAGCAAACCAAAAATATTATCCTAAATCTAACAATATCTACACTAATAAAAGACAAAGATGTTAATTGACCATACCTTCACTACGCCCATCAGCCAATCAGAAGAGTATGCAAATTAACCCAACAAAGATGGCCATTAAATTTGCATACTGCAGGTGGGGCAGCACAGTGCGATTGCCCGCCCCGCTGCCAGCCGCCGCCCGCCCCGCCGCTCGCCAGGCCTGCTATCCATGTGCGCGGCCCAGTGGCTGGCGGGGCGGGGTGCGATCCACCCCCCTCACCCCACCACCCGCCGGGCCTGCCATGTGCGGTGGGCAGCGGAGTGGGGCGGCGTGGCAGAGGGCCTGCCATCTGCAACCCCGCGCGGGATCTGGGCCTGCCATCTGCCACCTGGGGAGCGGGCCTAAGCCAGCAGGTGGTTATCTCCCGAGGGATCTCATACTGTGAGAGGGCACAGGTCGGGCTGAGAAACACTCATCCCACCCCCAGTGCACAAATTTTTGTGCACCGGGCCTCTAGTATGTATATATCTACCCATGTAACTTGTTTATAAGTTTTGGTATGATAAACATCATTTTGATAAGCTTCTCTCTATATATGTGTATATATATGTAGTTATATATACATATAACTACATCTTTTTTTTTCTAAATATATTTTTATTAATTTCAGAGAGGAAGGGAGAGGGAGAGAGAGATGGAAACATCAATGAGAGAGAATCATTGATCAGCTGCCTCCTGTACACCCCCTACTGGGGATTGAGCCCACAACCTGGGCATGTGCCCTTGACTGGAATTGAACCCAGGACCCTTCAGTCTGCAGGCCAATGCTCAATCCACTGAGCCAAACCAGCTTGGGAAACTACATCTTTTTGAGTAATATAAAATAATTTCCACCAGGTGATCTTCTAGAATTAATATTTCTGTATGCAAAGATTTGAAAAACTCCATTTAATTGCTTAAATTAATATAATTTATAATATATTTTAATTCTCAAATGTTGTTTCTTTCATTATTTTTTACTTTTTAAGTATATGTATGTGTATGTGCATGTGTGTATGTACTTGAACGCTGATTATTTCAGATTTACTTGGTTTGAAAAAAATCTTGTTGGCATTTTAATTAAAATTGCTTAAAATTTATATGATAATTTTATTTTAAATATGTAGATTGTCTCCATCTAGGAATATAGTATATTTCTTAATTTAACTAAGTTTATTGTATATCCCTCAGTTATTTTGTATCTTTATTTCTTTTTTATGCTAAAGTGATTATTACTTTTAAGTATTTTTAGACTTGCAGAAAAGATGCATGAATAATACTATGGACATTTTTCCCCCAAGAACTATTTTATAGTAAGTTACCTACATAATTCCCTGTCACCTCAAATACTTTAGCAATTCCTACAAGTCAGGACATATCACAAGATAATAAATTACCACCAGAATCAGGAAATTAACTTGTTAGATTACTGTCTACCATGCAGTGGGGGAGACCCTATTCAAGCACTGCCAATTGTCCCAATAATGTCTTTTATAGGAAAACTAGAGGCCCGGTGCATGAAATTTGTGCAGGGGTGTGTGTGTCCCTTAGCCCAGCCTGCACCCTCTCCAATCTGGGACCCTGCAAGGGATGTCCGACTGCCCGTTTGGGCCCTATCCCACCAGGATAGGGCCCAAACGGGCAGTCGGACATCCCTCTCACAATTCAGGACTGCTGGCTCCCAAACACTCTCCTGCCTGCCTAATTGCCCCTAACCGCTTCTACCTGCCAGCCTGATCACCCTCTAACCACTCCCCTGCCAGTCTGATCAATACCTAACTGCTCCCCTGCCGGCCCGATTGCCCCTAACTGCCCTAACCTGCAGGCCTGCTCACCCCTAACTGCCCTCCCCTGCAGGCCTGGTCACCCCTAACTGTTCTCCCCTGCTGGCCCGATTGCCCCTAACTGCCCTCACCTGCAGGCCTGGTCACCCCTAACTGTCCTCCCCTGCAGGCCTGGTCACCCCTAACTGTCCTCCCCTGCAGGCCTGGTCACCCCTAACTGTCCTCCGCTGCAGGCCTGGTCGCTCTCAACTGCCCTCCCCTACAGGCCTGGTCACCCCCAACTGCCCTCCCTTACTGGCCTGATTGCCCACAACTGCCCTCCCCTGTCAGCCATCTGTGTCCACATAGGGGCGGCCATCTTTGACCACACGAAGGTGGCCATCTTGTGTGTTGGAGTGATGGTCAATTTGCATATTACCTCTTCATTAGCTAGGATGATTAAATCCAGAATGAAGGATTACATTTAGTGATACATGTCTTTTTAGGTTCCTTCAAACTAGAATAGTTCCTAAGTCTTTTTTAACTTCCATGACCTTGACACTTTTAAATATTATAATCCATTTTATAGAATATCTGTCTATTTGAATTTCAGCTTCTTCATGATTACGTTCAGTTTATGAATCTTTGGCAAGAACATCACAGAAGTGATGCTACATTATTTTCATTGCATCCTATAAGGTGGTGCATGATTTCTGATCGTCCCATTACTGATGTCCACTCTGATCTCAGGATTAAGGTACACTGTGGGTTGTACACTCTGTAAGATACACTGTGGGTTGAATTGTATTTCCAAAGAAAAATATGTTGAGTCTGAACTCCTGGAACTTGTGAGTGTGACCTTATTTGGAAATAAGGTCTTTACAGATGAGGTCATGTTGGATTAGTATGAGCCCCAAATCCAATTATTGGTGTACTTTTTAATTCTAATCTGAGGATATATATTTTTTAATTGATTATAGAGAGAGAAGAAGGGGGAGAGAGAGAAACATTGATGTGAAAGTAAAAGATCCATCAATAGCCTCCCAAACACTCCCTGACTGGGGATTGAACCTGCAACCTAGGTATGGGCCCTGACTGGTGGTCAAACCCACAACCTTTGGGTGTATGGCATTTCTTTGTATTTTTATACCTGTATAGATTTATTAGTCAAGGTGTTGTAAGTTACTATCATTATTATATTGATGCTCAAATTACCCCAGACTTGGTCAATAGGAGAACTCCTGTCAACTGGCTCCTGTGTCTCTTGGACATATCCTATGATTCTTTGACACAACAAAATGTTCCAGATTCACCTTGTACCTTTATGCCCCTACCCCAGCCTTGAAATCAGGCATTTCTCTAAGGATCCCAGTTCCTATTAGTGTAGAAAGGCATTTAGAAACCAAGGTGCTAGGTGTGCCCATTGCTGTGGAGGTGTTGATGCATATAGGCCTTTTCAGTGAACAATGTTAGGGAAAATATATATGTTCGGTAACATCCTATATCATAAACGGCTAATATGCAAATCGACCGAACAGCAGAACGACTGGTTGCTATGACGTGCACTGACCACCAGGGGTCAGACCCTCAATGCAGGAGGTGCCCCCTGGTGCTCAGTGCACTCCCACAGGGGGAGCACACTCAGCCAAAATCCCTGAGCTGGGCTCATGGCTGGCGAGCACAGCAGCGGTGGTGGGAGCCTCTCCCACCTCCATGGCAGTGCTAAGGATGTCCGACTGCTGGCTTAGGCCCATGGGGAGCGGGCCTAAGTAATCAATTGGACATCCCCTGAGTACTCCTGGACTGCAAGAGGGTGCAGACCAGGCTGAGGGACCCCCCAAGTGCACAAATTTCATGCATTGGGTGTATATATATATATATATATATATATATATATATATATACACACACACACACACATACATACAAGCACATACATACCATTGAAATCTATATTTATTTATACATCTATTATTTATATACATATCACGCACAAAACATCATCTATACCCCATACTTCCAATTTCAGTCCAGCATCATAGAATTTATTTGAATTTTCTTCATTTCTTCACTTGTAACTTTCTTCTCTGACAGAATATGTGGTTTCCAATATCTTAAACATATATTTCCTTATTCATTTAACACCCCTGCATTTAAATATACTCTTTCACTGCTTCTACCCCCAAGCTCTTTTATTCCCCATGTGGATGACCTCCTCGAAAACCCAGATAGGCTGCTCTGTGCAGATGCCCTCCGCAAGCTTGGGGACTCTTGATGGACCACAGCAGCACTTCTGTGGGAGGCCGCCTCACTCTATGCCAGCCCTTCATGGTCTCTGCTCTCTAGATTCCACCTTCACCTTGTCTGGACTACTGTGGCCTTGCCAGGCTGTGACCACACCACCTCTTCAACCCACATAGGCTCTGGCATCTCGTATCAGGTTACAAGGAAGGAAAGAAAGGAGAGAGGGAGGGAGGGAGGAAGGCATTCATACTATGAGTCATCACTTTTCAACTGAGTCTCTCGAGATTTTCCAAGTAGATCATAATAATATCTATTTCAGCAAATTGCACTTGTAAGTGTTGAATAATCTGAAGCTGATATATTTTTTCTTACTTAATTTGAAATGTTTCGAGCATTTTAATTTTGTGCAAATATGGCAGTTGGTTTGAGATAGACTTTCTTATATCAGGTTAGAAATAAATATCAATTAATGTTTTACTTGGTTTTTGCCAACAATGAATGTTGAATTTTGTTAAATGCATTGTTGGCACCTACTGAGATGATAGTTTGTTGCCCTATGACAGTAATATAACCAAACATATTAGTAAGTATCCTAATATTAAAACATCCCCACATTTTCAGAAAAGACAATAATTGTTTTAAAATCACATCATTCTTTAACTGTATGGTTATGGTAATTTGATTATTTTTCAGGAATTTTCTATTAGTTATTATGCTAATCTTCCTATTTTGGTATCGGTATTAATCAGTTTTCTAATTTTAGAAAACATGTTGAAAGATTTTCTTTCTAATTTATGCTTCAAAAGAGTTAAATAAACTAGCAATTATTGGATTTGAGGTAACCTGCTGGTAAAACATTAGCACAAATGGCTATTTTTGAAGGGAAGAGACTAGTATATCTCTGACAATTTTAAACATTCCTTCCACTGTTGGCAAGCAATTCAGGCATTCTACCTCTTCCTGATAACATTTTAGTAATGCGATTCTGAAAATTTTAGTAATGTAAGTAAAATTAGTTAAAAATGATTATTTTAGCATAAAAATTAAATAACATTTTAGGAATATGCAATTTCCTAGAAAATAATTGTTTAATTGATATTTTCGAATTGATTTTCAAAGAGAGCTATAATGTTTGTACCTCTTTGGTATTTGTGCCTGTGTTCCTTTTTGAATGTGTATCTCTACTTTCTCTTTCTTTCTTTCCCACATCTCTCTGTCTGGTAATTCTACCAGAGTTGTGTATTTTTCAGGGCTCAGCACATTGCTCTATCAAGGGCAGGGAGTAAATATATAGGTTTTGTGGGCCATACTATTTAACTCTGCTTGTGTAGCATAAAAGTAGCCAGAAACAGGATGTAAATGAATGAGGTGGCTGGGCTCCAATAGACCTTTATTATAGACACCGAAATTTGAATTTTATATAACTTTCATGTGTCATGAAATATTATTCTTTATTTCCCCCCAACTATTTAAAACTATAAAAACCATTTGAACTCAAATGTCCTACAAAAACAGGTGGCGGGCAGGATTTGGTCTGTAGCCTCTCCTTGCCAACCCTAGTCTCTTTCACAGATTTGAGTAAAAACAAACAAACCAAAAAATAACCCATCTAAATTTGTTTATCATATCTATATCTGATTCTTTGTTCTCTGAATCACTTAACATTTTAAGAATGTAGCCATTCCTCCCACCTACTTTTGTTAATGTTGAATTTTTCTAGCTTCTTGAACTTAATGCTAAGTTTTTTATTGTTTCCACAAATATCCACGCATACAATGATCTGTAGAATAATATAACAAACAGCCATATCCTCATCACCATACTTAATAAGTAAGAGATTCCAAATCGAGAAAAGCACTTCTGTGTTTGACAGCCTGGTGGACACACTAACTTTCATAACTCCCCAATGGAAACCACTTTAAAAGCCGAAAGAGCTGGATTAATTGTGTTACTGTGTTTGAAATATATCACTGAGCTCTATAAACAGAAGGAATCAACAGAAGGCTGAAAACAATTTAAAATCAGGAACCTCAAAGGGTAGATCAAAAAGTGTCAAAGCAACTTTGGCCCTAAGAGGCTTGGTTATCTGCCAATTCTGCTCGATCCAGAGCTTCTGCTGTGTTTTCTAACAGGGCAGAGAAAAGGAATTCCTCCCGGGCTCTCCAGAGGCAGGGCCTCAGGGCCACACCTGCAGGAAAGGTGAATCCAGGCCGAAAGAGCATGACCTGAATGGGGCCCTGTGGGAGGAAAATAAACTCCCATGAGTATTTGTAACCCAGAGCTGGCTTTCACACCCTCCTCAGCCTGAACTGATTCTAAGTGGTTGAAAAGCTGAAATTGAGAATTTGATGTAAAGTGGTCTCAGGTTGATTATGGTTTCAGGTGAATGGCAGAAATAAAAACCTGCTTGGTACTATTTCAGGTAGGTGTGCAAGAATTTATATAAGACACATGGACTCACATTTTTTAAATCTACAAAGGAAATCACAAAAATAACAAAGCGAAGCGCAGTCCGAACATATATCGGTAGTGTAATGATTGGATTTAGAGTGTAAAATAAGTAGGTTTAACATGTTTTAATATAGAAAAGAGAGGCTTGAAAATATGAGATGGGAGAATGATATTTTAAAAAGTGACATTGAAGATTTGAAAAAGAACAAAATGAAACAATTGGAAATGAAAATTGAGATTACATTTTTTTCAAAATTATAAAGAGGAAATTAGACAACACTAAAGGGAGATTGAATTCATGAATAGAACATAGACTAAAAATATTATGCAAAATGCAGCCCAGAAACAAAAAAATGGAAAATATGAATGTATGGTTAAAAGGTAAAATCACTGAGCAGTTATTATCCTATATAATAAAAGCCTACTATGCACATTGTCCCCTCGACTGGGAGTTCAGTTAGTTCAACCGCTCACTATGACATGTGCTGACCACCAGGGGGCAGTGTGGAACATGGTGGGCAGCAGCGATATGGTATTGGCATCGGGCGGTAGTAGAGGCGCTGCTGGCCCTGATGGGCCCCGATGAGAGTGGGACCACAGCGGGATGGTGGAGCAGGTGAGTGGGTGGTGCCAGGCCAAGGCAGGTGTCGGGGGGAGCGGGGCCTGAGTGCCCCGATGATTGCCCTGCAGACGGCAACCAGTGGCCGGCAGGGGGTGGGGCTGCTGCCTGGCTCCCAGATGCTGAGTGAGCCGGGTCAGGGGCCTGGCCCAGATTGATCGACCTGCAGATGGTGACCAGTGGCCGGCAGGCCCTGATTGCTCGATCGGGGCTGGGCTCTGGGCTAGGATGGAGAACTGGGGGTGGGTGGCAGCACCTCGGCCCAGGCTGCGACCTCTTGCTGGCTACCCGGGGGTGGGGGTGAAGGGGACAGAGGTGTGGTGAGAATGCGGGGTGTCCGCTGAGTTCGCTCTCACTCCCCCTGCTACCCTCCCCCTGGATGCCAGGGCTTGTGCGCTGGGGAAGCTCCCACGCTCAGGTGCTGGGCGCCCATGAGGAGCCTGCCCTGCACCTGTGCGGCCTCTTTTGGGTGATCCAGGTCTCAGCCGCCAGGACCGCAGGGGCCTGTCGGGCTCCCCGTGGGTTTGCGTAGGAGCTGGTCTGCGACGCCAGCCAGGAGAGGGCGCGCTGCCTGCCTGGCTTCTGTGTGGCACCGTCACTGGGTGGCCCAGAGGCCCAAGCTGCGCCCCAGCGTCTGGCCGCGCTCACCACATATCCGCATGGGGACTTGGGCGCCATGACTCAGGCAGAGGGGGGCGCGCAGGGGCCCGGGGCCCAGGTGCTGCCCAGGGCCCAGAGGTCAGCTCGGACCTGCCCTTCCGTGCCAGATGGTTGAGCTTCAATTGCTGGCCAGGCCTAGGGACCACACCCATGCATGCATTTCCTACACTGGGCCTCTAGTATAATATATAGATAGATATACCTATGTATCTCAATTTTTAAATATTTACACATATATACATACATATATATTACTTAACATTTTTCCATCTTCTTGAGCTTAATACTTAGTTTTTCTTTTATTATTTTTCATAAAGTTCAAGTATACAACAATCTGTATAATAATGCATATAAAGCAGTTAGCACTTGCTCAACACAATAAATGGCACAAACATAGTTTTTTAAACAATTATTTGTTTATTTTTTAGATTTATTTTTATTTATTTACTAGAGACCCATTGCAGGAAGATTCCTGAAAGAATAGGGCTTCCTGAGACCGGAGCGAAGCAGAGAAGGGAGCGAAGCCCACCGAGGCGGGCTTCGCTCCCTTCTCCGCTGCCTCACTCCCTCCCTTCGCCGATTTGCCCTCAGCTCCCTCCCTTCTCTGCCGCCTCGGCTCTCTCCCTTCTCCACCACTTTGCTCCCTCGCCGGGTCACGGATCCAAGGCCCGGATCCCGTGGGCAGCATCGGGCGCTGCCGGCCCCGCCTGCAGTATGCAAATTTAACTGCCATCTTTGTTGGGTTAATTTGCATACTCGGTCTGATTGGCTGATGGGCGTAGCGAAGGTATGGTCAATTATCATCTTTGTCTTTTATTAGTGTAGATTGTTGACACTATTACAGATCTCCCCCATTCCCTACCTTTACCCACCTCCACTCAGCCCCCGCCCCTCCCTCTGTTTAAATGCTAATATTAAATGTTATTTTCTATGTATAATCATAACAAAATGGATTTCAGAGTAAAAATTTAATGTAGAACTTAGAGCCTGGCTGGGAAAAAACAACTTTGTTCCAGGAGGGCTAAGGTTCTAAGAATAAAATCAATGGAAGAAATAATAACAACAAAAAATTATAGGTTTGACTTTGTAAGATTTAAAAAGTTAAAGATATTTTCCTCAAAGACATCCTAAGTGTAATAGCTGCAATCTATCTTAGAGACAAAGAAGAGGAGCAGAGGGAATTTAAGTATCTAGTCTACGGTGACAGGATCTGAGCCCGGCCGCCCACTCCACACCCCTCAACCCTACACTATTGTGCTGTCCAGCACCATTTCACTGAGGTGTGAGGGTGGTGCCTGTAGAGTCTAGGCCAGTGATGGCGAACCTATGACACCCGTGTCAGAGGTGACACGTGAACTCATTTTTTTGGTTGATTTTTCTTTGTTAAATGGTATTTAAATACATAAAATAAATATAAAAAATATAAGTGTTTTACTATGGTTGCAAATATCAAAAAATTTCTATATGTGACACGGCACCAGAGTTAAGTTAGGGTTTTTCAAAATGCTGACACGCCGAGCTCAAAAGGTTCGCCATCACTGGTCTAGGAGATACTTTATTGTACACACATTTTTACTTTAATTGAGGTCTCTTCATGGGGTATAAGTTCTGTTCCATTTATCTCTGACTCATACATTATTATCTCACTATTAAAATTTTACTAATGCTCAGAGATATCATTAAATGCCATTCTTCATTAAGCTTTTAGCATTTCCTCAACTAATTGCAACTAAGTTTTTGTTTGAATTTCAGTTATACCTTATCGATATTTTCTTTTCTAATTCATTCTTGAAAATTTTTATATTCACTTTGTTTTATTTAATACTTACTTGCATACTCGTCTTACATCCTGTAAGTCTTTTTTAAAGACAAGAGATTTTTATTTATGGCACCTTCACTGTAATTTCTTGTGGTTGTTCAGTAAACAGTTGCCCGATTTAATTCTTTTAAATTGGATCATATGGGTTGAATTTGGTTTATTTAACACACATGATTATAGTGCCTACTATGTGCCAGACTTTATTCTAATGCATAGAACTTGGTAAGGCAGAACCAGTATTGCTGCATCCTAGAGCTGGGGAAGCTGCGGTGTGGAGTGGTCACACAGCCAGTCCTCACAGAGTCAGAATCTGAGCCTGACCTGCACGTCCTGTGTGCACGGTGTCCGCCAGTGCCTTGAGTGTTTGGTGGTGAGAGACAGGTGGCATTTGACGTTCCGACAGAGGCCATAGCAGTGCTTGGAGGGATGGTAAAGCGCCTCTGGACTGGGAGAAGGGGTACAAGTGTCCTCGGCGGAAGAAACAGCCTAACAACGTGGGAGAAGCAGAATCGTCCTTTGTGGGACTCAACCAGACGTCACTGGCAGATGTCTGCTGGGAAATCAAATAACTCTGGGGGGTGTGTGTGTGGGGAGATGTTACCAACAGCCCACTGTTGTTTTTAAAATAACTTTTGATCCCTAATTCTTTATTGAATCTAAGCAATTTGAAATTGTGCCTTCCCCTAGCATTGTACTATATGTTTTTTACACACAACGTTGACACAAAAACGATGCCAAGCAGCAGAAGAACTTGCATGTTAAGTGTGGCTTGTGTTCTCCAGGAATGGGGTTCTGTCAAGTTGGGGAAATTATGTTGTCTCAATTTTTTTCCAACAAGGCATCGCAGACGATTCTCTGGCTGCTCAGCACCTGGCAGCTGCTCACCTACTCTGTCCTTAGCTCTCTTGAACTCTGCACAAGTCAGATGGGATGAAGAATATACTGGGAGGCAGGCTGAGCATCCAGCGAAGAGGCAGGCAAAAGCTGGAGGGACAAGGCCAGCGCCTACAAACTACTTTCTATCTGATATGCTAACACACTGTTGGAGCTTGTCTTCCTTAATTCAAAAGAAAAAAACCTTTTTTTTGTTGTTAATCCTCTTCCAGGATATTTTTCCATTGATCTTTTAGAGCAGTGGTTCTCATCCCTTCCTAATGCCGCGACCCTTTAATACAGTTCCTCATGTTGTGGTGACCCCCAATTTCATTGTTACAAATTGAATATAATTAAAACATAGTAATTAATCACAAAACAATATGTAATTATATATGTGTTTTCCGATGGTCTTAGGCGACCCCTGTGAAAGGGTCGTTCGACCCCCCAAAGGAGTTGCGACTCACAGGTTGAGAACCGCTGTTTTAGAGAGTGGAAGAGAGAGGGAAAGAGAGAGAAACATGGATGTGAGAGAAACACATGGATTGGTTGCCTCCTGCACGCACCCCAATCAGGGCTCCGGCTGGGAAGGAGCCTGCAACCAAGGTATGTGCCTTTGACTGGAATTGAACCCAGGACCCTTTGGTCCATAGACTGATACTCTATCCACTGAGCCAAACTGGCTAGGGCAGTGGTCGGCAAACGCATTAGTCAACAGAGCCAAATATCAACAGTACAACGATTGAAATTTCTTTTGAGAGCCAAATTTTTTAAACTTAAACTATATAGGTAGGTACATTGTTATTAACTTAATTAGGGTACTCCTAAGGCTTAGGAAGAACCACACTCAAGGGGCCAAAGAGCCGCATGTGGCTCACGAGCCGCAGTTTGCTGACCACGGGGCTAGGGCAAGAAAAAACTTTAAAAAAATATTGTTATTGATTTCAGAGAGGAAGGAAGAGGGAGAGAGAGAAATAGAAACATCAATGATGAGAGAGAATCACTGATCGGCTGCCTCCTGTACTCCTGTACTTTTGTTTGAGCCTCAAAATGATCCCAAACCCCTTTCCTTTTAATTGTCTGGCCTTATTAAAAAGGTAGTATAACTATTCTGCTTTTAAGTGGGGGGAGTCAGAGAGAGAAAATGAAGTTTTGTATCAGGCAAAATTTCTGCACAGATATTTCAGAAGGATTCATAATTCTGTGATTATATACAAATGATCCATTTTGTTAATCTGAATTTCTAGGGTCATTAAAATTTTTTTCCCCTTCTCTGGAGTAGTTTATTACTTAGAGAGAGGTGGGGGGAGAAGCCAGTTTAAAACCAGGTAAGGGGAGAAAGCTGACAAAAACATAAATTAGAGGAAGAACTTAATTTAAAAAGTGTCAAAAAGGATAGATAGTCTTAGTTTAATAATAAAGCCTGGTTCAGGAGCCTTCTATCTTTAAATAAAGCGTTCGAGCACTCTATTACCTGTATACAACCAATCTTTGATTTCCAATCTAAGTCTATTTTTGCTTCTGGTGATTAGCATACAAATGTGAGAAAAAGAAAAAGTGGTTACATGGGTGACGATTAGGACATGCCTTTGACTTGAATGTCAGTGCTTGTCAGGCCGGAGGTGGGGAAATGAATTGCTGCTTCGTGGGCTCCTTCGAGGTAAATCTTGTCCGAAAATGACTCCTATCCATCTCCTTTTATTTGCATTCTGTGTTCATCATCCAAACTGCAAGCATATCAGTGCATATTTGTTTTCAGAGGAATAAAACTCAATAGCATATAGCAACGTGCTAATATATGTGAGCAGGCAGCGAGCTGTGTGTGATAACACTGGGAAATACATCCTCTCTACACAGTAGATTTGAGTCCAAAGATTTAGCCTAAATGTGGGGGCTCTGCCTTGTCAGTCAAGAATCATGTGCTGAATTCAAGAAACAAGAGGGTAAGGTGTTCAGACAAATATTATGTTGGCTACTGACTCAGCACACAGGAAGACCTGAGGCTAAAGGCATCTTCTTTTAGTTTTATCTTTGAGGCAGGTGTTGAAGGCACTACCTATTCATGAGTTTTATGGAAATGCCACCTCATCTACTTTTGTATGAACAGAGGGTAAGCCTACGAAAGCAAAATGTTAAAACTCCCTAGTCATATTGTTAGGAAAGGATATATCCCGAATCCCAGCTTACCAGAGCTTCCTCCAAGTCTTTGGAATCTTCTCTGAAGAGAGGGTCCCTGGTCTCGAGGGCTCTGGCTTATTTCCCGGCGCCTGGGGCCTGCTGAAACAGCAACTCCCTGGCTGGGCGTTGGTGCCTGCATGAAGGCCTTTGCAGGAACAGAGAGGTTTGACTGCATGTGGGTGACTGCTGACGGATGGCCCCATTTACATCCAAGGCAGTTATTATGCATGAAACCACTCAAGCATCATTTGTTTCAGGGAGTTCAACCAGTCCATTTTTCAGTTCCATTCTGACTCAGGGTCAGACAGACATGAAGGATCTCAGGTTGGCTTCATTTTGGGCCAATGCTCCTTGCCAGCTTACTTACAGCAAATTCGTTTAAAGAGTACCGCACTCATCATATGTGAAAATAGCCTTTTACAGGGCCTCTGTGAGGCACCAGGCAAGCACTGGTATGGCTGAAGCCACGATTCACATCGCGTGTAAATTCATCTAAACAGATAAGCTGTGCCCAGGGCTCACCTAGACACTCGAAGGCAGAAGCCTGTGAGCGGTGTGCAGTGAGGAGGTGCCCACCATGTGCAAACGCACATGGAAACCGAGCTACGGCCACTGTTCCAAACCCCAGGTCAGCTGTCAGTGTCACTTGAATCTGAACTTCAAGGGAACAAATCTTTCTCTGCTTTGATGTAAGGCTTTAGATTTCATTCCCGGGCAAGCAATGATGGCTGTGGTCTTGGAGTATCACTCAAAAGATTACTAACATTTGTATAGTGCGTTATTATGTAAAAACAAGGTGTTATTTATGAATAATATGCTATGTAATCCACATAATAACCAGACAAAGAAGGCATTATTCTTACTCACCCATGAAGAAACTAAGTCTCTAACTAGTTTAATCAAATTTTAAAGACAAAATAGGTAAAATAAAGGAATTAAACATTGCAAAACACGTTTTTATGTAAAAATTCAGCAACAATCAAATTCTGAATGAAAAAATACAAAGGCAAAGTGTGGTGACAAAGTTTATGTTGGTTACTGGCCTAGTGTACGGAAACACTGGGCCAAAAGCACTCGTTTTTTTAAAATCTTGTCTTTGAGCATGGAGCAGGTGAAAGGACATTTTTAACACTAAGTGTGTTTGTAAGTTACTCATCACAATGGCATATTGTGTGCATTGCATTGCCCTTGCTTTTCTCCTTTGCCTTCACGTAGTCATCACGACCAGCTCTGGTCCATACAGCAAGGTCAGGACCCGCAGAATGTAGTGTAGACAAAATGTCCCTTCATCCCTTCTAGGTTCTTTGCCTGGCCTAATAATTGCATTGATACAAGACAGATTAATAGAAAAAACACAAACATTTAATGACATATGTACAGGAGCCCCATAAAGATATGAAGACTTAAAGGGCAGCCAGGTAATCGAGGATTTTATAACATCCTGAGCTAAGGAAAGGGACAGGGGTCTGGGGATACCAAGGGAAGGAAGACCTTTTATAGGAAGGGAGAGGAGATGTTTGGAAAACAAACATTGCCCTTCTATGCAGACAAGTTTCTTAGGTAAAAAGGTACATTTCTTACTGATACAGGCCCTTTTTATATGTAAGTTTAAGCAGTTGAGAAGAGCTTTATCGGAGCCTGGATTTTGACTATCTTTAGTTCAAAATCATCCTTATACCAAATCCTTGTTTTGGGATGGCATATTCTGCATCCCTTCACGAATACAGTATTAAGCCCTGTCTTCTGACTCTAAATTTTATCTCTTCTGCTATCCCTTCTTACCTTTTTAGCAACTCTGTAAAGAATCTCCAAGTAAATGAAGAACTAAAACACGTTATATATAACATTGCAGAACTGAGGCTTCTGCTACTTCATACAAGTAGCAGAACCTCATGGGGGCGAGGGGGTGATCTGTATGGATGTATAAGTATCATCACACACAGGGAATTCAAGGTCCAGAGGGAACACACATAATTATTATGATTTATTAACTTCCAACCTCCTACAAATATGGTTGAAGCCATAAAGGATGATATTTAATTGATAAGTTTTGTGTGCTGATTTGTTTATAGGAAAGAGGCCAGAATAACTTATATCTGAGATTTTCCTCCTTTATTTGAAGGGAGGAGACAGAGTTGATTGACAACCTAATTTCTAAGCTTTCGTGTCTGGCTATTACAAAACCCAGGCTTTGTGTTTGTTTGCTATGGAAAGAGGTTTTGTAGATGAGCCCCATCGTTTAAAAACACTCAATTGTAAGTCTGAATAAAAGTAAAAACAATTAAACTCAATAGACACACATTGGAGTTAAATGCCTTTCTCAGTATTCCCAGTGATCGCTGAAGGCATTGCTGAGCCAAGTTTTTCCCTAAAGGACAGCGTGCTGGCAGCTTATTCATTTTATGTTAATAATATGTTATGGTCCAGAGTGAGAAGATTCTGTTCGATACACACACACCTGAGGCTGTTCAAGGCATGGGGTGGATAAACTTGCAAGAAATAATTTTTTCTACTGTTGTCACATCTCCTAGCAGCTATTTCCTGCACACAGAACACATTTAATCAAACATTTCTTTCATGGAGACACATACATGCACAAGATGTAACCAGTTCTCCTTGTCTTAGCACTGTCATATGATGCAGTACCATCTGGCCTCCAAGCACCAGCACCTCTTACGTTAGTGCATTTTAGTCAAGCAGCGAAGTGACACTGCTTTATGAAAACATATGAATAGGTGCTTGTTAAGCAACGTGCAAAAATACACATTTTTTTTTCAGATTAATGCATGGAGTGCTTGAAGTGGTACCAGTGAGCATATTTCTAAATCTGCAAGTTAAATATTTTTTTCTCCGAGAAGTGTTAATATCTATTTTAATGATTTTCAGTAGATACTACTCTAGTTTATGTACATTTTCATAGTGTATGGATACTATGTGAAAGAATGGAGAACGAACCTATTAATGAAGCTGAAAAGTGAGAAATCAAAAGGAGATGCAATAAAATTCAGGTCATTTGTACATCAAAAGATGAAAACATAAGAGTATATTTTGAACAAAAATGAGCAGTTGCAGATCATTAAAGTCCATAAATTCATCTGGTAACTAATATATAGTATCCATCAATTGGACTACTAAGATAATACTTCAAAAGAGAAAGGTTCAAGATCACTTTAATTTCTAACACTTTTAATTTCCAACACTCTTAAACTTTTTTGTTAAATGGTTAAACTAAAAGTAGTAGTCGGTTAATTTTGCTTTTCTAAAGCAAATGACAAGAGTAATAAGCCTTATGATTACTCAGTATCTCAACAAACTAATGGTGTTGTACCATGTACCAGGTGCTGCCAGCCACTGTGGGAATAGAGTAGTGGACAGTGGAGAGACAGGGCATGTGTGACCTGCCTACTGGGGGGAAAAGTCCTCTGCCAAAAGTTTTAGTTCATTCAGCAAATGTTTGGTGGCACCTACTGGGTGCTCAGCGCCGAGGAATGGGCAGTGGACAAGGCTCCTGTTCTTTTGGAGTCTATATTGTGGTGGGAAAGGAGACTCTAAGTAGGCAGTAAGTATCAGGCAGTGATTGAAACTTGGTGGTGATTGATCAGGGTACTCTGATCAGGGAGAGAAAAGAGAGGGATGACTTAGGGGTGATGCCCTTAAGGCTTCACTGCAGAAATTCTGGCCAAGCCCGTGTTGGGCAGATACGAGTATCCAGCCGCAATACAGTGAGCCCTTGAGGGAATGGTTAGCGCAAAGCCCTAGAATGGAAACCACATAGTAGAGAGCACAGAGTGGTCATGAAGAAGTGTTAGGGAGAAAAAGTCCAGGAAGTCGAGAAATCCTGTATTAGGAAAACCTGACTTAGCCTGATTGGCGACTGGGGGGTCGGGGGGGAGGGTGGTCCAGCGGGGGGGGGGGGGGGGGGGGGAGAATTGGGGTTATTGGGAGCTGATGAGGAAAGGCTCCCCTGAGCTGGATTCTGTGGATAAAGGGAGATTGCTAGTTACAGAGGGTAGAGGAAAATTGGCCACACCTCCTGCTTTATCCTGGAGACACAAAAGAATACAACTAAATATCCCTGCCTTTCTCACAAATTCTGTATTAGCAAATCAACATATTTAGGAAGTTTAGCAAATTAACCTTCTCTCTTTCTGATATGAAGTGGGCCAAGTGTTTACAAAGGATGAAATGTTTGTCCCTTGAAAGGGAGGGTTGATTGAGTTGCAACAGTAATGGGTTAGGTGCAGTCTGAGTGACCACGTGGTCATTTGACCACGTGGCTTTTCTCATCATATTTGTGGTAGATTTGTCTCAGAAGGTGATTTGGAGAAAGAAAGGTTTTGAAAGTGCTTATAAAGCACTAGAGGCCCGGTGCATGAAATTCGTGCATGGGTAGGGTTCCTAGGCCTGGCCGGTGATCAGGGCCGATTGGGGCCTTCCGGCTGCTGGCCAGTGCCTTCCTTCCAGCTGCCAGCTGGGGCCTCCCTTCCCGGGCTGCCGGCTGCCGGCTGGGGCCTTCTTTCATTCCGAGTCACCCCCTGGTGGTCAGCACACATCATAGCAAGCGATTGGTCTCCCAATCGAACTCCTGTGGGGACAATTTGCATATTAGGCTTTTATATTTAGTTTATGCCTGTGACTGCTGTTTCCTTTGCACGTGAAAAGTTGGCAGTACCACATTTGTCATGCCATTTTGATTACTGTGGCCTTGTAGTATAGTTTGATACCAAGTATGTAATTCCTCCAACTTTGTCCTTTCTCAAGATTGCTGTTGCTATTCATGGTCTTTTGTGGTTCCATATACTAGTAAATGTTTGGAGTATTTGTTGTAGTTCTGTAAAATATGCCATTGGTGTCTTGATAGCAACTGCATTGAATCTATAGATTGCATTGGGTAGTATTTTAATGATGCTAATTATTCTTTCTTGCCTTATTTTGAATGATGTAATTTTTTCTTCAATAAATACTTCATTTGTTTCTTGCTACATTGGTGGGCTATGCCCTTCTAAATTTTAGAGACTTTCAGCTTTTTCTTTCATCTCATTTATGTATTCTGGGGATGAGAAGCATTGTGCTATGTTGGTATGAAAAAATCTGTTTATAACTGTATGCAATTTGTTCTGAAATAAGGCCCACAGCTTTTATCAGCTTCACAAAATGGTTTGTGATACTCTCCCACTAAATAATATAGGTGTCCTAAAAGTGTATGCACACACTTTGAATTATTATAAAGGCAGTGTTTATTAAAGTACATTTCATTTTCAAAATTGAGCTATCAGCTATTAAAGTGTATATACATTTTTGGAGGCACCCTGCATATTAAATGATTTGTTCTAACAGCCTATTTTACAGTGACGTCTGCTTAGTTTCTAGAAATCATACCATATTTTGTGTAATTCCTCCAAATTTTTAGTTAGAAGGATAATAATTTACTACAGATAAATATTGACTTGCACTACTTGCATTTCAGTGATGAAGAAATTATTATTGTTTGGTCTTCAAAGATAATGGATTGAATTTGGCAAAGCTTGATGCTATGACACACCAAATGCACTGAGAAACATTGCTTCAAAGTTGATAAACTGAGACAAATGAATTTAAACCTGAAGTGAACTTGAACAAAAGTCGTCCAGCTCATTTTAGTTATAATTTACTTTTAAAAGAACATAAGAGACAGCACTGTAATGCAGATAGTAGAAAACAGTGCACAATTGCTATTCACAAGGTCAAAGCTTTTATTTACTTGTGTAGTTTTCCTATTTCCAGATTCAATAGTCAGGATTATTTTAAGTTTTTACCTGGAGTTACAAAACAGTCATAGAAGTATCCATCATTAAATTATTTTAAGTATTTGAATTATAATTTTATATCAGTTAACATCTGTAATTTTGACTATGAATTGTATAGAAATCAAACCTGTCGATATCAGCAAATTTTCAATCTGAAGGAATGAGTAACATGTTTTATTCAAAGGACATTCAGAATTAAAATCTTTTAAAGCTCTGTATATAGTTTGGCTTATTATAAAGAAATAAATAATTTTCTGTGTATTTCATATATTTACACAAGTATATATCTAAATTTTTATTTTTTCATAAATAGTTTTCTATGAATTAAAAAATTTGGGGAAAGATATAATAATACACTAATTATTAATCTGTGAAATTAATTGAACCAGTTTTTTTTACAGACTAAAAGCTTGACTATAGACCTGAACAAGTTTTAAAAATTGTGTTGTTATTTGTTAATAGGAAAATTTTTTATTATATATCAAAACTATATGCAACTAGAATGTAATATACTGTTGCCATGAGACAGGGAATTGCTGTTTTGGTTTATGTATTTATAGTTAAGGTGATTAGTAAGATGGAGTAAGCAGGATTTATTTCTCACCTCCTCTCTATCTATTATATGTTGTTGGAAATTATCTGTTTTTGGACAGAACAAAAACGATTGTGTCCCTGAAATAGTATATTGCTTTTCTTTCTTTATATTTGTGTTATGCTCATTAATGGAATTTTGCTGGACAAGTGCTGATTTATGAAAGCTAAGTTTATAGATAAAGGACATATATATTTCGCATACATATATATTTATATATTTAACATATACATGTTTGTAGTTTATGAAAATATGCATATGTATACATATGCATGTTCTATCTACATATATATTTTACATGAACTATTTTTGATGTATTTTTTTCCTAAAGGAACTCTGTTTAGCACATAAGCATCAATCATTTCATTTCAAGAGTGAATGTGCAAAGTGGGAGACCACTTAGTGTGATTATGGCATTTGATACATTTCCATCTTATAATTGTAATTATTTTCAATGTGTCTACAAGCAGTTGAGTTTTTCTTTTTTAGCTGCTCTAAGACAAGATGGTAAGGTATCTGGTTTAAGGTATTTTTTTTTTTTATAGACGCCTCCACTGTAGAGAGGATACACAGATGTGTCATGAGTTAAAAGAATTCACTTAAGAGAGTAGTGTCAATGGGTTATAGAACTGCTGAATTCATCTGAAGCATTGTGGAATAAAATGTTTGAGAAATATAGTATTCATAATTAAGATTTTTAATGAATTGCCTTGTTAATCCATATACTGTATGCATGTTGCAACATTTTCTAGGCTTAATTAGTGTACTTGATGATTATGTTTATTTTCTGATGTACACACTGATTAAGCATTGTCCACACACTGGAGCTTGCAACAAGATCAGTCTGTAGAGTAGTACCTAGTCATATAACTGGGGACTCAAAATGCAAATAGATCAACTTATCTAAAATTAAATTAGTTCTAATAGAACCCATTTTGCCTGAGCAGCTGGTGTCACATTATAAACAGCATTCTCTTGTTGTAAGAAATACCAGGCTTCTGTTGACAGACCCTTACCATCCCTTTAAGCTTAAAATGCTGAATGCATATGACGTTAGAGTGGAACTGCAACTCTCAGACACAAGGAATCATGGGTTATTTTTATTTAACTCATTCTATTGTGCTCTAGACATGCAACTCGTTACGCCATTATGGCATTTGGGGGTGTGAGTGCCAGGTTTCAAAATGCTTTTCATCAGAACCTCCTGTTTTTAGTCACTTACAACTTTTGTGAATTTTCTTCTGTCATGTTGAAATACTCCAGATTATCTTAGATCATATATTCAAAATAGTCATACATTCCAAAATGTATTGAATACCTTTCTGCCTTAATTTACAAATACTTTAGGCACATTCTTTATACTCCTCTCCATTTGATGGCTAGATTTACAAAGTTCAATTTAGCATTTAAGGTGTTGTTAGACTAAAAATTTTTTTAAAAAAAATATATTTTTATTGATTTCAGAGAAGAAGAAAGAGGGAGAGAGAGATTGAAACATCAATGATGAGAATCATTGATTGGCTGCCTCCCGCACACCCCCTACTGGGGACTGAGACCCCAATCCAGTCACGTGCCCCTGACTGGAATAGAACCCAGGATCCTCCAGTCCCCAGGCCAATGCTCTATCCAAACCAGCCAGGACAAGACTGAAAAGTTTTTAAACTTACTTGCAACACCATTAAGAAAACATTTTTTCATTCACTTGTGCGTTCTACAAACATTTGTTGAGTAGCTCCTGCTTTTCTATTTTGTTATTTTTTATTTTTCCATTACAGTTTACTTTCAGTATTATTTTATATTGGTTTTAGATATATAGCATAGTGGTTAGACAATCATATACTTTGCAAAGTATTTCCGCTGTTATTTTCAATACCACCTGGTGCCCTATATAGCTGCTACAATATTATTGACTGTATTCCCTGTGCTGGACTTTACATCCCCGTGACTATTGTGAGTAGCTTCTGCTTGACATCATACACTGCACCAAGCCTGGGATGTGTGTAAAAGACAGTTCCTGTCCTCAGGGAGATGATGGCTTAATGGGGAATGTACTAGGAAGGAAGATCAATGACAAAATAGTAGACTGATGTCATTTGGAGATATTAATAGTGCACTGGTGCAGAACAGAGAACCTAAGAGAAATTTTTTAAATAAACGGCATGAATAGTCATTCACATGACTTTTTAAAGATTTGTTTCCTGCAAAAACCTTAATGTTACAAATCCATGAGCTCTGAGGGAGGACAAAGTGTGGGGGTAAATATTAAGTGGTAGCATTGAGTATCTGTTGATAATCCACTAGATGCCAAGTATCTAGGGAGCGGTGCTTTAGCGGGATCCAGTGAATACTCAATAGCACTACTGAGTCATGACTGAAAGGACAAAATGACAAGGGCTCTTTTGCATTATTGGTGGCAGTGCACATTGGGGCTGCCATAGTGGGAGACAGTCTAGAAGAAGGTGCCAAATGCTTTAAATATGCTCGGACACTTTGATGCAGTCTTTTCTATTTCATCTTTTCAGTAGGGAAGAGTCTAGTGCCTTTAAAATCCCCTTTTTATTCAGATGGTTTTGTTGATGACACAACACACTAACTGGGGCATTAGGATTATTATTAGGCAATTTCCATAGCCCAGTCAAATGTAGCCCCCTTTTCAATCTATTTGCCCATTTTTTTTTTTTGTGAAACACATTTTTAAAAAGTGAATAATCATTTCTTATTGTATCAAGAATGAAGCTTTTAAGTTTGGAGTCTGTCACGTTTTAACAGCAGATTTTGCCGCTCTGACCGAAAAATGAACTAGTACTGGTATCTGAGCAGGTAGTTGGAAAGCCCTTAACAAATCAGTATTAGTTTCCTGTGAAATTGTTTAGTTTTTGTAAAAAAAAATATATTTTTATTGACTTCAGAGAGGAAGGGAGAGGGAGAGAGGGATAGAAACATCAATGATGAGGTAGAATCGTTGATCAGCTGCCTCCTGCATGATGGGGATCTAGCTTGCAACCCGGGCATGTGCCCTTGACCGGAATCGAACCCTTCAGTTTGCAGGCTGACACTCTATCCACTGAGCCAAACCAGCTAGGGCTGTTTTGTGGGGAGCGGGCCTAAGCCGGCAGGGGGACATCCCCCAAGGGGTTCTTAGCGCTGCTGTGGAGGCGAGAGAGGCTCCTGCCACTGCTGCTGTGCTCGACAGCCATCAGCCCCCTGGTGGTCAGTGTGCATCATAGCGACTGGTCGTTCCACCATTTGGTCGATTTGCATGTTAGGCTTTTATTATGTAGGATAGGATTATAGATGTCCTCTTTTTCCCCACCATTCACTCCCTTCACCCCACCCAGGCCTTCACTGCACTATTGTTTGTGTACATGGGTTATGCATATATACATATAAATTGTTTGGTTAATTTCCTCGAACTTCCTCACCTTCCCTTCCCTCCCCCGTTCCCTCTGAGATTCATCAGTCTGTTCCATGCTTCCATGTCTCTGGATCTATTTTGTTCTTCAGTTTATTTTATTCATTAGATTCCACAAATAAGTGAGATCATGTGATACTTGTCTTTCTCTTACTGGCTAATTTCACTTACCACAATACTCTTCAGGTCCCTCCATGTTATCTCAAAGGGTAAGAGATCCTTCTTTTTTACAGCTGCATAGTATTTCATTGTGTAAATGTACCACATATTTTTTTATCCACTCATCTAAAGATAGCACATGGGCTGTTTCCAGATCTTAGCTCTTGTAAACGGTGCTGTTACGAACATAGGGGTGCATATGTTCTTTCTGATTGGTGTTTCAGGACTCTTAAGGTATATTTCTAGAAGTGGGATCACTGGGTCAAATGACAGTTCCATTTTTAATTTTTTTGAGGAAACTTCATACTGTTTTCCACAGTGGCTGTACCAGTCCACACTCCCACCAGCAGTGTACTGGGGTTCCCTTTTCTCCACATCCTTGCCAGTACTTGTTTTTGATTTGTTGATAGTAGCCATTCTGACAGGTGTGAAGTGATACCTCATTGTCATTTGAATTTGCATCTTTGTGGTGATTAGTGGCTTTGAGCATTTTCTCATGTGTCTCTTGGCCTTCTGTGTGTCCTCTTTGGAGAAGTGTCTATTTAGGTCCTTGGCCCATTTTTTAATGGGACTGTTTGTCTTCCTTCTTTTAAGTTGTATGAGTTCTTTATATATTTTGGAAATTAACCCTTTAACAGATGTATGATTGGCAAATATGTTCTTCCATAAATGGGATCCCTTTTCATTTCATTGATGGTTTCTTTTGCTGTGCAGAAGGTTTTTATTTTAATGTAGTCCCATTTGTTTATTTTTTCCTTTGTGTCCCTTGGCCTAGGTCACAGTGTTCGGCAAACTCATTAGTCAGCAGAGCCAAATATCAACAGTACAACGATTGAAATTTCTTTTGAGAGCCAAATTTTTTAAACTTAAACTATATAGGTAGGTACATTGTTATTAACTTATTTAGGGTACTCCTAAGACTTAGGAAGAGGGGCCAAAGAGCCGCATGTGACTCGCGGGCCGCAGTTTGCCGACCACTGGCTAGGAGATGTATCAATACACATATTGCTACGAGAGATGTCTGAGATTTTGCTGCATATGTTTTCTTCTAGGATTTTTATGGTTTCATGACTTACATTTAAGTCTTTTATCCATTTTGAGTTTATTTTTGTGTATGGTGTAAGTTGGTGGTCTAGTTTCATTTTTTTTGCATGTACCTGTCTAATTTTCCCAATATTGAAGAGATTGTTTTTACTCCATTGTATGCTTTTACCTCCTTTATCAAATATTAATTGAGCATAATGGCTTGGGTCAATTTATGGGTTCTCTGTTCTGTTCCATTGATCTATATGCCTGTTCTTGTGCCAGTGCAAGCCTGTTTTTATTACAATGGCTTTGTAGTATAGTTTGATATCTGATATTATGATCCCTCCTATTTTGTTTTTCTTTCTCAAGATTGCTGCACTACTTGGGGTCTTTTTTGTTTCCATATAAGTTTTTGAAGTATTTGTTCTAGATCTGTGAAATATGCCATTTGTAATTTAATAGGGATTGTGTTTAATCTATAGATTGCTTTGGGTAGTATGGACCTTTTAATGGTGGTAATTCTTCTAATCCATGAACACGGTATATTTTTCCATTTGTTTGTGTCTCCCTCTATTTCCTTTTGCCATGTCCTATAGTTTTCCGAGTACAGGTCTTTTACCGGCTTGGTTAAGTTTATTCCAAGGTATCTTATGTTTTTGTTGCAATGGTAAATGGGATTGTTTTTTTAGTTTTTCTTTCTGAGAGGTCACTATTGGTGTTTAAAACTGCCATAGGTTTCCAGATGTTAATTTTGTATCCTTCTGCTTTGCCAAATTCATTTATTAAATCTAGTAGTATTTTGGGGGAGTCTTTAGGGTTTTCTACCTACAATATCATGTCATCTGTAAATAGTAACAGTTTACTTCAAAGACTCACTTGGCAGAATCTTCATCCTTGACCTCGTAAGAGTGAATATTCCTGAAGAGAGGGCCAATATGAAAGAGCATCAGATCTGGGGTCAGAGATTCAATAAATAATTCAACAAACTTGGCCAAAATCACATCTGTGAATTTCATCCACAACATGAAGGCCTTGTGCTCAGTGACATCTGAGGACTCATTCTGATTCCGTGATCCTACCAGGAAACTGGCAGTGCAGACAGAGAAAAGAGTGACTCTTCTAATGTGAAATACTGAGACCCCAGATGGAGGGTCACTCCAAGGAGGATCCAAGCTGGTCCATGTCCTCTCTAATGCGACCGGACACCCCTCTAAGACGTGATCTCAGCATCGACACCTATTCACACTGAACTCCTACTGGTTGAGCTGCTTAGTGGCCCAAAGGGCAGCCAGTGTTTTCTCAGACGTGTCTGTGGCAGTGATACAAACTGTGCTTCACGTAGGTCTCACATCCTATTACGTAACAGAGGCCTTTCAGAAACTTGGTATCCCGGGCTATGCTCACTTTATACCTTAGAATTGGGTAAGTTATACCTGTCTTCACCATTTTCCTGGAGAAAATCATCAGTCATTCTGAGTGAAAATGCATTCGTCTATTTATCTGTGCACTAGAGTTCATCTTAAAGGTTTCTTACAAGTAAACCCCCAGCTCACATTGAAATGGAGGATTATGGGTCATCTTTCAGGTGCACGGCCCTGGCTAGGTTTTGGATTTCCTCCAGAGTAGGGGTCTGTATTTAGCTGACAGATTACAGAGCTGCATGCCATGAAGGAGTATCATCAAAGCCATCAGCACAAGCATCGGTCTGAATCTTTTCTAATAAAAATAATATTTAGCCCTGGCCAGTAGCACAGTGGTTAGAGCATCAGCCCATGCACTGAAGCGTCATGGGTTCTAGTCCTGGTCAAGGGCACATACCTGGGTTCCCCAGCTGGGAGTGTATGGGAAGCAACCAATCAATGTGTCTCTCGCATAAGCATTTCTCTCTCTGCCCCCGCCTTCCCTTTCTCCTTCCCTCCCTTCCACTTTCCCTAAAAATCAATGGAAAAAATATCCTCCGGTGAGGATTAACTACTACTACTACTACTACTACTACTACTACTACTACTATTTAGGATGGTTGCTTGAAGGACATCCAGCAGCAAAACTATTCATTTTGAACTCCACACACTATAACTTGATGTCATCAGCCTCTACTGAGGGACAGCACAAAAAGTCATTGTGTGTCCTGTGAGGATGCTGCTGAGTCCGCTGTCCATGGTGAAATGCAGAGTCTTCTTAATGCTGGTCTCAGCACCAGGAGTAGCTGTACTTTTCCTGAGCACAGGGTCTGTTGAGACCTCATAGGTACTCTGAGCTGTGTGACAGGTGTCCCTTAAGCACCGATGCTAAGAAACGTAGAGCAGTGTTGCTAGCATCCCCACAGCAAGGGAATAGGGCTTTCTGCTCCCCATTCTTCGGCCATATCCCTGCCCAATTTTATATTTCCCAACTTGGCTTTTCCTCCTTTTCCTCCTCATTTAGATTTATCGTACATTCTTAAATGTTATGAATTCTTACAAGCTGCTTTAAGTTCTTTCTGGAACAAATAATACATTAGTAAATAAGTAAGTAAACCAATGGTCTTCTCTGCTCCACCCAGTGATCTGGAGGCTTGGGAAGATGCCAGGTCTGCTCAGTGTTGGGCAAGACCTCCTCCTTCTTGCCTGTCTTTGGTCTGCTTCACATTTTAGGGCATGCAGAGGAAGGAACTTGTCTATATTTTAGTCAACACTTAGTATAGTAGGTGAAGCACAGTAAAAAGCGGAATATAAGAAGACTCAGGAAGCCTGCTTGTGTTTGCTGTCCAAATTAACACTCAGTTTTTACAATGAAGAACCAATGAGGGTTCATTTTTATGTGTACAGACACATTCATACGGGATCAAATGCTCTCTGCTATTTCTCAATATTTGAATTTTGTCATAATCAGCAAATATGGAGTGAGGAATCTTTAGTGAACTCTGTTCTATCCAATGGGAGCTTGAGGATGAGGGTGAAAATTAATAACTCACCAAGCTTCTATTTAGGGGTCAGCTGTGATTGTTATGCTTCCGTTCATACCCTGCTTCCTTTCAATCTTACTCTGATCTCAGATGTCTACGCCTGGACGAATTAGCTGCTGAGATGAAAGGCGGGAATGAGACAGCAATTGAGGGGATCCCAGAGAGAACGCATCCAAGATAAGACCAGGGTCTGGCAGCCAGAGCATGTTTCTGCTCTTTGCCACTGCGCCTGACAGCTGTGTGTTACCTCCTAATTCCCAGGTGGAGTGTGTTGACATGAATATCCCACTTAAAATTTGGATGCACAAGAAGAATGTATGACACTGCTCTTAAATACGAGCTGCATAGTAATTATTTTGCCATTTTTTTGTTAATTAATAATAGATAGATATTTCCACTCAATTAGAAAGGTCTTAAGGACATGGATCTTCTAATGTTCCATATTCTGAGGACTCCATCATCCCCGAATCCTTCCCAAGGCCAGGTTGAAATTTTATGTTCTTTTTGTTTGTTTGTTTTTCTTTATTATTATTTTTAACTTACCTCTGAGTTTGGAGAGAGAATTGTAGTCTTGCCCACCCCCTCCCCCCGCCTTTACCCATTGCAACTTCCAATTTATTACGTCTCCTTCAATTTTTTTAAATTAAATCTTTATTGTTCAGATTACATTTGTTCCTCTTTTTTTCCCCCCATAACTCCCCTCCTCCCAGTTCCCGCCCCACCCTCCGCCCTCACTCCCCACCCACTGTCCTCATCCATAGGTGCACGATTTTTGTCCAGTCTCTTCCCGCATCTCCCACTCCCCTTTCCCCCCCAAGAATAGTCAGTCCATTCCCTTTCTATGTCCCTGATTCATTATAATCACCAGTTCATTCTGTACATCAGATTATTTATTCACTTGATTCTTAGATTCACTTGTTGATAGAAGCATGTTTGTTGTTCATAATTTGTATCTTTACCTTTTTCTTCTTCCTCTTCTTAAAGGATACCGTTCAGCATTTCATATAATACTGGTTTAGTGGTGATGAACTCCTTTAGCTTTTCCTTATCTGTGAAGCTCTTTATCTGACCTTCAATTCTGAATGATAGCTTTGCTGGATAAAGTAATCTTTGTTGTAGGTTCTTGGTATTCATCACTTTGAATATTTCTTGCCATTCCCTTCTGGCCTGCAAAGTTTCTGTTGAGAAATCAGCTGACAGTCATATGGGTATTCCCTTGTAGGTAATTGAGCCTCTTTCTCTTGCTGCTTTTAAGATTCTCTCTTTGTCTTTTGCTCTTGGCATTTTAATTATGATGTGTCTTGGTGTGGTCCTCTTTGGATTCCTTTTGTTTGGGGTTCTCTGTGCTTCTTGGACCTGTAAGTCCATTTCTTTCACCAGGTGGGGGAAGTTTTCTGTCATTATTTCTTCAAATAGGTTTTAAATATCTTGCTGTCTCTCATCTTCTGGTACCCCTATAATTCTGATGTTGGTGCGTTTGAAACTGTCCCAGAGGCTCCTTACACTATCTTCGTATTTTCGGATTCTTTTTTCATTTTGCTTTTCTGGTTGGGTGTTTTTTGCTTGTTCACATTTCACATCTTTGACTTGATTCTTGCGCTCCTCTGGTCTGCTATTGGGTGTCTGTATAATATTCTTTATTTCAGTCAGTGTATGCTTAATTTCTAGTTGGTTCTTTATCACAACATCGAGGGTCTCATTAGATTTCGTGAGGCTCTCATCAAGTTTATTGGCAGCTTCTAGCACATTATTGAAAGCCCTCAAAAGTGCGTTTTTTAAGCTCTATATCCTCCATTTCTGTCATGTTTTTTTGTCTCCGCATTTTTTATGCTTTCTTGGTGCACCCCCTTGTGGTCTTTGTGCGCAGTCTTGTTCTAGTTAAGCCTTGATTGTTGTAGTTAATACTAGAGGGTTTTGACCACCAGGCCGACTGGCTATGAGAATCAGCTGTGTCTGCCGTGGGAAAACTTCTGTCCTCTGGAGAGGTGCTAATCTAGCCTTTGCCTGAGGCTATCCGGCAAATGGCTCTGCGCAGGGCTTGGGTGGGTTGGGTCGCAGGGGATCAACAGGGCGGGCAGAGGGAGCGGTTATGGCTGCTCTCAGTCCCGTTCCCAGAGGCTCTGCTTCTCAGAACCCCAGCAACCACTGCAAACCTCGGAGAGAAAGCTGCCCTCACATTCCAACTGATGCCAGACAATCCCGCTTCTCCCGTTTGAGTCTGAGTCTCTAGAGACTCGCCCGGATCTGGAGCTCAGAGTCTGAGACTCCCTCCCGATTGAAAACGACAACCACGCTCTCAGCCACCAGCCCGCTCTGCGCGCGCACCTCCGCACCTTTGTATTTTCTGCACTGCGCCTCCTCTGAGCCTCGGTATGCTGTTCTCTTTCCTTCTAGTTGAAGAGTCTCTCCTCAGCCAGCCTTCCTGTGGTTCTAGGTGATGTCCGTTCCGTCTTTTAGTTGTATTTTTGAAGTGGTTGTTTGCGGCAGCAATCTCCGGTGTTTACCTATGCCGCCATCTTGGTTTCTCCTTCTCTCTCCTTCAAATTTTGAAAATTTCAATTTATGTGACGTTCATGTTATCTTAACCACCCCTTCCTGTTCCTTGTCGCTGTCCTCATGGTCATATATGATTCCAGCCCCAGCTCACTATTCTCTTCACACTCCTGCTACCGCACTTGGCCATGTGGTCACCCTGCTCATATACTGGTTCTCATTTCCAGGACCTCTCCACCTCCAGTGATCTTTCCTTTAGTTCCCCCAAGGGCTTATTCTCATGTCACACCTGAGCTTGTGGGCACGCATACCTGCAGTGTCCCAGAAGTCTCCATTTTAAGTAACCACTCCTTCCTGATTTCTCTCTCCTCTTTCACACACCATTGAAACCACCTCAGCTCTCCTACCCCACCTTCACTCTATTGCACTCACCTGCTTACAAATTAATCCTCCTTGTAGCCAACTCCCCTTCAACTCTGCACTGGCAGCCAAGCAGTTAAACACTCTCCTGAAGCCACTCTCCCTTCCCTTTCTCAATGGTAGTGACATAGAGAAACCCCCTCACCCCACTCCTGTGAAGATGCTGCCATTCTGAATCTATACATTTCCTTCACTTGTGCAATGGATTTCATGCCCTTTCACTCACTTAAGGGTTCACTCTTGTGACAATATCCTCCCTTCGTTTCATTGTCTGTCCTTCTCTGGTGTCTAATTCCTATGAGAACAAAATGACGTATCATTTTAAAACCAACCTTCCCCTGGCCTCCATCTTTAACAACACTTAAATTCCTATCACTCTGCTTATTGTCACAGTAACGCATCTTGGAAGAGCCACCTATGGCCCAAGTCTCCGCTTCCGTGCATCCCTTTTCTCATCAGTACACTATTTCATCCTTACCATGTCTAAAACCACTCCTGCCTGGCCACTATTGACTTCAAATGGCCAATTCAATGATTCCTTTTCTGTCCCCGATTTATTTGACTAATTGCCAGTATCTGATACAGTTGACTGCATGCTCCTTCTAAATAAACTCTTTTTTCTCGACATCTGTGACATCATCTGCTCAGTCTCTCCTACCGACTTTTCCTGGGCTCGTCCCTAAGTGTGGTCTTATTCCATTGTGTGGTCCTTGGGTTCCTCCTGTTTCCTTTAGCTATACTCTCCCGGTGCAATCTTATCTAATCCCGTTGGCTTTAAATGCTATCTTCATGGCTACAACACCCACATTTATATTTTCTAAACTAGATTTTCCACTGAAATCCAGAATTATTCCCAATAGGTATCTCAATTTTTACGTGGCCGGAAGACAACTCTTCTGTTTCCCGACCCTTTCTGAAACTTGTTCCTTTAAGTTTCTTGTTGTCATTAAATGCACGACCTTCCATGAAGTTGCTCAGGTCCCCAAATAAGAGGTAATTTCTACTTCCAACAAATTCTATGGATTCTAGCTCCAACATTTTTTCTAAATCTGACCATATTTCTCCATTTCCGCTGCTCCCCTTTTAGAACATAAGCTGACATATAGTTGCCTGGATTATTTTCATAGCATTTAATTTTTTTTTTAAAATTTCACTCCAGGATATTTTTCCATTGAAATTTTAGAGGGGGTGGAAGGGAGTGAGGAGAGAGAGAGAGAGAGAGAGAGAGAGACATTGATGTATCGATGTGAAAGAGAAACATCGATTGGCTGCCTCCTGCATGCTCCCTATTGGGATCTGAGCCCACAAAATTGTACAACCACTTTGGAGAACAGTTTGGCAGTTCCTTATAAAACTAAACGTAATCTTACTATCTTCCAGCAAATGCACTCTTTGGTGGTTTTTTTGTTTGTTTCTTTAACCCAGAGGAGTTGAAAACACGTCTGCACAAAAATCTGCACTTGGATATATATAGCAGCTTCATTCATAATAGTTGAAACTTGAGAGATGGGTACTAGGTTATGTTAGGAGCTTGTATAGTGAACAATGAGAGCTTAGAACAAGGCAGTGGAAATAAGGTTGAAAAATACAATTAAAGTAGTTAGTAAAGTTCTGTGGGAATGGCAAAGCACTTGTTGGAGCCTGGGGTTCCTGAGTGTGGTGTGGTGGGCATGTTATATAGAGCCAATTGGAAGCATAAGCATGGAAAGTCATCAGCATGGTGAGTAGTCAATCACGCAATAGGACTAGAACTTTAAAATCTGAAATACCTGCTAAGATTGAGAAAGTTTGTACTTGGGAGTCAACCCAACATGAAAATGAACAAGTGCCTTGCCTCCTGGACCAGTGAGATGGCTGACTGAGCTCAACCAATGCGTTTCCACGTTGTGGAGAGCGCTTAATCATGCTGTAGGCCAGGGATGAATAGCGAATGGTAAGAGACCCACCAAATCTGAGACAGCCCCCAAGACACTGAGATAGGGGTCCAGCTGGCTTTACTACCAGAATCTGAAACACTTCAAAGTAAACATTTCTACTTAGCTCTGACAGGATGCTAGTAACTTCCTTAGGGATGCTCTGGGTCAGCAAGGCAGTCAAAATTGGAGAGAATGAATTCCCGTGTTGTTACAGAATTTACCAGGCGACCAACAAATATGCAGGAGTACAGGTAAAACACATTTATTTTCAGATGTTTCTCATGTACTAGTACAGGACTCAGGGGAGGGTGTTTCTCTCAAATCCTGAGTAAGCCAATATGGAGGAAGTTTTCCCTTTATACCTCTTTGGTTTCTTTGTCCCCCAAATATGGACCATGCTTCTGGACCTTTTGTGGGCTTTGCAAAAAGCCCCGTGTGTTGGGGTGGGGGCCGTGAGACCACATTTAAAGGCCTGGCCTGGCACCAGTGCTGATATGGCCTCTCTAAAATGGGAGTAGTACTTAGGTAAACAAGTCTTGCAAGACCAGATAATTAAAGGGACAGTGACTAGACTATAGGCTAATAAGAATGTGCATTAGGTTACTGGCACAGATTCAGATCCCTAGCCCCCCCCCCCCCCCCCCCCGCCCCAAAATGTCTCATTTTTCCATCCTTGTCAGATGATTCCAGCTATAACTCAGCAGATTTTAGGGAGGCAGGCTGCTAGGAAGGAAGTGTGGCCAGCACGGTGACAAATTCCACACCAGGTACTTGTAAATTTTTAGAGTAGAGGATGTTTTTTATCTCCCTAAAAAACACCAAGTTATGGCAGTTTACTGTGGGCTAGATAGCAGTTAACTTTTAAGTTAAAATGCTTTTAAACTTAGCTCTCAAAATCCCAAAATTAGCTAACATCCTGCTTAGTGGTGAAAGACTGAATTCTTTCCCTCTAAGATCAGGAACAAAAAAACCCGATGTCTGTTCTTGTCAATTTCAATCCATACTAGATGTTCTAGCCGGGGCAATCCTATCTAATAAAAGAGTAATATGCAAATTAACTCTCACTCTGTCACAAAGATGGCGGCAGCCACAGAGCTGGAGTGAGCAGGAGGCTTGAGTTGCCCCTGGCGATGGAGGAAGCAAGCTTCCTGTCTGCCCTGCCGGCCCTGAGCTCTGCTCAAGGCTACAAAGTTTCAATTATAGAAGATAAATAAATCCCAGATACCTGCTTCCAGACAGCGTGGCCTCTGCTCAAGGAGGGGCTGGGAACCTAGGTTGCCAGGGGCAACTGAGGCTTTGAGTCAGACCAAGGCAACAAAGTTTCAATTATAGAAGTTAAATAAATCCCACATACCTGCTTCTAGCCTGTGGCAGTGGCCAGCCTGAAAACGGCCCTCAGCCCCTCACCCAGGCTGGCCAGGCACCCCAGTAGGGACTCCCCCCCACCCTGAAGGGGGTGTGGCCAGCCTGAAAACAGCCCTCAGCCCCTCACCCAGGCTGGCCACACTCCCATGGCGTGAGGGTCCCCACTGGGGAGCTTGACCAGCCTGCAAACAGCCATCAGCCCCTCACCCAGGCTGGCCAGGCACCACAGTGGGACCCCCACCCTGATCTGGGACACCCTTCAGGGAAAAACAGCCGGCCTTCACCTGTGCACCAGGCCTCCATCTTATATAATAAAAGGGTAATATGCACATTGACCCTAACAGCAGAATGACTGGGAATGACTGGTCACTATGATACACACTGACCTTCAGGGGGCAGATGCTCAATGCAGGAGATGCCCCCTGTTGGTCAGTGTGCTCCCACAGGTGGAGCTCTGCTCAGCCACAAGCCAGGCTGACGGCTGCCAATACAGTGGTGGTGGTGGGAGCCTCTTCCGCCTCCTAAGCAGCGCTAAGGATGTCCGACTGCAGCTTAGGCCTGCTCCCCACTGGCAAGTGGACGTCCCCCCAGGGTTCCTGGGCTGCCAGAGGGATGTTTGACTGCCAGCTTAGGCCCGATCCCCCGGGGAGCGAGCCTAAGCCAGCAGGTGGACATCCCCTGAGGGGTCCCAGACTGCGAGAGGGCACAGGCCGGGCTGAGGGACCCCCCTCCTGAGTGCACAAATTTTTGTGCACCAGGCCTCTAGTTAGGTAATAAAATAAAATAAAAGTCATCCAGATTGAAAGGAAGTAGTAAAATTATCTTCATTTGCAGATGATATGATATTGCATATAGAGTTGTGTGTAGAAAATACTAAGGAATCCACTAGAAAACTGTTAGAGCTAATAAGTAAGTTCAGTAAGGTTTCAGGTTACAAAATAAACATACACAAATCAATTGTATTTCTATACAATAGCAATGAACAAACTAACCATGAAAGTAAAAAGCAATTTTACTTGTAATGGCATCAAGAAAAATAAAATACTTTGGAACAAATTTAATAAGAGAAGCATAAAACTTTGAAAACTGTAAAACATTGTTGAAAGAAATTAAAGGCCTACACAAATGGAAAGACATGTTCACGGATTAGAAATTTTAATATTGTAAAGATGGCAATACTAGTCAAAGTGATCTAATTCAACACATTCCCTATCAAAATCTCAGCTGGTTTCTTTTTGAAAATTGACAAGCTGATCCCAAATTTTATATTAAAATTCAAGCGACCTAGAAGAGCCTAAACAATCTTGAAAAAGAACAAAGTTAGAGAACACACACTTCCCATTTCAAACTTACTCCAAGCCTAAAGTAATCAAGATAGTGTGGCACTGGAATAAAGATACTGGTAGGCATCTATAGATTAATGAAATAAAATTGAGAGTCCAGAAGTAAATCCCCACTTCTGTGGTAAATTGATTTTCTGTAAAGATGCCAAGGTAATTCAATGAGGAAAGAATATTTTTCTCAATAGAGGCACTTGAACAACTGGATATTCATATGCAAATGAATGCAGTTGGACCCTACTTTATGCCAAATATAAAAATTAACTGAAGGTGGATTAAGATCTAAATGTAAGAGCTAAAACTATAAAACTCTTAGAAGAAAACACAGATGTAATCTTTGTGAGCTGGGATTTGGCAGTAGTTTCTTAGATATGACAATAAAGCACAAGCAATCAAAGAATCAAAGAAACACATAGATAAATTGGACTTCTTCAAAATTAAAAACCTTTGTGTTTTAAAGGATGAAGTCAAGAAAGCAAAAAGATACACCATACAGTGGGAGAAAACTTTTTGCAAATTATGTTTCTGCTAAGGGACTTTTATCCAGAGTACATATATAAAAAATTCTTACAACTTAAGAGTAAAAGACAAATAACCCAATTTAAAAATGGTCAAAAGATCTGAATAGACAGTTCTCAAAAAAAAAAAGACATAAAAATAACCAATAAGCACATGAAAATGCAAATCAAAACCATGAGATACTACTTCCCATGCCCTAGGACAGCCATAGTAAGAAAAGACAATAACAAATTTTGGTGAAAATATGGAGAAATTAGAACCCTCAAACGCTACTGATAGGAATTTAAAATGGAAAATTTACTTTCGAAGACAATCTGGGAAGTCCTCAAACAGTTAAACATAAGGCTACCAAATGGCCAAGCAGTTCCATTCCTGGGTATAGACCCAAGAGAAATAAAAATATATTTTCACACAAAAACTATATATTAATATATATATATAGCAGCATCATTCATAGATATCCAGCAGCTGATGAATGAATAAATAAAATGTGGTATAGTAAAATAAGGAAATATCCTTCAGGAATAAAGAGAAATATACTGATTCATGCTATAACATGGGTGAACCTTGAACCTTGAAAATATTATGCTGAGCGAAAGAATCAAATGTTGTATGATTATTATGAAATGTCCAAAATAGGCAAATTCATAGAGACTGAAAGTAGGTTAGTGGTTTCTGGGCCTGAAGGAGGAAATTGGTGTGGGGGAGGGGGGTAGGGGTGACTGGAGAGTGACTACTAATGGTTATGGCATCGTTTGGAGGGAGTGATACAAATGTTCTAAAATGATGGCAGTGGTCGTCCAACTCCACCATATAGTGAAAATCATTGAATTGTATACTTTGAATGGGTAAGTAATTTGCTCATTTGTATTTCAGTAAAACTTATTTTTTAAATTTCCAATATTAGGTTCATTTCAGTGTTAACATCTATTAAAGTCACTGAAATTGATTAGGTAACTGGTCTGTCAGTTAGAAATTCATATTGCTACTACACTGTACCTGCAGCAACAACATTTGCATCTTGTATGGATTTATCTGCATCTTGTAGTGGTATAGCTGATAGCTCAGTAAAGAGGTTCACTTAAAGAGTTGAGTTTAAGTACTATACATGCCCAGCGTGGGTATTTTCAGATTGGACATCCGCTCCCTAATTTCCCTTGCATTGGAGTATTACCTTTAAATAGCACAATGATATTTTGCACTAGGCGATTATTTTATTTACAGTGTATTGCAAAACACCGATGAATTGAGAACCCACATGTTAGGAAGGAAAGTGAGGCTACACATCAATTGGTTGCCTCCTGCACTCGCCCAACCAGGGCTTGGGCCGTGGAGGAGCCTGCAACCATGGTATGTGCCCTTGACCGGAATCGAACCCAGGACCCGTCAGCCCACAGGCCAATGCTCTATCCACTGAGCCAAACCGGCTAGGGCGGGAATGGAACTATTTTTTAAAGTGAGGTTTGAAAGAATTCAGTATTGTTCCTGATTTTAGCAAGTAGTAGAATACTTTGTTTAGATTAATATGGACTTGGAGGCTAGAAGAATTGCTATCCCTGCCAGGTCCCTGGAGGGAAGGTGCTAGGAAGGGAGGCTGGGGCCAACCAGAGAAGGTGAGCAGGAGTGGGGGTGGGGAGTTAGGAAACCAGGAGTGAGGGTCGGGGGTGGGGGAGTTGAGGTGCCTCTCCTAAAGCTAAGACACTGTAAGAGAACAATGCGGGAAAGGGTCTCAGACAAGTTAGTTAGGTCGTTCTGGAAGAGAAGACAAAGACCTTTTACCTCACATCCTTCATTCTGGACAGAAAGCCTATCACAGTGTCTGTGTTGAAAGGATGCGAGAAGGTGTTATTTATTTATTTATTTTAACAGCTATCCTCTCTTAAGGCAATGAGCTCTTATTAATATCTCTCTTTTCTATTATGGACAGAATCTAGTTTGCCCTTAGGAGATGATACTGCCATGGTGTTTTTTTTTAAAGCAGTACAAAATAAGCAGACTCAAACTTTTAAAAATGTTAAAAAGTGGTTCACCTATATAATTTCTGGCATAGTAGTGAGAGAATTATTACTGACAAAATAAATGATACAGATTATAGTTATTTTTTAAAAAAGTGGTTCAAATCTATAAATGAGCAAAAAATAAATCTTTAAAAAAATTTTTTATTGGTTAGCATGAAAATATTTCAAAGGGTGTTTTTTATTGTTGTTAATACTCACCGGAGGATATTTTTTCCATTAATTTTTTTTTTTTTTGGAGTGGAAGGAAAGGGGGGGGGGGGGAGAGAGAGAGAGAGAAACATCGATGTGTGAGAGACACATTGATTGGTTGCCTCCTGCAGGTGCCACAAACAGAGCCTGGGCAAAGGATGGAGCCTGCACGGAGGTACATGAACCTGGGACCCTTCAGTTCCTGGGCCGAAGCTCTATTCACTGAGCAAAACCAGCTAGGGCGAAAAGGGTGTTTTAAAAATAGTTTCTGAGAAAAGATTTGGAGACAAGATTTTTCACTCAGATTTTCATCCATACTTGTTTCACAAACGCTCCTGCTTGTTTGGGCGCTTGATAGTCATTATTTTATTTATTTTTAAAAATATATTTTATTGCTTTTTTACAAAGGAAAGGAGAGGGATAGAGAGTTAGAAACATCGATGAGAAAGAAACATCGATCAGCTGCCTCCTGCACACCCTCTACTGGGGATGTGCCCGCAACCAAGGTACATGCCCTTGACCCGAATCGAACCCAGGATCCTTCAGTCCGCAGGCCAGCGCTCTATCCACTGAGCCAAACCGGTTAAGCCTGAGAGTCATTCTTTTAAAATGTAAAAGGGCTTGTTGTACATTCTTAAGAATGGTTTTTCCATTAATTTATTTAGAAATATTAGGCGTGAGAGCACATCGACCATCCACTTGGTGTTAGGGCTGAAAGTAGCCACACGGAAAAACTTCCCCAGTGGAAGGTGGCAATCGGCGAAGGGCGAGCGGTGTGACCTGGTGTCCAGTCCTGACAGCCAGGGAGGGAGCGCAGGACTTGGTGCTGGGCGCGCAGGGCCCTTCTGTGTGCCACTCAAAGTCAGCTGAATAAAGCTTTCCCAAGCTCCACCCAGAAGTGTGGTTGCCTTTGTCATTTTAATTGGTCTGTGTTTGTGAAGTGGGGCCTCTATTTACTTATAGCTTGAGGCTTGTGTTTACCAAGCCTGGTGGAGGCCAAGGGACGGGGCTCCAGCAAGCTCTCCCGCTGTATCTTGAGGCACTTTTCTTTTCAGTATCTGTGCCTGTCTAATGCGTGAGCTTCTGTGAAGCAAGCACAGGAGGGTACAAGGCCTACAGGGAGGAATTACACCTAATTACTCAAATAATTGCTAGGCTGTTGCCTTCTTAGTCACTGAAAATAATTTCCAGGTCCCTGGCTTTTATAGATAGTCTTCTAGAGGCAGGAGGACACAGCCCCCTTTTTAACTCAACCCATTCACTCACAAAATCAGAACACTCGAGCCTGCAAAATTAATAAGCACCACTTCCATTACATATATTTTAGGTTGTTGTTGCCGTGGCGATAAAGTCAGGGACATTGAATCTCCTCTGTTGAGCCATTGTTATCATCCCTGGCCATCTGCTGCAGCGGAGTGATATTCCATCTCATTTGCATGATGACTGATATATGGGAGGTTTGGAAGGACATATGCCACAGCAATCATGTGATGAAAATTAAAGTGAAAGTTTTGGGCCCAGAGCCGAAAAAAATCTGTGTATGCGCAAGAGGCTGTTGATGTGCAAATGTGAATTATATTGAGAAGGTCTGAATAGGGAGGTGTGACGTAAGGAGGGGACACAAACGCAGGTGCTTATCTCTACGCAGTCAAAGGCACTGGTTGTCATATCATGGGAACTACCTTTCAAAGACACAGCGTTAGTGTTTCCGTTCAGCACACCAGGGAGAAGAGAAATGTAAGTTTTGGAAACAAGCAAAAAAGTAAGTTTAAAACTTCTGAACCGCATATGGCTTGCGCTGATGTTAAAGTCGCTCAGTAAGTTCTCACATCTTATGCCATAACATTTAGTTCTGTTTCTCGGGAAATGATATGTTGCAGTAGGTTGAAGTTTAGAAGTGTGTGGATGTTTTTATTTCTGATTTGTGTTTTGAACTTTCTGTTGCTGGTTCGTGCTGTGATGTGTACTTGGTCATTATTTTAAATGCTGTTTCTGCCTCCTTTTTGTGGGTGGTAAAAATGCTTATGGTATCTGCTTTGAGGAGGATTTCAGAATAAAATGTCATGGTGCAATTGCATTTATACTGCATCAGTAACGCCTTTGTTTATATACATATTTGAAACGTGCAAATTTGCAGCAGGGAATACTTGATATGAGACGAAACTTTGCACACTTTTTTTTTCTTTGTAACAAAGTAAAGTGGAAATAATTTCTGAAAATGCAAAAATTACCAGCGAGACCCCAAATCTGACATCTCACTATAATAGAGGATATATTTTGGGGTTGAGGGCTGTCAACACAATATAAGTTACTTATATGAAGGAATAATTAATATCAAAAAGATGTCTCATATTATTGTTGAAAAGTAAAATTCTGGCCTTGGCTACACATAGGGAAAGAGTTCGTGGCAAGTGGCAAAAAATTAAATTGATAAGTATTATAATTATAATCTTATCTGTAAATATTTAGAGAATTGAATAAGAGCAGTCTCCTTAAAAAACGATACAGTTCATTTTTGATAAATGCAGATGTCAGGAGACTTTTCAGCAAGTTAAAGAGTGATATTAGAAAAGATTGGAGAATGAGAAAGACTAACTTTGAACAAAATTTTGCACAAGGATGAGATCAATAAAATATTACTAAGAATAGAGAAATTTTTCAAACACCTTGATAAACAGTACTTCACCTTGTATTTCTTTCATCCTAACAAGGTATTTATTAAACATGCTTCCTTGGATACATGTGGAAATAGTAGAAGTAGTCTTCTAGATGGGGGTAGTAAGCTTTTACAAAGAACAAAGCAGCTATTAGGCAAAATATGTAAAATAACTTATCCAACATTGATTTTTTAAAAAAGAAAGTGGATTATTGTCAGAAAAAGTAATTCCAACTCTCATCTTATGCCATAAGAACTAAAGGAAAAATGATTAAAAACCTCGAATATAATTGTGTATACTACCTTTATGTTAGGAAAAAAAATAAAGTTCCAGGGAATAATCAGATTCATAATCTAAAATAAAACTGAAATTAGACTTTTCCGAACTTTTTCTCCCTTGCTAATATCATCTGTCTATTATTCTACTTTTATGCGAGTAACTTAAGATTACCAGTTATCTCCTTTCTTCTTCTTCTAAATATTCAATTACTCAGTGGTGATTATTATGTGGCCTTCTTGGCTTACTCCAATATTAGATTAATATAGATTTCTTGTGCCAAATTAGCGGAAGTCACTGTTGAACATAAGAGTGATTCACTCTCCTTTTGGTTATATTTATGTTAAAGAAGCAGCATCACTTTAGCTTAAAAGCTTTTATACTTTAAAGCTGAATATACTGTACCTTGGAGAGCATCAGGTAGTTGAATTTAAAACATTTCAAAGTACATTGGAACTTTTATGAGATTCTAATTCAGTTATGTTTAAAGGAGTCCCCCACCATTTTTTTTTTAAAAGAGTGGCATTACTATTCTGTTATAAAATTAGCCAGTAGGATGTGAAGTTTCCTGGTTGTTCTTAAATTAGACAATTGTAAGTGCACATTAAGTAGAATAGAAATGTTTGGAGCTGTCCATGGTAGTATGCTCTTCAAAATGTTAACTGTTATAAAATTAATCTCTGCATAATCTGTGTCATTGGCTTTATTACCACTTATAAAGGTCAGTATTAAATTCTTATTAGATAGATTAACCTTATATATACAGTAGTTTTTTGCAGGCAATGCAACAATCTTACTCTTATAACTAAATTACAAAACTGTAAATTTCCACAATGTTAATAAATTTTCCTAGTTGCAGCTTTAAAGTATTTATGAGTAAATAAACAAAAATCATAAGCTATTAAATATATAATTCTTTAGGCTGACAATATAAAAGCACAGTGCAAATAGTTGCCATGGTAGTAGGCCAATGTGAACAAACATCAAAAAATGTAACTTGCCTGACTATTGCTCTTGAAATGAATTCTTGTCCTTATGTGACCTGCCATGTCTGCTATAGAAATCCAAAAGATCATAATTGTTTGATATGAAATGCAAAAAGAATAGTTAAATTGGAAGTTTAACATCATGAAATTCAAAATCCCAAGCGGTATATAAACATTAAAAGAAACTTTGGACTGCTAATCCTAGGAAATGAGTTTTATGGATTGAATTCAACAAGGCTTCAGAAATGGTTCCATCTGCTGCCTAGCAGCTGGTGAAAGGATAAATTTAATTCATTAATTCATTTGGAAAAAAGGATCCAAGTAGTAAAGACTTCATTGCTCATAATGCATATAGGTGAAAACACAAACTGAAATCTGGTCCAGTTGAACATCCTAGATAATGAGCTACATTTTGTCTTCCCTTTTTTGGTACAGGTCTTAGTGATTGAGTCAATACGGTGTTGATTTTTATGACAATAACCAATCATTTCCAATCGTTTCAATGATTAAAAATAATCTCAGGGAAATTTCAACTAAGTCACGCTTTTTCAAATCTAGAGAACTGTAGGCACTAGAAATTATACCCTTTCTCAGTCTGTATATGTGTATATGAGTAGCAGTGTGTATATTTATGCTAATTACACACATATATATATATGTGTATATATATATTCTGAATCACATATATTCTGACTGAGCTATCTGGGCTCTCACACTGAATCATATATACTCTGAATCACATTAATGAACTACTTATAGAAAGACATTTTCCAATTGGTTGAAATATTCAAAATTAGCATTCAAGATTAATAAAGCCAATTTTAGATTCAAAATTCACATTTACTCAAAAGTTTCAAGATTCCAAGTAACACTCATTTTGTTTCCTCCTCTTTTGATACTTCAGGCTAGTTGCTGCCGTCTGTTTTCATTCACAGCCTGCAGAGCACTTCACAAGATAGAAACTTGTACACAGTGTTTCCCCAACTCCTCTGCCATGTTAGTCACTTTGACATAAGACATGGGAAAAAGATTTAGTTAGCTGGCTCGCACAGGACTTTTAGTACTTTTATATAAACATAAGGGAAGTTTGATGCTCAGTTTTTGGATTGTTTAAAGTTAATCAACATAATAAGGTATTGGAAAAGTTACTGTTGAATTCCCTTTAACTTATAGTCCTATTGGTGGATTTTTTATTTGCTAATATTTTAAGGAGAATGAGGTCTCCCTTAAAAATGCACAGGTCACCTTTTTGGGCAGGGGAAATGTTTCCTGGTTGCCAGTTAACTGATCCATGTCAAGATAAGAACATCCTTGAAAGCAGGGTTGCTTCAGCAGCCAGCACTCAGTTTAGCAATTCTTTTTGGATGATGGTTTCATGAATGGGTTTTTGACTTTTCTTTCTCTGTGGCCCAGAGCTCACTGTGGTGGGTTTGTTGGATTTACTATAAAGGTTCTGTTTGCACCCTGTGGGTTGGGTGAAGAATCAGGGTTTATGCATTTACTTGTACTCTTACATTGTTTATACAGCTTTGGTTTAGTTTTGATCTCTCTCTCTCTCTCTCTCTCTCTCTCTCTCTCTCTCTCTTTTTTGCCTTTGAGGCTCTTCCACAGTGTCAGCTGCTGACTGATAGTAGGAAAACGGCCTCGTGGTGTGAATGAAAGGGACCTAGCGGTTGGTAAACAGAGATAAGGAATAAATAGAGCGCAGGCAAAAGGAGATAGTTCTGTGGGGGCCCAGATTGCTGCCAGTCTGTTCAAGGGAGATGCAGAGCCTGTCCTTTTCCCAGATTAAATTAGTGTGTGAAATCTCCAGTGACCTGCTCCCCTTCTCCCCACACTCTTTAGCCAAGCTGAACAGCCTCTGCTGTAAAGTATTCATTTTATCCAGGGACAAGCCGGACAATGGAACTCTCCCTGATACTTATGGACAGCTGTCGTCATTCATAGGGCTCTCAGCCTTTCATTTTTCATAGGAGTTAAAAGGGTTTTTACCTTGTAACTGAAAGAGGGCGTAAATGCAACTTTGCCAGTTCTGAGGTTGCTTGGACAAGGGGTAGGACCGAGGTGGGGGTGACTTCGGAGCGAGGAGAAACTGCTAAAGAAAGCAATTCTTATTTTGCTTGGCTAATATGATTAAACTAAGACAGAAATTAAATTTCAAATCTGGGTTCCTTGCGAAGAGAAAATACCTTTGATTCTGAAAGTTTCCTAAAATTAAGTTCACCAGTGCAAACTAGCTATTTCATCTCTGCCTTTTCTAGCCTTGTTTTGGCTAAATATGCATCATTTTATTACCTGTGAATAGTAAACAGTAAGCCTGTAAGATACCTCTGTAGTCCCATTTTTTCTTTCTTTCTTTCTCTCTCTCTCTTTTTTAGTGATTTACTGCAAATATATTCAGCATTTGACTGATTAAATAGACCTTCGGCAACCTTGAGGGTCACTGTGTAGAGTATGTACATAGAAAATGCATCAGCCCATTGTACCCTGGCAGCTAATGAGATTGGTCGTTAAGTAAATGACACAAAGCCTACAAAAAAAGCTTAGCAGCTCACTAGAGTATCACAGAGTGTCCCTGCACACCACACAACGACACAAACACTGGACGAACCTAGCCCACCCCTTCTTTATTCTCCATCACTGCTTCCCTGATGTCAGCGTGAGAGGCAGAACAAAGGCTAGGAGGCACCGGTAAGTCAGTCTGGCAATTAAGCCCTAGGGAGAAAGTCGAACAAATCTTAGCCTAACCGTGCGTGGGGCTGAGAGTCGGGCTCTTGACAAGTAGGTCAGAATGAAGGGGTTTTGCTATCACTCTGAAAATATTGTTCCACTGATCCGTGTTCTTATGTTGTTGTTCTTGCTGTTTTGCTTTGCCGGTACATAAAAGTTTTTACATTTCAAAAGTAAAGTGTACTCCAAAAGGCAAGTGAACCTGAATTTGAGGGTAGGCTGTTTATCGGAGAAACGGTACTTTCGCAATCATTCAGGTGTGTGTGTTCAGGTTGGAAAAACTTTCAGATGCATGCGGCAACTTTGATTGTAGTTAGTCCTGCTGCTTTGAAAAGAAAATGGAAACCTGGGGTCTGAATGTGTGCAGTAAAGTTTATTCTTGTCAATATAAAATTATCACACCTGCTAATATATATTTGCTATAATATATAGGATGATCATTTTCTTGATCAATATCTTAAAAAAATCTAATAAACACAACAAAATGAAAAAATATAAAGGTTTCTCTTTTCTTTGTGTATTCTATTCCTCTTGAATCTGCAAATAAAATTATTGCAGATCTGTGATATTGAATAGGATTAGCGGTTATTTGCTTGCTTTACTTGGGGAAAAAAAATCAAAACTGTCTGACACTGAGCGGCATTGGCTTCCTATGTCCCTGGGAAAAATGTGTTTGCAGTATTGAAGTCTAAGCTTTCAGAGAAATATGGCAACAGGAAGTTGCCAGAAAGTCTTATTTGCCTCGCTGAAATGTCTGTCTGCCTTAGACTTGTGTACTCAGAGGATGTTTAGTTTAAGAGGGGATGATTTTGGTACAAGAAATTCAGGTAAATTAAACATTTTATTCTAGGAAACTGCCAGCTGCGTGGATTGTCACTGGTTTAACAAACTCTGCAACCTCATTGAGGATATTTGAAAAGTATTGTTAACATAAGTGTGGTGTTTTAAAATAGCTGGGATGCATCATATCAGTGTCAGGATTCAATTTTTAACGACACTGTCATTTAATATCAGAATGTCATATCATAATCATCTGTGCATGAAGTAAAACTCTCCATATTTTATAAAAATCAGCTGCTAAGTTGCACTGAGACATTTTTATTTATGTAAGAATGCAGAAATGTTATGATATGGAATAAGTCACTCTTATTAGTATTTAGGAGAGATTCATAATAGAGGTTCATAATATGATCTGGGTGATTAGAGGTCACACATTCTTTTTTTATCTTAAAGTACTTTTCTTCTTTCAAATGTGTTCCCAACATTCATTCTATTTATCTAATTTGTTTATGTCTATATGTATATAGTATATAACATATGTATTATAAACTCTATTATGTTTATAGTAATCAGAATTTAAAAGAAACAGATTTTGTAAAGTAAGTGGTATAATAGTGTCTTGTTAATTTCAAGTAAAAAATATATATAGGGAACATGTACTTTTACTTAACTAAATTCAGATTTTTCTAATGTGTAATCTCATCATGATGCCTTTAATGTGGTAGCAATCATGGGAAAAGCAAGCTATCTGAAATGGCTACAATTGCCACCTAACAATTTTAGTTTAAAGCAGAGTTATACAACCAACCAGTCATTCTTACAGATAGATTAGATTATCATTCTTGTGCTGAACATTTTAAGTTTGAATTTCATGTTTTCAAAAGTAAAGTGTACTCCAAAATGTAATAGCTTATTTTTCTATAGTTGCTGAATGTTCAGCATGTTAAGACAGGAGTGAAATGTTCAGAAAACGCGCAATCATTTTGGAAGGCTATGACTATTTTACTCCTGTCCTCACCAGTGTAGCAAAGGGTGAGCAAACTTGACTAAAATCTGTTTACAGTGTGGGTATAACTGAGTAGAATTACTTTCACAGGAATGGAATTGTCATTCTTGAAAAGATTTATAGAGCTCTGTTGTAATTAAGAGGAGAGGGTACAGATCATTACTTTTGGTTTATATGAACTTGTTTCCACTAATGTTGGTCCTGAATTGGAGAGATTTAAAAATTTTTAACTATGGAAAACCACTAAGGAAATGGTTTTATCTAATGGATAACTTTCTTTTTCAAAGAAATTGGAGGGACTTAATTTTTGTTGATAGAAGGAAACTTTGTATTTCTAAACTTTTATTCAGATTCACTTATTTGACAAATATGTATTATTTAAATGACTTGGTTTAAAGGATTGTATTAGGGACTGTGGGAACTATAGGGTCTTCATTCCTACCCGTAAGGATCCATGATCTAAAAAACTAGGAAACATTTCCTAGATAATCAGGTAGTGATTATAAGTGCCATATGAGTGACAAAAGTGACAAGAGAATCTACAACACCCCCTTCTCAAGTTCATATGTTTGAAACCTTGTTCTTCCATTTACTAAACCTGGAGTCCTGGATAAGTGATTTAACTATTCTAGCCTCGGTTTCCTGGTCTGTTAGATGGAGGCTAGGGTAGATGAATCTTGCCTTATGATCTATGTGAAAATGAAATAAGATAATGTGCCTACAGCCCTTGGGTATATTGTTGTTGTTTTTTAAACTTTCACTTGGAGTTTGAGACAGTAAGTGGCCAATATCATGTTGTATGTTCCCTCCACATTTGCTTCTACCAGTATAGAACTCTTTCTCATGTTTTTACTTTCAGAGCCCTACATTTTGTGAGATTTCTTGAAGGACTGTGAAAATTCCATTTTACATGACTGAGTGCTCAAGTCTAAGGTAACAAGTTAAAAATACTAAATGTATATGAAGTATATGTGATAAATGGACTAATAGGCTTAGTTTTTTAACAGAAATCCAAAGTGTTCATTAGAATTTCATTACATTTCAACTTAAACTTTCTATAAGCAGAAATATTTAATTTCATCTAATTTCAAAATGGTTTATCTATAACTTAAGTATTTATAGAAAAGGTTGTTATCTACTAAGATTATTTAAGTTCATTCTTCATTCTTTAAAAAAAATTAATATCTTAATTTTGCTCCTTTGAGATTTATTTCAAGCTTTGGCTTAGATTATTTCCTTTAATACTTTATATTTGGTTAAAGAAAATTTCAAGTAAAGTATTATTTTATTTTATCACCTATCAAATCTAGTTTTTTTTCTGAATATTTTAAAACTTCATTCCAGTGAGTTCTAAGACTTACCCAAATTTCTTTACAAGTATTTGAATAATGTTTGTCAAGTGTCACATCAAATTTATAAGGTTTCAGGCAAGAATTTATTACTTTCTTGATTTAACACTTCGGATTTTTTGTAGGAATATTTGTTCTATATCATTTGACATATACATTTAAGTTACAACTTTGCAAGAAATTTGTTGCTAAAAATTTCTGGTCTATAATTCTTATATCCCCAGGTAAATTGTATTGGCTCACAAAATTGCCAATGCCTTCAGAGTCTTATTAGTAACTTATTTATACTATTAAGTGGTATTAATTACAATAGTATACTAGCTTTTTAGATCAGAACATTTTAATTTATTTGATTAATATAATGCAAATAGGACGATGCTAGAGATACCTGCACAAAATACATGTTCTCCAAATATTCCTAAATATCATATTTGCTGGTTTATTGAAGTAAAATATATTTTAATAGCTATACTACTATAATGAAGAGTTACATTTGGTAATTCCATGAAAAACACTTACATTATGATTTCATAAAAAATAAGTATGCAATTTTTGAGTGGTACATTTTCTCCACCTTTTTCAAAACTTAAAAGTAACATAGCTAGTTTAATTTAATTTTCTAAAGGCTGAGGTTTTCCTCATGAAAAAAACATGGCTAAAGGCCAGTGTGTAAACCTCACTTCATCCTTTTTTATTAGATGTGTCATATATGTACCCAATTTTTAGAGTAAATTCTTGGCATGAGATGAAACTTAGTTTTCTTTACTTGTCATGGTATCCAGGACCAGATCAAAATGAACTGGTTAATTATTTAAGTGGAATAAATAGTATTTTCATTCCTGAGATGTAAAGAGAGTAAGAAAACAAAAAAAATGAACAAGTTTGTTATTGAAAACTAATTTGTAAAAGAATACTATCAGCTAGAAAGATGCATCTACTGTGTGCTTTTTTGTTTCTATAGTATATTTGGTGTGAATTAGAATGAAGGTGTGTAGCTCTTTTAAATTCCCTTCTTTCAAATAGCAAACAATGGTAGGGAATTATTTTTAACATTTCTATTCTGAAGGAGTAAAATGGGGTGAGGATGAAATATGCTCAAGAAGAAAATAAAATCAAGAAAGATTGAGGCTGACAATATGACTACTGTAGAAAGAGGGCAAAAATTAGAGTATGCAACCTTTTATGCGCAGAGCCCTTGATCTTTTTGTGTGTGAGAGATACCAGTGTCTACCAAAAGGGTTAAAGAAAATGCATTCTGTTGCATCTGCTTACTAAATCCCTTACTTTAGTAGAAATTCAAATTTTGTAAAGATTATTCGTTTTATTGATGCATATAATTATAATCACAAGCCATCTGCTGATTTGGCAGGCATGGTTAAAATTCTCTAACTCTCATAACCTTTCAAGTACAGTGCCCTTGGGACTCTATTTCACTTTTATATTTTGGAAAACATGTAGGGACAAATAAGGGCGGTCATCTGCAGAATGTCAGACCTGAGGAAATGAAAGAATGGCGATCAGGGTGGCTGTGGTGGGTATTTTTAATTGTAGGAGAAATTATTTTTTCTCCTTTTTTCTTTTTTTGCTTATGACTTCATGAAGGATTATTCTAGTTTCTATGATGTATTTGGGAATTTTTTTTTTCCTAGGGATTAAAGCTCTATCATTAGTCTAAACCAAACAAACAAATGAAAAAAAACCCTTCCAAATATTGCTTACGTTTGTTTTCACAAATAAATTAAATGTGTTTAAGTAGATTTTTTGAATAGAATATTCCACTGTTTTTATTTTTCTGAAATTCTCACACTCTACTGATTACCTTCCAGCCATAGATTTTAGATTGTAGAAGAGTTTGTATGTTTTGATACAGGCTTTTTGGTTTAGAGAGTCAAATTTCCAGGTGGTTTTTTTTTTGTATGAAATTATGTCCTGACCAGGATTTTTGTATGAAATTATGTACATGGCAGGTATCTTCTTGTGGTCCTTCTTTGCTACCATCAAACATTTCATACCTGATTTACTTACTTCCTTGGAAATATTTCTTCCATCATCAACCTATCAACTAGGGAAATCCAAGGGCCAGGTTTTACAGGTTAGAGTTGGTATATAGGCCACATCACAGCAGACTGCAAGTAGGCTGAGGGATATGTGAAGAAGCCACAGGATCCTAGGATTTGTCTTTGTCAAATAATGGAAACATACACAACCCCACCCCCCCAACCCTCACCCCACCAACTTTCTCTCTCTCTCTCTCTCTCTCTCTTTCTCTCTCTCTCTCTCACACACACACACACACCTTAAATATTTGTCCCAAGAACAATTTCTTACAGTTTGGCAAATAACAGAAAGAATTTTGGGTACAAACATTGATTTTTTTTTTTTTACAAACGACGATGATATATATGACAGTAATAATAATCTTTAACATTCACTGAGTGCTTACACTGTACTAGGCACTGTGTTGTTTACATGTATATATCATTTAATACTCATAATATTTCCGTTGAAACCCCCTTTTTGCAGAGGAAGCAACGGACTGAGAGACATTAAGATGTTTTTTCTTAGGTCACCAGCAGGATAGAGGCTTGAACCCAAATCTAACTGTTCCCCAAACCCATGCTTTTAAGCTCTCCCTATGCTATATGGCCTCTGGGCACAAAATATAAGAAAAAGAAAAACAAAACAAAACAGTGTCCCAAGTACACCTGGGTTCTAGTCATAGTGAAATGTCATTAAGTAGTTAAATGATCCTGATGAAGTGACTTGATGGATCGCTTTATTTCCCTTGTAGATAACATCTGTCACATTAAGGGGTACAGTAGGTGCACCCCGGACTCTTTTCATTCCTCAAATTCTAAAGCTCTATGAACTTTTTATGATTAAAACATCCCATGAATTTGAAAAACAATTCAGCCACAGCATTAGCCTTTATTCTACCTCTCTAAGATGTACATGTTTAGCATGCCAATTAATCTTGATGTCAGAAGTGGTCATTCTAAGAACCATACAAGCCTTAGTTCTATCATATTAAAACTCAAACATTTGGCCAAACTAGTTCTGTGAGCACCAACACAGATAGTTAGAAACATCTGGTAATTCAGTTCTTCCTCTGAGTATGTTGGTGTAAAGCAAAATGTCTTTTTCTATAATAATAATAATAACAACATAGCACTGACATAGGTCCAACCACTCTTGTAAGAACTTTATGTCTGTGAATTCTTTTAATTCTCACAACAACCACAACCAGAGCAGCAGCTGAGAAGACTGCCCCGAGAAGAGGCACTGCAGTGTGTCCGAGACTCCACACCATGGCCTTGGTCAGTGTGCCTGAACCACACACATTTGGCCTCTGTGGGCTCATGCTTATTTCACTTTTGTTTGAAATAATGTTTGGAAACATAGATTACAGGTTGCAAAATGTTTAGACACTTTGTAGTATTTAGTTATTTATTTTTATTATTATTTTCTTTTAATCTTTACCCGAGGATATTTTTCCATTGATTTTTAGAGAGAGTGGAAGAGAGAGGGAAAGTCAGAGAGAAACATTAATGTGAAAGAAACACATCGATTGGTTGCCTCCTGCACACTCCCTAACCAGGGCTTGGGCCGGGGAGGAGCCTGCAACTGCGGTATGAGCCCTTGACCCGAATCAAACCCGAGAACCTTTGGTCCACAGGCCAATGCTCTATCCACTGAGCCAAATCTGCAAGGGCAATTTTTTTAATTTTAGATCTTAATTAGGCAGTTGTAATACTCATATAGTTTCCTTAAATGATTTTAGATTAACCTGATAGCCTTTAAAAAAATCATTTGCAAATACCCTGTTGAAAATATAATACTAAGTAAAAAGAGTCAAGTTAATGAGGTCAGACCAAAATCCTTTAAAGAAAACTGTATTTAAAATTATCTTATTCTCAGTATCTAGCAGAGAAACTTTGAACATATTGAGAAACACACAAGTGCTTGTTAAAAGAAAGAATTGATGTAGGAATGAAGAGTTTCAATCACAATAGAACTCTTCCTAGGTTGATACCACATCAAGTTCATAAGAAATTAAGGTATTTTATGGATATGATTTAAGATATGGTTGCATTTTATATCTACTAAAGTTGCCAAGAGAGTGAAGTAAAAAAAGTAAGTATCAGCACTAGAAAATTGTGAAGAGGTTATTTAGATTCTGTACAATGAATTGACTAAGATATATATATATATATGTTCTTCGAAGGTACCAGAAGTATAGAGAATGAATATACGACATGGCATATTCAAGGACTTTATGAGCCAATGTTGAGGACCAAGGCTCTCCCAACCTTGTTTATGTGATAGGGGAAGCTTGTACCATCATGGCCTGTGCAAAAAAAACAGTAGACTGTGACCACATGAAATTCCTCTCTGCCACTTGGTCTTAACGTATGAGGGGCCAGAGAATCTCACCAGACATAGTCAATTCTATTTTTACTCTAAAGATAGAGTTGTGGCCCAAAGAATAGAATGACCACCTTTCTTTAGAGGTAGCTTCCAGAAAGATTTCAGAGAAGAGGCATTTAAAGATTCATGAATCCATCCATTTAATAAACTTATTGAGAATCTATTATATTTGAGCAGCTGTGTCAAACAGTGAGGATACAGACTTAAGTACTGTATGATCTCACACCGAAGCAGGTGACACAAACAAACTGAATTTACAATAGAGTGGGACTGTGCTGTGCAAAAGGCAAGCCCAGGACAATGAGTTGAAAACTGGACAAGAGTCATAAATGACAGCCATCTGGCTTGGATTACAGAATGGATGGGTAACCAAGATAAGAGATCCAGAAGGAAAAGGTTATTTAGAAGAAAAAGATGATGTACACATTGAATGCAAAACAACCAGGTGATGTTGATTATTCAGTTGTTCAATGAATCTGAAATTCCAGAATGAGACCTGGGATGGAAAGATGGGCATTGGATGTGTGGTTTCTAAGGAGAAATGTGGAGTGAGAAGAGGAACAAAAGGAGGAATCCTAGGGAGTACCAATATCGAATGGAAAGGTAGAAGAGGGGGGACCAACAAAGAAGGAATTTAGAAAAGGCTGAACACCAGGATTGTCAGAGAAAACAAAGACATAGAATATTTCTCTAGGAAACACTGAGCAATAGTGTTAACTATTCAGAAAATAGACTAGAAATGCACCAGTAGACGTACCAAATAGAAGGTCACTGGTGATTTTAGCCAGAGAAAATTCAGTGGAATTACAGGTGGAAGCAAAAAGCCCATGAGTTGTATAGGGAAGGTAGGGTGAAAAAAAATGACTACGGGAAGTTAAGAAGTTTGACGCTGAAGAATAGAGATAGTAATAAATGCAGGAGAAATGTTTATATACTGAAGAGAAGGAACCACAAGAGATAAGACATTGGAAAACTTTGAAGATATGAAAGAAAAACAAACTAAGTGAAGTAGGAAGCAAATGTAATAGAGCTTATTTTCTAAAGGAGGGACCCTCTTCCACTAAAACCAGAGCAAAGATGCAGATAGAAATACATTGGTTAAGTGTCAAGAGGAGAGGTTAAGACCATTCAGAATTAACAGCAGCAACATTTTCTATAACATTAGGCAGCAACTCTGTTGAAATGTTTTAGACTGAAAGTTCCTCTAAGATGTTAGTTTTTGTTAATTATTACATTTGCATCATACTATTAAAAGCAAAAGGCTCTGTCTCACTCCTGAATGTTATTTATAATTCATAATGGCATAGAAACTCAGAATATTAGTGAGAACCAGAAGAGGTAAGGGTTTTCTTCTTGGAAGAAGGGTGAAGGGGAAGTGCAGAACATCCTCCTTCTGGAGCCATATGGAGGAAGGAGGGCAAAGAATGGGAGAGGGAGGAATTGGCTTCTCTCCACAGAGGACGCATGTCAGAGTTGGGAGTAATGAGTTTGGATCCTAGCACGAGCAGCAGATACATTTCTGCTCTTAATATCTGTTCTTTTTGTATGTTTCCTGGTTATACTGGAGATAGAATTCCAAGCTGTCATCCTTCTCTTTACTTTTACGACCTCCTCCCCAGACAAAGCCCACCTTCTTATGCCCAGGTGACTTCCACGGCCTAGAAACGGATTTCTCTGCTTTCACTCCTCTGCTCAAAGCTGTCCAAGGGCATCCCATCACACTTAAAATGAAATGGCTCCACCTGTTTTTTTTTTTTTAATATATATTTTATTGATTTTTTACAGAGAGGAAGGGAGAGAGATAGAGAGTTAGAAACATTGATGAGAGAGAAACATCGACCAGCTGCCTCCTGCACATCTACTGGGGATGTGCCCGAAACCCAGGTACATGCCCTTGACTGGAATCGAACCTGGGACCTTTCAGTCTGCAGGCCGACGCTCTATCCACTGAGCCAAACCAGTTTCGGCTCCACCTGTTTTTTTAAAAAATATATTTTTTATTGATTACAGAGAGGAAGGGAGAGGGAGAAAGAGATAGAAACATCCATGATGAGACAGAATCATTGGTGAGCGACCTCCTGCACTCCCCACACTGGGAATCGAGTCTGCAGCCCGAGTATGTGTCCTGACCAGGAACCAAACTGTGACCTCCTGGTTCATAGGTCGACATTCAGCTAATGAGTCACAGCGGTCGGGCTCCACCTGATTTTTTAAAAAATATATTTTATTGATTTTTTACCGAGAGGAAGGGAGAGGGATAGAGAGTTAGAAACATCAATGAGAGAAACATCGATCAGCTGCCTCCTGCACATCTCCTACTTGGGATGTGCCCGCAACCAAGGCACATGCCCTTGACCGGAATCGAACCTGGGACCCTTCAGTTGGCAGGCTGGCACTCTATCCACTGAGCCAAACCAGTTAGGGCTCCACCTGATTTTTTAAAATAGCTTTAATGGTATATAATTCACAAAATGTACAATTTACCCCCTTAAAGCCCACCATTAGATAGTCTTTAGTATATTCATAGTTATGCACTCATCACCACTATGTTAGAACCTTTTATTTCCCACAAAAGAAACTCTTATGCCCCTTAGCCATCACCCTCCAGTTCCTCCTCTGTCTCAGGTCCTAGGACCCATTAATCTGCTTTATGTTTCTGTAGCTATGCCTATGGTGGAAATTCTATGTCAGTGGAATCACACAATATTTTGGTCTTTTCTAGCTGACTTCTTTTAGTGAGCACACTGTTTTTAAGCCTTAGTACTTGATTCCTTTTTACTGCAGAATAATATTCCACTGATTGTATGTACCACATTTTATGTACCCACTCATTAGTTGATGGACATCTGGGTTGTTTCCACTTTTGGGCTATTATGAATAATGCTGTGAACATCCATGTACAGTTTTTTTTGGTGTGTGGACATATGTTTTCATTTCTCTTGGGTATGTACCTAGGAGTTGAATTGCCAGATTATATAGTAATCCTATGTTTAATCATCCGAGGAACTTCCAGTCTGTTTTCCAGTGCAGCAACACCATTTTATATTCTCTCCAATAACGTATAAAAGTCCACTTTCGCCGAAACCGGTTTGGCTCAGTGGGTAGAGCGTCAGCCTGCGGACTGAAGGGTCCCAGGCTCGATTCCGGTCAAGGGCATGTACCTGGGTTGCGGGCACACCCCCAGTGGGAGATGTGCAGGAGGCAGCTGATCGATGTTTTTCTGTCATTGATGTTTCTAACTCTCTATCTCTCTCCCTTGCTCTCTGTAAAAAATCAATAAAATATATTTAAAAAAAAAAAAGACTAGGGTTTAAAAAAAAAGAAGTCCACTTTCTTCACCTCCTCTCCAATACCTGTTATTGTCTCTCTCTCTCTCTTTTTAAATTCTAGTCATCCTTGTAGGTGTAAAGTTGTATCTCATTGTGGTTTTGATTTTCATTTCCCTGGGAACTAATGATGTTGAGCATCTTTTCAAGTGTTTATTGGTCATTTGTATGTCTTCTTTGGAGAAATGTTTATTTAAGTCCTTTGCGCATTTTTAATTACTGAGTTTCAGTCATTCTTTATATATTTTAGGTACAATGGCTCTCTTTTCACTCCAGGCACACGGTTCTTGTACTCTTTCTTGAATGAACAAAGGTTACTCTGACCTCAAACTAAAATATACCCCCATCCTTAGCCTACATTGTTTTCCATAGTACTTATTACTGTCTTAAATTGCATTGTATATTTATTGTTTCCTTGGTTTGGTTCCCACACTGGAATATTATTTCTGTTTATCTATCCTTGCTTTTCCGTCACCTGTCTTGTGATGTTGAGAGACTGTTGTGGTTAAACACATGGGCATTGGAGCTAGAATCCAATTCCCAGCGCTGCTCCTCATTGGCTGTATGACCCTGGGCAAATACTTCTCCATGTTTTAATTTCCTCATTTGGAAAACAGAAATAATTAATAATCCCTGATTCATATAGTTGTGCAGATTGAGTTAATATGCAATATACAAAAACATCTATAATGGTATCTAATTAGATAAATAATAGAATTAAAATAGTGACAAATATTTTTGAGTGAGTACTTAGCAAATTTTCCTACTAATTACATGTTCTCTTAAAGAAAATGAACTGTTTAATCTCCAAGGATTTAACTAATCTCATCTACACATGACCACGAAGGGTTATAATTGTGTACTACCCATCTGTGGGCTTTGCCTATGGACTGATCTCTTTTTGGATCATATAATTTTACAGAATTTGTACTGTGTGCAATGTCTTTTATATGTGACATCTTATGTAATTCTCACAGCTCTAGAGTGAGGTTCTGTTATTGTATCTTCTTTATGGATGAAGAACCTGAAGATTAGGGAGATTAAATGCAATTTTGGAATCACAGAACTAGTAAATGTACGAGTTAGGATTCAAATTCAGCTTGGTATTAGCTCAGAAACAAAACATGTCACCACTCTAAATCTGTGCTCACAGTCTGCAGTCATTATCAAAGCATTTCCAGGTCCTTTATCACTGTCTTCCCCTACATACCATTTTTATGATTTTTATCATACTTCAGTGTCCCCCACCCCCACTCCCACCCCCGAGCTGTCAGCCTACCCTCTATCCATGAGTCTGTCTCTATTTTGCTTGCTAGTTCATTTTGTTCATTACATTCCACATATGAGTGAAATCATATGATACTTGTCTTTTCCTGATTGGCTTATTTCACTTAGCGTAATGTTCTCCAGGTCCATCCAGGCTGTCACAAAGGGTAAAATTTTCTTCTTTTTTATGGCCCAGTAGTATTCCATTGTGCAAATTTACCATAGATTTTTTATCTACTCATCTACTGCTGGACACTTGGGCTGCTTCCAAACCTTGGCTATTATAAATAATGCTGCAATGAGCATATATTCTTTCAAATTATTCTTTTGGGTTTCTTCAGATAAAAGACCCTGAATAACAATGGTGATCTTGAGAAGGAATAATAAAGTTGGAGGAATCACGCTACCTGATATCAAACTACATTACAAGGCCCCAGTAATCAAAGTAGCTTGGTACTAGCATAAAAACAGACTTACGGATCAATGGAACAGAATATAAACCCAGACCTTTATAGTCAATTAATTCTTGACAAAGGAGGCAAAAACATACGATGGACTAAAGATAGCGTCCTATATAATAATGAGTTAATATGCAAATTAGCCCCCACGCCCTCACAAGATGGCTGCCTACCACCAGGGCGGCAGGGGGGTTAGTGAGGGATGACCAAATGACTGAACAAGCAGGCTGCGTGGGGTGACCAGGCTGGCAGAGGGGGGCAGTTGGAGGTGACCAGGCTGGCAGGGGGGGGCAGTAAGGGGTGACTAGGCTGGCGGGGGTCAGTTAGGAGCGACCAGTCCGGCAGAGAGGGGGCAGTTGGGGGAGACCTGGCCGAAGCAGGGGCATTTAGGGGCGACCAGGCAGGCAGGCAGGTGAGTGATTAGGAGCCAGCAGTCCAGGATTGTGAGAGGGATGCCCGACTGCTGGTTTAGGCCTGACTGCCGGTTTAGGCCTGATCCCGGGGATTGGGCCTAAACTGGCAGTCAGATATCCCCCGAGGGGTTCCAGATTGGAGAGGGTGCAGGCTGGGTTGAGGGGAATCCGCCCCCCCCCCCCCATGCACAAATTTCATGTACCAGGCTTCTAGTATTTAATAAAGTGTGTTGGGAAAATTGGACAGATATAAGCAAAACAACAACAACAACAACAACAAAAAACACATACAAAAAACAAACTAGACCACCTTCTTACATGACACACAATAATGAACTCAAAATGGATCAAAGACTTAAATGTTAGATTCGAAACCATAAAAATCCTAGAAGTCATGCACAATTAATGGCAGCTATTGCTGAAAGCCTCACCTGATTTTGTTTGTTTTTACCTTTTGCCTCCTTTAGACACCTAAGGCATTGCCTACTACTTTCTATTCTTCACCACCAATGTCTAATTTGAGGTCAATAAGTCTCTTAGCACATTCATTTATACTTTCATGATAAATAATATTATGTTATTCTATTATCTTTTTATTTTATTTCCTGGTTTTTAAAAAACTTCCCAATTTAGTTTCTTTAGGCTTTTGTAACATACCAGTCATTCTTCTAATTTGAACATATGATTGAACTGGCTGTGATAGTCCTTAAATTTTAATACCCCCTCTCCTTCGCATTAAAGTCAATAGTTAGATGTATTAAGAGCATAGCAGTATCACATGTGCTTTTTGTACATTTTTTAAAATTTTAAAATGAGTTTCAATTTACAAGTAACTATTCAGAGGATTATTTTCTACTTTATTAGTTTTCTGATATAAAATCAATAATATAATAATCTACTTTAAGAATTACATTTATTATATTTATAGAATAATTTAAACTGCATATTGTCACCCATATAACTTTTTGCTATATGCTATAGACATTTCTATGTTTTATCTCTAAATATTTGATGCATTGTTTTCTTAAAATTTATTATCATAGAGGCAGTAGACTCATCATATATCTTATTTTTTAAAATAGTCAACAGATACTCAAATAGCCAACACTCCCATTGAGTACCTTGTCTAGGAAAGGGAAGCAAAGAGGAGATTTTCCTTGTCCGGCAGGAACTTTCAGTCCAAAGCAGATGATGAACATGTCAACAGTTCATGATGGGGGCCAGGTGCTATTCTGGGAGTAGGTGTAGCTTCCTATGGGAACATGGAACCCAGATAGGAGACAAGAGGATTTAACACAATAAACAGAAACCCATCCAGATTACTCAGGCAAAAATCTTCATTTCATGAGACTCTCATTATTCACTTTGAAAACACTATGTAAATTAGGTCGTTGAAAGAAAGGATTCTATAGTTCTTCCAAGGCATTTTCTTTTTCTTTTTTAAAAATATATTTTTATTGATTTCAGAGAGGAAGGGAGAGGGAGAGAGAGGTAGAAACATCAATGATGAGAGAAAATCATTGATTGGCTACCTCCTCCACACCCCCTACTAGGGGTTGAACCCACAACCCGGGCATGTGCCCTGACTAGGAATCGAACTGTGACCTCCTGGTTCATAGATTGACGCTCAACCACTGGGCAACACTGGCTGGGCCCAAGGCATTTTCTTCTTGCACATGCTTTTTGGGGAAAATTTGAATGTAGCTAAAAAATATGTATTCTGTTACCTCTGACAGAAAACTAAGGTCAGATTCCCTCAGTCATGCTTATAGCTAAAATAATATTGTTATATATAGAGAGATCAACTGACCAATGAAAGCCAATAAAAATAATAGACTGGAATTGGTTAAGAATAGGACAAAATGCCTGATGTGAACTGTACTGACCTCTGATTAACCACAGGAGACAACTATAGAACCAGATGTTCAAATGACCAAAGGCACTTATTTAGTCTGACTCACTGTAACACTTAACAATCATCCAAGGAGAGAGATCAGTTTAGGGTCTCCATGGTCACATGAAGTCTCAGTCCACGCTAACAAATGTGTATGGTTATGAGTTCTTGACTCAAACTACATACCCTGATGTGCATACTTCTGAGGGGAGTTTTTAAGGAGCCCAGCAGATTGTTCTCCCAAGTTACCAAAAAATAAATTGGCACCCACATCTCCTCATAGACTGTGTGTGTGTGTGTGTGTGTGTGTGTGTATGTGTGTTAATCCTCACCCGAGGATATTTTTCCATTGATTTTTAGAGGGAGTGGAAGGGAGGGGGAGAGACAGAGTGAGAGAAACATTATTGATGTGTTGGCTATGCCCTTGACCGGAATGGAACCAGGGACCCTTCAGTCCGCAGGCCAACACTCTGTCCACTGAGTCAAACTGGCTAGGGCTCCTCATAGATTTTTATTTTATTGTCTCTTTGATTTCCACAACAGAAATGCCTATACTATTCAAGTGGCACACACCATACACCCTTCTCCACTTACCGAGGACTCCACTTGTTTATGTAAACAGTTTCTCCTCTTCTCCAAAAGAATAGGTGCTTAATGAAGATTTGAGTAAATAAATCATGAGTTCATTAATTAATACTGTTCTGTACTGAAAGGGTGGGTTACACAGATACCATCAAATTCCTTATTTGTGACACTGTCATCTCATCTTCTTCTGTTTAGGTGAGATGGATGATTTTAAAGTAGCTTTGTTAATCAATGTCAGTGGGGTAGCACAACCAAATAAGGAGCATGGGAATTCAGTCGTGGCACTTACCCCTTTAAAATCTTCCCTATGTGCTCACTGATATTTCTTACATTAAGCCATATTCTTCCAGCGTCACTGCAGTCCTGTTTAACAAGTTTGGGTTTCAGGACAATAAATATTTTTCCTGGTCTGAGCAGCCCAGTGCTAAAGCACCTAATTTCTGCTCAGGGGGTAACTAGTTTGGAAACTCACCTTCCATGTTTTTCCTGAGACACACTCAGCCAGGTTTCATTCTGTAATTTATCTTATCACCAACTGGTTGCACTCTCCTCTTCCTAATAATGTATGTATTCCTATGCATTACATTGCAAAATGCCCTTGTAAGAGGCTTATCACTGAGATATTTACAGGAACAGCAATGCAAATGTATCTTTAGTATTAGACTAAAAGGCTTTTCATCCTTCCAGAAGTTTCCAGGATAATATTCTTCAAAACAGCAGCAATGAAAAGGACACGTTCACACGGTGTATACATATAAGACACTCACACCGTTTAGAAAATGTGAGAATTTCCTGGAGCTGGCAGAATAATGAATGCCTCGAGGAACTCTGCATCATTGCTTGACGTTGAAATTTGTGTGTATTATATAATTTTTAATGAATTCATTTTCATAGTGTATTTGCTTTTGGCACGCTTAAATGTTGTGCAGTCCTAGATTTGTACTTCGTGGGCTTACGTTTGTTAATGGCACCTGTGATGAAGGAGAACATAATTGTTATTTCTTTGTTGACATCAGTGGGTTCATCTGAAGGGAAGATCAAGTTCAGTAAACTATAAAGTGGTTCTCAGAATGTACCTCAGTGATAGGCCAGAACATTCACTTTTTATCTGTTCCTTTCTATCATAAAGTATTAAAACACAAAGCAGACAGACAAATAGCTCTAGAATAAAGTGGAAGTGTTTCTGTTTCATAGGGATGCATTTAGCCTTTGGGGACTGAGTTGTTTCAATGCATCTAATAGTAAATATCTAAGGCAACCATTCTCAGAGTTTAGTCCCCAAACCATCAGCACCTGTATCATCTGAAAACTTGATAGAAATGTACATCGTCAGTTCTCATCACAGACTTCCAATCAGTAACCTGTGCTTTAGCAAGCCCTCTAGGTGGTTCTGATGCCAACAGAAGTTTGTGAACCACTGCTCTGACACTGCTATTCAAAGCGTGGCCCATGGGTCAGCAGGCACACCTGGACCCTTATTAGCAATGTCGGACCTGAGGGTGCCGGAGCCAGGACCTACATTGTAACATGATGCCCAGGTGATCCAGATGCACATGAAAATCAGAGAGCCACCAATCTAAGGTTTACAGCAGGAAAGTCACCAGTGTGAGAGTGTCATCTATTCAGAGGCATTTTGGAGGTTGTCAAAGTGGAACTCAATGGATACTTTACTGATTTTATATTCGCCTTAGTTCCCTCTGAAATTTAAAACAAAAGATGGGGGAAAGAGATGTGTAAATCTCTTGGCTGCAATATTAAAAAATATTTAAAGGCACACTGTCTAGATCAGGGGTGGGCAAACTTTTTGACTCGAGGGCCACAATGGGTTCTTAAACTGGACCGGAGGGCCGGAACAAAAGCATGGATGGAGTGTTTGTGTGAACTAATATAAATTCAAAGTAAACATCATTACTTAAAAGGGTACGGTCTTTTTTTTTTTTTAGTTTTATTCATTTCAAACGGGCCGGATCTGGCCTGCGGGCCGTAGTTTGCCCACGGCTGGTCTAGATTATGAGATGGAGAGTAGAGCCATTATCTGGGTAGCAGAGCTATTACCTGGGTAATAAATCATGTGTCTATGTATATGGTATATATATTCCATAATCCCACATATAGATCATATATATCACACAATGATCTAGACCCATGGTCGGCAAACTGCGGCTCGCAAGCCACATGTGGCTCTTTGGCCCCTTGAGTGTGGCTCTTCCTAAGCCTTAGGAGTACCCTAATTAAGTTAATAACAATGTACCTACTTATATAGTTTAAGTTTAAAAAATTTGGCTCTCAAAAGAAATTTCAATCGTTGTACTGTTGATATTTGGCTCTGTTGACTAATGAGTTTGCCGACCACTGATTCTAGACATTAGGTGAAAGCATAGTTTCTTTTTTTTTTTTGATTGAGAATTCTTTATTAAGTTTTGCTGTGATAACAGGAGTAATAATTGCTTTTTGTAATAATATTGGGGCATTGCAAAAATGCCTAGCATAGAAAGTTAGACCCCTTCTCAGTATACCATTCAGGGAAACCAACAAATGCTGCATCTTCATCTGACTTCTTGTGGATAATCTTTGTAGTTTATCTGATAACTTTTATAGTAACCATTTTTTTAAATTTTTTTTATTAGTTAAGGTATTACAAATGTGTCCTCATCCCCCCCATTAACCCCCAACCTCCCCCCCGCCCCACACACTCATGCTCCCATCCGAAAGCATAGTTTCTAAGTCGAAATTTTTTCAAAAACTCAGTTTTCTAATTCACTTTGCATATACAAATAAATCCAAGATATGTTTTGTGTTTTTTCACATGAGATTATTTTCTACCTCTGACTTTAATTTTCTGTAGTTAATCTTTTTAGAAAAGTCTTTGTAACCAGTGAAGCAAGTTGCAGATTTTCCAGGCTCAGTCTTAGACAGGGTAATGGTTATGATGCTAAGGAATTAGTGAGACAAAGCATTCTGTGGAGGCAATGCTGAAGTTTGCTTCATCCTCAACATTTAGCATTTTACATTTGCTAGTGGTGAATCCAGTGGAGAAAAAGAATAGTTGACCAAGTAAGATCTGATTTGCAAAAATATTTTTAGCCTGGAAACACAGGAGAATTAAAGGATGAAAAAAATCCTTTTGAAAATTTTGCACAACACACACCCCCCTATGTAAATAAGACTGTCACTCGGTGTTTGTCCACAGCTAGAACTCCAGATGAACCAGTGTAGTGTGCGATGACAGGAACAGCTGACTCATTAGCAGAGAGCAGAGAAAGGTAATTAACCCTGGGAAAAGTACAGCTGCCATGCGGGCTGTTCCTTTCTGTAGGATCTGATTAGAAATTAGTGTTAAACCACTGATTCTTTTTTTTTTTTTAAAGACTGTCATTGATAATTTTCACTTCCACTCTCAGGTGTGTCCCTAGAAAAAGGTTCTCAAATGTACTTATATACAATAGGGCTCAAATTTAAAAAGCATTTCCTGATAACAGTAGATACTTATTTTGCTTGTTGGGAGAGAATTCTTTCAAAGGAATATTTTGTTTGACTATTGAAGATTCATGTATACCCCAATCCATACATGAATAGTCAGTTTGTAAATTACTTGAAAGGATTGTTTTATATAGTCAGTAAGCTGTACCTAATTACCACTTAATTAAGTTTTTTCTTTTTTTTCATTTTTCCTCTGATGATGCTTCTCATCAGTAGCAATGGAAACTCTCCAGTTCAAATCCAATGGGTATGAGTGAAGGTAAGTGAAGACTATTTAAAACTAAAGTTTTCCCCCAAAGAAAAGTAATCCCTAACTTTCAATGCCCTTCACAAACTTGAGACATTAAGGAACTTGTGTTTAGGGGACAACCAAAAATCTTTGACTTTATGACTGTTTGTATCATCATGGTAATTTGAGTTACATTCTTACATTTTTGAGGAGTGTGTACATCTGTTCCTCTTAATTTATGACTTCACATGTCTCATATAAGGAGCATTAATACTTTAACACAGTCATTATTCACATATGTAGCTAAGGAATGTGGTAGACAGAATAATGCCTCCTCCTCCCCACAAAGGTCTGTGTCTTAATTCCTGAAACCTGTGAATAGGTTACCTCACCAGGCAGTGTGATTAAACTAAGAACATTGAGCTGGAGAGATTACCCTGGATTAGCCAGGTAGGCCCAACTAATCACACGGTTCTCAAGAAAAAGGCAGAAGAACGGGTCAGAGAGATGCCAACTTGAGAAGAACTCAATTCACCAATTGTGGCATTGAATATGGAGACAGGGAGCTATGAATCAAGGAATGCAGAGACCTCTAGCATCTAAAAATAGCTCTTAGAGTACCACCAGCAAGAAAGTAGGGACCTCAGTCCTAGAATAGAAAGAAACTGGAGGCTGCCAGCAGCCCAGATGAGCAAGGAAATGAATTCTCCCCTGTGGCCTCCACAAGAGCTGGAGCCCGACTTTAAAGTTCAGCCTGGTGAGACCGTGCCAGACTTTGGACTCCCACAGCTGTACAATAACATATTGGTGTTGTTTTAAGCCTTTATGTTTGTGAAGATGTATTACAACAGCAAAAGAAAACTCATATGGAAGAGTAAGAAGCCAGCCAATAGGTGGGATGTATTTTGCCATTGGCCATATACATTTGATGAAGAGTTCCCAGTGTTTGAGTGAAGAGGAGAAACATTGCTTGAGAGCCCAAGACTGGGAGTCTTTGGGAATTGGAAGGTTCACTTTGTAGATGCTCATGGTGATTGTCACCAACTCTGGGTTTTCTGTCTGCTGCTCTGCTCTACCGCTTCCCACACCAAAAATAATTCTCCACGTGACATTTGTGTGAACACAGTGCCTATCACCCAAAGTGCAAATGAGCACACGCTTTGTTGGAACATCTAGCCACCTGTGGGGACAGTGGGCAAGGCAGTGAGCTGACTCTGTTCCCTCTCTTCACATGGGAAATTGATAGTACCTTCCCCACAGGCAGGCCATTCGGACTAAGGAAAAAGTGCATGTAGATACTTACAAAATGCTTCTTGTTAAGAGTTTAGTCAAGATGAGCTATAGTTAGTTAGAAAATACGGTCATTTACTATTTTGAGCAAAATAATAGATTATTTTTGTCTTTCTCATGATTAGTGCGACTTTACCTCCAGTATAAATGTCATTAGTTCGAAATAAAATGTAAGTGCATAATAATCAGGACATTCTGACACAGTATGAGTAGGAAAAGTGAGATATAAAAACTGGGAACTGGGTATAGGTTGAGAGAGTTGGAGATCTTTTAGATAATTTTCTTGCCCAATTGGGAAAAAGAAGGCTATCTTTCGACTTTTCCTTTGGCTTTTATTCTCACAAAAGAACCAAATCAAATCATAAACTGTGCTTTTTATTTGAATTAAGTAATAGTAGGCATTAGGTAAAAGCTGACCATGAAGTGGTCATGCTTGCTCTTCTTTGCATTTGGGAGCTGACGTCTTCAACATAAGGGAAGACAAAAAGGCAAATTCTCTTTGGCTGGCATAGAAGTAAAACAGACTAAATCTATAGACTCCTAGAGGCTGTGTCCCTGGGATGTTTTCTATTGAAGTACAATTAATAAGATATCTCAGGCATCTGAGGAGGGTTATTTTTTGTTTGTTTCAATTCAATTCACCTACTCTGGTTCCAACATTATGTTGCAGTAAAAGGTCAACAGGTCATAGTCTCTCACTTCCATGAGCTTATACTGGGCACAGAGAAAAGTAAGTGGACATGAGTGGGTATAAAATCAGGCCCAGCATAATAATCAAGATGAAGGTGCCATCCCAACACTTTTGGGACTCGGAATTTCTGTGAAATACTGTCACTTGGACCACAACATGAGCGATAAATCACATTTCAGCAGATAGATTTTGCGGTTCTGACTCTGAAGGGGAAAGTTTCTTTGAAAGTGACAAATGAAATTGATAAGTTCTAAACATTTAATTGTAGACATTTCATTTTACCATCTACTCTCCTTTGACCCTTTTGTAACTCTCTGGCTTAATACATTGTGTAACGGAGCCAAGCACAGTGTTGACTCTTTGTATCTTTCCGATTGGTCTCGGGGGACATTTATTTATTTTAGTTAAAGTTCTCTGAATCTCTCTAGGGGGGGATTCTTCAGTAATCATCATTTTCTGGAAGCTTTTCCAGTCTGGTCTAAGCCTGCACTTCCATTTCTCCCTCTGCCTCTCTCAGTGGTCACACTTCCCACTTATTGGAACCATCAATTTGCTGGTCTGTACTCGTGAGGACAAGAGTTGAGGTTTATATATCTTTTAATGCCCACTGTCTAGCATAGAGAAACCTATGCTAGACAAATGTGTACTGAGCCAATAAGTAAATTTTTTTAGGAAAAAGGTACTTGCATTAAAATAATGCATATTAAGTTAAACACTGGAGTGAGATTAAAATGCTGCAAAAATCCAGTGCCCATTGCCCTCAACAACTGAGAATCATGTCATTTTCTTTGTAAATTTCAGTAGGTTCTCCCATTCCGCATTTCCTAGTCAGCTAATGAAGATAAATGACTTTATTATGATTATTTTTGATCTTAATGAAAAACAAACAGCTACTGTTGGGAAAAACAGCAGACTTGTTGAAAAAATATTCTAAAATACCTCATAAAACAGATAAAGGAAAATAGAAAGTATTTAAGATTATAAAGCATATTGTGTAACAATCTATACAACAAAATAGCTTAAAAAGAGAAATTTTTTTTACATAATAAAAAGCCTCATTTTTGAAGCAACAAGTGCTCTTTGAACTTTATTCAAAATGTTTTGACATTATACGCATGTGTAGTATAGATTTACTCAAAATAGCACATTTAATGGCAACAAAAGCCTGGAAGTTAAGTGCTTAGTTTAACAGAATAGTTTCCATAGTTACCATAAAGAACATAGGATAACTTTTATTTCTTTGGAAGCCAGGAAGGGGCATTAGGGAAAGAATTAAACAAACAGAACCAAGCAGGTTCATTATGAATATAGCTCCACACCTGGTTGGCTTTTTAGAAGAAGGAACTCTTGATATTACCGGAAATGAAAGTTTTTCTCCCACTGAAATCTATAGCAGCACCTTAAGAAATCTGAGCAGTCTTTCCTCTGGGCGTTTCAAGCTAGATTCTGAGCCAGAGGGAAAGCCAGTTTAATAAGATTATCTCCGTGAGATGCATTTTTGCTCAGTGTTTCGTTAACAAACCACATCAGAAACAAGTAGTAGAGATTGCTGCACAAACACAGCGGTGCCTTGCGCTCCATGGCGAACCAAGCAGCCTCAGCTGTGGCTTCATTGCTCTTGGTCAACATGGTGTTGAAAGTCCCTCAGGAGGGGAAATGGACATCCATGGCTGGTGAAGGTGTCTCCATGTGCCAGCTTGGTTGTTCCTCGGGGTGGTGTGGCGACACGCTCTCTGAGTGTTGGTGGAGGTCACTTTCAGCCTTGCTTCTCGCTGAGTCTAATCCAAGGAGTTCTTCCCAGTTGACGGTGGAGAAACAAAATGATGTGGTTTCCTGCACCTCACCTTCGCTCCCAGCCTTGAAGGCAGCGGTGATTAACAGGACTTTTACAAAGTTCCTATGTAGTGACAAGGACAGTTTCAATCTTCTGTCATTTTTTTGCATTAGCTATGATTATGCTTTTACCACAAAAATGCATTTGTTTTAAAGGTAACAATGCAGACTAGGAGAATAGCTTATGTTTCATCTATATTTATCAGCACTCACTGTACATTTGTGTCTTCATTACCAGGAAATATTAAGGGACATTGTGCCATCTATTCCTGTTTACAGTTTATTATGCAGAGATAGGAAACACTTAGCATGTAAAATGAATGTAGAAATTATTCCTGGATAGAAACACGGACATTTCCCACTCGTTGGCTCTTTCTCCTCCATCACCGGATCAGAGTGTAATTGTCAGTAATCAGGCCTGCTTGCTGCTGATAAAACCACTCTGAATGCTAGCAGCCTTCTTTGTGTGATGACTCAATTATTCCAGAAGTGCCTCATCAAATCTGCCCCATCAGCTGGGCTAATAAATAAGGAGAAGAAACTGGCCCCCCAAAGCAAATTATAAATCCATTTGCATTAACCATTTCACTGGTCCATGATCTAGGCAGAAATAAGCATGGCAGATTGTGCTAAGCTTATTTGAATATGTTTATAATGTTTACAGCATGCAACTTTTCCCCCCACAAGGTGTTAGAATTATCAGTCATGAATGGCATCTAAACGCAGTTATGTTAATTGCAGCAAGGCTTGAGGTATCTTTGAGGGCTGTTTTGTGACTTAAATCAGGTGAAAGTCAAATCCTCTTGCCCTGAGAAATACAGGTCTTGCACAAGTTATTGGTGTTGCTTCCGAGTTTAGGGAGAAGAGGCCTGTGTTCTCGTTTTACAGGTGCTGGAAGGACAAATACAAATACTCTAATGCCTGCTAGGACAAGAACAATTACTTCACAGACAGTGCTGCGGAACGGGAGTTGTTTTGATGCTCCCGTGCTCTGGTATGACTTCCGCAATTTGCAAAACAAAAATTGCGTTTTTCTGGGAGAGAGAGCAGAGTTGCCTTAGCACTCCTTGTGCTTAGAATTCCTTGAAAAAAGACTGCAGGGCAGAGAATTTCATAAACCTGGGCAAACCAGTAAAAACCGATGAAATCCACCCGTGGAAATTTTGTTCATGGATCAATTTTAGTTTTTGTTCTTTTCAGAGGACAAACTATACTGAATAACAAGAAGTTTTATTTACATTTGAACTTCAGTGGCCACTTGGGGAAGCCAAAAAATGTTCACAATGGATTGTGGAAAGCAACCTGATTGCTAATATCGAAGACTTAATCTGGTTGACTATGTAATGATTTAAAACCCAAACATCCTCCCTGAGAGTAAGGGGTACCACTGGCTCACCCTATAATGCCAGCAGTTCTCCTGCAGAGCAGTTCATGCTGTGGAAGCTCTTTTTCTGCTCCTGATGGGATCAGGGGCCTGATGATGGGCTGATGGTAAAAGGAAAGCTTGTGGCCCATCTCAGTATTCTCTCCTCCCCTCCCCTCCCCTCCCCCCTCCCCTCTCTTCCCCTCCCCTCCCCCTCCCTTCTCTTCCCCTTCCCTCCCCTCCCCCTTTCTCCCCTCTCCCTTCTCTTCCCCTCTCTCTCCTCTCCCCTCCCTCCTCCCCTCTCTCCTCCCCTCTCCCTCCTCCCTTCTCTTTCCTCCTCTCTCTCTTTCCTCCCCTCCTCTATCCTTTCTCCTCTCTCCTTTCTTTCCTTTTTGATTTCAGAGAGGAAGGGAGAGGGAGAGAGAGATGGAAACATCAATGATGAGAGAGAATCATTGACCGGCTGCCTCCTGCACGCCCCCTACTGGGGATTGAGCCCACAACCCCGGGCATGTGCCCTTGACTGGAATCGAACCCGGGACCCTCAGTCCGCAGGTCGATGCTCTATCCACTGAGCCAAACCAGCTAGGGCCACAATGTTTTTCTTTGCCTAAAGCAGCTTACATGAAACTCACCACCTCTCTTCATCTGCTCCAGCCAATGCAGCATATGCCGAATACCAACCTGGAGAGCTAAGTAGAACAACGTCATCTGTGAGGCATAAGCATAGAGTGGCAACAGGCTTACAGAATTTTTATGAATCAATTTCTAAATGTCTCTTGCTATAATGGGGGAAAAACACACAATTCTATAGCTCATTGATCAGAAACTCTGAAGTAAGGGGCTTACATGTTCATGGGAAATTTAATACAGCAAAATGGGAAATGGAAAACCAAAGAATTTGATTGTCTGGGCAAAGATATCATTAAAGTTTATACGAAGTTGAACTCTAACTTAAAATGTCATACTGATTAATATAAAAATAAACCTGGACACTTAGAGCTGCAAAGGACTTGCTTTGCCATTCACAAAAATAAACACATGAGAAGAACCCTTCTCCCGCCCTCCATCATTCCAAATAATCAACTATTGGTGGAGATGTTAAGGTTGGAAGAGTGATTAAGAGACTGAAACTATTAGAAGTTGTGGAGGCAGGGCCTCCGGAGGTAGCAATGCTACGGTAAACATGCTGGCATGCTTCTGCTTTTATTTTACTTCTTAAGACACTAATTCTGGCCGGGCGTGGTCTTCGGAGCTTGTATTAACTTTCCAAATTTCTGAGGGGACCCTGCTGTGCCTTTGCAACCGGACTGAAATAGACCAGCAAATCCCAGGAACGAGTGGGTGGTTGTGGTGAGCTCATCTTAGTTATGTTTCAGGGCTTCAAGTGCTACATGCATTTCACGTTACATTTATTTGTCTTCTCATCCAATCTTTTACTTTGAGTCTAGTTGGAGGATTTTTTAAAAATGCTGCAGTATTTTTTTTCCCTGTTTTTTTTTGTTTGTTTTTTTGTTTTTTTTGTTTTTTTGTTTTGTTTGGAAAGACAGGTAAATCTATGATTCTCTGCTTTAAGGATACAACTGGCATATACATCATCTCACTTTAGGTCATTCACTGCCTCCCAATCAAATATAATCTGATATGACTTTTTTTTCTTTTAGCAACACAGCAGATTCATTACATTGTATCATAGGTTTAAAAAGCTTTTTCAGAAGCAGGGACTCACCCAGGAAGCAGCTGTGAAGAACTGAGTCCCTAATTATTGGCATATAGTAAAGCCGACAAATGGAGTACTTTGTGATGACTCCATTAAACAAGGAAAGCCATGCCTTTGTTTTGTTAATCCTCCTGAGGATATTTTTTTCTATTAATTTTTAGAGCGAGTTGAAGGGAGGGAGGGAGGAAGAGACAGAGGGGTAGAGAGCGAAACATTGATGTGTGAGAGACTCATGGATTGGTTGCCTCCCGCACCCAACCCTGACCAGGGCCAGGGATCAAACCTGCAACTCAGGTACGTGCCCTTGACGGGGAGTCGAACCTGAGATCCTTCGGTTCATGGGGCAAGGCTCTAACCACTGAGAAACACTGCCCAGGGCTGAAGAGACATGCCTTAGTTAGAGTGCACACTTAAAGATTTTGTAGCCCATTAGATTACCAACACCTTAGTTGCCATGCAGTTTTATCTCTTACGATTGCTGTTTTATAAAAATACGAGCTTCAATGTGTAGCTAGAACTAACTCTGCTGCCGGGTGTGGGAGCTTGGTCAAGATCCCAAGTCTTGACCAGGTTAACTGCCTTCCAAAATGAGTATTTCCCATAAATATTTTAGTAAGACCTTAGGTGTTATAAAATGGTTTAAGATGAGCAAAGGAGATTAAAGTGTGGCAATTAATAAAAATGGGGCTTTAAAGGGATTGCCTTTAAAATATTATAATAACAGGGCCCAGGCAGGGGATGGAGGGAACTGATTTCAGCGGCATCAGCCGAGAGGGTGGGTGGCGTTAGTGATGATGGACACAGGGAATGAGGAGGCTCTGAAGGGCTTGCATTTTCTTATGTATTTTGTGTAGTTGGGCCTTCCGAGCCTGTGTGTGTCAGATCACGTTTCTAAAGTCGCATTTTGTCCCAGCCCTCTGCCCACTTCTCCAAGTCGATCTCAGCTGTGCAGCCTTAACTCTGGTCCCCGGGGAGGGCAGAGACGGCAGATGGGGTTAGGGCAGAGGCCTGGTGCATCTGACAGCAAACGGCCTTGGGTGGAAGCCGCAAGCATCAGGAAGCTGCTTTTCCCCTGGGAACCAACTAACCACTGAAGAAAGTTGAAAATGAGCCCTCTGAGAAACGCTATTAAAAGTAGTAAAAAAAAATGGCAATTGTGCAGATGATATGCTGCTGTGTGCTTATTCGGATGCTAATGACTTTGACATTAGGGAACTCGGAGGGTTTACAGCTACTCCCTTATGCGATTCCGTTCTTTATTGGCAATCTTTGAGAAAATAAATGGAAAATGTATTGCTAATAAATACCTAACACGATAGGGCATTAGACAGAAAGCCATTACTTTTAGGATTTAGAAGGAGCTTTGTGACTGTTTTCCAGGATCTTTTGTTTTAGGTTCGAGTCTGGCAGACAAAGGGGAATGGGCAGGTGGGAAGCTTCAGAACTCCTTCTGAACCGAGGGTGAAGCAGAATAAGCCAAACGCATTTGCAGAGAAGGTCTTTTTATGTATTTTTGGCTGCCATCGACCACAAACTAAGAATTCCCCAACTCCCATGCGACTTTTCAATTCTTTCCTCCTGGCAGTGGTCTACTCCAGCACTTGAGAGAGTTTCGTCCCTCCCCTCCCAGGAGCCACAGTTGCTGAGTGGAGTTGAAGAAGCATCTGCTTCATGTGTGGTCAAACCTTGCAAGTCACCGAGAAATCTATGGTTCAGGAGCCGGTCACTTCAATCCACTGCAAAGGGTAAAACACAGGACGAGGCGAGAGAAATCAGCGAGGAAGGTTGGTGGCGTATGTTTTACAATCCCAGAACTGCCAGAGAGAAAACATGTTAGGTCTGTGTGATATACGTGATGTTTGTATGAACAGCCCCTCTCACATGCTGAGTGCACTGCCCCGAATTTCAGAGTTTCCTCTCAAGGGCCACACGGTGTGGCTGCGCACAGATTCTGTTCTTATCCCTGAGACCAAGCAGAAGTGATACAGCTCCGTGCGTTCTGTCTGAACGCAAAGTAAACCAAAGGCAAGTTGCTTCCTGGAAAACAGGTTAACACAGTGGCAAGAAGAATTGGTCGCGTTTTAGGACAGCCTCGTCCAAGAAAGCCCTGAATACCAACAGGCTGCATTTCCATCTGTCTTCTGTGACTCGAGTGTGGCACATCCCAAAGCTTGCCTGAACGCTCTCTTTTGGTGGTTAGCAGTAAACTAACAGTGCTAACGGAGAGTCTTTCTTACCCACTTTCCCTGGTAAATTGAAGACATAATTTATATATAGTTTGGTAATAAAGACAAAAAAGGGACTTGGCTTACCTTGGAAAAAGTAAACATGTTTTTACACTGATATGTAGTATACATTTTTTATAGTATAGGCCAGTGGTTGGCAAACTGCGGCTCGCGAGCCACGTGCGGCTCTTTGGCCCCTTGAGTGTGGCTCTTTCTAAGCCTTAGGAGTACCCTAATTAAGTTAATAACAGTGTACCTACCTATATAGTTTAAGTTTAAAGAATTTGGTTTTCAAAAGAAATGTCAATCGTTGTACTGTTGATATTTGGCTCTGTTGACTAATGAGTTTCCGACCACTGGTCTAGTCCAACTGAATGATAAGTAAGTGTCAGCACATCATTCATTGTTCACTTCAGTGTTTATTACTGATCTATTGAACTTGCCCTGCCTGATAGACTTCCCTTCTTTCATCTTAATAGAATGAATTTTAGGATTTCTCACTGAAGCGGGCAGAGACATTGAGTCACGTGAACGAAGCAGGACAAACCAAGTTGGCATACAAGTTACCTGGAGAAACAGAGAGGTAAGGCAACATTTTTATGAAAAAGTATCATCTAGGGAAAGAAAGCGAATCCAATCAAAGCACGTATATAAAGGCTCTCCTGTATAGCAGTGCTTTATCTCTGTGAATTTGCTTTGAAAAAGTTTTTTTCTTAGTGCTGAATTTAGAAGTGTGATTTTTGTTAGAAACATGGTCACTTTGATATTTAAAAACATCAAGCAGGTGAAGAAGTCCTCTGAGCCTAAAAACCTTTTACATATTGATTGGGATGTGTTATTTGTCCACAGATTTGCCTTTAAAGAAAGGTTCAGTGTTAAAAAAAAGTTTTAAAAATTCAATGTAGATTCATTTTTATTAGAAAATTAGTACTTAAGGATTAAAAGTAAATAAGTGATATATTTTTAAATTATGTTTTCAACACTATATGATGTGTAGAGTTAATTCCTACAAACACTGAAAAGTAAGGAATTTGGTTGTCCTTGGGAGAAAAATCTATTTAAAATAATTTACCCATATATGAAGGAACTTGTTTGCTAGCATTTACCTATTTTGCAACACATGCATCTCAAAATATCAATAAGAAAAAAATCAAGGCCCTTTTAAGGTGTTACTAACTCTGAGTTCTTTTTAAATAGGGCCCACTAAAAAAATACACCAAAAAAAAAATGACTCCTAAAACATAAAGCCCGCAATTACCCCCTTATGTTACAAAGCTGTGACTCAGAGGCCACTACAGCAACTAATAGAAAACCTTGGCACACGTTGGCTACCTAAGGGAATAATAGAACTATTTGCTGGAGTCGTTTGGCAAAAGGACACAAACATATGGCTTTGGTTTATGTTCAGCCTTGCCAGTTGTGCAAAGTTGCAGGATGAAGTCTACAACAGCAGCGACGACTCAGAAACGAGAAGCGAGACTCAAAATAGATCAGCCTCCTTAGAATGCCCACCAGCTGGTCTCAGGTTTAAGGTTTCTTCAGTGCAGTGCATGTCCACGTGGTTCTAGAAAATCACCTTGTCTCTGGGAAATGTGCATGCACTTGGCCCTGGCGAAGAGCTATTCCCAGAGAACCGTGCTGAATCTGGGAGCAGACCAGACCTGCTCCTTCCTCTCAGTATGGTGTTTGTTGGGCATAAGAGGGGTTCGTGGAGACAAGGAGAGGTATCATACATGTGAAGGGTAGACATTATGCAATTCCTTGGCTTCCTACAGAGTCAGACAGCACAGTAAGAGACAGATAGGAACAGAGAGTTGAAATCAGGGTCAGTGTGCCCTAAACAAAAGATTCAGAAAATATTTATTTTATTTAGGATAAGGAATTCAGAAAAGATTTAAAAGATTATATATATGTGTTGTCACAAATGATATAAGAACCTTGTTTTATTAGGTTAGACTCTTGAATATTTATTTTCTGAATTGCTCTTCCTATTAATAAATGTATGAAAAAAAAAAAAACACCCAGAAAAGTAAGCAGAGGGTACAAACAGAGAAAAACATCCTTGAACATTCTGTCTTAGTGTTCCTCTTGGTAAGTCAACTATTCCTTTAGAATCACAACTTATTTCCTTCCATGTTGTCCTGTGTATCAGGGAAACAAACATCTTTTCCTGCCATTTTGGGCTGATCCAAAGCTGTGTTCAAACAAAACGGTGGCAGAATTATCCAAAGAAAGGGCACTCACTGTAGGGTTCCTTGTTCTTCAGCATTGCCAAGTTTCATTCCAAGGTACTGGCATCATCTAGTTGTTTCATTTTTTTTTTGGGGGGGGGTTAGTCTTTTCCGACTTCCTGAGTCTCTCTTTGTCATTGTTTTAAAAAAATTGATCCTTTTAAAGGAAGGTAAAAGGTTTAAGGGCTCCTCATTGAGAGGACCCTGGCACTTCCTCTCCCCATTGCAATGAGATCTCCTGGTCTGAAAGGACATCACATAGGTGAATGTGACACAATATACAAAACTACATCATCAGTTCAAATATATCAGGAGAGGAACACAATGCAATCTGGTTAAACATGGAAATGATTACAGGTTGAATGTACGTGAAGGACTTTTCAAATGTGAAGTAGCTTCCTGCATAAGACTATATATACCTAGACAGTATTATGATGAACTGTATAAGAATTTTGAGAAAGTGTCCTTAAAACCTTATGATCACCATGGCTTTTTATATTAAGACTAGAGGCCTGGTGCACAGATTCATGCACTGGTGGGGTCCTTTGGCCTGGCCTGTGGGGATCGGGCCGAAGCCGGCTCTCTGACATCCCCTGAGGGGTCCCGGATTGCGAGAGGGCGTAGGCCAGGCCAAGGGACCCCACATAGCAACCGGTTGAACAGTCGGACACTTAGCATATTAGGCTTTCATTATATAGGATTAAGAAACACAAGACTACTTATAAATGAGTAGTGAGGATGTCTGTGTCTAGAGTTCTGTTGAAGGAGACATAAAACTTAAACATGACCAAAAGATTTGTTTTATATAGTTTTTAAGAAGTAAGTAAAGCATGGGAAATATATGAAATAATTCTGTGATAACTGTAGGATTCCAGCTGGGGTCCTGGAAATATCCAGGGGAACACAATGTAAAGTATATGATTGTCTAACCACTAAGCTGTACACCTAAAACAAAAGCAACATAAAATTGAAAGAAAGTAAATAAATAAATTAGAGAAGCAGAAAATTAAAAAATATATATACTTGAATATTTTTTACCATTAGGTTAAAAAGGATTATAAGTGAAAAATAAAATCAAACTAAATCTACTCACATACCAGTAATTTACTTGTGTGAATAAAAGCAAAATTGAGTTTATGAATTATGTGTCCTGCTTCTTGAATCCCTCTATCCCACAAAATGGTAATTTCAGGGCTCCCTCATCAGCACAAAGGAAGGTACCAGATCTGGGCACTGGGGTGCTGTGGACAGATCAGGTGATTGTCCCCGATGTAAGCACTAAGCCAGTGATGGCGAACCTTTTGAGCTCGGCATGTCAGCATTTTGAAAAACCCTAAGTTAACTCTGGTGCTGTGTCACATGTAGAAATTTTTTGATATTTGCAACCACAGTAAAACAAAGATTTATATTTTGATATTTATTTTATATATTTAAATGCCATTTAACAAAGAAAAATCAACCAAAAAAATGAGTTCGCGTGTCATAGGTTCACCATCACTGCACTAAGCACTAGTGAGAAAAGATGCTCAAGTACCAGTAACTAGAAAATGACTGTGTGCACCTGTATATAGGTTTAGAAGTATATAAGGTTGTTAAATGAGAACTTTCCAAATTCAATTAAGTAGTTACATTTTATTTTGTGGTCACTTTTCTTCTTCATTGCCTATCTACTTATTTCCATCGTTTGATCTTGCATGTCCTTCCTCCAAGTTTTGCTTCTTTGCCTTCTTTATTTTATAATTTTTTCCCTCTTGTCATTTCTCCTTGCATTAACTCCTAGAGAACTGGGGAATAAAGTGTTCTTAAAGATTTATTCCTGCTTTATTATGAATCAGATACCAAGCAATGACCACTTTTTTCTCCTTTCTATATAAATATTATATTATATAATATTATATTATATATTAAACATATCCATGCTTATAAGTTAAATAAACTTTTTAAAAAGTAGTTTCAGATCAATAAAAATAAGTGGCCAAGCCAACCTTTAATATTATTACTCTATTGAGAAGTAGACTGTAAAGCCAGGAGGAATCATAGGAATCTCAGAAAATATCTTGTCTTGTTCCTCTATAAACAATGGAATGAAATAGATAAAGGCCCTAAAAAACTGAGAGAAGGACAGCTTTTTAGAAAATCACATTTCTGTTTTGAAAAGAGAAGTGACTCATTAAATTTTATAAAATTAATTGCAGACGTGCCAATACCATTCGGGACTGAAGTAGTAAAAATGATCAAGTCTCCTTTGCCAATGAAAAACAACAATGTTCCCAATGGGAAAAGTCGTTTTAAGGTTGTGGGACATGTTATTTAGGTCAGTGTCCTGATTCATACCATAATCACGTATCTCTTCTATAAATCTGAGAGGATTTGGAAGATGATGATCCTTACCTCACCCACCCAGGTCTCAACACATACACCGAGGTACAAGTCTCTTTCTGCCTTTCACCAACCATTACCTGAATGAGGTACCCACTGAATAAGAGGTTTGATTTTACAAAAATTAAGGCTATTCATTGGCAATTTATTAAAGTTCCTGATAATAATTCAAATGAAGAACACTTACAAATTTTTACTCCTGTATTCAAGATTTTATTTTTTTAAAATATGTCTTTATTTATTGGTGGACTTTTATTGGTGGACTTTTTTTTTTCTCATATTCAAGATTTTAGAGAACAAAGACTTATTTTCAAACTAGAGGCCCGGTGCATGACATTCGTGCACTGGGAGGGGGTGGTCCCTCAGCTCAGTCTGTGCCCTCTCGCAGTCCAGGACCCCTCGGGGGCCCCTAGAGCTGCTGCAGAGGCGAGAGAGGCCCCTACCACCGCCGCTGCACTCACCAGCCGTGAGCCCGGCTTCTGGCTGAGCGGCGCTCCCCCTGTGGGAGAGCACTGACCACCAGGGGCAGCTCCTGCATTGAGCATCTGACCCCTGGTGGTCAGTGCTCATCATAGCGACTGGTTGTTCCGCTATTCGGTTGATTTGCATATTAGCTTTTATTGTGTAGGATTGAGATGTATGAGGAGAGCGAGCCATCTCATAAATGGTAGAAACTTCCACCCCCAGCCCCAAAGGAAAAGCACATGTGCTTTAGGGTTCTGATATTTTTACTCCCTGACAAACTATAAGACAAGACTGGACACTGATTTTCATACTTTTATTATTCTTCAGGTGTGAGGGAGAGAAAGAAGGTGAAATAGATAGGTTGTATATTATGGCCTTGGTCCACTTTGTTCCTACAACTTGGCCCACCGGTTAAATCTGAAAATGTAGTTGTGTCAATGAGTATTCGTTTTTACAATATTTATATAGGACATACATGCTACACCAACAAGAGGACAGTAGCTCCACAACATGCAATTTATAAACCTGCATTCTAAGCCCAGTCAAGCAGAGGGCCATGCGTATTTACACATCCCTTCCAACGACCTTCAGGGGGAGGTGGCTGCGTGGGTTGATGAAAGAACAGTTAGGTCCTTGGATAGCCAAATTGCAAATGGAAGTAGTCTTGCACTGGCTGGTGTGGTCAGTGTGGTTCAGTGGTTAGAGCATCAGCATGCACACCGGAGGGTCATGGGTTTGATTCTTGGTCAAGGGCACATACCTGGGTTGTAGGATCATTCCCTGTCCCTGGTTGGGGTGTATGTAGGAGGCAACAAATAGATGTCTCTCTCTCCCCTCTCCTCTCTGCCCTGCTCCCCCCTCCCTTCCACTCTCTCTAAATATCAATGGGAAAAATATCCTCGCTCCTCAGGTGAGGATTAAAAATAAATAAACAAACACATAGATAGATAGATAGATAGATAGATAGATAGATAGAACTAGTCTTAAAGCTGTTATAAAGAAGGTTACATTTAAGTAGGTTTCGGAAACTTTTTAATTTGTGTCCACTGGTACTCTTTGCTGTCTATCGCTTCATTTTGGGAAAGAAACTCATGGAGTTCAACCTTCACTTGCCTTTTGGGGAAAATTTTCCAGTGGCTGGGGAGAGCTAATACCACCTGTGTGGCAGAATAGCATTAGACCTGAGTTGAGTAGCTTCTTCAGAAGGAGTGGATGGTTTTCATCATTTTAACCCCCATGCTACCATTCTCTCTTAATCTAGTTATTCACTTAGCACATGGAGGGGAGTTTGCATGAGTTGAGCCACTTTATATGCAACAGAGATACTCACAGCGGAGGAGGATTTTACAACACAGTGCTCACCATCCTGAGTAAACCAAGCCATTGTAATCCCAGCCAGTGTCACATCTGTCATAAATCCATGTGTTTTTAAGAGGGGGGAAAATCTACAGAAAAAAACCCCACCTTTGTTTTATTGTTGTTTTGTCTTATTATGTAATCTAAAATATTCATAACAATGAACCATTTTATTTAGAAGAAAGCAACTGCTGTTCAGCAAAAGCAGTGTGCACTTCTTGTTTGCTAATTTAAAAAAGCAGTTCAATGATCGGTGTGGTGTTTATTATGAAATGATGACAAAAGAGTGCTGGTGGTTTTAATAGTTTTAGCTGACGAGAGCTGCTGTTAATTTTGTCTGTAGTGTTGCAGGTGAAAAAATGCACAATGGATAAATAGTCTATATTGGTTTAACTGAACATAATATATAGTGTGTTCTGGAGTTGTTTGTCTCAATAGACTATAGTAATCAAAAGTAATGAACCTATTATGTGCAGGACCTTGGAGAGCGTCAAATGGCAGTAAAAGTGTGGCACATAAAAGGTTTATTAAAGGAAATTAAAGTCCATCATTGCCACACCTGCTCCCCTATTATAAGTCTATGGCAGGTCAGTGCCTTCAATCACAACTCAGCCTCGGAGAGCGGAGATGTGTCTCCCATTACCATCGCAGTCACAGGCTTCCACGCTCGTGTCAGGATTTAGGGGTGGGAGCCACACACTGCACCTTCTGCCTGTGTCTGACTTTCAACCATCAAAGCAACTTCTTTCTGTTTAAGAAACCCTCCTGACAACTTGTAAAAGTGAATTAAGCTAAGAAATTATTAGGGGAGTCTACGGAAATGGATGAATGGACCCAGGCCAGAATCTATCTCCATGTGGACAAAAACAATAGGTTTCTAGAATTTTTGCATCCCTTTGAGAATGCATTTGATTATATTTAAAATATTTAGGGGTGGTGTTTTAGGATATTTACTGCCACACCCAACACTCAAATTTCACCTTCCTTATAGACTGGGATGATTATAACCAGTGTTTATTCTGGAATTCTTAAAGTAAATGTATGCCATTTTTGCTAACCAACATTTCCAATGGTATTTTGAAATAGGGACATTTCAAGGGGTTGCCTCCATGTTGCTTTTTTACATGGGGAATCATTTTTTTTCTGACTTGGCAAGTGGTATGTATCAGAAAAGGTCTAGAAATGCAAAGGAATCAAGTTTTAGGAAATTAGTCTGAAACCTTTCAGTTTGGCATTTGAGGTTTTGTCTCCTTTGCAACCGCTGTTCATCAGACCCTCCTTTTTCTTTCTTTCTGTCCTTGTAATGCCAACAGTGTTTGAATCACTAGCAAACACTTACGGACAAGGACATCTGCCCTCTTGTCACTGTTTCCTGTGGCCCCAGCATCTATAGAGGTATTTCCAAAACGCAGGGGGTGCGAGGGCAGTCACAGTTCTCTCCCTGCAGAGTCAGAATGCTATTCAAGAACATGGAAGTCTACTCTGGTTTTCATCACGACCTTAAGAACTTCTAGTGACATGTTTTCACATTTTGGTCACTGTCAAAGGAATGACCTCAGGACTTGTGCTCCTGTTACAGATGGATGCAGAGGCTGAAGATAAAACGCTGCGTACCCGCTCTAAAGGAACGAAGGGTGAGTTGGAAGCAGGTTCCGGGACACCGTGCCCACCACACCATGAAATATGGGTGTTCTGGTGCCCAGTACCTGCCGTGCAGAATGATGACAACATCCTCAGGACTTCTTTTCTCCTTCTCCTTCTCCTTCTCCTTCTCCTTCTCCTTCTCCTTCTCCTTCTCCTTCACCTTCTCGTTCTCCTTCTCCTTCTCCTTCTCCTTCTCCTTCTCCTTCTCCTTCTCCTTCTCCTTCTCCTTCTCCTTCTCCTTCTCCTTCTCCTTCTCCTCCTCTTCGTCCTCCTCCCCCTCCTCCTCCTCGTCCTCCTCCTCCTCGTCCTCCTCCTCCTCCTTCTCCTCCTCGTCCTCCTCGTCCTCCTCCTCGTCGTCCTCCTCCTCCTCGTCGTCCTCCTCCTCCTCGTCGTCCTCCTCCTCGTCCTCCTCCTCCTCGTCCTCCTCCTCCTCATCCTTGTCCTCCTCGTCCTCCTCCTCGTCCTCCTCCTCCTCGTCCTCCTCGTCCTCCTCCTCCTCCTCCTTCTTCTCCTTCTCCTCCTTCTCCTCCTCCTTCTCCTACTTTTTTTTGGTAGATCAAACTAGAACATTGGGTCATGGTATTGAGAGGCAGAATATTCCGAACCAGGAGTTGAAGGACTCAGAAGAGCCCAAATGATATAGGATGCTAATTTTTATGAAGTGCAATCATGAGTAGACTCGAACATCTTACAAAACAACATCAGGGTCAGCGAGGGAAGAATGCTTCATGGAGACCTTCACATTATTGATGTGACCTTTAATGGCCGAGGGAAAAGACCAAATTGCTCGTTTATTGCCAAAACGGGTTTTGATTTTTATGTTATCTGGCTTCGTGGCTCCCAATCTAAACTTAGTTCCAGTAAAATGATGATGTTTATTTTTTGACTGTCCCTGCTGGGAATTTCCGGCAGCTCCGCAAAGAAATGTGTGAGAGGTTTAATGTAATGGTTCTCCCTCCCTTTTTGTAACCAACAGATGGTAACGTAACATTGAAATAGAAACAGGCCCTTGATGATATCAACATCTGGAAAACAGGATTGACGTGCAATAATACACCTTAAGGAAAATAACTTTTATTATAATTAGCTATATTTTTGGGGACCCTTAATTTTAAATGGACAACTGCAGGTTCACCATGGTGTCTGAAAACACTCTGGGTAGCCATTCCCCACCCTGTCCTCTCACGGTCGGCCTTGCTGAGAAGGGCTGAGTCAGGTAGCAATGGGAAGATATTTTGGAAGCATTTTGGGATTCATCATTGAAAGTGGCTAATCCAATGGGAGGCTTTTGTTAGCTATGCTTACATATGTAGTCAAGGTCAGTAATTCCTGTTTGAGTAAAGTTCAGATTCCAAAATTTTAAATAAATTCCAGGATGATTTTTTTAGTTAAAATGTAATTATGTTTATTATTAGCCATGGTAACCAAAATACAGAATATGCTATATGAGATATAGGGCTTTACCTAAACAGAAATTTGACACTGTATTATTTTCCAGTTTTAGCTTTACGTTACCTTTAAAGTAATTGCATCATGTAGCCTAATATTTAGAATGCAGTATTTCTAAACATTAAGTTTTTATGAAGTGCAATCATGAGTAGACTTGAACATCCCATAAAATGTAAATTTAAGAAAAAGAGTTTGCATCATTATTTAGTATAAGCTCAGGTCTGTCATAAATATCAGAGTCCTAGGGACTGTATTTGGATTATTTGAATCTCTTGCTTAGACTCCTAAAAGCACACTACTCTAGCATACTTGGAAATTGAGGCTGTTTTAATTTGCTGTTTTTTTTTTTTACTTCAAATTCCTTTGGCACATACATATACATTCTTAAATAGAGCCAAAATGTTCTTCGAGAAATGAGACAACTGTTTCTCGTGCAGCATGAGTAATCTTTCAAGCCACCTGTTGTCTCTCTCAATATGCTGCTTATCCTTGTGTAGGCAGGTATTTATAAACATGGACTTCTTTAGTTCCCATCATCCCAGTAAGAAAAATCAAAGTTCTTTTTTTCTATAAATTGCTTATTTTGAAAGATGTTGATATTTAATATGGCTGATGCTTATCCTCCTCTCTCTAAGGATAAAATGTATAAGACAAATCTTGGAACATATTCTTTAGTAAATATTTTGTCAGTTTTATTTATATACTTGTTTAATGTGAATTAAAATGTAAATAGGGGTGTGGTGGGGTTTTTTTTGGAAAAATTCTCCATAAACAATAAAATGGGTTAAATTGATTTAAAAAAGAATTCAAGTCCTTCATGCTTCTGTGATTTTTGAATGTATCTCTAAAGACAAGTATTCAGAAAGTCCAACCCATGACATCAAGTTCCCAGGGTCACCCTAGGCACTAAACCTAGAGTCATCTGTTCTGGGCCATATTCATTTGTCCTCTTGTCTCCAAGGAACCAGAACCAGAAAAGATCAACCCACCAGTGGGAACTTAAGTGGGGTCTATACTAACCATTATTGATCATTATGTCTAGGTAGGTGAATAATTTCAGTTGTACAGTTCTTGAAATTAGTAACTGATTTTTTTTTCAACAGTGCCAATGAATTCTCTAATCCAGGAGCTCAGGTAAGGTTTGTCCTACATTACTTTTTCTAATATTGATTTGCTTTAATTATTAGAATGTTTTGTATTCAGAATCCCTGTTTTAGTATGGGGAATAAGCCAACAGGGTTATTTCACGTAGCCTCTGTCTATATGCCAAAGAAGGGAAAAACTATTGATAATTAACCTAAAACAATTCAAACTACTCTTGTGATAACTAAACCCACAGCATTTTGCTGTAATGTGAGTAATTTTCCACTTTTCTCCGTAGAGTGTGTGCTGCCTCTGTGTACACACCTCACATGTGGTTTGTTTGTGCACTGATGGTAAGTGAAGAACTTGATTAATGGATAACCCAAGTCCTAAATTCTCTACTCTTTTTTTTTTTAATACTCAGACAATTCTATCAGGTAACCACGTGACTTTTTCTAATGTGACTGATAGCTATTGGGGTGGGTCCAAGCATTTCCACCTTGTATATTGTAAATGCACCTCAGGTAATATTCTGAAAAGTCCACCTTAATAGGTTTTGCAGAATAAACTCCAATTAGATTTTTTTTAAACAGTATTATTGTGAAGTATGGTGTGGTTTTTAAAAAGTATTTATTTATTTATTTTAAATATATTTTTTACTGATTTCAGAGAGCAAGGGAGAGGGAGAGAGATAGAAACGTCAATGATGAGAGAGAATCATTGATCGGCTGCCTTCTGCAGGCCCCCTACTGGGGATTGAGCCCACAACCTGGGCAGGTGCCCTGATTGGGAATGGAACCGTGACCTCCTGGTTCATAGGTTGATGCTCAACCACTGAGCCTCACCGGCCAGGCTAGTGTGGTTTTTTAAAGTACATATTTGAAAATAAATACATACTGCCAGTACGTTTTCTGTACTGGTGATATTTTGTAGTGGAATTGTGTCAGGAACAAGATTAGAACCTTGTCTCTGCTCTAGGTTTACTGTTGCAATCCCAGAAAGCCCCAAACCCGCCAACTAACCCACTTTTGTGAAAACAACAGTGGTCTGTATGTGTTCCTCAGGGAAATGTTTGGAAACTGAAGGATATGTAACAGTGTCGGACCCACATTGTGCACTGTCATCTGTGCATTGACAGTTCACATAGTTCTTTTCCCAGTAAACTGTGCTGTGTGGTTTCCCGAAGCCAGGGCTGAGTTACTTCTGTGTCCCAGGATTCATTCTGTCAGTTTTGGTTCACCCATTTAATGGGACACTAATCTACAAGCCCTTAGCTGTGGAAATATTTTAGTCGGGAATCCATGGCCCTGCCTCCATTATCAATGTTATCACTGAGGGTTTTACATGATAAACTACTTTTTATCAGAGCAAAACATATAGTATACCCCACATTGAGGCAGAATGAAAAGGTTGAATTTTCTGGCTCACTTAAATGCTTGCTTTTAAAATCCGTTCTCATTTAAAAGTCCTGTCTGTTTGGAGACTATGTTCCCTGTAGAATGATCAAAAGACGGTGACGTGATCAAAGGCTCAAAGTGGGTGAGATGTTTGCCATCACTGGGAACGGTTTCCTAATGGTCTGCCACAGAAACTGGGTGCCCACGAGCCCACGGTGTGCTCGCCTGTGGAAGTGGTTGTGTTTTCAGGCAGAGTCTTTTTTAGAGACTCCAACTATTCGGAGGGGAGGGGAGAGGCCTTTTGAGTGACGTGTCTTGTATGATAGCATGAAAAAGAAAAGAGGATATTGAACAGATGAGTGTGTGCTTTGGCCAAGGAGAAATATGTAATTCATAGAGAAAAAGGAAGGCATTCACAGAGAGAAGCAACTTTGTGGGGGAAAACATGTTTAATAGAACTTTCTGGAGAAATAAGAATTACTATTTAAGTTACTTTATTAGCATTTATTATAATAATAGGACTAATATTTATTGTGATCTTATTGTATGCCAGACATTCTTGAGCATTGTTTGTCATTTAATCCTCGCAACAACATTATAAGGAAAAAAATGATGAGAGTTCCAATTTTCAGATGAAAAAGTGAAACTAAATAGCTTATGTAAACAGCCCAAGATTTCATTCACCACTAGTTGTAACCCAGACTTCTGACTCAGAGACCAGCTTCTCAACTCCAAGCCATGCTTTCTGTCCTACACAATTAACAGTACCTGCCTAGAATATAAATAAAAAAAGAAATGGTTCAGCTGGATTTTGAAATTCTATGCTTTAACCCTTATGGTGTGTCTCTCAAAGCTTAATTTTCTGAAATTCAAACAAAGAATATCTTTTAATTAAAAATAATAAAACAATAAAGTAATAAATTGTTCTAATTCCCTAAAAATTATTTTTATCAGATATTTAATTTTACCTGATTTGTCATTAGCCCAACTCAGAAAGCTGGTGATAATTGCTGATAACATTTAGAAACCAACTTAATTCACCTATTTTTCTTGAATAAGAACCTGTTTGTAAAAATTACTGATTACTGTTAATTTCATAATTGCTTGTTTTCAACAGAATGATCATGCCTGGACTGAGAAGGTCCCAAGTTGCTGCTGAAATAGTTTAAATTGACCCTAGATATAGACCCTAATGATCATTCTATGTAAATTCTTGAAAAAAAGTTCTAATTTACTTGCTAGGTTATATTTTTAGTGTCTTTTTAATTCTGTACAAGTTCATTGGCTACACTTGCTCCTCCAATTTTTTCCTCAGGTTTCTGGTGATCTAGAATCCAGAATTTGTTTTGCATCTGAAATTTGAGCATCTTAGGCAATATAGCATATTTTCCTCAGTATGAGAGTTAAGGCTATTTTGTAGGGAATATTGGCAACTTTATTTAGTTTTCCATTTTAGAATGCATTGAGCATGTTATTGCTTCTAGAGATACCACTTACAAAAATACTAAGCAAAAGAAGCTAATTTAAATACACTATATTATTCATGACGCTAATAAAAATTGATACTGACATTCTCATCTCCGTATTATCCTCTATGTCAGCTACTATCATCACCATTAAAAAAGCAATTTATAACCACAGGCCCACCTTTAATCAGATTTATTATTAGCATTTCCCAGTCTTTCCTCTAACACAATTCAGGCTACAGGTGGTGTTTGGAAGGCTCTCTTGGCACCTTTCTAAATCATGACCTCTGTCTCATCTTTGCTCTTTTCGTTTGTTACTATTACCCTTAATCTGATCCTCATGTGATTGCACCTACTAATATTGGTAATTGTCTCATGCATTAGAAAAATGCTTTTATACCAGTCCAGCCCCTTTGCTCTAATTAGAAAATATATTCCAGTTTCTGAATGGCTTTCCTATGCTTCTGCTGCAGCGGGTACGGAAAGGCATGGGACAGACCACCCAATTCTGCCTCTGGTTCAGTCACGTAGTCAAAAACCGCGTAGAAAGCACTAAACTGCCCTGAACTTGGCTCATGAGTTAAATGTGGATAATATCATTTGTCCTGACTATCCCGTGAGCTTTTATGGATCCAATTAGACACAGTGCATATTATTTCAACAATTCACTCAATAGGCACATATTGCAGGCCCACTCGATAGCAAATTCGATGCTAAATGCTATAAAAGGCTATGTAATACTATAAATATATGATAGCATTATAGTTAATGGAATGTACTTATTAAAGAACAAACTCTTTTTATTTATTTTCATTCTTGTCAAAAGCCTCCCTAGGACATTTTAAGACACTTTCTTACCCTAGTAAATATAGTACAATAAACAAAACGATCTTTCTGGAACGATTGTCATCTTATGCCTCAAAGTTTCACTCCCTGTATATTCCCTTTGTTTTAAATTATGTCTTCATTTCAGAAAAAAATACTATGAGGCTTATGAGTAAATATTCAGAGTGTCATTTCTCAGAAAGGAATCAGAACAAGAAAATATGCTTTATTTACTTTACCTTTTTTTTCTGTGATCAAATACTATCACAAGGATATTAACCAATGAGTTATAGGAGTCTGAGGCACTAATATTTCTAGAAATCAGACATTTTCTAACACTGACAAAATGCCACCACTGCAGGTTTCACATGAAAATTTACTTCACTGTGGCATTCAGGTTTGCAGAGCTCACTCATAGAGATAATTTTTTTTCACCCATCTAGCTTTTATTTTTTGTAACATAAATCTTTTTGTTGTTGTTGTTGTTGTTTTTTTTTAAATTAAATCTTTATTGTTCAGATTACATTTGTTCCTCTCCCCCCCGCGCCCCCCCGCATAACTCCCCTCCTTCCAGTTCCCGCCCCACCCTCCGCCCTCACTCCCCACCCACTGTCCTCATCCATAGGTGCATGATTTTTGTCCAGTCTCTTCCCGCATCTCCCATTCCCCTTTCCCCCCCAAGAATAGTCAGTCCATTCCCTTTCTATGTCCCTGATTCATTATAATCACCAGTTCATTCTGTACATCAGATTCTTTATTCACTTGATTCTTAGATTCACTTGTTGATAGATGCATGTTTGTTGTTCACAATTTGTATCTTTACCTTTTTCTTCTTCCTCTTCTTAAAGGATACCGTTCAGCATTTCGTATAATATTGGTTTAGTTGTGATGAACTCCTTTAGCTTTTCCTTATCTGTGAAGCTCTTTATCTGACCTTCAATTCTGAATGATAGCTTTGCTGGATAAAGTAATCTTTGTTGTAGGTTCTTGGTATTCATCACTTTGAATATTTCTTGCCATTCCCTTCTGGCCTGCAAAGTTTCTGTTGAGAAATCAGCTGACAGTCGTATGGGTATTCCCTTGTAGGTAATTGAGTCTCTTTCTCTTGCTGCTTTTAAGATTCTCTCTTTGTCTTTTGCTCTTGGCATTTTAATTATGATGTGTCTTGGTGTGGTCCTCTTTGGATTCCTTTTGTTTGGGGTTCTCTGCGCTTCTTGGACCTGTAAGTCCATTTCTTTCACCAGGTGGGGGAAGTTCTCTGCCATTATTTCTTCAAATAGGTTTTCAATATCTTGCTGTCTCTCATCTTCTGGCACTCCTATTATTCTGACGTTGGTACGCTTGTAGCTGTCCCAGAGGCTCCTTACACTATCTTCACACTTTTGGATTCTTTTTTCATTTTGCTTTTCCAGTTGGGTGTTTTTTGCTTCTTCGCATTTCAAATCTTTGGTTTGATTCTTGTGCTCCTCTGGTCTGCTATTGGGTATAATATTCTTTATTTCAGACCATGTATGCTTACTATCTAGTTTCTTTATCATAGCATCGAGGGTCTCATTAGTTTTTGTGAGGCTCTGCTCAAGTTTATTGCAAGCCCTCAAAATTGCGATTTTTAGCTCCATATCCTCCATTTCTGTCATGTTTTTTTTGTCTCCACATCTTTTATGCTTTCTTGGTGCACCCCCTTGTGGTCTTTGTGCACAGTCTTGTTCTAGTTAAGCCTTAATTGTTGTAGTTAATACTAGAGGGATTTGACCACCAGGTCGACTGGCTGTGAGAATCAGCTGTGTGGAACACTTCTGTCCTCTGGGGAGGTGCTAATCTAGCCTTTGCCTGAGGCGATCCAGCAAATGGCTCTGCGCAGGGCTTGGGCGGGGTGGGATCAACAGGGCGGGCGGAGGGAGCAGCTATGGCTGCTCTCAGTCCGTCCCCAGGGGCTCTGCCTCTCTGTCCCAGCAACCGCTGCAAACCTCGGAGGGACCGTAGCCAGACAGTCCCGCTTCTCCCGTTTGAGTCTGGGTCCCTAGAGACTCGCCCGGATCTGTAGCCCAGAGTCTGAGACTCCCTCCTGATTGAAAACAACAACCGCGCCGCCCTCAGCCACCAGCCCGCTTTGCGCGCGCACCACCGTACCTTTAAATTTTCCACACTGCACCTCCTCTGAGCCTCGTAATGCTGTTGTTTTTCCTTCTAGTTGAAGAGTCTCTCCTCAGCCAGCTTTCCTGTGGTTCTGGTTGATGTCCGTTCCGTCTTTTAGTTGTATTTTTGAAGTGGTTGTTTGCGGCAGCAGTCTCCGGTGTTTACCTATGCCGCCATCTTCCTCTCTTGTAACATAAATCTTTTTACATAGCAGAATTTGCCACTCTTGATTGAGGAATGAATATTTCCTTCAATGTTTGTTCACCCAACCCTTCTTCTGTAGAGCGTAGTACTAGGTATTGCAGTGGAGATGAAATTAAAGGTATCCATGTAATAAACCCAAGGAATTATTATAATATCATCATTATGGGTGTTATGAGCATTCAGAGGGAGAGGTCACTTCCAACTTGAGGATCAAATATAACCCCGGAGCTTGACTATTCAGAGTATCAGCTGGTTGGCATTCCGTGGGAGCTTATTAAAAATGAAGATTTTTGGGCCGCACCAGACCTATTGAACCTGCATTTGAACAAGAGCTGTAGGCTATTAACATGTGTATAAAAGTTGGAGAAGTGCTAGTTTTTTTAGTCCTTACTTGGAAAAGCTAATCTTCAATGGTGTTTCTTTGGAATTTTCTTGATCTCTGAATTCTTGTTAATGATCATTGGTATTTCTATGTGATGAAGAGTAGCAGGATCCCAAACAAACAATTTTGACGGTGGCGTGGCAAAAAGCACAAGCCTCGGTCTTTTTCAAGTCTTTGATTTGACCTCTTGGAAGTGTTTGAAATCAACTAAATCTTTCTTAAATACTTTCCAAAGGTCGTTAGAAAGAGAATTTATATAAGGACGCTTTTTAACGCCATTTTATATGCATCCATAGATGACTCTCTAGCCATCTCAAGTGTATTCTCAGAAAAGTTATTGTCTCAAACAAAATCCAAAATCTGTCAGCTTCCACATGTCACGTGCCTGTCTTGCTACTTTGATACACTGGTAACCAGTATATGGAGATTTCTTTCAACCTGCTGAGCACTTCACAATTGTTGGTTTGGTTGGTAGCTTCCCATCCTAATGTGCTCTTTGAAAATCTCTAACTCAACACAAAGTTATTTAGCACTGTTTCTTGTTTCTCATCAACCCTCCTTGAAGGAACGCATTGAATTTAATTCTCAAGCAAAACACTTCATTTCTTGTTATTGTTTAAGTGAACTATAATCATTTGAAGTCCCATTTCACTTACATGATGTGTTTGTAAACAGTGTTTCTGACATCTTGTAATATTGTTCTTGCTTAAAGTGTGAACTGAAATAAATGTCCCACAATGTTGACAAATCAACTCCCTACAACCAAGACATGGTGTGCTTTAGCTTCTGATATTTTCTTTCAATGGGTGACTTTCATAATTCTGAATGCAAACCCTCACTTAGAATTTGACTGGTTCATGCAGTGGAGTGAACAATGGGGTAATAGCAGGCCTGGGTTCGGGGCTCTATCCGTGACTAGCTGAGTGACCTTGGAGAAGTGTTCAAATGTCAAGTCTTGCTACCTTCTTGACTAATGAAACCTTTTTTCTAGAAAGCACCTTCAGTTCTGGCCTCAAAATTCACCTCCCTGTCCCATGCCCCATCCCTTTCCCCCACCTCAAAGCATAACTAAATTTAACTTCTTGTTTTATTCAAACACTAGAGGCCCGATGCTCGAAATTCGTGCAAGAGTAGGCCTTCCTTCCCCGCTCTGGCACCCGGAACGCTAGGTTCCCTCGAAGCCCCGGCTTCATCTGGAAGGTCGTCCAGAGGACGTCCGGTCTAATTAGTATATTATGCTTTTATTATTATAGATATCTCCTGAGTTTATCTTTGCCTTTGAGCCTCTCTTTCGCTATCTTTCACTTGCTTTTTTTTTCATTGCATATTTTCTCTCATTTATGTTCTCCTCCTTGAAAGAGAATGTACTTTTTTTCCTAAGCAGCCCCTTCCCCCCAGATTTTGTTCTTCCAATCTCATCACCATACTGTTTTCTTCAGGAAATCCATACCTAAGGATACTTCTTATTTTTCATTTTATAAAATGCTCTTTCCATCTCAACTCTGTTACAGGCTATTCTGGCAAACTTCTTCCCTTCATCTTCTCCCATTTGGAATTTGTTCTCATACTCCAAGGCTAGTGATTAATGTCACCTCCTCCATGCATTCTCCCCATGACCACCCAGCCTGATGGATACTTTTTTCCATTGTGTACCCAGAGCTCTTCTTTTCCTGTCTGTCATCAAGCACTTATTACATTTAATCATAGCTATTTTATTATTCATCCCATCCATCTGTCCACTCATGCAAAAGAAAGCAGATCCCTGCCTTGAAGTTTACAGTTTAGTTGGGAAAACAATAAAAAAGGAGCAAACTATAAAAAAAACAACCCCACTTTAATCATATATAATTTTTTCCTTTTTGATACAGTCAACATTTTAAGGATAAGAAATCTATTTTATTCAGTTGTGGCCCTAATATATGATGTCCCTTGAGAAATATTTTAATTTATATTGTCTATCAGTGTTTGTTTTGAGAATAAATAATGCAATTAGTAATTCATTGTAAAGGAATGTCTCATATATCGATTTTCTATAACATCTTTAAAAGGACTGCAACTTTTTGCTTCTAAATTCTTAGATTATTTCACTAGGTCTGTCCCTTTAAAGTCAAGACTGTTTGCTAACAGAGCTTCCACTGGCCCCTTCACTACAGAACAGCCTCCTCTAGCTATAATCATTTCTAATTCATTTTCCTACTGCCAATGAGTGTTTTCCTCTACAAATATATTTCCTGAAAGTATCAAATAGAAAAGTGAGGTTCTCTTAATTTTGTTAACCGCTCCCTGGATCTCATTTGGTCATTTTTGGTCTCAAAGAGAAAACAAAACTGGAATAGAAATGCATCATGCCCTTTCCTGGGTTTGCTTGTATGAAGGGATCAGCCAAGTAAGTCTGCGGACAGGAGTGGCCGGATGCCACAAGATCAGAAAGTAAAGCCACGGCTGGATATGTGAACACAGAAGAAATCGAAGGCTGAGACAGCAAAATACAGAGACTGTAGATAAGAAAGAATACTTTCGGGGTTTTATTTAAAGATCTTCACAGTGGTTCTCAGCCTGAGGCATGGGAACTCACTCCATCTGTGTGGGAGGCACACGTGGGGTTTTCTCTCGGGGTTGGAGTGGGCAGTGTGTCTCTAGGGACTCACTCAAACTCAGAGCCAGGGAGTGAAGCTCTGGGAGGGAAGTGATTGCAATATGCCCCTGGGGGCTGCTCTTCATCTCTCTCCCCTGTGTGAATAGAGAGGCTTGAGACACCTGAACACCCACAGTGTTCATGGTCATTGCTGCAGAGCCTCCAAGGACCCCGTGTCCTGGTGGGTGAAAGCCAACGCGGAGCCTTCGGTCTCTCCTGTAGGATCACGGCTCTGAGTTTCTGAAAGGCAAGTCCGGCAGGCTCGCTCTCCATGGCCGTTTTCAAAGAAGTGTGACTTCCCAACACAAATGCTCCCGGATTTCCTCTTACCACACGGACTGTACCTTCTTAGTGCTCATTGCTAGTTCCCCCTCAACACCCCAATCACCCACCACACTCACTTCTTCCTAATCTCCCTGCCTTCCTCCATTCTGGCCCCTTCCACCTCAGACACTTCCTCCCTCTCTCTAATCTTTCTCTCTTTTTGTATGGCCTGTCCTTCTTCTGCAAATTGCTGCTCTAACTGTTCATAATAGACCCACCTTTCTTCAATCTGGGAAAAACATTCTTTTGAACATTGAGAAATATCTATAGTAAAAACAACAGAAATCGTCAGGAAAAAACAAACAAACTGGAGAACAATGAAAAGGTCGACATTAATAAAATCTGTTCTTGATGACAAATATAATGTGACGCTCCTCACTAAGAAATAATACAAATATAAATATCACCCAATAAAACTATTCATACATGAATTTCACTTACAAGCAGCAAATGTCAAAGAGGAAGAAGCCACCATATTATATTATAATATGCAAGGTATGGTTATCTATTGCATGAAAAAACATTTAATTCTTACATCAAAAGTTTAAACTTACATTAAGCTCCATTCTCTGTCAGTCTCAGTAACCCCCCAGAGTCTTCTCCTTAGGAAGAGTTCATGTATGTACATCTTGGGAAAAAGAAAAAAACATGTTCTTACTAGAGAACAGAAGGGCACCTATACTTCATTCATTACGGTACTAATTCGGCCTTTGTGCTTCCTGATCTTGATTTCCCGCCCTACTATATTAACTCAATTTTACTTACGTGGCCCTGGTTTGAGTGTTTCTGGGAGGGATTGACCCACAGTAACAAAGAAGCTCCAAACCCCATCATTAGTTAATGATTTTTACTTTGTGAATAAATGAGATCATTTTCATTTATAAAGATGTATCTGCATCATACGCATAATAGGAACTTGATACTTGATCGGTTTGGATACGGTAGAGTAGAGATAATGTCCTTGTGGGTTGATCCCAATAAACGTTTCCCCCTCGGACTTCTCTAACTCATATGACCTTGAGTTTATTCACATGATCACAAGTTAAATATCAACCACCTTTGTCATTTTTGTTCAGAAATAATTTAGAGCAGCCCCTTTTCTATGCCTACTTTACAATCACGATCACTTACTCCACTATGATGTCCCCATTCAAAAGTGAGGGCTGAAATCGAGTTTTTGAAATGGAATTTCGCCAGCGCCTGGTTAGCGGTTCTGCATTCTATCCAACAACCTTATAGTTCTCATTCCCGTTAGGAAGTGGCTGCAATTCACTCTGACCTCTAGGTTTTGTGAGGAAGTGAACTGTTTCTTCTTTCATCAGGAGTGTGCACGAAAGGGTCCTGCTCCTCCTCCCACTGCACAAAGTGCTTGCACGGGGATGAGATGAGGCAACTCCCTCTCTTCCCCCCCCAGATTCTCCATGACCTCTAGCCAGCCCCCTGCACTGTGCTACACACAACTCTAGAAAGTCTAGACCAGGTGCAAAGTTAGGGAGAGGACATACCGGGTGTCATTATTCGCCAGAAAAATAAACTAGGATGTTGACGGACTAAATGGCAGGGTGAATGATGGTTTTCTGCGTCATTCATGAAGATACTTGTATTTAAGATTTTTTTTTTCTTTCAAGTTTGAGGTTTGGGGCTTAAAACCCCTTTTTGGACAGAAAAAAGCTGAGCCAGCGTGGCTGGTTCTTCCACAGGAAGCAGGAGGGACTCTGGCAGACTGTGCAGTCCTGTAGACCCAGCCCAGGGAGGAGGGAGGAGGGGGAGCACCTTCCATCCCCCTACTTAAGCAGTGCTTTGATCTTTTGCTTTTTAAAAGTTAACCATTTTTGCAAGCATAATATGCAACAAAATTTCTGCTGGCAGCACAATCTATAGTAATAAAAGGGTAATATGCTAATTAGACCAGATGTCATTCCGGACATCATTCCTGACAAAGCCAGGCCGGAGGGAAGCCCAGGTCCCGGGTGCCAGAGGGAAGCCGGTGCTGGAAGTCAGGGAAAGGAAGGCCTACACTTGCATGCATTTGCATGCACCAGGCCTCTAGTCCTATCTAATAAAGAGGGAATATGCTAATTGACCCTCACACCATCACAAAGATGGTGGCACCCACAGCCAATAAGGAGGGAATATGCTAATTGACTGCCACACCCTCAAAGATGGCGGCACCCACAGCCACAAGATATGACACCCAGTCCCCTCAGCCCTGCCGGGGTGGCAGGCGTGTGGCAAGGCCAGAGCACTCCAGTCCCCTCAGCCCCCCAGCTGCCTGGCCACCCAGGGCCACCTGAGGCTCAGGTAACCAGGGCCAGCCGAGGCTTGCGCTGCTGGCAGTGGCAGCAGCAGAGGTGTGATGGGGGCGTTGCCTTCCCCTGATTGCCGGGTCGCCTCCCGCCCCTGAGGGCTCCCGGACTGTGAGAGGGGGCAGGCCGGGCTGAGGGACCCCCCCCCCCCCCCAATCCAGTGCATGAATTTTCATGCACTGAGCCTCTAGTTTCTATATAAAATTCTTTGAAATACTGTGCGAGAGAAATTAAATGGGGGTACATTTTATTTTCTTCTAAAACTAGGTATTTGTGAATGTATATGGGCTTGCCATATGCTAACAAAAATACAGTATTTTTATCTTATTATGAAATTTCACAGCTGTCATTCTTATTTTATTGTTAGGAATGCTAGTTCAAGTAAAAAAAAGTATTCAGATGATTGACTAATTAAAGTAAAAAGAGTCATTTTAAACTCGATTTTATACTTGCATTTAACCTGCATCGTCAAGATGCTGTTCTTATTCAACCACATTTAATTTTTAGCATATTCAATCTGTAATAGGCCAACTAAGATGCTGTCATCAACATAACTTGCCAATGATGTTTTGTGGGATGTCTTGCTCTCCAGGTCCCTGTGGACTGTGTTATGACAGAGAGTTAGTAGAATTTGCACTGTCCTCAGTAAGGCTATAGACCTACATTCTTTTTCTTATTATTGGAGTGTTAACTGACCCTGGTTCTGCTCTCTGATAGCTATGGGGAAGAATGTATTTGTCCTGTTAGTGACTACAAAACACATACCTGAGTCTGTTAATCTGCTGAAGTAAACATCACATATTTTGGTCTAGCAGAAAGGACTATTATTTGAGTTTGTAGCCGTCCATTGTTAATCACCAGGATCAATCTTATTGGGGTCCACTCTTGTAAATTTAATGGAAAAATGATAGGGACCACCCACCAAGCATTTTCTAAGTTCTAAGGGTGGCACTCACCTTTGCCATGCCTTCTAGAATATAATATTGTAGATTTACTATTTTGGTGCTGGGAAGGGAGACGTTTTAGAGGGTCCCACTTAGGGTTCCTACTTTATTAGCTAAGAAGCCAATAAATTTTTTGTTTTTGCATTTCCCTGGAGATGAAAGAGCCTGAGCACCTCATCATTTGTGTATCAGTTCTTTTGTGATGTGCTTGCCCATGGCTTTTGCTACTTTTTAAATCAATTGTCCTTTTCTTAATTATCTGGAAGATTTTAAAAGTATTCTGTACATATGAGTTAGAAGAAACTTTTCCCACTTGGTAGCTTACTTTTTTTTACTCTTACTGGTCTTTAAAAAACAGTTTTGAAGGGTATAATGGAAGGAGTTACATATCGTAAGAGTAGAGCTCAATGAATCTTCACAGTGTAAACATGCTTGTGTCAACAGATCAAGAATCAGAATATTGATAGGAAGCACTGCTTACTGGTATCTTTTGGTGAATAAAAGTTTTTAATTTTAAGCCATGCTAATTAGTCTTTTCCTTTAAATTAGTGCTTTTTATAATCTTCACTAAGGACATGAGGATATTGTTGCAATTTTTTTTTAGCAGCTTTAAATTCATACTTTTTCTGGATTTATTTCTCGAATCTACTATACAGTAGAAGTCAAGACTTTTTTCAGATAGATATCCCATGGACCCGGTGCTATTCATTAAAGTAACAACCCTTTCCCACGTGACACCTTTGTCATAAATTGACCATATAGGTGCGAGGTTATTTCTGGACCCAATAGATGGAACGTCTATCTCTTCTGTTTCATTGGTCTATTTGTTGATGCTTGCCCCAATAACACCGTATCTTAAGTACTACAGATTTATGACAGACTTTGATATCCAAGACTATAAGTCTTTCAACTTTGTTCTTGTTCTTCTTTGAGATGATCTTTGCTATTCGTGGGGCTTTTCATTTTCATACAAATTTTAGAATTAAATTGTTAATGTCTAAAAAAAATTATTCTTGAGATTTTTTTTCTGGGGACTGTATTAAATCTAAAAGGTAAGTTTGAGGAGAATTCAAATTGTACAACACTGGGTCTTTTATTCCATGAATATTTTATATTTCTTTATTTGTCTTTAATTTTCTCGAAATGTTATTTGTTTTATATTCATTTTATACATATTTTGTTATATTTATTCCTAGGCATTTCTTATTTCTATATAGTATAAATGGTTTTATTTTTTAAATTATTATTTCTAATTGTTTATTGCTGCTTTATAGAAATGCAAACAATTTTCTAAAGTGACCTTACTAAATTCACCTCCTTATTTTAGTGTTTTATCTATAGATTCTTTTGGGTTTTCCTCAAACACAATCATGCCTCTAAAAAAAATAGTTTAAGTTTTTCTTTTTCCATCACCATATACCGTTTTATTTTCTTTTTAATTTGAATTCATACTTTCTGGTACCTCTCCATGATCCTGTAGTACTCTGTCTAGATAGAAAAAATCAGTAGAAATACCCACTATGAAATTTCCATGGAAATATTAGAGCATGTAAATCATTTCTTTGGACTCAGAGATTAATAACTTCCAAATCATTTTTGTTATATTCTTTTGGGGAAATGTTGTTAGAATATATCTACTGCTGAAGCTACATTTTTTAGTGTGTTACATATTTTCTGGTAACTTGCATTGAGAATTGATTACTGTGGAAAATAAACTAGAAAACTGTTCTGGAGCTCAGAGCTTAATGGACAAATGTTGGGGGTTACAGTTCCCTAATTTGTTGTACTCTTTTCTGAAATCTGAAAAGTTAATGAATTTGACTTCTAGATATATTTCCAGCACTGACTTTTTCATTCATGTTATCTAATTATTATTTTCCTCAATCATTTGTTAAATAAAATTTCAGTCATATGTTGTCATCAGAGGGAATACGATTTCAAATTAGAATTTGAGTTTCTAAATGGAAGCATTTATTAAATATGAAACCAAACATTTCCTTTGGGTAAAAATGCAGATATGTTAAAGATATTTTAATAAAATCGAAACCATAGATTTGAAATATGGCATTGAAAGGTATTTGGTGCGTTGATAAAGTTCCCTGGAGGACTCTGGATGTTTAAAGCAACAGTTTGATTGAACAGAACAATAAATGCAGGGGTATTTTTTCTCTTTCTTTCTCATCTACTAGAAAAATATAGATAATAGAGCTCATTTATTTCCTTAACATTTCAGAGCTCTGCAGATGGGAAAACACAACCCAGTGGAAATTATTTCTGGCAACCTCGAGAAGATATGTTAGCATTTTGTGGCATTTCTTTCAGTGACATGTAAAGCATGGCTTTCCCTCATTGCAGTGTCACAGTGAAGTGTCACAATAAAGCCAAAATAGTGTGCCCTCGGGGAAAACTAGGGAAAGGGACCATTTTCCATGCGCACACAAAGGGTAATATTTATTATAAAGCCTTTTCATTTTAGCTCCAAATGCTGTCGGGGGCCATGGCTACTTTGCAATGGAGAAGCGCACAGAGTGTGAGGTTTAAAGCAAATGTTATGTATACATCTAATGTAATTTATGTAAATATAAATTAGACGTAAAAAGAGGAAAGTGCCTTTATGGACATGCAAGCATGCATACATCCGCACAGTGTGTTGGAGAGAGATGCTGCGGAGGGGCCACATCAGCCTGATGTTGATGGAATCCAAAGAGCACTGATCTGGGAGTCAGACCAGCTCCATCTTGACCTATTTTTGTTCTGACCAGCCCAGATGTTACCTTCTACCTGCCACATGTGATGTGAAAATTGTTACCCTTGTTCTATGGATAAGGAATTTGGTTTTCCAAAAGACTCAATTCTATGTTCCAGATTACACACAGCTAATATTATGTAAGGAATGTCATACACAGTGTATCAAATACAATAACTTTATTTTCAGTTAAATGTGTACTTTTGATAAAACCTTGTATTTCTTCTTCGCCTTGACACAGTTATTATTTGGATCCAAATACTGATCTTGAGTTTTATTGCCATTAAATGTCACCTCGTTAGATTCATTCTACTGCTCCATCTCTGGACAGTTTGGGGGTCTTGATTTCATTCCTCAGCATGCTTTTCATTGCCACAAGTCAGTAGCACCCCCAGAGCTAGTGGACATCGTCGATACCTGCACCCGAAGCATGGGGCAACGCCCGGTGACAGGCAGCTTCCTTCCAGTTAGAGAGGTGACTGGTTTATCCAGGCACCACTTCACCCAACTGCCACATGCATATGGAAATCACCCAAGTTCATTGTTCTGATTTGGCAACACGCAGGAGGGAGCCTGAGCCTTGGGGCCGGCAGACTGGGATTCAGCACCACCGATGGCCGGATCTGTGATGTGGGGAACGTAATTTGTCTTTATAAGTACACGTAGGTAACAGTGTTAACCAGACAAGGTTTGTAAGGGTGTTGCAGGTAGTAGATGTGTAGTCCCATTCGTCACCCCAACCATCAAAGAAAAACAGGACCTTTTTCTGACGGACCAGTTCTTTTTAACCACCCCGACCACCCATGTCTCCTTGATCAGTGTTTCCAGGACTGACACGTCTTCATCTTCATAAACTTTCTCAGCCTCTTTCCATTGTTATGCTTAAGTTGGTTTTAAGAATCTACTCTCTTTTTCCTGCTTTAATATATGAGTGACATTTTTTAGAACTCTTTTATTTTCTATAAACCTTAGTTTGAGATAATGGTTTAGTGGTCTTGTATTTCTTCTGAGCATCTTGGATGGAAATTCACTTGATGTAGGAGACTTTCGTGTAGGGAACTTCTTGAACTTTTTTTTTATATAACTAGGAAATTTATTCCCTTTGATATTTTTTTTTCTGTCCCTCCTTCCTCAAAGGTCAATCTCCTTGAAAAGAAGATAAGGGGAAGGGTAGTTCTGTGTCTCTGGGCTTGGTCTCATGCTATCATAACCGTATTTGTAGGCTGTTTTCCTTGACAAATTGGTAGGTTCAGGCCATGGAAGTTTCTGTTTGCTGCAGTCTTCTTATAAAGGCATATGTTTGCTCTCTGGTTATATTCTTTTTTGCTCTATGTTCTGTGCATGGTCAGTTTAAATTTGAGCTCCTAAGAGAAATTTTACACAAGCACATTAGCTTATTTAGGCACTACACCCTTCTCTTCCTCAGAATAATTTTAAATTCTTCTATTTTAATCTATTTTTGAGAGATTTCTAACCCTCTTGAATGATCTTTCCTTCCAGAATCTTTTTTCCCCTCTAGAAGAAATAGTATTTTTTCTTCTGACATTTTTTAATCTACTCTTTGAAATCCAAGGATGCACGTATAACAATAATCAAGTAATTCTCATGAATGGGCCACCATCTTTGCATTAATGTTTCTAAAGAGAACAATTTAAGGCCTTTATCTATTTAGTAATATTACTGAGCATTTCATCAGTTTCTTAGTGATGGAGTAAGGAATAACATACCACTTTGAGACTCACTGTTGCCTAAACCTTCTGGTCTTCCTGTATCTTGCTAAGAGAATGCTTGTCTTAACTCCAATACGTAGAGTGATCTACATTAAATCCGAGTGAGCTGTACGCAGGAAATCTATTTGAAAGGGCCATCCTCAGGAGCATTTTCAAATAAAATGATATGAGAACAGGAGTAAGAATAAATTGTTGCTCATTCTTGTGAAATCCGATCTTATTTCTCCTCATTTTCTGTGTTTGTTCTGTGTGTTGAAAGGGTGAGAGTAAAAAAATAGAATGCCACATAGCATTTTTGGAGGTGTGGGGGGGTGCTTCTGGAGATGGGCTGATTAAGTGTTCATAAAGTCCACTCCTTTCATTCTCCTTTCTTTCAAGTCAAAGCTCAGGATATGGCATCTCAAGTTTGATGTGCAACTGTGGCAGAGATAAGCAGTTTGGGTAGCAAACAACTATTGAAAAACCTTGCTATTTATCCATCCTGGACATGTGTTTTTTTTTTGTATCCGGTGGTAATTTTTCACATTAGCTGTTTCTTAGGATTAGCAAGCCAGTGCAAATCTTGTTTCATCCTCCCCTGGGTATTTAGTGTAGCGCCAAGCAAAGCACAGATTCACATATGCTTCCTCGGGATTAAGGATGATTTTTAAGCAACTCTTTGGATAGGCAGTAACATAGAATCCACAATCGAGTCAGTGGTTAGGCTGTTTTCTTTCATGCCAACAACAAACCCTAAACTTTAAGGTTTGCCCAAAACAAGCCCTAGGCTTTTAGTCCCAAGTTCTCACAGACTTGGAGTCATACCCATGAACGTCAAATAGCAGTCAACTATTTTACCATGTTCTTCATTTGCCTCAATCCCTACAGTGCGGCATATGATTGCTCCATGGCAAAGAAGAGGAGAGCTGAAGAGCAGGCCTCGGGGGTCCCTGTCAACAAGAGAAAGTCCCTGCTGATGAAGCCCAGACACTACAGCCCAAGCATGAACGGCCAGGAGGGGCTCGATACCAGGACGGAGGTGGAGGAGGACAACGGCCTGCTGGGGACCAACGCTCACCGGACCACAGGTAGCAAGGAGGGGCCCAAACTCTCCATTTGCTGTCAGGCACCGAAAACTCAGTCTACAGAACACATAGAGCTTGTGTGTTTGAATTTGGAAGCAAAATTAAATATTTTTTTCACGTCGAATCCATTTAGTGAGGGTTGATTTCTATCTGTAACTGTGGGATGTCTCAAACTAAGCACTGGGGAGGCCTTGCCCTGCGTTCATTTTCAAAATGCAGGATTGGGCTGTGCCTCTTTTTGAAGAATATAAAAGATACTAAACCTGAAAGCTGACGAATACCTTGACTCCTAAATAGGGTAGATGTCTAATGCCTGAAAGAACCTTTCAAAATAAAAGGGCAGATTTAATCTTGAGAATATTTAAGATATGATATACATGAATAAAACAAAATATTTTTGTTTTGTAAATATATATAGTATTAGTTAGCCCTCAAAATATAATTAGTGATAACAACATGGACCAATGCAGGTGGAATTCAACCTTAATATTTTCAACATTTAAAAAATAAATATTTATAGCAACGGACTACAGAAGGACGTAAAGTTGGCTGTCTAGCATCTCCATCTAGAAAACTGATATAGAAAATTTATTACTGTGCCCACTATTTCCAAAATACAATCATTTTAATTTACCTATAAGCACACATTATGTTTCATGAATTTAATTCTTCACTCATTAAATGCTGTTTGCATTATAAGTTATATGTAGTTACAATCTCAGAATTTTAGGGTGTTTCTCCCCAGTTCACAGTTACTCCCATTGGTCCCTGGTAGTCACAGTGCCTCTAGGAGTCAGAATATCACCAACCACATTGTGCATGAGGCTGAAATTAAAGGACATGCAAACTATCTCAAAAAATTGTATTTAAAAAAAGAAATCTAAAGCTTGACTTATTAGAAAATGAAATTAGGTATTCTAAATTAAATACACATGTTTTTTCTAAATGTGACTTTATAGGAATCAAAATATACCAAATGAATTGTAATTTGAAAAAAAGTATATATTATACAAACCAAAGGCAACAAGAGTGTTAGATCATAAATATCTATTATATATAGAAATATAGTAACAGCAATAGGTGTCAACAGAACAGACATAAAAGCATATGAAAGACGAGGGAGCACAATCTCAGATCACAATCCACAGATCTCCAGTAATCTTGGCTTACAAGTAGCTTGAGGTTCTGTAGTTAAAAAAAAAAAGTTATATTCTGATTTGATGATGTTTAAGTAAATTTTCTGACCTTCCTGTATTTAACATATGGCTTAAAGCCTCATGGCTCATTGGTAAATTATAATCATCTTTGACTTTTTTTGTTTCCTTGAGTTGGTTAGATTTTTGCTGATTCATGAAAATTGCAGATAGAATCTAGAAAGTCCTTGAATCAGTGTGGTTGGACTTGGACTGTATCTGCCCACTGATGGTATCATGATGTGTAACCATTGTAGATGCTTAGTATTAACCAAGAAAATATATTGTCAAAATGTACTCAGTTAAAATTTCAGTTGTAAGTGTTGATGGACATCTATTTGCAGGTTCATAAATATTACCTATTTTTTTTATATTTAGTACTGGAATCACTACTAATAACAATGAATAGGCTGAAATTCCAGACGTAGTGGCCATTATTGTTGAATTTTTAATATATTCTTGGCAAATAAGTTATATCACTTAATCTACCTGACAATGACATGTGTATGATTATGGACAGAATTTTACAGACATGCTGATTAAGGACCAAGGAGATTTAATGCTTAAGGCAATGCAGCTTGTAAATGTTGAGAAGGACATAATTAGGAAACAATTGAAGAATAAGCAAAATAACCAGCTAGCCATGCTTCAGCAGCTAATTCTCCCCAAGCTCTGACCACCTTCAGAAAGCAGACTGCGCAAAGTTTCTGCAACATTAGGTCAACATTTCCAGAAACGACAGGTCACAGATGCTCCTATCTCTGGTCAAAAGAGCAAAACTCTTTCAAGTTTTCTTCAGTCCTCTGAGCAAGTGATCCCCCACCCTCAGAAGGAAAGAGAGCTAGGTTGGTCCCCAGGCCCAGTGTAAGGGCTTCTCATCTCTCTCTCATTTACTGCTGGTACTCCAGGGTTTTTACCTGGCCAGGGGTGCGCCTGGTTGCGTCTTCAGTGGGCAGTTCAGGTGCTGAAGGCAGAGGGTCTAGTGCTCCTGAAAGTTCACATCATGAGCTTGTATCCATTTAATGGCAAAACTGCACCCTGGACCCTCCGTGTGGTAAACAAGCTCCAACTCACTTATGTGGAGGGTCCCATAGCCTCTGCCTTCCCTATCATCTAACACAGTATCTAGGGGAGGGGGAAGAGAGCCACCTTCCGGAACACCTGCAGGGTGTCACCTGCTCTCCCGAGCTCCCCCGGGATGTCTGCAGGTGCCTCCCCGTGTGAGGGAGGACGCCAGGGTCAGAGAGGTTAGGGACCTGTCAGCGTTGGAACAGAGATCGCATGCCAGGCCCAGAATCAAGCCTAGGTTCCTCTGATATGAAAGGCAGAAATCTTCTAGTGATCTCAGTGGCAAAAGCACAGAATAAGTCACGAGGCCACCCTGGGACATAGAAACACACTCGCATAGAGAAGTAGGCAGCCCGTCACAGAGCTGGGAGAAACAAGTGTCTCGTCGCAGACCTGTCGGGTTCAAAGGCTCACTCAACGTTTTTTCCCCCCTTGTAATTACAGCGAAAGCCAGGGAGAGAGGGATTCACGGAAGGAAATCGGATGGCAGCTTTTCAGGCCATCCCTAGAAACCTTCGTGTGCAATGCGCACGGGCATGGCTGTCGGCAGGACTCCTCTCTTTCTGAGGAATAATTAATAAATATTTTCTTTTAGCATATAACAAACAGTTGAACCAAGCAATTATGTAAACTGGAAATGACCCAAAATGCTAGCAGTTGGCAGCGGCACAGTGAAGTGCATTGTCGTGCACATGTGCATTTTTTGTCACTCCCGCCTCTCTGGTGATCTGCACTTAATAGGAATATTTTAAACTATGTAGCTAAGCAACAGAGGTAATTGTTGCTTTCTAGAGCTTTTGTTAGCACTCTACCACAGCCCAAATATGCATAATTAGGTATAATGTCTATAAATCATTATTGTACACATGTGGGTAGTTAAGTGGAGTGAGAGAATAGTTCAATGAATTGAGCATATTCACTGAAAATGCTTTTTATTTGTTTTCCGTAGTTCATAATACTTTAAAATTATCATAACCCTTTACACTTTCTCTTAATCACCAACCGTGATATTGAGAAAAACTTCATTTGCATTTTAGACTATGTTTAATATATTATTTAAACCTGGAGTTCCTCTGATATGAATTCAGGAGAGGATAGACCATCCTATCAAACATTATGTGCTTGTTTATCCAGTCTCTTTTCTAGGAAGTAAAATGTTAAATTTTTCAGTTTATGTTGAATAGATCCCAACAAAAGACTGCACCCTATAATCAGCATTATTTAAAGGGGCTAGTGTTGTGACTAAATTCTTCCCTTCATCCAAAAATGCTTTTAGTTACTATGGCAATATTTACTTGATCCTGGCAGACCAGTGTTGATTTAGGGAGATAATTACCAGAAAGGAAGATGATGGAGATGTATTTTTGAGTGTCCTTGTCAGAGACAATGTTTATAAAAAAAAAATTAAATGAGACAAAAAAAGGCTCATTGTCTTCTGCTCAGACACCCTCGCCCACAGCCCTCACATGGGATGGCTGTGCCTTTCTTCCCTCCAAAGATGCTTATTAACACAGAATGCACTTCACTTGGTGTCTTTAGCAGTCCTTCAGGTAGCTGATTATTTTGTGTTGCCCGTCCCCCACTCCCCTCCTGCTCCTCCTCCTTCTCTTCCTCCTCCTCTTCCTCTTTTTTGGTCATAGTATTCACTAAAGGAAGCATTGCTGGGTTGTCTGGTGCATTTCACAGCCTGGTACGTGCTGGGTGCTGTGCTCGGGGGAGGACACCTTGACCTGGACAAGGGTTAGGTCATCAGATAATCTGGACCCTTCACTGGTGTGTTTGCACCGGGACACACACACACACACACACACACACACACACAATCTTATCACCCCCACTGGGCCATTGCTGAGAAGGAAAGGGGGTGATGCTGACAACTGCCCTGGGACAAGAGGGATGGGTGGACTGTCCCAGGCAGACCAGCACTGGGGCCTCTTCTCAGTCATGGGCTCCTTGACTGTCAGGACTCCAGCTGGTTCTGCACCGAGAACAACAGTTAACATTCAGCATCCTCCAAACATCCCCATCTCCCGTCTCATTTCCTTTTCACACAAATGTACGAAGCACCAGACCAGAAAATGTGTTACTGTGTAAGGCGTTATTTGATCATGCTGATTTTCCCATGTGCTTGTGTTTCCTTCCACATGGAACTTTTGGGTGACCATTATGAAAGTGGTCAGGAAATCTAGAAAGCTTTCAGAACTTGTTTAGTAGATGAATTTCGTATTTTAACGAAATCCCATAAAATCTGAAAGTATGTCTGAAAAAAACTATGAAGACAGAAAACTGAAACCAAATAAGCTTTGAAGATATACTGCCATGCTAACAGAGAAATCTGATGACTATTTCCTTTATAATGCATGGCATTATATATATTTGATTTCTAGGTGGCTAAGATTTGCTAATGTAAGAGGTAAAGTAACAATAATTTCGCATTCAGCATTCTGTTACTATTATGTATGGACTTCAGTACCCTAGAAGTACTTAGTTCTTAATATACTAAAAATTCTAATAGCTCATTTCTTTAAAGGTAATTCTCAGAATATGAAGGTCTAAGTTTTGTTTTAAGAAGGTATTTATTTTTTCCCTAATGCTTTTAAAATTAATAGAGCCTACATATTCACATATTTTACATATTATATATACATATGTATGTATATATTGTTTGTGTTTTCTTAAAGTATTTTTGAAAATATTTCTTAAATAATTTTTAATTATTAAATAAATTTAAATAATTTCCTTAGAAAAATGTCCATAAACGATTTTTGTTCTTGTCTTTCAAATATTGGCGTGTGTTTTTCCCCATAGAAGAAATCATGACAAAACCTCTGGATGAGAATGTTCATTCAACTGCACAAGAAAACTCTCATGGGAAGGAAGACAGATACGGTTGCTACCAAGAGCTTGTGGTCAAATCTTTAATGCACGTGGGGAAATTTGAAAACAGTGCATCTGTCCAGACCACAAATGAAAACTTCAATGACAGTGGCATCCAGTCTCTCAAAGCAGAGAGCGACGAGGTGGACGAGTGCTTTATGGTTCATTCCGATGACGGAAAAGACCACATCGGCGACTCCCAGCAGAGATTCTGCTCCTCCGATGACAATGAAAGCAACTCGGAAAGTACAGAGAACGGCTGGGACAGTGGCTCCAACTTCTCCGAAGAAACCAAACCACGTAGAGTTCCAAAGTATATTTTAGTGGATGATAGGAAAGACATAGTGGAAGTTCCCGAAATAAAGACCGAAGGTGACAAATTTATCTCTTGTGAAAACAGGTGTGATTCTGACCCAGAAAGGAGAGACCCGCACAGCGCTCGCACGGATGCACTGGAGGGCAGAGCGCAGGCCCCCTTCCCCGGGGCCGAGGAGGATGACAGCCAGTGCCTGGCCGTGATGACAGAGGAGTCTGTGGACCTGGAGAAGGCGAAGGGGAACTTAAGTTTGTTGGAGCAGGCCATCGCCCTGCAGGCCGAGCGAGGCTGTGCTTTCCATAACACCTACAAAGAGCTGGACCGGTTTCTGCTGGAGCACCTAGCAGGGGAAAGGAGACAAGCCAAAGTTACGGACGTGGGTGGAAGACAACTCTTTAACAATAAACGTAAGACATGCTTCTGCATTTACTTTAGAAAGAAAATTGCGTTAGGGTTGGGAAAAAAAATTAGTTAAGACTTGATTACTTCTTCCAGATAGCTGTTTGGACAACTTAACCCAATCTGAAAACTAGTTTATATTTTACGTTATAAAATAAGCAAGTTCTTTTTGTTTCCTTACTCTCTAAATTGTTCTCAGATCAAGCTTGGTCAGTTGTGTTTGGACACACGATAAAAGGATCATTGCCTCTATTTCTTTTAATTTGATTGCTTTTAAAGGTAATTATCAGAAATATGAAGGGCTAAGTTTTGTTTTAAAAGTATATAGTACTTTTTAAAAAGTTCTTTATTGCACATTAGAAGTACATTAGTACGTACTGGATTTTAAATCATCATATTAATCAAGTCAATTCCAGAAATTTATTATTTCTTTCCCACCGTCTTCCTGGGATCATCTGACTGTCTTTAAGCTTCAAAATAGCCAAGCCAGCATGGCTTAGTGGTTGAGCATCAACCTATGAACCATGAGGTCATGGTTCAATTCCTGGTCAGGCCAGATGCCCAGGTTGCAGGCTCCATCCCCAGTGGGGGACGTGCAGGAAGCAGCTGATTAATGCTTCTCCCTCATCATTGATGTTTCCATCTCTCTCTGCCTCTGAAATTAATAATAATAATAAAAAATAACGTTAAACTACTTGCAAGTCAAGCAGGATGATCTATCTGATCCTTCTTAGGATAAAACTGGCTGTTAATGCTTTTATAAGCCTCTGCTTTTTACAAGCTCTCTAACTCAGGGTCCACAAAAATCTGGGCCAAGCTTGAATGCGAGAGTAAATAAGCTTAAAATTGTTCCTCAGACTTTAGGGAAATTGTGTTTTCTCTCCCATAAAGATAATCCCCTCCCCCACTCCACCCCCAGCCTTGCACAAGGTGGGCCTGATGATGATATTTTACAGTTAAGTGGAGTTTCCCAAATGGTGGTATGTAAGTGCCTAGAAAGCTAAGATGGGTATTTCCAGGATCTCATGAGACTCACTGCTCCAGAACTCGACATTTTTAAAGCAAGTTTGTCAGTTGATTCTTGGACACCCTGAAGGCTGGTAACCACAGAATCAGGGAAAATCAAGGTGGTGGCCCCAAGCTTGTGCTTATTAGAAGAGTTAGATGTTTGGTTGCTATTTATGCATGAATGAATGGTTTTGTCATTTTAAGTCTGTTTTACTACTCACCTGCAATCTTATTAGGTATTGCCTTGCAGCTCAGAGCTGAGAAAGCAGAAAAGAATAAGATGACGTCACGTAGTGAGGAACTAGATAATGCTAGGCAAACATTCTGCCAGGGTTGGGATGGGGACAGAATATTAATGACGTGTGTGTGGTTTGGGACAGGACACTGTATTTAGCTCCGTGCACTCCACTAATAGGCAACTGTTGGATTTATCTGAGTGTTTGGTTTTTTTGTTTGTTTGTTTTGTTTTTTAAATAAACTACAAGCCAGAAAAAAAGAAATTTACTTCCAATTCCCCCAACTCATAATATCTAACATATTACATTTCATTCATCCTAAGATACAGAGTTTCCCAGTTTAATATCTCTGAAATCACAGAATGTGCCATAATTAAATTTTAATAGTTTTTTCTTTCTTACTAGCATACAAATTATGTTTCATCTTACAATTGATGAAATCTTCCAGCCAATGAAATCCAGTATTTGGAGAAATTTTATTTATTTGTGCTACAGCTTAAAATACTTGATGATCCTTGGGTCAATTTTGTAGACCTTTTGAAACTATTTTTTGTTTTCAAAAATTAACAAGGCATTGGAATCTGTGCTTATAGACTTGGGTGATGTTGGAGATTTACTGAATGGCTAATGCTGCTGCATGGGTCAACAGTATATCTTAGTGCGTAGAGCAGCGGTTCTCAACCTGTGGGTCGCGACCCTTTGGGGGTCAAACGACCCTTTCACAGAGGTCGCCTATATACACCCTGCATATCAGATATTTACATTACGATTCATAACAGTAGCAAAATTACAGTTATGAAGTAGCAACGAAAATAATTTTATGGTTGGGGTTCACCACAACATGAGGAACTGTATTAAAGGGTCGCGGCATGAGGAAGGTTGAGAACCACTGGCATAGAGCATTGTCCTGCCTTGGGGTGTAAATAGCCGATGCCAGGAAGATTCAGACCAGATTACTATATAACAGAGAGGGAAAAAGAAGTGGAACTTGGAGAAATTGTAGGTGTGGTCCAGAGAATGCCCACAGAGTCCAAATTAAGTATTAACTTTCCTGTTCCTCTTTTTAGATTTGGGAGCCAGCAGCGTTAGAGGTGCTTTTTATTCTCTGGCATAAATTCCATGCTTCTAAGTCAACACTTTTCCCAAATGATAGCCACGCTCTTCAAAATATCATCCTCATTTCCTATAGACTGTGGGCATGTGACAGCTGTTAAGGAGAGAATAGTAGAATTTTAAAATATCATTTTACCCAAGACTTCAGATGAGTCAGCAATTCTAAAGTAAAGTTTGACTCTCCTGTTGCCACCAACCATCTAGTGAGACTTTAAGTCGAAATATAAGTAGAGTCATCGTATAATGTATAGTTCAGCCTCTTGGAGTGAAGGGGAGTGATATGAACAACCGCACAGGTATATCAGGCGGGAATTGGGACAGTCCCGGACAAACCAGGATGTAGAGTCATCAGGGGAGACGGTTATTATGCAGCATTTCACACAGAAAATGGAGGAGCCAGGCCTGAGATCACAGGAGCTCTGGCTTCTCAGCCTGCACAGGGGCTCTGCCCTATAGAGCATTTCATTAGCATCTCGTTTCACCCACAGAACAGAGCTTGCAGACAAAGGTGCATGATGGACGTCAGGGGACCACACCTGGTCAGGAGCCAGCGGCCTTATCTCCCACACCCTCTCTGGCTTCCTGTGCACCGATAGTGTGGCAAAGAGCAGGCACACTTGACGCCAAACCTTTCAGTCTGGTTTAGAAATGTGGCCTCACCTGGGTGAGGTCCAAGAGAGGAAAGGCACCGAATTACACATTGTCTCTCCTTTTTTTCTAATTCACTCTCCTGTGCTGTCAACCCTCCGAGTTTGGCTATCAGCAAACTTCAAGGAATTTGACTAGCGGTCTCCTGGAGAGCACAACCTGAAAGTGGGCAACGTTTTTGGATTCAATAAAATCTATTGCCATAAAAATCATAGAACAAGTCAAAGCTCTTAATAGGACCCTTTTGTCTCTTACAGAAAAGTGTATGTTCTCCACATGATGGCATTTAAATCCTGTCTCTCTTTCAACAAAACGCCTGCTCCTCAAGGCATCCCTGTCTTTCTCTGTTCATTTCTCACTTAACTTAGAGCTTTCTTTCGGCTCCCCTACCCCCAGCCCCTGAGTGACAACTTGAAGGACCCTTTGCTGAAACCATGCTCCCAAATAATTGCATTACATACAACCTGCTGTGCCCACCTGCCCAGGACTGCTTGTACTCCAACAACTGGGGTGGCATGCTATCTCAGAGGCACGTCTGCTCTCACAGTCCTCTGCCCTGGAGACGGCTGCCACATCCCGCGACATTGCCCTGCCCCCCGGGCCACGCTTGGAGCGGCAGCACACGTGCCCTCCACATCCACCAGGCAGGACTCACGCCCCCCCTTCCCCCCCTGCACCCCCGTCCCATCGCCAGCAGCTTATTTGTTTTCATTATTATTTTTCATTCCATGCACTAGTGAGGGAGGCCGTTTGGGCTAGAACAGGGGTGGGCAAACTTTTTGACTGAAGGGCCACAATGGGTTCTTAAACTGGACCGGAGGGCCGGAACAAACGCATGGATGGAGTGTTTGTGTGAACTAATATAAATTCAAAGTAAACGTCATTACATAAAAGGGTACGGTCTTTGTTTTTTTTTTTTTTTTAGTTTTATTCATTTCAAACGGGCTGGATCCGGCCCGCGGGCTGTAGTTTGCCCACGGCTGGGCTAGAAGAATGCATTTGTGTGCAGTCATCAGCTAACTGCTTTTCCTTTATCCAAATCAACAATAGTTTTTCCACCTATTCAATTGCCTGTAATCATTGTTTCTTTCACACCCTTAGCAACACTAGCACTCTTGATGGCTTCTTTATATTTTAAAATTGTGCTAATTGTCCATTTTGCCAACAACAAAAGAAAAAAAAAAACTATTCACAGCACAATTTCCTGAGATATTAACAGTAAGAGGTTTAGCAGTAAACTGATTTGCATTCTCTCCTTTGTTTTTAGCCTGAGAGATGCTTTCTGTTATGCTGATGTATCAGCATGAAAGGGTTGTCAGATTGAAAATCAAAGTTTGGTTCAATAAGGGAGACATTTTTTTTGATGAACAAGTTGGTCAAGAACTAAATTGTTTGAGAGGGAGACATTTGAGAACCAAGGTTTGATCATAATTGCAAAACTATTTGAAATGGCCCAGGTGGTGTGTCTCAGTGGTTGGTCATTGACCCTTGAACCAGGAGGTCACAATTTCATTCCTGGTCAGGGCACATGCCCAGGTTTCAGGCTCAATCCCCAATAGGTGGCACACAGGAGGCAGCCTATCAATGATTTTCTCTCATCATTGATGTTTCTCTCTCTTCCTATCCTTTCCTCTCTCTGAAATATATACATAAAAAAAAAAAAAAAAAAAAAAAAAAAGAATGCATTTGTGTTTGAAGTTCATCTGTCATCTTGACCACAAATATGAAAATTCTATAGAAGGCCTCTCTGTTAGTTCTAACCTCCTTAGTAGTTCTGTTAGTTCTCATTCATTTTATATATTTAGCTAACCCTTTAGCTAACCCTCAGCCAGAAGACCAGACGATTAACACCCAGGGCTTGTCTTCAGCCCTTCCCCTGACCAAGGTGTCCCCGGTCCCTGCCTGGCTGGGACCTGGGATCCGCACCCCCACCTCTGCTCTTGGCAGCACCCTCCAGGCCATGCAGGGCGGCCTCCACTCTTTGTACTTCCATTCTCTCTAAGTCTCCCGCAAGAATGTTGCTTTGCCAAACCTCCTTCCTATTGCCTCTGTTTTTAGCTTTTGCGTTCAGAGTAAAGCCAGCAGCTCCTTTTCTGTAGTCACTGCCTGCAGATCCCAAATGGCAAACCATTGGCGTTTTGGAACCTCGGGCCTCTGCAACACTGGCCATGGCACCAGGTGGCATGCTGGCATCCTTGTCCTAACTCTCGCAGAAGCAGGTTCCACACGTGTCTAGGAGCAGCCGCTGGGCCCTGAAGCCTGGGCCACCTGCTTTGTGAGTGACAAGGCCAGAGATGTCTTTCTCAGATATGGTGGCTTCTTTGTTTTGTCATTTTGAACCGGCTTTTTCCAGACACCTTCAATAGGAGGTAGTTTTTGGTTTAAATAAAGTCTTTCTTCTTTCTCACCTTTTTTCTTTTTCTTTTCAGGAGCCTGTGTATCCTGTGGTGTGGACTTGCTTTCTCACAGTGAGGCTCTAACTACAATCTGTGGCATGACACCTTAAAGCCATCTTGTGTTTTAACACTCCCTTGCCCTGGGTCAGCCTTTGCTTAGGAAACCAAAGAAATTGAAAATCTTTTTTATGTGTCCACAGGTCTTAGTTGAGGGTCTCACTCAAGGCAATGTGAGAAGAATGTTTATGATGATAAAACTGAATAAAGTGAGAATGTCACCCTGCAAGGCCGTCCTATTGAAAAGGAAGGGAAAGAAGAATAACAAAACGAATCTTTCCATTTTATTTCTCTGCAGATTCACCGAGGCCTGAGAAGAGGGAGACCAAGTGCCCCATCCCCGGGTGCGATGGCACAGGCCATGTGACAGGGCTCTACCCCCACCACCGCAGCCTTTCGGGGTGCCCCCACAAAGTGCGGGTTCCCCTCGAAAGTGAGTACTGCTTAGCCCTAAAAGAAGGAGGTGCCTTGCTATACATCCCACAGCATCACAGTGCGATCCCCTTTCCCCTCTGATTTGGAATTAGGAACGGAAATATGAAGTTTTTAAACATTTCATCAAGATAATTTTCGTCTGGCCTGGTGTTCACAATACAGTGTAGAGATAGAAGATGTGGGAACAGTCAGGCCAATAGGTCATGCAATGACTGATATTGAGTAGGTAATTTGTTACTCATAGTTCCAAAGAGGGGGGGGGGGGCAGGGCCACCCTGGGAAGTCCCAGGGCCAGTCGGGGGTCAGAGTGAGGGCGGGGGTGTGTTGTGGGCTGTTAACAGCCTTTATTGTGGTTTCCTGGGAAGGAACAGAGTGAGCAGGTTTAGGATTGGCTAGATCAGTGGTCGGCAAACTGCGGCTCGGCAAACCGTGGCTTGCGAGCCACATGCAGCCCTTTGGCCCCTTCAGTGTGGCTCTTCCATAAAATACCAGCTCTTCCACAAATACCAACTTCTGTGCATGGGCCACGAAGTTTCAATCGCACTGTACGTGTGCGCCCGCACGTATTTTGTAGAAGAGCCACACTGAAGGGGCCAAAGAGCCGCATGTGGCTCGTGAGCGGCGGTTTGCCGACCACAGGGCTAGATTGACTCCTTTCGGGGGCTCTGGCCCTGGGAGGTTGGGGCAGGTGAGAGGGTTCTGTAATGCCAGAACCTGATGACAGAGGCAGTTGGGTGAGGGCTCAGAAGGGGTTGGTTTGCTACTGAAAAGTGTTTACTGTGTCTAGGAATTAGGTAGCCCTGGGAGGGGCAGGCTCCCCACGGTTAGCAAGGCCCCAGATATCAAAGCATCAAAGTACAGAAAATGAAAGGCATGGCTGATACGCTGTGTGACTGCACAGCCCTTTCTTACTCAGAGGCATGGGTCCCTTATGCCCACAAGGAGCGTTAGCCTCAGTGCATCATTGAAATGTGGGCAGTGCATCACTTCGCCAACGCCCTCTGGACCGCTGCACTGAGGGTCACGGAATGTCTGGGATGTTGCCCCAGGACAACAGCAGCTGGGGGCCCTGGGCAAGAGCAAACCTGAGTTGGTCTCTCCACCCACATGCCCACTGTGAACTAGGAAACTAAAGGAAAAGGAAAGGACTGCCTCCTAGGTTTTCAAGTATCTCTGTGTTCCATCCTCTACTTTTTGAACCCACTCATTGAAACACCTCTTGGGTCATAAAAACCACAGTGATGGGAATGCCTCAACGTCACCTTTCTCAAAAGGTATTTTTTTTTTGATATCACTGAAACTAATCAGCTCATCACTGCCCCACTGGATTAGCAGTTCCTCACACTGATTGCCTCCACCAATAATTGAATGGCAGTGAGGGTGAGGAGTGGGGGGTGATGGACAAGGAATCAAAATAATGTCTCTTGGGAAATAAAAAAAGACCATATTCAGAACTTCACACTGTGGGGAAAAGATAGAAAGAACAACTGTCTACACTAATAAAAGCCTAGGTGCCTCTTGTGTGTGACGTCATCACAAGATGGCCACCACAAGATAGCTGCCACAAGATGGCCACATGCACAGCGGAGGTGGGGCCTGGCGGCCGCTCCGCACACTGAGACCTGGGGGTCCCATGGCTCTGTGTGGCATGGAGGAGACCGGTTCCAGTGCCTCCGCTGCCTCCCACAGAGGAGGCAGGTCTCAGCAGAGGAGGTGGGTCGTGGCAGGGGAAGGCAGTTGTGGGCAATCGGGTCAGGAGGGGAGGGCAGTTGGGGGCCATCGGACTGGCAGGGAGGGCAGTTGGGGGCCTTCGGGGCAGCAGGGGAGCAGTTAGGTGTCAATCAGGCCAGCAGGGGTGGTTAGGGGGCGATCAGGCTGGCAGGCAGAAGTGGTTAGGGCAGTGGTCAGCAAACCGCGGCTCGTGAGCCACATGTGGCTCTTTGGCCCCTTGAGTGTGGCTCTTCCACAAAATATCACATGCAGGTGCACACGTACAGTGCGATTGAAACTTCATGGTCCGTGTGCAGAAGTCAGTATTTTGTGGAAGAACCACACTCAAGGGGCCAAAGAGCCACATGTGGCTCATGAGCCGTGGTTTGCTGAGCCGCAGTTTGCTGACCACTGGGTTAGGGGCAATCAGGCAGGCAGGCAGGCAAGAGATTAGGAGGCAGTGGTCCTGGATTGTGAGAGGGATGTCCAACTACTGGTTTAGGCCCACAGGGATTGGGCCTAAACCGGCAGTCAGACATCCCCCGAGGGGTCCCAGATTGGAGAGGGTGCAGGCTGGACTGAGGGAACTACCCCCCCCCCCCTCAACGTGCATGAATTTCATGCACCGGGCCTCTAGTTTGATAAATAATGTTTTCCATTCACTCCAAGGAAAAGCATCTATATATATAAAGAGCCAGGGTCCATCACACCCAAAACGACCGAAGGCTCAACCTAACACCCAGGCTGCGTGCGCAGTAGGCTCTGGTGGGTGGGGACTTGTGGCAGTGGGGCTGAGGCCGGGGGAGGGGGGACCGGCACTCACACTCATTCACAACCACACACACGCACAGACACACACAGCGCCTACCAGCTCACAGTCTTTTCTCCCTTTCTTTCCCTCCCTCCCAGCTTGCTCTCAGAGTCTCTCTCAGAATGAGGCCCCAGGGAAGGCAGAGGATGGAGCTGCCCCCATTGGCCCCGCCCACTCCCAGCTGGGAAAGAGGAAGAGGGAGAAAAGGAGGCAGGGAGGCCTGGAGGACTGCTAGAAAAACAAAGAGAGACAGAGACTGGGAGAGACTGGGATAGAGAGATGGAAACAAAATAACAATATTAAAATATTTCCTCTAATTAATTCCCTTTTAATGTGCACGAATTTCATGGACTGGGCCACGAGTATAAATATAAAAGGAAGAATATAAGCTTTTCAGTTTGAGTTAAATATTAGCAGAATCATCTCATTTAAGTCTAGCGTTAACCATAATATGAAGTTTAGAAAACCTCAGACTTGCTGAATTTAATTGTTCAAGTCCGTAAGTACCCATTTGCTTCAATCCCAATAACTATGGGGAGGGAGCAGCGTGGGTTATGTAACTAAATTCATTTGACTGCAAACTTGAGAAATCATCTTGTGCTTGTGTCATGTGCTTATAGTATATTATTTTTTCCTTCTATGTGACATTTTGTGCTTAGTTCTTGCCATGCATGAAAATGTGCTCAAGTGCCCCACCCCAGGATGCACAGGAAGAGGACATGTGAACAGCAACCGGAACACCCACAGGAGGTAATGGTGCTGAGTTGCTAACCTTTTACATTACAAAGAAGTGAGAGACACTTCCCATCAAGAAAATAAGAAGCTAGCAATGTGTTATCCAAATCACTGCAGCAGTATCAGATACCTGACCACTTGAAGTAGATAAGAAGCATTCTCAATTTGTGCAGACTAAAAGGAAAATGACCTCACTATTTACTCTCCTAGAAATGTTCATTTAGCAGTCAATTATGCTAACACAGATGTTAAATTTGAAGACCAGGATTACACATTCATATAGTCATGCAAGTAGAACATGTTTTCTTTTGCTCTGAACCCATAGCTGTTTTGATATTGAATGGAGTTATCTTGAACCCCATTCTAAAAGCATTAAAAAGGTACCCAAAGGGCTTTGATATGCTGTGGTTTTGACTATATATTAGGATGAAGCTAAATATTACTACATTTCATGGAGATTCATCTCATTGAGATCTCATCTACCTTAAAACACATATGTGCATTTATATACAGATGTATTGTGAATACGTAAATATTTTTTGGTGAAGATGCTTGTTGTTTTATGTGTATTTTGTATTATGTATAGACTATGTGGTCTGGAGATACTATTTGATTCATAAGCATATTGCCAGAAATCTTCATATTCTATTTAAACTCAGACAACCAATGAAGTCGCTAACATTTCCCTAAAGATCCGAAGATAAATCATGGAGTTATCATGCTAACATCTATAGTTGGATACATTGCAATTGGAGTGAGCACTGTCCACTTAAAATATTATAAAAGTTTCAGGATAATTTAGTTATTTCTTCTTTAGGTAATATTTTGATTTTTAATATGAGTTTGTTATCTACCACCTCTGAGATGTTGTTGAGGGACATATGTTGACACTATAGTTTGCAAACCCCTTTACTGTGTTAAGTGAGCTATTAATGTGACTTAATAGTGTGTGTGAGGTATGATGTGAGGTACCTGCCAAAGCAAATTATGTTATCTTTTTTTTTTTTTTTAACTCAAATCCTCACCTTTTTATTTTTGACAGTCTTTCGGGTTGTCCAATTGCTGCGGCTGAAAAATTGGCAATGTCCCAGGACAAAAGTCAGTTTGATTCTTCCCAAACTGGGCAGTGTTCTGACCAGGTTCACAGGTATGACCCTCCCATGACACGCCTGGTACTGTATTCATGCCATGCTCCTACACAATGGGCCTGTCACCTCTCGTGTGCTAGTTCACTACAGCCAACATTCGTTCTCAGCTACCAATAGCCACTGGAGAGGCTGGTCCAGTTGATCATACTGTCACTTAAATGAACTTCTCCAGCCGTGGGCAAACTACCGCCCGCGGGCCGGATCCAGCCCGTTTGAAATGAATAAAACTAAAAGAAAAAAAAGACTGTACCCTTTTATGTAATGATGTTTACTTTGAATTTATATTAGTTCACACAAACACTCCATCTATGCTTTTGTTCCGGCCCTCCGGTCCAGTTTAAGAACCCACTGTGGCCCTCGAGTCAAAAAGTTTGCCCATCCCTGTTAGACCATCCAGAAGTTTCACTTGAAATTAATCTGTATGCAAAGGTAACATAATGTGGTTGAATCTAAAAGAACTAAAGTATATGATAACATATATTAATCAAAAAATTTGCATCACTAAAGGCAACCCATTCCACTGGTCAGCTATGGTCTTCCTGATTGAATTAACCTTTCTCCCCAGAGAAAATGCCACCATAAATCACTCATATCACTCAAACTACGTGATGCTATATATTCACCTTCTCTTCCACATGTACATTTAGCTTTTTTTTTAAAACAAAGATTTAATTGAGTAAGTTGGTAACTATTAATAAAATATATCTAATTGGTCCTAGGTGCATCACAATCTCTGGTAGTTTAGAAGACAATATTTTACCTTAGTAGTAAACTATATATGATGCCACTTAATGTTATTTATTTAGTAATATAAAAATCATATATCTAAGAAAAGTGATTTCAGGATGAAAACAGGTGATCAGATCTTCATTGTTACTGAGACACTGAAATGCAAAATAGATAGTAGGAATATTTTTTTGAAATTTGGCTTCTATTAATATGTGATCCTATAGATTTAATTAAAAGATTCAAAATAGGAATTCAAATTCCATGAGTGAAGAATATATGTCAAGCCCTAACAGGTTTGGCTCAGTGGATAGAGTGTCAGCCTGCAGACTGAAGGGTCCCAGGTTCGATTCCGGTCAAGGGCATGTACCTTGATTGTGGGCACATCCCCAGTAGGGGGTGTGCAGGAGGCAACTGATCCATGTTTCTCTCTCATCGATGTTTTTAACTCTCTATCTCTTTCCCTTCCTCTCTGTAAAAAATCAATAAAATATATTAAAAAAGAATACATGTCAAATGAAGTACATGAATTACTGAATAACTAGCAATTTAATATTTTATAACAAGCTTCTTAGTTAGTATAACTGTATTCTCTAGTTTTTCCCTAAGTACGTTATTTATTAAATATAGAAATAACATTGTTTTAATTTGCTAATTTCTTAAAAAATAAATATTGTTTTAGACTGGAACACATGCAATATTAGGAGTATAAACCAAGTTATATACACAATAGTAAGATTAATTCATCACTCAAAATATTTTTATATTTCAGCAAAAGTTTTTTACCAAATCCAGGAAATATCATTGAAGCTTTGACATTCTGATGAGTCAGGCATGTTTTGGTAGGAGACACACACATATAAATATATATAGGAATCCCCCAGAAATGTATATACACTTTGAATGATTATAAAGTAAGTGTTTATTAACATACAGTTCATTTTCAAGATTTAAAAGAATCTACAGAAATGAATAATTTTTTTTTGGTCAACACCTGTTTTCAAACTGATGGCTGTTCTGGTCCAGGCACTGCTGATAATGCAAAGCACTGGAATTACAAGCATCAGGAGTCATTTCCTTCGGGATTTGTGCACCCCGAATTTGTCAGCTGTTGCCAGTTTTGTACTGTAAACTTTATCTTTTATGTATACCCATAGAAAAGTCTAGTAGATAAATTTTCTTTGTTCAAAACTTAGTCTGGCTTCGCCTATTATTTCAAATCAGTTGAACCTGAAAAAGAGTGAAAATTAAGTGAGTTACCAGCTGTTAAAGTATATACATGTTTTTTGGGACACCTTGTATATCTATCTATATCTATATATGTATCTATTTCTATCTATCTATATACATATCTATATATACGTATATACGTATATATATTCTGAAAGGTATATTTGTTTAAATTCTTTTACCATTAGACCATAGCACAACAATATTTGTGTTTTCATTGACTGGAACTGGTACTCCATAAATAGGATGCCCTTGTTTAATCCAAATACAATAATTCTAAAGGAATAGTTAATTCACATTTAGCTTAGATTGGGATAATTTTGTTGAAAACTGTGATAGCTATGATAACACAGTAATTTAGATTCCTATTGAAATGATGGCAATTTAATAGCTACAATATTGAAATACTATTTAAACTATTATGTAAATTAGCAAAAACATTCAGACTGCAGTTAGCAAGATAGGTGAAAAGCCTGACAAGAAACTCACAATCCAGGAAGCTGTTTCCTGGTGCCTTGGCTGCTCCTTTGAGGTGCTAGGCTCCTGCCAGTTCTGCCAGCACGGCAGGGAGGCCAGCATCGCTTCTCCTGATCAGAATATAACGGCTTTTCCTCACAAGCTATGCTACTTTTCACTGCTAATTTGATGAACAGTCCTCGCAAGCAGAACGTGCACACCTTGTCAGTGCCCTACTAATAGTTACACGGCACTTTTCTCTAAGGAGCTCAAAGTGCTAACATCCATCAAATACTTGCTCCTCGTGGCATCTGCATCAGATGAATGGGAGATTGTGCATCTTTCCTTTATGGATGGGAGACTGAGACACACAGAATGAAGCCTCACCTTAGCCACCCAGAGCCCAAAGCACGTCCCTGTCTCTTACTCCGGGTGCAGAGCTGTGACCACAGGCCTTTCCCGCAGTGCAGTGTCGCTAAGGGTACCCACAGGCATGCCACCTCTGATCTGCTTTAATGCTGAGGCTGGTGTGTTCACCACGAGTTTCACCATATTTCTTTCAAACTCTTCAGGACAAGCTTGGTGAAGCAAATAGAATTCAATTTCCGATCACAAGCCATCGCCTCCCCCAGAGCCACGGTGTCAAAAGAACAAGAGAAATTTGGAAAAGTACCGTTTGATTATGCCAGCTTCGATGCACAGGTTTTTGGTAAACGCCCCCTAATACAAACAGGTCAAGGACAAAAAACTGCACCGTTTCCTGAATGTAAGCTTTGAATTCTAATGCTTATTCCAAAAAACGTGTATTGTGTATGTGTGTGTTTGGGGGCGGGGGGGGTGGTACTTAAATATGCTGCTCACTGCTGGGAGAAGAGAAAATATATTGCACATCGAAATAACAGAAACAACGATAGGTTGATGAGTGTTGCTGATTTTATATGAACTTACACTGAATATGGTGATTAATGAATGATTTAATTATTCTAAAAATGTGATACTATTGTTTAGTCTGAATATAATTTTCTAAAGAAATATTTATTCCACATTTAGCTGAGATTGGGATTAATATATTGAAAATGGTAATAGTTATTATAAGAGAGTAAATTTGACTGAGAGTGAAATTTTGAAAATTTAATAGGTAAAATATTGAAATACTACTTAAAACATTACTTAATTAGCAAAAGTGTTCAGACCGAAAGTAGGAGAAAAAGTGAAAAGTCTAAGAAGGAACACAATCTACTGGGAAGAAATGTGTGTGGCTATGGAGATATTTACTCACAAATTTAAGAATTTATATAGAAACATTGAAAATGTGTTAATACTCTAACGCTAACACATCCACATGGAAGATGTGTTCATAATTCAACGATGCTCTAACATAAAAAGCTTGGTGGTTTTCCTAACACATTATTTTTCAAGTTGTTTAGAGTCTTTGAGTATTTTAATGAAAAGGAGAGAAAGTGACATTGGCAATAAAGCCAGGAATGATTTTTTCATTATAGTAACTTAATCATAAGGGAAGAAGCAAACTAATTCCCCACTATGAGTCCTCCATAGACCACGAATTATATACAACATTCCACAATTCTGTGAAATCCTTTGATCTCACACCTCTTCACCAAGACTGAGTGCTCCTACAACACAGAATCTTTGCTTCATTCTGTGATATTGATCTTCTCTTTCAAAGGACTAGGATGCTGTATGAAACCCAACAGTATAAAACCAGGCCTGAAATGAGTCTGCTATCAATGAGAAGGAGCTTATACTCCAAATATGCTTTGCCTATTCTTACCAAAAATAGGTCCCAGACACCATAAATAAGCACTGAAAAAACATCACACACACATGTGCGCACACACATGCACAGAGTATGTTTTGTATCTATCTATACAATGTTATATATAGTTTCATTAAAAATATGCAAAACACACACACGTGCATATCTGTTTAATTCTGGTAAAGCTAGTTAATAAGAGCTATCTGTATACTCACATAATATCAACATTGGTTTAAAAATGTGAAATATTCAGTGATATTTTCATATTTTTATGTAGGGATAACATTTGATAAGTTTTAATTTTGTTTTATAAAAATAATGATAAAACATTTAAAATAAACAATATTGACAGCAAAAATGAATAACTAACTGCTTTAATATAATCCCCCATTATCTTGGGTGTGTCTCCTGTGATCTTGAGTGATGTTTACAAACACCCAGTGAAGAGAAATATGCATAATTCTCTCTCTCAGCAATGCCTTGGTACCCACAACAGAAACATAAAACAGAAACTCCGCCTTGATATCTAAGTTGCCTTTCTGTTCACCTTGAGGACATTTTCTCTGTCCTTTGCTCATCGTGTGCTGCCTGAATATGCAAAATGCCAGCTCGTTAAAGACTCTGCCATCTCGTTAGTTCCATCTAGTTGGAGGAAGAACAGCTTCTACTGGTTTAAGTACAAAGCAAACCTGGGTATCAAATAAACAGAAATGCAATTCCATATCTAAATATAACTTGTTATTGTGAAAGCAAATATTGAAAGGATATATATTTTCTCTTCTGGAATGACTGGTCCGTACACACACAGTTTACAGATGTATAAGCCTTAACCCTCTGTAGGCCCTGATGTGTTTTAGCTAGAGTGGTTTTTAATATACAATCTTTGCCCCAAATGCTGCCAGTGCACCTGCCCCATAACATTAGCTGTGGAGTTTTTGCTATAAGATGTATAAATACAAAAATATTAAGAGAATAGGCATCTTTTTTCTACAGCATTCACACCATCGGTGAACTTCTGTGATAACCAATCTGAGTAACCTTCCTTGAATGTACCAGTGCATAATGGATCGTGTGTTCATTCACTCTTCACATATTTTAAAGCAAGAAGTTGTATCTTTAAAACAAATCTGTTTAATGACCGGCACCACGTACATGCAATTGCTAATCAAATCTCTTTTCAGCAGCGAAGCATTTTTCAAATCCAGGGAAATTTCCTAATGGACTGCCTGGTGCAGGCGCCCACACACAGAGCCCTTGCCGTGCCAGCTCTTACAGCTACGGTCAGTGCAGCGAAGACACCCACATAGCAGCAGCTGCTGCCATCCTGAACCTTTCCACCCGCTGCAGGGAGGCTGCCGACATCCTCTCCAACAAACCACAGAGCCTGCATGCCAAGGTAGGCCAGTCCAAGAGCCTGGAGGGGGGGCCGGCGACTGAACCCTGAGAGTAAACTGCCTTTCATGTTCCTAACCACGTGCACTGCCCTGCCGCTCCCACCCCTAAAGCACATCCCCTCCTTGTCTTAAGAAGAGGGTCAGGGCCACAGTGACAGGGGTGAGCTTGGCCGGTTCCAGGAGGCGTGAAAGAGGGGCTGTTCTGGAAGGTGGTGCCCCCAAGTTGGGGCGACGTAAGCTATAGAGACTGGTTGGGGAGATGTGTAGCTTTCAGAGTTATGTTGTTTTGTTTGTTTGTTTGTTTGTTTGAGAAGTTTGGCACACAAGAAAAGGGGGTTGCCATGAAAATCTTTCTGAACAAGGGAAGCTTTTTGCTGTCTGCGAATCAAAGATGGTAGGCACCGTATGATTCAGCAGTGACTCGTAAAACCTTCGCAAAACTGACTCAGGGCATTTTGTAATTGCATGTGATCGCTAGCCCAGGGTGCTGTAGTTCTCAAAGGACATGTAGTAAAACCCGGACACATTAAATCCACAAGAGATAGTTCAGGGGGACCTGAGGGCTTAGGGCAGGGGTGGGGAACGTCCGGCATGCAGGCCATTTAAGGCCCGTGAAATCATTTGGTCCGGACTTGGCAAGGCATTAGGGGTGAGCTAATTAAATGTTTAACCAAATATAGATGGATAATTTTTAAGTCAATAATGTTTATCACCCTTGAATGATGTTATACGTATCCAAATGGCCCTTGGTAGGAAAAAGGTTCCCCACCCCTGGCTTAGGGCATCCAAATCCAAAATCGAATTCTAGGAGGTGCATGAAGATGCCACATTTCTGAAGCCTCAGAAGTTAATTCTGTTTCTCTAATGACCTCGCCTTTCTAACCAGCAACGAGAAGTCCACATGCGTGTTTATGACACCTCGATGACAACAAGAAGCAGAGGCCCTCTGTGTCCTGCCTTTTGCGAAGGAGGGGTTGATGGGCTGCGAGTCACAGTGATCCTCCCCCGAGGGAGGGCAGGACTGAGCCTGCCATCAGCCTCAGCGGGAGCCAGCAAGTCCTACCTACACAAAGGGCTCCCTTAAAATAAATCAGTTTCTACCCAGATGGCAGAAGGCAACCGAAATAGAGTGTGGGCTTATTTGGAGAAGAGATTTCACTCCTACTTTTAGTGAAAGAACCTTGGGTTAAACGCTAACCCCAAGATTCAGGCGATCAAAGGATATTGGTCTCTTTGCCAATTAAGCGCAGCCCCATCCCCAGTGTGGTCAGCTGCTCACCTGTGCCTGCCAGGCCTTCAGGAGACTGGGAACGCGGTGCTATGGAGCATTTGACAGAAGAATCGGAATTAGCTTCTGGACAAATCTGAGCCAAGTAAACCCCAGGAAGAGTTGGTGGCCAAGAATCACTCAAAAACAATTTTTAAACAAATGAGATTCTTAAACAAAGAAAAATACATCCTCTAAAAATATAAAGAAAATACCAAGTTATCCAAACTCAAAGGACACCAAGTCAGAAATTATTCACTTAAATAAATGATCTAGGGTACTTCAAAATGCAACTTTTGTTATTTTAAAATTTATTTTTAAATCTGAATTTTTTTCCTTTTTCAATATGCAGGTAGTTGGAGAAATACTAAACTATTGTCCTTCTTAGTGCTTTATTTTTTCTTTGTATAGGCTGTTCTATGAAAATAAAGGACCAACATTATAATGATTAGTGCTGCTAAATCACTTGAGTAAAAGATTCTAGGTCGAATGCTTTCCATGTGCACATGCAGATATTTTTTTTGTTTCTCAGAATTCTGACTTTAACCTTAATTAATACACTCCTGTGTTCTATTAATTGATGAAGCCAAACAATGAATCAAACAAAGATGACTAAAATCTGAGAGCATTTTCCCTTATCAATATATGTTCTCTTTTTAAAACACATTTTTTTCTGGTCAGAAAAGTGACTGTCACATTGGCTCATTTCAAAAATGCAAATGATCGACTTCCTGTGTATGTTCCTCTGCTCCCACTGGGCGCACTCTGAGTGCCAGTGTCCCCTGTGGAGCAGATGTGCCTGCCCAGGGGACAGGAGCTCACTGCTGGTCTCAGCCTCCCAGCTGCCAGATCAGTCTTAACTGCAGAAGCCAAATTCGCAACGTGATGATGAAGATGGAAGAGACAGGAAGGGCAGAGATAGACTTTTAGAAGGAGTCTGCTCTTCTGGAAGCTTTCTAAACCATTCCCCCATGAAAGTGACCTCGTTTGGCACAGTGGTCGTTAAAACAGGCTAAAGATGGCCCCTCCAAAGTGTCACTTGGTAAGGAATCCTTCCCCCAGGCACACATTTGCATACAACTGTAGCAATTGGTAGAATTCTGTCCTTGTGGATCCTGTTTTCTGAATAAAGAAGAGAACCTCATAAATTCCTAAAACCACAAAACATAATTTTTGTGGCAAAAAATAAAATAGAGAGGGAGAGAGAGAGAGAGAGAGAGAGAGAGAGAAAGCCAAATTAACCCTGAAAATGGCCTCTGACAAAGTGCCCATTGTGGGCCATGTGTATCGTCAGCATTGCACTTTGCTCTGTGCCCTTTGCTTAACGTTGGATGAACAGTTGTCCCCTCCACGTTGAGCACTAGGCTGACTCTCTTTCCACTAGCTTTGTTTTTCCCCCATGGCAGGCTGTGAGCATGTTTATGTCGGATGGGAAACAGCCATAGAGCTCTTAAGTTCCCTATTTGGAACCAAGGATGTGGACATAGGAAGTTTTCCCTTACTCTTGACTTCTGCAGCCAAGCATTTTTGATGTACTAGAGCAGCGGTTCTCAACCTGTGGGTCGCGACCCCCGTTGGGGGTCGAATGACCCTTTCACAGGGGTCGCCTAAAACCATCAGAAAACACATATATAATTACATATTGTTTTTGTGATGAATCACTATGCTTTAATTAGGTTCAATTTGTCACAATGAAAATACAGCCTGCATATCAGATATTTACATGACGATTCATAACAGTAGCAAAATTACAGTTTTGAAGTAGCAACGAAAACAATTTGATGGTTGGGGGCACCACACCATGAGGAGCTGTATGAAAGGGCCGCGGCACGAGGAAGGTTGAGAACTGCTGTACTAGAGAGACATTTTGGCAGATGGACTCTTAACTGTATGGACCGAAGGTGTTGAAGTGCTGGACTGCTCAGGCCCAGGTTAGATCCCATCACAGGCCCTGCCTTCCGAAAGCTTACAGACAAAGCAGACACAGTGGTTGTCCCAGGCAGAGGGCTAGGTTTTCAGCGGCCATGGTCCTCGTGTCCGGGTGCGGACGGGTGGCTTTGCAGAGAATTTGATCAGAACTTGGGCAGGAGCTGATTTCTCATTTTCCTTCTACCTCCATCCAGTCCTTTCTTTTATGTCAGCAGCTTCTCTGAAGTCACTGAAAGCGCCCAATGAGAGCCCAATAAAATTATAGATCATGATGTCACCCAGGCACAACCTTTTTAACATCAAGCTTAAGGACAGGAACCTTGACATTGCCTTCCTGTTCACCTGTTGAGGTGAATATAGATTTTTTTTTCATGCTATTTGCAAGCTCTCAACCGATTCCAAGTTGAGTGGGAGATCTGAATTCTTGATTTGCAAAATCCCTACGCTAGTGGAAGATAGAAGCAGAGGCTGTTTTCAGAGTGGCAGGAGAGCTCTGAGTTCTTAACACTAAAAGCAATGAAGATTGGGCGTTATGGATATTCCAAAACGCTCTTCTCTTTCTGAAGTTCCTCAGCCTCGAGCAGCTCTCTGCCCAACACTGGGGCACTGTCTTCACCAGCCCCTTCCCAACACTGCGCTGAGGATATCAGTACTAACACCCCTGCCCAGACTCAAGTCCATTGCATCTGAAGATAACCTTTAAAGGGATTATTCACTAAAATACAACCTGGCGTGAATGCAACACATCCACCCTGCCAAAAATTACCCGTATATGTTTTAAGTATCTCTTTGAAGAATCAAGTCAAGAGAAAAAATAGTATCAGTACTTAGTGGATAGCATAATCGTTAGAGGTAATTTTGTGTGAGGTCTGAGCCCTCTTTTGATTCTAGTACTTACATTTGTTCTAAGATTTATGTAATGTCCTCTATTTTAATTTGGAATTTATATGAGTTTGTAAAGCATACACGGACCACAGCCTCAGACACTCTCCCTTTAGTCTGGTGACTGTTGCTACTGATATTAGCGGAGAATTCAGTCAAATGGGCAGCAGGCATGGAGTGAGCATCCCGGGCGTGTGGAGTTTGCTGAGTGCTTTCCTCCTGCCCCGTAACAGCATGTGCCAGCACGTGTCAGAGACACTCCCCGTTTTTCTTCCTCCCTCCCACCCTCACCAGCAGAGGTAGGAACACGCTTCACAGTCTATCTTTATCCCGGTTGCTGCTGCTTGCCAAGCGTTCTGTTGTTTGTTTTGGTGTCTCCCCCACCTGTTTAGACAAAGTGGCATATGCACAGTGTGCCTTAAAAGAAAACAAAAAATTGACACTTGCTTGAAATGTTTAAAGTTCAAAGTCTGTTTTGTGCTTGAACAAGGCCGAGAAACAACATGATATCACATCGCCATTCTTGCTGCCTGATATCAGAAATAGCCTGGCAGCTCTCAGGGTGGTTAGAATCTGAAAGCGGCCTTTTCAGGAACTTTACACCATGTACTGTGTGTAAAATGCTACAAGGGACTCAGGTCAAGGATCCCAAGGAACCAATTAATACACATGTAGGGAAAATAGATATATAATAACTGACACTGTACCACTGTGCATAGTAGCATAGAAACATGTCTCTTTTGGTATTCAAAGACCCAAATTATTATTATTACTAGAGGCCCAGTGCACGAATTCGTGCATGGGTGGGGTTCAGCCGGCCTGCCCCTATCGAGGGTGATTGGGCCAGGCCGGCTGGGGGTAGGGGTGGGAGGTGTGCTGATTGGGGGTGGGGCTAGCCGAGGGGAGGGGCCGAGGGCAGTTGGCTGGCTGGCCCCACCCCCTGGTCAAACTCCCAGTCAAACTCCCGGTTGAGGGGACAATTGCATATTAGCCTTTTATTATATAGGATTAGTTGTCATTCATTGAATACCTATTATGTACCAGGCACTATAAACTAGCACTTTGCCCACATTAATCCTGTTTAATCTTTCTAGAAATTCCATAAAGCAGATATTATCTCATTTTGCAGATGACGCAGCAGTGGTGCAGAGATATTAAATAATTTTCTCCTAGTGGCACAGCCATGAATGTTGGAGCTGCCATTTGAACTCACACCTGTCCCACTTCTCATCTTTTTAGAGAGCTTGTCATGGTGTGGTATTCAGACTGCTGGCCCACCAGCAATTTCCACTGACTATGATTCCAAGTCCCAGACAAAGATTTTTGGGGAATTCCATTTTAATTTCATACATTTTTCAGACAAAGACTTGGGGGAAATATCATTTTAATTTTATATCCTATGGCAGACACTTATTTTTCCTCTGAATTCCACCATTCTACTTATATTGAGTACATTTCACTAGTTTATACTCTTAATTTAGGAGTTTTAATACTCAATTACTATTTAGTAAGAATTAGATATTTATTTTTCCTCTTTATTTTTAATAATTGCCTGCTTTGAAAGCAGATTTCAGATAGCTTCCAATCATGAAAAGATACTCCCAAGTACCCTGAAGCTAGCGTGGAAGAACACAAGAGATGGAAAGGAGGGGGGGGCTAACTCCCGCAGAAACCTAGGCTGAGGGACACTTCATTTTGCCTGCCCATTTAGCCAAGTCAGAAAGGAAAAGGTGACGGGAGACCTACCTTGTATTAAGAGAAAATTTTGCCAAATATGGAAAACAATGGCTTATCCTACCAATATTTTGAATATTAATAATTTTTATAATCAGAACATTTAAAGTAAAAATTATGATTTTGCTCCTTTAACTGCATCGTCATCTTTAATGAAATTTTTAATTGTTGAAACAATGCACTATTTTCATGTGCCTGGGAAATATTGGAGGGAATAGCCACAAGTCCATCCTCTAAATAGAAGGACCATACTTTATGCAGTTTTCTCTTTTGTTCTTCTGGAAACAAATTTCTATTTATTTTTTTCCTATTTGTAAGCAGAGTAGAAATGCCAGGCGGTTTCCTGCTTTCGGTGGTAGGTGACAGGTCTTTTCCATGTTGCTACAAAGTCCTCATAATTATTATTTTACAGGTCGCATAATGTGTCATTAAATAGATGTAGCATAATTTCTGTAATCATTTCTCTGTTGGTGTACAACTGAGACACTTCTTATTTTATAGTGCAGATAACAATTACAATGAATAATTATCTCAATTTTCAGTTTAATAATTTATAACATTTATTAAATCACCTTTTACTACAAATTTCTTATACACATAAAACAAGCTCTTCGGAGTCAGGAACCATGTATTTTTTCAATTTTCTTTTTCCCCCAAATAGAGTAGCTTGAAACTATTCAATGCTTTATCAGCAACTCAATGAATGAATAAATGAATCATAGGTAACATCTTTAACTTGAAAGTGGCTGAAATGGTGTTGGACATGCTCCCAAACTGGGAAGTACATGAGTAGTGATAGACTTATGCCTACCCTCAAGAAAACTTAAAATTTAAAGTTAAAATAAAGATCCCCAATAGCACTTTGAGAAATTAGAATATTGGAAGTCTGGGGGTGGGGCTCCATAGCAGCTGAAGGGCTATTTTCTCCTCCTACAGTCGCCTGCCCCCCTCAAACTCCTCCTCACTTTCATCCTGCCATTTGGAGTTTCAGACTGGAGAGAAGTGATGTCCATAGACACAGCTCTGAATAAAACCCCGTGCAGTGAACGTGTGATCCACCCATCGATGGGCAGAAAGGGGCCCTTCCCTGGGACTGAGTGTAATTGTTGAATGCATCTGTGCGCTCACTTAAAGCCCATCTGTACCCTGGTGCCCAGACGTGCTCTCTCCCAGGCAAGTCAGGTGCTCAGAGCAGCCGGCTGGAGCCTGGGTTGCGGGAAAGTGCCTCTTTTAAACATTAGGAGTGATTTCTTTTTTTCAATCAGCACACGATTACTCAAGATGTATACTCATAACAACTCTATTTTTGAAAAATTTACTATTTGGAACTTTTTTCCCCCCTGTGAAAATTAAAATACTTATTAGCGTTGCCTTGGGATAATTGACATTTTTCAGTGAGCTCAAATCTGCAGTATTTGTGGGTTTTGTACTATAAAACTCTGCAGCCCAGTGTCATGGCTCCTTTCCCTAAGCCATCTGTCACAGAGGTCTGGAATTTTATGTGAATGTTAGCTGTGCAGTCTTAACCCAAGTTTTTTTTTTTTTAATGAAAAAATGCCAGCAACTATGGCATTTAGCACTTTACATTGGTTATTAAACTTGATTACTATAGATCTGTTTTATTGCTGTAGTTACATAGCAGCTATGAAGCCAATAATTGCCTTGATATGCTCATGACAGAATGCATTGTTATATCATGGAGAGAGCACATGGCACTGATATGGTTAATATCTTGGATTTTTGTAACTAAGGTTTATTAATGCTGGTAGAAAAGTGTATTTGATGTTATACAGATGGCATAAGATGTTGTGGTTACTAAGTTATTATCCCGGATAAGCTGTACTGTCAAATTCAGGGCTTAAAACTATCACAGGAGATTAAACTATTTACTAAAAAGGACAGAAAGATATGGCCAAAGCGTCTTAGTACAAACATATTAGAAGTGTATTTACCTCCCACAAATATAATGCAGCATATCTGTCTCATAGGCTGAGAGCCTGAAGATAGGAACTTTGCAGGTAGAACAAACAGACAGAAGACGTGATTTTAAAATATATTTTTATTGATTTCAGAGAGGAAGGGAGAGGAAGAGAGAGATAGGAACACCAACGATGATGAAAGAGAATCATTGATGGTCTGCCTCCTGCAGGCCCCCCACTGGGGACAGAGCCCACCACCCGGGTGTGTGCCCTGACCCGGAATCAACCGTGACCTCCTGGTTCATAGATCAGCGCTCAACCACTGAGCCAGGCCGGCCGGGCTTCATTCTCTAAATCCGGGGCAAGCGGTGAGCCCAGCTACTGTGTGTGGCCCACACCTGAGTGGCAGCTGTCGGGGAGGTGAAGGCAGTGAAAATGGGGAGTTCGAGTAAATCCCCAGGGAAGTAACTGGCTACCACACACCTCAGGGATCCTGCTCCCATATTCAAGGATGCCTCCTGCTTTGCAAGCCTGAAGGACAAAGAGTAGAGAAGTCGTTCAAAAGTTAAACGTGAATTGACGGATGATGGCGAGAACGCCAGAAAGAGACTCATTTGACCCACTTATGAACATGACAGGCGTGTTCTTCCCAGCATCTGGCAGTGCTCCTGACTGATGATGCCGTGAAAAACCCGCCTGAGCAGGCACCTTGCAGAATATGCAGACACACGGGCACGTGGGCCTCAAACACAAAACAAGAAAACCTTAGCCGAAGGTGTCCCCACAAGAAATGCTGTGAGGAGGGTAGTTTTAAGTCTTTTACTCAGTATCACCTTTCTTCTGAAGATTTAACTGTAGAACTTAAACCGTGAGCGGCCATCCTGGCAGCTGCTACCCAAAGGCCCCGAGTGAATCATGGTTTGTACATCTGCCTCCCCTCAGCTGCCTCCCCACAATTTAACAAAGCTTTTCCGGTTCAAGTAACCCAGGGTAAAATGTTACTTCCATGTCAATCTAGTATTCCAATAAGAATTCTCTTCCGGCCTGGTTATTTTTCCACTTTCCTCATGTTAGGTTAATATTGTGATTTGGGGGTTGGAGGGAGGAATACTGTTGTACCTTTTTATAAAGGCAAGTATTAATGCTTTCAATGATGGATTGTGAGTGAGAATTCTGCAAACTAGGAAAGAAGATTTAAAGCTAAACTTTAAAAAACACCTGACCGGTTTAGCCAATACGTTTAGTATTTGGAACCTCTTATTTCTATTAGCCTTACTTTGTTTAAACCCAGAAACATGAAGCTCACTAGTGGGGCTGCTCTGAAAAGTCCGCCTAAGAATCGAACATTAACCAAAGCAAATCAGAAAGCGAGGTTTAAAATCAGATATACTTACATAAAAGCTTGCATTTAAAATGATCCCTTAAAAGCCCCACATGGCTCAGCTATAACAGCAAACTGCTTAAATGTTGTTTTTTTTTTCTGTTTCCTATGTACACCAGGGAGCCGAGATAGAAGTGGATGAAAATGGCACATTGGACTTGAGCATGAAAAAAAATCGACCCCCGGACAAAGCTGCACCCCTAACTTCCTCAAACACGTCTATTCCCACTCCTTCCTCTTCCCCATTCAAAACAAGCAGCATTTTGGTCAATGCAGCGTTCTACCAGGCTCTGTGTGTCCAAGAGGGCTGGGATGCTCCTATCAACTACAGCAAAGCTCATGGGAAGACAGAGGAGGAGAAAGAGGTATTGCTTCAGTATGTCCATACGTTTAAGATCGAAGGGCATGATGGAAGGGTATTATTGGCTTTTTTTCTCCTAATTTATTTTTCACAGTCCCGTTTAGATGATACATCATTCTGTACCTTGTTTTAGATTTTGGTAGAGTGTTAACTTAGAATTTCAGAGGAAATCTATAAATAAATCCAATTTTCCTGTTACTTGCCTAAAGTAATACTAAAAAAATTTTTTTTGTTGTTAATCATCACCCAAGGATATTTTTCCATTGATTTTGAGAGAGTGGAAGGGCGAGGGAGAGACACACAGAGAGAAACATCAATTTGAGAGAGACACATCGATTGGTTGCCTCCCACATTGGGGATGGAGCCTGCAACCAGGTATGTGCCCTTGACCAAATTCTAACCTGAGACCCTTCAGTCCACAGGCCAATGCTCTATCCACGGAGCCAAACCAGCTAGGGCTATTGTTGTGAATTTTATCTCCATTATGGCTACAATTGTGTGAACTGGGCTAGAGATTATATTACCTATGCCTTCAGATACAGCCGCCTGTATTATGAGTTCTTTCTGAGCCAGAAAATAGGAGATAAAACCAATTCAGGGACAAATAGGAATCCTGTCAAATGTATTTCCTTGGTTTTGTGAAGGAACTGTGTTAGCAACACTATGTGCAGTCCGCCTTGCAGAGTCACCCAACTCCAGATGGAAAATATTCAGAAAAAAGTTACGTTGTTGCTGACATGTGCTATGTAGTTAAACCAATGATTGAAGGTGTGCTGAACGCATAGAGACATTTTTTCCTTGTCATTATTCCCTAAACAATATAGTATCACCACTATGTACATTGCACTTATATTGTGGAAGGTATGATAAGTAATCTAGAGATGATTTGAAGTATACAGGAGGATGTGTGTAGGTTACATGCAAATACCTCAAGTGTCCTGGAACCAATACCTGAAGACCCTGAGGGACAGCTGTATGGAGTCATTGGGTCACATGCTGTGTGACTGAGTTGTCTCAATCCCAAAGTCAAGAAGATGCATTCATGTACTTGGTTATCTTAGAGGCGCTTTTACTCCTGCAAGCCAGATGTCCTGACTGTGCAGGAGTTCCTGGAGCCTTCATCTCCCTCGTCTGAGCCACCTGGCTTGGCCTAATTAGCATGACTTAGTGTCGTTCAAAAGAATTCATGGCCGGACCCCTCTGTGGTTTAGACTCTATATCACTGCAAATGTGACCCTAATTGTTACAGTAAGTGATTCTCGTTTGCTGGTCGGGAAAGTTATAGATACTTGCGTTTACATGTTTAAAGAACTGAAGTAGCCATTCTCTTTGGAAGTGTGCACCACCTTTTTCAGGTTTTTGAAGTCCAGAGACCTTAGGGGAAGAGTAATTTCATTTTAGCATATGCTTGAACATCTCAGAGCATAAGTCAACATAAACAGTAGTGACCTCAGATGGGGTTGTTTGCAATCCCTCTCTACCCTCTCTCCTCTTCTCCCTCCCTTCCTCCTGTTTCTCCCTCTTTCCATCCCTCCCTCCCTGCCTCCCTCCCTCCCTCTCTCCCTCTCTCCTTCTCTCCCTCCCTGCCTTGCTCCCTGCCTCCCTCCCTGCCTCTCTCCTTCTCTCCCTCCCTCTCTCTCTCCTTTTCTCCCTTCCTCCCTGGAGCTCATGTCCACGGGCAGTATTATCTCTGTGTCCAGTCAGTAAGGTAGGCCCAGTACCATTCTCCCACCACACATGTGCTCTATCTAGCCGGAGGACTGACATAACAAATCCCGCTGATACATGGACAGGAGCAGGCACACAAAGTAGAAAGGAAAGGCCAACCCTAAGTGTCATGGCTGGGGACGGGTTCCTGGGAGTCCCGAGGACCCAAGGCACGCTCTGTGTCACCAGCACACACAGCACCCCGGGAGTGGAGAGGGACATTGATACAGCAGCTGCTTCCGATGAGATTCTGTCAGGCCTGGCTTTTAAAAACGTATCTAGAGTGTTGAGGGATGGTCTTAGTTCATCTATCCTAATTGTATTTTAGAAGAACAGTTTCTTAAAATAATATATATTTGACTTTACTAAATATAAAACTGACACATACAAAGTATAAAAAGCTGGTTTACCGTAAGCGATGACCACAAACTGACAAACATGTGCTCCTTCCTCCCACCACATTCCACCCACCCCCTACCCCCACCACTTCAGGCTCCTGTCTATTTTTATAACCCAGAAATCTGCTGAAATTCATATTAACTGATCAAGCATAGTCATGATGAGATCAATATTGTTGATTCAATCCCACTTCATACAAGTCAGCTTTAGAAATTGGGGGGGGGGTACCCTCCAATTCCCCAGTCTTCTGAGTCTCCTACCAGTCGATTGCTGATGGAATTGTGGCCTATCCCCCCCCCCCCCCGCCCCCCCCCCCCCCCCCGCCACTAATGGGAATCCTAGTCCACGTCATAAGATCTGTTGGTGGAGGTTCAGTAAAAGTCGTATGTCACATGAAGGACAGTGCTTTGCAAAGTCAGCATACCTGCGTTCTAATTCTTGGATGAATCCAGCTGGGATAAAGCCCACCATGTGTGCAAGTGTCTCAAGGCCATGTGCAGGGGGGACTCAGGCTTTCTGGCCTCATCGTTGTGACCGTGCTGTAATGGGCCATGGTCAGTGTTCGCCGGACATCCTTCTATTCGTACAGAGTCAGACAAACGGATCCAGTCCCGAGTTAATGAAGCACGTGTCAGACAAGTGGGCTCTCGCGTCCATTTAGGGTCTTGTGTTGGACATTGGTTAGGATTCTGTGCCCTCCGCATCAATGCCAATACCGTACCTTTTCTATGCTGAGAAATTCCTCCCATTTGGGGGTCTAATTAGCTCCTAAGGGACCTCCTTGGCTACACTTTTATCACTCAGCCAGAGAGTGAGATCTTATAACAAATAGTTTATGTTTACTTTCCAATCTCATTTTTTTGCATAATTCCCAAAAATATGGATTCACCTTGGCAGCTTGTATAATTCAATAGAAATATGTTCTTATCTAATGCTTATATATACTAGTACATGTGAGCATGTTTTATTTTCTGGCAAATTCATGGGGGAAAAAATGGATTTGTTTAGATTCTCGCTCTTTTCGAATGGCTTACTTACTCCAGGTCTGCTAGTACAGACTTTTACTTCTACAGTTGGAAACCTAAATAATCAAAAATCTGGAATTATGAAAGTATGTGGAGATTCAATGTCATTAAGAAGAACAAAAAGGAATTTGAAGATGCTAAGTGAGTTCTTAGAGTCAAAGTGCTTGCCTGGGTTTGAGTTGACAAAACAGTTTTTAAGCTTAATGCTTATTACCGCAGTTACCTGACATGGGTGACCCCCTGCTTGGGGAAGCTACAGCCAGTGGGGACGAGCACGAGAAAGAGTGATCTGGATCACCTTAGCCCCCAGCACACGTGCTCACCTTTTGTTCTTTGTTCCTTCACCTGTGACAAGGTAATCAACTAATAGAGAATATTGTTCACATCCTGTTCTGAATCTTGAAAATGAGAAGTGAGATACTTAATAGGTATTGTTTTGAAAAAGTAGATTGCATTCAATGTCCTCCTTGGGAAGGTATCAGAGGGATACCACATTCAGTAAAAATAAAGATGAGGGATCTTTATCCTGAGATCTGTATATTGAGAAGCAGGATTATTATCAATGTTTTTAGAGGAGACAATTGAAGCCCAAGGAAGGAAAGGTGTTGATGCTTGGTCATGCAGAAATTAAGTAATGGGCTTGGCTTCCCTAACGTGAAGAAAAGGGAGAAGAGAGAAAATAGAGAGAAAAAAAAGAAAAAAAAATACACCAAAAAAAAAAGGAGACAACTAGGGAATATTGAAAAAAATTAGAAAGGAAAGAAAAAGGAGAATAACGAAGAAACAGTATGTGGCAGGGTCGGTGGAGGCAACCGTGGTCTACAGTGCTTCTCAGAATAGCAGGATCCAGAACTATAGGATGTGACCACACAAGTTACAGGGACTGGTCCACGCTTGTCATTTTCAATGAGCTTTACTGGCATGGCTGCACATGGCCCAATGATATACTGAAGACTACCCTGTGGTCTGTTCCTGCTCCCATACCCCATCCTTCCTGTTGCCACCTCCGTCACCTCCCCACCCCCCACCTCACATGACACACATACATCTACACACAGGCAACCAGAAATTGAGCGATTATTTCTAATTCATTGTTATCTAGCTCATATGCACAACAGTTGCTTAATTTTGGTGGCAATTTTCAGAAAATATTGTCTGTCTCTCTCAGTGAAATAGCCTGTCCAGATGCCCCCTAAAAAATTCCTGAATCTGGAAAAAACTCAAAATATCTCAGAAGGAAAGTGCTGAGAAATAACTACGGCTGTCAGTTTCATTCAACTGTCAGTTCTCCAACGATTTCAGGGCTTAAAATGTTAAAAGTGCCAGATGCTATTATCTGTTATTCATGTTACCATTATGTTCTGGTCTTTACTAAAATCCATATAAACATCCATCTGTACATTAAAGGAATCTCATTGCATCCAGGTCCTCTCTAAACACACACATATATGCCATGTTCTTTCTTACATAGCCATAGTATAAAAATATTAACTTCAAAATATTCATTTAAAAATAATATTATTTTATTTAATGATATTTTATATATAAAAAATTCTTATATATTCTTATAACTTATTTTTTTACTTAGTCCTGTTTAGGAATTTGTCCAATATAAAATGCTTCTGTAACAAATGAAGAATTTTCTTAGTGATGACCATCTGTATTTGAATATCTATGTTCTCTGCAAGTGTTTTAAGGCCAATATGCTGAGCAAAGAAAAGGAAGAAAACAATTATTTTATAATGAAACTAGAGGCCTGGTGCACGAGATTCGTGCATGTGGGGGGAGGGTCCCTCAGCCCGGCCTGCACCCTCTTGCAGTCTGGGAGCCCTTGGGGGATGTCTGACTGACGGCTTAGGCCAGTCTCCCCCTCCCCCGGAGAGCAGGCCTAAGCCATCAGTTGGACATCCTTAGCGCTGCTGCGGAGGCAGGAGAGGCTCCTACCACCACTGCTGCTCTCACCAGCCGTGAGCCCAGCTTCTGGCTGAACGGTGCTCCTCCTGTGAGAATGCACTGACCACCAGGGGGCAGCTCCTGTGTTGAGCATCTGCCCCCTGGTGGTCAGTGTGCTTCATAGCCACCAGTTGTTCCACCATTCAGTTGATTTGCATATTAGCTTTTTATTATGTAGGATTGCATTCATAAGAGTCCACAGTTTTTAAAAGAAGTTACAAAATATTTTTAAAAAGTGACACCCAATAAAATTGTCTTATTAAAGCATTACCACATATTACTATACCAAATGAAATATCATATATTCTGCAAGCATTATTTCATATGCATTTTAGTCAAACAACTTAAACTTTCATAACTGGTCATTTCTTTCAAAGGCCCCTATATCCTTGCTTTCTATAATGCACAGATTCAGCAGTAGAACAACGAATAACCTTTACATATTCATCTATAACTGTTCATACCTTCTTAGAGATTCTTTGTTCTTTATCATAAAAAAAATAATAAGATGGCTTTTTAGTTTATGCCATTTTTGTGAACTTCAGTATCTATACAGAAAAACAAAGACTGTTCTACATTGAGACTTAATACTGAACTTAACATTTGTATCTGCTTTCCGAAAGCCAAGACATTTATAAATTGTAGTAGAAAATACTAGCTAGGCTGAATCCAGATAACACTAAATGGAATGGATGGTGGTATTATTAGGTTTTACATCTTATAATTAGAACTTGCTTCACTTTAGGCATCCACATTATAAAACTTGAAAAGTATACTAATAAGCATCATTCATCTATTTTGCTTCCATGAAAGCAGCCAGTAAAATAGCACTTCTCTTTGTATCTGAGTAGGCAAGTATTATCAAGTACCTATTTCTCTTTAATTTTCAAGGGTTTATTATTCTCTGCTGCTATTTTCAAACATTTATCAATAAAATAAGATGGGCCCTGACGGATTTGGCTCAGTGGATAGAGCATCGGCCTGTGGACTGAAGGGTCCTGGCTTCAAGTCCAGTCAGAGCACATGCCCAGGTTGCAGGCTTGATCCCCAGTGTGGGGTGTGCTGGAGGCAGCCGATCAGTGATTCTCTCTCATCATTGATGTTTCTCTCTCTCTCTCTCTCTCTCTCTTTTACTCTCTGAAATCAATAAAGATATATTAAAAATAAAATAAAATGGAACACAACACTATAAATAATATATAGAAAAATTATATCAAAACAGGTTTTATGAATTTGATCTGATGATAATATAACTTGAGATAGTTTACCAATGTATTTACACTATATGGTCTTGTGTAAAATAATTGATTGAATTGTTATCTAAGTAATTAATGAAAGAAATTGCATTTGCCTTTATAACTGAGATCAAGATTTAGTATTTTTCTTTAGTTGGAAATATTCAGGTATTTTGTTTTTCCCATTGCTTTTTAATGTAGACTAAGGTTATTAAAATTGTATTTTACCATTGCATTTTTATATCCACTTGATTTAAATGAGATTTACCTAAAAATTTAAAATTGTTTTATCACCTTATTTAGATCAGTACTTTTGAGAATTAGAATACAGTTTTCTATATTAGTTTTCTATATTAAATCCAGGAAATATTTACCAGATATAAACTAAATGATAAACTAATTATGTGACTGAGGAAAAGGATCATTAGTTTCCTGTAACATAATATATCAGATGGTAAATAAGTGATTTGAAAGGATTAATGAGTCTTATGAAATAAAGGTCAGTCTTAAGCTTAAAAGAAGGCCATGAAAATTAGTGATAACTCAACAAGAAATTCCATTCAATAAGTAAAAGCATACCAATTTAGAAAAAAAAAAGTAACTAAGGTAACTTAAGAAAAAACAGGAAGTGCTGCAATAATTAAAGCGATGATCCAGAAAAATCAAACTAAATACCTAAATATTGTAGACTTGGTTATTATTTATTTATTTATTTATTTGTTAATCCTCACCTGAGGATATTTTTTCCATTGATTTTTAGGGAACTAGGAGAGGGAAAGATAGAGAGAAACATTGATGTGAGAGAAACACATCGATTGGTTGCCTTCTGCACAAATCCCAACCAGGGCCCTGTCTGGTTGGAACCTACAACTGAGGTATGTGCCCTTGACTGGAATTGAACCCGGGACCCTTTGGTCCGAAGGCCAACACTCTATCCACTGAGCCAAACCAACTAGTGCAGTTATTATATATTTAAACAAATAATTTAAATCTTAGTTATTTGTATATTAGAAAGAACATTCTGTTAACTTAAATTTACTTATTCCATTTCAGATTTAAACTTTTTGTGATTTGCAATATTTCTTCTGTTTTTTTTTTTAAAATATATTTTATTGATTTTTTACAGAGAGGAAGGGAAAGAGATAGAGAGTTAGAAACATCGATGAGAGAGAAACATCGATCAGCTGTCTCCTGCACATCTCCTACTGGGGATGTGCCCGCAACCCAGGTACATGCCCTTGACTGGAATCAAACCTGGGACCTTTCAGTCCGCAGGTCGACGCTCTATCCACTGAGCCAAACCGGTTTCGGCTATTTCTTCTGTTTTACCAATGACTTCTGTGTACATAAAGAACTAGCCCTATGTTCTCTAGGCAATGTTCATCATACAATAAAACCCGAACTCTATTAGAATAGTAACTTAATTATTTGGCTCAACAAATGCCTCTGTAATTATATTTGCCAAAATGTGAAAATTTTAAAGGTATCCCCATGAATTATAATTTCTCATTCCTCATACTCATTTTCTTATTTATTTTGTGCACAAACCCTAGAGGAATTTCAGCTAAGTCTTTAAGCCAAAACTCACATTTGACCCTGAGGACTTCAAATACAGCTGTCTTTCTAGGGTTCCCTAATGCCCTCTGTGCTTCTGTTTTTTGTCTTTTTTTTTTTCTCCAGAAAGACCCAGTGAACTCTCTAGAAAATTTAGAGGAAAAGAAGTTTCCTGGAGAGGCCTCCATGCCAAGCCCTAAACCCAAGCTCCATGCAAGAGATCTCAAAAAAGAACTAATCACGTAAGTGATCCAACATGGCATTCTCTGCAAGACTCTGGAAATAAGGTACTCAAGGTCGTATATTTTGAGTAATAATATCTCAGCTTATATAGTTGATTTTAGGAATGTTTTAGGGCAATTTCAACCATCCAATAGTTAGATATTCTACATGGACCTAAACATATGCACAGAACTAAGAGGATTATGAAGAAAAAAGAAACACCAACAACCAAAAAAAAACAACAACCCATTTACATGGCATGATCTTATGCTAAAAGAATTAAAAGTCTAACTGTTTAAAAACAACAACATAAAGCCAATAGAAATGTTTATGTTTTGATCAGAAATTCTTAATCTGATATCCATCGACTCCAAAAAACCCAATTCAGGACTTCAGGTGTCTACAAACCTTTTCGAACTTAATGCAAATTGCTATTTGGGTAAGACAGTTCATCATTTTCATCACATTCTCAAAGGACAGAAAAATGAAGTGTGAATATTTCTTAATGGGTACTTTTTACTGGTACAAAAGTAAACAAACAAGGAAGGGTTTTTAAAAGACGTTGAACAATGTTTGGAATATATTTATGAATTCCTAGAAAATGATCTCTAGGGACCTCATGGGACTCACCACACTTTACACACAGGTGAGTGCTTTAGTGGATACCCCTTATATTTATGGGTTGATATTCTGGTTTTGTGAAAGTCTCACTACTTACAGTTCCATCCTGTCCTTCTTATGTTTTCTGTTTCTAACACATAAATAAATGTACCTCAATTACTTCCCAAAAGTTGTTTGAAATAGGATTTTTTGATGTTGTTGATTAGCATAAATTTGCTTAGAGTTGGAATGCCACTTATTGAGGGAACTAGCTAGTTTCCTCTCTCTAATTTTGACCCTTCCACTTGCAAACCTTCTCAGCATACTGGCAAATGTTATTGTGTAGGATTTTTCAATGAAGATTTGTAGTTAAAGCCAGCTGTCAGAATCTGAAACAGCGTTTCCCACTACAACACTGCCCCCAATTCTTTATTTTTGTTTAACCTCTTCATACTACCAAACATGAAAATTAATCAGTAGATAAGTGCACAATTTATTATTATATTTACTAAGTATTTATAGCTGACTTGTTTAAAAATTATTAGTACGTCTTTACCTATCCTCGGCAGTATTAACAGTGGTAATTTAAAAATAGAAATAAGAAATAAAGTAAATGCAATGCTGTTTTGAACACTAGGTGGCAATGTATTTCCAAAGTGGGAATTAACAGATCATTATAACACGTCTTTCACTCTCTGATATATGATTTGTATAATGTTCAGAAAAGATTGCTTCTCCATTTGGGGGGAGAATGTCATCTGCAAGATAACTCAGCTCAAATGTTAGTCATTGTTCATTTTTTCTTTACTTGTTTGCATATGCTATAGCTGGACACAAAACTGCTCAGAATAATGCACCTGTTAGCTTATTTTCAAAACACACAGAAGAGGCCCAGAATGTGACTAGCTTCTGAGATAAAATCAAGTGTCTGATCTTGCCAGATGCCCTATTGTTTAGGTTTATTTTTAATTAGCAATTGCTTTGTTGGGTTTGAGACTTGAATAAAAGTGATTGCAAGCTTTTTAACTAAACTTCTTGCGTATTTCTGAACTGTCAGCAACTTTGTCAACTATTAATGTCAGTTTACATTTCAGTCACATGTAGTGTTTTCAAAGATTTCTTTCTTTTTCAGATGATTTAAAAAAATGTTTATGAAATTACTATGTTGCCTGATCTCTTAAAAACTAACAAAAATTCTTTTCTGAAATCTGTTATATAATTGGTGATGGTATTCTTAAGAGACACTATCATTGCAAACCATGGATTTACAATATTTATTTTTATAACCCACATTTTCAAAGAAGTAAAACATCATTGATTGTTGACTCACCTCATCACTAGAACATATATTTTAGCATCACTTTCCTACATTATTGGAATCAGAGAATTGGATGTGATGCTGAGAGCTGATAAGAACATGCCAGTTTTCTTTTCGCTAGTCTACTTGTTCTTCTGTAGCACAGATCCTTAGTTCACTAGCTTCTGCAGGTTCTATACTGTGTTAACTGACCTTGAAAAGAGAAGCTACGTTATAACAAAGCAGACAAAGCAAGTGAAGCAATAAAATGCACTTGACGCTAATTATATATATCTTTTGGTCCAGCTGTCCAACGCCAGGATGTGATGGAAGTGGCCACGTCACCGGAAACTATGCATCCCACCGCAGGTACCTCGTTTTATCATCTGGTTCTGATTTAAATACTAATTCTCGCCCATTCTAGAACGATATCTTGATCATGAATTAGAGCATAAGTTAGTTGGTGTGTGTGTGTGTGTGTGTGTGTGTGTGTGTGTGTGTGTGAGGGGGTGGTGGTGGTGGTTTGTTTTTCATAAACAAAGCTAAGTTAAATCTTTAGTTTTTTCCCTTATGTAGTATAGATATCATGATTTTGGTTAAAAATGGTTTTCTGCTCCTGTAGTCCAGGCTACAAAGTGAGAGTTTATGTCAGGGCTTTGGTTGTATCTAGTTTTAGGATTCAGGTAAAACAAAAGTAAGACAACAGAGTGACTGGGGTTGACCACTTAGCTGTGGATGTGGCATCCCCAGTCTTGGTGTTAAAGGTGAAACAGTGACAAACGGCTCTGCTTAATCTTTGCGCTCACCTTCTTCATTGATTTGCTTACCCTTTGGGTGCTGATTTGAACCTGTCAGCCACCATCCTTTGGTGATGCCGTGGGCATGGACTCCTTGTCAGTAATGGTTCTATCACTGAATTCTAGAATTGCGGAGTATCACTGGGTTAAAGCCCTTCATTTGATAAATAGCAAACCCAACTCTTATCAGAAATAATTGAGGAGTCCATGAGCCCAACCTGGCTAGAGTAACAAAGCCAGATTCAAACCTAATTATTTTTTTTCCCCAATCCCCAGTCACCAGAAAATTTAACAGATACTCACAGTCTCAGGATGCCATTTGAGTCAGATTTGTGTATGTCAGTGTTCTGTGTTTTGTTTTTGTTTTTCTCACCCCATTTTAGTGTTTCTGGATGTCCGTTAGCCGATAAGACGCTTAAGTCCCTCATGGCTGCTAACTCTCAGGAGCTTAAGTAAGTGTGGGAAGCGTGACCTCCATGCCCTGTGCCCGCTGCGCTGGGACTCTGCTCACTCAGGACCAGCGTGGTCACTAACAAGTAGAGAATTGTGTCTCCGTGAATTATAACCAGCACACCCTTTTACCAAAATGTTCAAGTGACTAAACCCAAATCACTTTAAGCTAATTATTTTGCTTGCTTTGGGAGTTTTGATTTTTATAATAATTTTTAAAGCAGTGATGTAATAGTATAAGAATACTTTTTTTCCCCTGTTAACTTCAGAATTTATATAATAAATCAGACTTCTGAAGGTATGGCAAACAATTTCCATCATCTGATTTTAAGAAAGCTGCATCGTATTTTTCTTTGTGGGCCTTTTGAATCATCTGACTGCCTTTCACTTTTGGGTGCTAGACACATTTGGCTCATTTTTACCTAGTTTAACAAATCTCAAAGTCATATTAACTTTTACTTATTGATTTTATTTTCTCCATTCTTATCTTCTTTTTTTAAAAAAAATATTTTTATTGATTTCAGAGAGGAAGGGAGAGGGAGAGAGAGAAACATCAATTATGAGAGAATCATTGATTGGCTGCCTCCTGCATGCCCCTTACTGGGGATCGAGCTTGAAACCCGGGGAATGTGCCCTGACTGGGAGTCGACTAGTGACTTCCTGGTTCATAGGTCAACGCTCAACCACTGAGCCACTCCGGCCAGACTCTTATCTTCTTTTATTCCAAAGTTCTCACTTGTTTATTTTCATATCTTGTTATATTACATGTAGAATAATTAAAAGTAATGATCCACCTATACCCTTTAAAAATATAATAGGGCATATATTTTTAAAAGACAAAGGAATAATAGTAAACAAAATTAATGAACTTTACTTGAAAATAATAATATTTTAGGAAAAATGAGTGTTATTAAGTTTAATGATAAAACACTATTTATATAAATAGTAAAATCAACATTTGGTATCTAAACCACAAGCAAAATTTCATATATTAAATGTTTTTAATTTTTGTTAGTATTTCCATTTTCTAATTTGTTCTAAAATTTTATCTAAAAATTAAAGAAAATAAGTCTGTGAAAAGAGATGGAATATTAAATAGATATAACATTCAGAATTTTAGTACCAGAAATAGTATAGGGAACTATACAATATACAATTTTTCTCATTTTCAAAATGTAAACTACAATCGATGGTGTTGGTGTAGATTCTGGAAATTGTTTTATTGACTGCCACTTTCGCAGACTGAAACATAAGAATGCTAACTAAAAACTAATAAGAGATTGAAAAGAGAGAAGTGCCAGGCATACTTACTTTTATTTCATCTTACTCAGAACTTAATTATTCAATCTTATAGAATTGCTCTAAACTTACACATTGCCATGTCTTCATAGTAATTGTCGGTTCTCTTAAGTATTTTCTCTAAACATTATTTCTAGGGAAAAAATGTTGGTAGTACATTTAAAACATGTAGGTTGACAGGTCTTATAGCAATCTCCAGTACTTAGGTCTTATACAGTCATCTAATAAGTAACAATTTTGGATTTTTTTCTGTACATAGAAGAAAAAGAGACACTTCATTGACTTCTTCTTTGGAGATTCAAGAAGAACTCCAAAGCAAGGTCACTTGACACAGATTTTTCTATAATTGCAATATGCTACTAAGCCAGTAAAATATTAATAGAAAAAGACTGGCATTTAACCATTTCCTATAAAATAGAATACATGTTATATTTGAAAGTGGTTGATTAGAGAGTCAATGCATAAATATGATTTCACTCATATGCAGGCTATAAAACTGAAAACAACAAGTGAACAAACAAGACAAACAAACAAAAATTCATAGACACAGACAACAATAAGGTGGCTACCAGAAGGAAGGGAGGGAGGGACCGGGAAGAAGGGGCAAATATATGGTGATGGGAGGAGATTTGACTTTGGGTGGTAAACACACAATGCAATATACAGATGATGCATTATAGAATTGTACACTTGAAACCAATATAATTTTATTAATCAAGGTCATCCCAACAAATTTAATTTTAAAAAATAAGTAAAAAATAAAAGACTCAATGCAGGTTTCTCTGGTTGGCTTAAAGAGATGGATGCTGATTTTATATTTCATTTGGAAAAAGCATTTACTCCCATTTTCTGCCTCAGGATTGAATATAAAAACATTTTCATGAAAGTTCACTGGGTTCAAGTTTAAGAAAAGGGGAGGTATTCACAGTTTCCTTTTGGTTATTATTTTTCTCAAACTTGTGTTTGGGTAGAAATCTGAACCATTGTGAGCATATAACCAAAATAATAAAGATAATTTCTTCAAGAAAATTTAAAAAATCAAGCATTTTACGTCAGTCGGTGTGTATCTATTAGTATTTGGGATTTTTAAAAAGGCAAAAGGGAGAGAAGCAGTATAAACTGTATTCAAGTGTATTTTGAAACCTAATTCTAATTAGCCTTCCAAGCAGAATTGGGTTTTTCCTTCTCTTTCACCCTCCACGTTCCAAATTTAATGGTTGACTGTCAACAATAGTTATTGGTAGATTTTCCAAAAGGCCATTTAAGTTGGACCATGAGCCGAACAGACCAGGTGCAAATGACTTTGCTCCTTTGGCAACCATATTAACGTGCCACGTCTCTGGAATTTGCATAGAACACTGTTGTTCACCTGAACTCCATGGGTTATTGTGGTAGTGGAGCATATCACAGAAAATAAATTATGCTCTGAAACAATTTGGAAAACTGTTTTTCTTAAGCGAAAGATAAGAACTTTGCATGATGTAGAGAGAAGCCCAGCAGTAAGTTGTGGATCAAATTTTAGGTTCCTTCCCAAACAAGTTTTTAAGAAAAGGGGAAAAAAAAAGAATGTAGGATAACTAATACAGTCTATCAAGCCTAACACAGGAGTCACATAGCTTAACAAATTTTTAAAATGGATTCTTAGCCAAAAACTAATTTTATTTAAGCAACACGGGCCCCACCAAAAGCAGCTCATTCTGTTGAGTTCTATTTGCATGTGTCATGATCCCGCTCCCTCCACCACAGCCATGTGGCCAATGCTCTGTTCCTGTGTTTTCCAGGTGTCCAACCCCAGGTTGCGATGGTTCGGGGCACGTGACTGGAAACTATGCTTCCCACAGAAGGTAGGATTGACCCATTTCTCAGAAATGAAATCAGTGTCAGCAGCGGTGGCCATGGAGCTGACATGGTCTGGTTTTGTTCTCTGTTGGGTCCATATTTTAGTTTGTCCGGCTGCCCTCGTGCCAGGAAAGGTGGTGTCAAAATGACTGCTACGAAGGAAGAGAAAGAAGACCCTGAACTCAAGTAAGTGCGACAGCCGAGGCAGCAGCAGCAGCAGGGCCAGAAGTAGCTTGTGGGTCAAATGGGCGGGACCTTCGTTGGTGCCAGTGGGCGCTGATTTCATCTCAAGCACAGGGATCCTTGAGGCAGCTGTCAGTGTTCGGATATTTGAGAAAAATTTTCCATTCATAGCCGTGTTTCTACAGATGATGATACTATAAAGTTAGAAGGAGGGGACCGTACTTCTTCCAGTTGTTTTAAAGGAAAGCAGCATTCTGCAAGCGCTACAGAACAGCAAATCGGCAGCACCCGCCCCCCTCCCCCAGCTTTAATTTTGCTTAAGGCGAACTTTTACCTAAATTAAAGTCCCTCCTCTGAGACATATGCTACCAAGGCTAGGATGACATATAAAAATATAGATGTAGGAATTCAAAAAATTTTTTAATTGATTTCAGAGAGGAAGGGAAAGGGAGGGAGAGAGAGAGATAGAAACATCAATGATGAGAGAGAATCATTGATCGGCTGCCTTCTACATGCCCCACACTGTGGATCAAGCCCGTAACCCGGGGAATGTGCCTTGACTGGGAATCGAACCATGACCTCCCGGTTCATAGGTTGATGCTCAACCACTGAGCCACACCGGCTGGGCTAGACGTAGAATTTTAAATTGCTTGCTCTACAGCATTTCTAAGTATAATATTTAGGTATTTGGACACCAGAATTCCTGTTCTATGAGCAATGTGCTATGTAATATAGGACAAGGTAGCTAACATTTTGCACCCGTGGTCTTTGCCAGCAACAGGGCTCACCTGGTTGGTTGGGGCTAAAAAGTGTGGGTCTGAACTTGACTCCACTTCTTGTAAAATGGATGACAAAGTTCCCGAAGCCTCATTTTTCCCACCTGTAAAATGGGATAGCAACACTCTCTGCCCATTAGATTTGCAGTGAAGATGACAGGAGATAACGCGTGAAAATTGCTTAGCCCCGAGCCCAAGGGCCATTAGTACTGCCAGAACCACGCTGTTTTGCTAGTTGTATTGGCATCTTTTAAAGTCTATGATCTCACCATTTGCCTTCTGGATAGTGTGGAACCGCCACTACCTCCTTGTTCACTCAGTTACTGCGTGTCATGTGAGTTGTCCATTCTCTCCCAGCCGGTAACCTCTCTGCTGTGTTCCTCTAGATGTCCTGTGGTAGGGTGTGACGGCCAAGGTCACATATCAGGTAAATACACGTCCCATCGCACAGCTTCTGGCTGTCCCCTGGCTGCCAAGAGACAGAAGGAGAATCCTCTCCATGGGGCCCCCCTCTCCTGGAAACTGAACAAACAAGAACTTCCACACTGTCCCCTGCCAGGCTGCAATGGGCTGGGCCATGTAAATAATGTTTTTGTCACCCACAGAAGGTAACCTTTATTCTCTTTCTGTTGTGTTGTTGTGATTATTTGTCACCTGGGGGGCTTGGTGGGTGGGGGGAGCCCTCCTCCGGGTCACACGTTATAGCATTTTTAGATGTGATGACAATGAGTGTGGTCGGAGAGCTGACTAGTTTGAAGAATCAAGCCTATTTTCCCTATTTCTGAAAATTTACTACACGATTTACAAGTGTTCTAGAAATGGTGCCTTTGTCTCTTGTATACTAAAATATTGCTTATGCTGCTATTTTTTTTTTAATGGTTCAGTCTTTTAAGGGTTCACTTTAGTTCCAAGAGGTAATATCTACTCTATTATGTTGTGTCATTGTAAACTTTCACTTCGCATATTTATGCCATTCCCTGCCTCTCGAGAACTGGCACAATTTCAGGCCAAATTGTAGTTATTTTTCTGCTGGGAAGATGTGACTCATCCCCAGCAGCCAGAAAGAAAATAACACAGTGGCTACTAAGTGTGTGACAGGATGAGAGAGATTTAGAAAACCCTTTATGGTTTCACAATGACTTCATTCCTTTGTCACCGAGTGTCACGCATTTCAACAGAGTCCTTTGTGGGTACAGTGATCGCGTGCTGCCTTGTGGTTCACATTCCACCTAACGGAAGATTCACTGCACACACCTCCAATCAGCGAGGGCCCTTCTAGCCTCGCAGCCCATGCATGGATGCGGGTTTCTTACCAAATGGAGCTTCAGTGAGCCTGATGCTTTGCTTCAGAGCAGAATGTGGATTGAGCAAAGCCGGGGCATTTTAACATTTCATTCCATTTTAAAGCTACATATCGATGGAATCAGAAAAGTGAAACCTTCCAGGAATTGCTGGTTTAAGTGGCTATGCAGTGACACCTGCTTATGGAGAAAACCTGGACTTGTCCAGTCATTTATTTTTTGATGGTTTTCAAATGCCTGGTCTCTTCCCCAATAGTACAAATGGTTTTATTCTGAGTTGGAATCGCCATCCCATAGTTTGAACTGACAGTGGCAAATCCAGTGTGCCTAATGTCACCATTACTGCAGAGTAGCTTTACTTTCTTATCACGGACTGAGCAATAGACATGTTAACACTGATAAGGAAATGTTACTGCTATGCTATGATGAGCACAACCCTCCGTCAGCAACAACAGAGGTAGCTTTTTAAAAAATATTATTTTTATTGATTTCAGAGAGGAAGGGAGAGGGAGAGGGAGATATATAGAAACATCAATGATGAGAGAGAATCATTGATCAGTTGCCTTCTGCACGCCCCCTCTGGGGATCGAGCCCATAACCCAGGCATGTGCCCTTGAGGGGAATCGAACCTGGGACCCTTCAGTCCGCAGGCCAACACTCTATCCACTGAGCCAAACCAGCTAGGGCAACAGAGGTAGCTTTAAAGCCATGAAGAAGCTTTCGACGATGTCACCAAGGTGAGCTGAGGACCACAGGGATTCTCATACAGCTGCAGGTGGAAGAGGAGTGGGGAAAGCCACGCCAGGAAGTGAGTTGCCTTCAGGAGTCAAGTTGAAAAAGAGCAGACGCACAGGCCTGCTGCCCAGCCTCTGAGCCGCTGGGTTGATGCCCCAGAAGGTCTCCTGCATGGTGGAGCTCAGAGACACGGCTGAGAATGTCTGCGGTGGCATTGCTCTACTAACTCCAAGCTGGAAGCGACCTGCCTGCCCACTGGCCGCCGAGAGCATAGGGAATCAGTGTCTGTCTACAGGGACTGCCATGCAGTGGTGAAAATGAAGGCACAGCGCGGGGGACTTTCAGAACACAATGCCGAGTGGAAAAAACATTGCTGCTGGAGAATATGTTCAGTATGATTCTAATTACAAAGAGTTAAAAATGTGACAACATTACACTGTAAAAAGCTAGGTAATTATCCCCCCCCTCCCCCAACTCCAGTTAATGGTTTTCTCTGGGGAACAGGAGACAGCAATCATGGAAGGGCTCAGGAGCTGCAGAGGTGCTAGTAAGGCACGCGCTACTTGGGAAGAAAAACCGTGTTCATCTTAGGAGTGTTCCTTACACTGCAGACCTATTGTGTATGTGTCTGCATGCATGGTATATTTCATAATATGAAAATCAAAATGACAAGTTCAAAAAAAACATACACAGGCTGCAAAATTAATGACCAGATAGTATTTTTCTAGGAGAAGGAAAGCGATGAAGAATTTAGACAAATGAATAACTCAGATCTCGCTGCTCTTCACTGGCGATCTCTCTTGTTCCTCACAAGAGATGGCATTTAATGTGTGTGATTCTCTTTAATGAAGAATGCTTTTCTTCCTCATATATGTGTATATGTGCATATTATTTTTCATATTATTTAATGGAATAATATAACAAAAATGCCTAGCTTCTTCTGGCACACCCACAGGTGTTCTATTCAGACTATCTTCTTCCTCTTTTATAAAAATTACATGCATATGATACAATAATTTTTTAAAGTAAGAACGACTTAAACTGGAATAGCACATTCTGACCTACCATAGACGTTTACATGCAATGTATTCTGAACCTAAAATCCAGGACTCTTTCCAATCACCAGTGATAGCTGATAGGCACCTACTCGGGGCTCTCTCTGTTCCAGCAGAAAGCACTGTGCTAAGTTTATTCTCTCAAACCTTCACAAATCCCTGCAAGCTACAGAGGTGTTGTAATGATCTTCCATGGACAGGAAAGGACATAAGCACAGGGAGTTGCCCCTGCAGACAGCACTGGGATGCCAGCCCCCTTGCATGAGCGCTGTGTCATCCATGTCCCTGTGTTTAATGAGTCCTCCCGTGTACCAGGCCACATGTGCATACAGTTTCCTCAGCCATCGTCTAAGATAAGTTTTCTAATTTTTCCCATTTTCCCATCAGGAAAATGGGGATAATTACAAAACTTGCCTTGTACAATAGTTAAACAACATTCAATCTCTGTGTTAAGTCAGCATTATATTTACACTAGTGGCCCAGTGCAGAAAATTTGTGCACTTGGAGGGGGGGGGTGTCCCTCAGCCCAGCCTGCACCCTCTCCAACCTGGGACCCCTCGGGGGATGTCTGACTGCCGGTGTAGGCCCGACAGCTGGACATCCCTCTCACAATCCGGGACTGCTGGCTCCCAACCACTCACCTGCCTGCCTGCCTGATTGCCCCTATCCGCTTCTGCCTGCCAGTCCTGTCACCTCCCAACTGCCCTCTCCTGCTGGCCTAGTTACCCCTAACTGCCCTCCCCTCCCAGCCATCTTGTGGCTGTGGGCACCACCATCTTTGAGGGTGGGGCAGTCAATTAGCATATGCCCTCCTTATTGGCTGTGGGCACCGCCATCTTTGTGACGGCATGAGGGTCAATTAGCATATTCCCTCTTTATTAGATAGAATACCAATTGCTTTAAAAGCTTGCTTTAAATCTTTACATTATAAACTTCCATTTAAGAAATAGCAATCTTGCCCTGGCTGGTTTGCTCAATGGATAGAGCGTTGGCCTGCAGACCAAAGGGTCCTGGGTTCTATTCTGGTACAAGGGCATGTACCTGGGTTGCAGGCTCCTCCCTGGCCTGGCCCTGGTCAGGGCTTGTGCAGGAGGCAACCAGTCAATGTGTTTCTCTCACATCAATGTTTCTCTCTGTCTTTCCCCCTCTCTTCCACTCTCCCTAAGAATCAATGGAAAAATATCCTTGGGTGAAGTTTAACAACAACAGCAACAAAGAAATAATATTTAAAATCTTTTTTTTTCTTGAAATATTAATGTTTATTGCATGTAACATTATATTTAAAATCATCTTTCTCTAATTAAAAAAAGAAAGAAAAATAGAAATAGCAATCTGAAGACAAATATGATATTAAAATGCAAAGACACAAACACACACGCACATGATTGTGGTTGTATGTCGCTTTTAAAACAGAATTTCTGTGACTAATAGAACTCAGTGCTATGCCATACTTTGTAATTTTATGAGGTTCATTAATCTATTAAAACAGTGATGTCCACTACATAAATTTTATCACTTGCCATTTTATTTTAACAAGGCAGATGAAGATATGATAGTTTAAAATTGCCTTGATAGGCCTTAATAGAATTTCAAATTTGATCAAAACCATGTAAGGCACATTTTCCCAGCCATTTGCATTATGGAGCCCAAATCCTGGCAGGGACTTATCCCAGCCAACCACCACCTTTCCTCAGCCAGCGACATGGACCCACATGGAGGGCGTCCTCAAAAGAATAAGGACTTTTAAAATATTTTCCACCCCAACTTTTTAAATGTAGGATCTGCTTTATATTCTGAAAGGTAGAACTGCATTGGAAGAGACAAAATATCCAGCAGCTATTTGAAATCAAAGCCCCCCTTTCACATCTTAAATATACTCTTTGGTTCCAAGTCACGTAGTTGGGAACACTTCACGCACTTGCCACACCAGTGAGTTTCAACTGGACATTTACTGCCGGGCTGGCCGAGCCACGCAGATCCTAGGGGAGACGGAGAAGGCGAATGAGCTGTTAATGTCCATTACTTCACACACGGACTCTGACAGGTCACTTTCAAAACCGAACTTAGCAACAAGGTATTAATCCTCTTCATGACCATTTTCTGAGAACACTATGTGCCATGAAACAAGACAGATTTGTGCAAACATTCCAGAAAAACAAATAAGGAAGCTTAAGTGGGCCACACTTTACAATGAGAAACTTCTACAATAGAAAAATCGGGTGCAAATTCAGTTTGTGCTTTTTCATTATTTTCTTTTTCTGTGTAAAATATTACATAATTTATCAAATTTTGGCAAATCACATGATCCCTTTTATGTATAATATGTCATACTTTTATATTTTATATAATCTTTGCATATAATAATTTAGAATTCTTTAAAAATACACTCACTCAGCAAACATTTACTTTGCTTCAGAAATAATGTTTTTCACTTGGCCAAGTGCCCTAATCTTTGGGTTAAAAATAATTGTCTCAAACATGGATTATAATCACATTTCTGTGGAAAAATATTTTAAATGACTGTGATCATTTTTAATTTTATTTAAAAATTGTATCTTTAAAAATACAACAAAATTACAAAAGAATTAATAGGTGTTTAAAACAACAAATCATCTGGTTATGTACCTTGGAATACAAGCTTTGTTCAATGTTATTATCCTCTTGGTGCAATTTAAATACAACAGATACATTAACGAAAGGACTGCTGAATAATGAAAATAAGGAACAGAGTATAAAACCACTATAGGACGGTATGTTGCCTGCGCAATGATTGTGTCTGAATATATTTATGGTGGTTTCTTTTTTTTTTTTTTTTTTTAAATATATTTTATTGACTTTTTACAGAGAGGAAGGGAGAGAGATAGAGAGCCAGAAACATCGATGAGAGAGAAACATCGATCAGCCGCCTCCTGCACATCTCCCGCTGGGGATGTGCCCGCAACCCAGGTACATGCCCTTGACCGGAATCGAACCTGGGACCCTTCAGTCCACAGGCCGACGCTCTATCCACTGAGCCAAACCGGTTTCGGCAATGGTGGTTTCTTTTATTTTCCTTTCAAGGTAGGGCTTTTTTTGAATGATAAATAAAGGTTTAAAAGTTAAAGAATAAGTTAGAAACTTTCCCATACCCAACTGCCTGGGGAAGGAGTGTTACTATTTTGTAATAATTTGAATCATTCTGTATAGGTCAGGCTATATAGTTTATATAAAGATGGAAAGATCTAGATTCTGCTCTATTATTCATGGAAGTTTGACTAATTTGGAACAATTCTTATTAATAATGTATGGACCATTTCATGTTTATAGGAAGTAAAGTAACCACTACTAAAGAAAGGCACTTATATGTATGCAGAATAGAAATAATTTGATAACATTAATTAAATGATATCAGCAGTAGCTATTTGTATTTTTGTTGAAAAAATCATACAAAACATTTTACATCTTTTCAGGGCATTTTGCTTTTATTTTTATATATATAGTTACTTTCTACAAAGGGACTGCATGTTATAATGTCATTAATAGGCAGGCAAACACTTAAATAGTAAGTAGTGAATAAAAATTTTAATTTGTATATGAAATAATATGTTTCACACATCAGCATATTCCTATTTTCACAGCTTATCTGGGTGTCCTTTAAATGCACAAGCTATCAAAAAGGGCAAGGTCTCAGAAGAACTAATGACTATCAAGCTCAAAGCAACTGGAGGTAAGAGCTCATGGCCAGGGTCACCATCTCCATGGAGGTCCAGGTAGTAGTTCCTCACGGGGTTCTGCGTGCCAAATTATACTTTATTTGGGAATTGTAATGTTAATATACATTAAGGAAGCTTTTCTCACATTTGAACTAAAAGTATAATGTTTATCTCAAAACAATAGCTTGGTTTCCCCCCTACTTTTAAAAAAATATGTTTTTATTGATTTTAGAGAGAGAGGAAGGGAGAGGGATAGAGATAGAAAAATTGATGAGAAAGAAACATCAATCAGCTGCCTCCTGCACATCCCTACTGGGGTTCGAGCCCGCAACCTGGGCATGTGCCCTGACCCAGAATTGAACCGGTGACCTCTTGGTTCATGGGTCAACACTCAACCACTGAGCTACACCAATCAAAAATGCCATTCCTTGAAAAGGAAGTTGACTCTAAGGAGACATAAAGAAAAAACACAATATATATAAAAGAAACATAGCAATAGAAGTTTTCATTTGCTCAAAATACTTGTTTAATTGAAAATCTATGCTCCATAAAGTTGTTGAAAACAAATATTTTAATCCCTGTTGCCTGGGAAAAGATTCCTCTACCAGCAAATCAGCCAATAAGATATGGTGCTGACGATGCAATACAGTTCTCCAGATGCAGCAGGCCAGTGCGGAATGAGCCCTGTGTCCCAGAGAGTGCTGTTAGTGAGGTCATGGGTCATTGTTTAATCTTTTCTTAATTAACGCATCATCCTGTTACTCATATTCAAGTTCATTTAGATACTAAAATACTAAGGTCTTAGTTGGTGAGTTTGCTTTTCTTCTTTATCTCAGAGCCCAGTTATTAGGAATCTTATGACACACTCTCTGCATTGGTCCATGCATGGCCGATTTTGTTTAGGTAGTTAGTTACTTATAATAAACAATAAGCACCTACAAAACAGCTGCCTGATTTAGCATGCTGTATGTAAGTTTTCCAGGCTTATTTTTTCTCTCGTAACATTATATTAGTAAGAGTCATCCATATTGTTTTTGGTGGGCATGTGGCTTGTTTCCAGGTCGTACCTTTGTAAACAATATGCTACGTACACCTTGTGCCCACCTCCTATCAGACATATGCAACTGTTTGTCTCTGGTGTGTACCTACGGCTGAAATTGCTGGTTCACAGAGTATGTAAAGTTCACCTAAAGCAGATAATGAACTGTGTTCCACAGCAGTAACCCCCGGAAAGTGTAAGAGCCTGCATCTCTTTCAAACAAATTGTCAAGTCTCCAACCTGCTCTCATGAAATTGATCTTATTACATCTAAAGTGAAAGTTTACATTTATCTCTCTTAATTGCCATTTGTTTGGTTTAGATTCATCACTATGGACTGTTGAGATTACCTTAAATCCTGCTTCTGGCATCCTTACTATTAACTACCCATCCCACCTTTTAAAAACCTTTCCAATCCATTCATATTCCTTCTATAAAACAGTGATGGGAAAGTGATGCCTGTTCATTGACCCTTTACTCTGTGTTCAGCACTTTATAGATATTTTTGCATTAATTCTCACAACATAGATTTTATGCCTCTTTTACAGACAAGGAAGTGGAAGCACAAAGAAGTAAGTTTCCCAAGTTCAAGAACAAGAGTCACGGGCAAAGCACATGTTTCTTCTAGATTGCATTTGCTTGCCCTCACCCAGGCCCACGTAGAGAACCCAGATTACATGTCCCTGGACTCACACCCACCTGCCAGCACCCAGCTCTACCTGTGTATGGTGCATTAATTAATCAGCATAACTTGGGTCTTAATAGCCTTCACAGGGTTGTGTATGGGAGGAATTCAGTCCCACCTCTGCCTCTGACTTTGGACTTAGGCAGGTTCTATCTCCTGTCGGTGATGAGCATGGCCTCACTTAGCTTAAGGCTCAACATCTGCATGTATGAGAAAGGTATAATGGAACACGACGCCTAGTGCGCAGTGAAGTTGAAATGAGAAAACATTTACGAACACCAACATGTCTCGCAGCACACCTGCAGCGTAATGGGCAAATTAAACGGTGGTACTTTTATACGCCCTTCTTTTTCTTACAAAGGATTTAAATCCTTCAACTCCTTTTACCTATCATTTTAGAATCTCGAACATGGATTTGGATACAAATTCAACATTTCAAACCACTCCACAAACCGCAAACTAAATGTAAAGTGACTGAGATTTATCACAGTCTCATAATTTCAGTGTGAACTAAGAGAGTCTGATTCTTTGCAGGTATAGAGAGTGATGAAGAAATTAGGCATTTGGATGAAGAAATAAAGGAATTGAATGAATCCAACCTTAAAATTGAAGCAGATATGATGAAACTTCAGACGCAGGTAAAGAACCAGAAAGGTATCTTCATGGTAATCATACTCTTTAGTGGAGGCAAAACATTGAAATGCTAAACCTTGTGATGAAAAAAAACAAACGCCACACACTGATATCTTATAATGAATATACTAAGCATGTCTAGATTACATAATTATTGTAAATACGTGAGTAGGTGGGTCATCTGGGCCATCACTGATTTGGTAGCTGAAGGCAAAGGTATTCATGTTTCTGCTTTCGGTGCATTGAAGGCTTTATAAGCAGGTCATCCTGTAATTGTAGAGTCCTTTAGAGCACATGGTGCTTTAGAGAAATTGTATATGAGAAGATATGAGTACTTAGTTTTATTAAAAAATTCAAGTAAAACAGGGCAACTTTTCACATTCAATTTTTCTACAACACCTCTGAATGTGTCCATTTTTGTTAAAAACAGATCTTTCTGGAGATTTTCCTGCATAGCTTCTTTACCAAAAATTGCAAGCAATGTCTTTACTGTGCATTCTCCTTTGTAATGTCTGCCCCATTCCTGACTAAATTTATCCAAATGGAAATTAAAAATATAGTCCAGGATTTTTTTTTAGCACACTAAATAATAGCTATATTGCAAAAAGTACAGTATCTTTCTCCCTTCTCTCCTCTCCTACAATGTGGGATTTTTAGATCACTGTGGTTACTGACTCCCAGAAGTCATTGCCAGCAGTTTAAGACAGAAGGTTTAAGTCCATCTGAAACATAGGTTTGGTTTCCTGACCCAGCATAATGTGAACAATGCCATGATCTTCCATTGAATCACAATCAGTCTATAAAAGAACTCGGTTTACAACTCCTCTTATAACCATTAGCAAAGACAGCAAAGACATCTGCCCTCATGGAGCTTCAAGTCTAGATGGGGGAGGCCGACAATAACATAAAAAATCATAAATTGTTTGATCTGGCTGGCATGGCTCAGTGGTTGAGCATTGACCTATGAGCCAGGAGGTCATGGCTCCAATCTTGGTCAGGGCACATGCCCGGGCTGCAGGCTTGATCCCCAGTGTGGGGCATGCAGGAGGCAGCTGATCAATGATTCTCTCTCATCATTGTGTTTCTATCTCCCTCTCCCTCTCCCTTCCTCTCTGAAAGCAGTAAAAAAAAAAAAAAAAATAAAGGAATCATTTGTATGAGAGAAGAGGGTAGGGAGAGGCAGCCAGATTTCAATATAAAACAGGAAAGCCAGGCTAGGCCTCAAGAAGAAGGAATCATTTTGGCAAAGATTTTAGCAATTGAGGGAGTTTGCCAAACAAGTACAGGGGGAAAGTGTTTCAAAGAGTGAAAGCACCGTATAAAAACCCTACCTCTTGCCCTAACTAGTTTGTCTCAGTGGATAGAGTGTCGGCCTGTGGACTGAAAGGTCCCAGGTTCGATTCCGGTCAAGGGCATGTACCTTGGTTGCAGGCAAATCCCCAGTTGGGGGTGTGCAGAAGGCAGCTAATCGATGTTTCTCTCTCATTGATGTTTCTAACTGTCTATCTCTCTCCCTTCCTCTCTGTGAAAAATCAATAAAATATATTTTAAAAAAACAACACACATACACACACACAAAAAAAACACTACCTCTAGAGAAAGCACAGAGTTTTGAGAACTAGCAGGTGAGTGATGTGGGAGATCAAAGCAGATGTGTCCTGGGGTAACACATGAGTGTCCTAGGCCATTCTGAGGACTTGTTTTTTATTCTGAATCAACACAGAACATTTTGGGGTTTTGAGCCAAAAGTTAATGTGATCATATTTGACCTACATGCGATCTGCATTTTAAGAAACTTGTATTAGTAGCTGTGTTGAAGATGGACCAAAAGAATAGATTGCAGGGGGCAAAGCCACACTCAGGGCCACCGTGAGAAGGCAGTCAGTCACTCTGGTGGCTGGGCCCAGGGCACAGCAGTGAAGATGGGGGACTGTCGGCCCATTCTGGATATTTTGAAGGAGGAGCCCAGTGGATTTAAAGTGTGAGAGAAAGAGAGCCATCAGGGATAACGTGAAGGCCTGAGCAACATTCTAGTTGCTACTAACTGGGAAGGAGAAGACTATAGTATACTAGTAGCTCTGCACACGAATCCATGTGCCAGTAGCTCTCTGTGGGGACTGGCCGCTCCACACCTGCTGCCCAGAGGCTCTACATGGCCCAGAGGCCCATCCGCAGCTGGGCGCGGAATGCTTGCCCTGTCACCAGTGCGACGACACAAGAGTGTCAAACCCCTCCCCCCCTAACTCCCCCCCACCCCAGCCGCTCCATACCCACTGCCCAGAAGCCCTCCGTGGCCAGGTGGAACACTTGCCTCATTGCCATGGCGACGAAGCATCTTGTGGCTATGGGCTCTGCCAGCTTTGTGACGGAGTGATGGTTAATTTGCACATTACCCTTTTATTAGATAGGATGGAGCAGGCTTAAGGAAACACAGAGCTTGAGATATCCATCATGTAGCCATGTGTAGATGTGGGGGAAGTCTGGGCTGAAGATATAAATTTGGGAATGCAATTTCAAACTTTAGAGCCATCGATGGGGTTGCTGTTTTGTGAAGAGAAGTTACCAGGGAAGGCATTCCTGGGCATTGAGGTTCAGCCAATGCATTTCCTTCAAAGAGAAACATTTTGTACTCTTTCCAAACTCCACTTCTTTTATTTTCAAGTCATTTTCATTGCAGATCACATCTATGGAGAGCAATTTAAAGACAATAGAGGCGGAGAACAAACTTATAGAACAGAATAACGAAAGCCTGCTGAAGGAGCTGGCTGGTCTAAGCCAAGCTCTCATTTCAAGCCTTGCTGACATCCAGCTCCCACAGATGGTAAGTCCAAGGCCAGGACGTGGCCTCCCCATTCCAAGGGTTTGCAGGGTCAGTGTCAGTCACCACCAGGGCAGCCAGACAGAAGCACCAAGCTTTGAGGAGACCTGCCAACAGTCACCGAGGCATCATGCTTCATTATGCAGGACTTGCAATGACCTCCTTCATTCGGAGATTCATACACTTAAATTACATGAAGGCCAAGGGTTTTGGATACTGTAGAAGTCACTTAAAGATGAAGGTTTATCTGAAAATTGTTTTATAATGTCATATGAAAGTTGGAGGCCAAAACTCTCTGGCTAAAATTGTTTCTCCAAATAAAAAGCTTGCGTGGCTTACAGAATCTGAGACACGGCCATTTTGTCATCCACCCAACTTAAGAATCGTAGAAAAGAATTTAACCAGATGGTTCCTTTGTACTAAGTATGAAGGCCATACTTAAGTCATCTTCCTATAAAACAAAAAGCACAAAAGTGATATTTCCCAAATCTAAACACATATTTGAAGCATGGCAACTATTTAAAATTTATAGAAAATTAGTTTCCTTTACATTTTCATAAATATAATTATAAACATTTGAAAGGGGGGGGGCTGCATTGTTGAATGCTTTTAATTTCCTCACTATGTCCATTTTTAGAACAAGTTTTCTAATGCTGCAAATTTTACATATAGAATGTTTTAAAAAAACAGCAATTTAATAAAGAAATCTGATTGATTTTCTGAAAACAATTAAGTCCCTCAATTTACCCAACTTTCCAGCATAGAGTCCTCATCTTAACCAATTCCAAATCTGTCTTTTGACAATTAAAAAACAAATCAATAACATAATACTATAAAACACAAAGAAAAATAAATGATTACTTTGTGGTCAGTATTGAGGTAATTATTGAACATGTTTTAATATTATTTATTAATGTTTGTTTAACTCATACTTCAAACATATTCCTTAATATTTTTTCCTTACCAGTGCCACTAAAATAATCATTACCATACAAGATAACTTGTACTTTGTATAGTTACCATATAAGGTACTCTAGTGGTGAGTTTTAGGGTTAATCACACTAAATTTTCACAAAAGCACTAAAGATATTCCCATTCTCTAGTTGAGGAAGTAGAGACTCAGAAAATTTACATAATTTGATCATGGTCCCAATGCTAGCATGAGTCGGCGGGCCTGGCTTTAGTGCGGGCTTTGTTCACTCTGTCACCTGGGTCCTTGCTCAGTTCTGTGACTCCAAGAAGCATGTGACACCACAAATGCAGAAGCTAAAAGGGAACAGAAAACCACGGTTAAGACAACACTAATAATTTGGATCAGTACTTTGCTGAGCAAAAACAAAATAATCTTCAAGTATAGGAAGCTCACCTTCTAAATAGCAACAACAATATTCTTTACACCTAAAGTATTTATGCCTTGTAAAAGTCTCTTCTAACCATCTTGTGAAGTAAGCAGGGCATATACATTTTTAAAAAGATGAGGAAGGGGGGGGCACCAAAGAATGGCTGGGTAGGAGTGCTTTCTGTCATTTATTTCCTTGCACACAGCGTGCAACTTCTACATGTGAAGTGTCTGTTCTCTCTGAAGCACCACATTAGGCCAAGGAGATACCGAAACACACAAAAATATGAGATGAGCAGTCCCTGACTTTGTGGATCTCACATTCTACCTGGAAAGATGGGTAGAGAAATAAAGCACATTACAATGAGGCTGCGGGCGGCGGGTGTGTGTGTGTGTGCGTGTGTGTGTGTGTGTGTGTGTGTGTGATGCACAAAGAGGTGTCTGAGAATGAAAGAGGAACATTTTCCACCGGACACCTGGTTAGGGACCAGCTTGTGCAAATCTCAGATTCCTTTAATCCAGCCCAGTGCTGTCCAAGGAAACATCTGGTACAAGCAAGCCTTTCTCCCAGGCTGGCTGACATTCCCCTTCCACACACAGGAGGTCTGCTTTGTGCTGAGCCCAAGCAGTGGAGGCTGAGACTGCATCCCAAGGTAGGGCAGCTTTGAGGGCCCACCTCAGCAGCCAGACAGCTACCTTACGCAGCTCCACACGGACCTCAAAAACACTGTCCAATCACACTAATCCCATAAATTGAGGAAAGAAGGAGCAGATGAATCCCAATGCGCACCTCCTCTCTCTCCATCTCCCCAAACTCCAGCAGCCTCAGGCATCCTTACCTTCCTTCCCAGACTCAGAGTCCCTGATAGGCTTCCGTGCCCTTTGGTCCTCCTTTTGCCTCATCCTGAATCCCTGTGATTGGTTCCATGTGTTTTGTCTCCATTCAGGGGCCTATCAGTGAGCAGAATTTCGAAGCGTATGTAAATACACTCACAGACATGTACAGCAACCTGGAACGGGACTATTCCCCAGAATGCAAAGCTCTGCTAGAAAGTATCAAACAGGCAGTGAAGGGCATCCACGTGTAGGCGCGCCTCGCGGTGAGCACCAGAAATCACCAACAGCAGTCACACCAGTGAACCGGGCGCCTGCGCTGCCGAGGCAAGCAGGCTGCCGCACTGCATTTACAATTGCAACATTGCACTAATTTCCTCCCCAGCTGACATAAAAAGGAAAGGAATGAAAAAAAAAAAACTATAATAGACTCTATGGATTAAAAGCGATGCTGTCAAATATTAGATGGTATTTATTTTCATATGTTTTTCTTTTATTTCCTCATTGCACTCTTTTGAATTTTTTTCTTTGTAAAGTATATGTAAAGTAATGTGACATTTTAATATTTTATTCATTTCTAATCAAAGAGTTTTTTATCTTTTACCTGCATTTTGAAGTCTGCCATATTTTTTACAAGTGTGTTTCTTTTCCAATAGAATTTAAATAGAAATGCTCGTCTCAAATCACATATCTTGCTGGGCTTAAATGAGAAAACAAACAAACAAAAACAAACAAACAAACAAACAAGTCTGAAGGAAATCTTTGTCTAAGGACTGCACTATGCTCCCCTTTGATTTTTATTGCACTCTTTACCCCCCCTTTCACTGGCTTTCGCATTTATAAGTGGGCTTGTCCTAAGGTGAGACGCATGGAAGGAAGAAGATAAATGGCGCCCACTTGTGGGCAATGTGCTCTCACAGAAGCACAGGTACTGAAAAAGCCTGTTCAGAATTTGTTAGCAATACTTAAATATAGAAATCAGCAAATTACTCGACTTGGCTGTATGGTTTCGGTAAACATGAATTATTTATTTGAAATGTTTTAAAGAAACGTAAGCTTCTTTTAGTGGTGCAGATTTGTCTGTTTGTTTTTCAAGTCATATCAGATAGTTGGCAACTCTTATCCCAAGACGAGAAATAAGACTTGATGTGACCAGCCAGGCTTCCCTGCCATATGCTGGTACAATATACAAGTGACAATATTGATGTCGATTTGTACTCAGCAAATACAAACACATCCAAATGGAAAATTTTGTAGATACCATATCCCCTGAAATAGCATTTATCTTGCTTGGTTGACTGAAGGAATGGAAAACTATAGTAACACATGGAAAACTGTTACTCCGATCTGAGTCATTACTTTAGGCAACGATAAAACTTTCAATTTGATCGATATCTTTCTGTAGAACTACAAGTGCTACAGAGTAAACACACTCAACACACAGGCACACACCCACATATACACACGCACATACACTCAGACACACGTAAAATTGAGCCCGAAATCTTGAATTTCTGCATAGATCAGAGTTTAGTAGTTGCTATAGTAAAGGCAATGTCTATTTCAGGGATTGTAAAGTAGTTAAGCATTGTTTCAAAAGTTTTTTTATATTTATTTTTTTTAAGAAAAGGTATAGACAACCAGCTAAACTGCCTTTTTGGTGTGCACACACACCTGGTGTGCAATGTGCCTCCGTGTAAATGGACACTTGAACTTAGTGTGGGCTTAATTTTCTGTTCTATAACAAAAGTGTTTATTTTCTATTAGCCTCATGGATATGTAGATTGAATGTGATGGCACTCACAGGCTTGATATATTCCACTGTTATTACTGTTACCTGCACAAATTAAGAGTAATATCAACAGTAATTCCACTTCCATGCCACTGTGGTCATTGTTATGTATTAAATGGGGCTTATCTTTGGTTTGGGGTTCATTTGAACTCTTGAATTTAGTTTAGTGAAAATGAGATGTCTGTTCTTAGGTAGGAATGGTGTTTATTTAAAAATCAATTTATAAAGAAAAAGAGCTACCATATGTGCTGTCTATTATAAATGGGACACCAAACAAAATTTTCTATTAAAGTTATGTACTTGCAAACAGTTTGCTCTAGAGTACTTGATAGATGCATACAAATGAGTTCACTTATTACAAAGACAAACCTTAATTTGCTAAATATTTTAACAACTTTGTTATATATTTTATTTAATTTAAAAGAAATTTCTTACCAGCCTATGTATTTATTACTATAATTTACTATGACTTCGGGTTAATAATTTATTTGTGTTTGCATAGTTTGAGCAGTATGTTTTATGAAGTATATTTGTATTTATTTGCCTCCTTTGTACTTGACGTGTTTTGTAATTTGCACTGAATTATTTTCCTTTCAACTATGTTGATCGATACTGTAAATTGGGTCTTTTGTAAACAACAAAAGGACAATGATGTATGCATTTTTTTAATTTCAAGTAGTTTGTATACTGTTTCTTCAAACAATTAATATTTCTTACATCAAAGCAACAAAATTGTGTTCAGTGCTGTACATTTGGTGTATGGTAGGAAATAAAAATTGATAATGAGTTTTGCTGTGATCTTTCTCAAGCTGCCATGCCGAGCAAGCATGTCAAACTCAAAGGCTAACACGGGCCAAGTAAACGAGGCATGCGGCCCGCGGGCCACGAGCTTGATATGCTTTGACGTAGAGACTATTATCACCATCACACGGAAAGCATGGAGCTCGGCTGCGGTAAAGTACCCCTGAGTCCTCCAGTGGTTCTGATGTATTTTGGTTCTGTCAACCCATCTGCTTGGTTTGTTTTTGCACCACAAGTAGGAAGGATTTTTGCCCATTGACAGGTCGTCACAGCCTTTGGTTCAGCACACACTACGGAAAAGTGGGCGCCTTTGATGTAAGAAACACCTTTGCGAGCACTAGCAGGAACTGCACCTGGATCTAGTGAGCAAAAGAGTATAGGCCTCACCCTCCTGATTCCAAAACGGCTGTGGGCATATCTGCATATTCGTACAAGTTTGTTGAACTCAAGTTAAAGAAAACTAGTCGTCAATTCTTTTTTTTAAAGTAGTTTTTGTTTGTTTGTTTTTTATTGATTTCGGAGACAGGAAGGGAGAGGGAGAGAGAGAGAAAGATAGCAACATTAATGATGAGAGGGAATCAATGATCGGCTGCCTCCTGCACACTCCCTACTGGGGATTGAGCCTGCAAACCCGGCATGTGACTGGCCGGGAATCCAACTGTGACCTCCTGGTTCATAGGTTGATGCTCAACCACTGAGCAACAGTGGCTAGGCTAATTGTTAATTCTTGACAGCAATTCCTTTAATTATGTGTTTTTCTCATCTAATATCAGCTTAATTTAATTTTCCAGTTTCTGAAATAAGTCAGTCAGAAAGGTCAAGAACCATATAATTTCACTCGCATATGGGATATAAAGCAAAAAGCAAAAAATGAACAAACAAAAAACGAGGTCATGGATACAGATAAAAGAATGGTGGTTACCGCTGTAACCGGTTTGGCTCAGTGGATAGAGAGTCGGCCTGCGGACTCAAGGGTCCCAGGCTCGATTCCGGTCAAGGGCATGTATCTTGGTTGCGGGCACATCCACAGTAGGGGGTGTGCAAGAGGCAGCTGATCCATGTTTCTCTCTCATTGATGTTTCTAACTCTCTATCCCTCTTCCTTCCTCTCTGTAAAAAATCAATAAAATATATTTTTTTAAAAAGGAAAAGAATGGTGGTTACCAGAAGGCAAGTGGGTTTGGGGGTGGATGGAGAGGGTAAAGAGAGGTCAAATTCATGGTGACAGAAGGAGACTAGACTTCAGGGGGTGAGGACACAATAGAGTATGCAGATGTCATAAAGTTGTACACGTGAAATTTATATAATGTTATTAGCTAATGTAACCCCATTATATTTAATTTAAAAAAGTCCCATTTCTGCTCAGATTTAGACATCTCTAGGATTGGATGCCGTTTATTTATTTATTTATTTTATTTTTTAAATATATTTTATTGATTTTTTACAGAGAGGAAGGGAGAGGGATAGAGAGTTAGAAACATCGATGGGAGAGAAACATCGATCAGCTGCCTCCTGCACACCTCCCACTGGGGATGTGCCTGCAACCAAGGTACATGCCCTTGACCGGAATCGAACCTGGGACCTTTCAGTCCACAGGCCGACGCTCTATCCACTGAGCCAAACTGGTTAGGGCTGGATGCCGTTTATACTCAATGTGGTAAAACCCATGTAATCCATGTATTGAAGCAAAATTGGCTAAAGGGAAGCCTGGGTCCCCAGAGGAAAGCAGGGTACTTGGGTAGACCTTTATGTAAGGGGTTGGCACATGGCAGTCCATGCACAATAGAGCTTGCTCTTCGTCACCAAATCAAAAGATGCAAATCTGCTCAGCCAGCTTCTTAGCTTACTCTTTGCAAAATATGTGTATCTTGCCCTGACTGGGATTTTACATCAACGAGTAGTGTCTGTGTTCTTGTCATCCAATCTGTCAGAACAGTACCAGTTCTATTGGAAATAAGACAGTGATGAGTGAGTATCATGCATTCGTACAACAGAAGTTTGATTAGAAGGTACTTATGTCAGGTCCGCTTCCTGACGACCATGTAAGTTTCATCGGGGTGACGATGAAATGAGTGGTAAGATTATGACCGAGGTACACACAGGCTCCTGTGGAAACAGTGTAGAGCAGTGATGGCGAACCTATGACACGCGTGTCAGAGGTGACACACGAACTCATTTTTTGGTTGGTTTTTCTTTGTTAAGTGGCATTTAAATATATAAAATAAATATCAAAAATATAAGTCTTTGTTTTACTATGGTTTCAAATATCAAAAAATTTCTATATGTGACACAGCACCAGAGTTAAGTTAGGGTTTTTCAAAATGCTGACACTCCGAGCTCAAAAGGTTCGCCATCACTGGTGTAGAGGGTTATATAAATAACTCTGATTTCTTGGGGAAAGTGCTGGTTACAGATGAGCTCGGCATGTTTGAGGAAAGGCATTGCAGGTAGCAGGAACGTCATGGTGATGAGACAAATGCAAGCAGCTTAAGGTAATAAAAATACAAAAAAATAATGAGAAGCATAAAGCCCAGGTAAGTGGGAAGACAAGTTATATTCTAAACAGCCATGTTAAAGAGTTTTAATTTCCATAAGCAGACCTTGGAATGCCAAAGAAAGATTTAAAACCAGAATGATGGGACCTGATTTCCATGAAAGATAATGTATCCTAGCACGGTGGTCGGCAAACCGCGGCTTGCGAGCTACATGCGGCTCTTTGGCCCCTTGAGTGTGGCTCTTCCACAAAATACCACGTGCGTGCGTGCACGTACAGTGCGATTGAAACTTCGTGGCCCATGCGTAGAAGTTGGTTTTCAGAAAAGAGACAGACGAAACAAGTATACAAGAGGAGTGTGGATGAGAGAGTTGGAAGGGGTCGACCTCAGCGAACGTACCTCAATCGGATTGAGGACGTTTTTAGCAAAGTCCAGCTTAGGAGCACCCTAATTAAGTTAATAACAATGTACCTACCTATATAGTTTAAGTTTAAAAAATTTGGCTTTCAAAAGAAATTTCAATTGTTGTACTGTTGATATTTGGCTCTGTTGACTGATGAGTTTGCCGACCACTGTCCTAGCAGTTCAAACAACGAATATTTCTTTCTTACACTAAAGCAACAAAAGTGTATTCAGTGATGTGCCTTTGCTATATGGTAGGAAATAAAAGTTGATGATGAGTTTTGCTGTGATCGTTTTCAGGCTACTGCATAGAAACTATTGTCACCCTCCCATGCAAAGTGTTGGAGCCTTTAGACACAAAACTAAAATACTTCTACTTGAACCAGTTGTCTGATTGAAAAGAAGGGGTGAACGATTTTTGATTTGTCTCATTAGAAAAAGTTTTAAAATGAATTTGTTGTGGTACCTCAATATTTTATCAATATGCATAAAGCTAATGTTCTCTGTGTCTCTACACATGATGTCCATTTTATTGTGGCCTGGGAACAGGACCCTGCTATTTCCTTACATTATTCAGCAGGTAATTCTATAGTAAGCAGATTTAACTGGCTAATAACTGTCTATACTGTTAGACACAATCAGTGATGTCTTGAATACTTTAGCTCATGAAATCCTCAAACAAATTTAGGGAGCAAATGCCACCATGCCCAGTTACACCAATGAGGAAACCGATGTTCAGAAAAGTCAGTAACTGGTCTAAGACGATCACACTCAGATGCAGAGAACAAACCGATGGCTGCCAAAAAGCGGGGGTGATGGGGGCCGGGTGAAAACAGATAAAGGGATTGAAAAGTACAAGCTGGTAGTTACGGAGCAGTCATGGGGATGTGAAGTACAGTAGAGGGAATACAGTCAATAATATTGTAATAACTATGTGTGGTACCAGGTGGGTGCTTGAAATATCGTGGGGACCACTTTGTAAATATACGATTGTCTAATCACCATGCATACACCCGAAACCAGTACAAAATAATAGTGAATATAATTGAAGTTTCAAAAAGAACTAGGAAAAGGTATAGCCTAGAGTTGACATCTTTTCACTATTTTTAAGGTATAATCCATGGGGATCTGTCAGAAAGAAAGAAAACCCAGAAGGAAGAAAGCAGGAATAAATTAAGATTCAGATACAGACGAGGGCCCAGACATATCCAATATTCTTAAATCCTAACACAATAATAGTGCCTAGCTGCCACTCCTGAGTGCCTCATCGTGCCCCCTGAGCCCCCGAATTCGCTCTCATAAGCTTGACTGACACACCAAAATGTATTATAATCAGCCTTATACTGACAGGAACCTGAGGCTTAGAGAGAATTAAGAATTTGCTTGAGCCTCAGAATTAAGTACCAGGGTCAGGATTCAACCTAGTTCTGACCCGGAGTGGAGCTCCTGTCCCTGCTGCAAGCCATCAGTGCTGTCTCTGGCCACCCCCTAACCTGCTGACCATCCCCCTAACCTGCCTCAAGCCATCGTCACTGGGCAAGTGGCAGTCAGTTTAATCCCACTCCAGACAACGCTGTTTAAAGAAGCATAATTTTCACGTTTAAACCACACTCTTATATTTCTCTTGTAAAAGCATATCATAAAAAATGTGACACCTTCATAATTTATTTGACAAATTGGGATTGAAAATCTTAATATGGTTGTAATAGCCAAAAAGTCAGAAAAATGTAAACAACACATTTTTTGTTGCTTCTAGAGCAAAACAACACAATTATTGTGTTCTGTCATGAGCTGCGGTTTTGGATTGGCCTCCAATAAATAAAAAGACACTTTGTACTGACCTTCATCAGTCATTAAATACTTAAAAACATAAGAGAACATAAAGTTCCCTGCTCTTAAGAAACAGCTGCTGTTTTAGACTTTTCCGCTTAAATATGTATTCTTACCTGTAAACGTAGCCTTCTGTGATGATTACCTGATGCAGTCTGAAATGAAATCCAGGATTAGATGGGTGGGCCAGATATTTTGAACTAAGAATGGCTCTTTGGGGATATGACACCCGGATAATGTTTAAAAGGATCACACTTTTAACCACTGGAAATGTTTGTAAATACTTATCCCCAATGCTAGTGTACTTGAGAGAACTCTCCAGTGTTGTGCCTCATCAAAACCCTGAGGACCACCCAGCTGGTGTGGCTCAGTGGCTGAGTGTTGACTATGAACCCGGAGGTCTTGGTTCGATTTCTGGTCAGGGCACATGTCCGGGTTGCGGGCTCAATCCCAAGTAGGGGCCATGCAGGAGGCAGTGGACCAATAATTCTCTCTAATCATTGATGTTTCTATCTCGTCCTCTCTGAAATAAAAAAATAATAATAATAAAATAAAAAACCCTGAGAACCCAAACCCTCTATACCCACACAGCTGGCAGCTCAGGCCACAGTGTGCTGTCTCCTCTCACAAGCCTTGACTATTGGATTGTCCCCATTAACATGGGTTTACTATTCTAGGAAATTCTTTCCCAGGAAGAAAAATTGAAAAGATCTTCATTATTTGTTCCAGGAACTTTCTAATAGTACATTGATTTGCACGGGAGCCATTCAGTGTACTCTCAGAGCAAATTCCCCTCCTCCGGACCACGTGCTCTAAAATGATTGTTTTCTCTTGGAGACTCATGTTAGAGCCCCAAGCTGTGCTGGGTGCCTCTCTTCTACACTGTGATGTTGTGAACTTGCCTAATTCTAATCACAGTCTCACACCTTCCTTAAACCAGACAGACCTCCCAAACCATTGTTGGCTGCTTCCAGGGTTCAGAACGCCCCAGTTCGGGACGTCATTTATGCTGGGGTTCTTGTCCCAGCATCTAGAAGGGCTCAGGAATCTGGAAAAGGCGCTATGCGTAGATGACATAGGAATCCAGAGACTAATAAAGAGTCTGGAGACGAGATATAATTTTGAAAGGCATTGGGGGTCAGAGGACCTTCAGCTAAAGGAACGGAAGACTCCCTCCTTGTCTAGGACCCTTGCTTTTATTAACACAATTTGTCCTAAGGCAAGGTGGAGATAATACACTTCAAAGGGTAAGGTTTCAAAGCGTACAGAGGCATTGTCAGTTGGGGGAATAGCCTACGGCTGTTCAGGTGTTTGGCCAGTAGGAGGCAATAACATGTAGATTAAGATGCCCTTTAACTGTCTGGCAGCCACAGTTTCCTATTCAGGTTTGGGGAAATGCCTTTAGCCATTCCCAACAGGTGACTACATGTGTGATTCAACCCTGTTGAGTCCCCAAGTCTCATCAACCTTTTGATGAAACTCTTGAAATTATGACATGCGGGAATTGGCCTACGGCACCAAACCACAGGAATACCCCACCTTTGCCTGTCCTGAGGTGCGCAGTCAGCCACCGCCTGGGCCGCCTGGCTGGAGCTTCAGAGAGGTCTGCCGATGGCTAATACTTGTATTGGGTATGGAATTGCCCAGGTGAGGCCCAGCTGTGAAGCAAGGCAGGCTGGTGCTAGTGCCAAGTCTTGGGCCTTTTATTGATCGGTTTGGGGCACGCTGACTCCAGCTGCAGCTTGTTTGAAAGATTTTACGAAGTCTGAAGCCTGAGCCAGGTCAGGCCCTTCATATGGAAAAGCTGCTGCAAACAGCTTGGGTGAGGCTACAAATTGGATGGGGCGGGGCCTCAGGGAATCACCTGGGCGCAGCAAACGGTGTGGGCCGCTGCCAGGCAGCTCTGCGACTCCGGAGATCTCAGCACAGGAACGGTGACCCCTGGGAGCACCCAGTTCCTGCCCCGATGCCAGACAGTCCAGTTCCTCCCGCTTCGTGCCTGGCTCCTGAAGTGGGACCATGTGAGTTCATGCGCCGGCCCTGGCCCTTTAGGAGGAGCTGCCGTGGGTCTCCACAGCCTCCGTGTCACTCAGCCATAATCCCCGCTGGTTTTTACAGCCCAAACTTACAGGGACTGGTCTCCCCGGCTCTGGAACCCTGTGCTGAGGGGTCTGGTGTGGGGCTGGGACCCCCTGCTTTTCAGGGGAGGCCTTGGAGAGGCCCTCTCGATTAAAAACATGCCACATGTGGGTGTCTGAGCAGCCTGTTCGTGCCTCTGCCCCTCCTACTGTAACCGGACAGTCAATGGGTCCAGGCTGCCTGTCGCTACCTGAGCCAATTAAGTAGAAATGGGGTTGAATCATATGTGAGTGTTTATTCCAATACTGCCGGCAGCATGAGAGGGCAACAGGGCATCCACAAACATCTGCTCTGCACCTCACCATAAGCTGGCAGCTTATATCGGATAGAAGGACAAAGATTACACGGGGAAGCAGGCAAAAGGAATAAGAGTGGGCAGGCAAAATGGGCAGTTTACAGGCAATGCGGGCTGGGGGTTTGCAAAGGCCTGGGGGTATGCAAAGGCCTGAGAGATTGCAAAGGCCCGGTGCCTCTGGTTTCTGCAACAAGGTTGTTAATCTTCCCATGATAATAGGCAGCTCCCGGATGGAGAGGATGGGCCGCATTTCCAGGTGAGCTCAGGTCCCACGTGCAACTCCCAGCCAGGTTAGAATGTACTTTCTATAATCAGAATAAAACTATCACGGTTAACAGAACGTTACTAATATTTCTTACAATTATAGCTGGTCCCCAACATTTCTCACCCTAACACTACTAGTCTCAATGTGCTTTCTTCTTTACTTCTCTAGCTGTAGGATTTCCATGCAGATTTCAGGCGCTTCTGAATGATGGTGGTTCTATATTTTTAGATGTAATTTTGATGTAGGTTGTGGGAGGCAGTGAGTACCGGCATTTACCTACATCTCTATTAGAAATTAGAAAACTAAAAGTATCGTATAGAGTTCTTTTCTTTAAGCAACAGCGCTCTTTGGTTGTTAGGGAAACGTAGGTTTATTGTTGTCAGGGAGGGGGAGGCAGTGTGGGTTATTTATAGTTGGTGAGCTCTGGTGTAAGACAAATCTCTCAATGGCAGTGCCAGTTAGAACCGGGTAAGGTTGGTGATCGATAGCTTACAATCGGTGGGCATGGGTGAAGAAGTGCCAGATCGGAAGGGAGTCCCGGGAGAGTAAACAGCCGTTTGAAACTATCGATTGAAAGCTGACTGCTCTGATATGCATTTAAATCAGCGGTTCTCAACCTGTGGGTCGCGACCCCTTTGGCGGTCGAACGACCCTTTCACAGGGGTCGCCGAAGACCATCCTGCATATCAGATATTCACATTACGATTCATAACAGTAGCAACATTACAGTTATGAAGTAGCAACGAAAATAATTTTATGGTTGGGTCACAACATGAGGAACTGTATTTAAAGGGCCAGAAGGTTGAGAACCACTGATTTAAGTGGAGTCTGGAGAAGATCCTGAAAGGAACAATTGAGTAATTTGTAGTTTTATCTTCCCGGGGCAGGATATTCTGGGATGATGAAGTCCTGTGGATAAAGACACAGTAATAGCAAAGTCCTATTAATTTATATGGCAGGCTGTGTGGGGTAAAGGGTTTCTCCTCTTCAAGGTACAATTTGCAGAGATTTTACTGTGGACTCGGGGCATCCTGAGGCCTTTGAGCAGACAGGGATGGTTCCAGGAAAGATGTGGGGTCCAAGTGGCCAGGGACAGCAGGAGTTCCCGGGCCTGGGGACAGACCGCGTTCTCACAACATGGCGATAGCAACAGCAGCAGCGTGAACACCTCAGTCAAGCACTCCTGTGCTGCGTGTGTCTGGGAAGGGGCTAATGAGAAAGCATGCACAGTGCCCTTGCCCTTAGCAGACAGACATAGTCCTTGAATACAGCGAAAGTGGCAAGCAGAGGGCTGGGGCAGAAACCAGAGGGGAGATGTCCACGTAGATCAAACACTGCCAAGTGCTGAGCATATGTGATCTTAGTCTCTCAGCACCAGGCTGTATTTGTATTATTATTATTTTACTAAAATCTCAAAAAAAAAAGAAGTAACTTGTCCAATATCATCCAGCTGGCTCATGGAATAGCTAGAATTTAGCTTGTTTAACTCCAAATATTATGGTTCTCCCACCACGTTATAATGACCCTGATCCTTGATTGGGAGAATTCCAGATCTGGTGGGAGATGAAGTAGATGGTGGAGACGAAGTTGGGAAGAAAGGGCAGAAAAGATGGTGAGGGACTAAACAAAGGCAATTGTATGGAAAATTAGGAGGAGGCCAAGTTCCAGAAAACATTCAAATAGTAGAATTATTAAACTTTTAGATTAACTAAGAAAATGGACACCTTTTTTTTCACTTGTACGCTTAATGGAAAAAAGGTGTTCATGACTTTTTTACCCCCCAAAACCCTGAAGGTTAGCTGGCCATCCAAGGTGCTTTCTTTAATCAGAACCAAACAGTCACGGTTAACAGAGCATGATTAATATTTCTTATAATGTAGCTGGTCCCCAATATTCTATTTCTCCCCAATGTTCCATTTCTCCTTAATATTCTATTTCTATACTGGTGAGCAGGCCACAGTGAGGGCCCGAGGCCAGCTCCGTAACCTGCAACAAGTGTGACAGTTTCAGAGGAGCAGGAGGGAAACAAATTTGTCAAATGCATTTTCCAAATTTGAAATGTAATATTTATTATTCTCGCAGAAATCCCAATTATCCTTTACCTTCTTAAGAATTGCATACAAGCAGTAGGATGGCCAGGGTTAGTTTATACAAGGTAATATTGCTGATGGGAGGCAGTTCATCTCAGCAAACGTGTTTTCACGTCCATTGTGCCTTTGGTTTAAGCTGATTAAATTTTCCTTGTCTTGGTTGTTGATAGTCAAATCAAGGGCTCAAACCCTGACTCGTTGAAGTGAAAATGAAGAGGTGGCAATTCCAACACAGATATTTCCGTTTAGAAAAACATATTCCTGTGAGGCAGCTACTCATGCTTTCCCCAGTGATCACGAGGAAACCGAGGCACGGACAGATTTCTTAAACTAGGATTGCAAAGTTCCCACGTGGCAGAGCTGGGATTTGAACCCTGCCATTGTGGGTGGGTCTGGAGCAGGGGTCCTCAAACTACGGGGAGATGTCCCTGTGGGCCACATGCAAATACAAGTATTGTATTTGTTCCCGTTTTGTTTTTTTACTTCAAAATAAGATATGTGCAGTGTGCATAGGAATTTGTTCATAGTTTTTTTAAAAACTATAGTCTGGCCCTCCAACGGTCTGAGGGACAGCAAACTGGCCCCCTATTTAAAAAGTTTGAGGACCCCTGGTCTGGAGCCTGAAGTTGTAAGCACTGTGATACATTGCCACACAGTTAATGAGGGAGACTTGTTCTATTAGCACCCAAAACCTGTGAGTTTTTTTCTTTTTTTGCCGAATTAATGACGAATTTTAAGCCATTATTTATACTTAGTATCAGCACTAATGAAGCACCTGCTAAGTGTGAAAAAAGGAAGGGCATGCCTGATGGAATGAAACTAGTTCCACCTGACTGCCAATCCACAAACTACTTCATTCACAGGGAGCAGCTGGCGTTGCAATATGCCTCTTGATGTTAATGCTGAGTTGAAGGAAATAGTGGAAATTAAAAATTTATCTTTGGCCACTAAGTGTACATGTTCTTAGCATTCCTTGTGCTTTTTCACTCTGAAGTGCACTCTCTAATTAAGGGAAGGAGCAAATGCTATTCAAGGTCGTTTTAAAATAAAGAATGAAATCAAGATATTTCTTTATTATCTTGATATCGCCATTATAGCCATCTCTGAGATTTCATGCATCTTTGTCAATTTTGGATCTCAAAGATATTCAGTGTATTAAATGTGCTGGACTTATAACTTTAAAGCCAAAATATCATAATTTTTATTGTTGAGGATAAGATGGCAGAATTTCTGAGTAAAACAAATTATGGGTCAAACAGTTTGGTCACCTAGAGTTCTTTCACAACACTCAGTTATTTTTTCACTCACTGGGGAGATAAATCAGTGGCCCCCTATTGGATAGATTTATCAGCTATACTAAGATCAAGTACATTCCAAAATGCTTTCAGAGACACATACAACCAAAGAATGGATTAGAAGTCCACTCACAGCTGTTGTCTAAATGAACAAACCTCACTTTTGTGTGAGGTATTTGTCCCCTTAATTAATTTCAAGCACTGAAATTAGTAAGGAGAAATCCTACCATTACTTTCAAATCCATATTCAATCCAAATATCCAGAACTTCCTGCCAGAGCCATCAAACGATTTCTATCTTCATAATGACTGATCGTCATGTTAGGATTTTCCAATAGAAAACCCAGGCATGTGCCCTAGCCTGTTTGGCTCAGTGGATAGAGCATTGGCCTGCTGACTAAAGGGTCCCGGGTTCGATTCCGGCCAAGGGCACATGCCTGGGTTGTAGGCTCAATCCCCCCAGTAGGGGACATGCAGGAGGCAGCCAATCAATGATTCTCTCTCATCATTGATGTTTCTATCTCTCTCCCTTCCTCTCTGAAATCAATAAAAAATATATATATTAAAAAATCAGGAGTAATATACTTAATTGCATTGGATAGATTTGTTTTATCTGAACATAACAGTAAAACCCATTAAGAGTAGCTTTGTGATGTCTCTGTCTCTCTCTGTCTCTCTAACTCTGTCTCTCTCACCAAGAAGTTGAGTGGCTGGTAGTCCAATGTGGCTCTAGTTTCATCTGTCTTTCTCATCCATCATCCTATCACTAGGTTGCATCCTCAAGGTTATCACATAAGTCAATAAGGCTGCTAAGTCTCCAGCCATCTTATCTGCATCCTAGAAAAGGATGTCAAAACAGACAAAAAGAGCAAAAAAGAGACCCACGTTCCTTTTAACCAGCCATTTCCTAAACTACATATAACACTTGTACTTCCTTTCATTGGCCAGAATAAGTAAGTCACATGGACTTACCTAACTCTGGAGGAACTCTTTTATTCTGGATAATGAGGTACATAGCTAATAATTAGAATTCAGAGTTCTGTTACTTAGTAGGAAGAGAACAGGGTTGCAGGCACCTCTAGTTCTCAACTACTGAGCCAATGTGATGTGACGATCAGTGTGGCTCATTTTTCCAGGGGGAATTGGTGGAAGGTCTTCACTGCAATTTTAGAAATTGTTATTTTTAAGTACTTTTTGCTTATTATTTTTTAAATTCAGATAAATCTCTTTCCTTCCTAAAAAATGGCAGTTTGCAATTGTTGGACACTCATTAAACAAATCCATTGCATATGCCCAAAGTTTGATATGCACTTACGGATGTAATTCAGTTTGAGGGGACAAAAAAGCCCAGTTTCTCTAGATATGAACTGCACAGGGCTCCACTCTCCACTGCTCCTAAAATTCCTATCCATGGGAGGAGCATGAGTTAGCAATATGAGGCACACCAAACACTTATTAATTTGTGACTGTTTATCTGATCTGGCAGAAACGTGAGGTAAAGGGTGGCCAGACCTTGACCATAGTCATCGTTGTTTCCAAGGGCAAGGGATAGTCCCCCAAACAGTGTGACTCCCTGACTAAATGAATACGTGAATAAAGCGACTGGGTAAGCTAGCCACATCTAACATGTCACTAGATCTTTACTATGTCTGTTTTCCAAAATATGAAATAGTATTTGACCCAGTTTTCCTCAAGGTTCTTGGAAGATAACAGATGTGAGAATACCTGGAAATTTTAAAGAGTAGAGTTATATGGTGATATATTACATTCTACCCTATATAATAAAGAGGTAATATGCAAATTGACCATCATACCCTCACACAAGATGACCACCCCCATGTGGTCACAAGATGGCCACCACAAGATGGCCAGCAGGGGAGGGCAGTTGTGGGCAATCAGGCCAGCAGGGGAGGGCAGTTGGGGGGGACCAGGCCTGCAGGGGAGGGCAGTTAGGGGCAGACCAGGCTGGCAGGGGAGGGCAGTTGGGGGGCCCAGGCCTGCAGGGGAGGGCAATTGGGGGCGATCGAACCGGCAGGGGAGGGCAGTTGGGGGCGAATGGGCCAGCAGGGGAGCAGTTAGGCATCGATATGGCAGGGGAGTGTTAGGGGGTGATCAGGCTGGCAGGCAGAAGAGGTTAGGGGCAATCAGGCAGGCAGGCAGGTGAGTGCTTGGGAGCCAGCAGTCCCAGATTGTGAGAGGGATGTCTGACTGTCTGTTTAGGCCCTGTGGGATCCGGCCTAAACAGGCAGTTGGACATCCCTCGAGGGGTCCCATATTGGAGAGGGTGCAGGCTGGGCTGAGGGACATCCTCCCCCCGCCACCCCACCCCCCCATTGTACAAATTTCATGCACCGGGCCTCTAGTATATATATAAAAGGCTAATATGCAAAGTGTCCCCTGGGGAGTTTGACCAGGAGATTGGGAGTTCAATTGCTCGCTATGACATGTGCTGACCACCAGGTGGTGTCACAGAACGAAGGATGGCCCTGGCTGGCAGCCAGCAGCTGGGAAAGGGAGGCTCTGGCCAGCAGCCGGAAGGCCCTGATCAGCCCTGATCGCCAGCCAGGCCTAGGGACCCGACCTGTGTATGAATTTCATGCACTGGGCCTCAGTTACATTATAAATATACTATATAGCAATAGTGATCACCAATAATTTTCAGTACATTAATGCTTTTTAGTTTTAGAAATACTTGAGGTGTCCTGAAAAATATTGCCTAACATTTATGATATATGATGCCCCAGACTCCAACCCACTCCCCCAGATGTGCAGGCACTGTGTTGAGCTTGGAGAGGCAGGCTGAGGACTGGGCAATCCCCAGGCTTCCTGATGGTGGGTCCTGCAGTAACCCCCTCCTCACTGACCTGATACTGTAGACAGGGAGCCTGTAAGTCTCCCCATTGCCCAAGGTGCCACAGAAAGAGGTTCTACACTGACCTCACCAAAGGCTGGAAAGATGAATGGATAGGGACCGAGCAAGCCGATAGCTACCAAGATAATTGGATAGAGAAAAAAAAAAGCAAAAGCCCTTCCCTCCCTATCCCTATAAGCACTGGGGCTTGGGCAGGAAGGCCAGATGGTCTTGAGATGTGAGTCCACCATTCTCCCAGGCTGTGGCACCTGCATAAAACTGTATAAATACAGTGTGGTGTTTTTTTTTTAACTTTCCATTTGGAGGTTTTGGCACTAAGTAAACAGAGGCTGAAAAAGATTACAGCCTGACTCATGTTGGCTAATGCTATATAGATTTAGAAAAACAAATTGGCCAATACACAGTTTTTCAAAACTGCTCTGCAGTAATCTAATGCTAATCCCCCCACTGCAATTACATTTGGATCTGGCACTAAACAATGAGTAAATCAACTTTTCAATGGCCTTTTTTAGCCTCTTCCTGTGACTGAATTATACACATTTCCCACGATGCTCTTAATTTCAGAACTCATTTCCTATCACAGTGCATTTCATTTTTCGGAATGATTCTGAGGCGGTTTCTCTGTCTGATTCCTCCAACACCTGATCAGTTTGAATACACAGTGTGAGGAAAACTTATGTCACATATAGACAAATGGTTTACTCTTTAGCAAACGGGTTACAAGATCCTTGGAGAGGAACTCATTAAAATGGGCTGGGATTTATATGTATTTCGTAGACTATGACAACAATGACATAATTTCATCACCTTTCAACAACTCATTTTAATTTTGTTTTTCTCCCACTTCCTTTGCTCTAATAATTCTTTTCTAGTCAAGCCTACATAATAGTCTACTTGAAAATTAGTCTGATTTATTCTCTGATATAATTTGGTCAAAAGCCCTGGTTCGTAAATTTATAATCAATTGATATCCACTCTATTTTGTAGACCAAAACAATTTCTCTTAATAAATGTCCTTTAATGGTTCTTAAAATGTTTGAAGGCTTTTTCTAAAAATACTCATAATAAAATTTTCTTTTATTGGCTTTGGGTAATTCAAAGAAGTGATTAGACAAAAGCATAGCCTACAGTCATCCTGTCCCATCACTCCCAAGGACAGTGGTTCTCAACCTTCTGGCCCTTTAAATACAGTTCCTCATGTTGTGACCCAACCATAAAATTATTTTTGTTGCTACTTCATAACTGTAATGTTGCTACTGTTATGAACCATAATGTGAATATCTGATATGCAGGATGGTCTTCGGCGACCCCTGTGAAAGGGTCGTTCGACCGCCAAAGGGGTCGCGACCCACAGGTTGAGAACCACTGCCCAAGGATCACCAGACAAACATCGCCTCACTGTTTCTCTTCCTGGGGGATACTCTCAGGTGTCCTCTCCAGACGGAAGGAGGGGGGCCACTCCCTTTCTGGGCTCTCTCACTAGAACTGCGGGGAGCAGTCATCTCATACAGCTGGCCCACCAAGCTCTCAAGGGATGCAGGGCAGGTTCATGGGGAATTTTAAACATGTTTTGGATTATAATAGTGGAGCTAGAAACCCAGACTCTATTAATCTGATTTCCACCCCTCCCAACATCTCATAGCTCCTTATCCTAGCTCTTCCCTGCAGGGCAGGGATGCTGGAAACTTCAGAAGATGCTCGAGACAGATGAGCCCCAACTTCAAAGGAAAGTTTCCAAACCACAGCTAGAGACCACCCAGCAAAAGGTCCAGATTCCAGAGAGAAGTCTGGAATTCCAGAGGGAGCGAGGACGAGGAGAAGCCCACCAGACACTTCAACAAGGAATGTTTGAATTTTAGTTCAGTGGCAAAGTCAGACCTCAAACATGAAGTCCAAGGTGGAGCTAAACTTGATTTTATTTCATTAAAAAAAATTAGCTGAAGAGCATACGTGCATAGTTTATGGACACAGTCAACAGCGTTGTGAGGGCCACGAAGGAGGGGGGTGCAAAGGGACAGGGGGATGTGGAATATCTGTAATATGTCAACAATAAAAAAATGACAAAATTATTTTTTTATAATGATTCCACTGGAATCAAGAATTTCAAGGGCTCTGAGTCACAGGCTCTTTATGAGATGGGTGGGAAGTGCTTACTAAGGAGAGGACTGGGTTGCAGGTCTACCTCTGTTACTTACTAGCTGTGTGATCTTGGCTGAGGTTTTTTTAAGCCTTTCTTGGCCTATTGTACAGTTTCTTCCACTATACATGGCACAGGTTTAATTTAGTTCAGTATGGCATTCCCACCTAGGAATAAAAGGCCCAGTCCCCTATACATAGCCTTTAACAGCTCAGAGATAATCTGTCGTAAAAGTGAGGCCTAGATTGGATTCCTTTTCTTGATATCGAGCTCTGGTAGAGGACAGAACTAAGAACCTAGGAATTGTGGTTCTCTCTGAGTGTGTGATCTTGTCCTCTGAAAGTATTTACATTTACGAAAAAGTTTAAAATAGTTTTCCCCAGACTTTAAGAACTTGAGCCTTGAAATACACTAAGGTTTTGAAATAATATGAATATAGCTTGTTAATAAATCAAATTGAATGATTCTGAATTGGCCATAAATACCTGTGTCGGATCATCATGTTGTGCATCTTAAACTTCAACAATGGTGTGTATCATTTATTTCTCAATAAAGCTGGGTGAGAAGAACTAACATAGGCTCTATTCTTTTTAAAAAAATACATTTTGATTGATTTCAGAGAGGAAGGGAGAGGGGGAGAGAGAGAGAGAAACATCAATGATGAGAGAGAATCATTGATCCTCTGCCTCCTGCATGCTCCCTACTGGGGATTGAGCCTACAACGGGGCATGTGCCCTGGACCAGAATCAAACCTGGGACCCTTCAGTCCGCAGGCTGATGCTCTATCCATTGATCCAAACCAGCTAGGGCTCTATTATTATTAACTTATTGATTGTGTAATTAAAACAGTGCCTCCCCCCCGCCAAAACAAACAAACAAACAAACCAAAAACAAAACAAAAAAAGCAATGCCTGCTACATTGGCTATCTTTTTATTGTTGTCATTGGGAAATAGATCTGAGAAGTAATTTTTAAACAAAACCTGAAGTAAAAATATATTAATAAAATTTTGTGTCAGAGCCAAACAAATATTTTTTAACCTATCATTAGCTTATTATAATCCTAATATTTTTGTGTGCCTCATTTGGAAGTATTGTTTTTCCTACAGGTAATTTATCCACCAATGTTTTACTGCCACAACTTCATTTCTTTGGCATGTTAGGTGATTTTGCAATAAAATATTAAATTAATGAAAAATTAATTGACTTATAAAGGTGATACAATATGTTAATATGGGTGATATATAATTCCACAACCAATTCAGAATAATTCAGTTTGATTTCTTAATAAACTATATTCATATTATTTTAAAATCTTAGTGTATTTCAAGGCTCAAGGTCATAAAGTCTGGGGAAAACTATTTTAAACTTTTTCCCAAATGTAAATACTTTCAGAGGACAAGATTACACACACACACACACACACACACACACACACACAGAGAGAGAGAGAGAGAGAGAGAGAGAGAGCTGATATTGATATTAATCAGGTTAGAAATAATACTGAATTAAATTCAATGGATGTATATTTAGTCTTGAATCTGCAACTAACATTGGATAAGCTACTTACTTTCTCTGGCTTACCTTTCCACAATAAAAAATAAGAGGTTGGATTAGATGGTCTCTTGGGTCTCTTTTTCTTCTAAAATCATATTAAAATTCCACTGAAATAATTTCAACCCCTGCAGTCATCTTATTGTTACTCTACTGTTTCTTGTATTTTCTCCTAAGAGACTCATTTTTAACACTAACACTGATAATAGAAGCTGATAATTCTTATAACGGAAGTCATCTAGTCAGGGATACAGTTTATAATGGATAAGTCAGATCAAAATTAAATTAAAAAGGTTAGAGTTTGCTTTAAAAAAACATTGAAACAAAAGAAACGCTATGTTCATCAAGAAAAGTGTTCTGGAACTAGTAAATTTATTTAATGTAATAATTCCACATTAATATAATTTTCTATTTGGGACTGAGCCACATGAACACTCATTAATGCAGAACAGATCAAATCAATATCTTCTTTCTAGCTTTTCCAGCCACTTCTCTAAGATGACCTGAGGGAAGTCATTCTGGTAATGACAGATTATACTAGATTATCAAATTAACAGTAGAAATAAATTATAATATGTGTTGCAATTCCTAAAAGGTGAGCATTTTCTAATATTAGAATGGACAAACTTTAACAAATGGTATCTTTTCCCTGATTCTTACCATGAATAAGAAATTTTGTTTTATGACATTCTTCATGGAGAGAAAAAGTAATATTTGTATTTTAATTCAACCACCACAAGTTTGGTTTTTGAGGTTCTATGACTTGATACCTTTAGAATTGGCCAAAATTAATGGAATCAAAATTCTCCCAGCTAAGATACATATTGCTTCTTTGAAAACAAACAAGGAGATAGACATTCTGGGACAATAAGAGCCTGGGGTCGTCAAGGGTTTTCTGTTTCCCATTTATCTTCTATCCCAAATACTATTAAACATTTAGATATTACTTACATTAGTGTCAGCCTTCTGCTGGATTTAATTAAGCCATCTGCTAGAGAGATTTCTTCTTCCTGTTTTTTTCTCAAAAGTTCAAACTGGTTCTGAGCCTCCTCCTCTTTTGGAGAGTCAACATGGAAGGTTTAACATGTAACCACATGACTATTTCGGTGCTCTGAGCATCCCCGTATTACCTTTCCTGGAGCAGAGTGATGAGCCACTTACAACTAATAATTCTCCATTTGATTGGTGTTCAATAGGCGAATCCCTCTTTCTCTGATCTAATATATTTAAAAGACCACAAGCATCACAAATTTTACTTTTGCAATATGCACATTGACTCTTTCAGAGAAAGGTGTTAATACATTTTGACGTGCTTAACTTAAAGACAACAGGTAACAGTCATGCTTTCCCCATTTGCACAGCAATGTTTTCCATGAGAAAGGGAACTATCATGCCTGTACAGGTCTCTGGAATCCTGGGTAACATAGAGTTTACCCACGCTGTTACTGGTCAATAGAAACAATGAGGAGAATCGGAAGGGATGAGAAGCAATTTTCACTCTAGGCCAGGTTTTTTTTTTTTTTTTTTTTTTTTTTTGTGTGTGTGTGTGTGTGTGTGTGTGTGTGTTTTCCACCTGAAAATCTGTGAGCAGCCATAATTGCATCTTTGTTAACGTGGCTTTGTTAGTTGTGTTGGCAGTAGCAATTCTCCCCAAAAGGAAGTTGTGTTTCTCCTGTAGGATGGAGGCTGGCTTCAGGCTCGTGGAAGGCCTGTCACCTGGACTCTCCTATGCACACTCTAGACTGCCTGGTAATGAATGTATGTAACAGGTATTCATTTACCTCCTTTATTTTGTTGTCCTTTGAACTTCTGATGAGAACACACTGATCTTCATTCTCCTTAGTTTTTTTTCTTTCCTGTCTCAGGAGGGACAGCTACCTTTTCTTGGGTGCATTGTGTGTACACGGAAATCTGTATTAATGGCAATCTAAAGACATTTATATATTAGCATTTTTTTAATAAGTAAAAAATAAAGAAGTATCAGTGACTCCTTCCTTCACAGATCTCGGTGCTTTAGGTTGATGAAGGAAGTAAGAAGACAATAGTTAGTATGAAAAGACTAAATTTATAGATACCAGCTCACTTTTCTCTTTTAATGTCTGAGAGTGTTTATCATAACATTATATTTAGTCTTCTATAATAATATCTTATTGGGTATCTGCCTCCACTCATTTTCATTCTCCTTCCCCAGGCATCTCTTGACAATTTATACTAGGATTTACCAAAGATTAATTTATTCTAAAAAATCCCCTGTTGCCAGGCTGGCATGGCTCAGTGGTTGAGCGAGGAGGTCACAGTTAGATTCCCTGTCAGGGCACATGCCAGGGTTGCAGGCTTGATCCCCAGTAGGAAGCAGCTGATCAATGATTCTCTCTCATCATTGAGGTTTCTATCTCTCTCTCTCCCTCTCTAAAATCAATAAAAATGTATTAAAAATAAACCTCTGTTAAATAGGCCCAGTGCCAATGATGACCAAGGTTGAAGAGCTCTTCACTTGTCTTTACCCAACCTTGGTAGGCCTAATCCTTAGCATTTTCACCTCATATCCTATCTAATAAAAGGCTAACATGCAAATCAACTGAACGGCATAACAACTGATCACTATGATGCGCACTGACCACCAGGGGGCAGATGCTCAGCCAGAAGCTGGGCTCACGGCTGGCGAGTGCAGCGGTGGTGGTGGGAGCCTCTCCCACCTCCACAGCAGCACTAAGGATGTCTGACTGCGGGCTTAGGCCCACTTTCCATAGGGAGTGGGCCTAAGCCATCAGTTGGACATCCCCCAAGGGCTCCTGGACTGCAAGAGGGCGCAGGCCGGGCTGAGGGAGCCACCCCCCCCCCAAGTGCACAAATTTCATGCACTGGGCCTCTAGTTTTGTATAAAAGGAAAGACAACCTTTTCTTCATATCATTAATAAAACCCATGCACGCTTAGGGCTTACAGTATAAGTTTAAACTTTCCTGTCTTGTGCTCATCTGCATTAATTTTTAAAATCAAAAGATTATACCTTAAAAGGTTAATATGCTAGTGTCCAAAATATTTTAAACTAAAAACAATGAGTTGCACTTATTTATTATATTGGTAAAGATAGAAAAAGCTAAAACTAGTCTTGACCAGGATTTTTGGAAATATGCCTTCTATTACACTGCTATTAGAAACCTAAGTTGCTACACATCTGGAGGAAAATTTGTCATGATATATCCAAAACCTTAAAGATGTTAGTATCTTGGATTCAGCTATTTTATTTCTAAAAATGTGTGCAAAGTTGATAATTGCAGCATTATTTGTAAGAAAAATATGCAAATAGCTTCATTGATAAAGAAGAGGTTTGTTTAGTTATGACCTAGAATAGGATGCTATAACCATTAAAAGGTAATTCAAAATTATATGCACCAATATAGAGAAAAATTCTCTTAAGAAAAAAATTGTGCCCTAGCTAATTTGGCTCAGTGGATGGAGCATTGGCCTGTGAACTGAAAGGTCCTAGGTTCGATCCAGCCTAGAGCACATGCCCAGGTTGCAGGCTCAATCCCCAGTGGGGGGCATGCAGGAGGCAGCTGATCAATGATTCTCATCATTGATGTTTCTATCTCTCTCTCCCTCTCCCTTCTGCTCTGAAATCTACACTAATAAAAGAGAAACATGGTAATTAGTTTACGACTGCTACCCTTTTCATTGGCTAATCAGTGAGTATATGCAAATTAACTGTCAGCCAAGATGGCGGCCAGCAGCCAGGCACTGAAGTGAGCATGAGGCTTGCTTGCTACGGACTCCAACGTTCCCCGCCTCACTTGCCGGCCTCTCAACTGCAACTCTAAGCAACTATGTACTATGTTGCAAATAAGCTAAACAAAACACCAGAAACCGGCTTTCATTCAGCCGGGGTTTAGCAACATTGTATCGATGTTTTCAGCAGTGAGGCCTCAGAGTTAAAGCTGGCCCAGAATAAAAAAAAAGAAAAAAAAAAGAAAACAAGGAGCGGTTGGAAGCTTCAGTCACTTGCTTCCGGAAAACGGCCCTCAGCTCCTCACCCAGACTGGCCAGGCACCCCAGTGGGGACCCCCACCCTGATCCAGGACACCCTTCAGGGCAAACCAGCCGGCCCCCACCCATGCACCAGGCCTCTATCCTATATAGTAAAAGAGTAATATGCCTCCCGGCACCGGGATCAGCGTGACAGGGGGCAGGGCCCAAACCCCCTGATCGCCCTCTGTGTGTGACAGAGGGTGGGGCCACAACCTCCCTATCTGCCCTGCTCTGTGCCTGGTAGCGGGGAGCTCCCTAATCCTCTGATTGCCCCACAGCTCTGTGTGTGACAGGGTGTGGCACCCCAACCCCCCCCCCCCCCCGCCCCCACAGGCCTTGCTCTGTGTGTGACAGGGTAGAGCCATAACCTCCCCATCGGCCCTGCCCCGAGTGTGACAGTGGTGGCGCCCCAACCCCCTGATCCGCCCTGCTGTGTGTGTGACAGGGTACGGAGCCCCAACACCCCTGATGAGCCCTGCTCTGTGCGTGACAGGGGGCAGCGCCCCAACCCCCTGATCGGCCCTGCTCTGTGCATGACAGGCGCAGCAACCTCCCCATCGATCCTGCCTTGAGTGTGACAGGGGGCGGTGCCCCAACTCCCCTATTGGCCCTACCCTGAGCGTGACTGAGGGTGGCATTGCAACCTCCCGATCCGCCCTGCTCTGTGCATGAATGGGCTGAGTCCCAACTCCCCAATTGGCCCTGCAATGAGCCTGACCAGGGGCTGCACTTAGGAATTGGGCCTGCCCTCTGCCACCCGGAAGCAGGCCTAAGCCAGCAGGTCGTTATCTCCCGAGGGGTCCTAGACTGCGAGAGGGCACAGGCCGGGCTGGGGGACCCTCCTCCACCCCCCCCCCCCCCCCGAGTGCACAAATTTTTGTGCACCGGGCCTCTAGTATATATATATATATATATATATATATATATATATATATATATATATATATAATAAGCTTTAAAATAATGTAAAAATATAACAAAATATTACTAATGGTTATTGCTGGTTAATGAAATTACTGTTGAAATATATTTATATGTTTTTTAATATGACTTTTAATTTTACTTCCCTAAACTTGTGTTTTTTTATCTTTCAAGATTAATTTTTAAAATTTTCAAGTCAATTCCATTTTATAAAAGCCATCAGGGCTGTTAATGTATCCACTTCATAAAAAATATTGAGACAAATTATTGGAAAGGCATATAAACATGTTCAGAAACAAAAATAGAAGCCAACAAAGGCATGAAGAACTGAAATATGCAGATAGTTTAAAACTTATTTTTATATCTTCTCTTTTTAAACAAACATGCATATAAGAAAATCAGTTAGTTTAGTGTCAGCAGTTTAGTACCTGACAACATTAGGGAATTACGGTGAGTGAACTAGAATAGGAGGAATTATATATATTCTCCACACAACCCAATAATTATGCATTAATTGGCCTATTGATTTGGTCAAGTTTAGCTATAAGCCCTTGACAGTCAATATTCATTCACACTAGTGAAAAATGAGAGGGCTCAGGAAGTTTGCTGAATGAAGTACCTTGTTAAGGAGTGAAGTATAGACTCACATGATATTTCTTGTCATAGTATTTTCTACGCTGCATTTTACCTTCATAATGATTTCCTCCATTAGATTGTAAACTCTTAAGATACAGGACCCATTTGTCCTCACTCACTATTATATTTCTGTTTCCCTCCATATGCCTAGTAGTAGGCTATACTGGTAATACATCTATTAAATGAATGAATCAATGAATAAGAATGCCTTGTCGATGCTTTTCTCCTCTAGAACATATTACAAACCTTTAGTTTCTGCTGTTTCTGATCCTGTGCTCCCACCAGCCAAGTTGGGCAGAAACCCTGCCCCCCACACAGTAGGGGAGACCATGGGCAACTTCCCTTCACTATCCTGGGTCCTCTCACCAGGCCTGTGTGTCCTAATCCCACAAGAACAATTGCGGATCTGTTGTGAGATACAGCAGCCAGGGGAGCTCTCTGAGGGCAGGGATAGTGTCTTCACTCCGAGTCCTCCTTGACTGGCTAAAGGTGGGCACCTGTGGCTTCGGTAAATGTCATCTCCCTTTCTCCCCTCCCTTCCAGCTACGAGTCTCAACCAGAATTCTAGATAAACTTCTTTACAATGGAAAAGAGAGGAAAAAAGGATTGCTCTACCGGTGTTTCAATTCAATTCCACACATTTCTTAGTCCCAGAATGTCTCAAACGGAAGAATTGGTCTGAAAGTCTTTCAGCAATTCTCCAAACTGCCATTTGGCGCCTGGCTAATTATTAACACCAATCTAATTATAGGAGGACAATCTGTTTGTAGATATTTTCCTGGCAGTGCTTACGATGGTTTTAGTCCACTTTGTATCATTAAAAAATGTTGCATCCTTTTACGTTATTATCAAGCTGCTAATTTTTTACAATTAAAAAAAAACCCGCCCAATTTCATAATGGCAATGACTTTGGGGCATTTTCTTATTACCTTGATTCATTCTCATAAGAAAGTCCAAATTTTTCTTGAATAATAAAAAATGTACATATTTTTCATGGAATTTTATTAGATGTTTTCAGCTCTTTTAGATTTTAGGTTTTTTTCCCCATCTAATACAATTTTAACTATTTTTTTTTAAATAGCATCAAAATAAAATCTTAAGTATTCTGGCTTAAACATGGATATCATTCATTCGTTTGAATGATGTTCGTCTACGGAGCTGAGTCAGAGCCCAGGTCTGCCACACTAGCTCTGTGACCCAGGCCCTTGGCTTTAAGTTTCATGTTCTCAGGGAATAATATTGCCCCACTGCCTTGTGGTGAGGATTAAGCAAAATAATCGCAGTGAGATATTTTTGAAACAACTAAGCTTATTCTTCAGCTATTCATCCCACAGCCGAGACTGTTAATTCCTAGATGAAGGCACATGCCCCCCACCCGCCCATGGGAGGGTGGTGGACTGGTGATTGACAGACTCTGTCAATTACTGTGAGATTTCAGGTCCCCAGTCATATAAGGAGAAGCCACAGCCTTCTGAAGGATACGTTTTAGACTTACATATATTTTATAGTGACTATTTTGACTACAACTAAGACTACAAAGCTTTTAAGCAATTACTTTTCCATTGGCATGAGCTTTAGCTTTGGAATTAGACAAGCATGGACTGAAATCCTGGCTTTGTTGATTATCTATGTGTGATTTTGGACGTTAACTTCTCTGCAATCAACTTCCTTATTTTGTGTGTGAAATGGGAATAATAGTACACATATCACTGTTGAAATTATATTTTTGAGGGTTGGATATTATTATGTATATATTTTGTGCTATTTATCAAGCTCCTATTCAGGTTTTCTTTAGTTTTGTCCACAACTTTCATGAAAACAAAATATTTCTCTTGAAAATTACTGTATTGAATCACTAGCACTAAAATCTCTCTTCATCTCTTCATTGTAGAAACTGGTTTTGAAAATAATTACTTAATTTTACAAAGAATAGATCTATTTTCTATTTCATGATTAGAAAGACTTGTGGTGGTGGCTGTTTTTTTTTTAAATTATAGTTAGAAGAATTTCTTGTTGCATTGATTAGCCAATAGATGGCAGGACTTCAGAGAAAACAGAAGTTTTGCTGCCCCTCTGCAAAATATTATCTGCATAATCCAAAAGATAAGAAACAACGGTAAAATAGCTCAGTTCACAGTTTTAAATGTAAACTTCGCCTATTTTAAATGTTTTGCTGTCTTCTTTCAGTCTGACAATAACTTGCATTTCTGTGTAATTTGTAATTTCAATGCAAAAACATCTCATTAAACATAAAAATACAATGGCATGACATAGTGTAAGGAAAAAAATGCTATTTCAAACACTAGGGAAGACATAAAATTCATCTCAGAATAGATGGCTTTTAGTTTAAAAAATATAGTTGTTTAGGAAGAAGATAAGCTCCCTAGCCTAGTGTAAAATCTGGAAGGAGATGGAGAATGACGAGAGCTAATTTTTGCAATTCAAGAAAACGTTAGTGAGGATAGGAGAGATGCTTGAGTAACATGGAGACCATGAGCAGAGGCCAGGATGTGGGAGCTCCACGAGGAAGCGCTACCAAGGCAGCATGCTCCCTGCCCTTTTTGAATTCTTCTGCAAAAGCTGCGGCTTCCTGAAGCAATATGTCTTCCTGAATATTACATAATGTCTCCGCCTGGGCCACGTGACCTCCGGTGATTTAACGCTCGACAAGCCTGGGGCTTCATTCTGAGACATATTTGCATAATTCGATTCCTTTTGCAGAATCTGTCCTCAAGTTTAAATCTACCAACAGCCGCCTGAGTACGGTTTGGTAAATTAAAATAATTTTCAGGCACACTGGGATATCCATATCCTCTATTATCCTGGCACTCTTGGCGAGGGCTCAAAAGTAATTGTATACCGCATTAATACTAAACAAACCCTTTTACATTTTTTTTTGAAGGGGGTGATGCAATTTCAGTAGCTTTGTCCCCCCCGGGCTTTTGTAAATATCAAATTGGTTTAGTAAAGAGGCACTTCGAGCAGGCTTCGTCATGAACTGCACCTCTTACAATGATCTTCCCATATATCATGGAGAAATCGCCACAACGCTGGTGTGGAAACAGATGGCACAGTTGTGCTATTAGCACCAATGTCATCCTTGGGCTGTTAATTCCAATTAAGAAATGTAAGTCATGGCGGGGTGGGTTATGTTCCTGGTCCTGGTCAGCAGTGTGTTCTCATAAGGCCACACACTGCTTACGTTACAGTAGGAGTGAGGGCTCTGACGACACTTGTGCCAGACCACGGTCAGAAATACAGAAGCTTCGTTGTAGAACACTCCAGGCTTGCCTCGGAGATAATTTCATCCTCTTAGGATAGTTTTCAAGAAATAGGCTGGCAGAACCCCACATTTTCACCATCTTTTATTTGAGAGGTGTTTCAGAAGCAAGAGGGCGGAATGGAATAATGAAATAATGACAGAATGAAGCCAGAAGACAACATCTTGTTTTTTTTTCTGAAACTGAACAAAATAAACAATAATATACCTTAAAAGCAATGAAAGTTATGCAGGACTCCTACAAAGGAAGGAGCAGAACTTCACATTATTTATTATCTTTGAAAAAGGCAATATTAAATATAAACAAAATATGCTGAGGATTTTGAGTAGCTGACACGAAACCCAGAAAAACAGCGTGTGTAGGGGTGGGAGGAGAGGGTGAGTTAATAAATCATCCAAAATCTTAAAAATACTAAGCAATTTGCAGAAAAGTGAGCTATCGGGATTTGGTTCTTTGGAGGGGGTTGGTCCAAAATGATACATAAAACCATTTAAAAGTAGAAATGCGTCTCACACTTCAGTAAACTCACCACTTCTATTGCAGGCTGGGAAAAAAATGCCAGGATGGGTCCTATTTTGTTTTAAAAAATTTTTGAGTGGTAATAGGAGGGGATGGGAAGGTGTTTGCTCAGGATTTTTGGAGAAAAATAACAATGTAAAAAGGAAAAACCACCACAGTTATTGTATTTGTTTGCTAGGGCTGCCATAACAAAATATCAGAGACTGGGAGGCTTACACAATAGGAATTTATGTCCTCACAGTTGTAGAAGCTGGAAGTCCAAGATCAAGGTGCTGGCAGGCTTGGTTTTCCTGAGCCCTCGCTCTCCTTAGTGAGCAGATGGCTGCCTTCTGGCTGTGCTCTCACATGGCCTGTTCCTCTGTGCGTGTGCATCCTGGTGTCTCGTGTTCTTTTAAGGACATCAGTCCTCACCCATTTAGCCTCATTGGAACTTAAAATTTACCTCTTTAAGATCCTATCTTCACATAGAGTCATTTTCTGGAATGTTGGGGCTTAGAACTTCTATGAATTTTGGGGGAGAACAATTAAGTCCATGACAGTTGTCTAAAATGAGTTATAATCTATCAAAAGAGATTTAGTGAACATTGAAGACAAAGTAAGTTCCACTTTGGGCATAAAAATATGAGAACTCCATGGATCTACTCCACAGTGGAACAGGTGAAAATTATGAAAAGACAACCATTTAAAGCTTCTGAAACTAGTTCTAAGGCTAAACAGTAAATGAGAAACATTCATTAAACAGCCAGAACCAGGCTGTTTTTATTACAAGGGCTTTGTAGTATTGTTTCTTCAGAATTTCTTGTTAGTCAAATCTGCTATCAGTAAGTTCTCTCGGTGTTTGTTTACATGGGAATGTCTATATATTTTCTTTATTTGTAAAAGATAACTACTGGATATAAAATTCTTTGTTGACAATCCTCCCTCCCCTCTCTCCTTCCACTGTGATGGAAAATTCACTCCAGTGGATGTATCCAAGAACACAGGGATCCCTTTCGCCCCAGCAATCAGTTGGAGAATGAAGGTATCTTCCTGGAAGGGGTAGGGTGACAGATTTTCTCATCCTGTGCTCAGCAACCTGTGGCTGAGGCTAAGCTCCAGAATTTTATATCCAGCAGTAAGATATTTTACAAATAAAGAAAAAATGTAGACATTCTCATATAAACAAACACTGAGAGAACTTGTTGAGCCAAGATACAGGGGCTCTCTTCTTCCACCCAGTCCCCATTTGGGGTGGAGACTCTATCTTGGGTGCAGATACTGAAAATACTGGGTCCCAGAATTCCCTCAGCCCATCTTGTTTTATAAGGCAGAGGTTCCACACCTGATTAGGCAAGCTGAGAAGACTAGAGGTGACTTTGCCAATAAGAAAAAATATTGTTCTTACAGGGGACCTTAATCAGATTATAGTTGGCTTTTCACCGGATACAATGGGAGTAAAAAAGAAATGAGATATATATTCAAAGTGCCCCCCTCCCCCCCAAAAAAAACACACACACCCTGTCAGCAAAGAATTTTATATCCAGCAGTTATCTTTTACAAATAAAGACAAAATATAGACATTCTCATATAAACAAACACTGAGAGAACTTGTTGATAGCACATTTGACTTACAAGAAATACTTGGGAACCTATACTACAAAGCCGTGGTAATAAAAACAGACTGGTTCTGGCATAAGAACAAACATATGGGTCAGTGGAATAGAATAGAGAGCTCAGAAATCAACCCTCACCTTTATGATCAATTAATATTGGACAAAGAGCATACAGTGGAGTAAAAACAGTCTTTTCAATAATTCGTGTGGGAAAATTGGACAGGTGCACGCAAAAAAATGCAACTAGACCACCAACTTTCACCATACACAAGAATAAACTAAAAATGGATAAACGACTTAAATGTAAGTTGTGAAACCATAAAAATCCTCGAAGAAAACATAAGACAGCAAAATCTCAGACATCTCTCAGAGCAATATTTTTGCTGATATGTCTCCAAGAGCGAGGAAAACACCAGAAAAAATAAGCAAATAAGACTACATCAAACTGAAAAACTTTTGCACAGCAAAAGAAATCATCAGCAAAAGGAAAAGGGAAGGGTGTTGTTCTACATGGTATTAATTTCTGGGTTCTGTGGACATCAGTTTGCTATGGTTAACAGTGATTTCCTTATGTGTATGTATATTATGTATGTGTGTGTATATATGTACATATATTTGTGTGTATGTGTGTGTGTGCATGTGTGTGTACCTGTTTGTATGTGCGTACATAGATATGCATGTATATGTGTATATATGCTTGTGATGGGAATGGAGCTAGTGGTGTGGTTTGTGTTCCATTATCTCTCTGGATCCTTTAAACAGTAAAACAATGAGAGGCTTGCATTACCTTTACTTGGTTGTACTTCTAAGGTCCTGAACAAAGTATGGTTGGCAGAGATGGTTGCTACTAAGGATCACAGTGAAGACTTTCTGAGTGAGACTGAGAGAACTAAAAAATGGGGAGGTTCATTTTTGGTTTCTATTTTCTCCCGGGAACTTTGTTCATATACAGGAATGCACAGTGGGAAAATTTGGAACGTTTTTATTTTGCTGTCATTGTATAATGAGAGTATTTCTAGATGGTCTTTCAGTTACAGTGTATGTCTGGACATCTATACTTGACCACATGGCAAGACCAGGGACGGAGAATAGAATAGGGGAGAATTGTCATCTTCAGAACAACACTTCCTTGGCGAGAAAGGAGTGCATTGAATACCTGTTCTGCTACAGTGGACAAATATCTGATACAGGCAAACCTGGATGTCAGGGCACCCATCTCATGAAAGCTGGAGAGGTTGATAAAGAAAACATAAAACTGTTGATTTCCTCCATCCCAGGATCAACCACAAGCCTGTGGAAGGACATGACTCCCCCCGCCAAATGTTTTTCATGCCTTGGGTGTTAACATGGGGCACTTCTTCTAAAACACTCCTGAACTCTGGCCTCTGCTTCTCTCCCATGCTCACTGTCCCTGAAGGAGGCATAGCTTCCTTGACTGGTGGGTTCTGAGAAGGGACTGAGCTTGTCTGTCATTCACCCCTTTCCTCTCCGACAAGTAGCTGCCTGTCCTTCCGGCATATAGCCCTCGGCCCTCACTTAGTCCATCTTCCAGCTCGCAGGGGAAGACCTGCAATTTGAGAGGGCAAGTCCATTCAGGCAGGTGAGGAGGAGGTGGGATGGAGGGAGGGGCGTGGGTGACTGGCCAGACCCCATCTGCATTCTCCATCTAAGACACGTCAGCAGCACAGAAAAGGTCATTTTAACTACCTGTCTGATTTTTGCACTTACTGGTTCCCCGCTGGTTCCAAACTTGAAGAAAAGACTGAAGTGTTCATGATTATCATGACTCAAACCTCAACTGTGGAAACAACACATTGTACTAGCTCTGGCTGTGTTGGCTGTGACTTATGAAGAGTGGTGGCTACAGCTTTCTCGTTTCTGTGTGAACTCAGCCACCCCGAGTCTTCCTCTGACATACCCTCCAGGGAGTCATGATGTCTGTCTTTTCACCGGGTTTATCACTGAAACTCAGCTAACGATTATGCCTGGTTGGGGAAGGTGAGGAAAAGTGAGATCCACACCAATGCATCATGCTAAATTTCCTCCTCCACAGCCTTTTCACTGCTACCAACTAAATGAAAGTGAAACCAACGAAACAAAAGATTAAAAAACAAACAACTGCTGTACAAAGACCACTTTCTTCATGAATGTTTTCCTCCTCACCCTGGTCACCAGCGTTTTCCTCCCTCTGCGAACGCCTAGAGTTTGAGATGCTTCTGTAATGACGTTCGCCATATTCTAACATATTGTAGTCTTCATGGCTTATCTGCCACTCAGCTCTGAGCAACGCGAAGCCAGGAGCATCATGCCAGTCACTACGTGTCCTTAGGACAGTGATGTGCAGAGAGCACTTGAGGCAAGTTTGTTCAATGAGAGGAGTTTTACCTCCTGGTGCAGGTATTTAAAGAGCTCAGCATTACAGCTTTGTACATTGATCCTGTGGGGAATTATTCTTTCCCACCTAGAAATGGTGAATTGCATTTCAGATGAAAGCGTTTGATTAAAACAGGCCTTGCTGGCAAAAGCACCTCATGTCACTAACTGCAAGTGGTGCCAGGATACAAAGACGAGCCAGGTCCCTTCCAGCTTTCAGATTGCAATAAACATCAATACTCACATGTTGAAAACGGAAGCAAAATCCTTCAAAAGGTCTTAAATTGTGTTGAAGTGAGGATGAAATGTACTGCTGATCTGAGAGTTGGCATGGAAAACAGAATTTCTCAGCTCTTTGATCAATACTTAAATGGGCCGAGAGTCTTACAATGGGAGTAACCACAGATTATGCCATCAGTCACCATCCCTCCTTTTATAGACGAGGAAACAGACTCGGGGAGGGTCAGTGGCATGGTCAGTGAATTCACAGTGGTCAGAGGTTGAGACGGAACAGCACATCCATCCCCCTAGCTCCCACTGAGGCTGAGCCATGAAAACCAGTGCAGACATGCAGACTTCATCCAAACCTGGCTGCGAGAATGGTCTGGGAGTCATGCTCAAGGTGAGGCAGAGGCAGAGAAGCAGGGGCTATGGAGACCACTAGGCAGACCCTAGCCAAGAGAAACATATCATGAACAGTGGAGTACTGTGTTGTAGGGGACATAACTGGGTAGAACAGCTGAGAGTGCATTTTATAGCAAGTATTTGTTTTATAAACTGCTTTCCAAATAGGTTAAGGATTATTCCTGGCAGGTGTGGTTCAGTAGTTGAGCATTGGTCTATGAACCAGGAGGTCACGGTTCGATTCCCGGTGAAGGCACACACCCGGGTTGCAGGCTCCATCCCCAGTGTGGGGTGTGCAGGAGGCAGCTGATCAATGAATCTCTCTCCTCATTGATGTTTCTATCACTTTCTCCCTCTCTCTTCCTCTCTGAAATCAATGAAAATACTAGTTTATGTTAAAAAAATAACTTAAGGATTAGTAATCCTCATTATGCTTTGTTATAGTGATTCTCCAGGTCTCCTGCCAGATTTTTCCTCTGGACAAGACATTTAAAAATGGTGGAGTTAGAGTTTTTGTCCGCAACAAGCAAGATGTGAGCCCTCTTATTCATCTCAGAGGAGGAAGTAAAAGGACCTAACTACATAAGTAGAGAACATTCACCCTTTGGAGTATTATGCAGCCATGAAAACACTGAGGTAGAGTTTCTGTAGGGTGTGGCATCCTCCCAAGAACACACATGTTGTCCTGTGAATAATACAAGTCAGAGGACAACATGTGCACACCTCCATGTTCATAAATACACAGACAAATACCTGGAATCCTCTTTGAGAAAAAAGGGAGCGTGCTCCTGTTAGCCCATAGTCCCCACACTGCTCAAACTTTTGCCAACAGAATGCATTTATGTAATTTTTTGGTTAAAATTAAATTTAAAAGCATGCTGACTAGAGCAATTATTTTTGTATTACAGACAAAAAGTACACCTCTACCAAATTTTCTTTTTAGGATTTTTTAAAATATATTTTTATTGATTTCAGAGAGGAAGGGAGAGGGAGAGAGAGATAGAAACATCAATGATGAGAGTGAATCATTGATCGGCTGCCTCCTGTGGTGCACCCCCTCCTGGGGATTGAGCCCGCAAACCAGGCATATGCCCTTGACTGGAATGGGACCTGCGACCCTTCAGTCCACACGCTGACGCTCTATCCACCGAGCCCAGCCACCTAGGGCTCTACCAAATTTTCTTGACTTGTGGCAATAAACAAAGTTAGAGCAAGATAACTTTGAGAAGACGTGCCTTTTGAAACGTGGAGAGTAGCAGATACAGGAGCCGGTAGTGGGTGGGGCCCTGATGTGGTGAAGCAGACACCTGACTCCAGAGAGCTTTCAGCTGTTGTCAGCACCACCAGGCAGCAGGCCCCAGCAGGAACTCAGCCAGCGATGGGAGGGTGTGGTTTATAACAGCGATTGTCAGCCCCTGTATCGCAAGAATTTGTAAAACATGCAATATCTGACTATTTAGTCAGGGCCACTGACCTCTTATCCCTTAGATTGTCAAATAAAATGACAACAGCCAACACGACAATAGCCATCAGGTGTGAATGAATCAAAATTATACCTTTTTTTTTCCTGTCAGATTGGCAAAAAATATATTTTTTGGTGTGCTGCAGAATTTTAGTAATTAGTTTGTGTGCCATGAGATAAAAAAAGGTTGAAAATGGCTGGTTTATAAGAATTTATTGCACTGTCTGCTGTTCAGTGTGATCGGCAGTGTCTGTTGCTGTTTCTCCTTTTGATTTTCTATAATAGAAGTCTTTCTTTTTCATTAATTTGGCCTGAAGAGGTCAATAAGACAAATAGTAAGCAGACTTTTCTAACTGAAGGAGGTGCTAAAATGTCATTAAATTTTTCACCCCAGTCTTCTTTTCCTTCCTTCCTTCCTTTTCTTCCTTCCTTCCTTCCTTCCTTCCTTCCTTCCTTCCTTCCTTCCTTCCTTCCTTCCTTCCTCTTTTTTTCCACTTTTCAAAATAATTTAAGGTTTTATGGCAGTGGTTCTCAACCTTCTGGCCCTTTAAATATAGTTCCTCATGTTGTGACCCCCAACCACAAAATTATTTTCATTGCTACTTCATAACCCTAATTTTTCTACTGTTATGAATCATAATGTAAATATGTGATATGCAGGATGGTCTTAGGCGACCCCTGTGAAAGGGTCGTTCGACCGCCAAAGGGGTCGCGACCCACAGGTTGAGAACCGCTGTTTTATGGTAATACTTTATTTTTGTTTTGAAAATTACTTAGGCTCCTAAAAAAGTGTAAATAAGGATTGCTTGGGTACCATCATTTTATTACAAACATATTATCCATAATCTATAGAAAAATCAGTAACTAACTTGAAGCTGTGGAAATATTGTTATTATAGATCCTGACTAATGCTGCATATGCCCCCTTTTAAAATGAGAAAATAACCTTCAGCTCCTTTAAAATGTAGAGTTTGGCATTTTACTAAATTTCATAGGGAGAAAATGTAATGAGTCAATAAACCCAATGTGGAGGCTGGTTATTGTCACATAAATTAATTTGCCTGCTAAATGATCAGACTCACATCCACCTTTTTCCCCACCATCTGCCTCACAACAAAGTTGGCATTGTACTCCTTTGAGGGCGAACTGTAAAAATGTCATTACTTAAAGGCTTATTATCCACCAAGTCATGCTAAACCCCAATTTCCCTGTACTTGCTGGCTGATCAGGTAAAGAACAGAGTTTGGAATTTCTCTCCCCCCGCCCCATCCCCAAATTATATACACCAGTGGTATGCCTCGAGGCATCTCTTTGTGTTGGGCTATTGTCCAAATGAGAAATGCCGCCATGTGACCTTGGCCCCCTGCTTGGCAGGCACCCCCATTTAGCGGGAAGATGGCAGGCCACGTTTGCATGACTCGATTTGGACTTGCCTCTCCCAACACTTGTGATCTGTGAAATCTCTCCTGACTGTCACACTGAGTGAGCCCGTCCCATTTCTCTGTGCAATCAGGCACCTGGCAGGCTTTGCCAAACAGGATGCTGGTCAGGGAGGGGGGTGCTGGAGCCAGAGTTTTGCTCGAGCCAAGTTCTAAATATGACCCTGATGGAATCCAAAGGCCAAGATAATCCTGATCAGGATCTTCACACAATCCTTGTTGGAGTGGAGAAGGGAAAATATGCACCGTGGGGAAAGCATAGTAGCTATAAAATAACTGTTTAATATTTAAAGGTTTGTAAGTCGGAAACTAAATACAGAGGAAGAAGTAGTGGCCTTTTACCAATAGCTAAGCTGTGGCACCCAGTGGCAGGTAGTGCTTTTTATTGCTTGCTTTTTCATTTGTGTTCTTCTCTAGCAATCAAGGTAGCATTATATGTTCACCAACCCACTCTGTGCTGTATCACTTCTGTTTATGCTTCCCTCTAATGACACGATGTGGATTTCTTGTTAGATAAATCACCTTTTTTTTTTGGCAAACGTGTGACCTATAAATAATGGCAATTACTCAAAGAACAGTTGATAATTACATAACTTGAAAGAACAATGGGGAATATATTTTGACCTCAGATTTTCACAAATATATGGTTAATCTAAAAAATTTGAGGACTTACTATGTTACATATGTAAAAACAAACACAGTATAAAGAGAGGTGATCCATGTCCAAAGGGCTTGTTGTCTAACTCTAGCAGAAAATTCAGACAAGTGGAAAACAATCTACTGCAGCCCGTGATGTAAGAAAATACCACGTTAGGTGCACGACCCGAGCAGAGTAAGGGTGTCATGGACGACCTCCCGGTGATGGCCCGGGGTCTCCAGGCAGGAGGAGCCAGGGAGCGGGGGGCACCACAGCGGAGTCTGCCTCAAGGCCCGCGGGGCTACCAGCTCTCCCGTGGGATGTGACTTGCGAATGTGCTGGGATAGAGGCAGGTACTCCGTTCTCAAGTTTTTCAAAGGCCTTGCAGAGGGTTTTAGAACCTGTTTAGTTGGGAGCCATTGAAGAATTTGAGACAGAAGCATAGCATGATCTGGTAGTAGTTTTAGAAAGCTCATGCATTCCAACAACATTGCAGCAAATATATCGGCCTGGGGTGAAATCTGAGGTGTGGAAACCAGACTGGGGGTGCTGTTGTGGACTAATCCAATCAGGAGAGGATGAGTCAGGACTAGGCAGTAACACCAGGAAGAAAAGGAAGGGAGGTTTTAAGATAATGAGTAGAGATAATCCATAGCAACTGGTGAGAATTACATCAAGGGCGAGGAGAGGAAGATGTCAAAGCGGACTCTCCTCTGCCTGTGAATGGTAACTCACGGCGACAGTGTGGAAGGCATTTCCATTTCCAGCCGAAGGTGTAAAAGCAACGAGAGACGTGGATTAGACAACCACCTGAAGGCAGACAATTCACTTTTTTGGGGGTGGGTGGGGGGGAGAAGTAATGAGATTCTGCTATTACAACAACATGGAGATGAAGCAGAAGGAAAATGACAGAAATCTTATCAAGTATTATTTATGGATCAGCCATCTGGAAAAGCAGTTTGGGAAAGAAGAGCAAAAAAAAAAATGCTAAAGGATGAGGACAGAAGGCAAGTGGGTTCAAGTTCTCGTTTTTTAAACATTGGGTTAAAAAGCAGTGAAATGGCAGAAGAGACACTGGAAGGTGCTAACTATGTCTCCTCTTTGGGGCAATGGCAGTGAGAGGGATCTGGAGGTCAGTTGGGAAAGGACTGTGACAAGGGCACAGGGACAAGCGTGACCCCCTCCCCCCAGCAAAGAGAGAAGTACCCGTTCCCGAGGGTATTCCTCCCTCCTCTTCGGGCCCCATTTGTTTATTCCGAGCTTATACCCAGCACCAGTCCCCGAGTCAGCTAGGGAGTCTGGTCTTCATAAAGGATCTGTTGTTACTCGGTGAGTTTTCTCTGCAAAATTAGGAAACATCTGGCTGCTCCGAGTGAAAACGTTTCAAATAGCGAAAGGCTGCCAAGTCAAGTTTCCATTGTAGTCAGGTTCATTTACATTGTGGGAACGAACTCAGTCATGCCCCAGGTACGCACCTCGGGACTCACTCTCTGAACCTGCTATCTTTATTCACTCCAAATGGGATCATTTCTAGATAAATCCTTTCACCTAACACGGCACAGGCTCAGCTTGAGGGACTCCTTTCTAGAGGAAATTTAAAAATCCCATCAGGGCTTCCCTGTAGTAAAATTAAAGAGGATCCTTCCCCAGATTAAGGCCAAGGAAGGCCCACGTATGGGAATAATCCCAACCTTCCCAATAACTTGAGTAGAGGAGAGGGGGATTAGAAAGCACAAGTATTACAGGAAACATAGTGACTCCATTTACAAATTATCATGTCTCTTCAGAAAACCTTCCTATTGTAAAGCTATTCTGTGAATTATTTCCATGATCTGCGCCCACTTTTTTATTTGAACGAATCCATGCTAACTGACTCTAGCACCCCCTAGCAGTCTAAGAACCTCTCATCCTGTACTTGGTAAAAACATTTTGGTCATTTTCATACTGTCAGTGTTAGTGAGAATAGCAACAAGCCATCTAAAACCGTTGCTATCTGATTTTTATTAGGCCACCAGTTCAACATCATCATCAAACTTTTCTAAAAGGTGATGCTAAGTTAAATTAAATTTTAATTCGACTTCATTTAAATTTTGATTTGATGTTAAATGTGTTGAAAGTTAGGCACATTTATTTCTTCTAGAAAAGGGCTCTTTTGGTCAAAATACTTTTTAGTAGTATTGACTCATTTTATTTTGGATCAAGGTTAATTATAATGACTATCTTAGGATATAATCCTAGAAAGTAAATTTTATTGTTCAGGTTTTTTTCTAAACCAAATCCTTTGTCTCTTTATAAGTTGCATTTCTTTTCTTTTCTTTTTTTAAATATATATTTTTAATTAATTTCAGAGAGGAAGGGAGAGGGAGCAAGAGATAGAAACATCAACGATGAGAGAGAGAATCATTGATCGGCTGCCTCCTGCACGCCCCCTACTGGGGACCAAGCCCACAACCCAGGCATGTGGCCTTGACTGGAATTTAACCTGGGACCCTTCAGTCTGCAGGCAGAGACTCTATCCACTGAGCCAAACTGGCTAGGGCTCTGTAAGTTGCATTTCTGATCATTATTTGTGAATTTCTAAAAAATGTATTCATCTCCACCTTTTTATACTCTATTATTATTATTTCACTTTATTTTTACTTAATTCTCCCATTTTTCTGTAAAATCAAAGACTGCACGGCTAACATGTCTTTAAATACCACACTATTATCTATGCTAACAAGAGCCTCGGTGGTCCTCCTGCGCAACCTCGTCACAAGATGGCCGCCACAAGATGGCCACAGTGGAGGCGGGGCCTGATGGCCACTCCGCATGGTGAGGCCTGGGGGTCCCGCAGCTCTGTGCGGCATGGAGGAGGCCGGTCCCGGTGTCTCCGCCACCTCGTGCAGAAGAGGTGGGTCCTGGTGGAAGAGGCGGGTCGTGGCAAGGGAGGGCAGTTGTGGGCAATCGGGCCAGCAGGGGAGGGCAGTTGGGGGCAACTGGGCCATCAGGGGAGGGCAGTTGGGGGTGATCGGGTCTGCAGGGGAGCAATAGGCGTCAATCAGGCTGGCAGGGGAGTGGTAGAGGGCGATCGGGCTGGCAGGCAGAAGCGGTTAGGGGCAATCAAGCAGGCAGGCAGATGAGTGGTTAGGAGCCAGTGGTCCCAGATTGTGAGAGGGTGCAGGCCGGGCTGAGGGACACCCCCACCCTCTGTGCATGAATTTCGTGTACCGGGCCTCTAGTTTAATAATAATAAAGTAAAAGCTAGGTCAAATGTCATGGATATATTTAATGTTGAATGAACACAGACACATGGACACAGACGCAGACACATAGACCCCCTTCATCATCATCAATTTGCCAGAAGTACATTTGAATGTTTGAAACCAAGTATTTGTCTTAAAGCCAGCGACATCAGAAAACCTACACTGCACATTCATTATTCAGATCTGTACTAGCAATTCTGAATGGGTACTATTTAAATTGAATTCTGTTAACTCACTTTGATAATAGGATTAAGTAGTTGAATATTGTTTGTTCACTCCTGATGCAAGTACGGTTTGCCATTCATGGTTATTGCAACTTGAAAAATACATAGTGTTTACAGGGCCCAATGACCCTGACTATGTATTTTTAAAGACTTTAGAAATATCCATTCTCTATATGAATATATTTCAGAATCATATTTAATTCAGGGAAGATATAAGGCAACCTAAAATCTTACCAAAATCTTAGTATAGACTTAACTGAGAAAGGGAATGATAAAGGAAGATATTTTTCAGAATTGAGACCTTCTGGTACTGTTTGTGTGCAGAGAAAAAAGACAGAACAGAGAAAGCAGAAGCCAAGAAAGAAAAGAGAGGATGACAAGTAAAAGAAGTTGCATTTTAGAAATATGTATTTAGGCATCTGCCCTTTCAGAACTGTTTTCACAAAATATGTTTTTCACTTTGCAAACTATGTTTCATAAAAGTATTAATATGCTAGATATTCCAAATCCTGAATCCTGAGTAGGGTCAATATCAGGAACTTAAAATCACATCGATGGATGGAAATATGATGGATGGAAATCTGCCTCCTGCTCACCCCCTACTGGGGATTGAGCCGGAAATCCAGGCATGTGCCCTGTTGGGAATCAAACCTGGAACCTCTCAGTGAATGGGACGATGCTCAACCAACTGAACTACACTGGGTGTTTTTTCTTATGGAAGTAAGACATCTGTTAATACAGGTAGTAGGTTCCTGATATACATTTTTAAAAACTTGTTAAACATTTAATAATTACTTTAAAAATTACAAATAATAAAAGGGAATATTTGTAGGTGCAGAATGATATAAAAATTTTAAAGAAATAAGTTGTCAGAAGAGGGTCTGCACATTTGTCTGTTTCTTGTCCTACCCCTCGTTGGCATGGCAGACAGAGGCGCTCTGGGACAGTGCAGTCTGGCACAAACCAAATTTCTCTAAACACGAATTCAGTTCCAGAAAAGAGGACAAGCCTTCTTGAGCCTTGAGACTTCTAACTTATGAGATGCTTTTCTATTTGTTTGCTTGAAGGTGTAGCACTGAGGGGTTTAAATTTTTACTAAAATAAGGTGATGATTAGATATAACACAAAATTCTGTTTTACTTTTACACTGTAAAATTAAGAACCTTGTTAAACTAGCTCCCTCTTTTTACTTTAAGCTGTAACAATTACGTGCATTGGAGATGTCAGAGAGACCCAAGTGAAATTATTAAAAGAGAATGTGTTTTATTTTCAAACGTTTGGTTGATTTTTAATAGACACAAACATTAAATAAATCATATACAAATATCAGGGTTAAGTTTCACATAGTATTCTGTCATATTCATTAAGATATAATGCAAAGACACCTTGACAAAATCTGACCAGCAGATTTTCTAAAAGATTAATGCATAGCTTTATGTCTTTGTTAAATATATAAAAGTATAAAATACCTTATCCGTCTATCATCCCAGGTGGTCTTTTTAAAATTAGAGACAAGTGATGGTTTTCTCGGTCCCAGCCATAGATTGGCTTCCTAGCTCCTCAGAATAATTGCCAAAGTTCCTAAAAACACACCCCTGGTGACTGGAACTCATAGAAAAGCCTGGGTGTTCTCCTGTTAACACAAATAATTTCGCAGAACACTACCATCCGACAAGGCTATTCGAAGGCCAGGATCCATCAAGACAAAAACAAGACCACTTCATCATCAATTCTGAACACATTCAAAATAACACGTTCAAACCACAAAGTGAGCAAACATCGCCCTCTCCTGGCGAGGAGAAGGAACTGCAGTGTGTGTGTGTGTGTGTGTGTGTGTGTGTGTGTGTGTGTGTGTGTGTGTGTGAGAATCACAGCTTTAACCTTGCTTCCTGTCATGTAACACAAGATTTATTAAGATAGTCACAGAATTGCACCTGCTTCCTGACAGAATGGATCCCTAGCAAAACCCCACTTGTTTGAACCCTCCTCCAAAATCATGTAACACAAACCCAAGTCCCGTGTTTGTTTCTTCCCAACACTCACTTCCTGAGACACCCCTGGCTTCCTGGGTGCCCATTCTCCCTCGCTGCAAGGAGCAAGGGACCCGACTCCGTTCAGCACGGGTGTGATATCATGTGGCATTTTGCCTTTTGCTGTTAAATATAAAAACCAAAAAAAACCCCAAATGGCTTCTAATCACTTTTTCGTCTAATGTAATGACATTTTAAAATTAATGTTGAAGATAAGACCACGGACATCACATTTAAAATCTACACTGTCAGAGGTGAGTCCAAGATGGCAATTCAGGACACTGTGCTGCACACCTCAAACACATATGATTTCAAATGTCAACTGGAATGGAAAAATGTAAAAAGTAAAATAAAATCTGAACGTCTTGGTCCACCAGCCACAGGAATAGTTCTTGCTATTGGTATCTGGGCGTCCCTTTCTGGAGGTTTCCGTCCCTCGGTACCTAGTTAACAATTCCTTATGCGATAGTCTCGGCTACACTAACGTGTGTGGTTCTGTTTCCTGACTTGACTCTGGAGAAAATGCAGACATATGTGTGATGAGTGGATCCAGGAAGTATACCTAAGAAATAGATCATTTTGGTGTGGCCTTAGGCCTTCGTGCAGTGTGGAGCTCCTTACCAGTAGGAGCTAGTCACCCAAGGAATGTGGGAGCATCCAAATGAATCATAAACAACCTCCTGTTCTTGACAGTAATGAAACGGCTGCAAAATGCAGGGACTGCTGCCATGGGCCATTGGGCAGCAGTGGAGTCAACGCGACCAGGGCCTGGAACAGCTTCTTCTAAGGGCCCTGGAGCCCTCACAGAAGACGAGCAGCTCAGGTATGTACACTCTCATCGCAGTCCCAGAGCCAGAGAGCTTCTAGAGCAGCCTCCAGGGGCTCCACATTTCCCGTAGCTATACAGCCACTGTGCTGAAAAGTACACACAAACTTCACAGGGGAGATTGCAGGATTGCAGTGTTAGTTAAAACCACAGCCAGCTGAGTCTCCTGAGCAAATGTCAGGGACATCGGGATGGAATCACACAAAGCTGAAACTCTTCAGTGCTCAAGTCTCTCTGATCTTTTCTTGCCAGTTGTAGTCAGGCATCTCCAGAGAAACAGTAAGATATAGACAGGCGATAGGTGATAGATAGATATAGATGATAGATAGATAGATGATAGATAGGTGGATATAGATGATAGATAGATATAGATGATAAATAGATGACAGGTAGATAGATGATAGATGATAGATAGATAGATAGATAGATAGGTAGATAGGTAGATAGATGATAGATGATAGATAGATAGATAGATAGATAGATATAGATGGTATGAGGAATTGGCTCACATGATCACGGAGTCTGAGAGATCCCCAAATCACCCATCTGTAAGCTAGAGATTCAAGAAAGCTGGCAGTGTCGTTTGCAGGCCTGAGACCTGGAGAGCCAATGGTGTAAAATGCCGTCTAACTTCTGACGTCGCTGCCTCTGTGAAAAAGGAGTGTCTGCCTTTCTGAGTTTTCAGTTCTTTACACTAGTGAACAGTTGTTACATACCTTCTCTCTGTAAAAACCCCGGTGTGGTTTCTACTTCCTGACTGTCCCTTGACTGTCATAGGGGGCAAAACAACTGTGAACTTGGGGGATTTGGGCACAAAACCTGGTGCATCACTTACTAGCTGTATAACTTTGGGTAAACTCATCGTTCTAAATCTTAGCTTCCTCATCTGTAAAAGTGAGATAGTAACATTGCCTAAAGCTTGTAAGAATTAAGTGATAAAATTAAAGTAGAACAATTTATTCATGAAACCGCATCTCACATATAAAGACATAAAACAATACTTTTCTACCATAAAAAACTCTTAGGTGGAGCTCAAGACACTGTCATATTTGTAGAAATAAATAGAAAGTATTTATTTTCACTGTAAAACCACTCTATATTTGAATTTTCTACCACAGGTCTAATACTTTCATTTTATTTTTTAAGATTTTTTTTATTGATATTTAGAGAGACAGGAAAGGAGAGGGAGAAGGAGAGGGAGATGGAGAAACATCGATGTGAGAGTGAGACATCAATCAGCTGCCTCCTGCATGCCCCCAACCAGGAATCAAGCCCACAACCCAGGCATGTAACCTGCCCGGGAATTAAACTGGCAACCTGTAGGTGCACTGAGCCACACCAGCCAGGGCTCATTTTGTTTTTAAAATAGCACAGAGATGATCTGGGCAGTGGGTTCTGAGTCATTTTGCTTTCTCATAATATTTTCTACGAAAACTTTGTAAATGCTTGAGTAATGGGAGAGAGGTACATTAAGAAATGTTAACACTTTTTGCAGATCCTAAAGGGTCTGGTGACATGTTCTGTGTCCGATTCTGTCCTGTGTCCCAGCTGCTGGCCCATGGAGCCCCAAGCAGCTCGGCACCAGGAAGGACCTGCACCCAGTTTGTGAAGAGCAGGGCGATTCTCTGCTTCAGTAATTGTGGCTTTTAGTCACACAAGGAATGCTGCAGGTCTGTGCTAGATGAGGCTTGCTTCCAGTGTATTGTACATTATTCTATGAGGCATTCTTCATTATTTCACATTTGTGTGAAAGATAATGTCTTCAGGAGGCTAGAAACAGACTGTGGCTAGGGAGTTTACCAAAAAGAATTGATTCAAAAGCATGCGTACTGATTATGATCCTTATTGGAGCAGGGGCAGAAAAAGAACTGGTTATGTATTAGCAAAAATCAAATTGTGATTTAAAGACATTAATTTGGTTAACCAAATGTATGCGTGTGATTAAAATGCAATATTGCTGTGATTATAATGCAATCAGCAAATTATTAAACTGCAATCAAAATGTAAACAAGTCTTATGTGTCTGCCAGAAGTCTCCTCATCTCATTATTTTAACTCAATCGGTAAACTAGTTTTCAGTAAATAGACTGTCATATTTCTCAGCTGTCACATTTTATCTTTTTTCTTTTAATTTGTTAACTGAATGAAAATATCACAGGGACATTTTTAAGGAATGTAGTGTATCTTTCCAAATATAATTTTTAAAAGTCTATAAATCAGGGCTTATTAGTATTATTGTACAAAATTTGATCTGCTAAAAAGAAAAAATATATTTAAACATCTTGTTCACTTATCTATAACACAAAGATTAAGCAATAAGTTAATGAATGATAAGCTTAACACTTTTCATTTTTGATAAATTAGCTTACAAATTAATTTTTAAAAGATTGCAACATATACATGTGCTTAGCACTAGTATTGTATATAGCTACACTTGTAAAATATTTTAATATAGGTGACTGTTAGATGTTAAAATTATAAAATCTACAAAATGTAACCATCAAAATAGTGCATTTTATTTAAATTATACATGCTAATCATATCCCTAGCTTTATTTGCTCTGCCTACGTTTAAAAAAATACCTTGCTGATTTTCTGATCCTAAATCATACAAGAAAGAAGTGCTCTAAAATATTTCACCCATTTTATTCCAGTACATGTCCTTAAAAACATAAAAAATGTCACCAACAATATATCCTACTTTTTATTTTAATTTAACATTATAGCTCCTATTGTTTAATCTGGACCATCTTCTCCGGGATTCTTAGAATTCACATAATCTAAGCTTTGTTCTTCATTGGAAAACTGCTAGAAACGGACTGTAGCTGTGATGTTGTAATACAGGTAGGTTGAGCTGCCTTCAAAAGTTGAGACACAAAGAGCTACTTCATTTAAGCAAAACAGAATGCCCTAGAAGTTACTTCTTATTCTAGGGTGGGTCCCAGTGGCAATTATGGTGTTTGAGAGCAAGCATTGTCTGTTTTCAGGACTGACCTTTGAAGGCATCTTAAAACTCAGCTGCTTCTTAAAGGTATTGCAATTTTTTTCTTTCCTTTCTCTGTTAAAATAACAATCTATCCAGTTAAAACAAAAAAATGGCCAAAATATAACCTTTTGTGATTCTAATCTTTAAACACTTGAAAATTATATATAAAATTAATGTATAAATATTAGTAGGTATTCTATTTTTTTCATACAAAATTTTCATGAATCTGTTTTTTTCCATGTTTGTCTTTTAATTTACAATAAAATATTTACTTATTCATTCTATAGTTATTAAAATTTGAATTGTTTCTAGTTAATAATACATTATGCAACCATCTGTATACAGTCCCCCCCCCCACCTTTAGTATAAGTAAATAAAATAAATTGTTGTTGCAACCCATAAACCAAAAGTTAAGAAATCATATTAAAGAAATCTCATTGAATTTTAAGAATATACTATATCAAACATTAATAATTTGTGTCAGGCAATGTTCTAAGTGACTTACACATAATAACTTTTAACCCATAAAACAACCTCATACAGGTGAGATGACCAAGTTACAGACAAAGAAATCAAAGAATAAAAAGTAAAGCAACTAGCCCCAGGTCACACAGATCATGTATGGAAGACTGGCAATCCAGCTTGGGCCTTCTGGGGTCAGAGTGCATACTTTAACAGTTATACTGCACTCTCTTTAATGAGTATATAAGTAGAAGATCCAATAAGTAAAAAAGATTGATTTAAGATAGTGGGCTAAAAACAAAATGATAGGAAATGAGAAAATAAGGAAGAAAAGAGGGAAGAGAGAAAGGGAAAGAGGCAAGAAAGGAGGAAAGAAGAAGAAAAGGGAGGAAGGACAGAAACAGGAATTCCGCAATGGTGCTGGGAGACAGGAAATGAGCATTAGTGGAAGAGAACTTGTGAGGAATTCCTGAATGCTAGGCAGTGATGTGAATCTTATCCTGTGGAGCAGACAGAGTGGTTGAGAGCTCCCTCACCTCTCTCTCTCCCCCCCCCCCCCCCCCAGTAGCTTTCAGCAGTTGGCTTAGACCAGAGCCTTAAATCTGAACCATGATTCCTAATGGGGAATAAATATCTGAGAGAGAGGGAAGTGTATCTCAAGATCTCAAGACCCTCTGGATTATCATGACAAGCATAAAAGAGAAAGAAATAAAGTTTTTGCCCAGAATGAGAATAGTGCATGCTGGGGCTGACCAGCAGACCCTGAGTGACAGATGAATAGATTACTCTGACACATGTTGCTGTGAAAGAGAGGGCTAAGGGGCTGCTTGGCTATAGGAGCAAACAGCCCTGTTCGCCTGCCTCCTTAGGCTTTTATTGTAACAACAGCTTGAACTAAAATTAACTATTAGATACTAACAGCAGGGTAAGCATCCTTGAGAAAGCACCTGCTTCTACAAGGTCAGGTTTAAAGGCTAAACATAGAGATTCCAGTAAAAACACCTGGGGGTTCGGACTTGTTTGAAAAAGTCAAGGCAGGGCTGCTGCCTTCAGCAGGGTCCCCCTGCAGGCGCCCGACCTTTCGGAGAATCCTGCTTACAGACTTTCCAACCAAGCCCCGTGCTTCCCCACAGCACGACCAAGAAAGATGGCTTCACTTGGTCCTGTGGGATCCTCAGCTGCCTGACTGTGTCATGCCCATAGCCCTAAAGTGAAGCTGCCTTGTGTGTATCTTACCCAACTTACCGACCTGCCCGAAGTCAGCTTTCTCATTCAAGGGAGAAGTCATTGGGAAAATGGACAACAAATCACAGGAAAACACACAGCAGCTCCCAGCAGGGCAGTGGGGAGAAGCATCAGATGGAACAGTTAATCCTCAAAAGTCTACAGGGCTTCATGAAACAGAATAATTTAGGAAAAAAGTAATTAAAATTTATCAAATGATTTGAGAGAATAATGCATAAAAAAGAACAGTTATCTATGGGGAAAAGAACAAACAGGAAGTTAAAATGTGACCATTTCCTGGAGGTTCCATATCTTAACAATGGTGGTGGTTAAATGACTGTGTGCTTTAGTTAAAATTCATAGAGCTGTGTACTAAAAGGACTTATGTAATATACTCTATGCAAGTTATACTGAATATACATGACTTTAATATAGTTTTAAATATTAAAATAATTAAGAGAAAAAATGGCACAAGTACATTAAATTAGTTATCTAAAAGAGTATAAGGGCAAAGTCAAAACTTCTCCACAAACATAAAATAAAAAGACAAAAAGAAGAATAATATGAGAAAACATTTTACAAGGAGGAAGGAAAAATCCATAGTCCAGTTGCTTTTAGTAGAGGAGTTCCAGAAGGAGAAAAAAAATGTAGAGAAGGAAAATGAATAAGAACAGTATTTCTCTGAGCTAAAGAGAGGCACAAGTCCTTAAGTTCAAACGACTAGTCAAATGGGCTAAGTAATCAGACCATTGCCTTCTAGAAGAAAACACACCTGGTCAGTTATTTGGCATTGGTCCTGGTGATGAGGTTTTGGGTCTAACTCCAAAAGCAAAGGCAACAGACAGCGAAAACAAATGAGCTGGACTATTGTACCCACCCTTATTCATGTTTTTGCTTTCCGTGGTTTGAGTTACTTGCAGTCAACTGCAGTCTGAAAATATTAAATGGAAAATTCCAGGTATAAACAACCCCTACGTTTCCGGGTGCATGCTGGTCCCACACCCACACGTGGTGGATAAAAATTGGGAGGGACATCTTCGCTGCAAAAGTCCCTCTGAAGAGCGAGGGGCCCCACCCCAGGGTTCCAGAGTCAGAAGGAGAGATCTCCGTGACTCCTGGTGGTAGAAACCAGCGGGGACTGAGGCTGAGGGAGACAGAGGGGCTGCGGGAGGCCCAGGCAGTCTGTTGAAAAGGGCCCATGGCCACACGTACTCGAACTCACTCTTTCTGTGTCACAGCCCGAAGGCAGCAGCTCGAGAGGCAGAGACATACGGGAGTCCAGCATTAGAGCGAGAGCTGGCAGCAGCTTTCTCCATGACAGAAGTCTTGGCAGAGGCCATTGTGACCTTGGTGAGCCCTCCCCACACAGGGAGGGCAGGTGGGTGCCGTATCTGAGATCCCATCAACCTGGCTCTTCCCCGAGGTCACAGCTAATGGACGGTGGTGCTGGGAAGAGGACCTGGGCCAGCTGCCTCCTGAACCTACATTGTTAATTAACCTCTAGGCCTATCCCCTTTCACGGAGGACAGAAGTGTACTAGTCTAAAGCAATCGCTCATTGGAGAGCAGTTTAGAAGCTCAAAAACCTCCAGTAGATAAGAGGTAGGAAAAAGATACTGGTTTTAATTATCTTGTATGACTCAGCTTGCTTTAACGACATCTATACACTCGCTTCTCTCCTTCACAACTTTGGCTGTGAAGGCACTGTAGCCAGAGGGGAGCGGGGCTGGAGGGCTGGGTGCAAAAGGTGGTCATTACAGAATAGTCATGGGGATGTAAAGTACAGCATAGGGAATATAGTCAATAATACTGTAAAGACGATGTATAGTGCCTGGTGGGTCCTGGAAATATCAGGGGGAGCACTTTGTAAAATATGTGATCGTCTAACCGCTATGCTGTACACCTGAAACTAATACAAGGTTAATAATCAATGTCAACTGGAATTGAAGAAAATGAAGGGCACCGCAAGCACATTTAACTGGATGAGCGTCTGTCTTTGACGGTGCCTTGAAGTGTGAAGATACTATTGTCATTTCCCACTACAGCTACTTATTGTGAAAATCCTATTAGGATAACATTGTGGTTTTCATCAAGAAAACATATGCTCCACACCTAAAAGGTTCAGAAAGCTCGTAGAGCTCTCATCACTGACGTTTCAGAAGTTTAAAAACTCATCACCCACTTAGAGAAATGCTGCCAGCCTTTTTATTCGTTGTTCTTTTTAATAGAACGGAAACTGTGATATAAAAGGAATAAACATTGAAAATAAGAGACCTCGCCCTTGCTCGAGGGACAAACAAATCGAAGGATTCGGTGAAGAGAAAACTCTTGGGCCTCATTTCTTCTTTATCCACGTCTCCCTGCAGGGCCCTTCGAGTCTTCTGCCCAAACAGACTTTCTGCCTCCTGTCTGGTACTCACTGTCCTTGGTTCTTGCACTGGCATCTGATGGGCGTGTGCGGTGCCCAGGTTCACTGCACAGGTGTCTGGGTTGTTCAGCCAACTTGGCATTGGCACCAATCTATAATAATAAAAGGGTAATATGCTAATTAGACCAGACATCTTCCGGATGTCATTCCGCACATCCTTCCTGACGAAGCCCAGGGGGAGGGAAGCCAGCCTGGGTCCTGGGTGCCTGCCGGCTCTGGAGGAGGGAAGCCCGGGTCCCAGGTGCCAGAGGGAAGCCGGTTCTGTCAGCTGGGGGAAGGAAGGCCTGCTCTTGCACGAATTTTTGTGCATCAGGCCTCTAGTAGTTATAAACTACAGTAGAAATTCAGAAATGAGGGAGAAGCTTAGAGGCAATTGAGAAAAGCAGGTATTGTCTTTATTTAATAGGGGTGAAATAAGGTAAATGAGAACTTGAGTGAGTTTATAAAGATTGGCAGTTTATAATGCATTCATGGCAGAGATGTTCAAACTCAGCTTTTTCTTTTACATTCCAACTGCTATGCTTTTTCTATAGTGTGTCTAAATCAATATTTAGTATAGCATTAATACTGTATTGTAGGTTGATGTCGATTTATTTAAGAATATAGTGTTACAACCCACCTCTAAACTTACTTTTTGAGCTTTTGCAATGTTCTGTTTCTGCTATGTTCTCTTTGTATAACTATACCCCTATCTGATTTGTTCCTACTCCTGCTTACAGATGTTTAGTTATAGCTGTACTGGGTACTATCTATTTTACTATATGTTACCAAACTGATCTTCTACACTCTTAACATCAGATGTAAGAATTAGGTGTTGTTTGAAACGACAAAATGATTATAGAAAACGTAGGCAGGAATGTATTTATTAGAAAATTACAAACTCATTAAATAGAATGAAAAGCTAAATAACCAAGTCTTAAGAAGGACAGAAACTGGAGTTTTGGATGTCGGAACCAGGAATTAATGGTCATCTTTTTTTCTTCATAATTGTTTTATTGTCTTAAAAGACATGTCACGTAAAATCTGTCATTGTAACCATTTTAGAGTATATTCCCAGCGGCATTCATATTGTTTGTAACCATCACCATTACCTAGTTTCAGAACATCACCCCCGAAAGGAAACCCTACCTACTGAGCTTTACTCCCATATCTCCCCTGCTCCCCACCAGACTCTGCCAACCCTTAACCTGTGTTCTCTCTTTATAAACCCACATGTTCTGTGTATCTTACAGTTGGAATCATACACTATGTGGCCTTTTGTTTCTGGGTCCTTTCATTTAAGATGTTTTCAAGGCTCATTCATGTTTTAACCTGTACCACCATTTCACAATTCTTTTTTTTGGGGGGGGGGCTGGGGCACAATCTATTTTATTGAGAGCCTTCAGGGAAGGGTCGAAGCACTGGGAGGACAATGGATCCGGATCTCGCAAGCTTTACAGCCTCCGAAAGCCACACCTTTTTAATGGCTGAATACTATCCCATGTATGGATATAACACGTTTTGTCTATTCATTTATCAGATTTAGGTTGTTACCATAGTTTTTTTTTAGGGTTTTGCTATTGGTCACCTCCATCTAAAACCACATGCTCACTTGCGGTGTACATTCTTGGGAGAGTCGGTCTCACTGGCCTAGCTTAGGTCGAGTGTATTGCTGTCACTGGAGAGGGAGGTCCTGTGAGTGACAGCCTTATCAGATGTACATGAAGTCCAGGTGGTAGATCTGTTGTAATTCCTTAAAAAAGTACAAAGCAAAGTGAATTGAAATCGGTGCTCGTGTTGTGTCCCTTGGACATTTTATCTGGCAGAATTTCCTAATTTTCTAGTATGCTGATGGTCCTCTGATATGTTTTGTTGTTGTTGTTGTTTTATGTTTTTACAAATATTTTTTATTGATTTCAGAGAGGAAGGGAGAGTGAGAGACAGAAACATCAGTGATAAGAGAGAATCATTGATCGGCTGCCTCCTGCACACCCTGCACTGGGGACGGAGCCCCCAACCCGGGCATGTGCCCTGACCTGGAATCCAACCATGACCTCCTGGTTCATAGGTCAGCACTCAACCACTGAGCGACACCGGCCAGCTGTCATATGTTTTTGAGGATGAACATTTGCTCACTGTATACTCTGTGGTTGTCTTCAGTGGGGTTTTGGGTGTGGGAGAGTGTGCTGCCAGGGCTCAGATTATTAGTGTTCAAGAGCTATGTTCTAATTATTTACAGACAACAGTGCTGATGGGAGCTGCCTCAGTCTAGAAAAGTATCAGCCGCAAAATGAGCCTGGAAACCAAAGAGGGGCATGAGGATCCTCTTCTGGAAACAGGCATGCATGCAGCTAACATCAGTCTGTGAAGAGTCGGGTGGAAACGTCACCTCCGTGCGGTTACTGTGGGACTCCATGCAGGAGGGATTTGGCTGCGTGTAAGGAAGAAATGTGCTTCATAACTAGGCCTGACGAGCAAAGGAATGAGCTGATGGTGCCATGAGGGCCCAAGAAGCCCTATCACAGGATGAAGATGTCTTGCTTTGGAGGGAATTATGTGTCCCTCAGATCCTTCCCAGCCCAATAATTCAGGTTTCACATGAAGGTTGGATAGGGTTACCTCACACATTACGGGTCTTTTAAAAATGGCACGTGTTTCAAGTTTTATGTGCGAAAATAGCATAGAAATCCATAGGATCAAAGGTGACAGCTTATGTTTGTTTTAGGTATTTAGTGCTAAATGCCTGAACATTTGTAATTACATTTCCTTTCTGGAATACTGATAAAATAATTTTCTCCTTTTTGTTAATTTTCAAAATGAGATAAAGCAAAATCATTATAAAATATATTTAATAGGTGTCAAATCTTTTAAAATGAAAATGCACAGTGTTTTAGGAGCTTATAATAAAACTAGAGGCCCAGTGCACGAAAATTCCTGCACTGGAGGGGTTCCCTCAGATCAGCCTGCCCCCTCTCACAGTCTGGGACTCCTCAGGGGATATCCTACTGATGGTTTAGGCCCGCTCCCCATAGGGGAGCTGCAGTCTGGCCTCCCTCTGCAGAGGCCACTGGACGATCAGGGGAAGGCACCGCCCCCATCACCCCCTCACTGCTGCTGCCTCTGGCCTCCCTCTGCGGGAGGCGATGCCCCCATCACACCTCTGCTGCAGCCATTGCCATCTGAGGCTTGCCTGAGCCTCAGGCAGCTGCTGCGGCTTTTTCCAGAAGGACATCTGCCCTAATTAGCATATTATCCTTTTATTAGTATAGATATCACACTTACTTCTTCCACATGTTGAGCCCCTGTCACTTGCAGGCACATGATAAGCACAACCCATGTTTTCCATCAAAATGAGTCATTATGCTGCCTTGTGTTTCAAGGAGGGATGAATGGGTTGTGTGGAGAAGATGATTTAAACAGGTTGGAAGAGTAAGCTATCCCAAAGACCTAGGACAGATAAGGTAATTCCAGGGAGAAAAAAAAAAAAACATGTTCAAAATAATTACAATGGCATGTTTGGAGGGTTGTATGCAACTTGAAAAATTGCAGTAAAAACATGAAGGGGGGCCCAGTCAGTGTTGCTCAGTGGTTGAGCATTGACCTATGAGCCAGGAGGTTATGGTTTGATTCCCAGTCAGGGCACATGCCCGGGTTGTGGGCTCAATCCAGTAGGGGGCGTGCAGGAGGCAGCTGACCAATGATTCTCTCTCATCATTGATGTTTCTATCTCTCTATCCCTCTCACTTCTTCTCTGAAATCAATAAAAATATATTTTTTTAAAAAAATGTGAAGGGGGAACTTTGGGGGGGTGAAGCTGATAAGGGCCTATCTGGAAGAGCGTTGTTTGCTGTATTAACAAGATTAAACTCGCTTTGCTAAAACATTGCAGAGCCAATGGATTATTCAAGAGAACATAGGTCATAACAGTCAAGATCAAGGAGGTTGGGAAGTTAGGGAACAATGAAGAAGCTCTGTGGGAAAGCATGGATACTGTTCAGAACAAGGGAAGGGTGGTGCCTTGAAGAAAGAGAAGGCGGTTTCCTACCTGCCATACATTTGAGGTCAGAGAATATATGTTTCCTATTATAATGTAAAATATTAACTACCCTGGCCAGTGCCCTTAATTATCCTGATGTTGGGTTAGAGTCAATGGAGGCAGAGAAAAGGGGGGTGTATGACGACGTGCAGAGCAATATACGGAAGAGTGAATATTATAGAGCATCCAAGTTACAGGCTTCTCATGGGAAAAGGAAGTAGATGCAGTGTTCATTCCTTTGAAAATGGCAGCAAGCACTTTGCTTATGGTTTCTCTATAATGGATTTGTAGCATAGAGATTTGGCTTGCTACTTTTTAATTTATATTTTCTAATAGATTGCCACCAAGGTCATAGAATCTTTAGATTAAGTTTAAACTTTATAAGTATTATGCAAAAGGTCCTGAAAAAAATAAGAATGGGAAATTGGAATTGACTATATTTAGGTTATATGCTTGTATATCTATAGATACATTTTATAATGCATTTTGTGCAGTATTAATCCATCAAAAAATAATAGAGAATAGAGCAGCGGTTCTCAACCTGTGGGTTGCGACCCCTTTGGCGGTCGAACGACCCTTTCACCAGGGTTGCCTAAGGCCATCCTGCATATCAGATATTTACATGACGATTCATAACAGTAGCAACATTACAGTTATGAAGTAGCAACGAAAATAATTTTATGGTTGGGTCACAACATGAGGGACTGTATTTAAAGGGCCAGAAGGTTGAGAACCACTGGAATAGAGGCTAATAGAGAAGAAGTGGGATCACTGGGTCAAATGGCAGTCCATATTTATTTTTTTGAGGAAACTCAATACTGTTTTCCATAGTTTTTGTTGTTGTTATGTGTTTTTTGTTTTTTTTGTGTGTTTTTTTCCAGCAAGAAGCTTTATTTGGTCCAATGTATGGGAGAGGGCTCCAGGGTGGTTAAAAGAATGGCTAGGGGTTTCAGGGAGAGGCTCAGGCAAACGCTAGGCACCATGGGATGCAGAGGGGCCCTCAGAGGCCTCTGGGCTCCACGGGCTCCTAGTCGTGCTGGAGGGTGAGCCTGTGGAAGAGCTCCTCGCCCAGCCCAGCCTGGGCCGCAGCCTGCGGAGGGAGGCAGGTGTCGCCCATCTTCTTGGTGAGCTCCACCTGCTCGCCCGGAAGTGGCTCTGCAGGAAGTGACCGAGCAGAGGGGCTGCGCACAGAACCAGGCCTGCGCTCCAAAGGGCCTGGGTCAGGTTCTCCAGGACCAGGGCGGCTTCCATGGCGCCCTGAGTGTCGCCCACTCGCCTTGGGGAGGCCTCAGCCCGTCCTGGAGAGAACGGCCCCGCGCTGTTTGCTCTTTGAGAGCCGCTTGGAGCCCTCCTGCTCCTGCTCCGAGGAAGTGGCTGCACCCTCGCACCCTCCATGGACACCTGGTCCCAGGAGCAGAGGCCCAGAGAGGTAGGTGTCGGCGCAGACACGGGGGGCAGGCGGCAGCCTCTGCCGGGTGGGATGATTCTGACGAATTTGGGAGCTCATGGTTGTTTGGCAACAAGGAGTTAAGGTCAAAAAAACAAAATGGCGTTGGCTGGTCCTGGAGGCTGAGGAGGCGGAGGGGTTCCGAGGCGGCGACTGGAGGAGCGGCTGGAGGGTGGCGGAGGCTGAGGAAGGGGCGGCCCTGGGTCTGTTCCGTCCAAACGCCGTGGAAGAACAGGGTCAATTTGGTTGAGACTTTTAATAAAACATTTTTTTGTGATTTTCTAAAAGATGTACTTTGTCATGATGATTTCAGGTACTGAATCATCTGAGACTGGCTTGTACTTGGATTTCATCTGGGTGTGAAGTCATATATTCATTAGCCATTCCGTCTAGTGCATTGCTTTGCCATATGATTTCTACTGTCCCTCATTCCATTCTTCAAATAGCACTTTCTCACCCTGGCTGGTTTGGCTCAGTGGATAGAGCCTTGGCCTGCAGGCGGAAGGGTCCCGGGTTTGATTCCCGGTCAGGGCACATGCCTGGGTTGTGGGCTCCATCCCCAGTAGGGGGCGTGCAGAAGGCAGCCGATCCATGATTCTCTCTTATCATTGATGTTTCTATCTCTCCCTTTCCCTCCCTCAATTTGTATGGAAATCAATACAAATATATTAAAAAATAAAATAGCACATTCTCTTCCTGAGATATAACATTGTGTGTTGGGACGTCTGAGGGACTTTGTCATGGTTTCTTACCTGCCACCCTATGACACCATAGAGTAAAAAAGTAAATAAATAAAGCTAAGATGCTGCTATGATTGGTTTAAAATACTCTAAAAGCTTTAGGTCATGGCTCTGTAACTTCAAAACTTTGAATATTTTACTGACTTCAAGTTCACTGAACTGTAATTTCACAGTTGCTTAAAGATTTAAGGTTCATGTTATTCCACTCAATAAGCTACCTATGTAGATATATGAGCTATGATTTGTTGGTTGGAGGGTTTCAATTATAGTAAAGGTAATTGTATTTCATTCTGAAACAAACTTTCATTCTCTGGATAATTACATTCGGAATGAAAAGAAAATATTAAAACCCTTGGTTACCCTGAAGATCTGCTTTTCCGGGCACTTTGTTATTCTGGCCTCATGATGGCACCAAAGGGCAGGAAATTATATTTTGAATTCCCCTTCGCTTTGAATTGTAATAAAAAATAAAAAATAAATGAGCAAAGGACAGCCAAGTTTTCTAAGCCTTTCCTATAAAGAAGGTTGGAGGGGTTGGCACAGTTTTGGGTATGTCCCCCTTTGGTATAAATGGTTACAGTTCCCTACCGGACACTTTCTCCTTTTTCTCAAATTATTTTGTCCCTTCTCCCAATTCATCTCCTCTGGTGCAGCAAAGAAAAGGTGCTGATGGAAAAAAAGAAGAGTTGCTGGATCTAATTATAAACTTGTGTCTGAATAACTTTGAAAGACACAGAATTAGCAGTCGGCCAATAAGGTGATGAACATGAAAGGAAATATGCATCAAAAATATAACAAAATGCCCTTTGGGGTCTTACGTCACTCATTTTCTAATTTCGTAGAGAATCAAAATTTAGAATCTAATTTGACACCATAATAAATCTTACTTACGACGAATGGCGGCAATCTTGGCTGAGGTCGTCTCTCTCTCATTGGGGGTGGGAGACAGTTAATGTGTGTGCGCCTCCATATATCAAACCCGAGCTCTGGGCTTCTGTTCCACGTTGAGAGAGAATGACATATTCTCTCCTGCTCCTTTTCCCTTCTCCAGGGAGAAAACCCAGCTCCAGCAAGAAAACTGGGGTATATCTAAAAATAACTAATAATAACAGATAACAATCGGAAGGCCTTGAAGAGATAAAAATAGTACAAACTGGCTTTTGATTAAGAAAAAACTTAAAATTCTATATAATGGATTTCTCCCTCGAATGTAAAACGAGAACACATTTTTAATATGAATAAATAATGTTTGCTTACACAGCCTTTATAACCTGAAATTGACTTCCTCAATCTAAGGAGCATGAAGACTTTAACGTTTTCTATGTTTCCTGATAATCTTTTGGGGTGGTACAAAGCGTTATAACAATAATGCTTTCTAGTCTTTTCTTTCCAGTCTTTATGGGATTCGGGGCCCTCACGGGCTGTTGTGCATAGTGAGTGCTGGTGCCTTCTTCTACCTCCCATCACAGCACCTCTCTTTTCCCTACAACCACCTTTGGTGAGAAGTACTTTTCTGCTTCCCCGCCCTCACCCCCCACATTGCTCAGATAGTTTTCTTTGCTTTTATGTAGTGAGTATCACTCCTTCCAAAATCACTGCAGGAAACGAACACACAGTGCTGACTTTGGTGTAAGATAAAATAGTTCTCTTCTCCAGCTTTTGTATCAGATCTTGTGTTTGAAAACTTATATTTTCTCTCTGCCTAAGATCCCTGAGATCCTTGAGTTTGGGCATCTGAGAAGCAGGGCTTGAGTCACTGTCTTGGATCCACTTGGCCTCTTAACTGACTTTTCCTTTTATGAAAAGTTCCTTCTCTATGGGGCACTGTGCTGGGCTAGCTAATGGACATTGTTCCTCAATAGTCTGGATACCTTTCTTTGGGAGGCTTTTTGTGTGGATTAGCTCTTAGTGTCTAAATTACCATATTTATTATTAGTATTCTCTTAAAATAAATCCTTAGTGGATTCAGCTTGATGTTTCTATCTCTCTCCCTTTCCCTTTCTCTCTGAAATCAATAAAAAAATATTTTTAAAAAATGTGAAGAGGGAACTGTGGGGGGGTGAAGCTGATAAGGGCCTATCTGGAAGAGCGTTGTTTGCTGTATTAATAAGATTAAACTCGCTTTGCTAAAACAGGGCTTCTCCACCTCCCCCTGCTTCTGGAGTGATCGGGGTCCGCAGCCGGCACTGGAGCCATCGCTTGCACCCGTTGCCGGCACCGGTCCTGATCGCTCGGTGCCATCAGTGGGTGTGAGCAGTGGCTGCCAGCCCTGATCGCCCCTCAGGGCTTCTCCACCTACCCCTGCTCCCGAGGGGCGATTGGGGCAGCAGCCACTGCTCACACCTGCTGCTGGCACCAACCCCAATCGCTCCACAGTGTCAGTGGGTGCAAGCGGGGTCAGCCCCGTCAGCACATGGGAGTGGTGGTGGAAGCAGGGCTGCTGGCAGACTGGAGACTGGGGAGCATGGCAGGAGGGGCTGGGTGGGGATGCAAAGGATTGCTCGAGACCCACCCTGTGCCCACTGCAGCCTTGCAGCCCATGGTTCCTTTCAAGGTGCACAAATTCATGCACTGGGCCCCTAATTTATAATAAATGCCAGAATAAATATTGTTTTACTTCCATTCTCCAACATGATATCTATAAGAGCAAAACAAGTATATATACACACATATATACAGATATGTACACAAATGTAGTCACACATATGTGTGCATGCATATATGACATAAGGTGCACACAAAAATACACATGTAAAATGTCTATTAGCAGCCTGATATGTATATTTAGAACTTTTAATATTTCCAAGGCTCTCAAAGAAATACTTAGCACATTGCAAGTGCTGCATACATACTTCCTTTTTGCAATGCAGTCTGTAATCTAACAAAGTAGATTTAAGGTCCACAAAGAACAATAAAAACACATAGGCCTACTTTGCTTTAAAAAACATCCACTTATTTTCTATACAAGAGGATAAAAAAAGTCTCCACCATGACCATGGCTGCAACATTTCTGAAAACATTGTGTGTCTCCCGGTCAGTAAATAAGTGCGAAATGAGCGGGATGGAGAATAGGGCTTGTGGAAGTTCTGAAGGAGCGATTGCTTCCAGATGAAGTGGAGTGGGCGCTGCACCAGAGCAGGGTCCGAGCTGCGCTTGGAAAAATGTGCACGGTTGGATAGACAGAGCCAGGAGGGTCGCGCTGAGCGGTGTTATAACAGGAGGGGAAGGTAAAAGCGGAACCGGATTTTGAGCTTTCTCTGCCTGGGGTTTGATAAGAGGAGATGAATACACTTAAGCATGAAGCCAGAGGGAAATCTCCTTTCTCTCTTTGACCTTTGAACTCTCTCATGATCACTGAATATGTCAAAACAAGGTTCCCTGGAAAATTCTCCTTTCTATTATGTTCCCTTGCATAATGATATATTCATATCTGTTGCTTACAACATAATATATTGATGATACCATTTTGTATTTACAATATTAAAATGAAAGCAAGTGTGTGTGTGTACTGTTCTCTATAACCTGGGCTACTCTAATTCAGAAAGAAATAAAGAAACTGGGGGACTTTTTTATGTCAAAGTAGGGAGAAATATATTGTCCCTATTCAAGCAAAATAACTGTCGAGGTACAGTTAAGCATCAGACGACACAGAGCATACCATGTTTCATAAACTTCGTGAAAGTCTAGCCACAAGGGGTGGCTATGGAGGCATTTGTCTCCTCAGAAAGCAAAGCTCGGCTCTCCATCCTCCATCAGCTCTGTTACCCATATGACCTTAACTGACAGGAGACACACTCGTGTATATATTGGCTAATGAAAGGTATAGAACAATTTAGTCATTAGTAAGGTGTGTAATTCACAGAATTTTAACCTAAGGAAAATGAAATTAGGAGTGGATGTCTGATGGGGGAAAAAAATCTCCCAACTGCACATCCAAGCTGAAAAGAGAAGATTTGGGCATGTTCTGCTGCTCAGGATTATCTGCACCAGTGAGCGCCTCTATTACTTCTTGTAACCAAGTGTTGACTTAGTTTGTCTGTGAGAAGCCTACCCCAGCTGCAAGGATATGTAGTAATTACAATAGATTTATGTTATCTGTCAATGTAAACCCCCGAATCAATTATGTATACAAATAAAAGCATTTTATTTCCTGTTTTATGTGGTCAAATTGCTTTGAAACATACTCAAGGTGAATTTGGGGTTAATATATATAAAGAGAATGCTTTAGCAAATACCAGATTGGTGAAAATGAGCTGGATTTCATTTTCTCTAAATAATGTAGCTTCATCTGCTAATATGCACCAGTTCAATCTACGATATTTATTACACCCTTTCTGTGAGCAAAGTCCTGTGATTGCATCACCTGAGGAGTTATTTAGATGTGATTAAAGGCTAGAGTTTCAGCTGGACAAGCCCACAACGTTTGTGGCTCCACTTTGCACCTTAAAACTTGCATTTGCACCTGCACGAGGCTGAAATGAATCGCAAGTCTGCACATGTGTGTTCCATTATTCATTTTTTATGAGCAGATGTGGGTGATGTGGGCAAAAACTTGATGCATCTTTAATTGAGAAAACCTGTGGAAAAGCTATCCCTAAATCTCTCCTGGGGAATTGATTTAGAACACGACACACCGTGATTTGGAAACTACGAGTCAGACCCAAATGTTGACCAGACAACCTAAACTTGAACATAGGCTGTCAGAAATGAATATTAAGGACATTAATCCTCAAGATTTCCTTTCTTTCAAAATTTCTCTTTGAATAATGCTGTGTCCATTAGTTTTTTCTTTAAAAAAATGTTCACTCTAAAAATAATATAAACCATCAGGATTAAAGACATAAAACCCAGTGGCATTTTATTTATAGCAAAAATAAATTGTACCCCAAACTTCCCTTTTCAGGCTTCATTCACACAGAAAGAATCTTAGAATTGTGCAATTAAAAGAGATTTCATTTCATTTACACCAATTACTATATATTGACTATTCTGTAGAAGATACTCCTCTAGTTGCTGATTATGAGCAGTGAAGGTTAAAAGGGGATGAGATACAGACCTGAACATAAAGAAATACATATTTCAAAAGAGCACAACTCATAAAGCTTGGCTTTTCTAGAGCTCATAATAGTGCTATGGCTCCTGCTCAGATAAACTCATATTGTATATGCAATTGAAAATTAGATTATTTGTTCCCAAAAGCTAATGCTGTGCGTATGTAAGCCGGTGGCAGTGGTGGGTACTGGGGAGACACTGAGGAATAAGCCCTTAAGGAATTACTAATCCAATGAAGGAGAATGGAGTGGTTTGTACTAGGATAAATTGTGCGAGGGACTGATGGAAACCATAAGAAACCAACCACCTTAGCCCTGGGGAATCTGAGGCAGAAAATGACATCCACAATCAGACCTGAAAGATAAATTGGTGTTAGGAAGTTTGGAGAAAGCATGGACAGAAGATGTCGGTAGAGGAAGAAGCATGTGAAAGACACAAAGATGGGACAATATGGTGACTCAGAAGAAGAGGTTTGTCATTCACACGCATTGAGCGGGATATCCCAGGAGAAGATGAGGTTGGAGAGAGAATAATTACAGCTGATATGCATGTACTACTATGGGCCAGAGAGCATCCTGAAAACATTGGAGAATTTACCTCATTTTGTCTTTATCATAATCCTATGAAGAGACTCCCCGTTTTGAAAATGAGAACTCTGTGGCTTAGAGAAATCACTGGCCTCACACCTCCAGCTATTAGGTGACTGAATTCAAACCGAGTCTCGAGGATACATTTTCTTAGGGACTGTGTGGCTTCAAAGGCACAAGTTGAGACATGTTGAAGGGTTTGTGCTTGACCTACAGAACGTTTGGCAACCATTGAGGAGTTTTGGGTAAGTCTTGAATTTTAACAAGGGGAAAAAGAAGAGTAAATGAAAGATTGGAGGGGAATGATTATGCAACCAGGAGGAATGTCCAGGGGGTTGGTTGTATTCCAGAGAAAGATAGCAGTGCAACCAAGACCGTGGCAGAGGGATGGAGAAAATGAGAAAATTGTAAGTGACATGAAGGAGGCAAGAGGCAGCATCAACAGGACTTGTTCAAGGAAGTGTTTGGGGGAATAAGAGTGGCCGCGTTATTGGATATGGAGCAATATTGGCATCTCAAGTGTTATGCACTCCAAAAGGACCTTCCAGTGCCTGCTCTTCCACATGTACCTTTCACCACGAAGGTGAGAAGTAGATGCTTATTCTCTGAGTTGTTACCGCATTCTCCATGCTGGCCATCGTACTGGGTGGTCTTGCCCACTTGTCTCCTGCTCGTGGAGATTCTCTTGTACATTCAGTATCTCCAGAAGCTAACAGAGGTTTGTTTAGATGTTTGTTGAATGGGGATAAGGAGATAATAGAGAGTAAAATCTATGTCATATCCGCTACCTAAGAAAGAAAAGGAAAGAATTGGAATTACTAGGAAATAGGCATGCTTATCTATTCTTTTCCATAAAGCATGGATTTAGGAAAAGAAGGGAAAGCACGGGGAAAGATGACTAGCTACAAATATTGTGTTGAGGAATAAAATGTTCCTTTTTTGGGTCTGGCTTAAAATATTGCAAGAGGGGATCTTTTCTTGGGGATAAACTGCATCTTAAATATTTATAAAGAGATTATTCATTTTATCAAAACCCCTTCAACATAAAGATTCACTGGCCAGAGAGGGGGAAACTTTAAAAAATATTCTGATGGAAAACACTGGGAATGGCAATGATAAGAGGATAAAAATGGAGGAAGTAGCAAGGATGACATATTTAGAAATGGGGCCTGGACAGTGGGACTGGGGAGTGTGGGAATGCAAAGTGTCCATAAGAAGCCAAGTGAGATTGCGTTGAGCCCTATGGCAGAACACAAGGAACACCTTATAGGAATCAGCATTGGTTTGATGATGCAAGGCTCAGCTTTGTCTACTTCCATTAGGCATGTTCTCTGAGCTTAAGACTTTAAGAATTATTTCAACCTAGAAGTGGGGCCACGTCACTGATCAAATGTTCAGTTCCATAGTTGGTTGGAATCTTATTCGACTTCTCTCATCTCCCACTTTTTAACTCCTAATTACCCTTTTGTATCACCTGAATATATTATGTATATCTCCTTACAGCCTCTTCACTTGATTGCATATTTAAATGTCAGTTCCTTTTATGGGTGGAGGGAAATTACTTAGTGACTGTGTATCATTTCTTTCTATTTTCCTAACACTTCACATGGACTCATGCACATACAACGCATTTGAAAACGATTCAATATACAGTAGAAAAATGTGATATAATAATTTTATAGTCATTTTGTAAGGAGGATGGATTCACATAACAAATGGGAGGGTCTTTTATTTGCTGCCTTTTTGTCAACTTGCAGACAGTATAAATGATGACTGTGGGATTTGATATACTAGAAGAGATACATTAATCCACATTTGAAAAAAAGAAGACATAAGTGGGCCACGGTGAAAGTACAGCCTATTGGGGGAAGGGTAGAGAAGCTTTGGGGGGAGACTTTGAAAGAGAGAGGAGGTGGATGCTGTGGGCTCAACTTGGGAGGAAAACAGGAGATTTTGAAGTAAATTTTTATGCCCTGAGTTATGGAAAGGCCTTCTATTATTTTTTAATGAATATTTAATAAAGTACTCATTCCTCAGAGGTCTCTAGTAGAGATGTGCTGGGTAGGTGGGGACTGGGAGGAGGGGCTGACTCCTGGTCATGGGTCATGGCGGCAACAACAGAAGCTTCCTGAAGGGTGCAACTGCCTTTGCGTTGGAAAGGAATGTGAGAAGGGAAGAAAGGCGAAGTCACAGGGAGGAAAGCGGGGGTTTTGTCACTGTGGCAAAATACCAGTGTCGCCAGATAAGGAGGATAGACCACCTCCTGTGCAGGCCTGAGCAGGGACAAGGCTCAGCAATGCAGTGGAGAACGCCACAGGGCTCCGGGTCACCATTCGAACCCTGTGAGCATCAGTGTACCCAACATGTGAATTTGAGGTACTAAAATATTACCTATGTTAACATATGGGAAAATACATAGCACATAGCATAGGCTCAAATATTATTTCTTTTCCTGAAACTTTATCTCTTCAGATGGTTGCTGAAATTTCTATTCATGTCTAAACAGTAAAAAGGTAAAGAGAGTGATGGGACCTACAGTCAACCTAACTTTTTAAAACAGGGGAAATTTTGTCTTAATATGTGAGAAAGCTTGTATCATCTTAAAGTTTCCAGTTGTTAGTGAATGGAAATGCTGGTTATAATTAGACATGTGCCTGAAGTATTGCAAAAGGAAGGTACAGATTCTTCAAAGCAAGGTAGTTCCCAGCCAACATAAGCCTGAGGATATGGTCATAATACTAGATCGTCATCACCATCACCACCACCACCATCATCATCATCATCACCATCACCATCACCATCACATCACCACCACCACCACCACCACCACAACCCATTGCTCTTTGGCAGTGCCTTTAAAATGATCACCTCTTCTAATTCTGACTTGTCTCTTGGCTTCTGGGGTGGTAGAAGGTTGTTCCAAGTCTGTTCACATTCTTTTAATTACACTGTGTCATACAATGGCTCCAGTTTAATAAATGCACTAAGTGCAGTTTTGTTCCCTTCATCTTTGCCACCACCGAAGATGACCTAGCTGAGTGTGAGGATCTTTTGCAGAACTTCCTTACATCGCTGGTAGCCTCTTTGCTGACCACAAGGAGGTAGTCATTGTCAGAGATCGAGGTGCAATCAAAAGGCCAGAACATGTCTGCATCACTTTAATGTCCTTTTATCTATCTCCCCCTGGGACTAATAGGATTAGAAACTAGACTGAACACCACAGAGCTCATCCTATCTATGCAGTTCCTTCCAGGAAACTGCTTTATTCCTGTTTCCAGACAGCCAGAGTTGCATGAGATGATTTGACTTAAGTCATATCATTTCTAAGCTTCTAGCCTAACAGATTTGATCCCACTGCTTGACCCACTAAAAGGGAAGATGAGTTAAGAAGGCTGGGAGCCTCCCAAAAAGAATTTCAAACTCTACAATTGCAACTGATCCAAATGAAAACGAAAAGGGGGAAGATAATCTATAGAAAGAGTTACAGCTGCACAGAGAGCAATTTACTAAGACATAATATTAAAAAGATTGGTAGGAAGATGGGTCGGATGACAGTGACCTAGGGAGGTACATTAGAGTAACATTAGGATGTACGTTACAGTAACACAGAACAATATAAGATGCACCATGAGAACTGCAATAAGAAAAGATATAGACAACAAAAAAGCATAGAACAAGTGTAGAGGCACCAAAAAGTCTGTTTTATTTTTTGTTTTTGTTATTTTGTTCAAGGCATGACTATGCAGTGAAGCCAAAGCTGTAATGTGGAGTTGAAGAAAGTAGATATGCTCACCCATTTCCATTTGTTTTTCATGTCAAAGGGGATAAGTTTTAGGTGAAGAAATATGAAATCTTGGTTGCGTGAAAAGACTATTAAGAGACTGGAACTGCCTGGCCGGTGTGGCTCTCTGGTTGAGTGATGACCCATGCCACATGTGGTTGCTGGTTCAATTCCTGGTCAGAGCACATGCCTGGGTTGCAAGCCCAATCCCTGGTGAGGGCCATGCAGGAGGCAGCCAATCAATGTTTCTCTCTCATCAATGTTTCTATCTCTCTCTCTCTCTAAGAAAATCAATAAAAACATATATTTTAAGAGACTAGTACTTAGCAGGTCTTTCGACTAAGAGACTATACTATTGAAGCTCAGATGCTATAAGGACTTGCATATGCACTTGAAATTTTCTCAGTGATCTCAGAGGAACTAAAAAGAAATATGCAAAGAGAGGAGGCAGGCACCTGCTGTCCCCCTTTTCATTGAGGGGGAGCTGGAGTCTGCGACATATAAATCAGTAAGCATGGCTTCAGTGCTGGGCAAAATTCTAGGGTGGCTTGTCATATAGGTATTAAGATTAAGGGTATTAAGATTAGAACAATACTTGTCTGAATTCATCATGTGCTATATTCCAGATTAGCCTCAATATTTTGATTAATTAGATAGATGATATTCAAGAAATGTATAGCATCGTCTTTGGATGTTAACAAGGGATTTGAAAAAGTTTTTCACTATAAGTTTTTCAAAATAAGTTTTTCACAATGTCTGGAAATAGATATTGAGTAGAGAAATGAGGGCTCTGTGCTAGGAAAATAACATGATAAATTTGTATGCCTCTGAGAAATTTATACAGTGGGCTGGGTCACAAGTATCTCAGGACAGGGATTATCTTTTATTTACCTCAATACACCAGCATGGAGCACATAGTATATGCCCCCAAAATGGTAATATCTGTCAGAGTGAAGGGATAAATATGGAATAGACCCATTCATTATTAGTTGGTTTTCTGAGTATTTTTGAATAGGGATTGTGCTAAAAGAAACCTTGCATGGTGGCGTCCGTTAAGGGTCCATGGATACTTCTGGATTAAGTACTTGCTGGCAGTGATAAGGTTGGCTCCAAATCTACTTTTTGTTTTGAAACACACTAATGATTATTATCAGTTAGACTGAAACATCTGTGTCAACATTGTAGGTGATTTTATCTGTAAGGCACAGAAAATAGACACTCAATGCTTGTTATAGTCTTAAAATATTTTGAGTGTGCAGATCTTTTGCAGAACTACCATACATCACAAAAAGCTGAAAGTATTAGAGGCATTGTCTCTGGAATTGCAGTTATCTTCTGTATGTGATATGGTGACTAATTTGAGGTTGCATACTTAATGAGCTCAGAATATTTTAACTTAATATATCTAGTTTCATTTTGCAACGAGCAAGGAAACTTTGACCTTACAATGAATGGATCGGAGTTGGCAAGAATTGTGCCTGGTGGTTTTGGGATGCAGATTTCAACTAATGGACCATGTAATTAAGATGACCAATTGCTAATGCAGTTGGAGAAATGCCAAGAACTCTGATACGAAGCCTACCAATTACAGTGCATTTCCCACTACCATCCAAGGGGATTAATAATTCTTTTCATTGGCTTATTGAAATTCTTCAACAAATTTAAGAATATTTCAATTCATAATGGAAGAAATACTATTATATCTACTTGTACAGTAAAGTACAGGAAATGAGAGACGCATAGCTCATCTCTAAGTATCTATAATAGTTCTATCTGGTACTTCTTTATGTAATAGTACTTTCATAATTATATTTTATCTCACTGATATTGAGTATATAGAAATGAATTCACAATATATTGATCTTTTTGTCAAGGATTAATAATATAAATAGAGGTGAAAGGCAGAGGATAACATGCACTGATGAGTCCATTTTTTTTTTTTAGAAATACAGTTTCAGTAAGTAAGAAAGAAGATTTCTCATAATTAGAACATTTTCTTCCCCTTTATTTTCACTGCTAGGTCTTCCCTAGGTGCTCAATAGATGTTTTTGGAACAAGATTGAATCATCAATAACAGAGTCCTAGTAAAATTTTATTTTGAAAGGCATAGTTACAGCATTGACCTAAACATAAGTGGTTTAGATCTCCAGTGCTAAGCATTGTTCATAATATTTAAATTTGAATCAATGCATGATAATTAAAAGGATGGTTAAATAAATCCTCTACTCTTGGAAGTTATTTGTTTTGATTGCCTTGTATGGCTCTGAAAGAAGATGGAAACACATTTAGAGGAATATCAAGCTTTCTAATATCTGGATGGTTAGAACTTGATATTTACTTTTTACTTTCTTTTATATTATCCTCCTTATGTTTAAATATTTAGAAATTAGAAAATAGTTCTTATGACTTATTTTTGTGGTGTTGGTTTTTAAAAAATATGAACAGTCCTGTTACATTTATTAAATAAATACCTTTGTGTTTGCACAGTACACAAAGTGGTGGGAAGATAGCCAGTTGTAAAAGTACAGATAAATTTGTTTTCTTTAAGCTTTTCCTCTGAAAAAACCAATGACGTCAATCAAACTAAAATAAATATATTTTTAAATTCATAGCTGAGTTATCAAGAGAGTAAAGGACATCTTCAAGTTCTGCCTCTTTCTCTAACAACAGTGCATTAAAAAGTGAAGTCAAAATGTCAAGCCACTAGACACAGACAATAGGGTGGTGAAGGCTTGGGTGGGGGGAGGGGAGTGGGAGAGAGCAATAGGGGGAAAAGGGGACATATAGAATATTTTCAACAATAAAGATTTATTTAAAAAAATGGTAAAGCACTATGAAATCTGGTGCATTCCTTTGGGCACAGGAAGGGAAGACCCAATCATGTCCCAACCAGAAATTTTGTGGAATAATGGTAAAGTATGGATTAGGATATTAGGTCTTGGACCTGTGCAATGGGGGATGTGAAGAGAATTTTCAAAAAATCTTGCTTCTCCAGAGGGATATACACTCAGTGAAAGCGCAGGATGGAAAAATCTGCTGGCCAGATATGGAAACAGACATGAAAATCTGTCTGTTTTGGCCAGAGCAACAGATGGGGGGATGAAGTGGATGCTTGGATGTGTGCCATAGGCTTGCCTCACACGCCCCTCAGTCTTGGCTTCTACTTTATATTACCTGGGTGGTCAGGGAATCTGGAAGCTGAGAGGTTAAATCACAGTGGTCCCAGCTTGTTGAGATGTCTTGTCTGCAGCAGGAGCCTACGAAATTCCTCTCCAGGGGATTCATCCTTAATCTGGTCCCTCCTATTCATCCACAGACTAAATTCAATCAAATATAAACATACAACAAAAAAAATTCAAATACATTCGGTAGAAAACAACAACAAACAAATGTAAACCCTGAGAACATCAGGTATTGAAAACATTGCTTATAGGATATAAAATAAGAAAATATAAAATATATATTCTTTAAAAAGTGACCAAAGAATAGAAGATAGATAAAATAACCAAATAGAGTTAAAAAAGAAGTAATTGGACGTTTGTGTTAGTCAGGAGACTAATAATTTATATTAAACTAAGCTGAGCCATAGCAAAATGCAACCCTGACAACAAATGTTCCTTTTACTCCCTTAAAGCCAGCCAAGAATTAGTTGACTCTCTGTGGTAACTGTGTTCAGTGCAGCAACTTAGACATCCAGGCTGATTGAATGCCATGCTCTGCTATCTCAACATGAGGCCCTCTTCTTGGCTAAGGCTAAGGGACAGCTGAAGGCTAGCAAACAAGCCCATCTGAGATTCTTCATGGAAGTGACTCACATCATGTGGGCTGAAAAATATATGGGGATACAGAATATTTTTCTTCTCCACATTCCTACGGCAGAAAAGTGTAATTATTTAAATCAAAAACTTCATGCAATGGGTTTAATATAAGATTTAGCAGAAAAGATAAATCATAACCTCTATACTAGTTTTCATAGTGGCTGCATTAATTAGATGATAAATTAATGATCATATATTATTATGTATAAATTAATAATAAGATAAATTAAGTAAATTAACTGGAAGTTTATGTTTTTAACCTTCCTTAATTTTTCTCCTTTCCCATCCCCAACTCCACCCAACCACACAGGCCCTGCACCTCTGATAAATACAATTTTGATCTCTTTTTCTATGAATTTTTTTGAAGATTCCACGTAGACCATTTAGTATTTGTTCTTCTCTGTCTGACTTATTTTACTTAGCATGTTTTCAAGGGCCATCTACGTTGTCAGAAATGGTAGAATTTTCTTGGTTTTTATTTTTTATGGCTGATTAATATTCCTTTACCCAACTTCTTTAACCGCTCATCCACTGATGGATACTTAAGTTGTTTGCATGTCTTGGCTGTTATAAATAATGCTGCCATGAACATGGGAGTGTAGATAATTTTTCAAGTTAGTGTTTCTGTTTCCTTTGGATATAGTCCCAGAAATGGAATTGTTGGATCATATGTAGTTATATTTTTAATTTTTTTGAGGAGCCTCCATACTAGTTTTCATAGTGGCTGCATTAATTTATAATTTCACCAAGAGTGCACAAGGGTTCCCTTTTCTCCATATCTTCACCAGCATTTGTTATCTCTCGTCTTTTTGATGATGGTCATTCTATAGGTATGAGATATCTCATTTTAGTTTAAAGTTATGTTTCCCTAATGACTTGTGATGTTGAGAACTTTTCATGTACTGCTGTCCTTCTGTATATCTTCTTCGGAGTAATGGCTATTCAGGTCCTTTGCCCATTTTTAATTGGGTTATTTTACTTTTTGCTGTCCAGGTGAATGAGTTCTTTATATATGTTGGATTTTAACCCTTTATCAGATATATGGTTTGTATTTTTTCCCGGTCTATAGGTTATCTGTCTACTTTGTTGATGGTTTCTCTTGCTATGAAGCTATTTAGTTTGATATAGTCCCACTTGTTTATTTGGGGCAGGTTTATTACTTCCACTGTGATAGCCAGGCAGAAGCTAAGACATTTTGTGCTGTAGAGATGTGGGAGGGAAAAAATTTTTACCTGATGGTTCCTACCTACTGTATTACTAGTAAGTAGGTGAGTTTCTTTGCTGCCTCTGAAGGGGAAGGGAGAAGGGATATGAGCGTGAAAAGAAGGTAAGGGATTGAAACTGCTGTGGTGAGAAATGAATGAAGGACCTTAAAATAAACACATGCACAGTCCAAATTCTCCTTTACAGCAACCTTTCTGACCAAACTTCCTCCCAAGGTCCTGCCTATCTTTATTCTTTCCTCCAAAGTCAAGTCCCTGAAAAGAATAGATCACACTTCTCATTCTGTTTTCTCCCTTCTTACTCCTTCCTCTTCCATTTCACCAAACCTTCCTTACTGAGCCACCGCTGGCCTCTTTATCCATCACAGGACTGAGCTCACTTCAATTTTTACAGTAAAAACCACTGTCGCTGTATTCGAAAGGGTTCCACACTGCCCTTCACACTCCTCCTCCACTTCTGTTTCCAAGGCTTGGTCTTCGCTGTTTACCTCGTTTCTTTAGCCACGGATTCTCACTTACATTCATTGACTGGCTCTTAAAATACTGATGGATGGCTGTGTTCTGCGCTGAGAACTTTCTCTCCTCTCTTCTGTCCTTGCTTCACAGTGCTGACCCCTCCTCTCTCCTTGTTAGGTATTTCTAATACTGAATTTACTTACAAAAATTGGAGAATGGAATTCCTTTTTTAACTTTTCTTGATTCCTTAAAGTCTTATGGATAAAAATGTTGATAATAACTTTATGATTTAAAATTTCTCCTCATAAAATGGATTTCTGCTGAAAATGAATCTCTTGTTGTCTAAAGCTCTTAAATTGCTGGGCGCTTCTAATGTCTTTTAAAGAAAATATGTTTTATTGGTTTTTTATAGAGAGGAAGGGAGAGGGATAGAGAGTTAGAAAGATCGATGAGAGAAAAACATTTGTCAACTGCCTCCTGCACACTCCCCACTGGGTATATGCCCTCCAACCAAGGTACATGCCCTTGACCGGAATTGAACCTGGGACCCTTGAGTCCGCAGGCTGATGCTCTATCCACTGAGCCAAACTGGTTAGGGCCCAATGTCTTTTTTGTGCTCTCTTTTCCCTTGCTTTATGAACATGTAAATTAATTCAAATTATTAGAGTGAGTTACTTATCACCTCCATTTTGCTGATTGCATTTCGACTGTTCCCCTCTCCCTTCCCTTGACTGAAATTACTATCACTACTTAGCCCTCTCGCCATAGAAAAAAGGGCTTCCCAGAGACTGCCTTGCTTAAAGTCACAATGTCCAATGGTTCTCTTTAGGCTCTCAACATTTTCTTCTTTTTGTTAGCTCATATCTTTACTAATGTTTTAGCTACTCATTGAGGTAATTGAATTTCAAATTGTTTTTATTAGGTTCTGTAATACTATGGGGAGATACTCTAAATACTATAATAATTATTGCTATTAATATCTGGTGCTGCTTCCCAGGTCAGTTAATGACTTAAGCTCGGTATTGTGTTCATAAATGTAAAATGATCAAAGCTTGCACAGTGGGAGGTCCTGGCTTCCTTTCTCTGGCCCTGGTTGAGTAAGTTGACTGATCCTTATATTGTTTCTTTCTAATCGTGAAATGGATGCTTTGCATTTTTTTCAGATCTCAGCTACATCTAAAGAAAGTGGCATTCTTGATAAGAGCCTCTAAAATTAGAAATTGTAGAATTCCTTAGTAATATGTGTCTTAATAATTCAAACCGTCATGGCAACACACAATTAAAACTTTCCTTTGGGACTAAAGATAAAAATCCCAGTTGCTGCTAAAGAAGTTGAGCCTATACATAATGAGAAGAATAATTCAAGTAAATGGGACTGAATTTCATAGGGAAAAAAAAAGAAAAATAAAGGCAAAAACATTTTTAACAAGGAACTTAGTTGCTACTGTATTTAATGCTTTCATAGTGTTTATAGTCTCATTTATTAGATCATCTTTTTATTCCCAATTAAAACATTATTATTATTATTATTATTATTATATTTGGTAGGGAAAGGTGCATTAACTTTCTTTCATGAACCCTCCCCCCCAACTTATTCTTCTTTTGTAGAATAAACATAACTGATATCAGATATTATTTTGACTGATACTACATGTCCCTACTATGATGGAAGCATTTTGAACAAGGTTAATCAAAGAAGAGGTTTATTCTTATATATTTATATATATCAATATCCATATTGACATTTTTATATCCCTTGTATCTGATTATGACATGTATACTTTTTCTAATCATGTAGAAAGACATTTTGTTTTTTATAAGCCAGAGCGTACATTTTTTTTATAGCCCATGTAAACTACTTCTTTTCTGTGCTTACTGTTATAATCCCATTGTCTATAGTCCATTGGTTCTATATCATTGGTTCTAAGATGCCCATTTCTCTTTTTATACATTTAACATCTTTGAAATAAGAATGCACCTTATAGTAGGTGACCTATCATAATTAAATTGTTAGCATTTTTTTTTTTCATTCTAGGTGGTTCAAAATATAATGTACTGTGAGGATCAAATTACTTTCCTCCCACCTTCTAAATCCTTCTAGCTGGGCTAATAGTCAAATTCACAGGAGAGAGATTGTCAGGAGAAAATGTCCAAAGTTGATGACGGATGTCCATGAAGGGTGCCATAAGGAGATGGGACCCAAAGATGCACGCATGGGGCAGTTGAGGCTTATATGCCATTTTGGACAGAGGAGAAGTGGGCAAGGGTCTAGGAGTTCTAAGGAAAACTAGGCAGTTCACAAGCAGACAAGAAAGACCAAACACGTATTAAGCACATTTTCACTGGGCCACCCAGAAGCCATGGGACCCAGAAGAAAGTTCAACCAACAGGCTCTGTTGGATTTCTCTCCTTCTGCCACAGTCAGTTCATATGATGATGCGAAGGTGATGCTCACTTCCTTTAAGCAGGTTTTGCACCTGAATTTCTTTAGGCAGGTGGGGGGGGGGGGGGGGGGGAAGATGAACGGTTCTTTCAGAGTCTTTTGTTTCTTAATAACCAGCTGAAAGTCAATATCCCAAAAGGTGTATTTTGGGGTGGCAAAGCTTTGGTCCTCCTCAGTGCTAATGCAGCTTTCACAATTAATAGTGACAGATTCAACATAACAGGGAGTATTGAGACCACCGCTCAGAGGGTAGCGTGCTTTGGCAGAGACTGCCTCTGGTCCTGCAATAATCATTTTCCCTCTTTTCCAAAATTTTGGCTAGACGTAGAGACAAAAAGCTAACTTTTGCCAGACCACCTTTTCCAGATTGGAATAAATATTTATTGGTTTGCTAGGATTGCCTCAAGGAAATACTACAAACTGAGCAGATTGGACAATGGAACTTTATTGTTTCATAGTTCCAGCAGCTAGAGGTCCGAGATGAAAGCGTCAGGTGTGCCATGCTTCCCCTGAAAGTGCCAGAGACACATCTGTTCCAGGCCTCTCTCCTGGCATCCGGGAGTTCCTTGGCTTATGGTGACTGAATCTTCACCTGGCCTGTTCTCCCAGTGTTCACACCTGTCTCTTTGCATGGCATTCGTAAGGACTTCCCCATATTGAGTCTGGAGGCCCACCCTATTCCAGTGTGACTTCATCTTAACTAATTACAGCTTCAAGGGCACTATTTCCTTCAAGGCATGGAGGATTAGAATGTCAACATATGAATTTTGAGGGACACAATTTAACCCATAATTTTGAGCCACAAGGTTCGTGGGTCCGGGGCTTAAAGAAATGAAAGAAAAAGGCAAATATTCAATATAGAGTAAGGAAAGGTTTATTGATTGGGAAAACCAAGCTTGAGAAGATGGGGTACCTTATAACATCTGCAAATCCATCTTAAGAGAGGCCAGAATTCAGGTGTCTTTTGTGGCCAAGGGAAGGGAGGAGGGGAGAGGCAAGAGGTGGGGGTGGGCATAGATAGCTAGACAGCTGGGCATGAAAGAGATCCAAGGAAGAGCTAGAAAATTCTAAATCCCTTTTCCTGGTTCAATCTGTTGACCCCCGCTGATCTGAGTTCAGTTCTGCAGACTCCTGTGAGTCTCTGACGAACTGTCATTACTTTGTGCATATTTCCCCACCTCTTTGGGCAAGATTCCCTCCAAACGGGGGTTGCTCAAGCCACAAGCAGAATTCCTCCAGTTAACTAGTATTTCTGAGGTAGCAGAAGGCCCTGGGAGAAATGCAGGCTAGAATTCAGAGAGAGCAAGCATTTCACTCCGTTGCACATTCTGGTCAATGAGAAGTCAGCAAATCTGTCAGCTCACAGAGCTTTCCTTAAGACACAGTTTCATGTATTCCTCACTACTCTTCTTAGATTATTCTTCTGCCATGCTCCTTGGAAGAGAAATACTGCCTTAGAGTCAGAGGATGAAGGCCACAGTCCAGGTATGTGCGAGCAGGGACCTGTACGGAACATGGGTTCCTAAATCTGTATAGAGCACAGCTGCCACACCAGCCTGGGGTTCAAGTCACCATCCTTAGGAAGTTTTCTGTTACTCTCAGCCAAACTTAATTTGGCTTGATATCTGAACTTTTCCAAGACGAGTTAGAATGTCGGCTTTATCACTTGCTGGCTGTGGGCCATTCACATGTGTCTTGAACTTTCTAAGCCTCATTTTTCCATCTGTAAAAGGAAAATAATCATATATACTCCATGTTGGTGTTACAAGTTCCACTGTGGGCATAGCATTTAGCATAGTACCGACACATACTGGGTTGCTGTTGCTGTTGTTAAGAAGATTGTCATGTAAGTGGAAGATTAGAATAAATACCTATCAAGGACCTTTTGATTCTCTATTTTTATTATTTTATTGAAGCAAGATTATAAGTACTGGAAGGAATAGATGCTATTGTAATAGTATTTGTATATTTATGTGTTCTTTCAACAAACCTTTCTGCCACACCTCCCCTGTACCAGGCACTGTACTGGGCAATGGGCATTGGGCAGTGAACATAAACAAATAGTCCCATTTCTGCCTTAGGAGGCTTACACTCGAGTATACAAGCGGCAGAAGAAAAGTAATCTTGGTGATGGTGGTGATGTGACACACCTGACCCGTGGCCTCATGTATCATGGACTGTATGAAATTGTGCACATGTGGAGCTGTGAGAGAAAAGGCACCTGCTTGACAGAATCAACCTGGGCCACAGACGTGGTGACGTGGAAATTCCATTGTCACTCAGTGAAGGTGGCTTGCCAGCACACCTCACATTTGACCTACTGTATTTCTGTTAGTGTTTGCTCTGATATTTTTGACCACATTAATGACACTTATAACAATAAAAAGACTAGTGAAGCACATAACATGTGTACCAGTAAATATATTGTTTCAATTTTTGAAACTTCAATAATAAGCTTTTTTATTATTATTGAAACCAACAATTACAACTTTTCATCAGTGTTTTATTCTGAATTATATTCCATCAATGCTTGCCTTTGAGTAAATAGCTGTCTGTCTCTATCTTTAAAGCTCATTATTTTTGCTATTTGCCTTTTCCTTCCATTAGATATTTTTTTCCCTTGTCTTCTTATGTTTTCTCAGCAGGAATACTATTTTAAATGGATTCCTCTGTGTTTATGTTCTGCCTCTGGAATTGACATAATTATGCTTGTTTTTTAATGGGAGAATTATTCAATGCAACGAAGGTTTCATCTTGATAAAACTAGACCTTGTCTTTGACCACTTCGCAATGAGTAGTAAACGTTTAGATTATCATTTATCAGACCCTGAAACTCCAGGAATAGATTTGTCATAAAATGTATAATTTCAGAAAGTTGTTTAAATTGTCTATATTAAAGTACTTCCTAGTTAGTAAAAATGAAATTGGTTGATCTTTTCAAGAGTGTTATTGTAGAATCTGAAAACTCCAAAAAGATAAACCCACTAGTGACAGACAGGCTAGTGGAAGACTGAAAACCTGTGGCTTTGTTGATACATAGTGTCTAATCTATAATAATAAAAGCATAATATGCTAAGTGTCTGACCGATCAGTTGACCATTCGGTTGACTGCTTAACCAGTCGCTATTGACATGCACTGACTACCAGGGGGCAGACGCTCTGACCGGTAGGTTAGCTTGCTGCTAGGGTTCAGCTGATCGGGACTGGGTGCGAGGGCTGGACATGCCCTGGAGCCCTCTTGTGGTCCCTCCCTGGCCGGCTGGCCCCCATGGGCCCTGATTGGCCCGATCGCTGGCCAGGCTGAGGGACCCCACCCATGCACGAATTCATGCACCAGGCCTCTAGTAGTAAATAAAGTATCATGCAATAGAAGAACTGCTATGTTTACCTTTATGTCTTCTCCAGTGTATTTAGGGCCAGTGTTCATCATCTGGGCTGGGCTCTTCTCAGTTACACATTTTTTCAGAGCCTAAATATTTATGGACTGTGTTCCATGCACCATACCAGTTACAATAGCTAAACTTGTACTGCTAAGATAGAGGACATTTAGATAATATAAAAGAATGTATTTATCTATTGTGCCAAGATTTTTATGATTTGTAACTACTTATAGTAAATGTACTGTCAAAATTAACTGATTATTATGTAATCCTCATGTATTATGTAAGCCTCATGGTAACCACAAAGCCAAACCTTATAGTAAACACAACAAAGATAAAGAAAAAGAAGTTTAAGCATATCACTAAAGAAAGTCATCAAGCCATAAAGTAAGAGAGCAAGAGAAGAAGAGACAGAGAGGAACTACAAAAATAGCCAGGAAACAATGAGCAAAATGGCAATAAGGCCATACCTATCAGTAATTACTTTAAATGTAAATGAACTATATCTTCCAGTCAAAAGACACAGAATGGCTAACTGGATTACAAAAACAGGTCCCATCTATATGTTGCCTATGATAGACTCATTTTACATGTAAATACACACAGCTTGAAAGTGAAGGAATAGAAAAAGTTGCTGCATATAAATGAAAACCAAAAGAAAGATGGAGTAGCTAAACTTACATCAGACCAAATAGACTCTAAAACATACTGTTATAAGAGCAAAAGAAGGGTATTACATAATGATAAAAATTTAACAATAAGTAATAATGTTTATAAATATTTATGTACCCAAACAGGAACACTTAAATATATACAGCAAATATTAACAAACCTAAAAGTAGAAATAAACAAAAAGTTGGAATAACCAGTAATGAAGTGTTCTTAACTTGATACTCAAGAAAAACCTTATTTGATTTTTTATTTTTTTATTTTTTTTAAACATATTTTATTGATTTTTTACAGAGAGGAAGGGAGAGGGATAGAGAGTTAGAAACATCGATGAGAGAGAAACATCGATCAGCTGCCTCCTGCACATCCCCCACTGGGGATGTGCCCACAACCGAAGTACATGCCCTTGACCGGAATCGAACCCGGGACCCTTGAGTCCGCAGGCCGACGCTCTATCCACTGAGCCAAACCGGTCAGGGCCTTATCTGATTTTTAGAGGAGACCTGGAAAGTTTATGGATGGGAAATTTTATTTTATTATTTTTTAAAATGAGAGTCACTAATAGTGCATATTAAAAAAATAAAATAAGAGTACTAAGTTGTATATTGGAGTATAAAGGAAGAATTTGATGATGCAGGCCGAGAGGATAATTTCAAGGGCAATCTTGAGTAGTGGACTGGGATAGAATCCTGAGCACTTGGGTGGGAAATGGACATTCCTTTCAGTCTAGAGCAGTGGTCGGCAAACTGCGGCTCACAAGCCACATGCGGCTCTTTGGCCCCTTGAGTGTGGCTCTTCCACAAAATACCACATGCGGGCGTGCATGTACAGTGCAATTGAAACTTTGTGGCCCATGCGCAGAAGTTGGTTTTCGGCCTGGGCGAGTCTATTTTGAAGAAGTGGCATTAGAAGAAGTAGGGGGTGGACATATAGAGAGGATGAATGAAAGGAGATAGACGAAACAAGTATACAAGACGAGTGTGGATGGGAGAGTTGGAAGGGGTCGACCTCAGCGAACGTACCTCAATCAGATTGAGGACGTTTTTAGCAAAGGCCAGCTTAGGAATACCCTAATTAAGTTAATAACAATGTACCTACCTGTATAGTTTAAGTTTAAAAAATTTGGCTCTCAAAAGAAATTTCCATCATTGTACTGTTGATATTTGGCTCTGTTGACTAATGAGTTTGCCGACCACTGGTCTAGAGGATGGAAGCTGAGTCGACCAGAACAGATGCAGATAAATTAATAGTTTCGTTTATAAGCAAAATAAAGACCTCTTCCTTCTTTTCCTCCTATGTTTCCTTTTTTATTCCTCCCCAGATAGGAAGAGAAACATTTAAATTGTTTACCATGATGTACAGATGATTTCCAAACTTCTAAGTACACTAATTAAAGCTTTTCCCAGAGTAGGAATTTAATTTTAATGTAGATGCTGACACACTGAGTAGAGTTTATATTTTGATTTCAAAGGTTTGAAGAAAAACGTCTTGCATGAACTATGAGTTCTATGAGAAGGAACACACCCAGCACTGAGCAATTTCATGACTCATTGGTCTCTGCTGTCACATGTGGGGAAGTGTCTTAGATTATATCTGAAGCCCTGTTCTGTAGCATTCTGGTCATGTTTGCATGCCCACAGGGAAGCATTACATTTTTATAACATACGAAAAGAAAACAAATTGCTTTAAAAAGAGCACAAATGCATTTTTCTTTATTCTGAAAGAATAAGGTTCTCAAAAAATGTCAATCTCACTGTTACCTTAGTACAAAATTTTGATATACCGGAAAAGCAAACTCGAATTTTAGTGCCATTCTTCATTTGATTAACATGGTACGTATTCTGAGAGGTCTGCATCTCATTTGCCATTTGAATGAATTATGATGCTAATTAGCGTAGAAATAATAAAATTCAGTAAACTACTGAATTTTTAAATCCTGTTTCTTAAATATTTAAGTACAGAATATCACTTTTAGTTTATTTAATTTGAATTTACTAGTAAAATCTCCACCCATAGATACGGAGAACATTTTATTTTAGACTCAGGTAACTTGAAATCTACTTCTTGAGCTACCCATGCTATCATTGTTTACTATTGCTAACTTCATTCCTATAACAGTTTGCATACCAAATTTTAAACAAACTACCGCAAGGTAAAATTTTGGAAATTGCAGGGTCAATTCAAACTTTTCAGCTTCCGTTCCCTAATTCAGTTATCAGACCGATACGTCCGGTGTTCTCTCCTTTATTCAGTTCATCCAGACAGCAAATATTGGCCCTGAGAATGGCAGTAGTAAACACACACAAGGAAATAAGACGGCAGAGGCCCCGACCTAATGAACCTATTGTTTGTTGGAGGAAATAACGCCGGACTAATAAGCTCAAGGATGCTGAGTGAGAATGAATGGAGAACGTTTTGTGGAAGTACAAGCCTCGCCTGGCTCCCTCGGCCCAGAGGAAAGATGGAAGCAATCAGATGATAGAAGCATAAGCATTGTCCAACCAATCCTTGATCTGAATGTTCAAACATCACTTTGTACATTCTTGGCTGGGAAACACACTTGTATAATTTTATAAAATGAGGGCATCCTGGAGGCTGGGCCCGAGTAGATTAATAACCTCAGTTCACGGAGCAAAAATCACCCCGATTTATATATAATTACAGCTTATTTAGTTCAGGCTGATAATGAAACTTTATCTACAGCTGGCCAAATCGCTTGGGTCTAGAAATAGCTGTAGGTCTCCAAACAAATCATTTCTAATTTTTATGTGGTAAATGTAATGACAGCCTGAGAAGTCGCTTCTAAATGAACAATGTCAGAAGATGTATCAGTGTTTCTAATTTGGACTCTTTTTTTCATTTGGCCGATAAACATTTTCAATGGAGATGATGAAATCAGTGCAGACAAGGCTGCTTTTATTTAAAAAGAGGAATGGAAAGCATGCTTTTTAAACCAGTGATTGGCAAATGAAGTCAAGGTTTAAAAGCTCTGGCTGTGGCCCGACTGACTTAGAGGTAGAGATGTCTAAAACTTGGGAGACTGACTTTTAAACTATTTTTTTTTAATATAAAATGATTGTAGGACAAGGCTTGATAGCTTCCCTTTAATCAGTATCAAGATATAGAAACCTTCTCAGAGGGGAGGGGCAGGGGAGAGATTAACCAAAGAACTTATATGCGTATGTGCATCACCCATGGACACAGTAGTGAGGTGAAGGCCTGGGGAGGAGGCGTGAGCAGGGTGGAGAGGGTCAATGGGGTAAGAAGGGGATGTCTGTATTACTTCCAACAATACAGATAAGTTTTAAAAAAAGATACAAAAACCCTTTGTACTGTTCCACAAGAAAATTCTTTTTAAAAAAATATATTTTATTGATTTTTTACAGAGAGGAAGGGAGAGGGACAGAGAGTCAGAAACATCGATGAGAGAGAAACAGCGATCAGCTGCCTCCTGCACATCTCCTACTGGGGATGTGCCCGCAACCAAGGTACATGCCCTTGATCAGAATCGAACCTGGGACCTTTCAGTCCGCAGGCCGACACTCTATCCACTGAGCCAAACCGGTTAGGGCCACAAGAAAATTCTTGATGTGGCCCCTGCATAATCAGAAAATTGTATAAAACTTTACATTTTAATGAAGTAATGTGCATAGTTAGATTTCTTATACATGATAGAAGAAATCACTTTGAAATTTATTAAAAAAACTCAATTTGCCAAATTGCCGTACTGATAATTTTTCTAGTTTATTTACTAAAAGTAAATAGTTAAGGTCCAGTGAAACCATAATACATTGGGATGGATTTTTAGTGGGTTTGAAGTACTACAGAGCTGATTTTTTAAACCTATTTTAAATCACTCTCTACCTGTATCAGAGATTCTGTATATAAGATAATTTAAAATTTTTAGTTAGAATTGATTGTGTGTGTGTGTGTTTATAAATTATATTTGTGATTAGGGGATAGTCACAGGGACTAAAAGAGTGAGCATTACAAAAATATACAGATTAATTATCTTGCTAGAATCAAACTATGTTAGAGCTGTCTGTGGCTGAGAGAAAATGTCTGAAATTGCAAGTTGCAAGTTAGAAACTGGGACCAAGAGAGGGCATACCATGTCATGATGATATGAAAAAGAAATATAAGTTGGACCCGAACCTAAGCTTTATTATTTATCTATTTATTCCACAATCATTCACATGTTGAGCCTTTGCTATGTACTAAGCACTTTTCATGGAATCTAAAGAACAAAGAGGAATGTCTGCTCTAGGGCTCAGCTCCTTGCCCAATACACTAGAGCTTCTGGGCATCTCTGTGTCAACCTGTCACCTTCTTCACTAAAACATTATAAATACGCTAGAGAAGAAACAGAAAAGAAAGTAAGGCCTGGGAGATTAATTTGGAAAATCTATAAAGAATAGAACGGCCTGGCCGGCATGGCTCAGTGGTTGAGCATCAACCTATGAACCAGGAAGTCAGGGTTCGATTCCCAGGTCAGGCACATGCCCAGGTTGCAGGCTTGATCCCCAGTGTGGGGCATGCATGAGGCATCCAATCAATGATTCTCTCTCATCATTGATCTTTCTCTTTTTCTCTCTCCCTTCCTCTCTGAAATAAAAAAAAAAAATATTAAAAAAAAAAGTAGAACCAAAAAAGGCACATAGGTGAGTAAGGTAGGAAGAAAATGGGAAAGCCCATTCAAGAGACATTAATATCTTAATAACTACAAGTTCCAGAAGGACAGCACAGAAAAGATAGAAGGAGGAATCAGAGAAGTGGTTTTCTGAATCCTCAGGTCACTTCTTACATTGGGATACTGGGTTTGAAAGCTGCTATTTCCTTATATTGCAAATATACATAAAAGCAAAACAAATAAACAAATGAAAGTATGTTTAAGAACCAACTCCTTTCTCCTTCATCCATGTTAATTCTCTTCTACTTACAATTAGTTCCTACAGGTGATTTTTATGTTTTTTAGAGACTTTTCTGTTTAAATCCACACTAATATAGGGTGAACTGTTCCTTCTTGATATTGTACATTTTCTATTTGAACAATTACTTATTTTCATGTCACTCAAGAGTTTATCCATTCTCCAAGATATGCATTTTCCTATGCATTCGAGCATCATTGGAAGATAGATTCTACTCTTGATAATGGTAGCCTCATCATTGAGTCACAGAAAGCTATTATTCCTACAATTTTTCAATAGCATGTAGATTCTCCGGGGGTGGAATTTTAAGATGTAAATATACTGCTTTCTACACTCAAACCCCACTGCCCTTGCCATAGAAATTGATCAGTGATGTGTGTTGATGGCTTTTCAAAGTCCATGTACATATAAGCTATTATTATTGTATATAACATTGTTCCTTTTATTGAAACTCCCACTGATTTCACTATACTTACAGCTTCACGATTTAGCATCTTTATTTCCCTCTGCTGGTGGGTTCTTTGAACTGCATATTTAGAGGTCTATGATGGCATGTTTTCCGGGAGCTAAGTAGATATTCAACTTCTCAGATTCAAACTAAAAAGTAGATGATGGAAAACACTGAGATTTCTTGAAATGACTAGGGAGGTCAATAATTTGACTCTTAGCGTTTTCAAGGATGTAAAATATTTATAGTTTTTTTTCTCTTTTTGGTCAAACAATCATATTTCATGAAAAGAGGATATAAATCCTTATTTGCTTTGAAATAAAAGTACCATAATTGAAAATTTTCTTCACTGGGACCAAATACATTCTGTGAAAATATAAGTTAGTGGCTGTATCTCTATTGACTTAAATGTTGTACAGTATACTGTAGTTCAGGTGCTTCCCTAATTCCTGTGCTCTTCCTCCCTTCACCACAGAGTACACACCGAGGGTCTAATACCATTAGGGAGCTCTGTGTGAAACTGGGGCGCTGGTGAAGCTTGATCATAACTGAGCAGAAGGTATTGCCCCCAGAGTGTTGATGGATTTTCCTAGGGGGTGTGGAAGATGGTGAGTGGACAAAGGCCAGGCTGGTCTCTGTGTCCCCGATTTTCTCTGTCAGCTGTCAGCCTCCAGTGTTAGGAATAGTGTCCTTTGTCTGAAAGGGTTTTAAGACATTAAAAATCTTCTACTACCAGCATTTTTAAAGTCTGTAAAAGATGGGGCTTATATCTCTTCCTTAGCTAGTATAACCTGAATTTCAACAGAGCAGACTGGGGACTCTTTGTTTGTGTGTATGCATGCATGTGTGTGCACATGTGTGTGCATGCATGTGTGTGCAGGCCCACCAAGGATACACAAGAGATCATGGGCAGGAAAGAGCAGAGGGATAGAAGAGTGGAAAGAGCATAAAAGACAAACCCCACCTACTTAATTTACCCCTTAGCCTGGGGTTGTCTTATTTTCTACCATCCTGTGCTCATATATTTACTAAATGCCCAGTGTCTCCAGGTCCCTCTGACTTATAAGCCCATCACTATCCCATGTGTAGGGGATGCAGCCTTGCAATTTTGCCCATGTTTTCTTTTCTTTCAGAGTTTTTCTCTGAGCCACTTGGTGGGGAAGAGGCTTTCGTGATAATCTGTATTCATTTGTTAAATGTAGAGTGGGGCAAAAGCAGGTTTACAGTTGTTCATATGGAAAATAATACAATCCTATCTAATAAAAGAGTAATATGCAAATTGACCATCACTCCAACACATGAGATGGCTGCCCCCATGTGGTCAAAGATGGCCACAGGGGAGGGCAGTTGTGGGCGATTAGGCCAGCAAGGGAGGGCAGTTGGGGGGAATCAGGCCTTCAGGGGAGAGCGGTTGGGGAGGACCAGGCCAGCAGGGGAGGGCAGTTGGGGGGGACCAGGCCAGCAGGGGAGAGCAGTTGGGGAGAACCAGGCCTTCAGGGGAGGGTGGTTGGGGAGGACCAGGTCGGCAGGGGAGGGCAGTTGGGGACGACCAGGCCTGCAGGGGAGGGCAGTTGGGGGCAACCAGGCTGGCAAGGGAGGGCAGTTAGTGGTGACCAGGTCAGCAGGGGAGGGCAGTTGTGGGCAAACAGGCCTGTAGGGGAGGGCAGTTAGGGGTGACCAGGCCAGCAGGGGAGGGCAGTTAGGGGCAATCGGGTCAGCAGGGGAGCAGTTAGGCATTGATCAGGCTGGCAGGGGAGCGGTTAGGGGCAATCAGGCAGGCAAGCAGGCAGGCGAGTGTTTGGGAGCCAGCAGTCCTGGATTGTGAGAGGGATGTCTGACTGCCCGTTTAGGCCCAACCAGGATCGGGCCTAAACGGGCAGTCAGACATTCCTCAAGGGGTTCCAGATTGGAGAGGGTGCAGGCTGGGCTGAGGGACACTCCCCCTCCACACCCCTCCTCCCCCCATGCATGAATTTTGTGTACCAGGCCTCTAGTAATTAATAAATAATAGAAGAATAAACTGTTTCCTATACTTACAACTGTAAATCTACCTTTGGCCCACCCTGTAGAAATCGCTCTTACTGTTTAAACAAACACAGTATTTTGAGTCAGTTGTAGGACACCTCCAGCCCCCACATGACAGAGATACTTTGGGACTGGCGGGGCTTTTAATTTCCCTCCAAATCAAAGTATAAGCTTTTGAGCAATTCTAGGACAAACCTTACTGATATAAAACGTGGGAAGACTACCCTGAGTTGTGCATGGTCTGCCTATCCCTTTACAGACACCCAATAGCCCTTACACTGAAGTCAAAAGGAAGAATAATACTGGAACAAAGTCTATGCTTGAAGTCTGTGTCTTATTTTCATCCTCCCCCGGCACGTAGGAGTTAACTAATTGCTCATTGTCCTCTTGATAAATATGCAAAGTCTCCAAGATGCTTCATTTAGAAATTTCCACTTTTCTTTGGTGTAGGGGTTGATGATGAAAAGTGCAGACACTCCTGGTCCAGGTTCGTTTTCCTGCTTGGAGGACTGCAGAGAGTAGATGGGAAATGTTGCCAAGAGGAGGAGCTGAGTAAAGGCACTTGTGCTATTCTTTCTTACATTGTATTGGTTTTTACAGTCTAACTTGGAAGAGCTGCCTGAGGCTGCCCAGAATCTGCCACAAGACTCCCAGCTGTGCCACCCTGCCCCGCCCCATCCCATCCCCATGGGGGGGGGGGGTGGGTTACAGAACGGGCCAGCAGTGTTGGCACAGCTCACGTTCCCTGCCCACCTGCACCTGGGTCCCCCTTAGGGCGTGGTTTTCCTCCACCAGCCTCACCTGCTCCACTTGACTGCTTTGTCCAGCTTTACAGACACATAATTGATGTATGGCATCGTGGAATTTTAGGTGTACATTGTGAGGACTTGATGCATGTATATACTGCCAAATGATTACCCAAATGTAGTCAACACACCTACCGTCTCACATCGTTACCTTTTCAGTGTGTGCAGTGAGAACATTTAAAATCCACTCTCTTAGTACTTACACAATTAGACAATGTGTAGGTGTTGTTAACTAAGGACACCATGCTGTGCATTAGCTCCCAGAACTCACTCTACTTATAATTGGAAGTTTGTACATTTTGACCAACATCTCCTCATTTCCTTCACCCTCCAGCCGCTGGTATCCGCCATTCTACTCTCTGTTTCTTTGTGTCTAGCTTACAGGAGATTCCACATATATAAGTGAGATTACACAGTAATTTGTCTTTCTCTGTCTGACTTATTTCATTGAGCATAATGCCCTCAAGATCCACTTGTGTTGTCACAAATAGCAGGATTTCCTTTTCTTATAGCTTAATAATATTCTGTTATGTATATATATTACATTTCTTTATTCATCCATCCATCCATTGGTGGAACTATAACAGAACTGGGTCAGTTCCTACAAGTGGCTAAGAAACAACAGATGAGATCTGGCTGTTATTACCATGGAGAAAAATATCTGGTGGTAGAGTAGATGCTGGCTGTAGATTACATTTCTCCCCACAGTCAGAATGGCTATATCTTGTGAGTAGCTGCTTTGAATATCTATCAGATAAATCAGGGAATTGATTCATATGTGGATAGGACAAGTGTACCCATCTGTTTTAGGCATCACACCATGGACATAAAGTGGGAATGAGTGGGAATGGAGGCCTCTGAAGGCAAACCCAGTTTTATTATTCTGTGGAAGGGAGGATATACAACCTCACCTTCAGAACCTCAAATCAAACTGTGACATCTAGCAGCCTCGGTAGGATGTAATTGTAGCAGAAAAAATACAAGCAGAAGCAGAGGAGAAAGAAGTTCCATTTCGTTTGGGAATAAATAGCTCAAAATATCTCAAAAGCCTCCTAAAAACAAGCTTGGATTTCAATGTTGTGTAATAATTAATATTCAAAGACCTTGAGTCTTAAGAAAAAAATTACCTTTTGTTTTCTTTCAGAAAGTGATGGAAAGGTAACTATATTTGAGGAACTTTAATAAATGTAAATATTTTGTACATTTACATACTTGGTTTAATACTTTAATAAATCTTTCTTACAGAATATATAATTTTTTAAATGAAATAGGGGGAGAAATAAGGTGCTAAGAGGTGAAGAGGGCATGAATTATACAAATTTTATCTTTTTCCTTGTGTTACCTGAATGCATTTCTCCAAGCCTAAAAAAGTAGTAAACTTGTGCTTCTAAGTTTGAAGAAAAGGTTCTGTAGACACATTTCACATTATACATGCAATTCACTGTCCACAGTTACTCAAACTGCTGACAGGGCTGCTTGCTTCAACTGAGTCCCCACTGAACAAAGCCCTTGAAGGAACTAACCACAGTGTATGCCAGCGTGTTTATCCCGTGAGTAACTCGGCCGCACGAGTAGGCTAAAATCTTCTTTTAAACTCGCTGTTGGCACTCATTATGCTTAGCTGGGAATCACCATTCCTGAAACTAGAGAAGGGAGGGGGCTTGGGAAGGTGAAGAAGACAAAGGATCTAACTAGGGTCTCCTTGCAGAATCTCAAAGGTCAGGTGGTAGGTTCAATTTCCATGGCTTTGATGAGAGAAGAGAGGCTGTGGTTTTGTGGTCCACTTTAGAGTTTAAATCTCTGCACTGGTGCAGGCTAAAGCCCACTCCCCCTGGAGCGAATCATGGAAGCGTCATTGCTCAGGTGTAGCTGGTATTTTTCTAATTTGAACCTTATTTTGTCCTGGTGAATAACATTGATGAGGGATTTTGAAATTGTTAAATTGTGCAAAAGCACTTGACTTTGTAATGATACCAAACCTTGGAAAATAAGGGAAGGAGAAATTGGTGAATTCTTGACAAATTATAATAATCCTAGTTGATTGTTTCATAAGGAAAGGCAGGGAGTGGGTCATTTAGGAATCCGAATGAATACTTTGTATCTCATCTGTTTCTATTAAAACTATAGGTTAGGTGAGCTAAAAATTTAGTTATAAAATATTCTTTTTTTTGTAGTCATAAAATTTGTTTTAACCTTTCCCTCAATTGTGAATTTAAATAGTGACCAGTTTACAAGGACCTGTTTACAACCAGTGGATTAGCCAATGGCTTTGAGGATACTCATTTTATAATCTGGGATTTCCAGTTCTATCTCCATTCTCTTATTTATTTTCTACATCACATTTTATTATCAGGAATAGTAATCATAGCACCATTATTATTATTTAGTTAGAATAGAGTTGTTTCTATAATTTCTTATGGTCAAGCACACACTAAGCAACACAAATTTTGAAAGCGCTTTTGTTGGGGATGGAGAGACCAAAAGTAAATTCAATGTTGACAGCTCTGCTCTTAAAGGAGCTTGTGGACTAGTTGGGAAGGAGTGACACACAGAAAAATCGGAGGGGTTAAATAAATAGATGGGGCTGAGAGCACAGGTTACTGAAAGTGTGTGGAGTAGGGAGGCAGCAAGCTGCAAAGAACCCATCTCCAATCCCGGCATCAACAATTCTTAGGTCTGCTCACACCTTTTCATGATCCCACAGACACAGCAGACAAGGCTGGAGAATAAATACACGTCCATGGCCAAGAGGTATTAAGAATCACAAATCATCAAAATTCAAACATTTCTCCTCCTCTAAAACTTAAAGTAGGATTCCAGCTGATTCCTAAAAGGTTATTCTCTTCCAGAACAAGAGTGACTTAGGCCATTTCTTGCCTATGTATCCTGAGCATAGAGGTCTGTGTCTGCTTGCCCTTTGACCTTCACTCCCCTTGCCCCGGGTGAATGGGACGGGTGGGAGCACCCATGGCTCAGCCACCAACATTGCTCCTGATGAAGGTTAATGGCCACTTTTAATCCAACACAGCAAATTGCTGACATCTGGGGGTTCCTATCAAGTTTTCCAGATATTCCACAGTAATTTCAGTGTTTACACAATATAAAAACACTGACATGGAGCTTGGAAAAGCATTTTATTTAAAGACAGATGGTGAATACTACAAAACTGCTTAAAATTTGTGAAGGATTGCATTAAATAAGGTCTGTTGAAGGTAACTCTAATATAAATTTGTCTACTCTAAGTAAACGAATAGTCACCAAACTTTTGGTTGCCTGAGAAGCAGTGGCCACTGATAACTTCAGAGTTGTTTCTTGACTTCATAACAGGAGCAACTGTTGGCTGCCAGCTTACTCTTGGGAAAGCTTATTCCTTTGTTTGACGCTGAATCACTTTTATGAACATATAGAAACTATGACTGGTTCTTCCTTTTCATATTCCAATGATTCTTAAGGTCCGATTATCTGTTGCTGCTACTACTGTTGGCTGGAACCCGGGACAAGGAAGGTTATAAACCTAAGAGGCATACATGTGTTAAAAATTTTTAGCATACAACTGAGACTTTTTCTCTACTATAATCTTTTTTCGAAAAAATGTTTTTGTTGATTTTGAGAGAGAGAGAGAGGAAGGGAGGGGGATAGAAAGATAGAAACATCGTTGAGAGAGAAACACCATTGATCAGCAGCATGCACCCCACTGGGGATTGGGCCCGAAACCTGGTATGTGTCCGACTGGGAATCAAACTCTGACCTCTTGGTTCCTGGGTCAATGCTCAACCACTAAGCTGGGCTCTACTACTACCTTAAAGAATAATAATTAAAGCTTCTTCTAGCCAGGTCAGTGATAACTTGAGCAAATTTTGGAAGCACCTGTTTCATACAGGTATTTCAGGAGTTGGATATTCCCTGGCAATTTTAGCTCCCTGTCACCTGGAACAGAGAAAACTTCTGTTACCCTTTTCCTCAACATTTTCAGTTTTCTCTTATTAGAGGCTGGGAAAACTTGTATTCAGCATTGTAAGGCAATGAAGGGAAGGTACTCTTTTGTAAAGCCAACAACACAGAGATAACATTCTCTAGTAGCATTTGCCTGACCACCCACCTCTTTGGGGTAACACTTTAGCACTGTGACCTGCACCCACTAATTGGACAGGGCATCACATTGACATTCTTAGGGAGCATTGTTGGTCACCCCCCAAACTGGTGAGAGCTTGTGCAGCCCAAGTGTGCAGGAAGGAAACATACTATATTATGCTTCCTCTGTTTTTCTTAATTAGCATTTATTCCCTGTAAGAGGTTGATTTCTGCTTTGACAGAGATTAATCTCACTATCTGCCCAAACCATAAAATGAAGGTTCACGTATCTTACTGGAAGAAACATGTGAAATTTTGAGTTGGTTTTTAATTGCTGCAATTTTGAATGCCCGAAGCCCATTAGCTGAGCTGGTTAAAGTACAGTGTTAATGAGGATTTTTTTTCCCTGCCACAGCATGAAGGATCAGCCCAAAGTGTGCCCCTTTTCCCACAATAGAAGCAGGTGAAAAAGTGTCATTCTGTCACCCCTCAGCCATAAGACCACTACAAATATTTCTCTCACAGAGGATCGCGATATTTGGGGTAGAGAGGGGACAGGTGGAAGGGAAGAGCCAGGAACGCATGCATCTAGGAAGGTCTGAGTGCCAATTCCATGGAGATGACTGCTCGAGAGAAAACTACCTGGATATGGCCAGCGGCGTGAAACAGGGAGGCAGACGAGTAAACTGGCACTAAGTATGTCCTTCTATAGAGTGTAGGCTTTACAAGAAAGCCTCATTGCAGTACAATGCATTTGTTTTCCTGAAGGAAGATATTGTAAAGGAGCACTGAATACCTTTTTGTTGTTGTTAATCTTCACCCGAGGATATTTTTCTATTGATTTTTAGAGAGAGTAGAAGGGAGAGGGAGAGACAGAGGGAAACATTAACATGAGAGAGACCCATCGATTGGTTGTCTCCTGCATACAGCTCAACCAGGGCTGGGGAACCAGTAACCAAGCTATGTGCCCTTGACCGGAATCAACCTGGGACCCTTCAGTCTGGGGCTGATGCTCTATCCACGAAGAAAAACTGGCTAGGGCGAATCCCTACTTTTTAAGAATCTGCAATCTCGAGTACCTGCTGTGTCTGCCATGTTCTATCTATGTTTTGTTTATGAACATCACATACAGGAGGAAACCGATGCTCGAAGACCATGCATAGAGACGGGATCCCGAGTCTTTGCAGGGTCCACTGTACCCGGGACCTCCCTTTGCCTGAGCTGCTCATCCAGCGAGGTCCTGAGATGCCAGAATGAATCTCTCTCTCTTTCAAGTGGCTTTTAACGCACATTAGATAACAACCAGTACAGCACCTGAAAACTAGAACAAAGTGCCTTATTTAAAACAGGAGCAGAACAAGTGCTCATCTAGTATTGTTTAAATCACCTTAATCTTTGATGAACCAACAGGCTTCTATTTTGGGGGTATTTTCTTATATTTTTTCTAGTATTTTTCACGTGTGCCTCCTTCCTTTACCTCTTTTTTCATCTGAAATGTTTATGGTCTCAAAAGTAATTACTCCTCGAAGAGCGTTTTCATGGATGCTAAATGCTACCTAATGGAAGCCATAAGCGTAGAGTCTGCTAGCGTTTAGAGCAGCAGAGTACACGTGCCAGGTTGAATCAAGTCGGAGGAAAGTTCCTCAGTCTTTGAAATGGGCAGTGTTGCTGGAGGTGGATTCATATGCCTTTTGAATCCCGTATGTGCTGCAAAGCATCTTGATTACAAACACTGTGTCCGTGGTTTAGGTTTTGAATTAAAGGTGGTCAGCTGGGCCAACTCCTCTAATCTCTCTGGCCAGATTAGGTGATGGCTTTTTCATTTCAATACACGATGCATGTTAGAGGGGGTGTTGACAGTACCAAAGTCGAACGTGGGCACCCAGGAAATGGAAGAGTCCCTCTACTGATGGTGAATCATAACTTTCCCCCCTTGTGAATCTAGTCCTTCCTCTATGCCATGCGGGGACACTGTGAAAAGTAGAGCGTGTGTGCATGTGTGTGTGCCTGTGGGACCTGGAGTGCTCTTGACCTGTCAGCTCACGGGCACAGCAGGCTTTGTGCAGACACCAAAGAACAAAATGTGAAATTGGCACCGCCAGCCTCTCCACTGCACAGGAGATCCCTGTTTAACTTTGACAACCAGAACATTCGACAACTTGAGATTCTTGTCATCTGGTTTTCTTTAGTTTCTTCTTGGGGAATGAAAGCTTTGAGAAGCTTGTTAAAAAACCTGGACTTCTGATGGTGAGACTTAACCAGGTCTATGGAGCCCTCGCTCAGCAAACGTTGACCCAAGCTTACCCCTCCCCCAGGTGTGGTGCTAGGGCCCCAGACACATGCCAGGGAGGAGCCCTGCTCATTCACTGTATTTATATACTTTATTTTGTTTTTTCTAAATGTAACCAGAGCTCAGGTAAAAACAAGACATGAATTTGAGTCTGCAGTAAACAAAGCTGATGGAGCTGATCCCTTCACTTCCCAGAATTATTTTGTCCCAAGTGGTAATTGTCCCAATCCCATGGGACCAAGTCCTGACATCTTTCCGTTACTTTCATATTGATAGTCCCACGATAGTCCTTGCTCTTTGACTGCTAGTGAGGAAACTAACAGAAGATACTGGAATATGCATGGGTTTGATGGGTAAGTTCAGACAATGATACGAATACAATTGAAGATGAAGCCCCCAAAAAGTGGAAAAAGCAGTTCTGAAGAGATACAGTAAGGTAGAGGATATTTGAAAAAAATCAGATGGAAAAGATTCAACTTAGTACAATAGGAGTGGAGAGCTTTGGGGAATTTGCCAATAAATGAGAGTTTGATATTTTTTTTTTAAAGAACATATCCAGCAGTTGTATAACTATAAGGGAGTGACTGTATGCATTAGGTCCACTGAGAACACTAACTTTGTGGACTACAGATCATGTTTTGAGTGCATCCTCTAGCATACCAGAAATTAAGTTAGGAAAGAAAGAGTAATCTGAAGTCATTTTAAATGAGAGATTCACAAAATAACGGTTTTAGAAGGTATCTTTAGTCATGTAGCTTACATTTGTTGAGCACCTACTATGTAGCAAACATGTTTATGGGCTAGAAATAAAAGAAAAATGGAAGCCCAGAGGAATTCAAAAGGTAGTGAGAGATACGTAGGGAACTCTTTATAATCAAGCAGGGATATGCTACTAAATAATCATGAAAATGTAACTTTGCACAACAGAACTAGGAGTGACTAACCCTGCTTAGGAATATTGGAAAGGTTGTCAACAATGAGGGGTCTCTGAATTGGGCTTTGAAATGTTAGGAATTTTCCAGGTGGGGAAACATCAAGGGCACACCAGGCGGAAGGAACAAACACCCTGGAGATGTGTGAGACAACGAGGTCATGTGTAAGGGATTGTAAAATATATATACATTTTGACTGGAGCAACGGGTATAAGTTGCTAAATGATGGAAAGTAAAGTGTAAAAGGTAGGTTGAAATAAAAATATAAAATGTCTTATATTTCCTATGAAGAAATATAGGTGTTTTCTTACAAAATGGCTTACCAGTAAATGTTTTAAAATAGAGACCGTTGTATAAGGCTGGAAAACACAAAATCCGAGTTGTATTGAGCACATGGCTGACTGTGAAATTTTCTGTATTTTTTTTTCTGGTTTAGACACTTTACAATTCTTTATTTTTTTTCCCCCTAAGTAAAGCCATCTGGTGCAAATGTGTGATCCATTTTATCCTCAACATTTTTGCCTTAACTCTTTTTCTATTTAAATGCAAAATCCAATCATTATAAACTTTGGATGCTTGAAGTACCTGCTTGTGTTCTTTCTCCAACATAACGGAGTTAACCAGGAAGTCCTGTCTAATTTTGAGAGCTGGAATGATTGTTCTCTCAGGCTGGTCATTCCCACCAATGGACCAACTTTAGGTTCATTGCATAAGGATCACCTAAGTGATTTTTAAAACGTAATCCTCACAGATGCAGATTCAGCAGGAATGAGGAGATATCCAGGAATATGTATATTAAATAGGACACTCCAGTGATTCTGGTAAGCTGCCAGAGGCAGAAGGCATAGTTCTGTATTCTGCCAGGAATGCAGAGGGACCATGGATCCCATGGATGGGGAATGGGAAAAGATTCCTGGTAATTCAGATCCTATAAGTGGATAAAACTTTTTGGAGTACAAAGAGATTTCAGAGTTCCAATTAAGGTTATTTTCATTTACCCATTCATTCACTCAATGAATTATTCACTTAGCTATTTAATATTTCTGGAAAGTCTAATATGTTTCAGACATAGTACTCAATTGTGATGGCACACAGAAATGAATAAGGCATTATCCCTGCCATTAGAGCTGACATCATATATAAGTGAGAGGAAAGAAGAGAATAATAATTGAGTGAGCTAAGTGCTATATAGAGATAAGCAGTAGAAATTTGTAGTAAGCACAAAACAGATAAGGTTCATTTACAATCTTTCAGAAGATCTTATTTTCTCTCAAAGCCTGAATTATTAGCTACATATTATTACCAAATCTATGTCCAACTTTTTTCTTCTGCAGTCTAGATCCAAATATATAGTTGCCTAATGAATACTTCCTCTTGGATTCTCCCAGGTACCTCAAAAACAACATAAAGCATAAATCAAACTCATCATGTTTCCGCTCAAACTCGTTATTTTCCCAGTATTTCTATTTTAGTAAATGGCATCACTTTAATCCCAATTGACCAAATAAGAACCTGAAAGTTTTATATATATATATAAATGGTTTAGTCTTTATGTCTATTGTCATACCCTCTACATTTTTTTTTTCAGATGTAACAGCCCCATTTACTTTCTCCCTGACTCCAGAATGATTTCTCTCTTATTCATTCTCTGCATTGCAACCTGAATCTCACTCTTCTACTTAGAGCTCTTTGATAGTTTATGTTTAATTTTGGGAAAAAGCCCTCAAATACTGTGTTCTTGTCTACTACTCCATCTTCATTTGGTACCTCTATCTTTTTTTTTTACCTTCTCCTTCTTCCATAAACTTTCAGAAATACTCGATAGCCTTCCGTTTTTTGAATGTCCTCCCCTACCCCTGTAACTTTCTCCACACTATGCCATAAATTTGGATCATTCTTTAACTATTCAACTCTTGCCTAATGCATTCTCATCATTTAAGTTTCAAAATACAGTAGTCCTCCTTATCCCTGGAGGATACATTCTAAGATTTCCAGTGAATGCCCGGAACTGCAGATAGTACTACATCCTATATGTACTTGGATTTTTCCTATATATACATACATACCTATGATAAAGTTTGGTTTACAATTAGGTACAGTGAGAAATTAACAATCTCATATAATAAAAGCCTAATATGCTAAGTGTCTGACTGTTTGTTCGACTGTTCGACCAGTCACTATGACATGCACTGACCCCCAGAGGGTAGATGCTCCAACCTGTAGGTTAGCTTGCTGCTGGGGTCCGGCCGATAGGGACCTGGTGAGATGGGCCGGACACGCCCTGGAGCCCTCCCGTGGTCCCTCCCCGGCCCAGATTGTGCACCGGTGGGGTCCCTCGGCTTGGCCTGTGCCCTCTCACAATCTGGGATCCTTTGGGGGATGTTGGAGACCCAGTTTTGGCCTGATCCCCACAGGCCAGGCCAAGGGACCCCACCAGTGCACGAATCTGTGCACCAGGTCTCTAGCAATCTATACTAATAAAGAGCTAATATGCTAATGGCTGGGACGCCATGACATGTAACGACCAGACCATTAGCATATTAGCTGGGGCATTTCTCTGGAGATGGGGCAGAAGCGGGGAGGCGCCTGGAGGAGGCGGGACCATCCTATGCTGGGGAGGACAGGGGTGAGAGCCCATAGCGCCCCCCTCACCAGTTCTTCACCACCCACCACTTGCACTCAGAGCGCCCTGCGGCCCACCTGCCAGGGAAAGGAGCACAGTGCAGCAGGCAGGAGGCTTCCATGCTCTCCTCTGGCACCATGACGGGGCGGAGACGCCGTGTTGCTCTGGAGACGGGGTGGAAGTGGGGAGGCGCTCGGAGAAGGCGGGACCAACCTGAGGCGACTCGAGGGACTGAGGGCAGGGCTTGAAGTGGCCAGAGAAGGCCAGAGGGTTTGGGGAGTGGGCCAGGCACATTGGAGCTCTGCATGGACAGGTTCAGGTGTCAAGGCAGGGCTGCAGGTGGGTGGGCGGCACCATGCGATTTTGTGTGCTGGGCTCCTAGTAAATAATAAAATAGAACAGTTTTAACTATACTTTAATAAAAGTTAGTGAATGTGGTTTCTCTCAAAATATCTTATAGTACTCTGTACAGTATAGATATGCTGGACAAAAGGTTGATTTATATTCTGAGCAAAGTTTTGACTGAAAAATCTGCTGTAATGGATCAGCAAGTACTGATCCATTATGTGGTTTCTCTTATATGTAACAAGTTGCTTTTCTTTTGTTGCATTTAAGATTTTCTCTCTGTCTTTTACTACTGTAATTATAATGTGTCTTGGTGTGGGTCTCTAAGGATTCATCTTATTTGGAACCCTCAGGATTTCCTAGACCTGGATGTCTGTTTCCTTCTGCATGTTAGGGAAGTTTTCATCCATTATTTTTTCAAATATTTTTTCTACCTCTTTCTCTTTCTCCTTCTGGGACCCCTATAATGCAAATTTTATTCTACTTGATATTTTTCCATAGTTCCCTTAAATCAGGGGTCCTCAAACTACGGCCCATGGGCCACATGCAAATACACATATTGTATTTGCTCCCATTTTGTTTTTTTACTTCAAAATAAGATATGTGCAGTGTGCATAGGAATTTGTTCATAGTTTTTTTTTTAAATTATAGTCCGGCCCTCCAATGGTCTGAGGGACAGTGAACTGGCTCCCTGTTTAAAAAGTTTGAGGACCCCTGCCTTAAATCATCTTCATTTAAAAAAAAATCCCTTTTCTTGTTGCTGCTCTGTTTGTGTGAGTTCAGTACTTGCTGATCCATTATTCTGTTTCATTGAGTCTGCTGTTGAACCCTGTTAGTGTATTTTTAAATTCAGTTACTGTATTACTGAGCTCTATGACTTGTTTGGTATTTTGTGTGTGTGTGTGTGTGTGTGTGTGTGTGTGTATTTTCTATCTATTTGTTGAAGCTATCATTGTGTTCATCCATTTTTCTCCCAAGTTTGGTGAACATATTTATGACAATTATTTTGAATTCTATATCAGTAGATTACTTATCTCCAAATCATTAAACTATTTTTCTACAATGTTGCTTTATTCTTTCATTTGGAACATATTTTATTGTTTCCTCATTTTGATTGATTCGCTGTGTTTGTTTCTATGCATCAGTCATGAAAGAGTGGTCTTATGTAGGAGATTCATTCAAACTTGCCCTAGCTCTTGGTTGTCTCTGTAATTTTATGATTGTTTAAACAATCTTATTTATTTTTTAATTTAAATGCTTTATTGTTGAAAGTATTACATATGTCTCCTTTTCCCCCCGTTGACCTCTCCCCAGCTGCTCCCACCCCCCAGCACATGCCCTCACCCCCCCCTACTGTCTGTGTCCATTATTTATGCTTATTTGCATGCATACAAGTCCTTTGGTTGATCTCTAGACCCCATTATTGAGGGTGTGCCAAGACCTGTCAGTGTTCCAAGGAAAGGAATCTCATTTAGCACCTACTTTTAGGCTGATTGGTAGCCAGACTCTCAGGCAGCAACTTTGACGGATGCAAATGTCTACAGTCCTGGGTGGCCACAAGGTAAAACCCTGCTGGCCTCTAGACAAGGAAATCCGGAAGTGACCCAGGGGTAACAGTTGTAAAAATGAGGGCTCCAGATGAATGCATCAGCATCTTTCTGGGAGGTTTCCTTAAGCTGTAGCGAGGCCAAGGCGGTGCGCAAGGGTGGTGTCTCCCAGCTTCCCTTCCCTGAGAGCACCTCCATAGTTTCTAGAAGTGTGGGAAACCTGAAGCCTGTCCCTCAGGCTGAAGCTCCAGGATCAGTAAACAGTAGCCTTTTAATAGGAAAAGTGGGCTTGTGTTTCAGTTTGCTCTTTGTGCAGTGCCACGGGGGTGGTATTCTAGCGATACCCGATACCTGTCTTTGCAGTTGTTAGAGTGGAGCCCAGGAGTGCCAACCTCCTTGGCCACCAGGACCAACTGGCCCAGGGGCATCCCCGGTGTGGATGGTGTATGCCCGCTGGTTTCTTGAGGCAGTTGGAGTGTGGAGGGGCAGGGCACTGTAGCCATCTGCAGCAAGGCAGCAGGAGAGTGCCTTCACCGTGCCCCGCTGCAGGCTTCAGAGATGTAGCAGGAGAGGGTCTGGGCTCGCATGTGCAGGTGCTGGCTTTAGAGAGCGAGCTGGAGAGTGCGTGAGCATTTGCACTTTCCTGCCCCACCAGGGAGCAGGGCAATGCTGCACCAACCCACGCTCCCCAGTTTCAGCATTGCAGTGGGACAGTGCCACAAGGTAGCAGGAGGGGGATACCTTTGAGCTTGCCACCTGTGCTAGCAGAGCAGGCAGGGAGTGCAGAAAATGCCGCCCCCAGCGCCTCCCTGTGTGAAGAGTTTTGGCTGTCTTCTGCGCCTCCAGCAGATGCTTGCAGGTCAAATGGGTCTCCTTCAAACATAGGCCAGGTGCTTGTTAAACTTCCACTTTTTCTCTGGGTTCCAGGGCAGATGAGACCACCCAAGTCTTTTAAAAGGAAAATCTTAGTTGCCTAGAGCCTTCAGCCCCCTTGGGCGGCAGCCCCATGGGTTTTTAAGCCAGATGTCTTAGGGGCTTGTTTCTCCAGGGCAGCTCCCAAGAGCTGGGGTGCTTGATGTGAGGCACAAACCCCTCACTCCTCTGGGAAAAGAACCTCTGGTGAGATTCCTCTCTATTGTGTTGCCATGCAGGGTTGTTTTTTTTTTGTTTTTTTGCCAGGGCGGGTGGGGGGGGTGGTGGTGTTTGGTGACAGCATGCCTCTGTTGCTCCGGTCTTCTTCTTCTTTTTAAAAAAATCCTCACCTGAGGATATTTTTCCATTGATCTTTCAGAGAGAGTGGAAGAGAGAGAGAGAAAGAGAGAAACATCGATGTGAGAGAAACACATCAATTGGTTGCCTCTGCACCTGCCCTGATTAGGACCCGGGCTGGGGAGGAGCCTACAACTAAGGTGTATGCCTTTGACTGGAATCAAACCTGGGACCCTTTGACCCACAGGCCGACACTCTATCCACTGAGCCAAACGGGCTAGGGCATACCTGTGCCGTGGGGGAGCAGCTCATCTGGGTTTCAGATCTTTTTCAGAGGGGTCTGGTCCATATGTAGCTGTAGTTTGGGTGGGCCCAAGGGAGGCAGGAATGCAGGGTCTTCCTAAGCCGTGTCCTGGACCCTTCCCTCTACGCCCGTGACTTAGTAAAAACCATGTTTCCATTTCACTCCAATTTATTTCACCGGAAAAGACTCTCAGGGTCACAGATGGACTTTGCTTTCTCACATTTCTAATATTATTCACAAAGTGACTGAATAACTAGCACCCATTTTCCCATGTTAGATTCACCTAGGATGATCATTAGAATCAACTCGACATTTTGGGCAAACTTTATGCCATACTTGGCAGCCTAATCGGATCATCACATTTTCAATCATATTTTATTCTGGGGAAAGTGCATTTTCTTAAAGAAGCCTTCTTTTCTCAAAAGAAAAGGTTTTCTTTTTTTTCTCTGAGAATTTTTCCTACTAGGGTTTGGTGCCTGAGGGCTGAACCACAGAAGGTCCTCATTGTTAACATCTGTGTTCTGTCTACTGGGTTTGGGGTGTCTTTTCATACATAACAGGGATGTCATACTGCTTTCAAGTTGTTTCTTCTTTTTCTTCTCCATTTAAGATCACCCTGCTCTGCTCCTTTGCTCTCCCCTGTAGCCTCCCCTCACCACTGAATGGGGCCTGGTAGGTCTCCACAGTGGAGCTGGAGGCGTAGTAAAAAGTAGCATACTTGCGGTAGCTTTGTCCTTCAGAGACTTTCTCTTTCCAAGTAAATACTATTCTCCTTTGGAAAATATTCCTTCTTTCCCTCTTTAGATCTTAAGAAAATATCCATGAAGCCTGTCATTTAAACCTGCTCCTGGGACAGATTACAAACTATAAAAATGCCAGGAAGAAAATTTGAAATACAATGAAATGTGTAGAAAGACACAAAGCAAGACACGGAAAAGCTGCAAGAGTTTGCTCCGTGAAACACCCCGGAGGTGGCCTCTCTTTTTAGCATGTCTTTTGATCTGAAAGTCACACTAGAGCTCTCACCTAATAACATATTTTGAAAAGGAATGACTGGTTTGAGCGAAGGTAGGAGGAGTCATGGGAATGGGCCCCACCACAATTGCCTTGTGAATTGGCCTCTGGATGAAATGCAAAAGAATGTGAGGCAAGGAAAAAGCATAATAAGGAGGCATAATACCTGCTGCCAACATAATTCATTGCAAGCTGCAAGTAAGGCTTTTATTTGAGGAAACTTTAAAAGTAATATCCTTCTTTCAGTGTTTTCCACCTCTGATGTTTTTAGTAACTTTTACAAGTGAAAAATACAACTGAAGTTGACCAGAATAGAAAAATTATCTACATATTTTGAAAATCAAAACAAAATAAGTCTTCCGCATCAAAGTCAATTGTTCAAGTGCCCTTTTGACTTTGGTCCAGATTGCGATACGTAGAAGTCTGTGGTGTGGTATAATGAAAGAGTTTTGGAAATGGAAAGACTTGGGCTTAATTTCAGATTTAGCTATCACAGTGTTATATTCTGAATCTCAATTTCTTCATCTGAAAAATGGAGATAAATCTATAATAATAAAAGCATAATATGATAATTAGACCAAACGACCTTCCAGATGACCTTCCGGATGACCTTCTGGACCACCATGCTATGACACCCACTGGTGCTAGGCCAGCCCAGATGGATGCGATGCAATTGGTCAGGGGCCCAGCCATTGCCCCATGATCACCCCGCAGAGGGAGGCCCAGGCCACTGACTGATGGGCTGCAGCAGGTGGGCGGTGCCTCCCTCTGCAGGGGAAGCCGGGGTGTCGTAGCCCGGGAGGGAAGCCCGGGTCCCAGTTGCCAGAGGGAAGTTGGTGCCGGCAGCTGGGGGAAGGAAGGCCTACACTTGCAGAAATTTTATACATCAGACCTCTATTATAATATAGAACTCATGTGAAAATTACAGAAAATGATATACAGTACCTGTAGCACACTATCTCATCTGGCTAATAAAGCAATGGTTTTTTTGTTTGTTAGTTTTGAGAGAGAGAAAGAAAGAGAGAGAGAAACCAATTTGTTGTTCCACTTACTTATGCACTCATGAATTGCTTCTTATATGTGCCCTGACTGGGTATCACAACCTTGGTGTATCCATTGGGTTGACACTTCAACCAACTGAGCTACCCGGTGAGGGCAAGCAATAGTTTCCTTAATATTTTTGAGGGTTATTATTATCTGGGAATGGTGATATTGAGTTATTAAAATCAGAAATTAAATTTGGAATTACTGGAATCGAACCTGGGACCCTCTATACATGCAAAAATGTTTTTCTAAGTAGAGGCAAGTAAGCATTTGTTAGAATATTTTGATTTTCTCTGAAAGAACAAGACAAAAATTACTATAAAAGAAGAGTAGAAGAGGAATCTCTTTTTCTATTTTTATTTATTTATCATTAATGCATTATTATAGTTCAAGATTTGGTTAAGGAGCTTGATTGCAGAAAAGTCAAAGGGAAGAGGAATAAAACTATGAAATATAATTAATATTGTGATATACTACAATGATTATGTTGATATTTTGAGCACTGAAAGAAATCATTATATCTTTTAAGGCAAGAAGCAGCTAATTTAAAATAGGCTTGGGGCAGGGCCAGGGGCGGGCTGAAGAGGGTCAATGGGGGAAATAGAGGACATATGTAGTACTTTCAACAATAAAGATTGAAATAAATAAATAAAATGCTTGCATAAAAATAAAATTAGTTATAAACATGTGAATATATATGATTAATAATTGGTTTGTGTGAAATATGAAAAGTGTGTTCAATTTTAAAGAAATTACATTTACTTTCAGTTTTCCTGAGGTTAGAATTGGCCCAAAGAATATTACTGAACTGGGAAAATTATTCCCAAAGGAAAATAAGTCCCAATAAGGGTTTAATTAATTTAAACACTTGTGATAAAAAAAACCCCACAACTACTAAATGAGTCAAACTTAAAATATTAGAGTAGCTAGCTATTCTGGAATCATATACATGATTAGAGGCCTGGTGCACAAAATTCGTGCACTGGAGGTGGGGTTCCCTCAGCCCAGCCTGCCCCTCTCACAGTCCGGGAGCCCTCAGTGGATGTCCTACTGACGGCTACAGTCTGGCAGCAGAGGCTTGGAGCAGGCGTCCCGTGTGTGTGTGTGTGTGTGTGTGTGTGTCCACGTGTGTGTCCACTGGGGGCATGCCCCCAGCCACATTGGGGCGGCTGTGTGTGTGTATGTGTCCACCTGGGGGCGGCCCGCTCTCTGCACTTGCCTGCTCTGGGATTGCCATGGGGTCCCAGCTGGCAGCGGGGCTTAGGCGGCACACGGGGGTCCTGGCTGAGGGCGGGCTTAGGTGAATGGGGCTTAGGCATCACATGGGGGTCCCGGCTGGGGGCGGGGCTTAGGTGACGCGATTGTGTCGCCTAAGCCCGGCCACCCAGGGCTGCACATGGGGCCCGGATGGCGTCTGGCGCTGGCCAGCCCTGCCTGCAGTATGCAAATTAGCCATCATCTTTGATGGCAGTTAATTTGCATATGGCACTGATTAGCCAATGGGAAGCGTAGCGAAGGTATGGTCAATTACCCTTTTTGTCTTTTATTAGATAGGATATTCAAGTTAACACAGACAAACACATAATAGATCAGGTTCAATGACAAAAAACAAAATAACTGAAATTATATGAATTTTAAACATAACAAGGAAAGGCACTGTGTATAGAGCAATGTGTAACTGAAAGTGGCATAATATTTTTGAAGATAAAACTATGTAGATATGAAAAAATGACAGTGATATGTTTGGTGTGCAACTAGATTATGCAAATAATTTGCATAGCATTTTCTATTTGTTTAAAAGTTCATAAGGTAGAATATAAAATGAGTGATTGCAGATTGAATTGTAATCTCTTCTATGTTTGTTCTCCTTCAAAAAATATGTTATGTGGTGGGTCTTGCACAGTATTGGGGTTCCTTAAAATTAGGTTCTGTGCTTAACTATCCACCCCTTTCAAAGAACAAAGCGAGGCAAAAAGGCGATTTTACATTCATATAGGAGTATGGCTCTATAGGGGAGTAAAATACAGTGTAATACTCCAGTATATGCCTCTTTCATTATTTTATACTGGTTACTATTTTTTAAAAATATGTTTTTATTGATATTTAGAGAGAGGAAGGGAGAGGGGGAGAGAGAGAAAAACATCGATATGAGAGAAACATCAACTGGTTGTTTCCCATACACAACTCGACTGGGGACTGAACCTCCAATCTGGGTATATGTCCTGACCGGGAATCGAACCAGCAACTTTTCAGAGGATGATGCTCCTTTGAGGAGGATGCTCAAAAACTAGCCACACCGGCCAGGGCTAAGCTGGTTATTTTTAAGAAAATGGAGTGGAAGTTACTTTTTTATTAGAACTATTTGCATGTGTAGGGGAAGTATCCATTTGTAAGAGTGTTTCCCTCTCTGTATCAGAGAGAAGGATGTCTCTGAGTCTCTAGAAACTCATGTCAATGCAGAGACAATGCGTTAAGTCTTTGTAACCACCTTACCCCGTTTGCTGTGGTCTTCCTGGTAATGGCCCATAACTGGGTTCCTCCTCCCAACTCCAGCATCTTTTGTCTTTAGCTGGAGGTGTAGTTTGGGCCATTTTGGGGAGTTGCTCAGTTTTGCTGGGTGTCAATCCTGTATGTAGGAGGGAGACATGTTTTTAAACTTCTGTTTGTTTATCTCCTGTCAATCTGGTCTTTTATTACAGGGGCATCTCAGCCTAGAACTCAGAAGGGTAGAGGGAAAATCACTTTCCTTCCCCCACTGCTCGAAGTCCTAGAGAAGAATGACATTGTCCATGATAGGCCTGGGATAGGGGGCTTTTTGTCTAGAGAATCTATAATAATAAAAGCGTAATATGCAAATTGACTGAATGGCCGAACAGCAGAACGAACATCCGGACGACCATCCGGATGAAGCCGGAGCTGCGAGGGCCGAGGCAGCCAGAGCTGTGAAGGCCTACTCTTGCACGAATTTCGTTCACTGGGTCTCTAGTTTTGATATAAAGGGCCTAGAAAAAGGCTAGCCAAAAGGTTCACCCTGCCTGCTTCTAACTCAAAGGATAAAACTTAATTTCAAATATTACTATTTTAAAAGTTGAGGGACTGTCAGCATGTTCTTAGATATGAGAAAAGCTCAATGGAAAAACAGTATGTTTGTATATATTTATGTGTGTGTTCATGTATGTGTGTGTGTGGTAGGGATAAGAGAGAGTATGTGTGTGAGAGTGAAAGAGAACAAACATGTAAGCCAGATATTTACCTATTTGCCCACAAAGAAATATACTACAGGCCTCCTTATTTCTCTGCTTTTCTAGAAGTTGGAAATTGCAAAAGACAGGGATACTAAGACCTTAGTTATGTGGTTTAACTAAATGTTCTTGCCTTGATCAAACACATTACTTCTTTCTTTTAAGAATGAGACTAGAAAGGAATAGGAGAGAGGACTGAGTTTCTTCAAGGGGTCAAGAGGTAGATTTATCATTTCTATTTACAAATGAGAAAGCCAATAGAGTTTGATGATTTCCATTTGCCACTCTACACAAATCATTTGACAAGTTTTTGCTCTTCTGTTCTTGTTATGGTTTGAATGTTTGTCCCCCCACCCCACCAACAAATTTTTATGTTGAAATTTAATCCCCTATATATTTAGAGGTGGGGACTTTGGGAGATACTGGTAGTTAGGTCATGGGGAAGGAACCCTAACAAATAGAGTTAGTGCCCTTAGAAGTGGAGACCAGAGAGATAGCTAGATCTCTCTTACCATGTGAGGACACAGAGAAGGCCACAGCCTGCACCCCAGAAGAGGAATCATCAGGAATGTACCCCACTGGCACTGTGACCCTGGACTTCCAGCCTCCAGAGTCTATCATACTGCTCTATAGTAGCCCAAACTAAGGCATTATTCAAGAATTCCCTCATATCAAGATTTTAAAAAATATTTTATTTGTGGAAATAGACTATATTGATGAAAACAGAAATTCTTGGAGGTTTTATTCAAAAAGATTTATTGCATGACTACAGTGTGTCAGATACAGTTTTAGGCCAGGGATAATGTTGGGCGATAGTTTTTCCAGGATTTCTTGTTTCTGGATATCTTACAAGCAGAGGTACTGACAGATTTTGTTTCAAATTATCTTTTCATCAATGTTTGCATGGCAAATGGCCTTGGAAGATAGATAGCACCTCCCTCCGGAACAAAGGGAAGGTTTGTTGTATAATAAAAGTAATGCTTCCCTTCAGGGCAAAGGGCAGCTTTCTTCCAGCCCAATGTAAAGCTTTAAATTCTTAATCTTGAGGTTCCTCATCTTGGGGATTTTGAACTGCAAACTTACCCTGTGCATAGCACTACCTGGGCCACGGTGCATCGTTCCCATGGGATTTAAGTGGTGGGGGGAGGGGGAGTGTTGATGTGAACATGAGCTTGTTCTTCCTTCTGTGCAGTGAGTAAGAGTCCAGTGTCTTTGAACCAGGAATCCTAGTCTTCTGCCAACTTCCATGAAACTGTAGCAGACTAGCCTGTTCCATAGCAGATAGGGTTAAATTTCAGATCCTCCACAACTCTTGACAAATGGGAGAGTAAACGAGATGTGTCCCTCTTCCTATAGCTATAGCAAAAGCCATAGACAAGACCAACAAACAAAAAAGAGGAATGCCATTTCATGTAGGAAAAAAAAAAGAGAAGTTGAGAGAAGTTGTTTTGAGTGAAAGTTCATTGAAGAAAAGTGACAATTCATGGAGATGATGGTTTATCATTGACTGAGTTGCTGGGGTAGTTGATTTCTTGTAGGAGATGCAATGTATACCTTTTCCTATTAAGGCCTGGGATTGGTGATTCTTTTCTGTTGAAGATTCTTGTGTTGAGGTCTGTAACTGACAGTTCTGAAAACTACTCCTTCAATCAATATGATCCCAGGATTTTCACTTCCCCAAAGTGGGAGCTTGGACCCCATGAAGGTGGCGTGTACCTCTGCCTTCAGCAGATCTTAATCTGCATATTCTTAATTTAATAAATCGCCTGGGAGCCCTCCAACACACAGCCAGACCAGCTGCTGGCTGAATCTCAACTTGACGTGTTTTACTTTCCTGCCAGCCTCCAAAATTACTAAAATGAACCCATCACATCCTCAAGATGTGAACCAGAGGGCTCAATACTCTCTTGTTGCTATAAAGCCTGCCTCCAACAGCCTCTGCTGGTTCACTCTGGTCCCAAGTGCAACCCTCGTGTGGCCCTGCCTGGTGTGTGGCATCCTCCTCTCCTGGGCTGTGTGTTTGTGAGACTAATAACTGATGCCACTCTCATCTGTCCAGTGTTGTGTGTTAGCCATCTCATACTATTGATGGAGAAGACCGATTCATCCTTCAACAGTCGGAACAACCACCATCTATGTATGTTTTCTCGGTGACAACCTTCCTCTTGCTCACCCTAATCTGTTTTCTACACTACCGTCAGTGCATTCAAACAATACATTGGAAGTCCTATGCTATCATCCATGCAATGGCTTCTCATCGCATGCAGAGTCAAAGCCCAGGTCCAAGCAGAGCTTACAAAGCCCTAATGTTTTAGCCATGCTATTATTCATTGACACTTCACCTACTAGTATTATTCTTGTTCTGATTGAACCTGGTCCAGACCCGCTTGCCCCCTGCTGTTCCCTCCTGTACGCTCCCACAGAGTGGCCTACCAAGGTGGGCTGGGGTAGCTGTCCATCTGGCTCAATAGAGACCATAGCAATTGTTTAGAACTTAGATCAATAGATAATTTTTCAGGGAGTAATATTTTATCACTGATTTTGTTTATACTTGTCACTGCAGGGTGATAAAAATTATAATCAGTTTTATGATTGTTTTGACATTTTCTGTAGACAGTGCATATCTTATTGCCTGCATCCATGGTGAGCTACTCCCACCGACCACCCCGCCCTTGCTGTGTCTCCATCCGGGGAAGTGTGCACTCTTCCCTGACTGTTCCCGTGGTCTCTACGGTGCTTTCCTCCGAGTCTCAGGTGGCCTGTATCCTCGCTTCTTTCAGGGGTTTACTCAGGTGTCACTTTGTCCCTGAGGCCTCTGTGCCTCCTGTTTTTAAAATGCCAATCTCACTTCCGCTTTCTGTGTGATTGAATAGAAAGGATTTAAAATCCAGAATAAAATGTGTTGTAAATATTTGTTTTCCCTTTTAAGATTCATAATTTTATACTACAGCCCAATTTTATGTCCACTTCTGAGAGATCATAAAAGACAATATTTTTCATACATCTGTGTTAAATATAAATGGCTACCAGTTTAATTGCATCCATCAGTAGATACAAGGTAACTGTCATACCTTTAACTTTATTTAAAAAAATCTTTATTGTTGAAAGTACTACATATGTCCCCCTTTTACCCCACCAACCCCTTCTAGTCCCCATCCCCCCAGCCCCTCACCACCCTATTGTCTGTGTCCATGGGTTATGCCTATATGCATACAAGGTCTTTGGTTGATTGCCTTCCACCCACCCACCCTCCCCTGCCTTCCTTCTGAGATTCCCCACTCTGTTCCATGCTTCTGGATCCACTCTGTTCATCAGTTTCTTTTGTTAATTAGATTCCATATATGAGTGAGATCATGTGATACGTCAGACCTTTAACTTTAGAAATAAAGCTGAAATGAGAATATCTGAGGACTATCTGAGTTGCTTTGTCTCTTCTTAAAGATTTTTGATGCCACTATCCATATGGATGTACCCAGAATGTATTGATAATGATAATTATAATGGCAGGAATTGATTTGGTTATTATAGACTGGAAACGTTTTATATACTTTAACTGTTATAACAACCCTACCAATTGGTATTACTATGTCTGTCTTATAGATGTAAAAAATGAGACCAGAGTAGTTAAGTCATTTTCCAAGGTCATCCAGCTGGTAATTGGCTGTCAGGATTTTTGTTTAGGTTACTGCCAGCAAAAGCCCTACTTGTAATTAGAGCGCTATGCATTCCCTCTGTGGGAGCAAACATGCAATGAGACCATTAATTATGGTGTATAATATTATTATGGAACAAATGGGAATATATATATATATATATATATATATATATATATATATATATATATTCTGTTTAAGTTAAAAAATGCAAAATCTTTTGTTTGTAGATTGGGGACTAGCAGTGCAGGGTATAAACCACAGTCTACTTATTGATGGCATGACCTACAAACATTAGCCCTTTGACAGGTAGAAATACAGCTCACGATCCAATGTTAACGTCATAAATTTTAATGCTATTAGAGATTACTTGGGTAACTGCAAACCAAAGGTGCCGTCATTTGCATGAAATGTATAAATAAGGCTTTTGGCTTGCATGTGGTCGCAGGCATAAATTCGGTTTACTTTTTCTAAAAGGCAGAACTCGGCTATGAACATTAAAGATGACTCGTATGACCATGTTAATCTTTCCACCTCGTATTTCAATTTTTATGGGAACTTTATTACTAAATAATATATCTCCGCGCTCTCCTTTTGGAGCTCCGCTGCCCATTACTTGCCTAAACTACACTCTGTCATTACTTATAGCAGTTTTATGCCTCATATACTGCACAGTCCATGATGACTGTCTTCCTAATAAATTCTTCATCACTTTCAATATAATCATTTGCATTGCAGCTTCATTAATATCCTTTCATTCAAAGATCCAGGTAGGCAGCATCCTGCTGAGTAAAAGGCTTTAGAAAAATTAATTAGGCCACAGGAACCTGCTTCTGGGCTTTAGTCAATGTCACGAAATAATGCAGTTACTAATATAATACTGGTGGCTTTTGAATAACAGATTAATTAGGAACATCCTTATATGGAGGAATAAATGAGTATTCATGACATGATTTTGACTGCAACAGTAAAATGCAAAAGCTCAATACTCAATCAAGTTTAAACCTAACTCTGTTGCCTCGACGTGTGCAGGATTCTGAGACTCAGAAACATTCACTGTAGAGTTGTCCTAAACAGTGTCTCATCACACTCATGCCAGAACCTCTCCATTTCAAACGAACTCGCCTCCCCATGGCTCTGTCCACGATAGTAAGTTAAGGTGATGCTCTCAAGAGTTCTGCCTTACCTGGCTGGCTGGCTTGTCTCAGTGGTTGAGTGTCCACCTATGAACCATGAGGTCAATGTTCGATTCCCTGTCAGGTGGAGTATCCAGGAGGCAGCCAATTGAAGATTCTCTCTCATGTCTCATCATTGATATTTCTCTCTCCTTTTCCCTTCCTTTCTGAAATCAACAAAAACATACTTAAAAAAAACCACCACAAACAAAATGTACTATTTAAAAAGAAAGAGTTTTGACTTATGTCCTAGATACCTTGCTTTACTGTGGTCTTTGTTTGGAGCAGAATCCCTTATATTCTAAATTATGTTTGAGCTGATAGTCAACAGTGCCTCTCTCTTTTCTTTCAGAAGGTATCTTTATGTTGTTTGGAGAGGATGCCAAGGCTACCATAATGTAGGACAGTGGTTGGCAAACTCATTAGTCAACAGAGCCAAATATCAACAGTACAACGATTGAAATTTCTTTTGAGAGCCAAATTTTTTAAACTTAAACTATATAGGTAGGTACATTGTTATTAACTTAATTAGGGTACTCCTAAGCTGGCCTTTGCTAAAAACGTCCTCAGTCTGATTGAGGTACGTTCGTTGAGGTTGACCCCTTCCAACTCTCCCATCCTCAACTCATGCATGAATTATTGCGTGCGCGCTGCCTCCCCCGCGCTGCGTATCCCGCAGCCCGACTCACCGAACGACACCCCCCACTTCTTCTAACACCACTTCTTCAAAATAGACTCGCCCAGGCCGAAAACCGACTTCTGCGCATGGGCCACGAAGTTTCAATCGCACTGTACGTGCACACCCGCACGTGGTATTTTGTGGAAGAACCACACTCAAGGGGCCAAAGAGCCGCATGTGGCTCGTGAGCCGGGGTTTGCCGACCACTGATCTAGGAGGTGAACATCTGAACCATTAGACTGTCATAGGTGAGAAGGGTGAAAGTATCTCCAGTTATAAATTAGAAAAATGCATTGAGATAAAGGAAATCTCATAGGAAAAAAAGGGTGTGGCACCTAGGTGTGAGAATGTTTGGGGGTGAATGCAAACTGACCAAATGATAAAGGAAATTTTTTTAGAAATTTTAAAAAAGAAAATTTAAAATTTTAAAAGAAAAATTTTATAGTCACATGCTGAATTTAAACGTCTAAGTGGTGACTAGATATGAAAAATTCCATTTAGATTTTGTAAGCCTTGACTCAAATTTAAATAAGAATTATATAAAAATTTTACCCAGTTCGACTATTATGTTTTAATTTTAAAATGTAAGTGTGACATAGCAGTCATTTTTTGTAAGCAAATTGGGACATGATTATTCAATAGAATACTATACAGCAATGAGAATGAATAAACTCTTTCTCTACACAAAAATACAAAGATCACAAATGTCATGCTGACCAAAAGGAGCCAGACCTAAAAAGAGATAGGCCATGTCACACCATCTATATAAATATAAAGCTCAAAAACAGGCAAAACTGATCGACTTCCCCAGATCCAGTGCCTAGGAACCACTTATCTGATTTTAGCCCCCCTAGTGTTCATAAAACAGAATTACATGGTATGTAGATTTTTGACCCTTGCGTATGCCGCTTTGTTCTCGTGATGTTTTGTCAATTTGGATTATAATCTCATTGCAGGGAGGGGGCATAACCTGTGGGCATACGAGGCGATCCACACTCGTCTGTGTCCCTCCAGTAAAGATTTACCAATGCAGACACATTTGTTGGTTTGGGGTTCCTTAAGCTGCAGTGGTCACATGTTAGGGTGCCTCCTTGTAAAGCAAAGACAGTTGTCCTAGTCCAAGGTCCTGTTTCCCGGGGGGTTCAGACTGAGTGAGAGTCCACATCTGATTGCACACACTGAACAGGCCCAAGACTCTCTTCTGGGCGTCCAATCTCTTTGGTTTTAGGAATCAACAATTCTATCCCAGGAGACACATGGTTAGAATTTCAATTCTGAAATCCGGTTTCCACTCCCTCTTCATTTTTTTTTTTTTAATCCCTAAGTGATTGCCCTTATTTTCATACCCATTTAACAATGCCTGTTTTATTATTTGCTTGCTTATTTATTTATTCATTTATTTATTTATTCATTTATTTTCAGTTGTCACTCAAATACATTTATTATACATGGAAGGTTATTATCTTTTTTTTTTATTTGTAACATAAGAAAAATAATCATTTTAAAGGACGTTTGCTCCATTTCATTAAAATAGTTATAAAGAGGTTGTTGGACACATTTACTTTGCTATATTGGAAAAAACACAATTATTTTGAAAATTAAAAAACAAGAAACTTCACTTAAAATGGAGTGGGGAGGCTGGAAAACACAACTCTCACACACCTGTCACTCAACACACACTGACCCAGTAGGCAGTGAGGTACCTGCCTCTCTGACAGCAGTGGTGCTACTTTGCATTTCAGCTGGAGGAAGGAAAGATTCCTCTCTAGTGACAGCTCAGCCAATGGGAAGTCACTATGCTTTGTTTACATCAAAAAGCTCCTGGACGGCCCATGAAAGAGCCTTCTTCTCTTTTGTTTCTCTGGACTTGCAGTGTTTTGCCATTAGACCACATGTCCCAAACTGCAATTCTTTGTTTTCCCAAATAAACCCATTTTGCTGGAGAACTATCTGGCTGGCTTTTTTTTACAGTTTGACATCTTACAAAGCAGTTTAGGTGTTAAAGAGATAAAAAATATATAATACACAATTTAAACATAAAAATCAAAGTAGAAAATAAAACCCAAATGCTTGGCATATAAATGGGTGAAATAAAAAACGAAGACTGAAGATATGATTTTACTTGTGAAACCCAAAGAAATAAAGTATTTATATAAATTCAACAAAATAAAATGTCAGGAGGATAAGAGTAAGTATATAATAACACAAACGGAATTGAATCTTAAGTATTAGAACTTTGAAAAATACTCAGTATCTTTTTAGTATGAGAAAAGCAATATTGTTACAAGATAAAAGTTATATATTTTAGGTACATTATAATTTTACCTATAATATACCTAACAATTCCTTCTAAATGTATAGTTTAAAGGCAGAATGCTGGAGTTAGACTGCCTGAGTTTTAAATATCTGCTCTATCATATTTCTACCTGTATGAACTTTTAAATATACTTCATTATTCTGTGGCTCAGTCTCCTCATAGGAAAAATAATAATTGTAATACCAACCTCCAGATTTGTTTAGGAGCATGAATGAGGAAATATAAGAAAGGAAAGAGTATAATTTGTGACACATAGTAAAAATTGGCTATTGGGTTTGTTAATTAACTTAGAAAATGAGAAAGCTGTTAATACTGACAGCAGAATCCAAGGTTTCACACTTCCATGTGGAGTTACACACACTTGTGGCAGGTCTGACACAGGAGCAGGTGACCAGCTGGCTTTCTGCTCTAATCTCCCGGTTGCACAGTCCTGTTGGCTGATCCTGAGGTTTAGCAGTGAGGAAAGGTAGCCCAATGGGGAGCTTTAGTCATATGATCAGATTTTATCTTTATACTAGAGGCCTGGTGCACGAAAATCATGCACTGGGCAGGGGGAGGCGGGGGCGTCCCTCAGCCCAGCCTGCACCCTCTCGCAGTTCAGGAGCCCTCAGGGGATGTCCAACTGATGCTCCCTGCAGGGAGCGGGCCTAAGCCAGCAGTCGGACATCCTTAGAGCTGCTGTAGAGGCGAGAGAGGCTCCTGCCACCACTGCTGTGCTCGCCAGCCATGAGCCTGGCCTCTGGCTCAGCTGCACTCCCCCTGTGGGAGTGTACTGACCACCAGAGAGCAGCTCCTGCATTGAGCGTCTGCCCCCTAGTGGTCAGAGCTCATCATAATGGAAGGGTCGTTCTGCTGTTCAGTCGATTTGCATATTACCTTTTTATTATATAGGATTCTGACAGGTCTGAAAGGCTTGAGAATGTTACAGAATCCTTTGTTCCTGTGTTTCCAGCCCTCTGTTGATCTTGTTTACTTCTCTGGGACAAAGCCAGTGGGATAAGGGGCATTTGCAGATCTTTCTTGTGTTGAAATATTTGTTTATTCGAAGGAGAACTTGAGATACTCTTTCGCAAAGTATTCACAAGGCACACATGTGCCATGACCTCTGGTTGAACTAATGCTACTCCTTGGTGGGTCAGCTGCATTTGTTGGTTCCTCCATTCATCACCTAGGATAAGCAGTAAGCATTTCTGTGGTCATGTAAATGTGATGATACACCCTTTCCTGTGCCTACAGTTTTAGTGGCCTTTTCTTCCCGGTTAGTTATGCAAGTGAACATTGTGTCTTTGCTTTTTGTTCAGGTCTTAATTAAATACAGTCATCAATTCTCCTGTTACTATCTATTACCTTCTAGATTTTTAGCATTATTTGAAGATAGCCTTTGACCTGTGAGTTATATTTTGCCTCAAAAGCAATTATTTATTCTAACTTACATTTCCACAATAGCAATTTGACCAAGAAAAACACAAAGAAGTAAGTCTATCTCTTTTAAATTCATTTTACAATTTTCTTTCTGGTACCCCATGCTAATCTCTGTATTTAAATGCAGCTGCCACCCACTGTGGAAACCTCTTCTCAATATAACTGTTAATGGAATAACAGTTAAGAAATAAAATGGTATAACAGTTAATAAGAAATAAAAGCAAAACTTTGTTAAAAAATATAGCATCATTATGAACTCAAAGTCAACAATCGAGGCTGACAAAACTTAAAAATACACTAAGATGGAAACACTAAAATTGGCTACCCTGATTATAATACTAATTATACATGAACTGCTTCAGTTTAAAATGGAATCTATAAAGTATATATTTAAAAATAACATTCCTATGAGAATTCACTACAATGTAATTGTTAATAGAGTTTACTTAAAATGCAAATTGCTTTTATACACTGGGAGTTTCTCATTCAAAACGTCATCCCCTCCTCCTCCTCCAAAATCCTCCTCTTTTTCTCCCTAGCTGTCTCCCTAGACCAGTGATGGTGAACCTTTTGAGCTCGGCGTGTCAGCATTTTGAAAAACCCTAACTTTGGTGCCGTGTCACATATAGAAATTTTTTGATATTTGCAACCATAGTAAAACAGATTTATACTTTTGATATTTATTTTATATATTTAAATGCCATTTAACAAAGAAAAATCAACCCAAAAAATGAGTTCCCGTGTCACCTCTGACACGTGTGTCATAGGTTTGCTATCACTGCCCTAGACAGACCTTGTTCTTCCTACTGAAATGTATTAACCACATTGGCTACCCTGTGGATTTTCATTTCTCTTTCCTCAGTTTCCACTCCTTACTTTAACTCCTATCTGGTTTCTTTTCCTATTACTCCAGCAAAATATCTCTGTTGAGGTCCCCAGTGACCTTGGGATCACTCATTCTTTGGGCCATTTTTTCAGGGTTTATCTTCTATGACCACTTAGCAGAAATCAACATTGCTGACCACTCCCTTCTTCTTGAGGGACTGTTTGGTTTCCATGACACCAAACTCTCTAGTTTTTTTGTCCTATCTGACCATTCCCTTTGTATCTCTCCTCTATCTCCTTTACAGATGCACCTTCTTCTAAGCCAGAAATCTATGGAGTTCCATGGCTAGGGACTTCTACCTTTGTCTTCTCAGCTCTCTTCACTGAGCTCCAGGTCATGCATTCCACAATCGCTCTTTGAAAATGTCCATACATATTTCAAAAGCATTGGGAAGGCATTACATTCAGAATACAATCATGATGTTTTTTTTTTTCCTACTTTCAAACTGGTGTTCTTTGTACTGACCCCAGTCTTGATAAATGTCCCACACTCTACTTTGGCAGCAAAAGTTAAAAAACAAAGAATTCATCTATAACACTTTCCTCTCCCTCACATCCTTTTATTAATCCATTTGCAAGTTCTTTTGATTTTACTATGTAACAAACTCTCCGATATGATCATTTTTCTCCATCACAACCAGTCCCTCACTAATCCAAGCTGCCTGCCATCATTCTCTCTGAAATGGACACTGATGCATCTGAGGAAGTGCCTCCACTAAATTATAGCAAGTTACTTTTGTGGTTTTTAAAATTCTCAAAGAAAATCTTTCTAGATATAAGCTGTTCTAATGACTCACATTCATTAGGCAAACTAGATCTAGATGGAAGAATGGACATTTACTGTTTCTTAAATAAGCCAGGAATAGGAATATCTAAGGAACCGGAATGAATACAATCTCTTTGATTCCCATTCAAGTACAACAGCAGAAGCTAGTCTACTTCCTGTGATCTTGGAGGGGGTTACATTTTTGTAAGGAAAGTTTCACCAGGGTGATTGTCATAATTATTTTTGAGTAACAGTACCTAACAAAGCACTTGGGATTGTTACCTAGCTCAGTAGGAGAGGAAATAATAGGGTGTCTTTGCATCTTCTGCCTACAAAGCATGGCCCCAGTTACTATTTCTCCCTCTTCTATTGTGGTGTGAAGAGTAGAAAGGAAGTCTCACAGAGATGCAACCTGTTTTACCGTGCCTCTCAGGACGCTTTGCAAGTTGGAAAAGCACATTTCTCAGTTTTAAAAAAATGTATAAATTTAGTGTGGATTTAGATTCCCTTTGATCTGCAAACTTTGAGGAAGGAGAAGAGTCTGATGGTGACAGAGCTCAGGTGGCACACTCAGGTGGCCAGGACAGCATCCTTCTGGTGTGATGCTTCAGAGCAACTCCTTCTCACAGTCGGCAGGAAAAGAGGTCCTTTTCATGCTAAACAACAACAACAATACAGTCTTCCTTTATGAACAGCATATTATGAAATGGCAAGCTCATTAGGAAAAAATGCAACAGAAAAGTGAAGTCTATTTCCCCCCCCCTCCCCTTTCATCCATACCAGCTTTTGATTATTAGAAAATTGAAGGGAGCCCATGTGCCTTTGAAACTCAGTGAGGGGAGTGGCAGGGAGGGAGTATTATGAGAACTTGCATTACTCTGTTCTGTTAGAAAGGGTCAGTGTGCTGGGGTAAATTCTCCATTTTCAAACTTGAAAGATTTATTTTCCTAAATAACTCATTTCTGGAGAGGAACTTGCAAGTAGAGGTCATTGGGAAAGTTCTTCTCAGATTTCAAAAGAAATGTGTGTGAATTTTTCTGAGTTAAAAATATGGCCTTCTCCAAGACACATGATTTCTAAAAGCTTCTCTTCATTATTTTTCACTGTCCATTATAGCACTTTCTTATACTGCGTCAGTATAATAACCAGGGATTCAATCCATCTGTCTGAATTAGGGATTTTAGCATTTTCTTTTTGTTCTTGAAATGGTTTATTTCAGAACTTTATACATGCACTAGAGGCCCGGTGCACAAAAATTTGTGCACTGGGGTGGGGGGGTCCCTCAGCCTGGCCTGTGCCCTCTCGCAGTCTGGGACCCCTCGGGGATGACCACCTGCTGGCTTAGGCCCACTCCCCGGGGGATTGGGCCTAAGCTGGCAATCAGACATCCCTCTGGCAGCCCGGGAGCCCTTGGGGGATGTCCACTTGCCAGTGGGGAGCAGGCCTAAGCTGCAGTCGGACATCCTTAGTGCTGCTGAGGAGGTGGGAGAGGCTCCCACTACCACCGCTGTACTGGCAGCCAGCAGCCTGGCTTGTGGCTGAGCAGAGCTTCCCTTGTGGGAGCGCACTGACCACCAGGGGGCAGCTCCTGCATTGAGCGTTTGCCCCTTGTTCGTCAGTGTGTGTCATAGTGACCAGTCATTCCCAGTCGTTCTGTTGTTAGGGTCAATTTGCATATTACCCTTTTATTATATAGGATAGAGGCCTGGTGCGTGGGTGGAGGCCGGCTGGTTTGCCCTGAAAGGTGTCCCGGATCAGGGTGAGGTTCTCGCTGGGGTGCCTGGCCAGCCTGTGTGAGGGGCTGATGGGTGTTTGCAGGCTGGTAACACCCCCTTTAGGGTGGGGGGTCCCTACTGGGGTGCCTGGCCAGCCTGGGTGAGGCACTGATGGCTGTTTGCAGGCTGGTCAAGCCCCTCCCAGTGGGGACCCTCACCCCATGGAGGTTTGGCCAGCCTGGGTGAGGGGCTGATGGCTGTTTTCAGGCTGGCCACACCCCCTTTAGGGTGGGGGGTCCCCAGTGGGGTGCCTGGCCAGTCTGGGTGAGGGGCTGAGGGCCGTTTTCAGGCTGGCCAAGCTCCCCCGGCAATGGAAGCTCCCAGCCTCTCCTTTTTTTCTTTTTTATTCTGGGATTTATTTACCTTCTATAATTGAAACTTTGTATCCTTGAGAGGAACTCAGAGCCGGCCAGGGCGGGTAGGAGGGAAGCTTGGCTTCCTCCATCACCAGGGGCAACCCAAGCCTCCTGCTCGCTCCAGCTTAGTGGCTGCTGGCCGCCATCTTGGTTGGGTTAATTTGCATATAGTTGCTTTGATCGGCTGGTGGGCGTGGCTTAAGGCATAGCAAAGGTATGGTCAATTTGCATGTTTGTCTTTTATAAGTGTAGATTTTTTGCTACTTTGTGTACAGTTTTCATTGCCCAGCAATTGTTTCCTCTTTGTTTTTCCTTTTGCAGGACTAGCAAATTTCCTTTGAAAGCAAGATGCTGAGTTATTTCATGGTTAGTTCTAGAATACCCATTATGTTGTCCATGGGTTATCTCAGGTCAAAGATCTACTATAACTAAGGTATGACTCATTCACTTTGAATGTGTATGGCGCGTGGCTATTCTCGTTTGATTATTCACTGAGTTGAAATATTTAATTGGGCTTTACAAAAATTCTTCATGTCTAAAAAAAAAATTCTTCACGTCTGTTTTTGGTTATTTTAGAGGCCAAAGAGATTTTTTATGACATCAAATTATATCAATTTTTAAACTATTTTGCCCATTTTCACAGCCTTCTTTCATTTTGAGAAAGCAGCTACTTTTCATAGTAGAATAGTTTCAGTTTCTACCACCATGGATTTCCATATTTTTATAGGTAGATTTAAACCCTTTTTAATAAGGTGGGAATGACATTTTATTTTCTTCTGTTATCTACAACCTTATGACACTTTAACTTTTATGAATGAAATGGTTTTAATAAATTTTTTCAGAAATCAGCTCTGTTCTAAAATGAAGGGAGTGTTCTTAAATCAATAATGTATATGGCAAACCTTCAGTACATCTAAATTGCAGAAGATTGTTATAATGATATCATGGAAAGAATGAACTTTTAAGCTGAAACACATTGTAAATGCTCAATGAACATTGATAATGGCAGATAGTTTGTGTAGTGGTTAACTTTCTGACTAGTATTTGAAACCCATCTGGGACTCTCACCAAACATTGGATAAGTCATTTAACCTCTGTGTAACTGAAGTTGTTCAACTATTCTAAAGTGGTAGTAACAAAAAATCTCAAGAGGTAATTATCTGATTAGTTGGATAAATTATCTAGTTGAATGAATTAGCTATATAATTTAATGTACTAAAGGACTTAGTATTCAACTTGACATGAATATTTGGGGTTGCATGACAAATGTTCAATGGTATTGGTGAGGATAATGGGGGGATGATAATGAAGGTGATTTTGATTGAAATAGAAAAGAGTACACTGGAGATGTTTGTTGATCAGCTAGGCGGGCTTCAGTTTAGAGTAAAATCAATCTTCCTTCCTTCATATTAGGAGACCAGGAGGTTTGCCCATCTATTGAGGTTTCATAGCCCCTGGGATGGAAAAGTTTCTTCCCTGTGGCTCTAGATATATGGCCAATCCAGAGTAGAGATCAGAGATAAAAGCTGAGTTAGAAATAGAGATACTAGAATGAAAAATGAGAGTCAAATGATGAGGAGAGGGTGTGTGGGGCAGGCAGATTAGAAATAGGTATCAAAGTCACCAAGCTAAGCAAAGAACATGAGTGTAACAGAGACAAAGGGTGAGTTAGAATGCTTTCCTAAATTTTCTATTTTTAGTGAAATCGGAGTGTGCAATGACCTTTCAACTATTCTAAAGAGTTGTTGACAAAAATCTCAAAGTTTTTTTTTAACAAAAATCTTCAAATCTTAACATTTGAAGGTTCTGCCCTGGCCAGTGTGCCTCAGTTGGTTGGGCATCATCCCATGCACTAAGAGGTGACGTCACTGGTTCGATTCCTGGTTGGGGCACATGTCCAAGTTACAGCCTTGGTCCTCAGTAGGGGGTGTACAGGGGGCGGTTGATCGATGTTTCTCTCTGTCATCGATGTTTCTTTCTTGCTTTCCTTTCCCTTATTCCCTTTCTAATATCAATAAAAACATATTTTAAAAAATGAGGTTCCAGCTCAATAGAGATATTGAACTTTTAAAACTTTACAATGAAGACATGCCTAGTGCAGTGCACATTACATAGTGATTTGTAGCAAATATTTACATATATTTGCTGATTAAGTATTATTTAAGTAAAAAAAAAAATTGAAAGTAGAAAATGTGGTGCAAAGAAGAATAGAAATTCTGCTTATAACAAGAATGATAGGATAACAATTATTACCCATATGTTCAGAGACAAATTACGTGTGACATGTAATCTTGTTTTTAATTCCAATATATTTTTATTTTTTTCAGTTTTATTGTATTTTTAAATTAATTTTAAGTTTGAATTTTGAATTCAAACTTATGGTTTATTTATACTTATGGTTATTTAAAAGGCATTTGTCTTATGGAGAAACTATGAATTACAAAGACAAAGTTAAAAGGAATTTTTTAGCTTAATTCAGATTGTTACTGGTTGAATCTCTCAGACCACTTGGCTTTTGTGACCCCACCCCTATGACCCCTGCCTTCTGATAGTCACCCTCATACATGATTCCATCTCCTTTCATGCTCATATATGATTCCATCTCCTTGAGTGTGGATGGGACCTATGACTTTCTTCTAACCAACTGAATATTGCAAACTTGATGACCCACCACTCTGACGATTTTGCTCTGGTAAATAAAGCTTCATCTTACTAGTAGACTTCTCATTCTCCTGCTGGGTTCAAAGAAAAAAATTGCCATGTTATGAAATGCCTATGGAAATAGCATGTGGCAGGAACTGTGAATGGTCTACGAAACCCGGAGTGACCTCCTGCTGATAGCAGTGAAGAACCTGGGGCACTGTCATAGCTACCAGGAACACAGCTCAGCTTCTGTTGCAGGCTTGGGAGACTCTGCTCCAGGACTCACTAAGGCCATGCTTGGAATCTTGAGCCACAGAAACTGAGATAATAACTGTGTGTTGTTTTACGCTGCTAAATTTGTGCTAATTTATTATGTAGGATAGGAGCTAATTTGACCCTTTCATTATTTAGATGTATTTCTCATTTTACTTACAGAAAATTGTCGTGGATCATAGTATAAAAATATTAGTTCTCCCCCATGGTTTTGTTTTTCTTCTTCAAAATCTTCAATTGCGCAAACATTGAATCTTTTTTGGTTACTCTTTATTTCCACCGTCTTCTCTTTGACCACTTTATTTTATTTTATTTTTAATTCTCTTGATTGTTTAACCATTCTTATTCTATGTGCTTTAGTAATCTGTTGGTTTTGGGGTACCTTAGAGTTTAATCTTTATTTCTGCCACCTTTTCTATCCCAACTTCAATGATCTCTCATTTCATTACTCTTTTTATCTTATCTATTTGGGTAATTAGTTCTTCAATTTCTGATTTGGTGTTTTGTATGTTCCCAGATGTTTCTTTGATGATATGTAACTCAGTTTACATAAAATTTTAGAAGAGCTTGAATTTGAAACTTATAACAGAATTATTTAGGTATAATTTGGTTTCTTGTTGCTCTTGAAGAAATTTATTTCTCATGGCTGGAGCAATGTTATTTGTTTGGTGTGAAGTAAAGATGACTGATAAAAATCTCATGTACTATTTCTATCAATGTGAAGACTTGTTCTGATGCACATGTTTGGGTAAAAAATACCCCACAGAATTTATTGGGAAAAGTTAATGATTGTCAAGGAGACTAGTGGGTAAACAACTAACAATGAGAACTAGAATATCCATTGAATTAGGAAATTCCACTTATTGAGCATTTATTTGAATTGAGAAAAATGTGTAGGGGGAAAATGGCTGGATGGAAACTTTCTTTGTCAAGCATATATTCCTTCCCTAATTTAAAATTTAACATTATCTAGACTACTTTCACTTTCTAGTGAATCTGACTCTAATAAAAGGACCTTTGCTTTAAAGCAAGGAGGATGAGAGTAAAAATTTTATCTAAAATAGTAAATAGACCATGATTTCAAAGGTCTGTTAACGGGTACAGTATGCAAGGGTGTGTGTGTCCTCACCATCTTGGTGTTACCTAAGATTACTTTTAATTAAAGGCTTAACACTAAAATTCTTTTACCTTATTTAAGTATAATATACATTGAAATGAATTACAGAGAAGTTAAAGATTTTGTTTTTCTATTAGGACTTTAAACAACTTTTATAGAGGAGAAAATTGACAACTTTTTGTAGCTATAATTATTACACTGAGACTTGGGTTCAGTTTATTCACTATTAACAAATTTATCTTTTCTAAACAACATAAACTCACTTGATGGAAATTTATTGTTTTTATTATTTTTAGTGTTGCAGGAGAATGTTAGTACAAGATAAATTTTCACTGCTTTATCTTTTGACATGCTTAATTCCTCAATTTTTTCATAATTTTGACTCACTTTAGAGAACAGGTATAAGCTTTTCAATCTCTCTTCTCTCCTTTGAAGCTTTCCCTTTTTGTGTCCTTACTTTTTCAACTCCAGCTTCTATGCATTGCAGTACGTATTTGAAAATGACTCTGAAATATTGAAGAAATTTAGCATGTTTATAAAGTACAATATGTAAAATTCAACCTTGCATAATGAGTTTGGTACCAATACATATGTATAATTTTCAGAATTCATAGATAGTATCAGAACTTTTCTATGAAATTATACTTAATGGCATCACTTTCTGAATGATCCCCATATTTTGAATTTTTCAAATTCTCCACATTTAGAATACTGTAGAAGATGAGTTTTAATAGTAAAGCGTGCAGAATAAATTTGATTGCTTCCTTCCTGAATTTTTATTTCCTGGAAGAACTGAATTGAGGATGTTTTTCTTTTCCTTTTGCCTGAAGTAAAACTTATCCTTACAACTAGAGTCCATTTTCATGGATTATTCATTTTATTTTCTGGAATGGATTATAAAGGAATATGCATTTCAGGAACTGCTGAAAGAAAAAAAGAGAAAAAGAGGGAAAGAGGCATTTTAATTTATTAGTAAACTACTTTACAAAATAATAAATATACAACTATGTTTTTGTTGAAGCAGTTATGACCATTATGGAACTTCACTGAATCACAACCATCTACTTCAAATAACATATCTAAACAGCATGCAGCTCAAGCTTGTCATTTTTAATTTCTCTTCTTGGGCATCTATAACTTAGCAAAGTCTCGGCTCACTAGCACACTGAGCTATGTAGTGGATATAATCTGAATCAAAGCACAATTGCAAAAATGTCAAACATGATGAGAAAGAGAAAATCACTACAAAGGGGCATTCACCACAGTAACTCTTTTGCAGTTCCCAACGCAGAGGCCTGGTAGCCTCATCAAAGATACAAGAGATGGAAAAGGCCTATTAGGTCATCAAACCTATCCCCTTACCAAAGGCAGAAAATGAATTCAAGCAACCGTATCTGCTGGCTTCAAACCACATTCAGGATAGAAAGGCCCTGCTGCTGCTCTTGATGCATTATTTTATGACACTGGATGCCATTTATACAAAAAAACCTGAAATCAATTGTCTGCCCCCAGTATCCTAGAATCACAGAATAGGCTTTCAGGGCTGGAAGGTACATGAGCCCAACCTCCTCATTTTAGAGAAGAGTACTCTGAGGGCCTGAGAGGTTAAATGACTAGCTCAAATCCACAAAGCCACTCACAGCTGGACCAGTATTAAACCCCAAATTTTCAGAGCTTCCTAAACTGCTATTTCTAGCAAATCAATTCTGTTTCTTAAAAAAAAAAAGCACAAGTCTTGATAAAAAATCTGTTCTGTACATTATACTTAACACATTTAGATTTAACTTATTTCTTTCAATGACCACATTTTTAAAATTCGGACTTTGAAGTGTCAAATCTAGGTCTTCACTGAGAAAACACGAATTCCCACATTGACTTTAACTCCAGTAAGAGACTTTCTTTTGAGCACCAATTCCCTCTTCTCTGCGAGGCTCAAAGCCATCCAAAGAGATAGAACAGCTTCACTGGTTGACTGTATATGTAAAAGGAATGAAAGTACAGAGGCTTAAAAATTTCTCTGCACCTATTTCTCCTTCCTGCAAATACCCATTGGAATTCTATCGGGATAGATTTTATGATTTGTCCGGTGGGGAAATGGGGAAGCTAGAGGGCCTGGGAAGAGAGGTGGCATTGGCTGAGGATTTTTGTGGCAGGCTTGTTTTAGGATGAAGGGCAATACCTGGCCCCTGCTGTGCTCACACAAGTGAGATGAGTGTAGTCAGCTGAGCTAGAGACAATCAAACTCAAAACCCAAAGAGAGGCTGCTACTAAGTCCGAGAGGGGTTTAGTACCAATATCGACAGACCTCATAGTTTTTTAAAGATAAGCTAGCATTTCTTAATTTTTCTGACAAAATTTTTTATTTCAAAACATGGCTCAGGTTAAATAAAGCAGTTGAAGATATGGTCAACAGATAGGATGTTTCCTGGGCATGTGTACATTATGCCATACCATTCTAAGAGCCATGTTAAATATTTTCATAAAAGCTGAGAACACTCAGATTCTGGATTTAATAAATAATTAAATAAAATACGGGAAAAATCTTGGGACTAAGCATTATTTAAACCAATGTATGAAGCATATCATATCCCATGCAAGCTCTCAAAGTAGAAATAGTATTTGATTCCAACCTTCGATGTCTTATCCTATATAATAAAAGCCTAGGTGGCATCGTGCGACACTCTGTGCGACGTTCTCGTGTGACGTTGTCACAAGATGGCTGCCACAAGATGGCCAGTGGGGAGGGTACTTGTGGGAGATCAGGCCGGTGGGGGAGGGCAGTTGGGGGGGGAACCGGCCATCAGGGGAGGGCAGTTGGGGGCAATCAGGCAGGGGAGCAGTTAAGTGTCAATCAGGCTGGCAGGGGAGCGGTTAGGGAGTGATCAGGCTGGCAGGCAGAAGCGGTTAGGGGCAATCAGACAGGGAGGCAGGCGAGCTGTTAGGAGCCAGCAGTCCCGGATTGTGAGAGGGTTGTTTGACTGCAATCCTATGGGATCAGGCCTAAACTGGCAGTCAGACATCTCCTGAGGGGTCCCAGATTGGAGAGGGTGCAGGCCAGGCTGAGGGACAACCCTCCTCCTGTGCACGAATTTCGTGCACCGGGCCTCTAGTTTCTTCATAATTTAGTTCTTTCCTTTTTCTAGCTTTTTTCCTGCATGATGCTGTTAATGTTTACAAACTACAGCTAAGGGTTTAACTTAGTAACTTTGAACTTTTTTTTTGATTTTTAAAAACATGACATTAATGTGGATTCACAGTTAGATCTGAGTTATTTTGAATAATACCATATTATTTGGTTGATAAGAAACCTTTATTTTCAGTGGTTTAGAATTCATCTATCTCTCTGTAGGGAAGAACACATCTGGAGTTTGGGAGTTTATTAGCTCAGTAGTTCTAGAACCTCTATGCACATCCCAATCATATGGAAGGCTTTTTAAAGGAGACTGCTGGCCTCCATCCTTGTATTTTCTGATTCAGTAGGATCTGGGTGGGGCTCAATAATTCCCATATGTAAAAAACTCCCAAGTAATGCTGATGTTTCTGGTGTGGGGATAGCATGTTGAAAACCACAGTTTTGGAGAATTGGCATATTTCAAAGTACAGCATACTTAGCACCAATTAGACTCTTCTTGCCTGTTGATAAGCTGCAGAAAGGGAGCATGATGGAAGTTATTGGTTCAGAAAACACTTTGGTCCGTGTCTGTGTTCAACTAATTAATCAAGATAAACTAATAATAGCTACACTTTCTATAATGCTTTTACTCTGCCAGATTGTGAACTCAGTTCTTGAGTTATATATTTAATTTTCGTAAATATCTTATTTCTAATCATTTCCACTTTACAGATAAGGAAATGAGACACAGAAGTAAAGTAACTTGCCCAAGTTATGCAAGCTAGCAGGAAGTAGGGGTGTTGGTAACCTGAGTCCTGGGCCCATGTCCTTTCCTACCCACTGTACACACTTCCTCTCCGGATAATGACTGCTCTCCATCTTTTATTTCATTCCATGAGCCCAACCTGCATCAGCGTAGGAAGCATATTGTGAATTAGTATTTGCAGATGTCTTTATTAGTCAGTCTACTGTTTGGCACATTTACTCAAAGTTATATATGTCCAATAATAGATGCTCAAAGCAAATTGAATACAAATAAATACCATCAGTACTTATTTCTTCACTGAATTGTATTTTGTGAGTGGAAAATGAACACAGTTGAGGTTATAATCAGCACAACCACTGAATGGCTTACTTTATTTACAAAAAGTATTTTTGAAAAACAGGGTCCATCATCATATCAACATGTCCCATGGTAACACTCATTAAGTGCTGCTAATAAAATTTCTGCCTTCTCTTGCAAGTTTTCACAGTGAGTGTGTTACCTGTGTATGGCCTTGTGTTTGTCTTTAAGTCTCCCTTTATTACTGTCTTTCTCAATATTTCCCTTTTTAATTTTTCCATCAGTGTTCCTGGAACACTGGATGTACAAGAATTAGATAAAAAAAAAATACTGCTTGGGACCATTAGTCTACTCATTCTGTCACGTGATTGTTTTAGTGTTGTTTGAAGCGCTATTTTGGAGGCAGACATAATCACATTCTACAGTTCCTCACCTTATTAACTGACAGAGCACTGTTCCTATTAGACAATTGATCCTGGGCAGATGAAGCCATTAAAAACAGGACTAATTAGCTGAAGAGGGGAGCCAGTAATGCAGGCTGCCTCACTTCCTTTCATGCTTAGAGAAGTTGAAGTTCCAGACAATAATTGATATGCAGTCTGCCTTAATTGTGGTTATTAACAGCCAGTATTATAATGACAGGCTGACAATTTCTGTCTAGCCTATTGTATGTTTATTTCAGAATCCAAGAACCACTGGGTATTTTTTTTTGTTAACCTGAATCTCATAGAATGCTTTTTATAATGCCCTAGAAATCAAACTTTGACAGCTAATCCCAGCTTGTGAGTTATTTGGTACATATCTCCAGTGTGAGACGTTTATCTGGGATGAACATGGTGCCCCACACTAGGTGAGTTTAGAGGATGATGTGTTTGGATGAGAAACAGCTGGGTCGGAGAAGAATAACTCTCTTATTTACAAGTAGCAACTTAGGGGCATATGCTAATTTGACTGCATCTGTTGCTGCACAATGCTGTGGGAAGCCATCTAAAGTAGCCAAAGCTCTTTGATTTCTTTCACTCATGATCATAAAAAAATATATCTATTTATAAACTGAAGGTTGTCTTGATTTTGGGTTATGTTTAGTAAAAATCTGATAAAATCTCCATATCACTGTCAGTTTTAACATTGTATGTTCCAAATAATACTGGGATCTTCTATTAACTGATAAAATATTAATTTAATTGTCTCAGTAGATATGGACAGTTGTTCCTCAGTATGAAACTACCAACAGGACATACTAGGGCTAAACACCAACTTTCTTCTCCCAAAAACGGTTCTTCCCTGAGGGCCACCTTTTTTATCCTTTGTACCACAGACATATATGGGAAATGATGGTATTTGTGTTACTAGGGGGACAAAGAAGAGGGTGTATGAGGCTTGCTTGGGAGTTTTGTTCCTGTTTGGGATCCTCAAGAACTGAGGGGACTGGCATCTTGACATCCGAGACCCTCTGCCAACACTATTGGTTGAGAAGCTGTGAGGCAGAGCGTGCTGTTGGAATCAGTGGAGTTGAGAGGATCACAAACATAACCTCCCCTACTTCACCCAAACAAATGATGAAACACACTTTTCCTCTAAGCCCATATCAAACAACTGAAAAACTATATCAAACTAAAAAGCTTCTGTACAGCAAGGGAAACAACCAACCGGGTGAAAAGACAACCTACAGAATGGGAGAAAATATTTGCAAACCATATGTCTGATACAAGGTCAGCCATCAAAATAGAGAAAGATATAATTCAATAAAAAATTAATAACCTTATTAAAATGGACCACAGACTTGACTAGGCATTTTTTCAAAGACAATATACAAATGGCAATAGGCATATAGAAAAATACCATCACTAATCACGAGGAAAATGCTAACCAAAACCACAAAGAAATATCATCTCACACCTGTTAGAATACTGCTAAAATACCTCGGGTTTATTTTAATAAGCATCCCTGTATAAAAAGTGTACCATTTTCTAACCATAGACAGAAATGCTCACTCTATTCTCTCTGTTCATAGTGTTTTGGCATCATCTCACGAAGTGTTTTGTTCTTTTAATTCATTTCTTCACCAATTTTTTGTACCAACTATGTGTCAGGTACTATGGTAGGTACTGGATGCACAGTAGTGAGGAAGATACACACAGACCTTGCCCTCTTCCAGCTTATACTCTTTTTTTAAAAAATGTATTTTTATTGATTTCAGAGAGGAGAGGAGAGGGAGAGAGAGATAGAACATCAATGATGAGAGAAATCATTAATCGGCTGCCTCCTGCACGCCCCACACTGGGGATTGAGACTGCAACCCAAGCATGTGCCCTGACTGGGAATCAAACCGTGATCTCCTGGTTCATAGATCAATGCTCAACCACTGAGCCATGCCGGCCGGGCCCAGCTTATACTCTTGTATCCTGTTTGCCTGTCCTTTCTTTAAAGTAGCCACAAAGTTGAACTCTTCCTATTCCTGGTCTAACAGTGATGGGTGCATCATATATGCTAAATACATACATTACTTATTCAATGAGTAAAAGCATAAATGAAATTATATAAGTAAAAGAAATCTACAGAGCATTTTAACTAGCCGAACCTATTTTATGATCACATTAGAAACAAAATGAATTAGATTATTTTTCCATATACCTTTTTTGAATTCAGATTTGCCTTTGGCAATTGGTAATTATTATTAAAGAACAGGAAAAATTTTACATAAGGTCTAATCTTTGTAAGATTAATCTTTTAACCTTTCTTTGAATTTTTCCCTGTAGATTTATTCAAAATACTCAGATCTAGTTTTGCATTGTTTCTTTTTTGCAATGGGAGTGTCCATACATTACTGTTTGTTTCATCAACAACAAAAAAATGGGGTTATCAGTAATAAATAGTACATTAATTAAATCTACTGTTTTTAGCGATACTGGAATTTATTTGGAGTAAGAAATACTGTAACTTAGGCAATGCTAAAGTAAGCAAAGGAGAAAATTAACATAAATTGTGTAGAAATATGTAGGATTTCTATACAGTATGGCAGAACAAGTGAAGAAAGGAAAATAGCAAGGAAGAAGTTGAGAGAAAACAGAAGTTCATATAAACATTCAGAAGTAAGTAAAAAATCAAATGAGATTGCATGCAAAATGTTTTGTGCTAAAATGATTATTTCATGCATTTTGACTTGAAAGAGAACATCTACCCTGAAGCAAATTGTAAGGCATTATCTTAGATCCCTGTTCCTTGAAAAAATCTCCAGGCCAAGTCAGATGGTTAAACTCTGCATATGTGTGCTTGCGCATATGTGTGCATGTGTGCATGCATATGTGTGTTTAGCCAACATGGAACACCTCTTTTCTAAGAGTAGCTCTTGCTCCTGCTCTGGTTCATTTTGGAAAACCTTTCTTCTTTTGGTTAGTTTTTCATGATTATACCATGAGAGTGTCCCCTCCTCTCAATTACACCAATAAATATATAGTAAAATGTAATAAAGAGCAAGTATTTTTGAGCCAAAAGTAAGTAGCTACCCGATCCTGGTGGTAAAATACGATATTCTTTGCTTCTGTTCAGAGGAAAACCTAAATTATTCACTAAAGAATTAAAAACCCTTTTATTATTGACAGCCTCTAATTTATTTCTCTTCGATTGCTCATGGATATTCAGTTAAGGTCGGAACAATTATGTATAATATGAGGAGTGATTTTGTAAGAGTCAGAAACTTACAAAGTATAATACAGAGTTTAATGAATAAATAAAAAACCCTTTAGTTTTTCTTTTAAAATAAAAAGCAAATGAAGTGAAAGCACAGGAACTCTGGGATACACAATTATTTTCCTTTCAATATTGTAAGTAACATTTTAATAATTAAGAATATTTATTTGGTTGTTTCCTATACTTAGAATAAATAAGCAAGGCCCTTTGTAGGTGTTTCTGTGAATTATTTACAGACGCCTGTACTGAAAATTTAAAATGCCAGAGTGCCCAGTAAAACATTCACTCATTCATTCATCAAACTTTTATTGCATCCTTGTTATGAATCAAACACTGTGTTCATAGCTAAGGGATAAAATTTAGAAAAGAAATTGCTTGTGTTGTCAAGGGATTATATTTAGTAGCAGAGTCAAAATATGTACATGTATAACTATGAAATAAAGCAACAATATTTCTGACAGGCATATCAAAATAATGCTCTGCCTTGAACCCATTAACAAGATTTTTGGAATTATGAAATATTTAAAACATAGAGAGAATATTTCAATGAATAATAAACATTTGTGTTTCCATCATCTGGATGTAACAAATGTTGACATTTTGACTTATTTACCACCGGTCCTTTTATTTTTATTATTTGAGAAATGCAATGCTACATACACTATGGAATTTCATTCCCTAACCCATTCACCTCCATGCTTTCTCAGTGCTCACTGCTTTCCTGAAGTTGGTATGTATCCTCCACCAACACACTTTGACATATTTATTATATATGAATGATCCAACACAGCATAGAGCTTTATATATTTAAAAATTTTAAAGGAATGCTTTCTTGTATGTATTGTTTAATATTCTTTCCCCCTGGAATATTGTTCCTTTGAGCTAGTTTTCCATCCCTGCCCCCCCCCCTCCCCCCAAAATACGTTATTCTACTCAACATTCTTTTGGTTAACTGCACACTTTATATTTGTCAAGACTTCATTCCTATTGTTTCTACTTAATGTCCTCCCTGACAGTGAAATAGTTGGCTCCATTTATTGAGTTGTCTCCTTGTGCCAAGTGCTGTTCTTTCTAGTCTTTGCATGCACTAAACCATTTAGTTCTCCCAATAAATATGGAAGTTTGATGGTATTATTGTTCTTGTTTTGGGTGAAGAGGCCCCTAAGAGCCCCACCTGGTCCTATCCTTTTGTGCAGTGTATGGGTACATAAGCCATGTACCCATACATGTCAGCTCTGCATAAAAAGAATATTTTCTGTGGAATATTATATGCAGAAACAGAGATCTACAGTAACTTTAAAAAAAGAGAATCTAATATTAAAAGCCAGTTGAAATTTTCTCATCAATCAGGAATTAACATTTGAGAAAATCATTTACCTGTAAGACTTTGGTTTATTTAAACAAGATTTTGAATTGTTTAAGCAGAGAATGCAAATGATGCTTCAGTCATTTATCTTCAAAGGGTATGTGTAGGAAAGAAAAGAGCCTATTAGATGTATTAACAGTATTCTCTTTGCTGATATCTTTGATTTGTTCAAATACATTTAGTTATAAATATAAATTATATGTACAGTTTAGAAACAGTGTTTAATAATTTAAGGATTAACTGTGAGTCAAAATAATTTGTTTTCTCTAGTAATAATAATTTAATTGCAACTTCTTTGAAGTGTACACACACACAATAAATATTATGTGTTGATTGAGACAAAGAATATCAAAGAATTTGACAGTTTGGCAAACATTTATGCATTAAAAGCTTTTTATTACTTGCTTAGGCATGGGATTAATTTGAGATAAAATAATTAAAACCTAACACAAACTCTATTTCTGAGTTTGTGGGTTTTTAGATGTTAGATATGATGTGATTTTTTTATCATGAAATTAAGTGTGAATTATAAAATCAAAAATTTGCATATTCTTCCTCACACATTTAATAGATGACTAATTCTTAGAAGGAAAATCTCATGCCTTAAGGACTAATCAAACCTTGTAAGTCTCTATGAAGTTAAGTCTATTGGCCAGTCATTTTTTAAACTTTCTGTGCAATGCGTGGTCATTTGACCTCATTGACCTTTTATTGTGATTAGATTTCAAAATGCCTAAGACAGTCCCCCAAAAGTGAAATCATCAACATTCATTCTGAGAAGCTTCCTTTTCCAGATTCCTCCACGATGTCCTTATATCTTCAAGTTGTGTCTTCTTCCAGGTACTATTACGCTGAACATTTTTGAGTCCAACTCGGTCATGGTGTCCGTGAGGTTTAGCCATTAAGGTAGATTTGCCAACCATTATTTATATCAAAATGATAACTAGGAATCTTCATATATCCAGAGAAAATATATAAATCACAAATTTACCACAGTACATCTCTGCTTTTGCCCCACTAGGTAAATTTTTGAATATATCTTTATTTGGAGGGTTAACTTACTGGGAGAGTAATTGCTGTATCAAAGCATTGAGACTTTGGATTAAGACCATTGCAAAATTGCCATCTGAAAAATTCTATCAGTAGAGAATCAGAGAGACTATTATTCCATAAACTTGCCAACATATGATATAATCATTTTTAAACATTTCCATTTTAATAGGTGAAGAAAGTATCTGCTAATTGATTAATTTCAGTGTCTTTTTTTACTAATGTAATTGACCTTATTTTTTTATATTTTGAATATGGTTGTCAGAAATTTAAAGTTCTTCTTTTCATTAATTTCTGTTCATACTGTGTTTTTTCTATCAAAATGTTTGACTTCTTATATATTTATAAGAATCCTTTATATTAAGAAGTACACACAGATAAATATAATAAATCAATTTTCTTGTTGTGTTATTTACCTTTTAATTATATTATTACCAGTTTTTTTCCTGATGTACATTTTGAATTTTTTTATTTTTTTATGATCAAAAGCAGGTGCTCTCCTTCAATTCCATTGTTACTCAGATCCACTCATATTTCATTTATTCTAGTTTCTTTCTAACCTTTCCAAAGGATAGTGGTAATCTCTAAAAAGTATGTGACCCCAAATTTAATAGGTTGAAATCCTAACTCCCAAGGTAGTGGTATGAAAAGGTGGAGCCTTTGGCAAGTAATTAGATCATGAGAGTGGGGCCCTCATAAATGGGATTAGTGCCCTTATAAAGAGACTATAGGGAGTTCCCTCACCCTTTCTCTTCCATGGAGGACATTGAGAAGTCATCAGTCCACAACACCAAAGAGAGACCTCACCAGAACCTGATCATGAGGGCACCCTGATCTTCAACTCTCAGCTTCCAAAACTCTGAGAAAGGAAGTTCTGTGTTTATAACCAACCCGGTCTCTCATACTTTGTTAGAGCAGCCTGAAGTGACCAGGAAAATCATGCAGTCCACACAAGTACATGTACAAACACACTCACTAAATATTGTAGCAGAGAAAAGTTGGATTCAGTCTAAATATCTGCTAGTAATGAGCTTCTTACATAACTTCGTTGCATATCTTCATACAACAGAACATTATAATAAAAATGCTGTAAATATGGGTTTGTATGTGTGTGTTTGTATATCAATGCCCTATACTGTTATCAACATTGTGGAGAGGTTAGCCATGATTATTGGGGTTTATTCCAAATATCTTATAGTAATATATGGCATTTTTGTATGATGTATATGTTAATTTCATAATTATAAAAATAACTGTTTTGAGAATAAACAAATAAATTGGTGTGCTATAGGTGGGTCTCAGAGCACAGAGAATACAGGCTAAAGAAGGAAAGATGCATTCTTTTCACTGTATGTGTGATTTTGGCTGCCCCATTGGCCTTTGGAACCCTGACTATAGGTGTGGGCAGAAATAGAGAAATTGTGGACATGAGAAAAATCTCAGTGCGGGGAAGGTACAAAGAGGCAGGATCCAGAGGTGTAGGAAATGTGAAGAAATGTTGGCTATGATGATTTAGGAAATGATAAATTTATTTCTAATATGTAAGAGGATTTACAGAAAATGTAAATAGAGGACTATAATATAGTCAAAGGATTCACAAAATAGTCAAGACACGCAAGAAATCCTGGTAATCCAGAATGTGGGAAACTAACAATTGTAACCATTTTAAGTATTTCATACAAGTTTTATAGATGTTTAAATCATTTTTTATTAGTAGTGCTCATTTATAATCCCAATGTATCCATACTTTATAAATCTTTGGCTTCACTTTGTTTTTTCTAAACCTTCAATTGTTGGATATTTACACACTTATCAATCACTTAGAAATGAATACAAATATGTTTATTTTGTATTCATTCAAGTAGAAATGAATATAGCTGTAAATTTTCCAAAGTTGCTCATATAGTAGTTAATGGCTGTGGCTCAAAAGGTAGGAAGACCTGCGTTTGAATCCACTAACGCTATAACTGTAGGAAAATTCAATCTGATCCTTCAATTTCTCACATTTTTAAAAGGGATAATAAAAAGGTGATTATTATTTTTGATATTATTTTGAGGATTACATTAGATATGATGTATGCTATTGTAAGTATAGTGCACTGCACAGAATACATCCTGAGTTGAACTGTCACTATTATTATCATCTCTTTTGAACTCTCACAGTGCTTTGACTCTCTCTACAACTCTACTAGGATATGTGGTTGTAATTAAATTTAACATCTTTCACTCTTGTTACAAGACACATTGTTGTTGAAGACTGACCTGTTTCTCTGACTTTATCCCTCACTACTTTATACAGATATGCTCCAGCCATACTAGAAATGCATGATACTTACCAAATCTTATTTTGATTCTTTGCACACATTTATTTCCCTACTTGAAATCTTTCCCCCCATTTTTTATTCCCCCTCCCTTAACACCTTGCCCTACAATTCATTCTGTTCTTCAAGACTCAGTTACTCCCTGGATTATGTTCTGCTCATGAGCTCTTATAATCTCTTGGCTTCTCTGCATATCTTTGACACTTACCACTCAGTATTTCTTTTTGTCTCTAACAGCTTGAAATTTAGCATTTAGTGGGGCTGTCACAAAGAAGATATTCAATTAATGAATGATTTGGGAAAAAAAGAAAGAAGAATGGAAGGAAAATAAGAAAAGAAAGAAGGAAAGAGGGAGAGAGGAAGGGAGGGAGGAAAGGAAGAAAAAACAGAAGTTGAAAGAGAAAGAGAAAGAAAGAGAAAGAGAAAGAGAAAGAGAAAGAGAAAGAGAAGCAACAGAAAACAAGAAAGAGAAAGAAAAAAAGCTGTTCTTAGGTCCCAACCTCTTATAATTCATGTTATTATCAGGAGATGGAGCTGCTAGAGGGAATCCGAGACTGTTCTTGTGGAAGACTTTAGTCTGAGGTCAAAAGTTAATGATGAAAATGTTCAACCAAGTCTCCTCCAGGGCATCAACATCCTTTTGTCCAAACCCACCTTATCTCTAATTCCTGACCATCCTCCTACTCTGTTCCTCAAAGACGTTCACGATTAACACTGTGCACTTGGCCCGGATCAGTGTAGCGATCCCTCCTGCCCTGCCCTCTGCTGCATCTTGATGGCGTGGTACCATCCCTGTGAGCAGCCCCTATCTGGCCGAGTCCCTGTGCTGTGGCAGAGGGATATGCAGTGCCAAGTTCATCCAATTCAGTAAGGATATCCGGACTATTTAGTTTGATAGTGACATCTGCTCACAAGGTACAACTTCCATATGTCATAGGATGAAAAAGCAAGAATTTCCTTTGTCTGTGAATGTCTATTTTGGCTGTAAGATGTTCCACTGTTGAACTGCTTTTTCTGGATAGGCTTTTAAACAGGAATGTTACTAATTTTTAAACATTTTTATCTTTATTGTTGAAAGTATTACAGTTGTCTCCTTTTCCCCCCATGAACCCCTGCACCCCGCAATTGCCTCTTCTCCTCAACACCCACCCCCATGTAATTCAGTTTAAAGCCAGTAATCTTAGGGCCTACCCACTTTTGTAGTTTTAACAATAAGTTAATAATCAATGCAAACATATACATGTAATAAACAATATATTTAAACATTTCTGCTTTAAATAATAATATACATTTTTATAACTTAGTTTTCAAAGTAGGTTCTCATAGATATATATTTAATTCTTACAAAAACAGTGAATTTGGCATCAGAGTAATTGTTATTTCCATTTCACTGATATAAACTTGAGGATCAAAGACATCCTATATAATAAAGGAGAAACATGCAAATTAGCCATCCCTCCACTATGCTTAAGCCACACCCACCAGCCACGCCCACCATCCAATCAGAGTGATATGCAAATTAACCCGACAAAGATGGTGGGCCTGTGGGCAGTGCACATGTGCACAGGCACTGAGCTGCTGGGGGCAGGCGTCCCGCACCACCACACCCCAGCTGATCCAGGCCAGTGGGCAGCATGCACAGGGGCGGAGCGGCTTGGGTTGGGCGGGGCAGGACACCTGGCTTCTGCCCAGTCCTGGCCGCTCCAGGCCAGTGTGCAGCGTGTGGAGGCAAGGAGTGGCCAGGGTGGGGCAGGATAACTGGCTTCTGCCCTGCCCTGGTCACTCCAGGGAGGTAAGCAACGCATACTGGTGTCCTGCCCCACCCAGGCCGCTCCGGGCCTGTGGGCAGTGCATGGAGAGCCTCTGGGCAGGGGAGGTGGGCCGGCAGAGCAGCCATGAGCGCACCAAGTGGAGCCTGAGGCCGAACTAAAGTAGCTGCTTGCAGCCCATCAGCACCAAGGAGTGGCTGCGCAAGCCCCGCCTCCTGGCCCAGAAGGTGCAGGATCGCAGGGACAGCCACCATGGCGGGCCAGATTGAGGTCCTCCTGGCCGCGCCACAGGGGTTTGCGGATCTGCGAAGCCACAGGCCTCCCGTGTGCACATCCTCTCCTCCCCACCTTGAGTGCGAACATCCCCCAACGTGCTGTCACCCTCTTGCGCCTGCAACAGTCCTGGACTGAGGCGCACACAAGTTACCCCCGCCCCTCCGCCGCCCTTCCATCAACCCCAGCATGCCTAAGTCCCCCACAGGATGTGCACACGTCCCCTCCGACACGCTCACGTCCTTTGGAGAGTGTCTGGGTATTCTGGGTGCTGAGGGTGGGCGCCTGTGAGATGACAGTGAGAGGGCGGAGTGGTGATGCCCTGTTCCCACAGAGGCCAGTGCAGCTACGAGATCACCTCTGGAGGGTTAATGCAGGTGCTGAGGCAGGAGCAGGTGCAGACAGACACACCTGCTGGGCGTGGGCAGCCCTCGCTGAGGTGCCTTCAGTCAGTGTTCAAGATCAAGAACCCAGAGATGTGAGTTCTGTCCTCTCAGTGAAACAGTGGGATAGTCGGGGCGATTGTAGAGGAGGAATGTGCACTTTGGGTGCCAGCACCCATGCGCGAAGGCTGCCCTGACTGAGCCTCGCTTGCTTGGGGCCTAGCGCACTCCTGCCGGGCAGCGGGTGACAGGACGTGCTTTTCCGAGTTAATGAGAGAAAACGTTGATTCTCCCGCTGCCCACAAAGGTAGAAAATGAAGTGGGGAGACATGCGGAGAGTGAGCAAGGTTCCCTGTCTGGGGGTTCCAAATCTGCTGTTGGTTCCTTTCACCGCTAACTAGAGATATACAGGGTGTCTCCCCAAAATGAATACACACTTTGAATACCTACTAATTCCAATGGTTTTAAGCATGAGAAGAAAGAAACAACAATGGAGCTGTCATCTGTTAAAAGTGTGGGCACAAACAGGCAGTCGGACATTCCCCAAGGGGTCCTGGATTGGAGAGGGTGCAGGCCAGACTGAGGGGCCCCCCTCCCCAGTGAACGAATTTCGTGTACTGGGCTACTAGTTTAAATATAACTTTCTATAAACATCCCCTGCTGTAGACTTTATTGCGTGCCTTGTTAATTTCCAAGCCTACAGTACAATGAGCATTTAACAAATGAGAGTGCCAAACAACTTTTTCTTTTTTTAAAAAAATAGTGGACTTGAGTTTTTAGAGCAATTTTAGGTTTATGGGAAAATTGAGCAGAAAGTACAGAGAATTTTCAATTACCCCTTTCCCCCAAGGTTCCTCTATTATTAATATGTTGTATTGGTGTGGCACATATAATGGATGGACCAGTATTGATGCATCATCATTATTATACTAGAGGCCCAGTGCATGAAATTCATGCACGGGGGCGGGGGGGGGGGGGGGTTCTGCTCAGCCCAGCCTGCACCCTTTCCAATCCAGGACCCGCTCGAGGGAAGTCCAACTGCCGGTTTAGGCCCGATCCCAGGGATCGGGCCTAAACCGGCAGTTGGACATCCCTCTCACAATCCAGGACTGCTGGCTCCTAACTGCTCACCTGCCTGCTGGCCTGATCACCCCTAACTGACCCTTCTGCCGGCCTGGTTGCTCCCAACTGCCCCCCTCTGCTGGCCTGGTTGCCCCTAACTTTCCCTCCCACCAGCCTAGTTGCCCCTTACTGCTCCCCCCGCCAGCCTGGTTGCCCCTCACTGCCCCCACTGCTGGCCTGGTCACCCCAAACTGCCTCCCTCTAACGGCCTGGTCATCCCCAACTGCTCCCCCCTGTCCCCCACCCCCCTGCTGGCCTGGTTGCCCATGCAGCCTGCTGTTCAGTCATTTGGTCATCCCTCACTAACTCCCCCTGCCGGCCTTGTCGCCTCACGCAGCCTACTGTTTTGTTCAGTCATTACTGTTACTGTGATGGCGTCCTGGACAATTTGCATATTCCTCTATTAGTATAGATTGTTGTTGTTGAAGATTACATTTCACATTATGGCTCACTCTTTGTGTTGTACAACTGTATGGGATTTGCCAAATGCAAATGTCATGTATCTAACTTTCCAGTGTCATGCAGAACAGTTTTATTTCCCTAAAAATTCCCTGTGCTCTACCTATTCACCTCTCCACTGCCTTTCCCCAAACTCTTGGTAACCACTGATCTTTTTACTGTCTCCATCATTCTGTCTTTTCCAGAATGTCACATAATTGGAATCATACAGTATCTCGCCTTTTCTGATTGTCTTCTCTCACTTAGCAATATGCATTTGAGGTTCTTCATGTCTTTCTGTGGCTTAATAGCTTATTTCTTTTTAATTGCTATCATGGTTGCTTCCATGTTTTATCAATTATGGATAAAGCTGCAGTTAATGTCCGTGTGCAGGTTTTGAGTGCACCTAAGTTTTCCACTCATTTGGGTAAATGCCAAGGTCTATGATTGCTCGATTGCATAGTAAGATATGTTTAGCTTTGTAAAATATTGCCAAGCTGTTTCAAAGTGGCTGCACCAGGTCGTGTTCCCACCAGAAATGAATGAGGGTGTCCTTTGCTCTACATCTACATTCAGCATTTGGTGTCATCAGTGTTTTAAATATTGAGGTGATTGCATCTTTTGCCCAGTTTGCAATTGGGTTGTTTATTTCCTTATTGTTGAGTTTTAGAAGTATTTTGTACAATGTTCTTTACCAGATAAGAGTTTTGTAAAGATTTTCTTCCAGCCTGTGCCTTTTTAAAGATATGTTTTTATTGATTTCAGAGAAGAAGGGAGAGGGAGAGAGAGACTGAAACATCAATGATGAGAGAGAATCATTGATTAGCTGCCTCCTGCATGCCCCCCCTAGGGATAGAGCCTGCAACTCAAGCATGTGCCCTGATGGGGAATCGAATCATGACCAACAACTTGTGTTTTCATTCTTGTAAGAGTGTCTTTTGTAAATCAGAAATATTTAACTTAATGAAGTCCAGTTTATAAATTCTTTCTTTCTTGTATTATGCTTTTGGTGTTATATCTAAAAAAGTCATTGCCAAATCCAGGACCAATATTTTTTGTATATTATTTTCTAAAAATATTAGTTGTCTGACTCCCCAGCTCTGCCCAGTTCAGACCTCAGCCTGGGAGAGTCCTCCTGAATGGCTCCTTACCAGTTTTTGTTCTATTGACTACAATACTGTGGAAGGGCTTCTTTTTATTATGTTTTCACTAATTGTAAATTTAAAGAATGCTTAGCCTGGAGTTCATCTAGACCAGCAATACACAATTTGATTATGGGTCAGAATTTCTTGTGTTCTTTTTTAACCGTAGAAGCATTCAGTTCCTACCCCAGTAATCCTGATTTGATAGGTCTATGGTAGGGTCTGGGAAATTGATATTGTTTTGATGCTGGAGAGCTAATCCTATATAATAAGAGAGGGATATGCTAATTAGCCCTGATGTGCTAATTAGCCACAACCAGTATGCAAATTGACCATCACTCCAACACACAAGATGGCCACCCCCATGTGGCCACAAGATGGCCACCCCAAGATGGCCTGCAGGGGAGGGCAGTTAGGGGTGACCAGGCCAGCAGGGGAGGGCAGTTGGGGGCAACCAGGCCTGCAGGAGAGGGCAGTTAGGGGTGACCGGGCCTGCAGGGAAGGGCCATTGGAGGGGACCAGGCCTGCAGGGGAGGCCAGTTAGGGGTGAACAGGTTGGCAGGGGAGGGCAGTTGGGGGCGATCGGGCTGGCAGGGGAACAGTTAGGCGTTGATCAGGCTGGCAGGGAGTGGTTAGGGAGTGATCCGGCTGGCAGGCAGAAGCTGTTAGGGGCAATCCAGCAGGCAGGCAGGCAGGTAGGTGAGCAGTTGGAGCCAGAAGTCCTGGATTGTGAGAGGGATCCCAGATTGGAGAGGGTGCAGGCTGGGCTAAGGGACACCCCCCCCCCCCAGTGCACGAATTTCGTGCACCGGGCCTCTTGTTTGAATATAAAGGTTGAGAAGTACTGTTCTGAACCAAATACCTTAGTTCATAAAACTTCTTTTAACCTTGAAATCCCACAGTGACCAAACCCTAGGTATTTAACTTTCCTGTTCATTAAATCTCACCCACTTTTTTTTTTTATAATGAAACATATTTCCTTAGTCATATTTTAATTGTCTCAGGCCATTTTTCCAGTTCCAATTTAATTTCTTTCCTTAGTTTAGACATTACAATTTGTAATTTTGCTGCTAAATAAAATCTATAAAATTCACTATCTAACTGAAAATTGCCATTCATTCTTTGGCTTTTTTTCATTTTATGTCTTCAACATCTAGAACTGGTAATTTCTGACTGTCCCACGCATTGCTTTGACTTTAGCTTTGATGAAGAAGGCTTTGAAACTCTATTGATTGGGACCAAAATCACATTACTTAATTGATGCTGACCCCTCAGTGTTTCTTGGCAATTTTTGATGCCTCATTTCCCTCCTTATTGCATTCGCTACCACAACCATCTCAAACCTTCTTCACTCCCTCAATATCCCAAGTGGCTTGTGACCCCAGCAGATGACTTCAACACCTTTTTTACTGAGGTAAAAATCAACTGGATGTGAGATTCCTACCTTGCCTTCTCTCTTCCTCAAAATCTCTCTTTATCTTTACTTTACATTTCCTTTTTAGTTCTTATCTCTTAGAAAGACCTGCTCCTTTTCTTTCCTGAGACTAACCCCTAGATTTGTGCTCTTTATCTTATCTTATCTGGCTCAGACTCCTATTGCATCAGTTATTCTCCTTGCTAGTATTCTTAATCTTTTGTTCTCTACTGGATTCCTCCCCTCTGCCTTCAAACATGTTTTGGTCTCCCCATCCTTGCACAAAAGAGGTTGCTCCATAAATATTTAATGAAGAGATATTGAATTGAATTGAACTTAATTCTTCAAGCTCACAGAGTTACTAGTGACAGAGTAAAAAATTAAAAGACTATTCTTTCCAAAGATACAAACATTTCCTGGAGATATATTTTAGAAGTAAATGTCTTTCAAAATCCAAAACTGGAGATTATATTTGTTGAAGTGTAAATGTTTAATCCACTAAGATATTATATTGTTTATCTACTCATCAGTAAATAGTATTGATTGTAAGACACTATGATATTTGGTCATTAAAATCTCATATTATACATTATACATGTAAAAATTAGTTACAGAATTGGAAACATATTAGTCATGTATGATAGATAAACTAATTTGAAGGGCTTATTTTATTATATTATTTAAATGCTGTTATAGGTTAATTTAATACCAAAGACTTTTTATTTATTACCAAATTGATTATTGCTTAATTGCTTATCATGTTTATCTATTAAAGATGCTTGAGAAACAGTCACTATTAATTTAAAATCAATCATAGTAGTTGAATAAAGAACCATTATCTTTTTTTTTCCTATCTGGAAAATAGAATCTAAGACCAAAACAATGCATCACTTTTTAGAATTAAAATCTATTCTGAGAAAAATGATGCCAGTCACACACATGCAGAACAAACCTCTGACCAGACATAATTCTATTATATTAATTTATTGGTTAACTCCTCTTGGGCTGCTGTAAATGTAACAGGAGCCAGAGTATGAATTGCAAAATATATTCACAAGACATAGCCAGATGCCCAGAATTTCAATGTTATATAAAAGAGCATGCTTTTGACTATGAATCTCAATTCCAGTTGAGTCATGATGCTTTCCTTTCTGAAATAATTTAGTATAATTACAGGATAACAAATTTTTAGTGAAATAATTTATATGTAGTAGATATGTGACCATACCCTCTCAGGATAAATCTATGGATTCTAAATTTCGGTGGCTGTTTAGATCATCAGATGTCTAGAAATAATAAGTCCTCTTTAGAACTTCTCAATGCACTTTATTAATTCAACTACCTTTTAGTTTTGCACATTTAAAATTGGATAAGGAAATAACTGTAGGTCAAATTTCCTAAAAATTGGTGTATATGATTTCCTCAACATCTGATAACTTTCTATCTAGTTGACTATCAAGTTACAATTTTCACATTTACATAAACAAACATTATGTAATTTTTAATTCTAAGCTTTTGTCAAACAATTTAGCATAACTTTTTAAGAATTTTAAAAAAGTAAATTCCAAGATGGACAAGAACTGAACTTGTGTATGTCTAAATATTGCACCTGATACCTGTCCATCTGGACGTAGCATTGGTATTGAAGCTTTTACCATTGCACTGGAATAGAGACAGGTATTCATGCATGTTGCATATGAAAGAAGTGAATTATGAACCAATGACTTGTACAAGATCACAATGGGTGTTTAGTAGACTTAGCTAGAACCATTATATGTTCTAGCAAGTCAATTCTAATATTTCTATTTTGTCATGAGGAAAAGAAAGGTTTGTACAGGAAATCCATCAATGACAGTATTTCAGTCTTTGCAAAATGCATTAATAGGATGTGTATTAATTTTATCTACTTTTGTCATTAAAATCATGATCCTGGCTAATATAACCAAACACATAATAAAACAGGATACATGCTTTGGTTTTATGGGAACATTCATTTCCTCCATCATCAGTGTCATGCTGCTAATGTTTGCATCCTGTTTAGAAGGGAGGAAAAGGAGAAGAATGCCACTTTTCCTTTGTTCGGCAGTGTTGAATCAGTTGCTTACAGGACTAGTATATTTCAGTGTCCCCTAATCAGCACGTTCCGATCACATGGCGACAGAGAATGGCAGTGGATGGGGAGGAAACAATAGATCCTCAGTAAATCTGGGAGGTTTACCTATAGAAAATATTATTGTTGCAATTCTTTAACTTCAAAAATTCTTTAAAATGCATTGGGAATACTCATTCCTTCCTCTTTAGTCTGTTATAGTCTCTTTATATCACAAAGTCTTAACAGCCTCATTATTCTTATATAATTTTTACATTATACACTTTATCTTAGAATAAAAATGTTTTCAATTTTTAGTGAGACCTTGGATTTTTGCTATATCAACACAACATTATATGCGAACTCTTTGATTGTTCAGATTGCACTATTTTATGGATTACAAATGAAAAAGAGAAGAAACAATCTCATCTCTCTACACTTTGTTTCCCATGTTTTAGTACTAACAGTGCCCTCCCCCCCTTTTTTTCTTAATTTGTCAAGCAGGTTTCTCTCTCACGGCTTTTGTACTTGTTTCCTTTGCAGAATCATGGTTCTTCCACTGACCCTTTCTGGTTATGTAGTGTTTGCTCAAATTTGTCCTCCTCAACAAGTAATGATCTGATTAGTTTTTCTAATGTTGCCTTCCCCACACACTCTATCTTTCTGACACTTATCAATACCTGACATTATTTTTAATTATTTGCTCATTGTCTTCCATTTACACTACAATGTGAGATCCCTGAGATAAATACATTGCCTGTTGTTTACTGCTCTATTTTCATTGCCTAGAATATCTGTGGCTGATACATCTTTGATATTAAATTTTTGTTTGACTTAATAAATAAATGGTTGGATGAATAAATCGATAAATGAATTAATACATAGTGTCATGTCTCAAGTAACTCACTGTCTAATGAGCCTGTCAATTACTATTATCTAAATATATTGTGAATACCACATGTATTTATTAAAGCCATCATCTCAATCTGCCGAAAATGATTACTAGCTCCAATTGCTTCCACTGAAACTGGAATAAGGCAATAACATTATCTGTCTAAATGAACATCAGAGTTTTCCCATCTTACAAACACTAATAAATATTAAGAGAAAAATATGTTAGAAGGAAAAGCAGTTTATTGAATTTTTATTGGTTAATATTCCTTAATCAGATTCTTTTATTTCTGTTCAGCTTTTATGTATGAACAAGCACTCATCTGTATGGTTGCATGGAGAAGGCAAGCAGATGACAAAGAAGGAAGCCAATTTGGAGTTGAAAAATTGATTTAAAATTTTCTCTTTAGCATCATTGATCATGAATATCAAAGGAGATAGAATATTGCCATTAGTGCCATGGCCTTACATATCCCCAAATTCAAATTTAAAAATAAGTTGTAAAATTTTGTGTTTGTAGATTAGTTGTTTTCACATAATAAGAACTTAATATATGCTTTAAACGAGAATACAATAGTTTCTTAAAACAGTGGACTTGCTTATGGAAATCTAAGGGAATTATCATTGGCTAAGTTAATTAACCAGAACAATATTGCCCAATAGAACTCTCTGTGATGTTGGAAATGTTCAATAATCAAGTATTCAAGAACCACTAACCATATGTAGCTCTTGAGTACTTGAAATGAAATGTGGCTACTATGAGTGAGAAAATGATTTTTAAATTTCATTTTATTTTTATTAGCTTTAAATATAAATCATGGTATGTAGCCAGCCGCTGGCATTTTGAACATTATCATGCTGACAGTAAACAATAATGATTTCTAACAAATTAAGTGATATCTGCTTACAAAGCTCTCAGTTGTCACAATGTTCTGAATGTGAACAACCTTGACTTTAGTCAAAATCTTTCAGCTTTTTATGCTGCCAACACCCACAGTATACTTGGGTGCACATTTCTCATGAAGGTTGGATGTGATACCTAACAAAGTTCCTTCATATTTTAAATAGTAACCTGAAATGTCAACCACTTAATAGATAATTCTTATTAGTTGTTTTATATTGATTTGGGAAATATTGATAGGAAGAAAGCTAGTTTATAAATCTAAAAGGTATATAACTGTTATATAGAAGCCTAAGTAATTCTTTCCTGGTTTCATCAATGGTTTCATTGTATAAGAACTATTACCCAAGTCACTGAAAAAGTTTGAATAGCAAAGGATAAATAAAGCAAAATCATTTCACAAGAAAACAATGTCATTCTACAGTGTTATAAAGTACTAGAGGCCCGGTGCATGGATTCGTGCACTGGCGGGGTCCCTTAGCTTGGCCTGTGCCCTCTCGCAATCCGGGACCCCTCAGGGGATGTCGGAGAGCTGGTTTTGGCCTGATCCCTGCAGGCAGATCTTTGGTTATTCTCTTCCTGCCCTTCACCCCCCTCCCCTTCCCCCTGAGATTCATCAGTCTATACCATGTTTTCATGCCTGTGGTTTCCGCTCCTGTGTTGAGCATCTACCCCTGGTGGTCAGTGCGTGTCGTAGTTACCAGCCAGTCGGCTAGTCACTTAGGCTTTTATATATATAGACTAGAGGCCCGATGCATGAAGATTCATGCAAGAATGGGCCTTCCTTCCCATGGCTGCCTGCACCGCCTTCGCTCTAGCCAGGAACCACCTTTCTGCCTTCCCACGCTGCCCAGAGGCCCGGAGCGGCTGGGGCGGTGCAGAACGCCTGCGTATGGCGACGATGCAAGCATCCTGCCCCGCCCCTGGCCACTCGGCACCTGCATATGCAAATTAACCCACCATCTTTGTTGGGTTAATTTGCATACTAACTCCAGATTGGCTGGTGGGCATCATAAAGGCACAGTCAATTTGCATATTTCTCTTTTATTAGTGTAGATGTGTATAGTAATATTTCCTCTCATATAAAAATTCAGTAACATAACTAATAACCCGCAGGGTTGAAGTAAACATTATATTCTTGGTTTGTTTCACTGGAAATTGGGCTACAGAGGCAAACACTATATGTCAGTATTTTTTTCAGGTTGCTTATTTAAATCTCCATATATTGACAACAGTTATACCCACCTTGCAGATCTATCTTGGAAAATATATAAAAATGTGTAGCATGGTGCCTGGCACATAGTAGGGATGCAGTAAGTGTTTTTCATTTTTCTTATCTTCCCAGAAGCCACTATAGCTATAAATAACAGATCAAAGCATGAGAGAGGGTTAAACATTTTTCCCCTTGTAAATTGAGGTAACTTTCTTGCAAAATCAATATGCATAGATACAAACTTGCCAAAAACAAGAGAAAGAAAGGTCCTGCCATTTACACATAACAAGGATACCACTTACTAACTCTACTGAGATGTCAGTACTTTTAATAGACACATTTATGGAGTAAACTGATTTTGAGGAAAAAGTCACATTTTAGATTCAAACTATGATTAATATTACAAAAATACACAAAAGAAGATATTTTTATTTCCAAATTTCCATAAGTAAAAGATTATAGAAGGTGATGTAAGCTCCAAAAGTCTCTCCCCCTCTCTGTCCCCCCCATAAAATGTTATGGGGAACATGGTAAAGCTGTAGAAAGAGTAGGAAACGAAAGGATGCTTGAATTTTCTGGTTTGTGTCACTTTTACCTTAACATATTTTTCTGCATGTTCATTTCCTTTGTGTGCTTTTCTTTCTTAAAGAATAAAAGAAAAAATCTGTCTCATGAAAATGCAGGAGAGTCATCCCACATAAAGACCATCTTTAAAATGCGCATTATTTATTTGACAGACTGTAATGGCTGTTTCAAGGATATTATGGGCTGTCACGTGAATATGTATTTTAGAATGAATACTACAGTGCAAATACTGTGCTTGCACAATGCCCATCAAAAAATATAACCTAATGAAATCTCTTTTGAAGATTAGGCCATATATAACAATATCCTGGAAATGGAAAACTCAGTTGAGTTAAAATAGAAAAAGACCTTACAACCCTAAATGATGCACAGGTCAACTTCTTAGGAAGATGAGGGAGTAGAAAAGAGAAACAAGACAAAATGTAACTTAACCTTGAATGATAATTATACTTCTAGTTCTTGATTCTGACATCAAGTGAAATACAGCTTTTTGAAATTTTATATTTGGTTGATATTGATAAATCATGAGTGTTTTAGAATTATATTGTATTTGTAAGATTACAGGCCCAGGTATCACACTCAAAATTATTAATAAGATTTAATGAAGGAAAGATAATTTTAGGTTAGGATAAAATGATTCATGCCCTCATCTAACCCATTTTTTGTGAATATCTCTAATTCCCATGGTTCTGTATGAAGTTCAGTAGCAGAAACAGGCTGCAGTGAATATCAATCCTTACATGAAAGAACTTAAAGTCAAGACGGAGGCTGTAAAATTATAAAAGTTACCATACACCAGGCTACAACCAGTAAGAGATATGGAAGGCATTTAGATAAGGTGCTCCAGCATAAAAAAACAACATGGCATATTTACAATAAAGATAGATTACTGGGAGTAGCATTCCACTAGTAGTTGTGACTTGAATTTAGAGTCACTTTTACCCATGTATACCCATGTGTTTACCCCATATTACCCACTTTATTTAATGTTTAAGAAGCTGTGTTTTGGTTGTTACCTTTTTTTTTTTAGGACATATAAGGCTATACTTTATTAGTGTTGTTATATTTCAAATTATTTCAGTAATTACCAGGGTTTTAAAATTCAGATTATTCTAATAAATCTACGAAGTAAATATAATATAAAACTTCATATAAGTCATTGACTTTAACTTTTAGGAGACACCCTGCTTTCTTTCTTTTTTTTGTATTTTTTTTCTTATTTCCAAAAAAAAAAAATGTCAAAATTAGAGTTCTTTTGCTGAGAGACAGATTATTCTGCCAATCAAAGCTCCTTTGTTTCTAAAATTTTTCAAAAGAACAGCATTTCTCATTAGTATGTCTTTATTGGCCTTCAGAGAAATCTGCAGAACTCTGGGAAAAAAAATCAGACACCACTGCCCAAAGTATTGATATTAAAGTATTTTTAGGCACTTAATATGTGCTATGCATTTATTTAGATTGGTGTTGTTGATTACAACTATAATGTGATCCACATATATACTTTACTTTTATTTTTTATTAAGATAATACTTTGTTAGCTTCAGGTGTACAACACAATAATTCAATATTTTTATATAATACAAATTGATCACAATAAGTCTTGTTACCATCTGTCACCATACAATTGACTCCCTTTACCCATTATTTCCACCTTTCACCTCCTTCCCTTCTGTTCTCTGTATCTATGAGTTTTGTTTTTGTATTTGTTTTGTTTTGGTTATTTTTAGATTCCATATATAAGTGAAATCAAATGTTATCTGTTTGACTTATTTCACTTATCATAATGCCCTCAAGTTCCATACATGTTTTACAAATGGTAAGATTTCTTACTTTTTTATGACTGAGTAGCATTCCATTGTGTGTGTATATAAATTCCAGAAATATGTTTATATAGAGAATATTTTCTTTATTCATCCAGAGATACTAAGGTTGTTTTTATCTAATGACTATTATAAGTGATATTGCAATAATATAGGAGTGCATGTATCTTTTTTGAATTAGCGTTTTCATTTTCTTTAAAAAATACTCATAACTAGACTAGCTGAATCCCATGGTGGTTCCATAGTTAATTATTTGAGGTAGTTTCATACTGTTTCCATAGTGGCTGCACCAATTACATTTCCACCCAGAGTGTATGAAGGTTCTCTTCTCTCCACATCTTTTTCAACATTTGCTATTTCTTATCATTTTAATAATAGCTGTTCTAACCGGTATGAGCTGCTATCTCCTTGTGGTTTTGATTTGCATTTTCCTGATAATTAATGACGCTGAACATCTTTTCATGTGCCTGTTAGCCATCTGTATATCTTCTTTGGAAAAATGTTTATTTAGATCCTCTGTCCACTTTTTAATTGATTTAATTGTTTTGCTATTGAGTTGTTTGAGTTCTTTATATGTTCTGAATATTTACCCCATTTAAGATAGATAGTTTGAAACTATTTTCTCCAGTTCAGTAGGTTGCTTTTCCATTTTTATTGATGGTTTTCTTTGCTTTGCAGAAGGTTTTTAGTTTGATATAGTCCCACTCATTTTTTCTTTTGTTGCCTTTGATTTTGGAGACATACCCAAAAATTAACACCAAGCTGATGTCATGAAGCTTTCTGTCTTTGTTTTCTTCTAGAATTTTTATGACTTCAGATCTTACATTAATTTTGGGCTAATTTTTGTGTGTGGTAAGGTAGAGGTCTAGTTTTTTTTTGCATGTGGCTAGTTTACCCAATACCATTGATTAAAGAGACTGACCTTTTCCATTGAATGGTCTTGGCTCCTTTGTCAAAATTAATTGACCATATATATGTAGGTTTATTTCTGAGCTCTCTGTTCTGTTCCATTGATTTATATGTCCAACACATTTATATACTTTTAATTCTTATAAGTTAAAAAAGAAAATAGGCAAATTTAATAATATATTCATAATATATTATCACTTCAACATCTATTTATTTATGAGCTACTTTAGATTTCTTTTTTATACGAGTTCTTTGAAATCCAATGCATATTTCCCCATTGCAGCACACTTCAGTTATAACTTTACCAATATTTTACCATAATTAGGGTCTTAATGGTTTACTTTGCCTGGTTGATTTTGTAGACTACTTCTTACATATATATTTCAAAAAAATTAGTACATTCTTAGAAGAGGCTTGTGTAGAAAACTAACTTTTTGAGGACTTCGATCATATGCATACACCCTGTCTAATTCGAGGTAATTTTTAGAAGACCTTGTTTTGTGGTCTAGATACTGAACTGTTGCCTCAAGCATATTTGTTAACAGGAAATGAAAAAAATAAACTCTGATCAACTAGACTTAATTGTTTATAAATTGTTAAACAGAGCTTGAGCTTGTTACATTTTAGAATTTATACGTGATTGAGAAGACTCACTTTCCAGGTTGAATATCCACATGGGCCTTTTCCATGCCCTGCTGAAGGAAGTTATGTTATCTGGGATTATATTGGTCATATCCATGATAATGGTGGGAAAACTTATCTATCTTTAACTTTATTTCCAAAAACTGATTATCAGCTTGGTTAGAAAATTTAGCTGAAGCTAGCATTAAAAAAATGCTTAGTTTTAGTCAGAATAACAGAGAAACAGCAATAATCAATCAATGCTGTTAGATCAATTGCTCCTGAAGCATTTGTTTGCAAACTCAGGTTATATTTAAAGGAAACTATGTGCATACCAAAACAAACAAACAAACAAACAAACACACCACGAGGTTATAAAGTGCATAAACTTGAAGGAAAGAACAACATTTACAATTCATTTATATTTACCACTCATACTATACAGTGTCAATTGCTAGATTCCACCAAACCCTAGGCACATGGATGACTTATTTCTTTTGTGTTTGTGTCTAGCCTAGCCTGTAATACAGTAGAGCATGACTCTTAGCACTAGCTGCTGTCATGGTCTGAAAATTCTACATTTTTTTCTAGTATTTAGTAGAAAATAATACAGAGCATTCAAACAGGAACATTTTAAGTAATGAGAATTTGAACAAAACCCTGAAAAGAGTGCACTAATCAAATTTTCCATTAAGGAATATATTTTGGAGAAAAACTAGAAATACTAAATCTCAGAGGAATACTATATATTGCAATATGTAGGGAGGGATTACAAATGTCTGGACTTTCTAAGAAAATCAAGAAGAAAATAAAACAAAAATGGCTTTGATATACTGTATATAATGATTTACCTTAGCAATCACACACACACACACACACACACACACACACACACACACACACATACTCATAGCAATTTAAATATTTAGTTTTTTAATATATGTCATTAAAAATATTTTTTACAAACTATGTTTTGCTCAAAAATAAATGTGTGATTAATGCATTGTTTAACTTCCCAATGTAGACTGCTGCTAGGCAGATTCTGATATTATTTATTTTTATTAGTTTATAATATGTCAATTTTTCTTGCTTATCTGTCAACTCCCACAAAAATACATAAATCAAAAATGTAGCAATGTGGACACTAACAAGGCATAATTATTGTAGGGTCTGTCCTCCTTTAAAGAAAAAATACAATTACCAACCAGATTGCTGCTGGGATTAGGTCAGAATTTGCATAATACTGACTCATATTTTCTTAACAATTTTAACATCAGACAATAGCTTTTGTAAATCTATAATCCCTTATTATTTTCTAGCTTTAGTTTTTGGACTCTATTAAGGAGTTCAGTCAAAACAAGATAATTATTAGAATCTAACCCATGGAAAACTTTAATTACTCAGTTGCATGTTTTTAGGATTAGGTCAGGTTTTTAAAATGTTATATGAAGGAACACAAGGCAATTATGCTTGCCTAAATGTATTTTTTTTACAGTTAAATGTATTCATTTTTCTGTCATTGCATGAGCTTAAGCTAAAAATGTCTTCTTCAGCATCATCACTAAACAGTTCTAAGACCGACATTATTAAGCAGTTAGAGGGCTAAGAGTCAAGAGATGATGAAAATTTAGAAAATGTTAACTGCTATAAAATAATAGCTGCTAATGTGGGGGATTATGAAACACCCAGTAGCGAAGTCAGGAACAAATAGGTCCTTTCTGAAGTCCTGGAGGCTGCGGGTGGGATGCGGGGTTAAGTAACCATGATATATTTATAGAGGGCAAGGGATCACCATAAAATAAAGCAGCAAATAGTAAAGAAGTCAATGTAAAAGAGAGGCCGGGGATTTAGGGTATAGAGATCATAAATTTTCATCGATATAAACAGCCTGTGTACCTCAGGAGTTGAGGCTGAGCTATAATTTCAGGTCTGACCTATGGGCCTTTTGTGTTCACAGCGCACGCACGATCAAGATGCCATCTATGGGGGTGTACAAAAAAAAAAAAAAAGGAGAAAAAAATGTTTCAGATCTGTGTGATTTACTCATTTAATCATCCCCAACTCCATCCCTAACACAACAGCACAGTAGTTGAGAAGATTTTATTGTCTCCCTAAATTACATTTAATTCTTACCCTAGCACATCCCATAAACAAGAACACTGAATGATGTCTCCTCCACCATGTTTTTCCAAAAGGAAAATTGTTGCATTTTTATGCATGACTTCTCAGAAGGTCATTTCCCTCTCTCTATGTTGCTCAGATTTTTACATTTACATGTTTTAATTCCAAATATGTATTTAAAAGCCACTTAAAACTTAGTGGGTTAAAAAAAACTTAGTGATAAAATGAGCTTGTTTAATGGTTTAACAGAAGCAATAAAAACAAGCAAATCAACACAAAAGAACTATTAAGTATTTAGCTTTTAGGAATTATCCTGAAACGGAATATTCTGTGGTAAGCTGCACGAAGACCCATCTTTTTATTTAGAGACATTGATTTTAATATATGTAGGCGCTAATCTATTCTAAATTGACACTTAATGAGCAAAATATATTATTGTTTGTATGTGTGTGATATATATGCCTATATATGTAATACCTATTTCTCTCTCTGTCTCTCCATGAACAGAACACACACAGACTCACACACACACACACACACACACACACGGTTATTACTAGCCTAGAGCAGGCAGTGGTTAACAAAAAGGTGGCTGAGTAAATGATATATGAATTGTGCTTATTTTTTTTATTGTGAAAAGTTTATTCAGTATTTTTAAAATAAGCTCTCAGAAAGAATACCTCCAAAACAGTCTTTTGAGTATTCAGTTAGTAATCTTAAAAAAAATTAAAAAATAGTTTATGGCCTCAGCCGTATTTCTATTTTAACACCCAACATATGGGGATTTGTTTTTTCTCTTTTTACCGTTGTGAGAAATGAAATGCACCAGGCTGGTTTGGAATGGCCTTGCATAGAGCAAAATCTGTGGAGCTCTCACTGCCTCCCTCAGTCAGGCCTGAGGGACAGGGCTCTTTCCTTCATCCACTAGGGTGCACTGTTGTACAGAAAAACAAAATGTTTGCATGGCCTGTGGAATAGCAGGATGCCTTGAGCTCCCTCATACATACTCTTACACTGTTTTCACTAACTACAGAAAGAAGATCAAAACAGAAAGACTAGCATTTAAACATATTTTTTCCCTCAAAGCGAGGGCCACTGTCCTGGATTTGTGTAGATTTCCCTTGAAGACAGACAAAAGACACAACATTTTCAGTTTTTGTAGTGAGAGGAAGGGTGTAAATAGAGGTCCCAGGAAAAGAATATTGGTCAACAATTTTCAAATTAATATATAAATATTTCAGTTATTGACCCGCCTAAGAAGCTACAAACTGTTTCTCATTACTTCCTCTTGCAACTAGGCATTGTTTAAATGTAAAATTCCATGCAGTTAAACTATAGGGTTTCCTACCGGGGTCACAGTGAGCTAGCTAATGGTTATTCTTGAGTCAGTAACTATGACTATATCACATATTCTTTCTTCTCCCATGACATCATCCAATATATTGATCTCTTTATGTGAGTAAATAAATGAACAAACAACAAATACATAAATAGAAGCAGAGTTTTTTTTTAACTTATTTGATATTATCCAAAGCATACTAAGAAAATATTTGTAGGCTTGCCCTTGTATCTGCTAGCATATTTCCCTGTCTACATATGGGCTGTACTTTATCAAGCAAATTACTTACAGAGAATCCAGTAGGAGGGAAGGGAAAAAAGCTATTCCTTTAGTTCTGGTGTAAATCATTGGGAATTTTTTGCTGCATGGATTAGCACCTCTTGTATCCCTCATCTCTTCAGGGCAGTAAGCTGAGACAATCGTAATGAAGACCAGAGCTAGTGGCTACCACCATCACAAAACTTTGGAGGGAATAGGTCATCAAAAAGACCCGAGTCTGGAACTGCTTATTTCAGTTGGTTTGATATAAGTCTCACATTTGATAAGTGCCCTACTTCAAGGTTGTTAATATTTCACTAAGAACTTTTAGCCTACCTAATTAATTTTTCACTGTGTTATGAATGTGACACAGATAGACTTTTGGTCCAAAGGACAAGAGGGGAAAACAAATCCCATGAGTTATGCAAATATATATTACAAGTGTATTAACCCATATATGACACACTTCATAGAGAAAGAGTGATGTTTATGAAAAACCAGGAAACCCATTTATTGGAATAAAGGCCTTATGGGATTTTTGTGTCTAAAATTTTTTTCCAAGAGGCCACTTTTTCTAGTTTACTCCCTTCAGATTAGATTTTGCTTTATATCCGTTGCAGATCCATAGATCATATTCAGTATTTAACAGTTTCCAGGACATGAAACTTAACAACTTTATTTCACTGTTAGCATTTCTCCTCATGGTCAAACTATGGTCTACCTACTATAGTTGGTCTCTGCTTTCTTTACAACTGTGATATCCTTTTCAATATGACAATTTCTTCAGCTTCACTTTGGAGGTGATGGTGGTGTTCCACACTTAATAAATTTGAAACATGACCAGCAGAGTGCCTGAAATATAGATGGCATTCAATAAATATTGAATGGAAAATGCATGCACTTACTAGGCAGCTACTACTTATTGAGCCCTTGTTATCTATTAGTTGCCCTGGTAATTATTTTACATTTATATACATTAGATCATATGATGCACATTATCAATGGAATGAAGTGGTATTATCCCCAGTGTTACATATAAAAAAGGGAGGCTTACAATGGTTAAGATATTTTCCAAATTAATGAAAAATAGATTATTTAGGATTTGAACTCAAATCTGCTTTTACTATTCTGGCAAATTGTTACTTTTCAATTAAACTTTTTAGTGAATCCAAGTTCAATAAACCAATACACATGTATTTATTGAGCATTACCTCTGTACCCAGATCTAATGATATTAGAAAAACTAGAAAGCAAATATTGTAACCTTGAGACATAAATGATGAATTTTGGGAGAGAGACAAAATGTGGACAGAAGATCTTAAAGCAACCAGAAATTAGGTACTATATCATATGGTACATGTGCAATTCCTCGACATTCATAGAAGAGACAACCATTATTGGGTCATAATTTTATGAACAATGATTTCAGGATACAAACCATTAATTCAGCAAGTATCTAGAATCCATCTGCCAAGTACTGGTGAGGTGTTAACGTAAAAAGCATGACATTCATATGCAAAGCATTCAAAGCAGTTAGATATAAAAGGATTCTGGAGTGGGGCCAAAGAGAATAAAGAAGAGAAACGCTGAACTGAGGCACAGCCTCTAAGGAAGTGGTGATTCCAACCTGAGACATAAAAAACACAGTAGGTTTTTTTTTGTTGAAGCCTTTGACAAACGCTAGGATAGAAAGTTGAAATTTATCTAATCAGTAATAATGTCATTCTGAAAATTCCTAGGAAGGAAATTTTAAGGGGTGCTTTTAGATATACTCATTGGAATGGATTCCTGATGTTGAACATGGAGGGAGTAAGGTCAATTGCTTTACTTTTTTGAAAGCATAGAATGCTTCCTAGGTATTCATAAATTGGTAATAATACATTTTTAAATATATTTTTATTGATTTCAGAGAGGAAGGGAGAGGGATAGAGAGAAACATCAATGATGAGAGAGAATCGTTGATTGGCTGCCTCCTGCACGCCCCCTACTGGGGATCGAGCCCCCTTACTGGGGCTGGAGCCTGCAACTCCTGCATGTGCCCTTGACCAGAATCAAACCTGGGACCCTTCAGTCTGCTGGCCAACGCTCTATCCACTGAGCCAAACCAACTAGGGCACATTTTCAAATCCAATCTGGTTATATAGGATCATCCTTTTGTAAGAGAGAATGATACTGTTGACCATTATATCATTAGGACCTACCACAGTTTCTGGAACATAATTCATGCTCACTAAACACTTGTGTAACTGAAATTTATTTGGCCCTGGCTTGTGCGGCTCAGTTGGTTGGGTACCATCCTGGCCACCAAGGGATTGCCAGTTTGATTCCCTGTCAGGGTACATGCATGGGTTGCAGGCTTGATCCCTGATGGGGGCTGTGCAGGAGGCAGCCAATCAATGTGTTGCTCTCACATAGATGTTTCTTTCTTCCTTTCTCTCTGTAAAAATCAATAGAACATGTTTTTTTTTTAAAAAAAGAAATTTACTTGGATTCTCATAGATCTATCCATACTTTAAATTTATTGAACGAGTCCAAATATACCAATGTAAAATAAGTGTTTCCTGCCCATTATACATTTTTCTATATCAGGTATTGATTGTTCGGTGTTACTAATTTGGTTCATGTTTCTCAATTGAGTGCATTTTAAAAATATACATATATATTTTTATTGATTTCAGAGAGGAAAGGAGAGGGAGAGAGAGATAGAAACAAATGATGAGAGAGAATCATTGATTGGCTGCCTCCTGCACGCTCCCCATTGGGGATTGAGCCCGCAACCTGGGCATGTGTCCTTGGCTCGAATCGAACCTGAGACCCTTCAGTCCACAGGCAGATGCTCTATCCACTGAGCCAAATGAGCTAGGGTGAGTGAAATTTTTATTAAAACATATATTTGCAGAAATATATATGATATCCAAAACTGATACTTATGTGCACAAATCAGTGAATTTTATTTTCTTTTCAAATGGAAGGACTGCTAATTTTTCTGGAATATGACACAGTGATTTAATTTAAACATCTCCTAAATGCACAACGAATATAAATATCAACTGTTGAAAAGATGGTAGAAATATTAGATTTGGGAATTTGGATACAAGAGGATGGCATTTGAAAATATGAATATGCAGTCTGTACCAGTCTCATAAGATAGTGCATGGCAGGAAAACAAATCCATTTATAGATGTACATGTAGGCATGTTGGAAAATATAAAATTTAAATCTGTTAGAGTTAGTGCAACTTTCTGAAAATTGTTCATTACTTAGCAGCCATTTGAAATTATATTTATTTTTTTCCAATATAAAGTGGGAAAATAACTCATAGTAAGTAACACACTCCATCCAAGGAGGGGGTGGGTCAGCTGGTCCAGTTTATCTAAAAGCAGAGTGGACAAATCCAACCAAAAAATTTAGAGAAATATACAATCTATACTGTTTTCTTCTCTTCTTAAAGTTGGCTAGTGATTTTACTTGGTGAATTGGACTATTGTTATTGATGTGATTGCTTTTGCAATTGCACTATACAAAATAAGAAAAAAAATTGATTTTAAAGAAATGTGCAAGGGAAAGATAGTGGTCAGGTAAGTTGACTTAGGCTTTGCACAAGTCATTATTTTTCATGTTATTTACTTTGTGTAGGGACATTTTTACACATTTATCCTCATGGGAGATAGTTGCTCTTTCTGAATCTCTACATATTCTGTCTTCCCCAGTCAATATCACTAAGCTTGTACTTATTCACAAAAATATTTTAATTTGATGTGATTTTTAATGTACTAATTTAAGGGCAGATTCTGTCAGTGTATTTTTGTTGCTAAGACCTGGTTTTAAACATCTGATGAACAAGACAAGTACACTAATAGAAGAGTCGTTGGTCTTCTGCTCAAAGATGTTGTGTATTCTGTAGACAATCAATATCATGTATAAAAACAATGACTTTGGCAAATGCAATTCATGTGTATGTTCCTACCCAATAGACACATCATGTAATTATGGCAGGTAGAGCTACACAGTGAACTTGATCACTAACAGTGATCCTCTGCTCTTCCATGTAAATTCAGAACATATACAAAGAAAGTATTTTTTATTAAACTTATTGGGGTTACATTGGTCAACAAGACTATGTAGGTTTCAAGTGTACAATTCTATGACACATGATGTATACATTGATTGCATTGTGTGTTTACCACCCAAAGTCCAATCTTCTGTCACCATATATTTGACTCCCTTTATCCTTTACCACCTCACACCATCTTCCCTCTGATCACCATCATTCTGTTGTTGGCGTCTATGAGTTTTTGTTAATTTGTTTTTCTTGTTGGTTCATATGTTGCTTTCAGTTTTATATCCCATGTATGAGTGAAATCATATGGTTCTTGAATTTTTCTGTCTGGCTTATTTAAAAGGAAAAGCACATAGTTACTGTTAATCTATTGGTATTAAATCTGGGCACGCACACACACACACACCCAGGAACATGCACATGTGTGCACGCATGCGCACACACACACGCTTTAACATATCTATCTTGCATATAAAGTCAAAATTAAGATATAAATCAAATTATCCTTTAGAAAATGGCATAGTTTGCTGTGCCATGAAATACATTTATTGCAGCTATTGACATGGGTGTGTTCCTTCTTCCTTCAGAATCCTGACTCTTCATCCTTCTGCTCACCCTTCCCCCGCATCATCCGTCTCCCTTATTCTCACCCTTGACCTTCCCTGTGGAATTTCACGTGGCTAATGCTACTTTATATTTATTTTAATAACACTCACTCTCACGCTCTTTCAGTCTCTTTTAGTAGGAATAGTAAGCTGACTGATGGCTAGAAAATTAGCTCAGGGAACTCTTTTTTTTTCTCTCTCTTTACACACACCCATCTTCCCTCCCTGTCCTTGTTAGACTAGTGAGCAAATTGAACCTGTGACTCTATCACATACTAATCATTAGGCCAAGTGCATCCCAGTCCCATTTCTGCTCTAACATGTTTATAGCATGTGACCAAGGTTTCTCACTAGAATTCCAGGGGAAGAGTGCATATAAAGTTTTGTGCATATTATGCATATAAACTTTCTAGTAAGAATATTTCTGTTATCTCTTCTCTGTAACCCCTCCATGCCATAAACATAAAAAACATGTAAGATTACCTTTCCTGGGATTCCAAGAAAATTAAATCATTTTAACCTCTTCATTCTTGTGTTTTTTGAGGGAGGAAAGAGCTGAATCAACTAAAAATATGGCCCTTTTAATTAAGGAAATCACAACTATATATATTTGTCAATAGGAGATGAGCAACAATGGAATATAGAAATAGAATTATTAAGCATAGAATACTCTATTGGTATAAACAAAATTACATGTAAATCATGGCTTAAATGTTAAATAGCATGTTAAAAATAGCATGCTCCTAGTTTATAAGTTAAATGCTGCAATATTCCAGATGATAAGCAAGCTGGAGAATTCCATGATATTACTTAGTGCCATTTTGAAGTTTAAAACATGAACTGGTTTCACATTTCAATCTGATTTTTAAAATTAAATCTATTGGGGTGACATTGGTTAATAAGATCATATAGGTGTCAGATTTTTTTAAAACAGAGATTGTCTACATTTCTTGAAGGGTTGGACATATTTGTTAAATGACAACTTAATACAATTCATGTACTTACCAAACATCTTACACTAATGTAAAAATTAAATATCCCTTAAAGAGGAAAGAATGAAATCTGTCTAAATAAGAAGTATTTATACTTAATATAACTTATTGTATAGGCTATTTACAGCAAAGGAAATAATATTAGCATTAATGCATAATGAGCCCCTGGTAATGAACTGGAAACCAATTATTATTATTATTATTATTATTATTTAGAATTGGAAATTGGGAAGGTTTCAGAAGAACTTCATATTTAAATTACTCTTGCTGTTGATTTGTTTTTAGCAAAAATTAGTTCCATCCCCGAATACACTCCCTGGTGAAGAATAACCTGAAGCCCCAGATATGATCTTGCAAATGGAAAGGTTGAGACCTCAATCTCATCCTAGAAGCAGGTTTTCATTGGTCTTCACAGTGTTGTCTTGGGAAGATTATTTAAAATATTGAAATAGTCGCCGACATAAAAAATTAGAAGATTTACCTGGAAAATCAAATTTCTGGCTTCTTAAAAAATAAAAGCAGCTCTCAGAATATAGAACCCGCTTTTCCACAAAGCAACAGTCAGCTAGGAGTTAAAGATGTCTGTTCTTCCCAAAGGGCATTCTGTCTCCTGCTGGTCACCACTCACTCCCATGCCCACGGCCCCAACCTCAGGTTCAGTGTCAGCTGCTACTTACCACCCTTGCTTCTGTTTCTCTTCTCCTGGCCACCCTTCATTCTGTTGTTATCTGCTTCACTAGTGTAGGAATCTGAGTTTATAACACTGGCTTAGAACTGATGTGATCAACATAAAAGGAGAAGGATGAACCGTCTAGACTTGTTACCTAAGACAAATGAAAACACATGTGATAAATGGCCAGACTTACATGGAAATTCAGGTCTTGTCAGTTCTAATGCCCAAACTCTAACTACCACCAAACTACCTTTTCTAAATTCTGATCAAGTCCCTTTTATTTCTTCACTTTATTTCCATATCATATTGATCTTTTGAGTAATCAAATACTATCATGATTTCAAGGTCACAAGATCCTGTTTCCATGCACCTTGTACTCATCTTGAAGTGGTCTAAATGTTATAGAGACACCATCCTCTCCTCTCTCAATTTCTGGAATGACCAAAAGGTTGTAGAAGTACCTAGGAGTCATGCTAACTTAAAATGATATGACGTTATGCTCCATTAGGATATAGGACTCTTATGTTCAGCACTGCCCAGACGGCGTTAGTCAGAGACCATGCAGTGGAATGTCTGGGAACTGCATTATCTCCCCTAATACTTTGAACATATCTCTAACAAAGTTTATCCCAATAAACGTTTATTATCTTCTTGCATGGCTGTTTTCTTCTCTAAACCAGGGCTGTCCAAGAAAACTTTTTGCAATGATGAAAGAGTTCTATAACCTGAACGACTAAAATAATGAGTAGCCACTCATGGCCAGTGAGCACTCGAAACGTGACTCCTATGATTGAGGTAGTGAATTTTTAATGTTTAATTTTCAATAATTGAATTTTAAATTTAAATACCTACCTGTGGCTAGTGCCTACTGTTAAACAACTCCAGGCAGTAAGCTCTGCTGGGCTGGGACTCTGGATTGTATGTTTTTCTATCTCCTGGACCTTGTGAAGTAGCCAATAAACATATGTCGCATGAATGAGTACAAGCAACATATAAAGAAGTTGGACATGTGGAATTAAGAAAACTAATCAATTGAAGGAGGATCAATAGTTCCTCTGTAAGAGAACAGAAATATGGAAATTTGGGATGACTTCCAATAGAAGAATATATGGAGGGACAGTTAGTGATGGATAGTGGTAACCAATGTGTTGTGTTTAGCAGGACTTTCTGAATTCAGTTTTGAACCAGGGAAAAACACTAAGAGGAGGGTACAATTGGTCAGAGGTGAGGGAGCTTCATTGATGACCTCCTTGGTTTCCGATCTGTCTAATGTTAGAATTATGAAGATGGAGTTTTAGCTGCATCTCAAACAATTTCTAAGCACAGATTGTTCTTATGAAACCTTTGCTTTACTACAAATAATTACACATTGAATTATTTTGGGGGCATAAACAGTGAATCACTAAATTGTAAAATGTTTCTTCTTCACTTGCCCTTATGCAGTTCAGCTTGAAAAGCAGAATTCCAGGTGCTGGAAATCTCTTCTAACCTTAAAATTGAATTAGTTCAATCAGTCTAATATTCTAGGCAATTTTTTTTTTAGGTTATAAAAATGAGCCCTTCCAAAACAGAGTAACTGTTCAGGATATTTAATATGCAGAAAGTTTAATTATTCAACTCCATGCAAACTCCAGTATCTAATTCATGGGCCCGAACTTCCCAATGAACAGTGAATGGGGATATTTTGGTTCTAATAGAGCAGAGGGCATTGTCTTGTCAAAGACCTTGAAAAGGGATAAGTGCTCAATAGATGCACTCTGTAATTAGTCTCAGAAATGATTCCTTATTTCTCATTTGTACTAATGTTAGGCCCTATTTTTCAGAGCCCTTTGAAGACAGTTTTTATCTTCTATGAATATCGGAAAATCTTCTAATTTCATGGCCTTGCATAATGTTGGATTTCTCCTGTTGTAAACTTGCTTGTGTTAGCATAGGACAGATAATTAATCAGGATATTTCAAAGCAGTGTACCTTATTAGTAAATGGACAAAAGGCTCACTTTCAACTAGTCTCACCATTTTTAATAAAAAAATTTTGATTCAAACAAAGAGGTAAGAAGACTGAAGGTGTATTAGATTTTAATGTAATGCAGATCCAGCCTGGAGGGACAATTTTAGAGGACACATGAAATTTCAATACCTGTCTTTGAGGTGCCATTTTAAATTCCTTTCTACTTTAAAGCATTCGAAGTCTGTTTCTGCTTAAAAAATTTTAGGTCAAAATAATTGAGCAAAAAGAAAGAAAAAGAGAAAGAACTCATGGACATGGACAACAGTGTGGTGATTGTGGGTAGGATGGGGCTTGAGTGGAGGTGGAAAAGGGTATGGGGGGCGGGTAAATGGTGATGGGAAAAAATAAAGAAAAAAATTTCACATGGAATTAATTTTCTTTACTCACAGGAGACTCACATGAGCTCCAACACAGAAATTAGCAGAAACTTGATTTTCTAGTTTTTCTACTCACTACTGATAGAAGTTTTGGTAAACTTCATATGAAGGTCTGAAGATTAAAGTTTACTTCTTTTCTTTAAGACTTTTCTTGTTATGGTAAAAATGTAACTCTGGTGAAAGTTTTAGGGGAATGTGCCTGTAGTTTCAGAAATCAAAGCTGTTTCCTGTCCAATTATAATGCTCAATTAACTCTTGTTCCCTCCAGTGGACCATATCTGTTCTTTCATAATAACTTGGTGATGATACTAATGTTCGGTTATTCTAACCTGACAGGAGAAAAGACTCCAGGCTGTGATTCAAATTGTGGCAAACTCGTTTAGTTCCAAAATGAATCTTGAATTATGTTATTCTTGTAGAATGTTTTTTGTCTGTTTATATGCAATGTGATGCAGCAACCTCTGTACCTGAACACATTTGAAAGTTAATTTCAATGCGCTTAAACTTCAGAAATGAGAAAGAATAGTTTTCTGTACAAGGAATCAAAAGACTGATAGTGACTTTCTCCACCATAAACTTATGTAACCTCCATTTGCATTCCTATACATGAGCCTCTAATTGGAAAGTCTATGCAGTGGAAATATTGCATATACCCTATTATTTCTAATGACCTAGAATATTGCCCACAAACTATCAGTGGGTTTCTTTGAGTTTCTTCTGATTCCTTCTTACCTCCTTTTTCTTTCTTTCTTTAAAATGTATATCCTGAAATAAGGGGCGGGGGAGTATTGGTCCAATCAGTAAATTAGAATTTTATTATGAGTGTTGTTTCAAAATTGAGTCAGTAACAAATCTTTCAAATTTATTTTTAATATATTAAGCGATAATATCAAGTTGGTAGCCAAAAATTGTTATGGTTTTATGATTGTGATTATGATCACTATGCTTTTTTTTCCACATGAAAAAGAATGTGTTTAAAAGAAGAAACTGTGTGTATACTATATTTCATTGAAGCCATTTTCTCTTTTTAAAACATGTTTTTATTGATTTCAGAGAGGAAGGGAGAGGGAGAGAGAGAGAGAAACATCAATGATGAGAGAGAATCATTGATTGGCTGCCTCCTGCATGCCCCACACAGGGGATCGAGCCCACAACCCATGCATGTGCCTTTGACCAGAATCGAACCCAGGACTCTTCAGTCTGCAGGCCAACGCTCTATCCACTGAGCCAAACCAGCCAGGGCCAATGAAGCCATTTTCTTTGATATTTCCATGCTTTGAGAATGACAAATGAAAAAACTTCACAAATCTCAAAACACTTCCACTGCATTTGTCTGCCTTTTAATTTTTAATTAATTTTAGAGAGATGTCGGGAGAGAGAGAGAGCAATCGATTTGAGAGAGAAACATTGATCAGGTGCCTCCTGCAAGGGCCCCGAATGGGGATCCAACTCGCAACCTGGGTATGTACCCTGACCAGGAATCGAACCTGGTACCCTCTGGTGTATAGGATAATGCTCAAACCAGCCAGGGCTGTCCTCCTTTTTATTCATTGTTTTGGGGACTATTGAAAGTACAATAGAAAACACAATGCACGCTAAATGAAAGTGGCTTAGGAACCAAATAGTTAAATTCATATATGCTACCCGAAAATTAGCACCTTTGTTCTCCCCTGTCGTGTGTTTGTGACATGGTCCCAGAAAAGAATGGTGCCCTTTGGAAATGTATTCCGGTATTTCTTCTGCAGCTTTGTTTTGATGGATTGTCTTATAGCCAGCTTGAAATATATGCACATACACACTCCCTAATGTTGCAACGTTTTGTTCGGTAGGTTTAATCATTTACCATATTTAATGAATTCTCTTTCAAAGGAAAGGGTTTGAACATCTAAAGAATTTTAGGACCTTAAAGTGAATTCTTCAGTTTTTTCCAATGCTCCAAGCAATGCTTGATTTTCCTTTTTTATTCCTTTAACAAGTAGTTATCCAGTCTCTTTTTCGATATCTGTTTGACAAATGCTGATTACATTTCTGCGATGCATGAAAACTCTCATATGTTCTGGGTACACGGCAGTGAGCAAACAGACCTCTCTCCGCTCCTAGAGCCTGCTTATCTCTCCTGTCTTTCTTTGTCAGATTTCTGTTCCTTAGAGTCTAGCTTTCAACATTTGTGTGAAACCATCGTACATTTAAAATTCCATTTTTGGTTTTAGTGATTTGTGTATTTATTGTTGCCTATTTTTAAATTTTTATTTAATAAATATCAAACATGACAGCCATAGTTGTTGAATAATCCCACTGACATTAGCAACTTTTTTTTTTTTAAGGAGCAGATCTTTTTCTTTCCTATTTACTGTAGAAAAGCCTTTTAGGTTCCCCTGATAGATCCTCATTGCTTCTAGCTTCACAACCAAATGAATACTCCCTTTTAAGATAATCTCATCAAACCACATTTTTTCTCAGAAGGAGATAATAATTTGCTCTCAGGCCCGTTTAGAGATTGAGTGATATCCAGGAGGTGAAAATTCCTGGCTGATCCCTGAATGAAAATTCTTTTTGCCTCTTTACCTTTCACGACCATTCATTTATCCTAGTCCTGCTCCCTGGAGTCATACAGAGAAAAGATATTCTTTTATCCATATGTAAATTATTCACATATTTTAAGTCTCCTCTTCTTCAGACTAAACTTCCCGAAATCCTTCTAACCTTCCTTAAATGCTGGAGCAAAGCGTGTCCTCACCAGTCACAGACATCTTGCCTCTGATGGGACTTTGGTTTGTCGAGGTCAATGTGTGGTGTCAGTTACTGAAGACAGTGTCCTGGAAGTGACCTGACATGTACAGTGTCAAAAATGTTATCACTTATCGTATTCTGACCATTGGGTGTCCATGAGGGTCACCTTAGAAAGGTGATCAGCAGAAAAGCATGGCGGGTCAGGGTTGGGCATCTTCTTCAGAGATGGGCCCTGAACAAAGGGGTGAAGTTTAGGATGGGTGTGTTTTAGGGCCCATTGTGAGGAAGTGTGATTGGAAGATAGATGGGTCCAGAGGGTAAGGGGGTTTCAGTGACTAAATAAATAAGAAATAAATAGTTTATATTTACTTGTAGGATATAGTGAGCTAAAAAAGAATTTAGGTTATGAGGAAATTATTTGGGCTCAGAATATGTTATACAGTGTGGAGTGCAGAATAAAGTGGGGGGAAATTAGTGATTAGGAAATTATTTAAAAGGCTATAGTAACAATTTAGATAAGAGATGATGATGGCCTGAAATATGGCATTGGTTGTGTTTAATTATACCTTTTCTGCATATTATATATACAAAATTATTGATCAAAAGTTTCCATTACTTCCACCCCTATAACACCCCTCCTGAGGAAAACAAACACCATTCCAGGCTGACTAACCTATCTATCTACCAATACCTTTAGGTCAACGGTTCTCAACCTGTGGGTCGACGACCCTTTCACAGGGGTCGCCTAAGACCATCAGAAAACACATATATAATTACATATTGCTTTGTGATTAATCACTATGCTTTAGTTATGTTCAATTTGTAAAAATGAAAATACATCCTGCATATCAGATATTTACATCACGATTCATAACAGTAGCAAAATTACAGTTATGAAGTAGCAACGAAAATAATTTTATGGTTAGGGGTCACCACAACATGAGGAACTGTATTACAGGGTCATGGCATTAGGAAGGTTGAGAACCACTGCTTTAGGTCATTACATCTAGAAATTGAATCGACACAAGTTATTCTTTTCATATTTCTGCATTTTATTTATAAAGATGAAGTAGAATTGCATAATTGTTCCTGGTTCACATACTGAGTTCTTTATAATTTCATAAAATGAAATTTTAGTTTCCATTGGAAAAAGTAGGTTGGATTGATTATGTAGACAAGTATCCTTTAAATATTTTTAAATGAAAAAATTATTTATAATATCTATATGGGATATATACACACACACATACATTACATACCTTTGATACATATCAAGGTGATTCAACTTTTACATAAACTTTGAAAAGAAAATTGTTTTCTACAGAATACTTTTGGTTTGTTTAATCCTTAGAAAGGCTTGTGAAAACCACAAGATAAGACTTGCTCACTTATTGATGCTTCATTAAAATTCATAGTTCTGAATTTATTTTAGCATGTAAACGGATGAATTCCATATAGATGATAGACTTAAATAAAACCACAATCAAAATATCATCTACATTTACATCCAAACTATGTTTCATAAATTGTTTAATGGCATTTGGCAATTTTAGATAACATTACAAAGTCTACTGTTTTAATAAGAGTAAAACTTTCCAGTTGACCTGTATAAAACCATGTAGTAAAACCTGAGAAGGCTTATAATTTTATATTCCAAATCTGAACTCAGAACAGACGTTCAAATAGTTTCAGAGAAATCAGGACTTTTTCTTCCATGGCACAAAAAACACACACAAACATTCAAATGAGTTCCCTATAATAAGCCTATATAAATACAGTGGGTTTTTTTTTTTCTGCTTAACCTTTTCTTTTTTCTGCCTCTCATTTATTCTTCACCATCTCCCTGTCTTCTGCTCTCTGCCTGTCTTTGTATCTCTCCATGTTTTCTCCCTGTTATTAGACTTTCTTGTTTCTTTTTCTCTCTAGGCATTCCCCAGGCCCATGCCACACTGGCCTCGCCTCTGTCTCTCTTTTCCCCTAGCTGTTGGCTTACTATGCCCACTCTGTTTGGCTTCTACATTTTGCTTCTCAGTTCTTGTCTTTCTTCACTTGGCTCTTTTCTTACTTGAATTAAATTTTCATTTCTCTTCTTATGCCTCTGCCTCGTCTGTCTCTTTTGATCTAGATCCCCCCCTTATGTGTATTTTCTGTTATGGATATATACCGATATATTTTTTTCTGACTCTATTTGATCCCTACTCAGCTCCATCTTTTAAAAAACTTTTTAGCTCCCTTTCTGATTCCGTTGATGTGTTCCACATTTACCATCCCTATTCCATTTTTTTTCTCATTTTTCTCCTATATATCTTATCATCCAGTTAGTAAGTCATAGCGACAGTACAATAATAAAATAATTTCAAGTATCATTTCACTGAAGATAGCATGAGAGTATTCATTTTCCATTTTATTGTTTTTATCTGATGAGCTTCAATGGATGCATTAGAAGTATTCTTTTTCTCCCTTTTTAAAGAAATGTACAGTTTATTCAATTGTTTTAAAATTATAATCTCTGCTATATATCCCATTCCTGTCTCTCTACCTACCTTGAGAAGCTTAACTCCTTAGTTAGAGGAAATAAATGATATTAGTGACAAAGTTCAGAAACTGAACTCAGGTTTGTCTTTGATGGAATTGATTTACGTGTCTTTTCCTCTCTGCTTCTGTATATGTGATTCAGAGATGGTAACCCAACCCACATGTTCTGTGCATGCATTCCAGAGCCACGCACGCTGTATGCTTTATTGGTGGGAGCGCTGAATTTCTCAGGACTGGGGCGGGAATGCGGGTGATGACTGGTCCCCCTCCTTGAAGAACATTTAAGTTGATTCCAGCAGGTGATGCTATACTGTGCCTGTCAGAGAATCTTTCCATAGGAAACTGTTACTTAGGACAAAGGGCAGCATCAGGCTAGCTTTGCTCCTGTAACCAGAGCGCTACGTGTGAATCTGCCTTCATTAACAGGCCAGGTTTCCCAGATGCATAGCAGCATGTTTACTGTTATATATGCGAGGCCACCAAGGTGGAAAGTACTGTCTGCCTGATGCTGTGCAGAGGTGGGGAAGTCTGGGCACTGCTGTTGTGGTCTTGCGACAGAAACACTGACTCTGAAAAGTTATCAGTGCTCTGGGGAGGCAGATGTCTCATCTTATGCTCCCAGTGCCAGGAAGCTCCGCCCACATCCTGTTCTAATGATCCTGCTTTTCTGTACCTTGCTGTCATGTTAACACATGTTATCAGAATAAACAAACAGATGCATCGATGAATGGATAAGTACATGCCGGCATACACAACTAGAAAGGGTTTCCTCATTCTGCCTAAAAGTAAGGAACGTTACGAATGTAGGTGAAAGGGATAAATAAAAGAAAGTATTAGTGGCAAATTTTTAAAAAATCTTTATTGTTGAGAGTATTACAGATGGTCCCCTTCCCCTCTCCCACCCTGCCCCCCTCTACCGGGTTCCCACCCTGCCCCAGGCCTTCCCCACCCTATTTCTGTGTCCATAGGTTATGCTTATATGCATACACGTTCCTTGGTTAATCTCCTCCTGGCCCCCTCCCTCCTTCCCTCTGAGATTCCTCAGTCTGTTCTATGTTTCCATGCCTCTGGTGCTATTCTATTCACCAGCTTATCGTTGAGTCCTTGTTCATTTATTTTGATTTTTAGATTCAATTGTTGATAGCTATGTATATATTGTCATTTATTGTTTATATTTTTATCTTTTTTTAATTCATCTTCTTCCTTTTTGTTTTTAAGTTTTAATTGTGAAAAATTGAAATAAATGATTAGGACTTTTTTTATGAGAATTTAAAATATGTATGGATATTCTTAAAAGTTTATATCTATCTGTATCTATATCCATCTACCTATCTGTCTATCCATGTCTTTCGTGGGACTGAAAGCAGCCTAGCTTGTCTGACATCAGGAAACACACACACACACACACACACACACACACACACACACACACTGGGTGAAGACTATGGAGAAGGAATGCAAGTTATGCCTAAAATAAAGCATGCATCCTAGACAACATAGTTTTAAAACTTACAAATATACTGCTTGCTCTATCAAAATATAGACTTAGGCAGATGGATATTACCTTCAGAGACAGTTTGTTGATATTAAAGCTTTATAACTTCTGAATATAAAAAAATGAGAACTTTTAGATTTCAAACTAAAATCTGCAGTTATACACACTGCTGACTTCTGGCCAATCACCCAGAAAATAGAGAGTAATGCAATTCTCTTTATAGATGATACAAAAACAAAAAGAAAGAAGTTTCTTTGTTGAGAAAACAGAGTAGGATACTTACTCGAATTTTTTTCATCTCTCTAAAGATACCAAAGTCTCTTAACATTATTCGTTTTACACGTGCCTTACATTGGGCTAGCTGAATAATTTTCGACAGTTATTCAGTAGAATAGTTATTGAAGAGCAATTATTTCATACCATCTTTTGGATAGGGAAGGAATGAAAAGTCATCAAAATTCAACATTAGAAATAGGAATGTTTCATTTGAGACGCTATGACAATTTCCCCCTTGATGTGTGTACTGCAAAAAGCCACAAAATTGCCTGCTAAATGTTATGTTTTCCAGGGCCAAAAGAAACTGCAAGTTAAGCTTAAATTAAATTGAGATGGAGATATACAACTTTATGGGGATGTACAGGCAGGAATTCACTGTGATCAAAGCTCACACTGAGTAGTAACACTAAAAATCCAATAAAATTCATCTGTTTAATTTTGTTTTTGATTTTAACATATATTCTAACCTGGTTTATTGTCGTTATAGTTAGCATTATTGCATTCAATCTAGTTTTGCACCTCAATTTCTGAGAACTTTGTTTTAAGAAAAAAACGAACTTTTATAATTAAATGAAGGACTCTCTCACTGTTCATGTACTGATTGAAGTGGGAAAAATCAGCTACAAATAGTATTAATCATTTGACTACAAAATGTAGAGCCCATTTTTTCCTAAAATGTTATACAAAAGATATTTTGATTCTTAAATATAGCCTCTTCTGTACATGAATAGTTATTGATAAGAGAAATACTGAGTATGAGGTTTCATGACTAGCAAAGGTCTGCACCTCTATTTCTCCCTTGTAAATTAATTCTCACACATCTGTTACCTTAGATATTTATTTTCTTAAATAACAGTCCTGTAGTTAGATTTTCTACTTTTAAGAAAGATGTCTAAATTTGTCTTGCATATGAATTCATTTAGTATTTCTCTGTATTCAAAGGGAAATTTAGAAAAATTCACGGAAGCTAAAATCTTTTATTTCAAACCATAGTCACATGACGATAATGCGAGTACCAATGACAATACATTCCTAAAATAAGACATTTATAAATTTTTATTAAAATGTTTCACTTTAAAGAAAAAGTATCTATTTATAATACACCTACATTGGAAAATGCCATTTGTGTGATGCAAATGCAACCTATATTTGATCAGCTAGATTTAATTTTATTTAACAATGCATCCTTTTAAAACATGTTTCAAGTAAAGGCTTTTCTAGTTTACCTTCTCCCCATCCCCAACCTACTAGAACTACAAGAATGCTTTTGGAAGGAGAGGGGAAAAAAAGATAGTATAATTGAACATCTGGAGTTTTCAATGATTTGAAATATTGTCTTATATGTTGAAGACTATTGAGGAAATAGAAATGTGGGGTGGGAGATGGTTAAAGCAGGAGGCATCCTGGCTTTCCCATCGTGGTGAATACAAGCGATGCAGTATTCAGTAATACGTTCTGCAGGCTGCCCCTCCCGTCCTGCATCACGCCGTAACTTGAACAAAGCGCTGTTCTGGCTGCAGACTTGTGAGAGGAAAAGACTGGCTCACCTTCTGGGCTTTGATGTCTCCAGTAACATTTTTTCCTGGCGTTAAATGTGAAGGTAAACCATTCAAAGAGCTGCACACCAGAACTTTGCTTTCATAAACTCATTATTTTCCCTTTTCCTTCTTTCCCTCATTCTGTTTTTTTTTTTTTTTTTTTTTTTTTAAAGAGGAAAACTAGTTTTTAGCCCCTAGATTTGAAAGGAGCACAAAACGAGAATTGAAAATGATAAAGCCTGAATAGAATTTGTATCATTTCCTTTTCTTGCTTTCGCCTTTGTCACTATCATTCACATGTCATGGAAGTAAGAATAAAACATATCAGGCATTAGGGTTGAATGATAGCTCATTCATATGACAATGACTGCTCGGAGGACAGAACATTCCTCAGAATGTAGCCATTCTTGTGGCAAAGATGATAATGACAAGGAGAAAGGGTGCAAAATTAACCAATTCTGGGGTCTTTATAAAGAAACCTTATGAGTCTCCCCTAATGTGGTCCCATGCATTACATTAGCTAAGGAGTAAAAAGGGAGCGGGTAGCCTTCCTGATGTCCAGGCAAACTTCTCAGTTTGATTCTTGCAAGAGAAGCCTGCTTGGGAAGGTCTGTGTTTCTACCAGTAGATGTCACTGCAATCAACAGAAATGCCCCAGGGGCAAGGAGAAACACACAGGAATGACAGCACACCAGAAAGAACACAATGAAGGCAAAACAGAGAACACAGCATGGCAAATGCTTCACCAAACAGCACGCGTTCTAGATGCCGTGGGTTTTAATTTATCGGACATGTTTCTGCCTTTATGACGGGAGTATCTAATGTGGCCTTTAGCGCTGCTGCTGCTGGAACTGTAGCCTCTGACTTGAGGACCCCATTGGGTCCCCTGGTGGTTTCTGTGGGTCTGGAGCTTCTCGGTGAGGAGCTAGGGTTGCTATTTAACTCTTGCCTGGGCTTTGACTCACTCTGTGATTTGGGTTTAAACTGAATATGAAAGGGATTTCATAGGAGGAGGAGTGTGCACTGTTCCTAGTGAGTTGGGGCGGGGGGAGGGGCTGGGTTGGGTGCCAGTTGTTGGATATATCCTCTTCTCCCTCTGACTCTCTTTCACAGGGTGAAAGGAACTGGTGGTTTGTACATTTTTGGGGCCCATCTCAAATGCATGTTTGAGCATTATGCGTGTGTGTGTGTGTGTGTGTGTGAGAGAGAGAGAGAGAGAGAGAGTGAGTGAGAGAGTGTTTGTGCACACACACGTGTTCTGACATTTGCTCCATTTGGTGAGTATTGCAGACTGCATACAGCACACCTGCTCCTGGTGAGCAGCTCTAGTTTAGAATTTCGGGAAAAGCACATTTCTTCTCACCCAAAGATCTTGCTCATTTGTGTATTCTAGTGTCTAGTGCGGGCATCCGTTGGCCCTGGGTTAAATGACCAGTGGCAGAGAAATCCCAAATTAGAAGGGTTTACGAGGTCACATTACTATCCTCCGGCCAACACCAGACCCTCCCCTTCCTCGTGCTTTGCAGCCTCTCCCAAAAGTCTTCTTTTGGATGAAATCTCGTTGATCAAGGCAGGAGAAACCTCCAGCTCCCTGCATGTTTTCATCTCCTTTCCTACATATGTTTGGTACGTGCTAGATCATGGGTGTGCCTACCCCAATACAGTGGACTAGTTCATCAGAGCCAGGAGTGCCCTGTCCTAGTAGCCAGTGCTCTCTCCATTCCTCACAGGATGGCGATGCCACGTTCCACCTTAAAGGGCACCTGCAGCATTGACTGAAATTCAGATCACCGAAGGGGACATGTTTAGCTTGTCCTGAATCTTGTCCTAAGAGTGTTCTGGCTTTTCCTGTGTCCCTTGAAGTGCTGGAAAAGGCGACAGCCTTGCAGACTTCCTTTGCTTCAGTCTAAGAAAATCAGTCAGATTTCCATCAGTCCTCATGGCTCTTTTGAACACCAGGCTTTTATTTCACACTTAAAAGAAACTCTGTCAAATATTTTGGTCACCAAATATAACCTCCCCACAAATGACAGAGAGTGATGATTAGATACTATGTACTAGACATCCTTTCTAAAAAAAAATCCTGTTTTCTGTCACTAATAATTCTATGCCTTTAAAATAATGACCACTATTTGCAATACTTATGATATTTTGGGGTCTTCTTGGACTGAGCTATTGACAAATGTTTGGATGGTAGAGCTCTGTAATATCCAATATCCTCTATGGAAGGAATAAGAACAAAAGGTAAATAAAGCTATTGTGTTTCCTCATAAAAGGTGTAGATGAAAAAACGTGGAACAGGAGATAAACTATTTTACTTCAGATGCAAAAGGAGAGAGCCAATTGAGAACCACTTTCATCTGTATATAAAATTTACTAGAAATGATAAAAGGTGCATGTTATTAAGCTCAATGTGATATTGTCCCTTTAAGTGTTGTATTCTTTGCAGCTTTGCTGGTCTCCCTGGCTCCTAAGATTGCCTGATCCTCTTTTCTGGAATTCTTTCATTAGTTTGGATCTGTGACCTTAAAATCTTTGAAATTGCTTATTCTTAGAGATTTCAATATTTGCTCCGATGACATTTTTTGATTGCCAGCACATAGGCATCCTTAAGAGTTTTGAATTTACTTTGTATCCCTTAGACCATATAAATCTGGCAATCAAGATTTCTCTGAGTTTAATTTGCTTTCTGTTGAGGATTTAAATGACATTATCCTGAAGCTTTAGCTGTCTACTTCCAGGCCCTAATCCTTGGCTTCCTCACTGGTGAAAGGCTGTTAGTTTCTTAGGTTCAGTTTAACCTCCTAGTTAATCTCTGACTTCTGGTAAATTGCCATCATGTTTAAAACCTGCAATTTTTTTCTTTAAAAAAAATCCAGCTCACAAAGGACCATATGACTAACTTATATCACCTTATTTTTTTTTTTTAATTTAAGCTCAGGAGAAGAAAATCATTGCCTATCAGCTCTAGCAGTATCTTAACTGTCATCAGATCTAGAATAAATTTCAGTCAGGATTCTGCTCCTTTCATAGCACATCAGCTGCACTTCCTAAAGTTGGAACTGGGCTGACGGTCTCACTGACACTCTTCATGGAGTTTCTGCTCCTACCCGGGGCCTTTGGGTTGGGCAGCTGCTGCCTTCCGACAGGAAATACAGTAAAAAGGGCATTTTTAATCCTGCAAAAGTGTATCTGGCATTATTTGTCGGTTTCATTTCTTATTTACTTCCTGTTTCCTTCAGCCAGAGCTCACCGAGAGATGATGGCCCTTGCCTAATAGGCTGCCCTAGGGTTAGAGATTTATACGTTAACACGCGCACAGCTCTGGGAGACACACTGCTCAGCTCTCCACACGCAGATCCCATGCAGAATCTTCACTCCGCTTCGGGAAATTTTATACAAGCTCTTTGCAGCGGATCTGTTTATTTGGCTGGCTGGCTTACTGTGGGGAAATCGCCAAAAGTTTGCTAAAATTGAATCCAGATAAGACAGAATTCCTTTTGATTGGATCTTATCCCTCGGTCGATCAACACTCTTCCGTCACGCTGAAAGTTGGCAATTGACTCATAGCACTGGTCCCAAAGGGGAAAACCTTGGTTTTATGCTTGACTCTCTACTGTCATTTATGAATTGTGTAAATATAAATATTAAATGGTCATATTTTCCTTTGAGACAGAGAGCAGGGATAAAGTAAACAGTTATCCACTCAATATTAGGAAGTGTCACTTTCTGATGAGCCATTTTCACTTGTACTACAGAGATTTCTTATGAATTTGATGGATTGAGCAAGCACTTTCTGAATTTTTTAATACTAACTTCAGGGATGCTAAGCAGCACTCTACCTCCAGAGAAACGGCATCATGAGCTTAACCTGCTCTCTAAACATTCTCTAGACAGGAAGGGACTGAGAGATTCCTGGGAGACAGAGCTCTTACTCCGCCCTGTTCTAATTACCTGGGCAACTAGGTAATAACATGCACCGGAGAAGCTACCACAGTGGAAACTCCAATTCTGGTTGAATTGTGATAGAAGAATTTCAATAATTTCAAAAAGAATATCCAACTGTTAGTAGATGAGAAAAGAGTTTATCAAGTTCCAATGCACATCCTTCTAGATCAGTGCTCCTGGAGTCATTAATGAGTGCCAGTGCACCTGGAGATGGTCCAAAAGGTTACACATGGTGGACAAGTGCATCTTCTTCTAACCAGAAGTTCACTTTGCTGTTATGAAAAAGGAAAAGATTTCTGTCAAGGCGGTATTTCGTGATGGTATTTGGTCAGGGCACAGGATTATACAAATTCTACCCCGACTCTGGATCTTCACGCTGAGGACTAGATGCACAGGCGTTGAACAAGGTAGAATGGCACTTCGTTACCACTGGAGCCATTGCCCATCAGGTCCAAAAGCATTCCTTGGGTGGATGAAATCAGACCTCACAGGAGATTGTTTTACAAGATTAGTAAAAGTCAAAAGTCTAGAACAGAGGTAAAAGAAGTATCTTTTATAGACTACACTCACTTTCATATCCGTTCCACAGATAACTGATCTTAGTCATCTCCTTGTTAATGCAGCATCTGTGACTCTATTTCCCAGATTTCCTTGTATGCAAAGTGAAATGATATATACACCGTATGATTTGTGACTGTAAAAGTTTGGAAACAAGCCCAAAGTTCATCAATAGGGAGTGGCAGGCTAATTTACAACATAGGTATTCAATTGAATACTGTGTGTGTGTGTGTGTGTGTGTGTGAATACTGTGTGTGTGTGTGTATAGTATTTTCAAAAAACCTGGGAAAACTTACATATTGCTATGGAAAATTCTTCATGATACCTTAAGTAAAAAAGAGCCAGGCATGAAAGAGTGGGATTATGTGTGTTTTTCTGGTGACAAATGTGGTGAAGATTTGTATGTGTTTGCATTTTTATAAGAAAGTAGTGGAAACACAAAAATAGAATAAAATCTTGCCGTTTGCGACAGCATGGATGGACTCAGAGGCTATTATGCTCAGTGAAATAAGTCAGTGAGAGAAAGACAAATACCATATAATTTGACTTACATGTGGAATCTAATGAACAAAAATAAATGAACAAACGAAATTGAAGCAGAGAATAGACTGATGGTTGCCAGAGGGGAAGTGGGTTGAGGGGACCGGGTGAAAGAGGCGAAGGGATTTAGAAGTACAAATTGGTAGTTACAAAATGACTATGGGGATGTGAAATAAAACACAGGGAATATAATCAATAATATTGTGATAACTATGTATGGTGCCAGGTGGGTACTGGAAATACTGAGGGGAAGGAACACCATGTAAAGTATATGGTTGCCTAACCATTATGCTGTACCCTGAAACCAATACCAGGTACTACTGAGAGTAAACTGTAATTGAAAATTAAAAAAGAGACAAATAGTAGAAGAACATGAGAAATGTCCAAAAGCATGATTATTTTGGAGGAATTGGGGATAGGAAAAGAGAATGGAGTGAGTAAAATTTTCACTGTGATTTTTTAAGAAAAATCTTTGTTGTTGAAAGTGTTACATATGTCCCCTTTTCCCCTCCATTGACCCCTTCTAGCCTGCCCCCACCCCCTGCGCAGGCCTTCACCACCCTATTGTCTGCGTCCATGGGTTATGCCTGTATGCATACAAGGTCTTTCACTGATCTCTTCCTACCCACCACCCACCCACTCCCACCTTCCCTGTGAGATATGACATTCATGACTTTTTATATACATTACTATCAAACAATTAAGTAAAATAAATTTTATTTAATACTTACTGTACTCACTAATATTTACTTGTTAAATATTTCCCACAACTTTCATAAACTATGTGTGACTCTCGAGATAAACAAAGGAAACGATTTGTGGAGCAGTATGGCTCCTATGAAAGCCAGGGCTTGGAATTAAACCCAGGGTGTACATTATTGAGTTGTTGACCTTCTAAAAATAATGTATTTGCCTAAACTTCAGTTTGATAAAATGGAATTAGAAGTGCTTTACAGAATTGTTTTGAAGCTCAAATTACATCATATGTGTTAAAATGAATGCAGTTTACTTTTGCTGTTACTATGGTTACTATAAGAATCAATGTAAGAAACATTTATCTGGAGTTTTCCTAGGAAGAAAAAACAAACACAATTTAGAAATGTTTCCATTATTTTATCTATCCATTTCATGAGAAGTCATGGGACTCCTCTTGCCACTTATCGAATGACATACACTTATCTACCCGGTCATACTGGCATAAAGGCAATATGAAAACATTCCACAAAGGATAGCAGGGATACAATAAATACAGAGGCAGATAGGGACGGAGTGCCTCTTAATTTCCTTGTTGCTATTTGCTTCATCTTTAAGGGAACATAGTGCACTATAGGCACAGACCAGACCCGTACTTTAAAACTCTCAGCAACACTTGTGCTTGTTGTCTAGGGCAGGGTTTTGTCTGACTTGAGGGTGGACGGGGCCAGATAAATCCAGTGTCAGAACTGCAATGACTAAAAGTGGACTTTAATGCCTTGTCTAAGTAGACCCCCACTGCACCGAAGAGAAGGAGCTCTCTGCATCTCCTGAGATCAGATTCAGTGTGGATAAATCATGAGTCATTTTTTAGAGTGGGCCAGAGGCAGAGGAGCAAAAGACACAACAGCCGCTATTAGTTGTTATTATTGCTGGTGGTGGGAGCAAAGTTAAAAGAGAATAGAAGCTGTCAGGGGGGAAGGGGGTTTCAGGGCTGGGTGAAAAGGTGAAGGGATTAGGCAAAGGAAACAGTATGGCGACTACCAGAGGGAAAGGAGGTAGGGGAGGTAGAAGAGGGTAAAGGGGGGATAAATGGTGATAGAAGGAGACTTGACTTGGAGTGGTGAACACGCTATACAATATACAGATGATGCATTATAGAACTGTACACCTGAAACCCATACAATTTATTAACCAATGCAATCCCAATCAATTCAATGAAAAAAACAACTAAAAAAAAAAGAGAGAGAGAGTAGAAGGTACAGTAGGTGGTCATGTCTTCATGGCCCGAACAGGCACTGCTGTGTGGGTAGCTGCAGAACCGAGGAGCTGGGCTGCTGAAACACCTTATCTTTTCTCCATCATGATTCTTCTTTCACCTGCTTTTAAATCTCTCTTCACCAGGAAGCTATCATCAGTCCTCAGGAGTGTAGAGGGCCCTATAGGTCTCTCTGTCCAAATACCCTCTTCAAGGCTATCTCAGCCCCCGACCCGATGCCGGTAAATCACGTGCTGGGCTCACAGCTGCATCCTTCCTTGGGCACTGCCCTGGGAAGCAGAGGACTGAATTGCCCATGGTCATGTCCCTTGACTGGCTGATGATGGACTAAAGACCCACTGTCTGCATTTGGGATAATTCTGAAGAGCCATTTCAGGTTTCCATAGAATTAGCTGAGTCCATCACACTGAGGATCAATTTCTTCCTCTCTTCCTTCCTCATTTTCTAATCCGTGTAGCTGCCAACAGTACTCCCTGATAAACCTTCCAAATACAATTCTTTCTGAGTCTGTTTCCCAAGAACTCAATCTAAGGTAGGGGTGCTGGTAGCTTCAGTGACGATAGAGGCGGCTGCTTCTCAAGTCATGAACAAGTATGTCCTTCTAAACGCAAGGGTCCTGACATCAGGACCAATTAGTTTTATTCTCTGCCCTCAGTCCAATGAGTCATCCCAAGGATCTCTTCTAGCTTTGGACTACAGTCTTCAAGCTCAGAGGATATTGCTAGAAACCTGCTGAGCAATTCTTACGAAAGAACATTGTTCTTCAGCGGGCTCTTCAGAGTTTCTAGGCTAGGCCTAATTAAAAAATAATAACAATCTTTACATGCTTGCCTTAAATTTCATTTTACATTTGTTCCAGAACATTGATCCCACGATTGGTCTCAGACTTTCTATTTTTTTCTGTAGATTTTTGGTCGATATCTGTTTATGTCACTTATAAAAAATTTGCCTTTAATGCCTGATTTGTATCATTAGATGGATGGAAGCTATATCTCTGGGTGGCCTCTACTAAGGAACTGAAAATGACATTAAGTGATATTTATTTATTTTTCTGAATCATAACAGGCTCATAACCATTATTAAATGCTAGCTCAAATTCTACAACATACAAGACACCTTCTATGACTAGACCATTCCCTTCATGCATGCCCACAGTTTTGAAATTCTGGTGGTGGATTAAGTCATTGTGATTCAGCAACTGCTAATACAAGGGCTTAATTTCCCTTACTGTTCCCATGCCTCCCAAAGTAGACTGAAGAATTTTCAAGACATGTTTATGTTACTCTTGCATTCACTAGAGTATGTAGCATAGGAGTTATTCAACTCACAACAATCAATCAATTGTAGCAGCGACATGCAGTTAATCTGTATGTCACTAAGGCTGACTTCTAAGTGGCACTAATTATAAGTTTCTACTCTATAGAAAAGAACTATAAGGTTGTGGTTATGGCATGTCACTTTAACAACAAACGAGTTCAGGTCCCAGGACCACCAGATTCTAGCTGTTGACTCTCACAAATCAATTAATACTTGGGAACTTCAATTTCCCCTTTTTTAAATGTAGGATGGTAAGAACATTTGTCTCCCAGAATTATTAGAAGTATTGATGGCTGACTTAATGAATAATAAGCACTTAATGCACTTAGTATTATTATACTAAAATATCTACACTAATAAAAGAGAAACATGGTAATTAGCGTACGACCGCTACCCTTCCCATTGGCTATCAGCGTATCCTTATGCAAATTAACTGCCAGCCAAGATGGCGGCTGGCAGCCAGGCAGCTGGAAGCGAACATGAGGCTTGCTTGCTCCAGTGACTGCAGACTCCAACGTTCCCCGCCTGCCACTGCTGGCCTCTGAGCTGGCAGTTTGAAACATTCTAACAAATATAGGCCCGGGATCTCAGAGCTGAAGTTATACATTGTTTCGATTATAGAACACAATCAGCAGCGGAAGCCTCAGAGCTAGAGCCAGAGCTAAAGCTGGCCCAGAATAAAAAAAAAAAAAAGAAAAGAAAAAAGGAGCCATTGGGAGCTTCAGTCAACAACCACCAGCCTGAAAGCAGCCCTCAGCCCCTCACCCAGACTGGCCAGGCACCCCAGTGGGGACCCCTACCCTGAAGCGTGTGTGACCAGCTGCAAACAGCCATCATCCCCTCATCCAGGCTGGCCAGGCACCCCAGTGGGGACCCCCACCCTGATCCAGGACACCCTTCAGGGCAAACCAGCTGGCCCCCAGGCCTCTATCCTATATAGTAAAAGGGTAATATGCCTCCCAGCACCGGGATCAGCGGAACCACGAGGCCTCCTGGCACCGGATCAGCGTGACAGGGGGCAGTGCCCAAACCCCCTGATCGCCCTGTGGCTCTGTGTGTGATGGGGGTGGGGCCACAACCTCCCTATCCGCCCTGCTCTGTTCGTGACAGGGGAAGGGGCCCCAACCCCCTGATCGGCCCTGCTCTGTGTGTGATAGAGGGCTGCGCCCCAACCCCCCCTTCCCCCCGCACGGGTCCTGCTCTGTGTGTGACAGGGTAGAGCCATAACCTCCCCATCAGCCCTGCCCTGAGTGTGACAGTGGCTGCGCCCCAACACCCTGATCGGCCCTGCTCTGACGGTGATAGAGGGCAGCGCCCCACCCCCACCCCCACGGGCCCTGCTCTGTGTGTGACAGGGTAGAGCCATAACCTCCCCATCGGCCCTGCCCTGAGTGTGACAGTGGCGGCACCCCAACCCCCTGATCGGCCCTGTTCTGTGCATGACAGGGGGCAGCGCCCAACCCCTTGATTGGCCCTGCTCTGTGTGTGACAGGGGGCAGCGCCCCAACCCCCTGATTGGCCCTGCTCTGTGCGTGACAGGGGGTGGTGCCACAACCTCCCCATCGACCTTGCCTTGAGTGTGACAGGGGGCAGTGCCCCAACCCCCCAATCGGCCCTACCCTGAGCGTGACTGAGGGTGGCATTGCAACCTCTCAATCTGCTTTGCTCTGTGCATGCCAGGGGGCGGCGCCCCAACTCCCCAATCAGCACTGCTCTGAGCCCGACCAGGGGCTGCACCTAGGGATTGGGCCTGCCCTCTGCCACCTGGGAGCAGGCCTAAGCCAGCAGGTCGTTATCTCCCGAGGGGTCCCAGACTGCGAGAGGGCACAGGCTGGGCTGAGGGCCCCCCCCTTCCTAACCCCCGAGTGCACAAATTTTTGTGCACTGGGCCTCTAGTTAGAACATAATTCTGGGTTCACTACTACAAAGAGAAGAATATGGCATTGTATTCAAATGGTATTAAAATAGAATACCTTTCTAGTTAACACCTTTCTAATTTTAATTTGCTTCTAATTTTAAATGATGGGCTTATCAATAGAATGAAATATTTTTAGAAATAGAATTGATGTCATAATACTTTCATGGGGACCTTCCTTCAGAACTGCATATCTCAGCTATTATGGCCAATAGAAGTAGTAAAATGCATTTTTGTCCCCATTCGCTCTTGCTAGGCTTAACTGTCTGATGTCACTCATTGGACTTCATTGTGCCATTATTTATGATATACCATGGACTCCCCTAGACACATTGTGGGTTTTCTTAAAAATGTATTTCTTTATTGGTTTCAGAGAGGAAGGGAGAAGGAGAGAGAGATAGAAACATCAATGATGAGAGAGAATCATTGATCGACTGCCTCCTGCATGCCCCCTACTGGGGATTGAGCCCGCAACCCAGGCATGTGCCCTTGGCCAGAATTGAACCTGGGACCCTTCAGTCCGTAGGCTGGCGCTCTATCCACTGAGCCAAGCCGGCCAGGGAGACACATTGTGTTTTATCTTCAACTAGAGGCCTGGCGCACAAAATTCATGCACAGGTATGGTCCCTAGGCCTGGCCTGTGGTCAGGGCCATCTTTCCCGCCCCCTTCTGCCACCCACACCCTGGTTCCGCTTTCCCCATCTGGCGATCAGAGCCTGCCGGCTGAGGGAAGGGACCAAAAAGTTGGCCAGCAGGCCCCGATCGGTGATCAGGGCCTGTGGGCTGGGGGCAGCTCCTGCATTGAGCGTTTGCTCGCTGGTGGTCAGTGCGCATCACAGTGACCAGCTGTTCTGCCATTCGGTTGATTTACATATTACCCTTTTATTATATGTCTCATCTCTTTATCCTCTAGACCAGTGGTCAGCAAACTGTGGCTCGGCAAACCGCGGCTCGCGAGCCACATGCGGCTCTTTGGCCTCTTGAGTGTGGCTCTTCCACAAAATAACAACGTCTGCGCATGGGCCACAAAGCTTCAATCACACTGTAGGTGTGCGTCCGCACGTGGTATTTTGTGGAAGAGCCACACTCAAGGGGCCAAAGAGCCGCATGTGGCTCACGAGCCGCGGTTTGCCGACCACGGCTCTAGACTAACCTTCCCTCCCAGGTCAGACTGGAGAAGATCCATTGTGTCAGTGACCTATGGCTGTGTTACAAATTAGCACAAAATGAGCAGCTCAAAACAGTAAATATCCACTATCTCATGGTTTCCTGGGTCAGGTGTCTGGGCATGACAGCTGGGTTCCTCAGGCCAAAGGTCTCTTAGGAGGCTGTCCCCAAGTTATCAGTCCCATCAGAGGTCTCGTCCAAAAGTGTTCCTGAGGCAAGTCCACTTCCAAGCTGACTCATCAGGTTGTCAGGATTCAGTTCCTCCTGAGTTGTCACACTCAGGATCTCAAATGCTTTCTGAATGTTGGCAGGAGGCCTCCCCCTTGTCATGTGGGTGTCTCCATAGAGATATGACAGAAATGACATTCCTTCACCTCTCCCACCTTCTGTTCACTAGAAGCAAGTCACGAAGTCTGACTTTCACTGGAGGTGAGGAGATCCCAGAAAGGCCTGAATCCCAGGAGGCCAGGATGGTTGGGGTCATCCAAGAGGATGGCCATCATGTCATGAGTAAGAACTGCCTTATTAATCATGCTGCACGCATGGAAACAGGTTAGATATACAACGCTGCTTCTTTACATACTGTTGGAATTTTAAAGATACTTTCTATAATGTATACTGCAATTATTTCCTAAGGCTTCCTCATTTATGTAAATTTAGGCAAAATTATAACATTTTAATGATTGTCCTGAACATTGTGATGTAGGATGTGGACTGGAAATTACAAGACTTGTTGTCTTTCATCCGGGAGGTATCTCATACTTACTCTTGATTCTCCCTTGCCTAGCTGCTAAATAGTTGTTTTTTATTTTATTTATAAAAAAGGAGCAACAATTTCAGTTTACAAGTAGTGGGATTATGAGTACCACTTTTTTTTTTTTTTTAAAAAGAGCACTTTACAGCAATACTTTGAAATTATCTAAGTGATCTTAATACCAGTAATTTATAAACAAGAGCCATTCTTGCACTTGAAGTTCATGGTACATTTTAGGTTGCATAATAATTTACTGGCAGTCAGTTCTTGATTTCCCTTTTGTGCGTTTCATGTCATTTTATGTGTCTTTGGGGATTCTGATTAGTACATGGCCTTCATTTATAACAGGAAAACTGTGAATAGAACAAATGATCAACGCAATAAAATTAACCCGAGCAGAGAGCTGGCTTTTAAAGTCAGTTACTTCGAACCCTGCCCTTCCATTTTCTTGTCTTAAATAGGAGTTGTGTGGATATTTGATCACAGCTATCCCCACTTGGAAATGCAATGCCAATATTTCCTGAAATAAAAACAGACTCTTCAAGCCATGTTTTGGCATTACAAAGTTAAAATTAGATCCCACTTCAAACCGGCTTCTTTAATTAGGAAATATCCCAAAACAAAAGACCTCACTTTCCAAGGAACATTGAACTATTATGCTAATTGGAGTGGCCACTGTGTAAGTCTTGGGTGGATCTGAAGAAAGTACCAGTTCTTCTGGCTGGAGTTCCCAGCCACACTCATTTTGCTAAATTGCATTTCTTTAGGAGAGCAGCCTGATAGACTACAAGTGTTACTAATTCTATTAAAAAAAACCCTTTTCATTTTTTCATACTTAACAATCAAAAACCTTAACCACGATCTATTTTTAAGTGGTATAGTTCCATAAACAGATTGAAACACTTGAATAACCACTCTATGATAATGAGGTTTTTCTGAGTGACCACCCTGTTCCTTTTAATTTTCCCAAGCTGCAATTCTAAATTATGCAAATCATAAAATTATGTTTTGAAAAATATGTAACTTTATATTTGGTTGGATAATTTAATCTGAAAAATGACAGGGATAAAATCTATGCTATTTGGACAATGGGTTCAAGCCTAAATAGCCTATAAGAGCCGTTAAGCAGTTACTGTATATCTCTCCTCCCTCTCCTCTGTCATCCTCTGCTTCCCAACACTCTGTGATCCAGAGGGACCTGCGTATATTCCCTGGAGGGAGCATTTCAAGGAAAGCAAAGGCATGGCAGATAATAGAGACAGAAAACATTTTTAAAAGCTTAATGAATGTGATTTTTATCTACTGATGGAGCCATTTCCAGTATGTGTGTGCTATGTATGTCTCAAAAAATTTGCCAATATTGTAAGAGAGGAACATCAATGTGAGAGAGATACATCGGTAGCCTCCCTGGGGAGTGACAACCGGGCATGAGCCCTGACCAGGAATCGAACCTGTGATCTTCCGGTGCACGGGGTGACACTGCCACCAACTGGGCCTCAGGGGCCAGGCCCAGAGGGAAATTTTAACTGGGTTCATTTTGCATCACCGTCAGAAATTTCCAGTGTTTTCTTTTCCTTCTTTTCCTTCCATAGGTATGCTTTTTTTTTTTTTTATGGTTTCCACATCTTTTCCAAAATTCCTCCTGTTTTTTTTTTTACTTGATTTAATTTCCGATCCACATTTTAACACATTTCTTTTGTTCAAAGATTCTTTTCCATTTCTTCAACAAGATACATCAGTCACAGAGACTTATAATCTCTGCATATGCAATTTTAACAGAAACACACAGCATATTAAGTTTAAATGCCATCATTTCATATTTTTTAAACTTGCCGTTTTTCTGATTCTTCCATATCTTTACCCCCCATGTAACATCATTTCCCGTTCACTGTATCATAACTTCTCATTTTCAGTGAATCCATATCTGGCCATAAGTAACTAGACATTTTGAAATAATTTCTTTCATAGTTTTTGTTTTGTTTTGAATTTTTCTTGAGTTACTTTCTTTATTAATATTCTTAATATAAAGTAAAAAATAATTGAGAAGAGGACCAAGTATTTTTCTGATTGTATTTTTCATAGCATCAAAATACAAAACACCCTACATTCAAGGTTCTTAAGAAGATACTTCTTTATACAGCCCACAAATAAAAAGGCAATGCTTAATGGCTAATGGAAATATATGTATATATCTATAACTCTCCCTTTCGAACATATTTTAAATATTCTTAAGTATACTTATATGCATAAATACCTCTCTTCAGAAATTACACCACTAAGAATTTGTTTTGCATCATTTAAATACTTTTATGGACATATAATTCTTCAGCTGTATATGCATATATTTAAATGTGTACATTCAGTATTATAATAAAAATTGGCCTTTATCTTACAAAATATTTTCCATATTACTTTCTTAGTAAGTTATTTTTATACCTGTATTTATGTTTTTATTGATTTTAGAGAGAGAGGGAAGGGGAGAGGAGGGAGAGAGAGAGAGAGAGAGAGAGAGAGAGGAATATCAATCAGTTGCCTCCTGCATGTCCCCTATTGGGGATGGAGCCTGCAATGCTGATATGTGTCCTGACCAGGAACTGAACCAGAGACCTTTGGGTGCATGGGAGTACACTCCAACTGAGCCGTACCAGCCAGGGCTATGCCTATACTTCTAATATATTTCCATTAAAGACAATCTTGCAGCAGCAACATAGCTTCAGAAGTCTTTCTTTTGCCATCATGTGATTTTTTTTTTTTGCATGACTCAATGTGCTGAATCAAATAGTCATGCTAATTTTTCTTCCAAAATATTGTACTTATTTCTATCTCTATCAGTATAATGTATAAGATCTCCATCATTCTAATTTTACAGACTAAATTCAAGAAAAGGAACATTTAGGCTTTAGTTTCTGATTTTCTTTTTTTGATCTGGGCAAAAATGAACCTATTTCCACACATCAATATTTTTGTACATTATCTCTGAAATACCCATCTCTTTTATATATTTTCTTTTGTATTTTTGGTTCTTTCTTATTGCTTTATATTACATGAATATTTCAACTTTATTTTTGGTATATTGCAGACACTCTCTTTTAGGCTCATGCTGTCTTTTTAGTTGGTTTAGCATCGCTTTTAGGGAACAGTGCTATTTAAAAATGGAGGTATTGCCAAGCCGTTCTAGACTGATATGTCTTAGGTTAATTTTTGACTTACTCCTGAAATTTATACCTAACACTTAGTTACCTGACTTAGAGCACAGCCTCATGGGAAAGAGAGAAAGAGGCAGAGAGACACATCAACACAGACAAAAGCAAGACCACTCACATAACATTGACTAAAATTTGTTTGACCTCAGAGCATGTATTCTAGAATGGTGTGCTGCATATTGTGGGGATGGAGAATAGCTTTGAAGCCTCTATAAGGAACAGCCCAGATGAGTAAGATCAGCGCACTGACCTATAAGCACAAATAAATAAAAGGAAGTCTATTGAAAGGAAAGTAAGTCAATAATCACTAAGCAGTATGCAAAAGAAAAAAGTCATCCTAAAACTCTCAGGTCCAACAATGATTATTTTCTAATGACAATTGCAAATAATGGGGATTATTTAAAACAATTGCAACCACTCCATCAAACCCAAGTGGACTGCCCTCTGCAGATAAGAGTGTGCTCTGTCTGGAAAAGGCGTTTGTGACGTGGGAGCTTTGTTCTCCAATTGGTCCAGTATGCTCTGGAAATCACAGTGCTCCAATCTGGTGCATCCGAGTCATTATTCCTATTTACTTTCTTTTTATTGGACTTATTGGGGTGACATTTGTTAATAAAATTATATAAGTTTCAGGTGTGTAATTCTATAATACTGTATATTGTATTATATCTGTATATTGTATTATATGTTCACCAGCCCAATTCTTCCCATTTTTAAAAAATATGTTTTTATTTCAGAGAGAGGAAGGGAGAGAAAGAGAGGGGGTAGAAACACCAATGATGAGAGAGAAACGCCAACTGGCTGCCTTCTGCACACCCCACACTGGGGATTGACCCTGAAACCCAGGTATGTGCCCTGACTGGGAATGGAACTGTGACCTCCTGGGCTCAACCACCCAGCCACAATAGATGAGCTTTTTTCCCATTTTTTAAAAATAACTTGGGACATCTTGGCTTTCTTCCCCTCCCTTTGTCTCCCCCCTCCCCCTTCCTCCCTCCTCCTTTCCCTTCACCCCACCCCTCTCCTCCTCTTTCTACCCCCCATCCTCCTCTAGCTATTTCAACCCAGAGAGTTATGCCAGGGTAATATACAGGTTATAAAGGTGTCGCTGCAGTAAAATGTTAGTACGTTTATTGTGCTTTGTCTCACCTTGTAACTTTGTTCATGTTGGAAACTTGCAGGGACATTGAGCTCTTTTCTGGTCCTTTTACTGCTTACCAAATACAGCACGCATCTCGCAAGAAGGCTACAGAACTTTGGCTCATCTAACAACATCTTCCTTTTCTTTGTTCTTCCAAAGAACGGAGAAAATGAGGAAGTTGAGGCTTCATATCGTGGCAGTTGCCTACTCTATAATTCAGAGTGTTCAAAAATAAGAGGGGTCTGTGCTCATGACAATAAATACTTCTCTCCCAGACAGTAGGTTCTGCATCTGTGAGGGAGTCAGTTGCTAGAAAGAGGCTGCGTTGTAGGTGACCGAGACACGGGTGTGCAATAAGCGAGTCCAGAATTCTTCTGGCTTACCAGGTTAGAACTGGGAATCCCTTTTCTGTCTACTTATTTGAGTGTTCCTGTTCATCCAGTCAGACACAAGAGCACAAGAATACTTTCCCTAAATACGTACAGTGGGAGTTGGTAAAACTGCTTCTAGGCAAAAATTAAACATTCTTTGGAACTCTCATTACTTAATGCCTAACATACTATCTTGGTCCATCCAAGTAAGGGTTTCCCTTCAACAGACATCTCGAGACTTTCTGAAAATTCAACTCGGTACGATCGTTGCGGACAATCAGAACTCTTGATGCTTAGATTCTTTTATGATGCAGCAGCTCAATAGTAACTGGAGTAACATAATATATTAACAGTAAGTAATTCACCCTGTAGAATGGACCATGCCCTACATTGCTGTGAAGGTACCCTATATGCTGTGGTTCATCACCTTAGAAATACAAACCTGGAAAACATTTCACTACAAACTAGAGTGATAGTTGAGACTATATTTTAAGGGACACATGTGAGGAAAAGCAAACTAAAGATAATTCTGATCATCTTGCCATCTTCAAGGTCAGTGGGCTACACGAGATGTACGTGTGTGCACATGTGTCTGTGAGAGCGCAAGTGCGCCGTGTCTCTCTTTAATGTAGTAGTTGCTCATTTATCTTCTGTTTCCAATAGAAGAGTAGAATATATTGAATAGAGAGCTTTATCCATCTCACTGTCCGTGTGCTCCTCAGTAGTACTTTTTTGTTTCTGTCTTTCTCTGAATGCCTTATTTTGCTGTCCCTAAATTTCAGGTAAACCTTGATATATCATTTACATTTATTTTATCACATGCCTTCTCTTATTCGTTATATAAAGATTCTGCCACGCCCCGCCCTCTGAGAAAGTGTTGATTCTGATAGGTGCTCATGCCTATGAAAAGTCCTAAGTATCTCCTAGCAACTCCTGGGACAGTCACCTCTCACCACCACCCGATGGCCTCCACTTCTGTAGTATGCGGTGAATTTCACATGAGGCTTTTGCGGACTGTCTGTGGCTCCTTCGACTGCGGCTAAAATGTTTGTTGCTTTTGCAATTTGCACTGATTGCTTAAGAAAAGAATGGTTTGTTTTGCAAGGGCTGCTTTTAGTTTAGTGGGTTCTGTGCATAGTTAGCTACACTGCTTTTATTTTGTGGTGATGGTCCAGATTGTGTTTTTTGGAGGCATTTATTGCATTCTTACAAATTACACATGTTGCTGAAGGGCTGTTTTTATCCATACATGGAGAAGAGACACACAGTACTGATTGAGTAAAAAACCAATGAAATAGGATCATGTCTCACTGTCAGATAAAGAAAAATGATGTAGTTAAAAAGGAACAAAAAATATGTTTCTAGAATGCTTATCTCAAGTATTAGAATCCTTTTATATTGTAAATTAATTTAAGTACATTTAATATTATTCTGATAACCTTAGCACCTTCAGTGAGAATATCTGCTTGGGTGATCTCTTCTGTGAGAATTAAGACTGATATTAATGTTATATTGTTAATGTAACATATTATAGATATGTAGTGTGTGCCAGGTGGTATGTATAAACATGGTCTTGTTCAGGTCTTGACATAGCATGTTGAAAATTATTTTCTCCTCTTTTATTGAGAAGGAAACTGAGCCTCTAGAAGTTCAGTAACTTGAAAACATTCATGTGCTCAATAGTAGGACCAACATTTAAATTTAGGTCTGAATGATTTCAAATTCTTTGCTCACTTTGCTCTATACTCTCCATAGCAGCACACACCAACATATTTATGTTGTCAATTTGGGAACTCCTTGTAGCTCCTTATTTTTGCAAGCAGCTTTATGATTTCTTTTTACTTAATTCAAAAAATGAAATAAGAAATCTAGGTCACAAAAAATACAGTTAACTATTTCATCACCAATGAAAATGTCAAATGTAAACACAGAATCTACCAGCTTGTTGTCTAATGAGTTGGTGATTGCATCTTTCAAGGGGGAAAGAAGGAAGGAAGGAAGGAAGGAAGGAAAGAAGGAAGGAAGGAAGGAAGGAAGGTAGGAAAAGAGACAGAAAGAGGGGAGAGAGACAGAAAGAGAGAAAGATAGAGAGAGGAAGAGAGAGGGAGAAAGAAAGAAGAAAGAACCACCACCCTCCACACTTGGACAATATTTGTGTATTAACTTAAACATATCAGCTGCTATATCTCATCTCCTGTGGAAAAAAGGCACTGTCACTCAGATAAATATTGATAGAGCTGATGACCCAGAATAGCCTTTATTCATCTTCTCTGACAGTAATGACCATGATCCTCAAGTGATTTTTCAGTTGCCTGTTAATTACTTTCATATCACTTTCCCTCTTTCTGTGAGTATCTGGAGATTTTCAGATTTATATTTATTTCTTTACTGTGAGGCACATAACATTATTTCAGCACATCGACATTGTAATGTTTAAAATTTGCACAACAATTGTTGCTTAAATGAATGCTTTCAAAATCAACAACCTCATGATAATATTTGGAGCTGCTTTGGTTCCTTATTATCTACCTACAATTTAATATTTCTGCTATTTGGAATATTAATACATTTTATCGCCGGTATCAGAACCTCAAAATTGCTAGTTACTTAAAATAAGCTTTGTTTTGATGCTTTTTATGGTGATGGTGGTGATGATGATGTTGATGAAACTGGTGTTCGTTATCAACAATTTCATCTTCACCACCACCATCTAATAAGATGACTACTATTGTTTTAAACTGAAGACTAAAAATGAACATGAACAACAGTGAATCATAATTACAGGGACAAATAAAAGAAATCGCATATACATTGAGGTGATTTACCTTCTGAAGATGAGAATGCTTATTTCTGATACAGAATAGGTGAGTGATCTTGGCTCTGTCTCTTTGCCTCATTTAGGCTTCCATCTCATTATCTTTAAAATGAGGAAAGTAATAATTCCTACCCTATAACTATTCTAAGGATTAAATAGGATACTCTTCTTTTTGGGAGACTTTTGTAAACTGTAAATTATTCAATATACAAATGGTAGCTAATGTTATTCCTGTGATTCCTGGTCCAAATGCATCAGTGAATAGAATTGATTTGATGGTTCATAGAAGTCCCATATCTTCTACTGATCTAAGGTCAATTTTCCTTTAATATCTCACTAAACAGACGGAGGTTAATTCCCACCATAATGTGGACCACTTAGATTCACATATTCTCCAAGAGATATATTTACCTGTGGCATTGTTCCCAGTGACTCCCTGCTTCTGATGAATTCAGAATCTTTTCATATTCACCTGCTCCTTATCTCTAGGCATCTCTATAAATTCTTCACCCTTAAAGTCCCCCCTTCCCCCACATTGCTTTCATTATGTTATAGAGCAGTAGTAACACAGGCTCTTCCGTTAAACAGGTTTCTGATGATTGGGAGTGGAATATTAGCATACACTGCAGGGAGAAACTTAAAATTGATGACCTTTCATTATTTTTCTTAAAAAAGTGCGATCATTGTTTTTTCTTTACCTGGATGGGTGTTTTGCTATTTCTGTCTTTTTTTAGGTGCTGGCGGCCCTCCTGTCCATTCTTTCTCTCCACAGAGATTCCTTTCCTCCATCTCTCTACTTCTCTGTAGGCCCCCTTCTTGGGGAAGAGGCACTATTCTTTTTAAACTGCTCTGAAAAATGAGCAAACTGGCTAGCTAGCTGTTTTTTGTCTAAATGTATTCAGCTAGGATCTACGCAGAAAACATTTGCTTCTCAAAACTGTGCAGGCCAATTAATGTTTTGCTTTCAATATTTGCCTAAAAGAACAAGGTTCTGTCTTGAATTTATGTGAACTTGGACATGATGAAGACACCTGTCAAACTTAGATTCCTTTATTTTTTCTCTGTTTAAATCTTAACTATTTAAAGCAAAAAATACAAATGACGCCTCTCCTGTTCCACAGAGCTTAATTTTGCCATACTTTTGAAAAAATACAAGTCAAAATTTATAGCTTGTGTTTTTATTTACTTACTACCTATTAACATGTCTCTGTTCCATCCTGACACTGTCAAACTGAATTATAATGAGAAATTGCAATGTAATTTTAAAATGTGTATGTCTGTTAAAAAAGAAAAAAATCAGATGGAATTAGTTTTAAATATCCAAAATATTATAATTTTACCATGTAATCATGATAAAATAGTAATGAGATATTTGATGTCCTTTTTGGTAATAAGTTTTTGAAATCTTTTGTGAATTTAACCCTATGTATTCCCGATTCACACCGGCCACATTTAGAGTGAGCTATAGCTATGTGCGACTAGTGCCTAGACCCATCCATCACAATTCTAAGCACATGTATGTTGCCTGTCTTATCTCATGTAATTCTCACATGGTCTGATTATTAATTCCATGTGACAACTAAGGGAGAGGGAACACAGAGAAGCCAAGTTGTTTAAAGTCACACACATCCATATGAAAGCCAGATACTGAAGTTAGCTCATGGTGACTGCAGAATTTTTTTATCTTAATATGATACTCCTAATTCTGTGCTTTCCTTAGCTATCTATAATAATAAAAGTGTAATATGCTAATTAAACCAGACAACGACCTTCCGGACGTCCTTCTGGGCTGCAAGGGCCGAGCCCCTTGCATGAATTTTGTGCACCGGGCCTTTAGTTACTAATATTTGGCTAAATCTTTGTCTGATAAACTCAGAGTTAGTTTCTCTCTTTATTGCCTATGAGAATTTGGTAAAGAATGCTGAATTGACATATCTGTGGACAACAATGTTTTTGTGGTCAGAATGTTATTGTAAGAATGGATTCAGATTGTGTAAGTACATGCTCTACTTTTGAAATGATGTACCTTAACTGGGCCCCAAAGGCATTTGATCTGTGCAATTCTTGGCCCTTCTCCTGAATGAATTAAAAAGAGGACTGATTTGTGGGTGGGAAGTGGGGTTGAGCTAGGTGGAGAGCCTACCGCATTTTATAATTACTGGTTTCATGTTAATTTGAAGAATCTAAGTTGTATATAGTATCATTATCCCTTCCAAGTTCCTTTTTTTTCTCTCTTTAAAAAGAAAATAAAAGGTAGTTTGTGAGGTAGTTAACTCTGCTGGCAACAATATTCTCTTAAACATTTATCTTTATACTGTTGAGCATGGGTAATTTATTTCAGGAATATTGGTTCATCATTTCACTAAGAATTCTGGATAGAATTATTTAACCAGATAATTTAGCTTTATAAACACAAATGCACTTACTTTTTATACAAAAAAAGGTGCCAGAAATATTTCAAGTAGAAGCCTAAAATATCTTCCCTGGCATTCTCGAGAAGTGGCTATAATGAGAAACATTCTCCCCAGGCTGTACACGAGAAGCCCAGGCTGTAGGATGTCCCCCATCCCAGAGTTCCCGGTGACAGAACCGATGGAGGACTTCACTCGGGTTCTATCAGCAGCCCCTCCTCTGCGGTCCTTCAATAGTCAGCCCTTCTTTCCAGATTCCCTGGAGCGCTTCCGGGTGCATCGTGCCCATTGACATGTTGTTGGCCTTTGTCAATGTGAGGCGTAAAACTGGGAGAAACGCTGAAAGGCAGGGTGACAGCCACACATCTCTTTTGCTGACTGGCTGCATAAGGGATGGAGCAGAAGGAAGTCATGTGTAGTTTACAGAAACCGGAATAGGTTCCATATGTTCACCGTGCAGGCAGCCTGTGTACACAGCAAGGGCTGTCCCAGTGCCTAGATTTAATTTCCACACAAAATACAAGCTTCTCTAAAACCCTCACCACATTTTACTGTGTGTCCGCATAATTTAAAATGTTTTCCTTTATGAATCACACATTGAGAAAAATAGTGCTCCACCCACAAGAACTATTAATTTATTTACAGAGGACAACTTTTGTTTCTCTCTCTCTCTCATATTGTAGTTTTGGCTTAGAGCAATAAAAAAGTGTCCATTGGTTTTCCCACTGCCTTTGTCTGTCATAAGCCTCCTACTTTGACAATTCTAAGTTGTCTGGGCCTGCCACTCAAGTAGTTGTGGGGTCCTATGTTGTCTCCAGGGCCTGATTCTAAAGACCCAAGAAAGTAAGATCGCCCAGATCATCTTCTCTGGCCAGGTTTACCCATCTGGAAATTGCATACCAATCGAATGCTCAGTACACAACCTGATCCATTGAGCTCTGGCTAAGGGACAGTTTTATGCAAGAAGTGGGGTTAAAAATACAGACAGTAACCTCAGACTGGGGCAAGGGTAGACAGATATGGGTCCTGGCCTCTCTCTTTTAAATCTATTACTTGGCTTCTTCCTGCCATTATTCTCTCTCTCTCTCTCTCTTTCTCTCTCTCTCCACACAGTGAATATGAGTGTTAGGTTGTACCTAATTCACCAATAGCATTGCTTTAGACCTTTTAAACTATTTGTTTGGCTACCCCTTTAAGTCTCTATGTTAACTTAAGTAATAAAAACTGACATGAATAAGTCTGGTCAGGCCCGGCCAGTATTTCCTCATTACCTTGGTGTCCTTCATGTGCTAGAGGTGTGAAAGAGGCTAAGATAATCCTAAATAATAAAAGCCTAATATGCTAAGTGTCCAACTGTTCAACAGTTTGACCAGTCACTATGACGCACACTGGTCACCAGGGAGCAGACACTCCGACCAGTAGGTTATCTTGCTGCTGGGGTCCTGCCAATAGGAACTGGGTGAGATGGGCTGGACATGCCCTGGAGCCCTCCTGCAGTTCCTCGCCAGCCTTGATCGTGCACCCTTAGGGTCTCTTGGCCTGGCCTGTGCCCTCTCACAATCTGGGACTCCTCGGGGGATGTTGGAGAGCTGATTTCAGCCTGATCCCCCCAGGCCAGGCTGAAGGATCCCACTAGAGCATGAATCTATGCACTGGGCCTCTAGTCTATAATAATAAAAGCATAATATGCAAATCGACCGAACCGCCTAACAGTGGAACAACCGTCCGGCCGACCACGCTATGACACCCACTGGCACCAGGCCAACCAAGGTGGGTGCAATGCGATTGGTCGGGGGCCTGGCCATCGCCCCATGATTGCCCCAAAGAGGGAGGCCCAGGCCATCGACCAGCAGGCTGCGGCAGGTGGGTGGGACCTCCCTCTGCGGGGGGGGGGGGGGGGGGGGGGGGATCCATTGTGAAGCCCCAGCAGGGTGGGCAGGGCCTACTCTTTGGGGCAGTGGAGCACAGAGCCCCGTGATCGATCGTCCCAAAGAGGGAGGCCCTGGCTACCCTGTAGCGGCGCTGCAGTGGGTAGGTGGGGCCTCCTTCTGTGGGGCAATAGATTGGGGGGGCTCCCGGACTGTGAGAGGGTGCAGGCCAGGCTGAAGGACACCCCCCCCCACTCCTGTGCATAAATTTCATGCACCGGGTCTCTAGTTTAGTAATAATGAATTAGCTCCTTTATAGAGAAAGGAACTACGTTTATGGAGAACATAATGCATCCCAGATATTTGCATGTACTCTCCCAAATCCTCACTGAAGCCACTCAGGTAGGTATTACTCATCTCCATTTTGCTTTTGATTGAGGAGACTCAGAAGCAACTTGACTTTGATCACAGCCACGCAGCTAGTGATGGGCCACAGTGTAATCTGAGTTCAGGTCCCTATTCCTGCAACTCCTGCTTTTTCTGCCACATTCCTCCATGCTATAAGCAGAAACTCATTCAACTTAAGAAACTAAGTAGGCTCTCCATTTTTGCTCAATTTAATTTTCTATGCAAATATTAATCATCATCAGAGAGTTACTGGAGAGAATATACCTCCCTTGCATTCAAATTCCCTAAAGATAGAAAAAGAGTTGGGTTCAATGGGGACCACGGTTTGAAGGTGACCTTCTTTTAAAATTATCTTCTAGCCCTGGCTAGTGTAACTAAGTGGTTTGTGTGTTGTCCCATGCACCAAGAGTTGCTGGTTCAATTTCCAGTCAGGGCACATGTCTGGGCTTTGGACTCAATCCTGGTGGGGGGCATGTAGGAGGCAGTGGATCATGTTTCACTCTCACATCGATGTTTCTCTTTCTTCCTCTCCCTTCCTCTTCCCACCCCCAAACAATCAATAAGATAAAATTATCTTCTATAATGATAATGATAACATTTTTTTTCTGGAAAATTTTCTTGCCCACATTGTAGATGTTTTTTCTTTTGATGTTATTTTTCTCACCTATAATGCATAAAAAGTATGAATGCGTTATCCACATTAATAGATTTTTTCTGAAATCCCAATGATTTAGATAGTTATGCCAAGTTGTGCATTTCTATCCCATTGTAATTTCTCCTAGTTCTTTTTTATACTTGGTTATCATATTGAAAAGGAAAAAAAGAATTATCAAGCTCCCCTGAGCAGTCTCATTAGCATTACTGTTTATCATGATCCTATGAGTCAAAGATTACACAGACTTTGCAGCCTTTCTTTTTGCATTTAGCATTAGATTATTCCAAGCCTATTGTCCTTTCACTTTCTGCATATATCTCTACAAACATCTCTCCTATTTCTGTAACCACCTTAAGGGAATTTGGCAAGGAAGAGTAGAGAAGGAATAAGAGAAACATGAATCACTTCCTACCCTACAATTAACACATGAAGAGAGAACTCAGTGAAAACAGTAATTCCTCAGGAGTATGTGGTTCTTGTCCTTGAGCCAACATAGTTTCCCTCTGAGTTCATCAGCTGCCATTTTGTAAATGAAGCTTCTACTTGCAAGAAGCAACTGGGAATGTTCTAGCAAATTGAACTCATGCCGCTCTTGTACTTAATTTAAAGGTTTACTCTGCATTAGATACAGGATTGTTACAGAACAATCTTCATTGGCAAAAGCCCCAGGCAAGCACCATGAAGCCATTTCCCTGGGAAAAGTAACCTTTCCATGTTTGGTCTATGCTTAGAGTATGTGTGTACTTCTGCATTTAGGGAGTTAGTTATCCAGTATTTTATGGCCGTACCAAAAATGAATTCTAAATTCCACTGATGTCAATGATTTTCAAGTTATAGGTAGGCCACCACTTAGTGGATTTATGATACCAATTTAGTTCATAGAGGTGAGCATTGAGAAGAGACTATCAGTGCATTGTAGTGAGGGTGAGCATTGCAAGTAGGTAGTATGAAGCATCAAAGTGAAAAAAAAATACTAGCATGTATTGTTCAAAGTAAAAATAAGCTTTCTATTGGGAAACACTTATTTTCAAATATATATATATATATATATATATATATATATATATACATATATATATATACACACACATATATTTATAATATGCGCCCGTGTATATATTTCAGATCACTGTGTAAAATAATAATTCACTGTGTATCATTATGAAAATATTTTAAGGTCACAGAAATAAATCAACAAGAATTTTAAATATGTGGTTTTTTGTTGTTTCTTAGAGACTGGGGTACTAAGAGAATAATCTATTTTCTGAATATTTTCTGAATGGCCAGATGTAGTCAACAGGTTATAGTCTGATAATCTTGGATTTCTCATACTGGCTCAGATCTTTGGCAACTGTTTTTTTTTAAACCATCAGACCAAAAAGGTTTTTTTAGTTTGTGTTAATGAACAATTTCCTCTGTAACATTTTTAATGCTCCCCAGGAGAAATACGTGCAGCAATTTACAGGGAAACAAATGATACAAATGAATCAAAATTGAACTACAGTGGTCCTCGTATGTATGTGTGCATGTATGTGTGTGTGTGTATACATCTATGTATATTTCTCTTTCACATTTGGGAACAGAAATATTGAAGTTACTTCAACATAAGAAGTAATTTATTTGCTCTTTCCAGAATCTATCAAGCAGGATTTGGAGGGAGAATAACTGTACACTGTTTAGTCTCCATAAATATTGCATACTGTTGTTTAACTCTTAAAACTTTTACATAAGATGAATGATATTCACATTTCAACCTACAGCTTTCAAACAATCTAAAAGTTGCACTTCTGAAAAAACTATAAGGCCATCAAAATGCGTTTTACAAAAGAGCTTAGGGATGGTTATAGTGGACATATAAGCAATTGGAAAGCACATTAATAAACAGTGGTTAACAAGATTTCAATGAGAGATAGTAAATTAAATGAAGAAAAAATCTAGATTATAAAATTAAATGTACATTTACACATTAACCAGAAATTACATGCTGAGGTATTTATCCAAGAGAAATGAAGACTATGTTACACCAATTTGTACACAGCATTTAAAGGCAGCATTAATCACAATAGCTAAAGCAAGAAGCAATACAAATGCCCAACACGATATAGATGGTTGGGCTGGTTGTGGTATATCCATACAATGGAATTTCACTCAGCAATAAAATGACTGAGTTATGATCATACCACATGTATGAATCACAGAAACATTATGTTAAGCAAAAGAAGCTATACACAAAAGAGTATGTACTTTGTTTCTTTTTATATGAATTTCTAGAAATGGCAAAATTAATCTATAGTGACAAAAAGTATGTCACTGGCTGCCTGTATCAGGTATGGAGTGGAGAGTGTAAAGAAGAGCGAACTACTTTGGGTGATAGAAAAGTGTCTGTCTTGATGGTAACCTAGGTTACACAAATGTTGACATTTGTCAGAACTCATTGAAGGGTATGTGTGAATTGGTATATTTTTATATGTATTAAAACACAATTCATTTCTTTTAATAAAAATAGTTATAAACTGGTAAGGGACAAAGGGCCAACTTTAGCTATGTGAAAGCTTTAAATCAAGACATGATCAAGTTGCTCCAAATTAGGATAAAAAACAACAACAACAGGAAAATGCACATGTTGCATAATATAGATTTTATTGCAATACTGAGTTTTCTAACAATTGAGCTCTCTAAAAATAAAATAAGCTTACATTTGAGGTGGCAATTTCATTTGCAGTGAAGAAATTCATATACAAGTTCATGATCATTCATCAGATGTGTTGTAGAGCTACCTTAGAGATTGAAGTTTATATTGACCAATCTTTAAGACAATTCAGGAATATGGCAGTGTTTGCAAAATGATCTCCTATTTTAATTGTAATTTGTAGTGCTGCATATGGAGGCAACAAAGTTAGATCTGGGCACAATCTATTTTTTTAAGAAGCACCTAACCTGGAAGAGAAGACAGACATAAAAATGTTATGGCAAAATGCATTAAATTCTTAACAGAGACAATCCCAAAGCTCTCATAAGACATAGAGATGGTGTCATGTTCTTAATGTGTCAGATCTTCCTGAAATATTTAAGTATTCGTTGGGACCAATTATAATAATCAAGGCATGAATTATTTATGGAGGGATCCCAGTTATTCCCAAAATATTGGGAGATTATTTGAACATGCAGCTATTTCTTAGGATTCCTCCTGTAAACATCCAAAACACGTCTTTCAAAACCCAAGTGTATTTCTCATCTAGTTTGTACAATTCAGGAAAACCTCAAGGTAAAATGTGAATGTTTCAGATTATTCACCATTTTACATTATCTAAGGCTTCAGCATTTTTCCATTAAGGATAAATAATTGACTATGAACTATGCAAGGACTTGCGTTCCCTGAATTTCTTTCAGACCCATCAGAAATGGCAATTAGAGTGAACCAGTCTCCTCCATCACCACTACTCACAGTGCGTGCTTCCACTGAAGCACTGAGGAAGGTAACACAACTCAATTTGAATTTGAAATTCAAGGTAATGGAACTAAACAAGATAGTTTTATCCTTTTCCTCTTATTTTCCCTTGGAGAAATTTTGAGGTCAGGGATTTGTAAAATGAACATATTAAACCCAATTTAACAGTAAAATGGATCATTGATATCATTAAAGAGAGCAATCCCAGTTTCCATTTATCCTCAAGTATAAATTGCCTATTCCAGCAGCAGCTCACATTTAAATCACAACGGAGCAGTTGTCTTTCCGAGCCCTAGGCCGGGACTCTTATTTGAAGTCTTCGCCTCTCATTGAGCAGCATCTCTAGACCTATAGCAGGAATACTGGCTCGGCACAGACCTTGGTCACAGCAGTGCCATTGCTCCAGAGAGGACAGCCTCTTTCATTGTGTGCCCTTCATCCCAGTCCCATCTCGTGCTCAAGTCCCTGATATCACAGAGGACATTGTTCATCCTAATCAGACACCCTCATTTTGGCAGAAAGCCACTGCTCCATTTTTGTGCCATGTCTTAACAACCAAGAATTTAATTGGATTGATTGAGAATAAAACAACATGAAGCATTCTTTTCTGAAGCTCAGATTCGCAATACTTGCTGTCCCCTGTGCAAGAAACACTCATTCCCTTATCAATTGTCCCCTTGGCCTACCTACCTAGGACTTCAGTTAAGAAGACATTTCACCAGGATGCTTTCCTTCATCCGTCCAGATGTAGACTGGCTTCCTGTTCAATGGCTCATTCTACCTTGTCTATACTAGAATTAGTCATTATTCATTAGACCTCAGGCTCTAAGAAAATATGAATACTGCTTACTTTTCTCAACTTTGTATTACCAGCACCTAATGTATTACATGAGATATGGTAGGAACTCTATAGATATTTAATGATTAGTGAATGAATGAATGAATGAATGTGTTAGTGACAAGATAAATGGATGAATAGTATTTGTAATGTATGATACCCTTATAAAGTCATTTCATAAATATTCATCCATTTATGTGTATCTTCATATCTTAAAATTAGCTTTAATATTACCAGCAGGAATATAAGATTTAACGAGTAAATTGTGACAATAGGTATAAAAACATTTTTAAATGAGTAAGTACCATGCCAAGGCAAGAGAGAAAAATAATTAAAAGCTATTGCTATATTCTTGACTCAATTTATGCTAAATATTATTTATTATATCCTATGTCTCTTTCACCCACACACATTCTCACTAGCACGGGATCACATACATTATTATAATTTTCATTTCTTTCTCAATTCCCTTAAAGTCTGTATCTGACCTGTGGTCTTATTGAATTGCATTGCTTTAAACCACTTCTCCAATTTGTCAAGGTTATATTATGGTCATGTTGAATTTTGATCTTGACATTCAGAGTGTTAATCAGTCTTTCCAACTACAGAGAGCTGTAAATTACTAAGTTTACAGACTTTTCTATCATCCAAGTCATTGATGAAAATATTAAATAGCCTCTGGCCCAGGCTTGACCTCTTCCTAATAAAACTTCTGTCTGCCTCAGATGACAAAGGACTATTAATGAGTTTGGATCATTCTACATACTCTGCTTCCAATAAAGGAGTCTATGGTTATGATCCATTTTTATCAATTTGAGGATGGATTCAGTTATTAATATTTTTGCAATATTGATATTTAATGTCTGATAACACACTTTGGATGAAAAATTCTAGCAATGACTTGACCAAATAGATTAATAATAGTAAAACCAGTTAAAATAAACCTTGAATATGTTGTCTTATCTCCTTTTTCACATTGTTCTAATTGTCCTACTTCTTCTTCTTTTTTTTTTTTTTTACTTTTCAAAAAAATCCTCACCTGAGGATATGTTTATTGATTTTTAGAGAGAAAGTAAGGGAGAGAGAGAGAGAGACACACACACACACATTGTTCGGTTGCCTCCCGTGTGTGCCATGACTGGGATCAAACCTGCAACTGAGTTATGTGTCTTGACTAGGAATCAAACTTACAACCTTTTTTACAAAATATATTTTTATTCATTTCAGAGAGGAAGGGAGAGGAAGAGATAGATAGAAACATCAAAGATGAGAGAGAATCATTGATGGGCTGCCTCCTGCATGCCCCACACTAGGGATGAAGCTTGCAACCCGGACATGTACCCTGACTGGGAACTGAACCATGACCTCCTGGTTCATAGGTCTATGCTCAACCACTGAGCAACCCCAGCTGGGGAGAATTTACAACCTTTTGATACAGTGGATGATGCTCCAACCAACTGAGCAACCCAGCCAGGGCTCATTGTCCTACCTTCTTCCTCTGAACAAGACAGCTTCATGCATTATGTCCTTCTCTAGCTGCTGTGACATGAAGAAGTCTCTGTGATTGTAATGGGTGATAATCCTTGATGGATAATGAGGTAAATGTGCTTGTGCAGTCTCAATCACAAATCCCCCTCTTGGACAGTGACATGATTTTCCTTGGTGCTTGCTATGGGGGCTTCTCCCTCTGGATAACAAGACGTTATGTTGTTTCCTTATGCAGCCATCTGTTCAGAGTGCTGCTCTCCTCACTGAACTGTATCCCTTAAACACAAATGAATATTCATTCATCTCTGATCCCCAGTGTGTAGCACACAGAGTAATTGCTCAATAAATATTTGTTTAATAAATTAAACACTGATATGCCATGAAGTAGGCAAATGTGGAGGTATGAACGGTCCTCAGAGGGGAAATTAAAGGCCCCTCTGAACTCTAAGAATAACATACTTAGAATGGAATTGATGAGGAATCAGAGGGGTAATGCATATTATGGCTAATATCTATTTAATTTAAAATGACATAGTATGAGCATCTCTGGATGACCTTGAAGTCTTTTTTTTTCTTTTCTAATTGCAAGACTAGGTCGGTATCTAGATTCTCATGTCCTATGTTGCTTTCTAAGGATACTTCCCGATATCTTAACATAGTCACTTTCAGGAATCTGAGAAATTCTAAAGAAAATGACAAATTATAGACATTGTTTCTAGTGCTTGAAAAAAATACATAAAATATGTTTCTTCAAAATTTTCAAACAGACTTATGTTTGTTGGGATTTGGCTTACAGAAGAAATGAAGTCATTACATAATCAATGCGATAAGATGCATACATGTGTGTATAAAATTAGCATTCCTTTTGCACTTGAAGAGAATGTATGTTCTTCTGACTGGTTTGCAATTTTCAATAATAAAAATGAAGTATTTATCTTCCCAGGTCTTTTGTAGCATCATTTTAATACATTCTCTACAAATTGTATCACTTCTACCACTGTAAATGCTTTCCAATGACAAACAAGTGACTTGTTTAAATATATGCAATAATGTTTAGTTAAAAACCTATATAATAAAAGGCTAATATGCATATCGACCGAACGGTGGAGTGACCGGTCGCTATGATGCTCACTGCCCACCAGGGTGCAGACACTCCACATGCGCTCCCACAGAGGGAGCACCACTCAGCCAGAAGCTAAGGATGTCCAACTGCCAGCTTAGGCCTGCTCCCCATGGGATCCCCCAAGATCTCCTGGACTGCGAGAGGATGCAGGCTGGACTGAGGGACTCCTGAGTGCACAAATTTCATGCACCTGGCCTTTAATAGGCTATAGACAGTCTGGCTGGTGTGCCTCAGTGGTTGAGCGTCGACCCATGAACCAAGAGTTCACCAGTCTGAGTTCACAGGTTCAGTTCCTGGTCAGGGCACATGCCCAGATTGTGGGGTTGATCCCCAGTAGGGGCATGTAGGAGACAGCTGATCAATGTTTCTCTCTCATGGATGTTTCTATCTTTCTATCCCTCTCTCTTTCTCTCTAAAATCAATAAAAAACATTTAAAAAACAGGCTAAAAACAATGCAATAATGGATGCTACACGTTACTATGTATTATTTGTACCTGAGCGAAATGTGTTCTAACGATTTTTGTATTTTACTTGCCTTTCTCTTTATAATGACTAACCTCTTTCCTTTTAATATGGAATTTGGATTTTCAGTCTTCCAGTTTCCCTCTAAATAAATTTCTACTCTTTTATTTATTTATTTATTTTTTATTTTAGAAGCTAAATTTTTATGAGAAAATTTGTGTTCACAAATATGAATGCCTTCACATTAGAAATAACTCCAAAACAATTACTTTACATTTGGGAAACGTGCCATTGTCTTTAGGAAAGGTAAATACAAATGCCATTTTTAGTAGAAAGTTATAAGATGTATTATACTTTGGGGTGACATCAAAGAATATTTTTCCAATGATTCAAACAAATACATTTCAAGACTATTAATAAGAATTTTCAAATTGTGTATGATAACCATCAATTAGAGATATAAATGAATGCCTGCTATTATAAAACATAATTAAGCAAAGGAAAAGCTGTGCATAACCTGTATGTTCTGTAAAAAATAATTGGTTTATTAACTAAACTATCACATCCCATCCTCATTTCTAGATTCTAATTGAAGAATGGATGGGGACAGTAAGGGAAGCTCATTGCACAATTCACATTTGCATGGGAATTTCTCCATAAATGCTCATATTGTTTGAAATCTTATTAATATCACAGTGGAGACTGTGACCCATGCTGTGAGAAAAGCAATGAAAATGGCTACAAATATTGAGTAATATGATGCATCACATTTTGACAAGCCACTGAGGTGTGGTCTTCTCAAATTTGTGGTATAGAATTCAATACTGGAAATAAGAATTTCATTGTCCCTTTTGGAATGAAAAGCAAAATAATGAAGTCATATTTGCAATAAACCTATCACCAAAATAATTTTCCTAAATTCATTTTTCAAGTTTACCCTGTTATTTGAATGTATTCTTTACCTTCCAATTTTATTCCAATTTTTCCTTTCCTAAAATAACTGGTACCATGAATTTGATATGAATATTTTCATTCCCTAATTTACTATTTTTACTACATTCAAATATATTCAGGAACAATGTGATAGCTTTGAGTTATTAAAATTTGTATATATGTCATCATGCCAAATATGTAATCTTGAAAAACATTTATCACATTATAATTAATTTTTTTGATTGCAGTATGGCATTGAATTTTAAAAGTGGTTTACATATGTCTTCTGTAAGTAGCACTTAATAACTAGATTTTATTGTCTCTGTAGTCAAATGTACTGTGATTATTGATGTCTGTTGACTTATTTCTTCGTTATTTTTTCATGTTTTATCCATTGTTGTACTCTCCTTATTTATACTTTTCATTCTTTTTCTATGGGCTATCTTTTTCATAATCACATATGCATTATTCACTTTTAGTCATTTATAACTTCGATATGCATTCCTAACTTTACAAAGTCCAAAATTGATCATCATCTCATCTTTTTTATGGGCTCCCAAAATGTTAACTCTGAATTCCAATCTTCCAGAATGTTATCTGGTGTTTCAGTTCACCTTCGTACCTATTTTCTATTTACTATTCTTATCTTTTACACCCGACACTTATTTAAATTTATCCTCAAATTACTAATTTCTTTGCTCATCACTGTTCAGTGCACCCTTTGTTTTTATTTTTTTATCAAAAAATATCCCTTGTACAATGGTCTCCAGTCTCAGCTAAAACACATGAGCAGCCTGTGAAAAGTTTTAAAAACTCAATATTCAAGCTTCACCCTAGAATAATTAATAAAGTAATCTTGGGGTATTGGATTCAGGCATCAAAATATATTTCAATGCTCCTCTGATGATTTCAATAGCTGCCACCACTCTTTTACTCATTGCTTTCAGTTACGGTTTGCGTGTGGTAATTCCTCTTTTTCTCTAAATCAATATGTCTTTATTTCTTGTTCCTGAGTGATTTTTAACCAGATATAGCATGTTAACTAGGATGGCTATATGTCCTTAGCATTTTGAAGATACCATTCTATTGTCTTTTGGAGAAGATAACAGATGTGTCTCCTCTTGAATTTATTGGCTTTAGCTCTTACTCACTACTAAGTTTATTCACTTATTGTTTGTTCTTTTGCTCTTTGTTTCTCTGTTTTAGTCAACATGATTATATATTTAGATTAGGAGGAAGGGTTTCTAATATGAGTTCAGCCTATCTAATTTACTATTCCCTTTCTGTCCCTTCTTCTCCTCCTTCTCCTTCTCCTTCTCCTTCTCCTTCTCCTTCTCCTTCTCCTTCTCCTTCTCCTTCTCCTTCTCCTTCTCCTTCTCCTTCTCCTTCTCCTTCTCCTTCTCCTTCTCCTTCTCCTTCTCCTTCTCCTTCTCCTTCTCCTTCTCCTTCTCCTTCTCCTTCTCCTTCTCCTTCTCCTTCTCCTTCTCCTTCTCCTTCTCCTTCTCCTTCTCCTTCTCCTTCTCCTTCTCCTTCTCCTTCTCCTTCTCCTTCTCCTTCTCCTTCTCCTTCTCCTTCTCCTTCTCCTTCTCCTTCTCCTTCTCCTTCTCCTTCTCCTTCTCCTTCTCCTTCTCCTTCTCCTCCTCCTCCTCCTCCTCCTCCTCCTCCTCCTCCTCCTCCTCCTCCTTCTCCTTCTCCTCCTCCTCCTCCTCCTCCTCCTCCTCCTCCTTCTCCTTCTCCTCCTTCTCCTCCTCCTCCTCCTCCTCCTCCTCCTCCTCCTCCTCCTCCTCCTCCTCCTCCTCCTCCTCCTCCTCCTCCCCCTCTTTGTCCTCATCCTCGTCCTTCTCCTCCTCCTTTTTACAATTAACTTAAATGTTATGAGTCTTGCATTCGTTATACCCTTTCCCTTTCTTGAAATGTCGATGCTTGGAGAACATAGCTTGATTAGTCACTAGGAGTGCTTTCCTATGTGCAACTTCATGCAGGGTTCCCATCTGTCTCATATGCATAGAATAATCTTATACTGCAGATCTAACTAGCATCATTTCTTCTTTGTTCCCCCCTTCTTATTTACTTCCAAGTTTTACTTGTAACAGAGACACTGTCCTGAGACACTTTTACCCCTTATTGGATCCTATCACCTGGCCTTAAAATAATAGATTTCTGCACCACTAAGTCATTTATCTTTACAGAGACTGATTTCTGTTCTTTGCAAGTGTTTATGTTATACACCCAGTGTAACATGAAGGAAGTTAATTTTTTGAATGTTACATATAGTAAAAAATCCAGCAAATAGTGTTATTTAGGCGTTTATTTCATTATTTCCACAATCAACAAAACAACAGTAATAATATAAAAGATAAGTTCTAAGGCAGTTTTAGTTTTCCCTTAAATGCAGGAGAAGGCCCTTCACAGTGCATTTGTCAGTTTGGCTTTAAGGTTTTCATTTTGTTGGCTGGAAGACAGATAAAGGGGATTATGGACAGAACTGAGCCTGGTTTCTGCTAATCTCCAACTTGAATTCTTTCAAGGGTTGCAAAATATGATTCAAGTATTTCACAAGCCTTTACAACCCGAGCCAGACTTTGTCATCTGTCTGCTCTATGTGCCATCATGGGTGGATTGGGAACTGACATTTTATATCTCTTATCTCAGCTGTATAAATATTTGTTTAGAGTGACTATCAACACAGCACACAGGTACTTTCTCCTCTGATGTACAGATGATAGGATAGTTCTTACTTAGGGTCCTCTGCATTGGGCAGGCGCAAGCTATCACAGGGCCGTGAGGCAAATTTTCCATGAACTCAGATTTTCTGTCTTTCCACAGGTAGAATATAGAGCTGTTGCTTTTATTCCAAAGAACTCTTTATTATAATTTGGGTTACATTAAAGCTATCATAGCCATTTATCTGAATTTATAACGGTGAATTGGTTTTCCAAAATATCCAAATATATGGATCCCTCTTTAATTTATTATTAAGATTCTAATTTTTCTATCAGTTTTTCTATTACCATCCTCTAGAATAGCCTTGAAGCATCAAGAAAAATGTTTTAGGCACTATTGTATAAATACCCTAACCCTCATTAGATGTTTTAATGTTTTCAAAGTTATGACTCATGTTAATTTTATGGAAATCAGATTACATTGATGCTTCAGATATTAGCATTTATCAGTAAGTTATATGTTAATATACTTAGTGTGCTATGTCAAATCTGTAATTTGAATAAGAGAATGGATCACCTCAAATAGTTTAGCAAACCTTAAATATGATAAAGATAAAATCATGAATATTTAAAAGAAATGGAAGCTCAGAGAGCTTGGAATGTAGAGCCGTCCATTCTCCCCTCCACCCCCCCACCTCCCCCCCCGCCCCCGGTGAGAAAATGTAGGCTGGCACCTTAGCAAGATCTGGAAATCTCTAAAAAATTATCTGACTTTATCAGAGGATTAAATAGTAATTTACAGTTTTAAGACCTGCAGGACTGAGCACCTGGATTACATCACTTATTTAGCATTTTTTTAAAATTCTACCTTTTGCCAAGCATTATACTAGGCTGCAGAGATGAATAACATTGTCCCAGTCTCAAATAACTTACAACAGAAATCCCCAAATATCAGTCTGTGTTGAGGAAATGAAGGATGATGATGTGAGGAATCCTTTTATAATGGCTAAATTTATTAAGGTAAATAAAATATTCTATATTTGAGAGTAGAGTGCCCTTTTTCATTCTAATGATGCTGATGATAGTTTTATTTTACAGTTTTTATGAAGCAAAGTAAAAAGTTGGTAGTGTGATATAAATCTGGTCCCCCAGGGTGATTTTTATTGTCATTTCTATTGTTGTTGTTACTGATACAAATTTCTGTGAACTACGGTAGACTGCTTATCCTCAGGGGGTATATTCCAAGACCCCCAGTGGATAACTGAAACCTCAGATAATACAAAACCTTGTATATAGAGTTGAAATTGGGTGTGGATGAGGGTGGCATTGCCCAGAAGTGTTTGCTGAGAAACTGTACCATCTAGGTTTGTGTAGATGACCTCTATGGAGTTCGAGCAGGGACAAATTCTCCTACTGATGCATTTCTCAGAAAGTCCCTTATTGTTAAGTGATGCGTGACTGGAGTTGATCTTCTGTTGTGTCCTCCAATAGTCTGTGTACTAATGTGAATTCCTTCATTTATCTGAAGGAACTTCACTTATTTTTTGTATTTTTTGCAGTTACAAACTTGCTTAAACTCTCCAAACTTTACATTTACCTTCAGTACACTATATGTTTCTGTCTCTCTCTCTCTGCATCTCTCTCTCTCTCTCTCTCTCTCTCTCTCCTCTACTTCTTCTCCTTCTCCCTCCCATTTCTCCAGATGTTTCAGATGAAACTAACCTATGTTTCATGAGACGTAGCTCATGAAAGCACATTTGCGGATGCCTAATGCGAAATGATTTTGTTCTCTGAATTTTAACTAACTTTGTTGATCTTTGACAACTCATGAAAGACGTAGCTGCTTTGTCTTACCCACTTCAGTGACAACTGGCAAGGAGCTTTTTCCCAATGCTTCCTCCAAAACAAGATGAGCGCTGTGTCTCATCTCTCCTTCTGGTTCAAGGACTCTTGGGGTCCATGAGTTCAAACAATTTTCCTAATAATACTTAGACATCACTGCCGTTTTTTGTTTTTTTTGTAAATAGAATTTTCCATGTTGTGCACATCACAACCAGTTGGATGCAGAAATAGACATTGAACCAGAAGTTAAAGAGATTTGTAAAATAATGCCATTTTTATTCTTAATATTTTTCTTCTTGCAAATATAGCCATTATTCTTAAAGTATATGTTATTTAATATAATTTTCTCTTCATTTTTACTTTATAATTAATTAAAAATTTAACATTTAATACATAAAATATCAATAAATATACCCCCCCACACAAACACACACACAAAAATCCACTGAAGATCTTTGAGGTCTATAATAAAAGTTTAAGGTTTCCTTATAGAAAACAAACAAACAAAAAAACCCCACTGCTAATCTAGAAGACTCAAATAAAACTCTTGGCTCCAATTTGATCAGTTAATTCCCTGAATATAGAGTTTAGTGATAATTTTCTGTAAATATGTCCATCACATTACTTGAAGGAAAGTTAGACATTTTCCTAGGTAAATATTTACCTTATCATAATAATTAAAAAATATTAGTGAACAAAATAATGCTTTCAAATACAAAGGATAAATTTAGAATGTCATCCAGAAAGTGCACTTACAGATTCCTAACACAAAATGATTTTGTCCTCACAGTTATCTCTACACAAAAAAATACAATTTGATGATTATTTGCTGATATTTTAAGCATTATCTAATTCAATGTTAGCTAATTCTATTTCAGTGATTATGGCATTGACTTTATAAAAATTAAAATACAGTATGACTTAATATTTATTCTTGCCAAGTATTTAATGAAAATATCCTGTTTTTACAGTTATGTTTTAAACATAATTATATTATCATATAACCACAATTTGTGTTCAGACATTAATGCTAAACATTCTAGTAATTTCATGACATAATTTTCCAGTTATCATGTTTCAGGGAAAATTAGCCTTATTTATCAGAATTTTCTGCTTTCCAATACAACATATATTTTAAGTAGCACAGCAACATATGTCTCTTTAGCATCAATACAGCAGAATTGAATTCTAGAATTATATAGATTTCAGAGTTAAAGTAAGAATAGATATGGAATAAATTATTCAAATGTTTCTGTTGGACTTTGAATTCTATCTCTTTTTGTATTTTTATATTTAATTATGACAATATCCAAAGCATTCTGAAGTAAGAAAAATGGTACAATGGCTCTTGTCAGGCAAGTCATTTTCAAATTTAACACATGAAAATCCTGCCACCTTGTCTCCATTTACCTTCTTTCTCTTTTTTATTCTTTGTGGGAGTTTATAAAATCAGAATTTCTAAAATTTTAATTTCCATAAAAATCACTAGAGAATCTTCTAGAATGTAAAAGTCTTGGTGGTGCCTGAGATTATGCATTTTTATTAAGTCCCAGATAAGACTGATGCTACTGGTCTAAGTAACCCATTTGTATACCATACTTCTGATATTATGCTTTTGCAGCAGTACCTAATTCAATATGCATTTCTCAAAATATGGATACTTTCTTACACAAACATATGCTATTAGCCTACTTGAAAATTAACAATAAGTCCTTAAATCATCTCATTCCCAGCCCATAAACATATTTCCCCACTTAAGGAAGGGAGATATAAGGCATTGTGGACTAAAGAAACAATAGGCTGAGGGGAAAAAAAAAGCATGTAGGTGATATAGATACAGAAATATATATATGTATTTATATATTATTATTATTATTATTATTATTATTATTTATGAGTCACTAAAGAGGTTAGCATAAATTAGGAAAATTAAGGTCAAGGGTTAATCTCAGAAAGGTAACCTGTGACTAAAGAAAAGACTTGTTTAACAATCTATATATTACACATTTTAAGGAAGCAAGATGTTAATGGATTTAAAAAGACTTCGTGATTATGTTACTTTAATTAAAATATCACTATGACTAAGGAGTAGAGTGCAAAGTGAAACGAAAAGAAACACTATCTATACTAATAAAAGCATAATATGCTAATTAGACTGGACAGCTGAACAACCTTCCAGTCGTTATTCCGGACGTCCTTCCAGACAAAGTCATGGTGGCGGGGGCTGAGACAGAGGCAGTTAGGGGCTATCAGGCCGGCAGGGGAGAGTGGTTAGGGGCAATCAGGTAGGCAGGGGAGCGGTTAGGAGCCAGTGATTCCAGATTGCAACCCCTGTGGGATTAGGCCTAAACCGGCAGTAGGACATCCCCCAAGGGGTCCTGGATTGGAGAGGGTGCAGGTCAGGCTGAGGGACCCCCTTCCCCGTGCATGAATTTTGTGCACCAGGCCTCTAGTCCTATATAATAAAAGGCTAATATACAAATCAACTGAATGGAGGAATGACCAGTCGCTATGATGCACACTGACCACCAGGGGGAAGACACTCAATGCAGGACCTGCCCCATGGTGGTCAGTGCACTGCCACAGGGGGAGCTCTGCACAGTCAGAAGCTGGCCTAAGCCAGCAGGCGACATCCCCCTAGAAGTCCTGGACTGTGAGAGGGTGCAGGCCAGTCTGAGGGACTCCCCTCCCCCACAGTGCATGAATCTCATGCACTGGGACTTTAGTATATATATATATAATTCTCCTGAGAGAGAATATTATTATTTTCCTTCAAAACTAACCACAAAAAGAATTGAAAAGTTAGAAAAGAATTTAATGTTTAAGTTAATATATATTATAATCATGTATTATACATTCATTATTAAAGTAACTATGTAAATTATGCATCACTCCAATATATAAACTTAATATTTTATATCTATATTCTCCAACCATACAACAATTAACAGTTACAAATTATTCCTTTCAAACACTGGATATTTGTTTGGACTTAATTTATGGAAAGAAGTATTTTTTCTCATATCTGGAGTTGGTATGTTTCCCTAAGTAAGTCTCATAGCTCCAAATAGTCTATCCAATGATGATTTCATTAAAGCAATGAGATTTGTAAGTGCGAATGGGTCATGTAAAGTATTTTTTTAAATTCCTGTTAAAGATCCAGGTTAATATTGCTAAATGTCAAGTGATATGTTGCAGTAGGGCAGAGAAATTCTGACATGCGGATCCTGCTGACTTCTGAGCTGCCAGGAGTTCAGAAGGCCTCCATGAGCTATTCCCATCCTCTCTTCATGATTGGCAGAGTGGGTCATGGATACATGAAGTAAAATTAGAATCCAAGTGGAATTGAGCAGTACAAAGGAGTAAAATTTGGTCTGGATGTGTGTAGGAACAGGAAACAGAAAAACACAATGCTTTTGGTCATCAAAACCTCTGTCACATGTAATAAACTGTAGTCTAGATCTCAATTGATTTAGCTTTAGCAATTCCCACTGTTGATCAATTACTCCCTTCTTCATAAAAACCTTCCACCACCACCCCATCCAATCTCCCATTCCTGTTGTTGACCTCTTTAAAAGCACGCTCTCCTCTATTTTCTCTAAACCTTCATTCTTCTGCACTTGATCTGATACATCTGTATTTTAAATACTTTTTTTATGATCACCACTAATTTAAACCTAAAAATATCAAAATTTGTCAACTCTACTAAATCAGAAATCTGGAAATATTCTTACCTTTATCCCTTTATTGTATCACATATATTGTTCTGGTTACCTTTTATTATTTAGCACACTACCTTCAAATATTACAGTTTAAAACAATGCAGGGGTTAGGGGGTACTGACTGATGCACAGGTGAAAATCCACAAACAACTTTTGATTTCCACAAAACTTAATGACAGTCATCATTCAGTCCCTGTAGGGAATTGATTCTAGGACACTTCCAGACGATACCAAAATCTGCAGATGCTCAAGTCCCTTATATAAAACGGTGTAGAGCAATGCAGAGTCTGAGCTCCACATCCGTGGATTCCCAGCTGAGAATAGAAAGTAGTGTTTTCAATTAGTTGTTGGCTGAATCCATGGGTGCGAAATCCAAGGATATGGAGAGCCGACTGTATAGTTATTAAAATACAATCCTTGTGTCAGTGGACCCACACAGTTCAAGTCTGTGTTGTTCAAGGGTCAACTGTATATATTTTTTATCTGGGAGAAAATGTCTTTGGCTGTGAACAACAAGGACACAAAGTAATGATAACTTCACTAAAATAGTACTTTCTTCCAATTATTCATAACAAAATTATATCCTAGTTTTCACAATGACCTCATTGGCCTAGGCTCCTTATGTCTTTCCTGTCCCATCCTTATCCCGTGGTTTCCATTTGTGAGCTCTCTTTGTGCTCCCAAGATGATTTCTGCATGCCTGCAATCCCTGCAGGATGAAGGGAGAAATTAGCCAAAGTCAAAGAAGGAATTTGCCATTAGAGACACATTTGCGAGCCTTTCTCAAGGCTAGAATTTTTTTTTTTTTTGCTGGGCTTATTGCTAGCTCCTAAAATTTCAGGAACCCATAATAAAAGAAACAACAGAAGAGGGGATATTGGATAAGGAACTAGCAATCTCTGCCACATGTTTCAATTTCTCTGATAAGATTCAGCTTAGGCCCTAAAATATAAGTATATCAAGAAGTAAGATATACATTATAGGTAAACTTTAAATTTGATGGAAAATAAGCCACCAATGAAACTATAAATCCAAAAATAGTTATTATTTTTTATTCTAAAATATGTCCCGGTCTGAGTTCTCCCAAGATCACACTTCCTCTCCTTGTTAGATTAAGTAAATAAAATCAACATTCTCTTCTACTGGCAAAATATCAGTAGTCGATGATCATGAACATGTGTATGTATGCAAGAAAAGCTAAACATCAGGAGTGCTATAGATAAACTCGATTTCCCAATATTATTCATTCAACACCTTTTATTACGATGTATGCAAACCATCCTGCAATTTAAATAATTTTCTCTTTCAATTAAGGAAAAAAAAGCTATATGAAACATGACTATATTTTTTGGTGCCAACAAGTATGATTTTGCTTTCGCTGCTGCTTTGTATTCATTTAGAGACACCAAAAAATCTGTTTATAACCCTTTCCAAATGTCCTGTAAATACTGTAACTTGGGGATGAAATATGAAGACACTAAGAAGAAAGAGATTTTGAATATGTCATGTCCTTTAAAATAAGTGACTTAAAAATAAATATTTTGGATCCAAAGGAGACCAGTTTTTATGGTTTGGTTTTGTTTTGTTTTGTTTTCTTGCTGGTAATGTCACTGCCCGATAAAGCTTTTTAAGTAACGGGATCAGCTATTTCAGTAATCATTGTCCAAAAATGTCCCAAGGTCTTCTGAGTCGCCTAACCCCCAGAAGACTCGGCATTCTGGCTGTTCATTCAGCCAAACTAGTCACAGTGATTAATTTGTCAAATACTGAGACAGAAAGTAGTGACATGGAGGTCTTCAAGTTGCAGGCTACAATCATATGCTCTGCAAACAATCGTAGCTCAGAAAAGTACATTTCCTGGCAGGAATGTTGTGACCTGGAGCCAATGCATTCCACTATGGAGGATGGGGGAGAGAGGACTCCTATGGTTATCCTTTCATGAGGAAATTGGTTTCAATTCCAGGAAAAAGTTGGCATGCATGTTGAAAAAAAAAAGGAGTGAAAAATCACTTATACCAGACACTCTCATAACCAAAAGGGTTTGCTTAGATGCAGATTATTTTTTCCCAATGGATTAACTGAACTGTCTTCAGATTACACCCTGGCAGAAAAGAATAAGGGAGACCTGTGTGAAGCCGTATTAAACAATATTAATGTACTTCTGGGGATGGAGTGTGTGTGTGTGTGGGTGTGTGGGTGTGTGACTAGAGTTTGAACACCAATGGTGACAACTTGCTGAAATAGAAACTGCACCACATACGATTCTCAACTAGATTTATGAGTGAAGACATAGGTGGAGTAGCAAAACATATTGGATGAGATAAAATAAGAACACTGCCTCTCCCACTCAATGTAGCTATAAAGCCTGGATAGAAATGCTTTAGAGATACTCTTTGAGGACTCTGAAAGCAAATTGTAGCCAGCAAATTGGGGAAGAGTAGAATTCAAAGTCATATCAAACTGGCAGTGGGTTTACTATTTTTTCCTTGCAGTATTCTCTGGACTGGATTCAGTGCGATTGGAAACATGGGAGTGGGCATTGACACTGAGAGAAAAGCTCCAACATACCTCCTGTAGTTCTTTTGTGAGAACTTGGAAGGGGGTCCTCTAACACTCAGGAAGAGTGCAAGAAGTCTTCATTGTTGTTTTCTTTTCATTTTTTTTTCTATTGTGTCTCAGCCACCAAGTAGGGCCCTATGGCATAGGTGTCATGGGGCATGCAAGTGAGGAGAGAAAAGTTTATTCTAATGGAAGGAGCTATGGTCTCAAGAGTGTGGTGCTGTGTTGCTGTTTTTTTTTCTCTGACTTCTCCCTGATTGTCCCACCATTGTGGGGAGTACATGGCAGAACAGGGTAAAACAAAACTCCCCAGATTGATGCTCAGAGAACCAAAAATACCCAGGGAGCCCAGGGTACCAGAAAATACCAGAGAGATTGTGGGAGGGGGTCATTTAGGAAAGTTATCCCCTTGATTTATATATAAGCTTCTGTACTACTCAGGTGTTGTATGTTGATGGGTCTGACCCTAAGTAGCAGATGTTGAGAACTAAACTTAAAGAAAGACCACTGCCTAGGTCACCCACTGGCTAGTGCATCAGTGTGACTAATCTGAAGAGCATTGTAAACAGTGAAACTTCACTCCACTGAAATCATTTGAAATTGTGCTTTGAGCCCAACTGGGCCTATTGATTGAACAAAGAAAATTTACCCACTAGACCTTTTTATGGAGAAACATAAAAGATAAAGTTTATGGTATAAAACGATTAACAGTTGACAAATTGCGGGCACACAAATATCAAATGAAATGATTCTTGATGCTTGATATTCCTTTGGTTCATGTTATCAGCAATGCCTGGACTGAATGGTAATCAGTTTGAAAACAGGTGTTGACAAAAAAATGTACTCATTTCTGTAGAATCTTTTAAATTTTGAAAATGAACTGTATGTTAATGTATGTTAATAAACACTTTATAATAATTCAAAGTGTGTATACATTTTTGGGACATTTTGAATATACATACAAAACTAAATGTAGTGCAATGAAAACATAAAGTGTACTTCTCTTTTTTTTTTCTAAATAAATTGTGGTCTTAACCCTACTTAAAAAACATACACACACAGAACAATTATGAAGTCACACACACAGAATGTGAATAAACTCCTAATCACAGGATGAGGACATAACTGTCATGATAATGTTTCCCTACTTGAAGAGAGCACTCGAGATGGCTCTACAGCTGTGTGTGTGGACTTGAGCCAACATATTCTCAAGTGTAGATTGTGGTCCAGATGTCACTGCTACTGCTGGAGAGAGATACTCCAGAGGTTGTCATCTGGGCACTCTCACTGCCAAAATTGTTGCCTTGGCCACAGCTATTGGCTTTCTTGTTGGAAGATGATGGAGCAAGAAAATATTTGAAAAGTCTTGCCAAAACAGTGGGAGGCAGCTCCAAAGTGAGTACACATTGGGGTAAAACTCACTGCTCTAGTTTCTTTGTCTCAAATCTGATATCACATGGATTTGTCCATAGATTAATTACAACACCATGTTTATACGTGCACTAATAAAAGAGTAATATGTAAATTAGCCATCCCTCTGTGACCAAGATGGCGGTGCCCATAGTGGCCGGGGTGGGTCGCTGGTGGCATCGCCCCGGCAACACGAGCCCAGTGTCCCCACCCTGGCTGCATGGAAGGAGGGGAGGGGAGGGGCCTCAGGCTGGACGCCAGGGCCAGGGACACTGGTGTTGTTGCAGGCCAGGCTGAGGGACATCGCCCACCCCATGCACAAATTTCATGCACTGAGTCTCTAATACTTCATAATTGTTTACATGCTGCATTCCAGTACTGAATGCATACTTGTAAAATTCATAATGACCTGACCAGCTATTGGTTGAGTTTATTAATGATCTATTTAACATAATGTTAAGATAGGAGATTCATGTTTCAAAACCAAACTTTGAGAGATCTAAGTGTTTTCTTGTTGATAACTTCTTATATTTGTGTTTCTTAGTGCCCCCCCCCCCACCCCAACCCCCAGACTGTATTTCTAACAGTAGATGTTCAATACATGCTGTCCAGGTGATGTGAGCTGAACATTGAATTGAATTGAATGGAATGGAATTCAATCAAAGCTTATCAATTGGCATTACGAGTTAGCTTTTAGTCTTTGACATTGCTATAACCTTACACTGGTAAATATATTTTATTTGTCAGTCACTCATAGGACTTTTCCCTATAAACATCAATATTCAAAAAAACATTGAGGCTAAAATGGAAAAAAGTGTGGAACAGGTATCTGTGTTAATGCACTGACACAGTTATTCATGATAATTCATTTCTATTTGATTCAATATTTAATGTATAGATAAATGACACTAAGAATTATACAGTATATGTATTTATAAATGAAAGTAATAAAATTTTTCTTGGAAACAATAAGGAAAAATTTATTTTTCTGTGGACACAGAGTGCCCTCCTCTATTTAATAAATAAGCATGTATTGAGCAATAACTTTGTGTGAAATAGCCTCCTAGAACAGACAAAATAGATGAGATGGTCCTTCCATTCAAGGCCTACCAGAATATGGAAGATCTATATATAAATATGGAAAAATTATAACATATTATAGTAAAGATAATGATAGAAATAAATGTAAAATACTTTATCCATTGAAAAAATTGCATAGCATAAAATTTTTAACAACAACCTAAGAAACATATAATTGAGTCCTTAGGCATCACACCAGTAAGGAAATAACATAATTCAATCAAGTTGGTTTTATCTTAGTTTGAGTACGTTGGAGTGGATTTAACTCTTAACTGTTATTTCATTGGCATTTGGTCATAATATAGCCAACATTTTAGCAATCAAGAGACTACTTCATAAAAGTTGAAATATGAAAAAGGCATAATCTTGCCCTAGCCAGTGTGCTGAGTGGTTAGAGCATTGGCCCTTGCACTGAAGTGTCTTGGGTTCAATTCCCAGTCAAGGCCATGTACCTGGGTTGCAGGTTTGATCCTGACCTGGGTCGGGCTGCATGTAGGAGGCAACCAATCAATGTGTCTCTCACATAGATGTCTCTCTCCCTCTGTTTCTCTTCCTCTTCTTTTCACTCTTTCTAAAATCAATGGAAGAAAAAATCCTCAGGTGAGGATTAGCAAAAACAAAACAAGTTAAAAATGTGTAATCTTTTAATATAGAAGTCATTATGTGATTAATTGAACATTCAAATTGCTCCATCCTCAATGAAGCAATTTAATGATTAATAACAATTTAATGATGACTACATTTTTAAAGCATCCAGTACATGATGTAGTTTAGTTATAACATTTTCATTTCACATATTATTGCAAGGCAGGTGATAATAGTAGTCTCAGTTTTAATGTGTGGAAACTGAGATTTATTTGATTGGATCACCTAGCTAACACAGGGAAAATCAATTCACGTGATGTAGATTTCATTTTCTGTGCTTCCAATCAGAATAAACAAGGAGAGCAAAGTTACTTTTAGGATCTCATTAAAAAGAAAAGAAAAAGAAAGTTTTGCTATTTTAATAATTACATTTATAAATTTATTTACATCTTTGTATTTTATTGTAAAGTGTTAGCATCACCCAAGACACAAGTTCAAATGTGCAACTTTGAAATATGCTCTTTAGGTGATGGATATCAGTATTTTGAATGTAGGCATCTTGAGAATCTTCAGGGAGTAATTAGTTTCATTTTTTTTTAACTGAATTTATTGGGGTGACATTGGTTAATAAAATTATATAGGTTTCAGGTGTGCAATTCTATAATGTATCATCTGTATATCATATTGTGTGTTCACTACCCCAAGTCAAGTCTCATTTTCTATAGAATAAATAGACTTCTTTGGTGAATCAACACAAAGACTGGCATTTTCAAATTTCTCATAGGTTCTTACATCCAGCATATATTTTGTTCTCACTATAGAAATGCAATGAGAGAGTGACTGAAGTTTCTGCTTTTTCGGATTCTGCGTATGGAATTTCTGAGTGGTGGTGGTGGTGGAGTTTCAGTTGTGAACTCCCACGCTTTGAAATTCGAGACTAGAGTATATCTTTTGGTGCCTTGGTTAGAAATCTGAAACCCTCATTATTTCTGCATGTGTTAAACTATGTCTTTTGTTCCACTTGCAGACCAAGTAGGAGGCTTTGATAAAATTTGATCTCCATTCAGAGATCCTCTCTGATCTGGGCTTTCTAAATGGTTCATCCCAGGGCACCCTCAAGTGTTTGAGAAGATACTTTTAACTGGTTTCTCTTCTTTCCCCCTTCAGGATGGCTGTTTTCATTTACATACCTAAAACTTTTGAATTTTGCATTTTCCCTGTCTATTTCTAAGACTGAAATGGTTTTGTGGCTTTTTAAAAAATTATCTCAAAACCCTTGCATTACAAGTCTTTTGCAGGGTTTTTCATAAACCAGTGTTCTTATTTCAAATAAAAAAATCTTATTGAATAATTTCTTAGATGTAGATATACATATGTCTGAATACCTATATGTGTTTCATAAAAATAATTTGCTGGTGTTACTAGCATTACAAAGACTTTTCCGTACTGTTCTCTGGGCCACAGCTAATTCATTCACATTATAATGTGGTGATCTAGATTTTTCTGTGGTGTTTAGAGTGATGAAAGGTTTTTTTTAATGGTACGTGTTTTCTCTCTTAAAACAGAAATATTGGGTGTGTTCTACCTGTGGGTACTCAAATGTGCTGGTCAAGATCAGAAATTTGAAGGTGATTCTTCCATATCTTTTTTTAAAAAAAATATGCCCACTGAGAAATGAAAACTGATCCTTAGCAGCTAATGGTATCTTTAGGGTTTTGTACATAAACAGTTTATGAGACTTAAAAATAATCTAAACAAATTATAGTGTTATTTTTGTTTTATGTTACTTTTTGCATATCAACTTGCAAATTATTGTAATTCATGAGACTAAATTAGTGATGCTAAATGGAGCCCTCCTACCTCCCCCCCCCCCCCCACACACACACTATATTTATGTCATTACTCTGGGTTTTTATATCAACTAGGTGTTCCACCAAGGCACCTCCATGAGAGGATATAGAAAGAACTTACTTCTCCTGAATTTTCTATCCAGCTTGCATTCCATTCTTCCAACTCTTTTTGACATTTTCTAGATCCTTCAGTTCCCCTCTAGTACCATAAACCCAATATGTGTCAAGTGACATTCTCCTCTCTCTCTCTCTCTCTCTCTCTCTCTCTCTCTCTCTCTCTCCTCAATACGTGTAACCCAGAAGTCTCACCAAGAGTCAGAAGTTAAAGCGGATGCTTCTCGGTGCAGTAGATAAGTTGATTTCCCATGGAGCTCTCCTGTAGAAACCAGCAATTTGATTTACTTGGAGCCTTTTGAGTTTCGTTCATTGGTTTAATATCAGGGACCTAAGTGAATACAACTTACTCAGACCTACATATAGAAAGCGGTTATGAAAATACACCGGTCAGATCTTATGCTCTGAGGAACATAAGTGCCCAATGATCCCAGTTGCTGCCCCTATGGATCACTTGTACGAGTACTGAGGGCATGTTTTCTTAGCACTGAGGGTATGTTTTCCATGTCCTCTTCCCAGCCAGTGACTGAACATGATGGGGGCATAAGGCAGACACATCCCAGTGAAAAGCCAGGCTCCTAAGGCATAGATCTGTCTGCAGAACACTCAGTCCCCTAGCCATAGCCTTCTCTGAAGTAAGACTTCCAATCATGGTACCTCTTCCTGGAAGCATGCCTGGAAGTGAGAATGGGATGTGCAGACTCCTGAACTCTAAGAGTTTATAGTCTAAATTCTTTAGCTTGTGTTACTTTTTTATCCCAAGAGCTAGCACTTCTCCTGTTTGGGAAGAGACTGCAGAAACCTCTTCTCCAATTACTAACACTCCGCATTTAAGGTTGCCCTCAGGAAAATGAGCCATAGGAACCACAGAGGAGCTGTTTCTCCAAATGGTATGAAGTGGTTATGTGTAGCATAAGGGATGGACTGGGGTAGCTTTGAAAACATGACTCAGAACTGCTCCTAAGTGGATCATAATTGACTGATGGCTGCAGTGACTGTCAGACTTTCTGCAGGCTCCTCCCAGTATAGGACAGAGCCTGGATGGGCGAGTGAATCAGACCACCCCTGTCAAACACAAGACAAGATTTGGCTCTGGAATGTCCCATTGGCCTTGACAAACCTTTCTTGGAACTGCAATGTAGTCTGAGATTCTTCCTCCTCAATCTCCCTTCCTTTCTTCTGTCCTTGCATGACCATCAGATCTGTGTCATGCTCAGAAGTCTCTCCTTCCCTTCTCATGCTCCTTCTCCTAATAAGATTCTTTCAACTCTAATCCTGTCTTACCATTGGCTTTCCCATGGACCCACGGTAACTCAGAGTATGAACTTATTGAGCTGCCTGAGGGAATCCAACATGATCTTCTCTTATGCATCTAACGGGCATTCAGGAAACATTTCTTCTTTTTTTAAAAAAATATTTTTATTGATTTCAGAGGGGAATGGAGAGAGTGAGAGAAATAGGAACATCAATGATGAGAGAGAATCATTGATTGGCTGTTTCCTGCATGCCCCCTACTGGGGATTGAGCCCACAACCAGGCATGTGCCCTTGAGCAGAATCAAACGACCCTTCAGTCCACAGGCCGATGCTCTATCCATTGAGCCAAACTGGATAGGGCCAGGAAATATTTCTTAAGTATTTATTGAGTGAACCTTTGTTGGAATGTGCATGAGGGCAAAGACTAGCAGTCATCATTTATTGCTGCTTGCCATGTTGCCATATTTCATCTTCTGTACTGAGGGAATGCAGCCAGCTTTGAGCCTGTATGTGAGGAGGGAAGGAAGAAAGACTCTTCATTTCAAGGTTGAGTGACAATAGCAGTTGACTCAATACATGGGTGTTGAGAGTTGTATCCTGTGAGGTTGGCCCAAGCTGACAGCCATTGTCACTTAGTAGCATAGTACAGAAACAGTTCTCTCCACATAAGTAGAGTGTTGTCAACCAATCTGGATGTTTTTAGAAAGTCTGAGGGATTTCCCCTCTGATTTGGTCAAGGAAGAAAAGGAAAAGTGGGAAAGAAGAAAAAGAACAAAATAGTCAAGCATAACAATATTACTAAACTGTTGGCAATGAGTGCTCGACATTACTGTGGAACAAATTATTACTCGGGAGCTTGGAATTACGCTGGGAATTGTTTGTAGATACATGCACACTCATCCACATATATCATACGGCTGTTTACACTGAGCAAGCTGCTGAATAGCACCTCAAACATGTTCTCATTTGCACCCCCCGGGGAGTTTGAAGAACGAGCTTTGGCTGGGCCATGCCCCTGGAGATTCTGACTAAATCAGTCTGGATGGAGTCTGGACATTCATATTTTTAATAGTTCCTTGGATGTTTCTAAAATGCAGCTGGGATTGAGAAAAAGGGGAGAGAGAGAGAGAGAAAGAGAGAGGAGAGAGAGAAAGAGGAGAGAGAGAGAGAGAGAGAGAGAGAGAGAGAGAGAGAGAGACGCTACCATTTTCTAGATTAATGGAATGTTGTATCCTCCTGAACTGACTACAGAGGTGACAGATATTAAAATAACAACTATATTGCACCAGGAAGGGTTCAGAGGCATTTTCTTGTCATCTAATTTCTTGACTCACTAGATCAAATTACACTTTATTTCAATCTAAAGACCCAGCCATACTTTTTAATTGGTTACATCCTAGTCCTTACTATTGACTTCACTGTAGCTTTGCGGGGGTCTTCCAGCCTAGATCCATGAGAGTTGCATGTTTTACAAATGATGGTTTTTTATTCGTATCCTTTTAAGTTATGTTTTCAAATTATAGCAATTTTAAATATACCTTTTTTAGTCCTCTTTTTTTAATGAAAGAAAATATTGCCTTGTGTCAAAAGACATTTACAAAAATAAACCTGACTGACTGGTAAGTCCATGCTTGGGGATTAGACTGCAGGGCCCTCTGCTCCCCATTCTGCTGCTGAACTCACCGAGGCATGCTGCTTGTATCTGGCTTAGATGCCAGCCACAGACTCTTTGGATTAATCCTTAGCCTTAATGCCTTAAGACTTAGTGAGCTGAAACATACCAATTCCCACACGTCCTGTTTCCCTTAGTGATGGGTTAGTTTTCGCTTCATCATTTCTGCAAGCACCGTAAGTGTCAAATGGGTCGATAAGAGCATCCACGCTAGAGCAGTCCATGTCCCAGTGGTCAGTTAGTGCCCACAGGCTGGGAAGCAAGTGGTGCAAGGTTCCAGGAATGTTCCCAAGACATAAAGATGAGGCTGCATTAACACGTTTCTCGGATGGAGCAAAGGGGTAATTTCTAATCTGCTACATTCCATTGTTGGGTTGCTCAGTCATTTCAGAGAGACTTCTGGTAACAATTAATACGGCCATAAAAACGGGAAAATAACCGGGAAAAACATGCACACAAATTGAAAGCAGATATCTGAATGCTGTTGTCCCACAAATTTAGATCAACCACACGTCGGCCTGGAAACTTGTAAATAGCATTCATAAGGGATGTTATCATATAAAGTGTGGTGGAGAAATCGCAATGGAGCCCATTTGTACATTCTGGAATTAATATCTACCTGCAGATAATTAAGAGAACAATAAAAATGCACTGAATGAATGTACACTGGGGAAGATAGGAACTGAACATGATCCAAATATGTCATATTCTGGGAACCTAGGGGAAATAAAGCTTTATGGGACACTGGCAGATATCATTGCTGCTGGAACCAGAATTTTGAAGTCTTGCAGCTCGGAAATAATGATTTTAGTTAACAAAAATATGTGAGTGGAATTAAGCTCACCACTCCTACTATTGTAGTCAGAATGAAGTGCCTAATTCCCATGCACTGTCCCGGAAATGATTCTTGCAATCTCTTTTGTGAGAATGCTTTCCAGCAAGCCCTGGTGGCACCCAATGGTACCAAGTTAAACCATCTTCCTGTTGCCTTCTGCACATCCTTCTCACATTGTAATTGTTTAGCTATGCATGGAGGCCTCAGGAAAACTCTGGCATGTTCCAAGAGAACGAACCTTAGCCGAGTGACTCAATTTAAAATTTTGATCCAATGAAAATCCTTTTGAAGACTGTGGAGGTGATTAAAAGGCAGCAACACTACATTAAGCAGTACTTTCTCAATCTAGTACTCACTGGTTTTAGAAATGTGTGTTGAAGGAATATTTGCAATAATATAACTACAAGTCCAGATATGGTTTAAGTAATTTAAATGTGTGTTTTTAATAAACATATATCTCCCAGAATAATGCAGCAATCTTTAGGAAAAAGCAAGTCTCATTTTAGGCACAGTTAAGTACACATGCAGCTTTCTGTGCATAATTCAGTGAATTTTGATTGGTAACAAACTAGATTTCAAAATCAATAATTATCCTGTTATCAATTATGTGTTTGTGTGTGTGTGCATGTGTTACTTTGGGGACAGTGGAAATTTAACTTGGGGTCACACAGTCTGGGGACACATAGGAGAACAGTCCTATCTTTGGGAAAATCTCAGAGATTAAAACTGGTTCACATTCACACTACTCATAGCATCCACATCCTCAGAAAAACTGAAAGAAAAACAAACTTTTAACTATTTATGAATTTTCCTCAGGATTTACCTTTACTAACGTGGATCTCACAGGTATTTTACTGAGTTCCTCTTTTCCAGGATAGCCTGCACATTGCAGACACTCGTATCTATCTATTTTATTAGGCATATATGACTGCACATTATGCTCTGCTCGGTGATGTCATCCCAAGATGGGTTCATGAGGGCCACATTCAACATTGTGTAAGGAAGCCAAAAGTCAGTGATGAATCAGCTGTGATCATGATGTGCATAAGGAAAATAGATAAGTAAAATATTCTTTGCTTTTAATAGTTGATCCAATGTTGGAATCTGATCATGTCATAATAAAAACAAAAGTTAAAAAATCATGCTGTATCTGAAACCATTCCTCCCCCCAAACAAACACAATGCTCTATAAGAGCGAAGAAAGGCTTAATTCAGAATTCATAGTATGGATCCTTATGTTCAGGGGCACCCTTACCTAATAATGAATCTAAAAAATCTACATCTACAAATCTACAATCTACAAATCTACAATCTACAAATCTAAAATCTATAAATCTACAAATCTAAAATCTAAAAATGAATTATCTAAAAATGATTAAGAATGACAAATTCTCAATTTTCATCAAAGCCTATTTTGAGATGTGTGCATTAAGGTCTCCATTCCATATAAGATCTGCTGCTCCCTCCCTCCATTGCTTCCTTTAATCTTTCAAGCTCTTACTGTATACCATTTTAATCACTAGATGAATGAAATATGCATTAGCATAATTCCTTACATTGATAAATTCTCCAGTTGAGGGCAAAATATAATGCATAGGCAAATACTTTTATTACAATGTAAAAATGTCTTCTGAAGCAGTGGTAGAAAGGGCCCTTTAAACATGAAGAGATTCACAAGATGGCTCATCTCTTAGATGGTTATTGAAGGACCAGTAAGAATTGTTACAGGCAGAGGTAGATATAGGTCAAGCCAGGCACAAGGAGAGACCTTAGTTCAAAAGCCATAAGAACTTCATGTGGCTGGAGATGAAAGTTGAATAAGAGGGGGCAGTGAAAGTGGTTAAAGGCAAGCCTGATGAGATAGGTTGGGTCTGGTTTGGACAAACCATGCCTGTGTACAAAGGTAATTTGTGCCTCACCTGATGCACAAGAGGAGGTTTGAAAACATATAAACATATTTGGGGTCATATGAAAGTGCATAGTTTGTGATGGGGAGAGAATTAGAAGGGGGTGGGGGGATAGAGCAATCAGTTCTGACTGAGCTGGAAACTTTATTCCTATTTTATTGTAGAAGACCCAACCCGGGAAGGAACCACGCAGCGGACTGTAAATCTGCATTGATCAAATGTGAAAGCATGCAAGAGCAGCGTACCCTTTGGAAGGCTGGCTGACGCTGTGTCTGCCTCGCACATGGGAGATAGTGTACAGCCAAAATACTGAGTGATTCTCATTCCTCATGGCTCATTAAGATGAGACGAAAAGGGGCGAGAATCACATTTTCAGTTCCACATCTTTAATAGAGATCTGTCAATGAGTTGTGGCAAATTGGAATGACAAAATATTACTCTTTTGTGTATTTCCAGTGAAGATACAGGGTATGATGAAAGTGTGTACATAATCTAGTGTCAAAATCCAGAAAAGTAACTCCAGACCCAATGCAGTGATGTTGTCTACAATTCTCTGTGTTAGCCTGACATAAGTATTCTTTTCAGTGCCATGGGGGCAGGTGTCTCCTGAAATATTATACTATGGTAGATGATGTGTAGCATATAATCATCGAAAAGAAGAGGCGGCCAACTTGTCTGGCTGCTTATTTAAAGGGACATTGCACAAATAGACAACTTAAGAGAAATGAACAAAAATCCAGTGGCTCGGCTATTTTCTTTTGGGGTAAAAGTAATTTTGTACTACTATATGTGGCTGGTTATTACATTGCACCTGATATGACATATATGAGTTTTTAAGCGGACTGATAACAAAAAGGAAAAGCGACAACATATCTACCATTCATTTGTTCATTCATTCATTCATTCATTCATTATTTACTCATCATAATTACCTTTTAAATTACTTTACAAGAACTGTGGATACAAGGCTAATAAAAATAATGACTCTATCCTTGAGAAAATTTCAAAATAGTAAAGTGTAGACATGCAAATAGATAAATCGTAACATGATGTGGCAGGTGCAACTGGAAGACTGAGCAACTCTGTGTAGTGTAGTCCAGGAAGGATTCACGGAAGTGATACAAGAATTTTGTCTTGAACTACAAGAGACAGTGAGCCTGGTTTAAAGGGAAAATCATACTAACAAAGAAATTATAGCTAAAAAATATATCTCCAGAGTTCTAAAATCTTGAGATGTAATAGAATGCTGCTTTAAAAAGCAATAAGTAACAGATACATTTGAAGCGCAGTAAGCAGCTTGAGGTCTCTTATCTTTTCAGTATGTGCTAGGCAGTCCAGTGCTTTGGCCAAAACAGTAACAAAGGAAAATGTTTTGTTCCGTTCAGTGCTAAAATTACTCCTCCTAAAGGCCATGATTTTCTCCCATTGCACCCCCATTTTTAATAGTAGCATCATTAGAAATGTTATTTTGGATATGAGTATATAAACACATAATATCGAGAGTGTTCCAATTATATATTTACATATTTAGGCTTAATGGAAAATAACTACTGGAGTTAGAATTTCAGGTGTTGAGTTAGATTCTTAGTTTTGTTTCTTAATAAATATATGAATTCAAGCAACACACTTATTATAGTCTCAGAACATTAGATTACTAGTCTTTCAATTTTCTGGCTTACCTACTGTACAAATTGCAAGAGACAAATAAAAATATAGATCCTGCTTTATATTGGAAAACATAAAGTGCTATAAATATGAATGAATGTGACATTATTGTAATCATGATTATCTCTGGTATCAATGCATGTCTGTTGATTTAGGGTCAGGATGAATGTCCTGTTAATGAGAAACATGCTCTGCTCAGCTTTGCCTTTGAAAGATAAGGGAGGAATCTTAAATTGAAATCCCTATTTTCTCATCTTAGCCCTACTAATTATTGGTCATGAGATAATTGGCTTGCCTTTCAGCGTTTCTATGTGCAAATTGTTGATGAAAATAACGAACACATATTAATATAATATATTTCTGTTTGCAATGATTTTGCATATAATCGTTTCTGAAATTTACAGCATACATATAAGTAAGCAATTGTATGTTTCTTTAAGCCACACGTTTAATTGCTAAGGGAGTGGAATGTCGACTCCTCTCTTTGTTGTTGTATCCTAGGTTCTTTCAACAATACCATGCAGTTGTGCTTCATTGCGGGGATAAAGAAATAATATATTCATATTATGGTTAAATGAATACCTATGCATAAAGTACAGTTATTGTTATCATGCTATTGAAATTAAGGGTGAAAGACATGTGACATGTTTGTATTGATTTCCATGTATAGGTATGTCTTTTAATTCACCTCAAATTATAGAAACATGTTCATCCCCCAAATTATAAAGTAAGGTAAATGTTCTCCTTGAATTTTTACACTTTTGTGATTTCCTATGAGTATGGAAGATTTTAATTTTATTCCAGATAAGGCATCATGTCCCGCTAGTTTGAGTCTTTTAGGAAAAGAAAAAGTCCATTCAATTCCCAGTTGCTCCTAATTCACACACTTAGGGTCTGTTTGCTTAGGTCTTATTTTGTCATCCTCAAAGAATTAGCTGTGGGCAAGGATAAAATCTTGACTCCCTTAGAATAATCAAGTGAGTCACCATGGGATAGGAAAACAAGGAGTGAAACAAGGGATTTGAGTACTTTCAAGCCCAGTATTAGAATTGAGGACCCCTGTCTGCCTACACTAAGGGATTTTAAACAAAAAGGTATCCGTTTACCTTAAGAAGTACAAAGTTTATTTAAGAGCCCCTGATTTCTTTAGAATATGATATGAGTCTTGGCAATGAACAGAAACACGTGACTTCACAACATGTGTCCACATGTGGTTCACGCACTGCACATGTGCTCTTTCAATGGGTCCTGTGACCTCGCTGTGGATCACATGTGTTTTACATATGCTTTGTATTGTTCACATCTGTTTTAAACATATTTTCCTGACAGTAGACGCTCTTGTTATATTACCATTTGCTATAATAATTAAATTCAAGGAACTTAGCTTGAGAGGATTTGTGGGGGAGGGTGTTTGTTAGTTTTGATTTATATTTGGTGCTGTGTTGAGTGATACCCATTATAGCTGCTTATCGTATCTCTTTGTAGGCAGTAGTGTTGCTGCGTTTAACCTCACTGAAGCCAGACTAATCCAGCGATGTTCTTAAACTTCTATGACTCATATGAAGATTATCTTTTTAGAAGAGACCTTGAAAACATACTCTGGATTTAGGGTAAGAAAAAATAAATAAACTGACAATCCCAACAGGGAAGATTTGTTTTAGAGATTATATAGTAGATGTAGAGCTAAGAGCTCTACATACAGCAAACACATAGAGTAAATAATATAATATTAATCATGCGACAAAAATTTAAATGAGAACCTAACGTAATAGATCATAGTCATAAAAGAAGATACAAAATTAATGTGAACACTTGCTTGGTTCACTTATAGCAGGAGAAAATAAAATTCACCGTAATTTAATGAATTACTTTCTGTTATAGTACACTTAATTATCTCCTTCTTTTACCCCCAGGACGTATCTTTTTAAACTCACAGCTGTAGCTGAATGCATGCTACCTATTAAACAAAGAAGCAATGCTTTTTATTAATTACAGCGTGTTTGTTTTCATCTGTCTTTAAAGAACATTCTAAAATTAGAGACTTGCCCCTGAATGAAACAATACTGAGCTTAATGAAGTCTGAGAACCAGGGACCCAAATCTTCATCTTCTCTTGATATGTGGATGTGATGCTCATTAGGTCTTGATATTACTTGGGAGTAAATGGAGCATATAGGATTGTGGCTACCTTATCCATACACCCAGTAGGAACACGGCACCCTTCCCCCCCATTCCTACCTCCTCCCCACAAGCCAACAAGTTACCTAATGCTTACTTGGCCAAATGTTAAAAGCGATTTGGTGCTGTAGGTGATTAAATCTACAGTGTGCCCCTGCAGACCAGGGAGCTGTAAATAAGCATTTTAAAAGAAGCTCAGCCTTTAATGAAGAACAGGAGAGTTTCGATCAGTAATCAGAAACAGCTTTGGAAATCTAGGGACAGTGGTATGCATATTTTGATTTGGCACATAAAACGTTCATTGTTTTAGAGACATTCCAAAGAAAGGATCCAACTGTTAGTAAATGTTGAGTGGATTTTGAGCAGTTTGAAGAACTTAGAAGCAATATCCTTGAGTAAAAAGAAGCATCCTGGTGAGAAATGATTATATTTAATTAAAAATAAATGGGCATACAATGAAATGAAAGAACAGGCACAAAAAAATCTGTATGAAATACAAAGTGTTGTAGTTCTAATCCTAGCAGGCACTGCTTATGAATCTGTATATGTATTTAGAAAGAACTCTTAAATAAAAAAAATTATACAAACTAGATGAGAAATACATTTGGGTTTTGAAAGACATGTTTTGGAAGTTTACAGGAGGTATCCTAAGCAATAGCTGCATATTCAAATAATCTCCCAGTATTTCAGGAATAACTTGGATCCCTCCATAAATAAGAAAACATGCCTTTATCCCATAGCCTGCAATACAAAGCATTTTAATCAAGTGTACGAAACCATCCCTGCTAATGAGTCATCAGAATTCTCAGGAGTAGATAAACTTTTATTCCCATATAGTTGAATATACTTAGATGAGAACAGGAAAACATTGAAAGTAAAGGTAGGTTAGAGGAAAAAGTGAGAACTAGTAACAGGAGGAACACACATTTAGATTGATGCAATGAACATGATTTAAAAGCATATCTTGCCTTAGCCGGTTTGGCTCAGTGAATAGAGAGTTAGCCCTTGGTCTGAAGGGTCCTGGGTTTGATTCCAGTCTAGGTAATGGCCCTGAGTGGGGCATGTGCGGGAGGCAACCAATCGATGTGCCTCTCTCACATAGATGTTTCTCTCTCTCTGTCTCTCCCCCTCCCTTCCTCTCTCTCTAAAAACCAATGGAAAACATGTCCTTGGGTGAGAATTAACAAAAAAATAATAATAAAAATATATAAAATGGGTATCTTCCTCTTTAGGGATCACTCTTCTGACTAAATTTGATAGTGAATAGTAGTCAATTATTTTGTTTTATTTTTTCTCCTTCTGTTTGGAATCAATAATCACCCCGTACCTCTTGTTCTGTATAAGAATGAAGTTCAACAAGCTCTGGATTCAGAGATATAATGTAAGGCAAATAATGCCTAAAGGTGAAGAGGTAGAAAAAAAATGGTACTAAGAATTGATAAGGCTGCTCCTTTGCCTTACGCTAGGCAGCTGTCCATCATGCTTGCAAAGATGATCTCTTACACGTCTGCTAACAGGTTGGATGGGGTTGGAGTGAAGATACTTTCATTACTTATTGTCCTACTCACTTGCATGAGACAAATGACCCTCACAATTATGAATCCACCCCGTTGATCTCGCTCCCAGAGTAACCACATCTTGACAGTGTACCTCACTGCCTCCTTGATATGATCAGGTAAATATCTAATTGTCATCTCACATTAAACAATTTCACAACCAGACTCCTGATTCTCCCCGATTCCCCAGCCCTACCCCTCCTACCATTTTGCTGACTCATGAAGTCAAGTCCATCCTCCCAGATACTTATACCAAAAACAGTGAAGTTATTTATAACTGCTCTCTTCCTTTCATGTCCACACCTAGTCTGTGGACAAACCCTGTTGGTTCTATTTCCAAAGGCAGTATACCCAGAATACAAATTATTTTTCCATCTTCATCATGACTACCCTTGTCCAATATATTATCCTTCTTTTTTTGTCTGAATTATGGCAATAGCAGCCTTCTAATTTCATCATCTCTTGCCCTCTTTCAATATATTTGCAACACATCATTTAAAGGCATTTTTCATATATCATGTTTTTATTTGCCCCCTTTTCACTCCAACTTTTCATGGATAGGTCAACTTTAAAAATATAATACTCTCAGTAGGAATGACTACACACTTAGGTTATAAGCCTAAAATGTCTTTACTTAATGCGTCAATTGTAGAATAAGACCAGGCCAATTTTTACACATATGACTTTAACCACCTTCAATTAAGGACTGTTGTATTTTGATGACTTCTGTGATTTACATCTTAGACATTTGCAAGCCCAATGATATATCTCATAGAATTAAGATGCTTAATATTTATATGAGAAGGTATATATTTTGTGCTCATATCATATTCAATATGCTGTTTCATTACTTTGTACTCTTACATATATGTAGGTGTGGGCAAATACCACAGATGCATGTACACACACAATAGACACACATGCTTGCATTTCTTCTTGGAAATATTTGGCAAAACATACAAAGATAGATACTGCATTTGATATTGAAACTTGGCCTTTTTTCTTGAAAGTTTATTTATTAGCTATTGGAAGAATTCCTGAATTCAACTTAAGAAAGTAAAAATCTCTTTAATTTTAGTCTATATTTCCTGACTCCTAGGGATAGAAGAAACCTAAGAGTTTATCAAGCAATGCAATGGTTTGACATATGGCTAACCTGAGGCACAGAACAGTTTAATGGCTATTCAAACAGTGTTGTTATTGAATAGTAAAGAAAGAATTTGGCCGTGTGGCTTAGTGGTTGAGCATGGACCCATGAACCAGGAGGTCCTGGTTCAATTCCTGGTCAAGGCACATGCCTGGGTTGTGGGCTCAATCCCCAGTAGGAGGTATGCAGGAGGCAGCGATCAATGACTCTCTCTCATCATTGCTGTTTCTATCTCTCTATCCCTCTCCCTTTGTCTCTCTCTAAAAGAAAACAAATCATTTAAAAAAGAAAGAAAAATAATTTGATAGCTGGTGTGTCGCTTCCCAGTCTGTTGCTTCGTGAATGTGCACAAAGAGAGCAGAGACAGGTATTTATCTTAAATTCCTAGGCTGCAGGCTTCTAACAGATCGATAAAGGTCCATATGGCTCCCCGGGGTCCTTTGTGTCATTGTTATTGTGTCACATTGTTTCTGACCCTTCTTCTTATTCCCTTACATTTTTGTGTGTGTCTCTCTCTATAAAATGAAACATTGGCATTTTAAAAAATGAATGCATCAGATGATAGTATGTTTTGAATTTAAATGTAAATGTATATGTGTAGATATCTAAATAGACAAATAATCTCATTAGCCCTACTGCATCGATAGGCATTAAATATTATACTTCAGAATTGACACATTTGGGGAGAGGGGAGTCAGGGGTTTAATAGTTGATGATGAATAGCATTTCTATTTTGATATCAAAAGTGGAAAAATCCACCCTTCTTATTTTTTCCTTGCTTTTTTAATAGCAATTTATTTCCCATTATTTCAAGCCGGGCTCTTGTACTTGGCTTTATTTTTTATATTCATAAACTTGGCCTTGATACTTCAACTTTTCCCATAGAAAACACTTCTCTTGGCTTCCTATATGGATTAACACAGAAATTTAAAAGCAAAGTAGTCAGTAGGCTGGTTTATACGGCATCTGCCGCAGTGTATTGGCAAGTATTCTAAACTCTGAAGAGCTTTTAAGAAATATAAGCTCTTAATGCCAAGATTGTTATTGTGTTAACAAATACTTTTATATAAACTCAAACTCCATAGCTATATGAAACATCTTTTTATTTATCTTTCTGGTTTAAAATTTTTATTGCAGCCAAGACAGCCATCTTTTATGATCATGTGTTTTGAATGCATAGTTGGATTAAGTCTTACTGCTTTGGTCTAATAAACAAAGAAATGAAAATTGAGCAGCTGAATGAAGCCCTAAAACCCCTACTTTTCTGTCACTTGACTTGGCCACCTGGTTGACTACAAAGAGATCTTGACCCATGTCACAAAAGCATCGCTGTGAAGATTGAATAACATGTAGCTGCAAGTGGTTTTGAAGGGCAACTCTGGGTGACTTTTGGATGTTACTTTAGCCTGGCTGCTCTGTGAGAGGTCAGACAACAATACAAGGCACTTGGACTGTGGGGTTAGACTTGACTGCTGGCAAGTAACCAATGTGCCTTATTTTAATCATAGTAGGAGGCCAGGATTAACAAGAATATATTCCCTTAAAGATTAACTTATATTCAGTCCAAATAATGGATGATCTTACAGTTCTGGACTGTGCCTTTTATTTCAAAGTAAAAAGGAGTTGGAGAAAGCCAATATAGTTTCATTATTTTTTTTCCCTTTTACTTTCATCAAATGCTGAGGTAAAAGATGATCTTTTTGGCCTAAGATATTATTTCCATGTTTTTTCCTTACAATGAGAAGAACAAGTTCTTTGTTAAAGTAACTGAAGTCCGATGCCCCTTTTCATTGTAGACTCTATAAGAATCTGTCAGCCTGGCCAGTGTGGTTCAGTGGTTGAACATTGACCCATGAACCAGGAGGTCACGGGTTCAGTTCCCAGTCAGGGCACATGCCTGGGTTGTGAGCTCTATCCCCAGTGTGGGGTATGCAGGAGGTAGCCCATCAGTGATTTTCTCTCATCATTGATGTGTCTATTCCTCTCTCCTGCTCCTTTCCTCTCTGAAATTAAAAAAAAAACATATTTCAAAAAAAAGAATCTATCACTAATCACATCTGAGTTCCTATATATGCAAGTAGATGTGAGCAGCTGAATAAGTGACAGTAAATATTAATTGACTAACAAAACTGCTTTACAATTTATTTATTAAAATATAAGTAAATTCATTCTACTTCCAATATTTGTTTATCTTCAATTGTAAGAGATATTGGTGAATAGGGATATTTCCATTATGTTGGAATATATTTACCATACTTGTTCTTGAAAGAGGTCTCCACTATTTCATGAGCAGAGGTATTTCCTTTTGTTCTCCACAGCCACCCCAGCCCAGACTCTCATTATCATCCAACATAACATGTCCTCCCCCGTTTTCTAAAGGATGAAGTTCAAAACTATAGTCTTACAGTGAAAAAAATTCTACATGCACCCTTTATTTATCTGCCCAGTTTTATTTTTTATTATTGTCCAGTTGATAATAGCCATTCTAAGAGGTATAGGGTGGTGTCTCATTGTAGTTTTGATTTGCATTTCCCTAATAGCTTGTGAAGTTGATAATTTTTTCATATATCTCCTTGCCATTTGTATGTCTTCTTAGGAAAAGAAAACCTGTCTGTTCAGGTGCTCTGCCCATTTTTTAAATTGGATTGTTTATTGGTTGGTGTTGAGTTGTATGACTTCTTTATATATTTTGGATATTAACCCCTTGTTGGAGCTGTTGTTTGCAAACATCTCCCATTTGATTGGTTGCCTTTTTGTTTTGTTGGTGGTTTCTTTTGCTATGTAGAAGCTTTTCCATTGATACAGTCCCATTCATTTATTTTTGCCTTTCTTCCGCCAAATTATTAATCGGTCCTCATACCCATTAATTTGACAGCTATCTATCTATCATCTGCTCCGTATAAGATCTGGTCTCCTGTCTGTGATGATTCAAAGGAATTCCAGGCAAGGGCTCTCCATCCCCCTCAGTGGGAAGCATGCTCTTCCTCCGGCCAGGAAGTCCTTGCTTCTTTCTTAGCTTCATATGAACTTTCCTGGAATGTTCTAGTCTTAATGATCAGTTTCTCTTCTACATATATAAATATTATATCACTGTGTCTGTAAATTTGCTATATCAGCTAATCCATAGGAAGTAATCCAAATGCTATTTGTAGTCTATGTAGGCGCTTTCCAGTATCCATAATAAAATACAATCTCAATAATGATTTCTTGGGAAGAAATATAGGAAGTAAGAGGATATGTCGTAGTCAGACACACATTTAAATCCTGTTTGTGCCACCGTCTAGCTGTGTGTCCTTAGGCAATTTATTTAATCCTTTTTAGTGTTTTTTTTTTCCCCCCTCATCTTATAATGGGCATGATGATAACTACTCTATAGGGAGTTGTGAGTGCTAAATATTTAATCACCTTTCCTCTTGATGATGAAAAGGTACTGAAATTAGAATTTGTGAATTTATTCTTTGGATAATCATTTTTTCCCCAAAAAGAAGATCATGGAAGAATGGTAATCCTGCTACAATCAAACACGAATAGTCTTTCTTGTTTAAGTGTATGCTTAACATTTACATCTGTGTGATTGTATTATGACTGAGTTAAGGTTATTGCCTCCTTTAAGAAAGTCTGGTTTTGATATTTGGTGATAAATAGAAAAAACAAATTTTCCATTTTCAAGTACCATTAAACACAGTTTTCACAAGGCCCAAGTTTGTTCATTTAATCATAATGGCCTAGTGACAAACTTCTTAGCAGACTATGAGTTCAAATAATCTGTAGACTCTGTAATGGCCCCATCTGTGTTGTAGACTGCTTACTTCTCAGAAGTGATTCTCCCTCTGGACTGTGAGCAGCATTCCCCGCTCATGCTCATATACCATAGCCCAGTCAATCACTTTTTAGAAACTGTAGGTCCTGATACTTTGGGGCTCTCCGCATGGGAAACTGTCATCATGGAAAATGAAGGTGCCAACCACTCAACCAGAGGGAGCCCTCATGGTGGTTAGCTCTGCAAGCTACCTAGCCATTTCCTAAGCCTCAGTAAGAAGTATCTCCAGACTGGAAACTGTTGTAGGCACTAGCCATCTTTTTCTCGGGCCTCAGCAGGGCCTGAGGTTTCTGTAGGCACCTTCGGGACTGATAAATGCTTCTGATAAAGCTGAAAACATAGGAGCCTACGAGATACAAAGCATCAGCAAATGTTTTTTCTCACCTCAATAAAAGAATACAACTGGACAATTATGAAAAACAAAGGATAACATTTTCTTTTTAATTTGGATGAGAAGAAAATTTAGCAGTTGAGTGTCATTATTACAGATATTTATTTGCTTACTTTTTCTAAGGACTTTTTTTTATTGTGGCAAAATATACATAACAGAAAATGCACCGTGTTAACCATTTCTAAGTGTACGGTGCAGTGGTGTTAACTGTATTCATATTATTGTGCAGCAGTCACTGCTGTTTATCTCCAGAATGATTTCATCATCCCATCCTGTAGCCACCAAACAATAATTCCCCATTCCTCCCTCCTGCTTTCAGCCCCTGGTGACCACTGTCCTACTTTCTGTCAGTATGAGTTTAACCACTTGGGTCCCTTATTGGCTTTCTTTCCTTCACTTTTCACCTCCTAAAATTATAAATTCTTAACTTGGCTATCTTTGGAAATGTGGACTTGATTACAAACAACTAGCCGGTGAAGTGGCCCAGCCCAGCGAGAGCCCATGTGCTGGTATCGATCTGGTTTCAGTCCCTGCAGCACAGACCTGCTTCCCCTCAGCGGAGAGGAGCTTGGTGGCCACGCCCCAGGGCTGCTCCTCACATTTACTTTAAGAGACTGTGAAGTGACCCTGCCGAGGCAACCTTTGGATCACAGATGCCCAGGCAAAAACATTTACCATTACATCGTAATGGAAAGCAGATCTTAACATTCAGGGAAAATGCGATTTCAGAAATATTAAAGATTTTTATGTGGAAAAGGCATCTTTTTAACTGAGTCCCTGCAGGAAACAAATTCTCCCCTGGGTATTATGTAACATGAGCATGGTTCAGGCTTTGAGATGGGGTTCAAGCGATTTAATGGGGACAAGCCACAAACTCAAGACATCCATACTTGAAAAAAGTACAGATGGAAAAAATATATAAGATGATCAAAATTTATACAGCATCGCTCTGATCAGGAAATAAGTTCATCAAAGGAAATGGTTTGCCAAGTATTTATAACTCAATAATTTAAAATATTCCTTTTCCCATAAGTTTCATTTTAATGTCTCATTACATGATAGATGCAAGGTAGAACACTATACATAATAAATTTCTGCAATTGACTTATTCTTTCCTAATTATTCACATGTATAGAGAATAACATACTGCCCTGCAGAGAATTCCACGTTTTAATTCACTTAAGTGACTTTATCAACATATAAATTAGAAAAATATGTATTCATTTGTCCTTGGATCATCTCTTGGTGTTATCATCACTAGCAATAATAATCATAGTATTGTATATACTACTTATAATTAAATCATTTTTAAAATTTTATTAATACATTGAAGTTTTTCAATACTCATTTCTAAACATACAGACGCCAATGTTAAGGTGCTGTAAAGACATTAAAACTGAATTATTATGCATTGATTCTGCAGGAAGCATTTTCCACTGATGTCAGGGAAAGAAAATTACAGGTTTATTCTCTGTGACCCTTACCAGAGAAATAAGCTGGCAGTTCTATATTACAGAGAGCCCAACAGCATCCTTTAGATAGAACACTTTACAGTGAAATGCCAGTATTTAGATCTGATCTGAATTCTCTGATGGGCATTATGATATACTGAGTAAAATGCCAGGAAAACAAAGACTGATAGGAAGAGAATTTCTCAAGGGAAACCAAGTTCAAAACCCTTCAATCAAAGCATCAGGCACATTTATATTCTCACATTCAGCCAGTGGTATTGATATGGCTCATATTCTGAGGGAAAAGAATATACAATTTGAATAACTGAAGGACATGCAGTAGACCTTTGACATGACCTCTGCTTTGTATGAAACCATGTCTTCACAGTGGAGAAACCATCAGTTTGGAGGCAAAGAGAATCTGAAGAAACATCTTTGTCAAACTCTTGCCTGTGCCTAATTCCCACAATTCCCCACACATCCTGGACTGTCTCAGAATTTACAAATATCAGTGGACTCCTGTGGTATTTATTTTGTATGTCACATCCAAGCTAAAGTAAAAATGGCTAATTCCTTTTTAATCTTGTCCTTCTCTTTCTTGCTCTTTGGATTTAATTTTGACTGTAATTTTGACCACTGCTAAAATATATTATCAATAATGTCTGCATGAAACATTGAGGAAACCTATGTTTTTCTCACAGAGAGGATGCCCTTCCAGTTCCTGCTGGTGAGAAATCTGAGTCCTGTTGGCAATAACCACCAAGCAGGGTTTGCAACTATCTGTTGCCCATCCTTCCAGCTACATTGATTTTCTTATTGGCCCAAACACAGTAATCTATTATCTATTTCCCACCCATGGTTTTTATATCCCATTCTGCCCTCTGAAATATCCTTTCTCTTCTTCTTCTTTTCAATGACAATCCTAGCAACCTTTCACATCTGAGCTTGTCCATGAAGTTTTCTTTAGACACTTCAGACAAGTTTTCTAATAATTAATAGAGATATTATTAGTTTTGCTCTTGTAAGTAGATTGTGTTTGCATGTGCAAATTCCTAAGATTGTTTTTTAATCAAATATAAACTGCTTGAGACCTAGGAATGTGTCTTTATATGTCCTCTCTAGTACCTTTAGTATTATTTTTTTCTTACAGGATAGCAGAGTCTTGTCTCAGTAAAATCCATCCTCCTGTTAAATTATAAGGAATCAATCAATCTACAATGATGAGTAATTAATTCATATTAGTTAACCTCTCAAATCATTATTAGCAATGAATGGACCCCCTATGATCTCACCTCTGCCTCCCTCTCCACCTTCATCCTCAACCTGCCATTGCTTGTATGCTCTTGTGGTCAGGAATTGTGTGTCTCTCAGCACACACTGTTGCCTTTGTGTATGTGTGTAGGTCCTCCATCTTTTTGTCATGTCATTCTCTTCCCATTCCCCTATCAATTCTTTTTTAAAAAATACATTTTTATTGATTTTACAGAGAGAGGAAGGGAGAGGGAGAGAGAGATATAAATGTCAATGTGAGAGAAACATCCATCAGCTGCCTTCTGCACATCCGCTTCTGAGCATTGAGCCCAAAACTTGGGTATGTGCCCCAACCAGGATTTGAACCAATGACCTTTTGTTTCATGGAGTGACTCTCAGCCCTCTGAGCTACATGGCCAGGCATCCTATCATTTTTTTTTTAGACTTTTAACCTTATATATTATTATTTTTTTATTGATTAAGGTGTTACATATGTGTCCTTATCCCCCTGTTGATCCCCCCTGCCATTCATGCCCTCACCCCCTGGTGTCTGTGTCCATTGGTTAGGCTTAGATGCATGCATACAAGTCCTTTGGTTGATCTCTCCCCCTTACCCCTTATCTTCCTAATAACCTTTTAAGATTCAAGTCAAACATCAATTCCTCCTAAAAGCCCTTGACCCCAGGAGCACCTCCTCCCAATAGATACTATCTGCCCTCTGATAGTGCCCAAGATATCATGTCTATAAGGGCTTCATATTACATGGTTTTCAAAAGTACCATCAACGTCTCCTTTTCTTGGGTGGGCTGTAGACTCTCCAAGGAAAAGGGCTGTGCTTTATCTGTCCCTGAATGTTTTCCATGTGGCCCGGGGCTGTCACACAGTAATCATCTAACACATCTGAGCCTAACTGAGGGTACAAGGATTGAGTGCCTGTTTCTGAATTAGTAAACTGTGGCTTACTGCCCAGGACTGAACTTAAGCAACATGTTGAAGTAGGTTAACAACTATGACCCATAATACAGGTAAATACGTTTTTAAAACTGACTGTAAAACATTCCCCAAGTGGTGGGGAGTGTTTATTATCCAAGAGGCTTTATTGGTGGACATTGGTTTTTAACTTACTATGAATATGCAAATTATTGTGACAGTTACAGACAGTTTTTATGCCTAGTCAGACTTTTTCTTGGCCACAAGTGGTTACAGACTTGGGCAAATCAAGAGAGGTGTTAGCTTCTGGCTTTCTGTTTCCAAGAGGGAGGAGATGAATTCTGTCACTGTCTTCTGCTGGCAGCTTATGAAAGTTCAGGGTTCAGTTCCCTGCATGGCAGTCCTGAGCTGTCAGGGTGCTCCTGGGAGAACCTGAGGAGGGTGGCCGAGTCCCTGAAGGAGAGATGGTGCTGGGGTGAAGGCCCAGCAGAGGACCAGGAAGTGGAGTCAAAGCAGAGGGGCTTGATGAAAGATGGGTGTACATACAGAGATCGTGTTCCCTCTCACAGTGCGCCACTGCAATCTACAGTCTCCCTGAAACAGTTCAAGAGCTACATTTCCTTTTATTAAACTTTTACTTGTTTTCACCCCATGTTCTTCATTCCTATTGAATTACGTATAAACCTATGAACTCTTGCTCCTTTGTACTTCTACCATTTTATATATTAAATTTAAAAAATGCAAGTATAGGTTTCCTAACATCTTTAAAATCTATCCTGTATATGTAGAAAGACCTAAGATATTTGGAGAACTGAAAATGAGAGTGAAGGAGCGGTGGTTGAGGTCTGGTCTCTGGAAGAATTCCAAGCACACGTGGACATGCTCTAAGGGATTGCAGAAGTCAAATCCACCTAAAGCAGTTGGCCAGGGCTCTTCTCTAGTATTGTTTTCATGTTAATTCTTTTATTGTTTAAATATAATTACATAAATATAATTAAATATAATTACATATTTAAACAATATGTAATTTCAGTAAATAGGTAACTTAAAGTATTTTTAACTGTCAATTTCTGCTCTGAAATGAGTTTAATAAAAATACAGATTGTTTTTGTCCTAACTATTGAAATGTATGAATTAACCTCCCACTGGTACAAATGCAAAAATCATTACTCTCCCTAACAATGCAAAACAAATTAAATATAACTGTTTTTGGGAAAAAAAGGATCATAAATTTTTTTGGTCATGAGAGTCTACTTATTAGTCTTGGCATATTTCCTATCCATCCATGGGAGCAAGGCCATCTTTTCCTGTTTGATATATAATTCTGTTGCATGGAATTTTATGTTTTCTCACATTTCCTGCATATAATTTAAAGAAGAAAAGACACACTAAAAGAATGGAGGCATTGGGTATTTTAACTCATCTTTAATCCTATCCCTGATTATGGGGGGTATGGTATGATGGCTTTTGTATTTTCTCTACTTTTTATCTAGTTTTATTGAAATATGATTGACATACAACATTGTATAAGTTTCAAGGGAACAATATCATGATTTGATATATGTATATTGCAGAATGATCACCACAATAATTTTATTTTATTTTATTTTATTTTTTTTTTATGATTTAGACATCAATTTATTTTTGAAACCGGACATGTACTCATTTTTAAGCTTATCTATATGGCCACCAGTCGGTTATTTTGAAATTTTTTAGAGATTATAATGACTTTTTTCCCCTAAAACCTAAATGATTCCATTATTTAAATGCAACAAATACAAATATAAAACTGAACAACACATCATAATCACAGTCCTAACACATTGCGGACTACTAGTTTTATTGCTAGCTTTACCCAGTGGCCAGATACGTTTCTACTGAATGAGTACAAAAAACGTTTTACATAAATGTTAAAGGCACACTTAAAATTAAATACCCATTGCATTTTGAATTTATTACATGTTCTTACAAGCTAATATCATTTTAAAGAATTCTTGTGATTGGCCACAAGCCTTAGAACAGAAAACATGAGAATTCTCGTGATCCGTCTGCAACACCACAATAATTTTAGTTAACATCTATTACCTCACGTAGTTTTACTTTATTCTCTTGCGATGAGAACTTGTAAGATCTACTCTCTTAAATATGCAAAACTATAGTCACCATGCTGTACATTTCATCCCCAGATTTATTTATTTTAAAACTGGAAGTGTCTACCTTTTGACCACCTTCACCCATTTTCTCAACCACCTACCTCCTACCTCTGGCAACCACTAATTTGATCTCTCTTTTTATGAGTTTCTTTTTCTTCAGATTTTACCTATAAGTCAGATCATACAATACTTATCTTTCTCTGTTTGACTCACTTCATTTAGATAAAGCTCTCTCTACTTCCTTGATGATTTTCTTATTTGCCCTAATTTAACAAAAACGAAATGTTTACTGAAGATCAATGTGAACGTTAAGACTAAATTTATAAATTGTCTCACATTTACAAACTATCTCAGAGTCATTTAACTAATCTAACTACTGTTGGCACAGATCCTAGCACCACATTGGACTTCCAGTTGATGTTCAGCTTTGCTATTGACTTTGTTGGCTACTTTGTCCATATAGTTGTTGATGAAAATAATCTGTAAATCTTGAAGAAAAACAAAGAATTGTCCATTTCTGTTTCTTGGAGCCATGTGAAAAGTCCACCATTTCCGAGACACCAACGTTTACTTACACCTTAGCCATGATGGCTAAAGCATTTGTGTACCTCTCACTAATGGTGAAATTACCACCTTGCTCCAGGGTTAACCTTATCTGCAACTCCACTGAGATCAAATGTGGGACAGCAGGAATGACTGGTGCTTTACTCTGTCCACAAGACAGTGTGTGAACACTAACTGTGAAGAAACGCACGGAATTGCTATTGTACTAAAATAATTTACTGTGTGGGGAGGTGCATACTTTATTTCTTACTCCTGGGATCCCATCTGCTTCTCTTTTTTCTTTTATGCAGTACATGTCAATATTTAGAGCCAATTCTGTTCTTCAATGATGTGAGAGAAGTATCAGTTTAAACTCATGTCAATGATTACAACAGAGAATTGGGACTGTAAAAAAGTGATTATGAATTGGGGACTACGCCTTACATTAAGTGAGTCAGGGAAGATCTGGAACTTTGCCAAAGAATTATAGAGGCTGAATATATAGCCTAGTTAGAAAAGAAAAGAACTCTAGGAAGACAAGCTATCAGTTAAACCAAAGTGAAAATAGCTGTGGAATAACATGTTAAAACATCCAGAAATATCATGAGAGTTTAATTTCAAAATGATGTTTTCAGTATTTAAATTTGCTTATTTAGCCATCTTCTTCTTTTAATACTATGGAATTCTATCTTTACTATTTCCTCCCAAAAGTATGATGGATGTTAACAAGCTAATACTTTTTGAATTGAAAATGTATAAATTAAAACGCATTAGTTGTTGACATTCCTAATTTTAAAACCTTGTTGATATTTATTTTTCTACTTACTGTACATAACAAGGTTCAAGTTTGTCAATAAAATAATACAAAATTCTGCATATTTTCTTATAAAAATCACTTATTCTGAACAGACTTCTTTGCTGTGCTCTGCCAGCTCTATGTTGTAAGAATTAGACCATAGAAGTCAAACGCCCACCCTGACTTTCCAAATTCCAGAGAAAACACACCCAGGCTTTCTGTGTGCATGGGCCATATCCTTTGGTGTGCATTGCGTGCTTTCTTCCAAACCTCTGCTTCTCTTGCAAGGGACCCTGCCCAGTAGTTCTAAGGGAATCTGCTGTAGAAGCATCTTCTGCCTCAGTGTCCACTCAGGATAGTGATGAGCAACACAGGATGGCACACATATTTCTTAGTATTTCCTTCACATGAGTATTCTTGGCAATTGTTCTCTTCTTTGGGGTCCTTACTTGAAAGAGACTATTTTAAAATTTTTGTTATATTTTTCAAGGGTTTCAACCTGATCTCATCCTCTGTATTTCTATGAAGAACCTTGACATTATGTTCTGATCAGATAAGTGGTACTCCTCTTGCTTTTTTTGCACAGTTATGGTTTGTAAAGTAGTATTATAGCTGTCATTTCTAGAGATCTAGAGCAGGAATGGAAGACTGGAAGTATGGGCTCAATCCATGACATGGAAGATTTTGAGTAGTTTAGTTGCTTGTAAAATATGTTATTTTTCTCACCAGATATCTGCACCTTTTATTCTGACCAACCACATCCCCAAACATTCAACTGTACAGGTAAATCCCCTCCATGGAACATGCAGTAGTATTTATAGAGTTCCTGTCTTGGGCCAGTCACTCAATGTCCTAATGATCAACAAAATGACAAAATGTAATCATAGGTAGATGCTAGGTATACAGGCGCACGTATGTTACTAAATATTTCAATACACGAGGATTAATAAAGTCAATGGAATCAAACCCCAGAAATGCCAGAGGCATCCGTGTTTGTGTGTGAGCAGCATGGAGGGGAATGTTAGGCACAGTGCCTTTCCTAGACATTACTTTTACCTCTTGATACTTGGTCTTGGGTCAAGTGTTCATCTAGGCCAGGGTTGGGCAAACTTTTTGACTCGAGGGCCACAATGGGTTCTTAAACTGGACCGGAGGGCCGGAACAAAAGCATGGATGGAGTGTTCGTGTGAACTAATATAAATTCAAAGTAAACATCATTACATAAAAGGGTACGGTCTTTTTTTTTTTTTTAGTTTTATTCATTTCAAACGGGCCGGATCCGGCCCATGGGCCGTTGTTTGCCCAAGACTGATCTAGGCCATTTTATTTCTGGAAAGGTGCCTTAACTTGAACTTTTCTGGGTCAGTGATAGAGACTCTCTTTTCGCTGTGACGGTGAAATCGGATGCCAAGTGGCATTCTCATATTTTCAGATGGTCATTCAAGACAGCAAGCGAAGACCTTGCTGTTCAGTTCATCTGCTAAAGAACAAGACAGCTTGCGGCCATCAGTCACTGTACTTTCATCTTCCCTGAGCATTCTGCAAAGTTCCGGAAACATCCCCCTTTTGTAGTCAATGCTTTATGTCACAGGGGATGCGATGTCTCAGAGGCCGTAGTGCTTCCTACCGTATTGTTATGTTGTGCACGGAGGGACCGCCCAGGTAATACAGTGATTCGTTTTTTTTAAATGCCTCCTTGCATATCCATTTGAAACTTCTTCTTAGAAATAGTGTGAAGGCTAGAAACAAGGCAGCAATAGGATCTCTAGAAGCTCTCTATTTTTAGCTCCAAATTTGCTTTTCAACATGGCAAGTAAATTTCTATAATGACTCAGCTTCATCTTTATGCTTAGAATTGGGAAGTAAATAAACCTCACTTTTACCAGTCTGACAGCTGTATCCAGTTGCCAGGTACCCGTACCGAAGGTGTTGGTATGTGGAGACCTATGTGTCAATGGGGGCCCAAAGAAACCACTTACCCATTCCTAGAGTCCAGGAAGTCAGGTGAGTGTCTATTTCCAACTCGAAGTCTTTTTCATATAAAAACAATGATGATAGCACTAAATTAAGGATCCCAAGTCCCCCTGCCATAGTGCTGAATTGCAATGAACCTGGCTCAGCGCCTGTGGAGTGATGGCATTCCCCAGTCTCATTACTGGAAACTCAGCCTTGTCATTTAACATTTAGTGGAGCATGCAGTGTTGCAGGTGAAATTTTCTTTCAGTTTAAATACATGGCTTGAAACAACAAGTCAGAGTCCTCTTTCTCTAGGGAAGGCTGGGTAGGGGCATTCATTCATTTGTGCACATATGGACACACCTCCTTAAGTACCTGCTGTATGCCAACACGATGACATTTGCTAAGGGAGACAGGGAAGTATCATTCATGACCTCAAGAGTAGAGATGGTTACCTGGAAATCTTCCATTTTATTTGAAGTTCCCCTTCACCTCACTTCTGAGCAACAGTGATGACGGGCACCTCTTTTTGATCACTCATCATGTTCCATACATCAGGCTAAGCACCTTCTAAAACCAGCTCATTGATTGCATTATCATCTTTACAGAAAAATACCAGTTTCCACATTCAGAAACTGAGTCTGAGAGAGGTTTAATATCTTGCCCCAAGCAACACAGACAACAAGTAAAATGATATCACAATAAGAACAACGACAGAGCTGGGACTGCAATTCAGATTTGTTTGATTCCAGAGTCATTTATTTTAACTTATATTCTTACAGCTTCCAAAGCACTAAATCGAAACTGAGGTTCTTGCATCTTCAAAGTAAAGCAGAGTCAAAGTAGGGAAATGGTCAGTGAAAAGCACCATGATGCCCACCTCTGCGTCGGAAGCCTAGGCCACACGGTAGATTATTCTCTCCACATTCCTCACACCTAAGTCTTTTCCATGTATTTCTCTTCTTTGTTTGGCTAGTGCTGTTCTGTTACAGCTTCCTGACTTGTTTCTCTGCCTCAAATTTTGTCCCATTAATCCATCTTCTGCATTATCACATAGTGACCAATTTACTATGATAAGATCTGACCGTGTCACCCTCACATGGAGCACATGTCAATGGCTTTCCATCATCGGATCCAGTGCCCCATATACGGCATGATATTTAGCCCCACACTACGTCTCCTGCTAAACAGTTGCTTTCCACTAGAGTCCCTCCTGGTATAAAAACATATATTTTTCCTCATACGTTAATCTATTGTATTCATCCTTTCCTTTACATATGTGATTCCTCTCTCCTTAGATGCTTATGTATCTCTCTATTTCCAGTACACCCAGCACACAGCACATATCTTAGCACTTCCTGTGTGAGATTGAATATACATATCTTCGTGTTTTTCTGTCCCAGCAAGCTGGACTACTTCGGTCCATGTCTCTTCGTATTTGAACCTTCAGTGCCTAGACAAAGGCTTAATAATAAATGTTTACTAAACAGAAGTAATACAACTGACAATAAAATGAACTGACCAACAAACTAAGAACTTAGACAGAGAAAGTCCTATTTTTTCTAGTAAAACATGGGAACTGCTTTGGCAGATGAATTAGGTGAGAAATCAAAAGGGCTGGGTATTTCTCCCAGGTTTCCCCCATCTTTGCATTCACCTCATATGAGATCTCAGACCAAACACTTCAGGATCCGAAGTGACCCTCTATTTTCTAATTAGCTAACGGGGTTGTATTGAACCATCCTTGGACATTATTCCAGCCCCAAACTCTACAGTTACCATTCTAACTCTGCTGTACCGGAAATGACATTTCAGGAAGTAGAATTCTTCTAGAGGCCACAGTGGGAATCAAGACAAGATCTACACACAAAGAAAAAGTAAAACAAAATAAAAATTCCGTTTCGTAGGCAGAAACTGCCGCCCTGACCCAACAATCCATCTTAAAAAGACACACCAGTGGTTAGAAGGAACCAAGTAAGAAAATGTGGATAGAAAAATGCACAGCACCCCAGGTGGAAAGCACACACTAATCATGGAGGCTCTATCATAGTCTTCATGCATTTTTTAAATATTTTTTAAAGCAATTCTTTTTTTATATATTTTATTGATTGTTTACAGAGAGGAAGGGAGAAGGATAGAGTTAGAAACATCGATGAGAGAGAAACATCAATCAGCTGCCTCTTGCACACCCCCATCTGGGGATGTGCCTGCAACCAAGGTACATGCCCTTGACCAGAATTGAACCCAGGACCCTTCAGTCTGCAGGCGATGCTCTATCCACTGAGCAAAACCAGTTAGGGCTTCATGTATTTTTTAAAAAGTTTTTTTAAAAATTAAAAAAAAAATCTTTGTTTTTTTTCTTTATTGATTAAGGTATTACATATGTGTCCTTATTCCCTCATTGCCCCTCCCCCCCCCCCCCCCCGCCACCCTCCTGACTCATGCCCTCACCCCCCTGTTGTCTGTGTCCATTGGTTAGGCCTATATGCATGCATACAAGTCCTTTGGTTGATCTCTCCCCCTTACCCCCACCCTCCCCTACCTTCCCTCTGAGGTTTGGCGATCTGATTGATGCTTCTCTATCTCTGGATCTATTTTTGTTCATCAGTTTATGTTGTTCATTATATTTCATAAATTAGTACGATCATGTGATATATATCTTTCTCTGACTCGCTTATTTCTCTTAGCATAATGCTCTCCAATTCTATCCATGCTGTTATAAATGGTAAGAACATAAGATGGAGAACCATAAAAATATTAGAGGAATCCACAGGCAGCAAAATCTCAGACATAGGCATAGCAATATCTTCACCAATACAGTTCCTAGGGCAATGGACACTAAAGAGAAAATAAACAAATGGCACTACATCAAAATAAAAAACTTCTGTATAACAAAAGAAACCATCAACAGAACAACAAGAAAGCCCACTGCACGGGAGAACATATTTGCCAATGTTATCACCAATAAGGGTTTAATTTCCATCATTTACTGGGAACTCATACAACTTAACAAAAGAAAGATAACCCAATCAAAAAATGGGCAGTGGACCTAAATAGATACTTTTCAAAAGAGGACATAAGGGAGGCCAAGAGACATATGAAAACATGCTCAAAGTCACTAATCATACAAGAGATGCAAATCAAAACAACAATGATGTACCATCTCACACATGTCAGAATGGCTATCATCAACAAATCAACAAATGACAAGTGCTAGCGAGGATGTGGAGAAAAAGGAACCCTCGTGCACTGCTGGTGGGAATGCAGACTGGTGCAGCCACTGTGGAGAACAGTATGGAGTTTCCTCAAAAAACTGAAAATGGAACTTCCATTTGACCCAGTGATCCCACTTCTAGGAATATATTCCAAGAAACCAGAAACACCAATCATAAAGGATATATGCACCCCTATGTTCATAGCAGCACAATTCACCATAGCTAAGATTTGGAAATAGCCTAAGTGCCCATCAGCAGATGAGTGGATTAAAAAACTGTGGTACAGCCCTGACCAGTTTGGCTCAGTGGATAGAGCGTCGGCCTGTGGACTGAAGGGTCCCAGGTTCGATTCTGGTCAAGAGCATGAATCTTGGTTGCAGGCACATCCCCAGTAGGGGGTGTGCATGAGGCAGCTGATCGATGTTTCTCTCTCCTTGATGTTTCTAACTCTCTATCTCTCTTCCTTCCTCCTGTAAAAAATCAATAAATTATATTAAAAAAATAAAAAAACTGTGGTACATCTACACAATGGAATACTACACTGTGGTAAAAAGAAGAAATTCTTTAAAATCTTTATTGTTGAAAGTATTACATAGGTTTGCCTTTTAACGATTTTTTAGAGTATTTTTTTGTTGATTTCAGAGAGGAAGGGAGAGGGAGAGAAATAGAAACATCAATGATGAGAGAGAATCATTGATGGGCTGCCTCCTGCACGCCCCCTGACTGGGGATTGAGCCCGCAACCTGGACATGTGCCCCAGACTGGTATTGAACCTGGGACTCTTCAGTCTGCAGGTGACTTCTATGCACTGAGCCAAACCAGCTAGAGCAGCGGTTCTCAACCTGTGGGTCGCGACCCCTTTGGCAGTTGAACGACCCTTTCACAGGGGTTGCCTAAGACCATCGGAAAACACATATATAATTACATACTGTTTTTGTGATTAATCACTATGCTTTAATTATGTTCAATTTGTAAAAATGAAAATACATCTTGCATATCAGATATTTACATTACGATTCATAACAGTAGCAACATTACAGTTATGAAGTAGCAAGGAAAATAATTTTATGGTTGGGTCACAACATGAGGAACTGTATTTAAAGGGCCAGAAGGTTGAGAACCACTGAGCTAGGGCATAGTCTTCATGTATTTTTAATGTCTTATTCTATGTCTAATGATCCCGCATTCTGCCTTTAGAACTAACTAAAGGAGCCCACTGAAACCTTACAGGGCTGAAGATTCCAGAGCAGCCATCCTTGGCTCCAAAAAGCCCTTCTTCCTCAGGGAAACAATGGGTTAGCTTGGGAAACAGTATCAGTTATGGGACTGGATTCCACATGAAAAGATCCCTCACTCATGTGGCCAGGCTGTCGGTTTTCTGGGGCTGGCACAGTGTTCATCTCTTCAGCAACAATATGCTCGAGTTACTGGTGTTGGAAAGCCATCCATCCATAGAGTTCACAAAAATAGCAACACATGGCCCACAAGAGTCATGCACACGGCATTTCAGCCAATTCCCCTATTTAGAAGGCTAAGCCTGTAGTTCTAAAATTTGGAGTCTTTATGGGCTGGTAAACACATAGAAATGAAAATTTACTGTTAATTTTTTTACATTTTTAAAGGTTTAAGGCTTTGATGAAGTGAGATTTGGTCACAGTCTACTGGTTCCTGAAACTAAAATCCTTTTGAGGTTATTAAGAATCAATTAAGCATTGTTTCCCTGGGTACTGCCATGGTTCCTCGGCAATTTATCCAGGGTTTGTACATTCACTGCCTCTTTGTAGGTGCAGCATAAATAGGTCTGATTTAGATGCAGGATAGTTTTAAAACTCATTAGTGGATCTCAGGGACAGACTAATAAAAAGCTTTACCAGAAATTTCCTCAACTATCTTCTCTGCATGTGCCCAACTTGAAAGCATTTAGCAGTTCCCACCACCTTCTTCAGAACAAAGCAACAGAACAAAGGGCCATATTTATTAAATTCCCAATAAAAATTATACTGAATTATAGAAACATACCTAAAAGTGTGTAATTTATAGTAGCATCAAGACTTCCATTTGTTTTCAGAAAAGGAGATGGTTGGTTTTACTCTAAGAAATTATGGAAGTCATCATTAAAAATATCATTGTCGAGGGATTTGTTAAAAGCAGATCATGGGTCTCAGCTTTTAGTGAATTTATTTTGAACCCCCTGAAGCAGACACTGCAAATTTTTACATTCTAATGAGTGAACTAAAAACATATATTTCAAAGCAAATAGCGCTCATAAATTACATTTATGACACACGAGGTTGCTGACTGCTGGGCAGGAGCACCCAGTAATGGTGCTAATATGCACTCTCCCTTGATTTTCTCAGTTCCCAACATGCTCTAATTCCACACTACAAATCTTTAAATGGCAGTTATATTTTAATTAATGTGATTACGTGCTGCCATTAGCAAACCCTCCCCCTTCACGATTCTCCTGCCAGGCCCACGGATACCAGTAAACCATTAACATAAAAGGGCTGTTTGCTTATTAAATTCATCGACACAAACAGGCAAGGGTTGCAATTGTTGATTTGCCACCGAAAGCTCACAAGGAGAAGGAGTTGATCAGGGCCTGGCAGTTGCAATTATCTGGTGTAATTAAGTCTAATTTATAAAGCCCCCCTCCAATGAGGAAGTAACAATTTTTGTTAATTAACAAGAGCATTTGTAAAGCTCGTTAACTCCATCCTTCACAGCCCGCCTGCAAACGTGGGAGCATATGGCTGTTCCACAGGACATGTTGCATATGTGTACTTGGGCATTAATCTGTTTGTGAGGTCTAATGATTGAAATGGGAGCTGGAAATGGATGTTATATCACCGAGGAAAGAAGATCTCCTGTTTTCATTTATCTTTCCAGCAATGTGAGTGCTCTGTCATTATCTTGTGCATATGGTTTCATTATTCTGATACAGCACTCCGCACAGCCTCATACCATCATGCCCATAAGCCTTCAGGGTACAAGAGCACTTATCTTTCCTGATGACTGTTGAATCATTTAAAACAAGTTATTAGTGAAACAATTAAAATGATATTGGTTCACAATTGTATTTATAGCTGGCAGGCATAATGGAACATTCTGAATAGCAATCGGGGGGTTCTCAGAATGGATGGAAAATGCTGTTAATCAGAGACAAGAGGAACCTCTAAAGAAAACCAAAATTGCAAGAGCACATTAATTGTATTGGAGCATTTCATTTAATTGAGAACAAAGCAAGGTAAAAATCATGTTATCAATGTTTTATGAACATGAAATGGGAAAATTACTATGTCACTTGTCACATATCTTCTGTTGGATGAGAAAATTAAAAAGGCAGTATTTAACTTTAACCTGAGCAGGCCAAATGCATCGTGTGGTTACACATTTTCATTTTCAAAGGGATCACCGAAATAAAATACAACAAATAATTTAATTAACTAATAAATACAGAGAAAGACATTGGGCAGAATCCATGGGGTGATTTCCAGTGAAACTTAGAGATTGTAAAATGGCTATAAAGGACAATGAAGGTTGTCCCTGCTGAGTTTCACTCATGATTCTTAAGGAATTACTGTGATCAGATTATCTTCCTGGAGAATATAAATATATTATTTCTTTCTTGCCTTGATCGTAGAAATCACTGAAATTCATCAGAGATGATTGGTAGCATATAGGTAAATGAATAGCAAAATTCTTCTCTCAGATAAACCAATTCATTTGAAACAGTCCCTAACTGGTACTGTCAATGGGAACTGTCAGTCACACCAAATGGTGTGTGTGGAGTATGTTTATATCTGCTTAGAGAAGGCAGGAATGAAAGACAGTGTTGGGTAGGTGACAATGAGAATGAGGTTGACTGGAATAAACAGGGCTCTGATTACAGTTTTTCTTTACTGAACCAATTCACTTGGGAACTCAAAGTGTTTTCTTTGTTGTTGTTGTTGTTTTTGTGTGTGTGTGTGTGTGAAAGGCTAGTTCATTAACCAATGAGCTGGTCTCTGTAGTTCAGATTGATTTATTTTGGGGTTGTATTCAAGCTACAAGCCTTGATATAGATAGTTTTATTGCTGTCAACAACTTAAACATTTTGATTGGGTTGGACATAAATGTAAAAAGTCCAAGTAGCTTAAGTGTAGTTTTAGCTATCAACCCAAGCACCATGAATCCAAAATGGCAATTGTGTGGGTAAAATCAGAAATGCACAGATAGGGAACAGAAAACAGGTTTTTATTTACAAGAACTTAAAGTGGAAATTAAAAACAGTGCGATGAAGTTTCAGATGAGGACATGTTTTATTGGTTGAGAAGGCTTGAACCTGTTGAAATGATTGTGTCAAAAATCTTAGACAATTTAAGGAAACTAGCAAGATTGTGGATCTTAAGATTATTGTGTTACTGCATACCACGTCAGTTCTAAATTCATGAACTGACTTAAAAACTGTATGACTCCTCAAAAAAACTTTATGAACTATCAATACTTCCATTTTATATATGAGGAAATTTGGGTCGAGAAAGTTTATGTAACTTGCCCAATGACACATGGCCAATCACTGGGAGAACTTATTTGTCAAATGATTAGACTATAATTCATGAAAATGAATATTTCAACTTATATATTGCTTCTATTTGCATACCACTTCCATTGAGAAGTAAATATTTAAAAAATTTTTCTATGACAGTCTCCCCATATTTGTTTTTTCAGTTCTGAAATTACTAGCCAGTCTATTCATCTTGCAAGTTTATCTTACTGAAATTACTAGGACCCACAGTTTGATGAAAGGAGACAAATTAGACTTATGCCCCAGTTTCTTATCTATGTGTACCATTCTATTCCATTTTACTTCAAATTTTTTTCTTATATGTACTTAAGCCTCTACAGAAGAAGGCAATCTAAAATCTACAATCATTATAAAGAATTGAATGAGGTGCAGCAAGTGTGAAGTCCAGAGCTTGAAGGAAAAGAAGGAATTGTTTCTGTTTGTCTCTGTTTTATTAGCCATAATGTCCAGATGGGTGCTAGACTTATCAGGAGGATCACTTCATTAGGAAGGTATGTAAATGTCTCTATGTTGCACACCTGAAACTCATGTAATATTGTATGTGAAATGTAATTGAAACATAAATTTAACAAAAGAAAAAAATCACAATGTTCATGTGAAACAAGCAACAAGATACAGGTTTAGTTTAAAATACTGACAAAAGAAAGTAAACTCTCTAGTCACATGCTGTAACCACTGAAAGGTGCCATCATAACAGCTTGGATTTCCTAGTCTGAGAATTTTAGGAACCATGGAGAATTATATGTAGAGTCTCCTATGAATCCCAGAAGAAGATGTTAGATAAAGGAGTCCTCCTCTAGTTGGATGCATTTAAGAGATGTTTATTAAACTATACATATAAAAGAGTCATCAGAAAGATATGTCAGTGCCTATTGACACATTAAAAATCACCTAAATATTATGTTCGGTTATAGCTTCAAATACATGTAACTCTTAAAATGCTTTCATTCTAATTGCTCAATGGACAAAGCTTCTAGCATTGTAAGGCAAATAAGATCATTGATATTCTCATTGTGTAAAGTCAATTTATGCAAGGTGATAAGTAAAAAATAAATAATTACCAGTGATAAACATTTCTATATCATCAAACTCAATGTTTTAGTTTAATGGTGAATTGTAGACAATGTTAGCCAGGGGGGAAAGTATTTATGCTTTGTGACAATGTCGTAAAAATTTGACTTGCAAGATATATGGCAAAACTATCTCCAACTCTCCTGTACTCCCAAGTATACCCTATTCATGTACAGTTACTCTAAAATCCAATTTTAAAATAAATCAAAGTTTAGCAAAAATTATACTTCTCAAGAGAGTTAATCAAGGTAAGTTGAATTTGTGTTATGTGTTCACAATGCAATATACAGATGATATGTTATAGAATTATAGACTTGAAACCTATATAATTTTATTCACCAATGTCACACCAATTAAATTAATCAATTTAAAAAAAAGATGTTGAATAGTCCTTGCCCTATAGCACCCTTCCAGCTGGTGGTGCTGTGTGCTCAGGACTAAATTCTGGTCAGCACAGTGTTGTAATGGGCTGTTTATAGGCTGCTGTCTATTTCTCAGCCTGGACAGCCTCAAGACCCCTGGGAGACAGGGGTGGGTACCTCACAATAAAAATGATAAGAAAAATTAAAAAATATTATTTTTCTTATATTATCCTCAAATTTTCATAGTTAAATATTTCTTAGAAAATTCTTAGAGTTTACTCCAATGGGCTATTTCTCACATTCTAGGTGGTCTTACAGAGCAAGCAGGTCATGTGATGATTTTTACTTTCTTGTAGTTCAAATATACTGAATAAAGAGAATGCAGAGGAAATAAAACATCACTTTCCTAATAAGAAGCTTGATTCTGCCTTCCTTTGCCCTCCTTATTTACAGAGAGAGAGGAGCAATGGGTGGGAAGCTGAAATGAATCTGAGTCTAAGACTGAAGAGGAGTATTCCCTTTCTTTTCCCAAATCCCAACATTCCTAAATATTTTTCTGGCTTTTCCATGGCCCAAAATAATTAGGAAAAAATGAGAAAATCAGCATAATTTTTGTTTGGCTATACTATAAGAGGTCTTTCCTAAATGATAATGGATCTCAGTGTGGTTTCATAATGGGTCCAGTTGAATTTAATTTATTTTCTCAGCCGTGTGAAAGTGATGTCAGACTCTGCTCTGTTTGAGTCTGTCCAGGTTCTTGATGTGCTCAGATGTTGAGATGCTACCGGAGCTGTGAGTTACCCAGTGGAACAGTCTTTTTGGCAAACTCCCCTAATCCCTTTCTTTGACCAAAGTCCAATGTTATTTTCTAGTTGCATTTAACCTGATTTCATCGCATCTCATGTTCCTGTGATCCACGGTCAATACCTAAACTTCCAGGCCCCCTGGGAATTCCCTGTCCTGCTGTTTCTTTGTTGTATTTCTCCCTGTTTCTGCTTCCTGCCTTCATAAGGAATATTCTGAATCTTTTTCCAATGCTCAACACTCTATGCTCATCCTTAACTAATTACGTATTACAGGATCATGTGATGCAGGTCATGTGCATTCTCCCACTTCCTAATTGCCAGCTTCCTACCACACGTGCTGCCCAGGTGCCTGCCTTCCCAGTCCACTCCACCGCCTTCCCTCATTGCTGCCATCCTCCATTTTCCTAGTAACTGCCCTCTAGTTAAAGATTTGTGTTGCTGTTCATGATTCTGTGACTATACTCTCACACAGCTTGTCTATCCAACCATACATATTCATGATTCTTAACTTTTGATGTCCCCTGGTAACCCAACCCCCCATCACCCACGTACCCACAGACGCACAGATAACACACTCAGTTTAGCCAGCCATTCCCATGAGTACATAAGGGATTTGTCATCTAAAAATGTCATCAGATCAAAAAATTTGAACTCAAATTCCTTAGCCTTTATCCAAAGCTACATAATCATTCTGACTCTCTTAGGGTCTCACTGACACGTGGTGCCTTTCAGGATCTTCATTTTCCATTCATCCGACCTACATCTTTCTCCACACTCTGCACCCCACTCATCAGCGACAACTCTACCAAGCTACGCACCTCTTGATCTATGCAAAGAGCGCCTGAAGGTAGTATAATGTGGCAGAGTTCATCTTTGATTGCCATACACTTAACATATCTGCATGTGACTTTGCTGTTACTAAGGTTTGGGTTTGTCCTTGACACAGGTGGTCATGAGAACCATACACCTATCGGTATCTCTTCACTCCTAAAACACAATTCTAGGTCAAGTACAAAGTCACCCTTTCATCTTATGTATTTGTGCTACTGAGTGAACTGTTGGATAAAAAACAACACAGCTTTGAAGACTGCTATGATAACTAATTCACAATTTCTAATTTTATTCCTAACCTTTTAACGCTGTTATTGGATTATAATAGCTGCTTGAGAAAACAGGGGCCCCTCAGGTATTGACTTGAAAGTGTCTGTCTCCCTCTGTATGTTCTTATCTCTGCCCCCCGCCCCCACCACGGCCAGAGACAGTATGTCTCACATCCTGTATTAGGTTAGGCCTTCATGCGTCCCTACTAGTCTTGTCTTCACCAAGACCAGGGTTACTTTGTTGTCCTTCTTCCTGTCTTGTCATTATCCTGTCTATTATACACACACTCCTGCCAAAGCCATTTTCCTAAAACACAATTCTTATCGTGTCACCACTCTCCTACGATCCCCGTCAACAGTTCTCCATTGCTCTTGCACTGAGGTCTAGATATTTCATTTTAGCTTTAAGACTCTGAATTACTTGATTCCAGATGTGTCCTCCTTTACCATACTGATGCTTGCACTTATTTCTTGTTGCAATTGGACCTTTATGATGAATCTTATGTCTAGAGCAGTCCCTATCCTTCACTTTATAACCCCAGCTACTCCACCTTTCAATGAGCTACTCCACCTTTCAGTGAGCTATGCCACTTTGGCACCTGTCTCAGTTTCCGTTTGATTTCAATGTAGACTTCTATTTTCTCTAAGAAGATATCTCTGAAACTTCAGATTTGGATTAGGTGATATGCTCCCATGAAATGCTGTATTACCCCTAATATAGTTTTTATCACAGTGTGTTTTAATTTTTGTTTATTTGTCTGTGTTTCTCACTAGACATTGAGCACATAAGATCTAGTACAACACTCGCCTTTTTCACAGATTTTTTTTTAGAGGCCAAGTGTCAGGATCTGACATAAACATAGCATGAGGCAAAAGTAGGTTTATAGTTGTTTGTATGGAAAATAATAAAACAATCCTATATAATAAAAGGCTAATATGCAAATTGACCTAATGGCAGAACGACCAGTCACTATGACATGCACTGACCACCAGGGGGCAGATGCTCAACGCAGGAGCTGCCCCCTGGTGGTCAGTGTGCTCCCACAGGCGGAGTGCCATTCATCCAGAAGCCCTGAGCTGGGTTCACGGCTGGCGAGCGCAGCAGCCCTCCCGCCTCCGGGACATCCCCCAAAGGCTCCCAGACTTCGAGAGGGCACAGACCAGGCAGAGGGGGAACCCCCCCCCCCCCGCCAGTGCACGAATTTCGTGCACTGGGCCTCTAGTAAATAAATAATAATACAAGAATAAACTCTGTGCTTCACATACTCACAACTATAAACCTACTCATCCCACCTTGTATTTTTTTAAAAATATATTTTATTGATTTTTTACAGAGAGGAAGGGAGAGAGATAGAGAGTCAGAAACATCGATGAGAGAGAAACATCGACCAGCTGCCTCCTGCACATCTCCTACTGGGGATGTGCCCGCAACCAAGTTACATGCCCTTGCCCGGAATTGAACCTGTGACCTTTCAGTCCGCAGGCCGACACTCTATCCACAGAGCCAAACCGGTTTCGGCATCACCTTGTATTTTAGTAACTGAACGACACGAGAATTGGTCCAAGGTCCTAGATGCAAGAGCATACAGAGGTCAGCAGTTGCAATCGGAAAGGACCTTCAAGAGCATGTGATCTATTTCACAAATACAACCAGCCATGATAAGTGTGTGTTCTAAGAAACTTAAGGTCTTTTAGAAATTTCATCCCTCAAAAAACAAACAAAGAAACAAACACAAAAAACAAAGGCCATTACAGTGTTAAGGTACATGTTGTTACCCAAATCCCCAATTCCTTAAGAATTATCTAATGGCTTACTTGCAGAAAAAATAAAAATTGCTCTGCATAAGAAGACAACATAGGCTTCTACAGCCTTACCACAGCCTGACATTAAGTTTTAGACCAAGTTGAGGGTTTTCTAAAGAGAATAGTCTGTCTCTTTAGATGACCAGACGATGAAAGGATCTGGATTGCAGATAGGTTGTGTGAGAATACAGACGCATGCAATGGAGATATTTTACAAATATGGTTGACCATCACAGATAAGTCCCTATTGATACTTTCTACACCGAGGTACAATAGAGATGTAAATTGCATATTATTATTACTTTTTTTAACTGCTTGATTGTGTTTGTCTAATACACCATTATGCTCACTCTGGTTGTAAAGGATTTATTCTGGTTTTGTTCAGTATGTTTACATAAAGTGACTTCCCTGTATTCTTTTTAATTATATACGTTATTAATAAGTGCCAACTGTGCAAGACCAAGGTCAGAGTCAGAGAAGAGAGGGATAGAACCTGGCGTTCGAACTGGTCTTTTAGGGAGAATGAGCCACTTATCAGAAGGTTCATGATTATTTTGACAAAACATTTGTCACAGGTAAAGTGAGGGCTATCTCCAGGATGTTTGAGAAACACCTGTTCAGATGTACAGGTTGACTAGTGGTCACCTAAAGCCTTTATTTCATGTCAAATAGTTAAGTTACTTGGTGCTTTTCAAATTACAGCAGCATCAGAGAGGCAGAATACAAACATCTGGTTTCCTATGTTACCAAGTAAATGAAACATTTCGGCATTATCTGCCAGAAAACACATGAGAAGGAACACAGTTACAAGAATTTCTATTTAAATTCTGCAGAAAAAAACAACCCTGAACATTTCCGGTGTCTAGCAAAACAAATTAATCACAAATATTTCAAAATGCATACCTCCTCATAGCTATTCTCTTGATTTAGTTTGCTCTTCATTGTTTTCTTTTAGTGAAGGCAAAATACTTGTATGTAGTTTTTTTATGCATGTACACACCTGATCCCAAACTTTCTAGTTCTATTTTTTTTATAAAGTCACAAATATTTTGAGGTTTTAATATTACTATCATGCATCTTTAAGTAACATAATCTGAAGGTTGGAGCTGTAACATTATTTATATTTTTTAACATTTTTTAAACCTCAGGTCAGAATTTATTTTTTTAAGAATTATAATCTCTTTTAATCTTATGTTTAATATTTAATTGACTATATTATTGGTGAAATTACAAAAACAAAGTCATTTTAGCTGGTGTGGGAATGGGAATCTGCAGCATTTAATTCAGTACGAAAGCCCGAGGTCATGGTAATAATTATATCTATGGAATGATGCCCTGTGGTTGGAGCCACAGGAAAACAATAACACACACTTATCCCTAGATATCCCAGAATAGAATGTGCCTGGTGTCTGTATTTTAAGCAAAATGAATTGGCAAACTCAGAGGAATAAATACTGGACTCAAAGCCTCCACTAGGTCCTGTTTCTCCCCTGATGAGAGCCAAATATCAGCCCATATAGGTCTCTATCAGTGACCATGAAAACTCACCCATTGTCCTCCTGAACTGGTTGTTCCCTCCAGCAGGACCCTTAAATCCACAGGTCTCCAAAAGGTTGCTTCCAGGGGCCACTAGGAGTTTAAATTGCTGGCTGAGTCATCAGGTCAAGGAGATCTGATAGAAATTTCTGTTGTTTATGTAGGAAAGGAAAGAGATGCGTAGAAATATGGAAATTATCGTCTGTCATTTGCAGGAAGGTTTCTTTGTTTTAGGCATTCTGTAGAAATAGGCAAGTGCTATAAACAACCTAACACTGAAATGCTTTTCAATGCCACAATTCAGAGAAATAATAAACGTAATTGATAGGCTTAGAGATCATCAAGGAGCTGTTGTTTGTTGAGGTTTTTTGTTGTTTTTTTTCACCGCAACATTGGATGACTGAAATAATTTACTTTTATATCTGGTGCTGATATTGGAATCTGAACATTTCTGGTATAAAATAACTTTAGGCATTTTAAATACATTTTATGTCCAAGTGAAAGCCAGAGAAACCAGCTTCAGGGATCCTAAAGCACCCTGGATGTCTCATATTTCCTTCTGTTCGAAGAGTGAGCCACAGTCATTCAACGCACAAGGGAAGAAATCTGCTCCAACTGCTAGGCAGTGGGGCGAACACACAGCCAGCTGAATGGCTTCCCAGATCTGAGTGGTTGCACTTCCCGGGCTGGCTGCCGACCTGCACTGCTCCCTAAATCACCCCCACTTTACCATCCAGGCCCTGCTGAAGGGACAGGGTGGTGTTTGCCTCAAGACAAGCCTGCCCCCGCTGGATTGCACTCAGCTGGAAAAACAAGCATGAAACAGCCGCTGGGAATGGGCTCTGCTTACATGGGAAGCCGGCCCAGCCACTGCTTTCACTCCAGTGACCTTTACTCCAGCACTTAAGGCTGCAAGGAGCTCGGCGATGTGGGAGAGGGGGAAAAAAACAGTTTTCAGAATTTGGGTTGGCAGGGCTGCGAGCTACTGAGACCATGTGACTTCTGCAGCAAGAGGCCACTGTGAATAGGGGGCTCCCTCCTGTCAGCGTAGGAATCCTGCTCAATGATACATGTGCCTCGTTTTCTTAAGGCATATTTCTGATCATGGTGGTACACCTGTTCCTAGGCTCCTCCCAGGGGCCCCTCCCAGTGAGCGGTCACCTGGCCTGCAAGGTGCTTTCTTCTTTCTGAAGGCTGGATGCTCACTCTGGGTTAGCTAATTGTTGGTCTGTGGACTCCAGCTTTTCTCATTTTGCCCACAGTGAAGAATGAACCCTCTTGCAGTGGTTCTCAACCTTCCTAATGCTGTGACCCTTTAATACAATTCCTCATGTTGTGGTGACCCCCAACCATGAAATTATTTTCGTTGCTACTTCATAACTGTACTTTTGCTACTGTTATGAATCATAATGTAAATATCTGATATGCAGGATGTATTTTCATTGTTGGTGACCCACAGGTTGAGAACCGCTGCAAGCCAGTCTGTCCTTATACGAAGGCCTGTTTTCTTGCTTGTCAGCGTTTTTAGGAGGTGGGTGTACGCAAAGCATCACTTTTCATTGGACTCGAGTTCTTATCTGGCTCCCATCCCAGTTTATAGATGGCAACATGGAGGCAGGCTCGCACCACGTCCTGAGCAAATCAGGATTAGAGGGGAAGTCTGCCGGAGGTGATGAGACTTTATATCCTTCCCTATCAGAACTCTGCCGTGCCCATGATTTTCAGCTTGACTGGCTAAATATACATAAGCATCTGTTGAAGGCTACCCTGTCTCCTCAGCTCGCTTAAAAGTCACTGGATACACTTGAACACTGCATTTAGGAAGTAGATGATTTTATTATCGCTAATACCACAAAGTAGAATGCAGAACACTTGAAAAATTATAAAAGCTGTGGTTGCTGTTTTCTTGGGAGGAAATCCTCCATTTCTCAACCCTCCGTTATTACAAAATGAGTTTGGATCATTAGAGGGAATCAAGAATTATTTTCCATCCCCAGAGAGAAGGTCTCTTCAAAGGAATTTGTTCTTTGTCAGTTTGTTACACAAATGGCCTCTAACCCTGCTTTGTAGGGTTTGAAAGATCCCTTTGTGTAATGTGGAAGACAGCCGTGGCTTGCTTCCCTATTATTCTATCTGATGGCTCTATTAATGTGCATTTAACTTGCATTTGGTAGGTAAAAATGGAATACACTGTTTCTAATTTATTTTAGGGACAAATAAGTTAGCGAGTCTCTAATAACGGTCTTGATACCACCGTAGGTGAACTTGTCTCTGATTAGAATAATACACAATGTCTATGAGACAATTTCATATCCAAGCAAAACACCTACTATTTGGTGTCAACTGAACCCCGTGCCTTGCCTCTCTCTGTGGTAGCTAATCAATTACAAAGTGAATTGAATCCTCAAATATTGTGGAAATACTTTGCTGCTGAAAGCTTTCCAATCTGTAGAACATATTAGCCCTTGATATTTCAGAAACCTAGCCACCTTATTAACCTGAAATAGACGTGGTAATTTTTACTCACAGAGGAGAAAAATGGAATCCTCTCAACTTAATATATCAATGAACACATGAACAAACAAATAGGAAATTGAAAAGACTGACTCAGAATACAATAGCCTTACACACAGTGTATGAATCCTATGTAGATGTTGATGATTTGATTTACTTTCCATATCAAAAGCAATATCTTTCCTAAGGCAATGTTAGACTAGTTTTTAATGATAGTGGGCTGAGTTATGAAAATGACTTTAAAGTAAATTTAATGATTTTTTACCTTAGGTTCTATTACATGAAAACCTACATGAAACCAGATGAATATTAGCTAAATACTCTGTATTAGAGGTTGGTTGGACCTAAAAGTGATAATGTCTTAATTGCCAATATTGCTGTCTTGAATATAGTAGTGAAAACTTTGAAAGACCAACATTTCAGGATTAATGTGTTAAATTAACAACTCACAACTTCGTGCACTCCGTTGTAATGAATCAAGTTGAAGAGAGGGGACGTTTATATTCAGGGATACCTCTTACATTTTCTAGGATTTCTTGGGCCTTGTTAATTTAAATCTTGCTCTCAATACATGCATGTAGCCAAGATAATTACTAGAAGGCAAGATCAAAGCCAGCATATTATAGTCCTATTCCATTTTCTGCCGATGTGAGTGATCGCCTGTCCTTTGATGTTGTGTGCTTCTACAGGGAAAGTGCAGAGGATAAAAATACTACACCATGTAATCTGGCATTTATCCCATGAGAGCAGAATTCCAAATTGTGACACATGTCAAGAAGTTAAAAAAAATAACTTAAAAGAGTCCTATGCTTTATAAAGTGACACACTCTGCATTTAAACACCATCAAACATCATTTTCCATTACAAATTTAGTCCCTGATATAAAATTCAAAGAATTTTTGTAACTTTAGTAGAAGAAAATAGTTACCATATTTACTAGCAATTACATTAAACATGTGTCTGAGCCTTTATCCCTCCTAATGAGGGTCGCTGAGAGGAAGCAGACACAGAGCGTGCACACACACACATATTTGTGTTCGTACATCCATTCGAGGACCCCGAGTCAGTCCGTGTGTTCTCTACACATATGTCCAGCTGGTTTCAGTTTGCTATGAATCTTCTGTCACCTTAAGCCATGAGGTGGAGCAACTGGCAGATCGCTGGACTACTTCTTGTAGATTAGAGACAAAGAGTTCTTGGTCTATAATGTTATTTTTAACAAATATTTTCCCTTATGATCTGTCTCTGGAAATGTTCTTTTGAATCCTAAATGGTGTTAGTCTGATCTTTACTCTACCTGATAGTATCCTTTCCTGTCCTAGTTTATCTTTTAGAAATAGATTAAATGTGTGTGTGTGTGTGTGTGTGTGTGTGTGTGTTTAGTTTGCTTACATGTACATGAACCTAGAGATTGAAGTATTATTTCTAAATTACCTTTCCTGGTAAATGAAATTCAGTTCTTGACCTTCTGAAGGGAAATATCATTTTTCTAATCCTTCCTAAGTTCCTAGTTGATTCTGGTTCATTCCCTTTTTGATGTGGAGTCCTCCAAGGTATGGTGAGCAGACATAAATGTTTTGTCAGAAAAATGAAAAATTGTTTAGGCCTCATGGCTGTCACCTTTAAAGCAGAAAGCCCAATGTTGAGAAAATTGGTTTGATGGAATATGACTTAGCCCACACACTTCACTTCAAGTCGAAATCAAAACTATTTTTATTTTGAAAAATAATGGCTTTCCTTTTTCTCAGAAACCAAATTTTCAAGGATGTCTGATTCCAGAATGATTGCAAGGTGTGGTCATGAACACGACTACACAAAAATGTGTATTTCAGACTTAACATGTCCCAAGTCTAACTCCCTACTTCCCGCTTGAGAGTTGTTTTGGTCTCAGTTTTCCATGCCCATACATAGCACATCCATCCATTCTTCCAATTGCTCTAAACTACCTGGACCAAGCTAGACCTTCTTTATCGTCGGGCACACACCATTTGCAAACCATCAGTGCACTTTGTCCAGTATCTGACAGCATCTGGAGGTCAACATCACTATTTCTTATCTGGACAATTGCATTACCCTCCTAACTAGTTGCCCTGCAGTCAGAGCAGTCCTATTGCAATAAAAGAAAAGTAGGTAACTTCAATGTGTCATCTTAGGACTTCCCATCTCACTTAGAATAAAATGTGATGTCCTCAGTTTGGCTTAAAAGATTCTCTTGATTTGGTCCCATCCCACATCTTAGATTCTTTTCCTCCCATTCCCCTAACTCGCTCTTCCCTACATCCTCCCGTCTGGATCTATATTCTAATGTCATCCTTTACCGAGGTTGCTTTTCCTCACCTCACTAACTACAGTACCGCCTGCCTCACCGCATAACTCTATGTCCTCATTTTTTCCTCCCACAGTAGCTCTAATTTTCAAATAATGTACTCTCTAGTTTTTGTTTATTTCCGCCTTTCCCTGCTACCGGGTAAGTGCCATAGGACAGTGGCTTTTACTTTATCTGTTATTGAATCCTGAATGCCTAATCTGTGTTTGGTACTAACTATCAGTAAATATTAGGAGACTAAATTAATGAGTTGGTAAAATAATTTTGACAATTATCCCAAACATGCTAGCTATTATTTCTATAGAGATGAACCAAAGTACAGTAAGAATGATAAATTTTATAGAGAGAGGAATCTACTAAGTTGGATAAGCAAAGAAATGGCATATTAAGATTGTAGTAACAAAATAATATTTTAAGTGTTAACAAAAGCTATTTAAATTGGTTAAAATTGATCTAAACTACTCAGGCTTATATATCTCTATTCTCAAGCATGTTCTTGCTCTATTATTCCACCGTCACTTTAATTTCGGCACCGTTAAAAAAATGTTTTTTCCTATATATTATGCTTTAAACTTAAATTATAATATCCTTTGCTTAGTACATTTACTGTGACTGTGTGGTGAGGAAGAGCCTCAATTTTCTTTTTTCTTATTATTACTAGAATGTGTGTGTGTTTTTCTTGCACTAGGTTGACAGCTGCCCACACTAAAGGCTGGATTTCCCAGTCTCTGTTGTAAGTAGATGTGGCCACACAACTACGTTCCAGTCAGTGGAAGTATTGTGTCTGTCACTCATGTCTGAAAGGAATGTATAGGCCATTTGTGGAGCAGACTACTAAATATAACTAAAATTTGTTTTTTTATTTTTTTATATAATAAATTTGTTTCAGGGAGGTGGATGCCCAGGCAGACGCTGCCATGTCCATCCTCAGTCACTCCTAAATGTAGCCGTGTAATGACATTCTTGCCACTGAAGGATGAGTAGAGTTGATGAATATGTGTCATTTGTAAGTCTGGGACTTAAAACATTGCATGCATGTTCTACTTTGCCCCCTTCCTGTTAACTGAAAGGTGGACATGCCTATGTCCCAGGTTCCACAGTACGAACCCAGACCAGGAATGATGAAGGAAAAGGTGAAAGGAGTCCGCCCCTTACTGACCTCTCAAGCGTAGAGCAGCAGCTTACTCCACCTGGAACGTTGCGTGTAAGGAAAACAAAAGTCTTTGCTCCTTCATCACATATTTGGGATATGCAATAGCTTAGCCTTTGACCCTAAATAAGGCACATTTCCTTACCCTTCAACCTTCCTTCTGGTTAGAATGTGAACTTGCAGTGTTGGAGCTTGAGCAGCCATCTTGGACGATGAGGTAAAACAAATAACATAAGGGGCCGAGAGTACTTTAAATCTTGAAACACATAAGAGCCCTGAGCTTCATATCCCCAGACTTTATGTGAACGTGTGAAAAAAAAGTGGCTTTATTTTATTCACTTTTATTTTGGGTTTCTACCACTTGAACTGATTCTAATTACAATTAATAAACCATGTTGTACTTCCTACTAACTGAATTACAGATGTTCCTTGACTTAGGATGGGGTTACATCCCAATCAGCCCATTATAAGTTGAAAGTATTATAAATCTGAAATGCATTTAGTGTGCCTAACATCACAGCTAGCCTAGTCTACCTTAAACCTGCTCACAACACATACATCTCAAGAGTAATTGCCTTCCTCTTCTCACCAGAAGCAGGAGATGCAGCTGGGCATTTTGTAGACATGATGGGATGCGAAAACACAATGTCTAAAAAGTGCTGGCCACACAGTACACTGTAGAGTGCCATTGTTCACCCTTGAGACCACATGACGGCTTGCTACCTCTGCCCAGCATCATGGGAGTATTATGCCGCATATTCTAGCCTTGAAAAGATCAACATTCAAAATTCAAAGTGCGGTTTCTACTGAATGAGTATCATGTTCCCACCATTGTGAAGTCAAAAATCATAAGTTGGAGAACCTCTGAATTTACGTTCTATCAATTACTTTAGAGTCGTTTCAGAAGCAATTGTGCTGTGGCCATGAAGGCTGCCCCCAGTCTGGACCTCAGCACACTATTTATTGCTCAAGAGCATGGCTCTTCCATAGGCCATCCTTCCTCATGAGTTATGATGTCACATGTAAGAGGGAGTGGGTATTGTTGAAAAACCTGAGATACAGGAGTTTTCATTACCAAGTTTCCATTTGTCTTGCTGGAAGAGTTGCCTATCTCTTTCCTGGGATATCCCTAGAAGATGCATTTGTTGCAGTAAGATAAAGGAAACTTCTTTGAAAGCCACAGCCACAAACTCAGGCCAGTTTTAAAGTGTATTTCCCACACATGATTGGAGCAAGTACAGTTAGAATTTAGTGTTCAGAGACAATTCTTGCTATTATTTTTTAATAGAATCTGGTGTAATATCTCTGAAACAGAGTTTCAGATTCCAAAATCCCCACCCTCCCACCCGACTCTACCTTTATGTGGAATCCCTCTGAAGATAAGGAACCAGAATTGTCTCTGAACTCACTTTCTGTAGTCTTGGGCCAAGATTTGGATTTTTCATATAGTTGGGGGATAGCCTTACAACCCTTCTCATTTTAGAACAAGTTTCTATTACCATAATCAAGAAATAATAAAAATTATAAATTGATACACTGATAGATATCTGGAAGAACCCTTCTCTTGTTTTATTTAACTATCAAAAGAAAGATTTGGGTCTGTTTTAAAAATAGTAGGCAATTAATAATTGACTGTATTTTGAAAATTATAGTGACAGATAAGTGATGGACTAAAATAATTTCAGTCTAAAGTGGATGAATATAACTCATATTTTGTGCTACACTACAGTTTCTGAAACATTTTAACAGCAATTATTGCATTTGGTTTTCACTGCATTTCTTTGAAGCAGAGTGAGCACTTATTAGCATATGACATATTTTTTATATGTGTAACCTAAAGCTCCTATAACTTGAGCAACTAGATAGCTAGCACCCAGCAAAGGTAAGTTTCCTGTTCCAGGGCCTGTCATCTTTCTACTGGCATAGAGAGTATAAATTAATAACTGAAAATCTCTCTCTGGAAGTTTGCATTCCTGTCTAACTTTGCACATATGGAAAGATGGTACCAATGATACAAAAATAGAATATATGAGTGCAGGCTCAGTAAGACTTCTGCTTGCTTCACTGGAGTTCTGGTCAGTAGAGGGAGCATACTTCAAGCTCAAGACATGAAAGACATTAATTAAATATTTTAGTAGAGTTAGGTTTTCCTGATCTGGCTTCTTCTAATGCAAATTTTGCTTTTACTTTCAAGAGCCAGAAGGTAAACCTATACTGAAAATGTTACTCAAAATTATCATCATTATAACAATTACTATCACCTATTATATTTTAAGTGAGAAAGCGAATGCCTTTTTATATGTATTTATACAACTGGAAATTTAGTATTTCCTCTTTTAATATATTTTTATTGATTCTAGAGAAGAAGGGATAGGGAGTGAGAGATAGAAACATCAATGATGAGAGAGAATCATTGATCAGCTGCCTTCTGCACGCCCCACACTGGGGATTGAGCCCACAGCCCAGGCATGTGCCTTGACTGGGAATCAAACTGTGACCTTCTGGTTCATAGGTTTGATTCCACTGAGCCACACCAGCTGGGCTAGGGGCACCTGGTTATCCAACACCAGTAGAATGGTGGATATCATTCTGGCCTGTGCACCTATGATAATGTTCATGAAGAAGAATATCTTTTCTTTTGAAAACTCTGGGGAAATCATCCTGATACTTCAGAATCTGTGTGTGGCCTGCTGCCTGAATATTTTAATCAAAGTGCCTATTCTCTATTATCAAGCAAACAATGATCTTTTTGTTGTTGTTGTTTAATAAAATTTAATTTTTCCAACAAATCTGCTTAATTGGAAGTCTTGGCATCTTCTGTAGACAGTTCCTTTAGTGATTACTCCCATGCCCCTCAAACAGTTATTTCTTAAAGGAGGAACTCATCTGATGCAAATGCCTTGAATACTATTCAGGAATTTAAGAGGAAAATTGGGAAGTTTGAAAAAGGGTTGTTGAAGCAGCTCAGAAATCACTGCAAATGTATGAAAATGTGTACTTCTCCCCTTTCCCTGAGCAAACTGCACAGAAACCTACATAAATGGTGCATAAAGCTTTCATGACTTAGGCCCTAGGCTACATATTTAAGTGGTCCCTACTGTATTCACATATAAACAGTGGCTTCGTGTTTGAGGAATAGCAATAATAGCAAAACAACCATAACATTATTAGCATGATTTTATTTGTATTTTTATGGCTCTTTGACTAGTTTGACAACTACCAACTGGCTTTTAGGAAATGCCTAAAAATGCCAGTTATATATACTTTATGTCGGAGAAGATAGACAGCTTTCCTTTTACTCAGGGGAGCATCCATAGGAAAGCTTCCCAGACAAAAATTTAGGGCTCTGGAGTTACCAGGAACATTCCATATACAGGCTTCCTTGTTATCAATTAATTCAACTGACTTCTTCATCAATTTCTCCCCCCTTCAGTCTTGATGGTTTTATGACCTAGACCCAGGCAATACCCTTAGGCGGTCCATGTGATAATTGACACATTTTCTAACACGGTATAGTGATGCCCAAGTCACTGCTTTCAGGCCCTGACTTGAGCTGATTGGAGTCTGCAGCAGGGGCCTTCATCTTCATACATCAGAATACCCTGACAGCTCTCCCAGGCAGGGCCCAGGCAACTCGCTCCCCCAGGAAAATTGATGCAAACGCCTCCAGAACATTGTAATGGTTGCTAGGCATCACAATGGTGACATCTTTATGATAAACACAGTATGCAGAAGAAGGTCTAATAAAAGAATAACAAATTATTACATCCAGAGGGCAATTTTACAAGATTAACGGGTGTAATAAATTACTTCTAGAGTCAGAACACCAGGTTACCTTTTAAGGTATTTCACAGTGGAGACAAAATGAACTGGCCTATAAAACCCAGAGAATGTAGGAGAGGATAACAAACTGCTTCTTCACATTTCTGAAAGATAGCCACAGTACTTGCCTTATAGGATGGTGAGTTTGGCAAGTAATTATTGTAAAATAGGATTATGCATGAAATTCAAGCTCAGGTGTTTATTATTTTTTTCATATTGCTATTGGACATTCAGTAACATTGCAGTATACATACTACCAACTTCATCAAAAGCTTATAGCATTTTATTTTTAAAACAATTTCAATACATAGAATATTATATAGCAAATGCCAGGACTCGAATATACTTCATAATAGTTACCAGAAGTTTTATTGTTTCTATAAAAGGCAATGAATTTCTTTACTTGATTTTGATTAGGTGTTCAAAAAATTAAAAGTAAAATATGTCTCCATTTCCCTATGTAATTTAATTTTTTAAATCAATGCTTCCTTATTTATTCTTGCCTGTATTTATATTACAAAAGTGAAGGAATAAAGAATTCTGTTGCTTAAACAGTGGAGACATGCTATTTATGATAAATAGAATTATTATTTTAATTATTAAGAGAATAGTAGTTATTCAGATATTTCCAGTGGCAAGTCTAGTCTTTTCCAAGAAAATTAAAAGAAATGATAAAGGGAATGGAGGAAGGGTAAGAGAGAAAGAAAGAGATGGAGAAGAGAGAAGAAAGGTGGAAGGAAGGGAGGAAGGGAGGCTGAGAGTGTGGGAGGCAGGAAGTCAGGCAACCCTGAATCTCTCCAAGTCTTATCCCCTTCCCAAATGTCCTGATACCTGCAGTTGAAAAGTTGAGTTTCTATTAAAATATTTTTAAGTAGATGCTTTAACTTTTGACTCATTGGATATAAATAATGTAGCCAGTCATTATGGGTGGATATTTTGAGCCATTTTTGCTGCTATGGGTAGGCAATTGAATTCAAGCTTGACCAAAGGAAGTGTTGCATTAAAAAAAAAATTACATTTCAATATCTTGTATTACTTTTATTGTAGTTCATGAATGCTTGAGATCAGGGTTCTTTCTACTGGATTCATCTTCTTCCTGTCACCATCCACCCTCAGAGTGCTCTCCACTGTGGCTGTCATATAGTGGTGATTTGTAAGTGGGTGAGTGAATAAAGGGTGCAGTGTGCCAGGACCAACCCACCTCACATGCCTGAAAGGATGGTCTTCACCTGATCAGAATAATCCATATTCCTTTTGATTGATCTTGAAAGCTAATCAAGGTGATTTTGCTGACAGGACAGTGCTTATAGGTGGAGGAGGGGAATGGGTGAGTTAGTACTGATAATTACTGGATATAGATTGGAGAAAGAGTTGGGGAGTAAATAATAAAGGCGTGAAGTTCCTTAGAAAGAATTGATTGTTATCCTTCTTATAGGGAGATATACAAGGAAAAAATAAAAACTCAACGAACTTGAATGCTCAGTGAACATTAAATATATAGATAGCTATCTGTGGGAACCATTACTCATTTAAAAAATATTTTTATTGATTTTAAAGAGGAAGGGAGAAGGAGAGAGAGATAGAAACATCAATGATGAGAGAGAATCATTGATTGGCTTCCTCCTGCACGCATCTATTGGTGATCGAGCCAGAAATCCAGGCATGTGCCATGACTGGGTATCCAACCATGACCTCCTGGTTCATACATTGATGCTCAACCACTGAGTCACACCAGTGGGGCTATTTTTTTCTTTTTAATATAAATTCCTTTTTAAATTATTCTGTAGAGAATGCTTTTTTATGCATTCTATAGTATTCTTCCTTTCTTTATGTAGATCCAAGTTTCTGACCTATATCAGAATAATCCCGTGTGTCTGGTTTCCTCATCTGTGAAAATGGGAACAATAATAGTTAATCTCAGATATGTTGTAAAGATTAAGAGTTTTGGAACATTTAGTGTACTTAAAACAGTGTTGGATACATCTTAAACCCTAAACAGTGTCTCAAGAAAAGTGTTCTTTATGAGAGCTGTCATCCTGACTTTAAATTTGGTTCGTGTAACATTGATTTCAAATCTGGGTCATCTAAGCTTTCCTAGGAATATTTTAGCTAATAAAGGTATTTACAATTTTCTATAAGAACTGAAAAAAAGCATGCTTACTCATATTGGCTACACTGATAGCAATATGGTTTTCTTTTATTGGTGTTACTGCAGTTGTTGTTATTGTTATACCAATTCAATTAAAAGAAAAGGTTGATTACCTTTGAGTCTGTAGGAACTAATTAGTACAAATTAGTAAAAAATACTATTTCATCATTATGTAATAAATATTCATTTGGTAGATGAAAAATTCAAAGAATGTATGTGTAAGGGAAAAGTAGCAGGAGTTCTGAAGAAAGGCAGGGTGAACTATTAGGTTATGTTTCTATAAATAAGTAGTAGACATTTCTGAAGGAGGAGGTTTTAGGTTTCTCTAACTCTATTCCCTAGGTTGCATGCCTAATATGTGCTGAAGATTAGCTCATTTTCAGTGTTCTTTATAATGTTTTGCACTTGGCTTGGAGTAAATAAAATATTCCACTAGCACCTGAGCCAAAAAAATGTCTTTTCAGCTCTTATTTCAGTAAAACATTCTATGCACTTTACAGTAATTAAATATAGCCATAATCCATGGATCAGTGGAAAAGATCACCAGTTTTTCCACTGGATAGTAACTCTACCATTACATGCAATGATTTTGATGTTAATATGTCATATTTAAAGAGTCCTCTATCTGAGAAGCTCAAAGTATTTTATGAACATTATGCCGATTAATCCTACATGACAAGTGTTACTATTCCCAGTATACAGATGAAGACACAACAGTGAGGTGGCTGTGCCAGCAAATGACTTTGTTCTATGTCTTTGGAGAAAGAAATGTGTATCCTATCCAAGACTTTTCTATCATGAATGCCTTGGAGACTAATTTTTTTGGAGGACTGCAGAAAAGGCATAGGTCAGGGACAGTTTTTGAAGTTCTTGAAGCTAAGTTAGTCTTTGCTTGAGAAGCTGAAGCAACATCCTTGAATTTGTTACCTAAGCATTCTTACTATTCTGAATTAGCAACAGGCTTGAGACACGAACGATTGTTCAGAAATCTTGCTTTATTAAATGAGGACATCTTTCTTAGAGATCTTGCTGCCTAAACTTCAGGGAATGGGCCCAGGTATCTCCCTCTGCTCTTTGGATGGGAATTGAGTGCAATGCTGGGACAGCTCACCTTGTGACCTCTTTGTTTCCCTCCATCCTTAGCCTTTCACCTGACCTCTGATCTCCAGTTTAGTTTAGTTCCATCAATGTTGGGGTTTTATAAATGTTGACCTTTTATTAGATTTTTGATCTGTGGTCTTTTTCTTGACCTTTTCTCTTATGTAGTTTAGATCTTCTAAATAAAGCTAAGAAGATGGAACTCATCCTCCAAGAATCATTGAGTAAATAAAGAAATGCCACTTGTAGAGCAAAGAAGAATCCAGGACAAACTCCAAATAGTCTAAAGACAGCTGAAATTCATCAACACTTTCAATGTTGTACAAAAAGTAAAAACCTGAAAGCAATCCTTTTCTGTAAAATTCTGATGAATACTCTAGTTAATATCATATTAAATGATAAGAATATCATAATTCTTAATATCAGAATTAACATCAGTGCTCATGTCTACAAATAAATGCCAAACCTATGAAAAGAGCATTCTATATAAACTTTTTTATTTAAAATTGGTAAATTTAAGTTTTAGCATCTTAATGGTAACTTAATTAATTAATGAATTTAATAACTGTTGGACATTCGTTCATTTTAAACCTGTAGGTTAGTCATGACATTACGCATTTGAAAATTATACTTTCATATAATTAAATCATGGCAGCCACCTTGCCTCAGTGATTATAAGACACTGTCAGTCCATTGTAAGATTTCAGAACTTTAAAAAATGTAAAATGTAAAATGGTGCATCTTAAAATTGGTAAAATATGGTAATCACTATCATATTAATTCTATCTCCAAATATCTCTTGATATATCTTTCTCCTTTAATTTCCACTTCCCTTGTCTGAGTTTCTTTACTTCTTATCTGCATATCCTATATTATAAAAGGTTAATATGCGAATCAACCAAATGGTAGAACGACCAGTAACTATGATGTGCAATGACCACCAGGGGGAAGATGCTCAATGCAGGAGCTGCCCCCTGGTGGTCAGTGTGCTCCTACAGGGGGAGTGCTGCTCAGCCAGAAGCCAGGCTCATGGCTGGTGAGCACAGCGGCGGTGGTGGGAGCTTCCTCCGCCTCTGTGGCAGCGCTAAAGATGTCCCACTGATGGCTTAGGCAAGCTCCCCCACCAGGGAGCAGTCCTAAGCCATCAGTCGTACATCCCCTGAGGGCTCCTGGACTGCGAGAGGGTGCAGGCTGGGCTGAGGGACCCCCCTCCCCCTCCCAGTGTACGAATTTCGGGCACAGGGCCTCTAGTTATCCATAACTTTCTAACTTATCACCTTTCCTTTAGCTTCCATTCTCTCTGGTCCAACATTTGCAATGTTGGCTGAGTAATGATCTCACCAACTGTTTATATTACATTGCTGTTTCTAATGCTGAAATGATTCTACTTCTTGACATTGAAAACTTGATCTTCATAATTTAAATTCTGCATATCTCACTTCCAACTTCATAATTTCCTTAACTAGTCTCAGATTTTCTGACCTTCTTAAAGGTTAGCCACTTATAGTATTACTTACTGGTTAGAGATTTTTTTTCAAGACTGTACAAGCTTATCATTGTTTCATAATACTCAGCACATTCCATGCCTTTTTACATACCTATTTGATTTGTATTTATAAAAGTAACACTTTCTCATTGAAACCCATGAATGGCTGCCTGTCTTAAACATTTCTAATGTGTGTTACCCTTTGGACAAAGAGTTTAACGAATTCCAGATCATTTACTCAGTACATGTTGAGCCTTAATTAAATTTCACATTCACATTCAAAGACATAATAATATACATATATTCTGAAAATGATTCTAAAATCAATTAAAGTAATAACTGGATCTGCTTTTTCTCATTCTATTTTGCACATCTAGGATATAAATTAGGAGTACTAAACAGAGTTTTAATGAACCACAATGAAAATAAATTGAATTCATACTTAGCATTTTAATTTGAACTTTTCGTATAGCTTAAGCTTGTGTATATATGTAGAGAGATATAGATACAGACATAGATGTAAGTACGTGTGTGTTTAAAGTTTAGTGTACACACAAAACATTCATTTTTGGCACTTATTTTGTAATGATGACAAAAAAATTTTCTAAATATCAAAAGGAATCTAATTAAGGAAGAAATAGATTTCTAGTGAAATAAATATTTTATATAAAAACTATTTTACTGTAGATAACTGAGAAACAAGTTACAGAGAAGCTTTATTTGAAGATAATTTGTTGTTTATATTTTTTAAAGTTGCATAAGAAAAGTAGTTATTATAATTTTTAAAACCTCTTTATTGACACACCCTTATTTCCTAGTCCCAGAGTCACTAAATTACTGGAGTGGAAATACAGATTTTAGAAAGTGGGTCATTATTTTTTTATAGAATTATGAAGAAGTATTTGATTTGTATCCTGTAAAAAAATAAATATTTTATATCAGGATTTCACTTTACAAATTTGGCCTTTTTATGAGCAATCTATATGGACAAGGTGCCTGTTTTTATACATTTACTCAACTAAACTTTTTTTCTAGTTAAGCCAGTTCATGGATATACCATACTATTTCTCTTATTTTGCTTGTTATGTACAAGGGTGGGCAAAATAAGTTTACAGTTGTCAGTACATGAAACACAGAGTTTATTCTAGTATTATTATTTATTAATGATTGTACTATTTATTTGGAAGGAGAGACAGTACAGTCCATAACAGTGCTCAATCTAAAAATGCCTACATGACAATACTTAACAAAGCTCGGTATCTCAGGATGTGACTATATTTGGAGACATAGGTAAAAGAAGGTCATCAAGCTGGACCCTAATCCAATGTGACTGGTGACCTCATAAGAAGAAGATATTGGGCAGACATACGCAAAAATGAAAGATGAAGGAGAAAATAGGCATCTATAAGCCAAGCAGAGAGACTGTGAACAGCTCTGCTGGCACCCTGAGCTCAGACTTCTAGCCTCCGGAATTGTGAGAAGCACAAATCTAACTAAACTGGTCATCCTAGGTGGTCTTCAAAGTTCATCTCAAATATTGTTTCTCCTAAGAATTTTTATCAACATTCACACCTCTATCCTATTATTTATCTCATGGACTGAAATTGATAGTTTACTTGATTCTATTCATATTTACCAAAATATATTTGATAGATGAATCCATGTCCATTCAGCTTTGTATGCTCACTAATTTATATTAGCATTAACCTAATGGAAAGACAAATATTTTTTTTCTATAATGAAATAATACATTTCTGGGCATGAAAGTAGCACAGTGTTGGGAAAAGTGTGAAATCTCTAAAATAGGTGAAAAGATTGCAGGTGATCCTTTCAATGCAATATTCAATGTTGACGAGTAGGTCCTTGGAACTGTCTTATTCTATAGGGTTATGTTCCTGTCATTGTCTTAACCTTGTTTATTTTGTAGTTTTTAGAGATAGATGTTAACTTGTATAGGGATGATGTTTATACAAATAGTTCCTATTTATAAAGATGCTAGTGAGTTTTTTTTTTTTCTGGTAACAATGCAGAATCCATCCTCTCTTCCTTAAGAAATGATTCCAAACACTACAATTTATTGCCCTTTGGATATTAAGAGTTATGCATCTATTTGTAAACTAATTTCAGTTTTCCTAACTGTGTGTGTCTTTGGATTTGTTTTGCACTCGCTTTAACATCTTGCTGATTCCTTCACTTATTAATGAGTTAAATTTTTGATGTTTATTTTATATGTTTGTGAATTATACATTTGCCCTTTTAACACAATTCTTTAGCAATAATATATTGACAAAAATTATCTCTATGAAATATGATAGTTAATCCAACTGAATCTTAAATATAAATTTACTTTCTATTTGCCAATTTTCTAGTTTATAAAAATATAAAAAGGTTGAACTTGTACTTTTTCACTAAACAACAAACAATAAGAGACAATCTGCTATTATATTAAGATTGTTTTTCCTTCCTTCCTTCCTTCCTTCCTTCCTTCCTTCCTTCCTTCCTTCCTTCCTTCCTTCCTTCTTTCCTTCCTTTCTTCCTTCCTTCCTTCCTTCCATTTACCTTTCTGGTTTTTAAAAAAATTATGCTAACTTTATTTGAAAGAGACATTTGTATTATCTGACCATCACAGGGCCACTAGCACTTTCTTTGTGTACTTTTATTCTTTATGGTTTTCTTTCTATATCAATAAAGTCATTTGAGTGAGGCACTTTCTTTAATTCATTTTTTCTATCCTGAAATCTGCTTGTTTGAGGGTATTTTAATATACTTTTATTATATTTTGATTGGAATACATTTGGCCCAATTAGAAATGTGAAATCAGAACGGGTGATGACAATGCTCAACCTTCACTTCAAATGATCTTACAGTCCTTTCAAGAAGAGGTCAAAGAAATAAGCCATAACTCCTTAGCCTGGGGCTCTGAGTGATTTCCTTGCCATATTGGACATGCTTAGGATAGAAAAGGCTATTAATTTCACAAAAGATCTCTTTTTGGTTAATATTTACAAGCAATTTTTATTTCATGCTCAATAATTTATATCAGCATTAACCTAATGGAAATATAAATATTTTTTCTCTAATGAAAGAATACATTTATGGGCATGAAAGGGACATAGTGTTGTGTACAGCTGGTCTGAATCTTTTTTGTTTTCTGTTTTATAGAAATGGTTTTAATGATATCTCAAATAATTATATAAAAAGATCCTTTTGGGCAGAGAATAAAAATACTCCACATGTTTTATTTATGGAGAGTGATATGCCTGTTATTTGGAGTATATAATTAACTCCACTAATAAGCAACACATCTACATATTATTATTTGGTGAACCAATATTCTTTTTAAAAAGTAATGTTTTATTAAATGGTTTTTCCCCCTTTAATATATTGTTCTTCTCAGTGCTTAAATGCTGGATAACAATGCAGATTCCATCCTCTCTTCCTTAAGAAATGATTCCAAACACTACAATTTATTGCCCTTTGGATATTAAGAGTTATCCTCTGTCATTTCCCTGCATCATGACTTTAAAAAGTTGAATCATTCTGGATCTTGGTTTTCACACTGCAATATTGTGAGGACTACATGAATGAACATGCATAACAGTTTTGGACATGCAATTAAGGTAAAGTCATGTTAGTCCCACCTTTTCTTATTGAAAGTACCTTTCAACAAACTCTGCCTTGCCTCTTCTCTTCTCCTTTTATTATCACCACAACTTAAACCACTCTGATATCTATCTTGGCCTCTCTGCCCATTTATTCAATTTATTCACTCAACAGTTGTGTCCGGTAGTCAGTCCTACAGTGAGCCAAATGCTGCTTTATACTCAGCACACACAACAGTTATTCTTTCAATTAATTTTCCCTATGGTTAAAATATTGTTTTAAAACTTAGAATTTACTTTGTTACATAATGAATTTAACGCCTTCTATGTCTTCACAGTGCCCACAAGTTGAGATGTGAATTCCTTAACCAGGCATAGGAAGACTCAAATCTGCCCCTTGTCTTCCTGAAGGACCTGGTCTACAGCTCATTGTCACATCCTCAGGTTTCCTTCCCAAACCTCCAGTACTATGTCCTCTAGTCTCACATGTCACCTCACATACCTCATCTTCTAGGGACCTTGTTTTTTCTGCTCAGCATTTTTGCTATTTTTTGGTGTTTCTTATATTGGAAATATCTGAGATTTCACTATTGAACTGGAAAATATCTACTTGGTCTTCACGTTTTACTAGTTCTTTTTAGTGTTCTCTGACTTCCACTTTTTACTGGGTGTGATTACTTATTTTAGATATGTGTTCCCAGAACAATTTAGGCCAAACTCTCTAGTATATTTTCTGCCCTTGTAAAACTTAACAGTGTGGAGAAGCAGCCCTGAACCCACACTCCATGCTGGCAGCCAGCTCCCAAAGAGAAACAGCAGCTGAAGGCACAGAATTTACATGAAAAATCACCAATAATTAATATATTTCCCCTCTCCTGGGTGTTTATTTACTTGAAAATAGGAATGGTGAGTGAATAAATGCTTGTCCCTACTCCTAAAGCTTGCTCAGTTGTCTGTATCTATTGAAAAAAATGGTGTTTAGTAGGCACTCAGAAATGCTTGCATGGACCTCAAGAGGCAGGGCTTGAAACAATCCATTAGGGATCAACTTATAAGTCTGCTATTATTTGGTGCTTTGTCAAGTAATGGCCATATTTGAGATAATCTAGATATAGCATTCATAGGTGAAATACAAATAGCCAGTAATAGAAAAATAACTAAGAAGGGAACTTCAGAGTAAAAGGAGCTAGTGAAAGAAAGAGACCATTTAAATGACCCCAAGATTCTAGCATTTTAGAAGCTGAGGGAGATTTCAAAAGAAGACATGGTCAATAGTATGAAAGACTTGGTAAATGATAGAGGATTTTGCTTGATGAAGGTAGGAATTCCTGGAGAAAAAGAAAGTGGCCCTTGTAAGAGAAAGAAGGGAACATGCGTGTCGCCAACATTGAGAGGAAACAGGAAAAGGTATAGAGGTGAGAGGAGAGCCAGATATTCAGTAAGAATTTTGGAAAGGAGTAGAAGGACCAGAAGCATGCAAGGCCAGGTGAAGGGAAGAGAATGTTTGGGAGGGAACTTGGGAGGCCATGCTGGTAGCCATGTTTATTATCGATGTGGCAGGAAATGGGTCATCTGCTACGTGCGGTAGCATCAGGACAAGCGGGGACTGGCAACAGCGTGTGGTGGGAAAGGGAAGGGGCAGTGGGCTGGATCTAGGTTTGGGGCTGAAGATTGTTGGGGAGATGTCAGGGTTTAAATGTTTCCCTACCTCATTCAAAAGATGATCTAATTTACAAAAGTGCCGTTCTCACCAAGTACTGTGTCAGTGTGCACTGCAGTCTTGTTTTTAATTTTCTTCTTCTTTTTAACCTAATCATTGTCTTTTAATAAAAAACAAAACCAAAAAGCCTTTATTTCTGAATTTCCACAGCCTTTGCCCCTGAAAATCTCCATGCTCTGCAGAATTATGTAAGGCTTTAGTCAAGCATCTGCTTTTTATTAATGTTTGTTTATTTATGTCCCTCTTTATTATTTTATAAACAGTAGCACAGATAACAAAATTATGGATGGTTATTTTTGTTGGAGGAGTTTTAAACAGTGCTCAGCAAGAATAAAAATGTTTGCTGTCAGGAAAAGTTTCAAAGTCTCCTCTTTTGAGAAAAGACTAGTTAATTGTCCTTTACTCGTGCAGAAAAGATGCTTTCTCACATTTTTAAGTATAAGTGATGCAGCAGAAGGTTTCTGAGGGCTTTCTGAACACTAGACAGTGCAGATTTGGTGGTAGCACACCGAAGAGAACATGCCTGTGCTGAAATCTAGAAGGGCACAGATGCTAATGTGGCTGTGCTTTTATCTATCTGGTGAAGTTTGAAGGAGATTTGACTTTGGGTGGCAAACACATAATACAATATACAGATGATGTACCATAGAATTGTACACTTGAAGCCTATATATATATTTAAATTAATGTCACCCCCAATAAATTTAATAAAAAATAATTAAAACATAAAATTATGAAGGTTGATAGGGATAGACTGGGGATTAAAGATAAAATGTAATTGCCTAGCCAGCGTGTCTCAGTGGTTGTGTGTCGACTTACTGTATGAACCAGGAGTTCACAGTTCAATTCCTGGTCAGGGCATATGCCTGGGTTTCGGGCTCCATCCCCAGGATGGAGCATGCAATAGGCAGCCAATCAATGATTCTCTCTTATCATTGATGTTTCTATCTCTTCTTTTCCCTTCCTCTCTGAAATCAATACAAATATATTTTTAAAAAAGATAAAAAGTAATTACAGTACTCTTAGGATTTTCAACATATACACATGGCATTAAAATTTTTTCAACTGAGTAAATTTCAAAGATCTATTTGGCTTTATTCAACAATTCATGAATGAATAATCTGATATAGCAGATAGAAAGGAGTTCTGAGTTGCCATACAAAAGGAAAGACCTGTACAGGCAGAAGAGAGCTGGAATGAGGAAGTATCCTGGACAAATCAGATGGGTGATGGCAAGGTCACTGTCCTTTAGGGGATGCTAGAGGTCTATCAGGCAGATGGATGGCCTAACTGGTGCTGATCAGGTGATGCCTGGTAGACTGGTTTAAGCTCCATTTCTGTGGGAGCCCAAACTGTGATTAAGCCTAAGTTTGGTGATGTGGGACTTAGCATAAGTCCCATCTTGGGCCCGTCGTCTTGATTTTAACAGGATATATTCTTTTTCCTACTCCCATCATTTCTAATATTTCCTGGTCATCAGCTGTATCCCTGTTCCTTTCATGAACTGGAATAGATGATCTGATTGATGAGATCAGGAGAGGAATTAGAATGTGTGACCAGCTCTCTGCTCCCACTTTTTCCCAGGAGCTCATTCACACATTAAGTTTTTACAGGTGAGACCATCACATAATCCGACTATTATTCTCTGACAGGGACTAGATGAGCTCATCAATCTAACTTGGAGGTTCAGGATTAAAAGAATCATTGTTGCTGCACATGTAATATATATATATAATATTGAAATATTTTGTTATATATATATATATATATATATATATATCCTCAAGTTTAGCATTTTTCAGTAATTTAGGTGAAATTTTGCTATTGTCCACTGTTATGTATGTCTTTCTTGATGAATTTAAAACTCAGGGAAGATTTGTTGTCAATTGAGGATTGAGAAGATCCATCACTGTCCTTCACCAGAAAATGCTCTGATGCTAAAGTGGGCAGAACTTAACAAAGACCTCCATCCACACTGTCTTTTCACAGTACTTTGCTCCTACCTCTGCTATGTAATTTATCTCATTGGTAAGATGGTTAATTTATTTATTTACTTACTTAATTAATTTATTTATTGATTTACCTCTATGCCCAGTTCCTAGTTCAATGAGTAGCATATCATAGGTACTTCATAGTTATTTGTGGAATGAATCAATGAATGGAATTCAAAATATTTTTTAAAATTTTCAAGTTTATTCCCCTTCCTATACCTTTAATTTAAAAATAACAAAACGTGAAGCCTGCCATCTGACTAAAAGTATAGCCCTAAGCATTGGGCGTTCATCTAAATACTTATCATATTATGGAGAACAAAATATTCAATATTTTAAGACTGATTTGTTATTTTACAAGTATTAGTTGTGAGTATGGATTTTAAAAAGGGCATTTTAATTAGATATAGTGATTACGAAGTACCAGAGATAGAAAATCATGTTATTAATCTCAAAGGGGGGATGATGTGGAAACCAGAAGCAGTATAATGTAGATCATAGGAAAACTATTACTATTATTATTATTGAAAATAAATGCTATTACCAGATGTAAGGAGATATTTTATAGTTTAGAAGTTTATTCAGACTTTGATCTAATGATTAACTGTGGAAACTATGGATAAAGTGAAATTGGAACTAAAACTACAAAACCTTATATTGATTTAATAGACAAACAGATCCAGAGCTTTCTATCTCTGAGCTTGAACCACATAGTCTAAAACATTATGGAACTAGCTGGCTTTCCAATGAAAGCTCCATACTCGTGAATACAGGGTTTTGAGTGATTTGAACCCACATTTTTAAAAAGAAACCTGGGTGTCACATAGTTAGGATGAGAAAACTCAATTTGAAAATTATTAGAGTAATAAGACTGAAAAAAATTTTTAAGTTATTCAAATATAAAGGCATAATTTATACATCACCTTGAGGCTAATGCATATGTTAGACAGTTGATCAATTAGTTAGAATTACATTTCAGGGTACACACTATACTAAAATACAACCTTTCCTAAAAGCAAGGTAGGATATTAGAAGGCTACAATTAATATAGAATTATTGAATAACTCTATATCCCAATAATTCAAAAGTTATTGAAATCAGTAAGTCTCTTTGTACATATATTTTTCAGTGCAAAAATATACTATTTAATGTGTTCATTCACAATTCACATGACTAGTTATTTGTTCTTGATGACTTGATGTCATATTTTAATAAGCCTAATGTTGAATAAGAAAACTGAAAAACAGGTTTATATGCCAAACCCATTACAGTAGAGGCCTTTGTTTAAGTGTGGCATTGTTTAGGTGGACTTGGCTTAATCAATATCATGACAAGGTCAACAACTCTGCATGTGCATTTCATTATCTCTTCATATAATATATACAATTTTTTATATGATAATAAAAACACAAAATGGTTCAACTGTGCTTCTGGGTTCTTCCAAATATATATATATATATTTTTTTTTTTTAATTTTGGGGAAAAAGTGTGACTATAATCTGCCGGGAACCGGTCCATCCTTGCTGTTTCAAGGGACCTGGCATATATGGCATACTGTTCTTAATATGTTTGCTCTCCTTCTTGGCGCTATGTGTTTTAACCAAGGTCACCTCTCCGAGAAAGGTTGTTTCCCCAGGTAGAGATTTTTCCCTGAAGTTAGGGAGGGGATAAAACCCCTTAACTAAGTGCCAGGTGGGTAGTTAATCACTTTAACTACAAACAATCACACTTAAGCTACATAATCTTTACTCCCTGGAATGGAGATAAGAAACGCCCTAACCTTTGAAATAGAGATTGATAGGATTGGAATCAACTGGTATAAATACAGATGTAACAAGACAATAGGACACAGAACCCAGAGACAGAGAACCTAGAGTCAGAACCTAGCGAGAGAACATGGCAAAAGATCCTGGACAGAACCTAAAGACAGAACCTAGAAACAGAACCTAGCGAGAGAACCTGGCTGAAGAACCTAGAGTCAGAACCTAGAGAGAGAACCTGGGGAGAGAAAATGGCAAAAGATCCTGGACAGAACCTGGCTACAGAACTTCACTGGAGAACCTAGACAGAACATGGCAAAAGAACCTGGATAGAACCTGGCTAAAGAACCTGGTGACTGAACCTGGCTGGAGAACCTAGCGAGAGAACATGGCACCAGAACTTGGTTGGAGATCCTGACCAGAACTTCGCTGGAGATCCTGGAGGGAGAACCTCGCTATGCTGATCAACTGAACGCTGACCCTGTGCCATTCCTTCTTTGCCGACTCCGTCCACACCTTTGGGGACCCCTGGACCCGCTGGGGTTGGACCCCAGCAATAATCAAGCATCCTATACAGAACAATGCCAAAGAATATTCTTGTGGACAATTGGCATAGTGCTTATTTTCCCCAAATATTTCAAGCAGCCATTATAACGCATATTGTCAGATTTGAGTGAAAGACTGGACATTTCAAAACCAACTTAAGGCATGGTTAATTGGGTGAATTAATTCATAAAATATAAAATTCATGCTAAAACAAATGAGTAAAAGTGAATAGGCATTAAGAACTGTGGCAGAGGGTCTATGTTTACTTCCTACATTCATGGACTCATGGCAAATCCATGCTTTCATTTTTTACACTATTACATAGTCATAGCAAAGAATGTAGGAGCATATTAATAAAATTAATTAATTTTAAAATTTTTATTGATTTTGGAGATGAAGGGGGAGAGAGAAGGAGAGAGAGAGAGAGAGAGAGAGAGACAGAAAGAGAGAGAGAAATATCAATGATTAGAGAGAATCATTGATTGCTTGCCTCCTGCACGCCCCACACTGAGTCCTGGACATGTGCCCTGACCTGGATTTGAACCGTGACCTTCTGGTTCATAGGTTGACACTCAACCACTGAGCCACGCCAGCTGGGATAAAATACATTCTTGCAAACCTCTTTGGGCAGCTAGCTGAATTTGAGGACAGTTGCAGCAGTTCTCAACCTGTGGGTCGCCAATAATGAAAATACATCCTGCATATCAGATATTTACATTACAATTCATAACAGTAGCAAAATTACAGTTATGAAGTAGCAACAAAAATAATTTTGTGGTTGGGGGTCACCACAACATGAACTGTATTAAAGGGTCGCGGCATTAGGAAGGTTGAGAACCACTGATTTGAGAAGTGCCGTCATCGAGTCCTAGGCAGTAAACATTAGATTGGTCACAACATAGACATTTCATAGTACACTTTGTTTTCTTTAATGAAAACATTCACTATTCCTTTCTTTTTCTTAGAAATTTAATTTTTTTTCCAAAAGTGGACTAAATAGTTCAAGATTTAAAAAGTGTGTCAAGGCTTCAAAATTCCAAACTATTAATTATTTTTCAAAGTTATAATTGTATGAAACATAGTAAAAATTTGTCACCAGTGTATCTACACCAGTGATGGCGAACCTATGACACACGTGTCAGAGGTGACACGTGAACTCATTTTTTTGGTTGATTTTTCTTTGTTAAATGGCATTTAAATATATAAAATAAATATCAAAAATATAAGTCTTTGTTTTACTATGGTTGCAAATATCAAAAAATTTCTATATGTGACACGGCACCAGAGTTAAGTTAGGGTTTTTCAAAACGCTGACACGCTGAGTTCAAAAGGTTCGCCATCACTGATCTACACTAATAAAAGACAAAGACGCTAATTGACCGTACCTTTGCTACACCCTAAGCCATGCCCAGCAGCCAATCAGAGTGACTATATGCAAATTAACCCAACCAAGATGGCAGCCAGCAGTCACAGAGCTGGAGCAAGCAGGAGGCTTGGTTGCCTGGGTGATGGAGGAAGCCAAGCTTCCCGCCTGCCCTGAGCCAGCTGTGGCCTCCACAAAAGACAACAAAGTTTCAATTATAGAAGAAAAATAAATCCCAGATACCTGCTTCCAGCCAGCCTTCACTGGGAGTTTGGGTGGCTGGGGGTTGTGGCCAGCCTGCAAACAGCCATCAGCCCCTCACCCAGGCTGGCCACACCCTCATGGGGTGAGGGTCCTCTCTGAGGGGCTTAGCCAGCCTGAAAACGGCCCTCAGCCCCTCACCCAGACTGGCCAGGCACCCCATCGGGGACATCTACCCTGAAGGGGCTGTGGCCAGACTGCAAACAGCCATCAGCCACTCACCCAGGCTGGACACACCCTCATGGGGTGAGGGTCCCCGCTGGGGGGCTTGGGCCAGCCTGCCAACTACCATCAGCCACTCGCCCAGACTGGTCAGGCACCCCAGCAGGACCCCTGCACCCTGAAGGGTGTCTGGCCAGCCTGAAAAACGTCCCTCAGCCCCTCACCCAGGCTGGCCAGGCACCCCAGTGGGGACCCCCACACTGAAGGGGCTGTGGCTATCCTGCAAACAGCCATTAGCCCCTCACCCAGGCTGGCCAGGCACCCCAGTGGGGACCCCCACACTGAAGGGGCTGTGGCTATCCTGCAAACAGCCATCAGCCCCTCACCCAGGCTGGCCAGGCACTCCTATATAATAAAAGGGTAATATGAAAATTGACCCTAACAGCAGAACGACTGGGAATGACTGGTCACTATGACACACACTGACCATCAGGTGGCAGATGCTCAACGCAGGAGCTGCCCCCTGGTGGTCAGTGCGCTCCCACAGGGGGAGCTCTGCTCAGCCACAAGCCAGTCTGATGGCTGCCAGTACATCGGTGGTGGTGGGAGCCTCCCCTGCCTCCTCAGCAGCGCTAAGGATGTCCAACTGCAGCTTAGGCCTGCTCCCCGCTGGCAAGTGGGCATGTCCCTAAGGCTCCCGGGCTGCCGGAGAAATGTCTGACTGCCAGCTTAGGCCCAATCCCCCAGGGAGTGGGCCTAAGCCAGCAGGTGGTCATCCCCCGAGGGGTCCCAGACTGTGAGAGGGCACAAGCCGGGCTGAGGGACCCCCCCGCCACCCCGAGTGCACAAATTTTTGTGCACTGGGCCTCTAGTCATTTAATAAATGTAGTTTCACAAAAACCAAATTTTTTTCTTTATAGAATTGATTATGGGGTTCATGTTAAACCATAGGAAAATCATTTTTTTTTTTTTACTATATAATCCTGGTGAAAAGCACAACATATTTTTTGCACCAACATAAGTTGAATAACAAATATATCTGACTTGCTTGGAAGTGCTTTCCTTCTAGGAATTTGTTTTTCCAAGTACAGAAGTTTGTAAAGATTCATCATATAATTTGTTAAGGTCCAGTTCCTTGTGGGTATTTTCTACCACTGGTAGAGGTTGTATCTTCTAGAACCCAGGGGTGTCTTCCTCTAGGTCCTGGGAATAATCCTTTTGAAATGTAACCTTCAAGAAATATAGGGCCCCTGGCTGTGGAGGCAGGAGCCTAACTTCCATGGGGATGACCAGCAGACATTGACAGCCCTGCACACTACATTCCTCAGCTCCATTCCCTCAGCTCTTCCTATGCTGACTAGTAAATATCCTCCTATGTTTTGTTTTAGGGACGAAAATTATGGACAACTCAGGCTTGAAGAAATGTTACCCTACCAATGCCCAGGACAGTCTAAAGCTTGAATTTGAAGGTAAGAATAAAACTTGCTCTTGTTCATGTTTTTGGAAATAGTGGGCATGATGTATTTATGAATGATGCTTTATTTTAACCTGGTGGCTATGGAGGAAGTTACGTTCAATTGTGATGATACAGGAACTGAAAAAAATAGCAAGTACTCCGGTATTGTACTCAAGCTAGTATTATTTCTTTTCATCTGTTTATTCAAACTGACTCAGTGGATTCCAAAATTTATATGGGCAATCAGTATAATATGAATTTGGAATATAAAAGAGATACCCTATAGACAGTAAAACCCTTTCATATATCCTTATATTCCTGATCCATCATTTCAACTTTTAGAATCAATTTTTAGAAATGTAGGTTATGGACATATTTACCAGTGAGCCCAAAGATACATGTACCAATGCGCATGGCAGAATTCTTTCTGTTGTAAATGTGAGAGATTCCTTAGAGGAGCATTTACTAAAATATGGTAAGTTCATATAATAGAATACTAAGCAGGCACACAAAATAATGATGTATATTGTATAGATTGTATGGTTGTATGTGCTAATACATTATTAAATGAAAAAGGCAGAACATAGGTGTGTGTGTGTGTGTGTGTGTGTGTGTGTGACATGTATGTCTGGGACATGCACAAGGAAATGTTCCTGGTACACTCCCAGGAAGTGGTTCTCAGATTCAGAGTGAAATTTCCTATTGCACTGTTTAATTTTTTAAAAATAAGTTTATCTATGTTGATCATACTCATTAAATGAAATTGTTTATAAACGCAAATGCTCTTTTCCATAAACTATGAACTGCACAGATGATAATTCCAGGAACGAGATATGCCACTTCACAATACAGCATCTAGTGACATGGGGTGGAATATATTTCCTCCATAGTTTTGATCAATAATAGGCATCCCCTTTGCTTGACAGAGACTTAAAAAGGACGGGGATCCTTTGGTGTGCGTGGCAAATGCGTCCCCAGCAGGAAGAACATCTTGTATAATTGAAGCTGGGGCCCGGGACTGTCATCTAAATCACAGGACACTAGTTCATATCTGGGCCTTCAATGCATGTTTACTGATACATCTGACAACTGGATCTTGAACTTCAGAATTGAATAGTTATTACAGATATTCTGTTGCCTGATTCTGCAGAGTGTTGTGCTATTTCCATAGACACCAGGTATTAATCTATTAGATAAAACTAGTTAAATATTCACACCTCTGATTACTGAATTTAAACATTCAATATGGTTTACTAAGACAATTAATTGCACATTTAGGGGAAATGGGCAGTGTTGTGTCTTGGGAAGGGCAGTGGGAGCTTGTTAAAGAATCCATGACATATGAAGAGAGTTAACCTAAGTCGTATGCACTGAGCGTGAAATAGGAAAAGCAGAGCTCAGAGCCACCCGTTAAGATCCTCTTATCTCCCCGCAGAAGGAAACTGCACTGTACGTGTTGCCGGTGCTAGTGAGGTAGCCTTCTATGTTTATCACAAATGGGGGCTGGGAGGCTAGTTAAAAGGATTTTATACTCCTTTGGCTTCAGCACAAAACCAGCTGCAGAAATAACCAGCCCCACCCCCACCATCACCAAACAAAATCTATTAAGCATCCACATCCACATGGATTCTGTCAGAGCCAGGCTAATGGAAATCAACTCCAATGCAGCCAGCGCAAGGGTCCATGAACACTTTTTATCCTGCATCCCTATTTTTCTTAGAATGCTCTGACTTTTCAGGGTTATAGGATATTGTTTGTTCTTACATTTCATTTCAGTAATGGAGCAGCTCTCAGGCTGAGGAGTTAGACAGATGTTAAACCATATGCAAAAACTCTTTATTTATAGTTATTGGAATTTCAAAGTCATGAGACAATTCACGTTTCTGAGTTCGAGGTTGGCTCGCTTGAAATTAAATTTAGTATAAACCGCAGGGTGATCAAAAGTGTCTTCTCCTTTGCCCTTGCCCTTCCCCAAGTCTTAACAGAAACAATTCATTCTTGATGCCAAACTTGTTTTTCTTTGACAATACGTTTGGTTTAAGCTCATATTTATCTATCCTTGAAGTTTCTAATTCTCCTTTTCCGATACATCTTGGCTGGGAGTACACCCTTCAGAATGATAGAATCAAAGTTCAAATGTCTACTGACCCTCTGAAATATGGTACAAATAGGTCAAAACTGAAAATAACAGGAGCCCAAATAGATGCAGATGGAAGATGTGTTTACCCAAAGCTCTCTTGGCAGCTGATGACATCATATGAACCATCACCCCTGAATCATGGACTCCAACTAGGATTCCATTTACAACCCTGACTAATTCAGAAAATTCTGGAGTACAGAATACAAACCACCCTTGCGTATATTAAAAACAAAGACAAAAATGACAGAGAAGAAAGCCTTCTTTGGATATACTTGAATATCCCTGGGAATTATAACCCAGCTAGAAGACTTTTCATATAGAAGTAGGAGAACACTGAGTATTCTGAAGTGGTGGTTTGGACAGTAAATGGCTATATTTTTGAAAACTAAAACTGCTAATACCATCAAGCAAAGAAGAGAAAGTACATAATTCAAAGATACTGTAATAAGGATGTCCTATTAGATGGGAAAATTAAATCAAGTTAAATGAGTCCTGTTTCTTGAAAGCACACAGATGTTCACAGATTAAAATTAATCAAAACTCTAGGGAAATCAGAGTTTGATGATCTTGACACATTAAGATGAGTTGTTGGTTTTCAAAAAAGTCTTATTTTTTAAAAAAAGGAAGTGACAGAAATATGATTAGAGATCCTAACATTTCAGTAATCACCAAGAATTTTGATCAACTACAGAAAGCCCTCTGAATTATATTATTTCACTCTAGGAATGTGCATAATCCTGGTAAAATAATCATTGCATCACATAAGGTAACTGGGTAGAACTGAGATTAAGAAATGGAGAGGTAGCACCGAAATTCCAGTAATCTTGGTAAAGAAGGAGAAATTATTGTGATCACATCTTTGATGTTTTCTTCTGGCTTTCAGCAGCTTCACTTGTAGTTCTTCCTAAAATTAACCTAATTGCTAAAATCTGTGTCTCACACAGAGGGGGGTTTGGTGAAAACTTTGACCATCTCTACAGACATCCATGGATTTGGCTCTTGCAGCAGCACTGGCCCTGACCTAACCCTAATCCTAAATGTCACTATTGGAACAAATTATTGTTAAGATTGTTATTTACAGAAGAAAAGGATACTCATGGGGAGAAGGTCGTTTGATCTCCCTCTTTCCTTCTGTTAGGATCTGATTTTGAGGACAGCTGCTTATTTGCTGTGACCATGAGGTAAGACTCGGGCAGACAAAATGCCACTTATGAAGATCTTCAGAGATAGGACTCTAGCTACAGCATTTCCCACCACTCTTCTTTGTCTTCAGAGAAGCACCACTTTTTTTTTCTGTCTCTTCTTGTTGTAAATGTTACCTCAGTGTACATCAGAATCACCCTTCCCCAGAAATTGACATATTTAAGCATCATTGTCTTCTCATCCTTCTAACCAGGCAGGTCTCAGTTTGAATGACCCTTCTCTGGCATACTTTGTATCTGATCATTATAGCCAATAAAGATTCCCCCACCAATTTTTTTTTATAACAGAAACCTGTAACAGAAATATTTTAATCTTTATTTCATGGCACTTTTTATAATTTTTGTTATACATTTCTGGTTCCTTTAGTCATATCACCCTCTATTATAATCCTGATAAGGGTAGGGGTGCAATATATTTTAAATACCTCTGATACTTGGCCTCAAATCAGGGCCTGTCTAGCATATGGTAGGTGCTTGATGACTACTTGCTGAATGAATAGATGCATAGAACTATTGGTTGATACTTCAAAGTAACACATAGGCAACACCCATATAAATATTTTAGCCCCTTGGAAAATCAAGACATCAGAGTGATGAAGAATGAGTCTGATGCTTAAGTGAAGAAATTTAATTCTTATTCTATAATGTTATCTTTCTGTGAACTAACAGTATTGTTAAATCAGTAAGGTCCCTCTATGTTGATGTTATGCATTTTGATTTTTCTGACCATTTTTTATGTGTATACATTACTTCCAATAACAAGGAAGTTTGAATCACTGTGCTTATTTCACTTTTCATTTGATTATGTACTAAACCAATGAGGACAATTTATTTCAGTAATATGGTTATGAAATTCCCTTTATTAATTTATATCTTTCTTATGAAACAGTATGACATCTTTTCATTACTTCTTGAAAATAAAGTCGCTACATTGTAATAATGAGAAAACAAATCTAACATCAGAATTTTTAATATGTGATGTATGGGGAAATTATTCAAGTGATATCAGGAAAAAGAACAACTTGTAATGAAAGGGCAGAAATAATGACATTTACCAGTTAGATTTCATTATTAGCTATATTGTTTAGAAATTATGTATAGCTGCAGGTAAAGGAGACCCTAATATAGTAGCCTAATGAAATTGGAATTTTATTTTTCCCACATAATAGAAAATTGTTTGCCTGTTGATATGGTTTCAGGGGCTCATAAATGTTAGGGATGGGTTCTGGGATTCCCTCAGCCTTTTCATTGTGGTGATTTTGTGATCACAAGATGGATGTTGAAGCTCTGGTCTTCACTTCCTGATTGATTCTGGTCAGGAATAAGGATAAATGAGTCACATTTATTGCAAAATTCTCAGGTGGATCCCACTTATATCATACTCAAGGCCCGGTGCAGGAAATTCATGCATGGGTGTGGTCCCTAGGCCTGGCCTGATATTGAAGCGCGAGCCTCTGGCATGGAAGGGCAGGTCCCAGCTAACTCTGGGCCCTGGGCAGCACCTGGGCCCCCAGGCCCTCACACATCCCCCTCTGCCTGAGTCATCGGGCCCCCGCCTGGCTCCCTCAGCCCCTGAAAGTCGGGCAGCAGCCCTGCCCCCCACCACCAGCACTGGTCGCCATCTGCAGGGCAATTGGTGAGGCAAACGGGCTTCACTAGCACCTGCCTTGGCCTGGTACTGCCTGTTCACCTGCTCCACCATCCCGCTGTGGTCCCACTCTTATCCGGGCCCATCGGGGCTGGCAGCGCCTACACTGCTCCCTGCTGCCAGCGCCATGTCGCCAACACCCGCCATGTTCCGCGCCACCCCCTGGTGGTCAGTGCACATCATAGTGAGTGGTGGAATTCGTGGTCGAGGGGACAATTTGCATATTAGGATTTTATTATATAGGATTGGCCCAAACTGGATCACGCAACTATGCCTAGCTGCAAGGCAAGTTAAAACTATCTATGTTTATGCTCAGTGAAATATGCCAGTCAGAGAAAGACATATACCATATCATTTCACTTCTATGTGGAATCTAATGAACAAAATAAACAAAGTAGAAACAGACTCATAGATACAGAGAACAGACTGAAAGTTTCAGAGGGGTGGGGTGTGAGGGACTGGGTGAAAAGGTGAAGGGATTAAGCAAAAAAAAAAAAACAAAAACAACAACTCATAGACACAGACAATAGTATGGTTATTACCAGAGATAAAGGAGGATGGGGAGAGATAGAAGAAGGTATAGGGGCCATACATGGTGATGAAAGGAGATTGGACTTGGGGTGGTGAACACACAATACAATATATGGATTATGGATTATAGTATTATACACCTGAACCTATATAATTTTATTAACAAATGTCACCCCAATATATATTTGTATCATATATTTGTATCATATAATATTTGTATATATATATATACACACATTAGAGGCTTGATGCATGAAATTCGTGCAAGGGGCTCAGCCCTCGCAGCCCTGGCTTCATCTGGAAGGTTGTCCGGAAGGATGTCCAGAAGGTCATTTGGCTGTCCAGTCTAATTAGCATATTATACTTTTTTTTTCTTTTGCTGGATGCCCTGGGAAATCAGGGCTATGTTAATTATAAAGAAAGGAAGAATGGCTGCTTGGTGAAAGAAGTAATAATTTTACCAAAGTAGCCAATTCCCTCTAGAAAAGAAATACATATGTAGGATGACCCTATGTGCCCATGGCCACATTCCTAATGCCATCCTGAAACTTTGTGACATGAGATAGCATACATTTTGCAATGTACACTACAGGTGTCCTTTCTCCCATGAGACCACTGTGCGTTGGAGAGAGAATGAAAAGGTTTTCATTTTTGTTCATTACCAAAGAATGTCCTCTTTATGATACAAAGTTTGATAATAATTTCTTGTGGAAGAAACACCAGGTCAGAATTTGCCACTGGTATATGAACTACATTGCAAGAGCAAGAAAGTGCTCTTAGCCGGAGCTAAGAACCAACACTCCATAGCTCTTTATTCTGCTGCATGTGGATATTCCAGTGCCCCAGCATTACTTGTTGAAATACTATTCTTTACCCATCATGTTATCTTGCCATTTGGTAGAGATCAAGTGTCCTTAGATATTTGGGTTTATATGTGTGGACTCTCCATTCCATTCCATTGATTGATAGTTCTGTCCTTATGCCAGTATCACAAATACTGGTTATTTGTGGTAATAAGTACTTTTTTAGTAAGAATTGAAAACAAAGTAATAGTCCTCCAAACTCTTTTTTTTGCAAGGTTGTTTGACTATTATGGTTCTTTTTAATTCCTATAAGAATTTTAGGACCAGCTTATCTAATTCTGCAGGAAAGACAACTGAAATTTCAGTTGGGATTGTGTTGAATCTGTATATACATTTGGGGAGTATTGCCGTCTTAACAAGATCGCCTTCCAATCTATGAATGCCTTTTCATTTGTTTAGATCTTCTTTTTTTCTTTTGAAGATGTTTTTGTCCTTTTCAGTGTGCAAGTTTTGTATTTCTTTTGATAAATTTATTTGTAAGTACTTTATTTTTGTTGCTATTGTGAATAAAATTTTCTTAATTTCATTTATAGATTATTCATTGCTTTTGTATAGAAATAGGACAATTTTTTTATATTGATCTACTATTATTTAGAAAGGGATTACTCAAGATTCCCTATATTATAATAAAATCATGCCATTTGAAAATAGAAATAATTTTTCTTCTTCATTTTCAAGGTTTTTTTTTTTCTTTTTCTTACCTAATTACCCTGGCTAGAACACCCACTACAGTGTAATGAAAAAGATGAAAGTGACATCTTTGTCTTATTCCTAATCTTAGGGGAGGTGTTTTAAGTCTTTTACCATTAAGTGTAGTGTAGTATTTTGTTGTTGTTGTTTATTTGTTTTTGTAGGTGGCCTTTATTTGGTTGAAGAGATTTCTGGCTCTTCCTAATTTGTTGAATTTTTTTAAGCATAAAAGGGTACTAAATTCTGTTTATTTTTTTTCTGCATTTATTGTGATGATTGGATGATTTGGATTTTGTCCATTTTTCTATTAACATGCTGTATGGATTTATTTTATTAAACTGAATAAACCTTGCATTTCTAGAATAAACCTGACTAGGTCATGGTGTATAACTTTGTTTTGTTTTGTTAATCCACACTAGAGGATATTATTCCATTGATTTTTACAGAGAAAGTAAGGGAGAGAGACTGAGAGGGAGAGACAGAGAAAGTCATCAATGTGAGAGTACACATCGATTGGTTGCCTTCCTCCCATGCGAGACCAGGGCTAGGGATTGAGCCTCAACCGAGGTACATGTCCTTGACCAGACTTGAACCTGGAACTCTTTAGTACGTGCAGGCCGATGCTCTATCCACTGAGCCAAACCCGCTAGGGCAGTGTATAACTTTTTTTATATATTTCTAGATTTAATTTGGTAGTATTTTGTTGAGTATTTCTGCATGTATATTTATAAAGAATATTAGTCTCTAGTTTTTGCGTGTGACAATATTGTCAAAATTACCAGAGTAAAATTAGCTTCATAGAATGAATTGGGAAATGTTCCCTCCTCTGTATTTTTTTTTTTGTAAAGAATTTGTGAAGTTATGTGTTAATTACCTTTAACCATATTTTGGAATTCACCAGTGAAGCCATTTGGTCTTGGACTTTTCATTATTGGAATTTCATCTGACATCTATTTATCTATCTATCTATTTTGTATTACTGTTTTATCTATTTTATAGGTCTATTCAGATTTTTAAAATTTCTTCTTGAGACAGTTTCAGTATTTGTATCTTTCTAGGAATTTGCCATTTCATCTAGATCATCTAATATATTGACACACAATTGCTCATAGTATTCCTTATAATCTGTTTATTTCTGAAAGATCAGTAGTAATATCTCCATTTTCAGTTCTCACACTTATCTAATTTGGATCTTCTTTCTTTCTTTTTCTTGATCAGTCTTGTAGAAATTTGAATTAATGGTAGCAAAGTTCAAAAGCTCTTCTTCAATTCAGAGCAAAGCAAAGCAAAAAAGACAGAAACACTCATAAGATGGTTAAAGTGAGTAATATGGAAGAAAAGGAAAACATATAAAATAGTTATTTGGTTTTCCAAAAATAAAATTACATTAAAGAAGCACTGATCTTAAATATGAAAACTTATTTGAGGTAAAGGATAAATGAAATTATAAATTTAAAATGATTACCTATAGCATGCAGAATCAATGAAAAAGTACACCCAAATATATTAATAAATATTTATTTTATTTCTACCATGTAACAAGTACTTACCTTATATGTCAGACATAAATCAATTTACATCTTGCTTATTCTTCACAATCATACTATGAAGTAAATCTTAGTTTGGTTCCTATTTGACTGATGAAAAAATAGATTGTATGTGAAATATAAAAGAAAGTCAACTCACTGACAATTAAATTGTGGTTTCCAGGGGTTGGGGAATGAGGAGAATAGGGAGATGTTGCCCCAAGGGTACAACTTTCAGTTGTAAGATTAATGAATTCTGGGACTGTAATAAACAGTATGGTAATATAGATTTTTTAAAACAAGGAAAATAAAGGTGCAGAGAAATTAAAGAAACTTTACTCTGGTCAGAGAGCCGGTATGCAGCAGGACTAGGATTTTGATCCATGGATGTCTTTCTCTGTTGCTTTTGCTGTATAAATACAATCTTCCACTTGTGGTTTTCCCTTGTACTTTTACCATGCTCATATGCCCAACATGTTAAGGGCACACTTCGGAGATACTGCAGGTTCCATTCCATAATTTTAAAAAAATCACAGAAAGGGAATCACAATAAATCTTTTAGCTAGGGAAGGGTCCTGCCTATGGTTTGTAAAAAACATACCTGAGAAAGTGCAATAAAGGAAAGTGTAATGAAACAAGGTATGCCTGCACTGATTTGGTTGTTGATTAAAAAATAAGATTCCACATATATGTTAAATTATTCAACAAGCCGATAGAGTTTACTAGAAGTATCTAGTATTGACTTCTAATTGCATATAATCAAATTTATATCAATTGAATTCATTAAGAATTAATTGATTTTCTTTCTGTAACTTAAAGTAAGTCCAGGATGCTCAACTGAATAGATATAATTTATGCTGTTGTTCCATGTCCAAAATGAGAAGCCTGCATCTACTAAGGATACGCACTGCTTTCTTACTGGGGTTCTTGTCCCAGCATCAAGAAGGGTTCAGGAATCTGGAAAAGGCGCCGTGCGCAGATGACATAGGAATTCAGAGAATAATAAAGAATCCAGAGATGAGATATAATTTTGAAAGGCATTGGGGGTCAGAGGACCTTCAGCTAAAGGAACTGAAGACTCCCTCCTTGTCTAGGACCCTTGCTTTTATTAACACAATTTGTCCTAAGGCAAGGTGGAGATAATACACTTCAAAGGGTAAGGTTTCAAAGGGTACAGAAGCATTGTCAGTTTGGGGAATAGCCTACGGCTGTTCAGGTGTTTGGCCAGTAGGAGGCAATAACATGTAGATTAAGATGCCCTTTAACTGTCTGGCAGCCACAATCAGTTTCCTATCCAGGTTTGGGGAAATGCCTTCAGCCATTCCCAACAGGTGACTACATGTGTGACTCAACCCTAGAGTCCCCAAATCTCATCAACCTTTTGATGAAACTCTTGAAATTATCGCATGCTGGAATTGGTCTACGGCACTTTCTGCCTTTAGGTTTGTGCAATTTACCTCATGACTCAGCTCATGCATGTGGCAGTGTAGACCTGAACTAGAACTTGGGGGAATGAGACAAATACACAGACACCTCAGACTCAACAGGCGATGCCTTTTCATCCTTGGCCAGAAACTTTCCAAACATGTGTTTGCACCTTAATGAGATTAGATCTACAATTTCTCAGGAAGAGGCTACAGAAAAGTAGGATCAAATAAGCAAAACACCATCTGAATTGCTGGAGAAACATCTGGTGACAGGAATAGACAGCGATAGCAGTGTTTAAAAGGTGTTGTAGCCCTTTAATGGGCCTTCGAGGAGGTTACAGAAAGCAGCATGGTTTTAAAACATCGCCTTTAAGCATTCTTTTCTTCAAATGGCATCACTCTTCCATTTAATGGCAAGTTTGAGTTTAATTGCAGAGTTTCATTATGTCATTGAGAAAGTTATATTTGGGGCCAGAATGTGTGGGTGTGATTTGTGATTCAGTCCTTAGCAGCTGGGTGTCTTACCCTCTTTGTGCCTTGGTTTTCTCATTGACAAAGGGCTGCCTTGGTGCTTAAATAAGCCCAACTGATAAAGAAGTTAGAGTAGGGACTGGTACCCAGTAGCATTGCAATCATATGAATGGCTTTTCTATGATTACCCCAAAGCTAGATTTTTTTCAAGCTACTTGCCAACTGATCTCCAACTAGGTATTAGCTATTTCAGTTAAGGTGTTTATACTTAAAGGTATTAATATTTAATTAGGTGTTTCCCTAAGATTAGAAAAAAAAATTTACAAAAGAGAAGTAAACCTTCAAAGTCCTAAGGACAGGACATCTAATTGTGGAATTTCAAACACTCTGTGTCAGGCCCCCAAAAGGGTCGCTATCACAGTGGTTTGTGTGCCTGGCTTTCTCCATCTGTCTGCAGTGGAGGTCGGAACAAGGAATCAAGAGAACAAACAAGACCTAAGCTCATGGAGGAAATGGGCACAGACCGAAGAAAGAGCAGAGGGAGCCTCTCAGGACGGTATACACTCAAGCTGCTTATTGGTATGAAGTTGTGACATTCTCAGATGCTACTGAAGTGATTTGTAGTTTCACATGGCTTCTGCACAGCTCTACTTGAAAACGTGGGAATGCATGACAGGTTGGCTTAGTCTGTTTACAGAGCAGACATTTGATGAAATTATCTGAATGAGAGAAGTGTGCCTGTAGATGACGAACCTCAGGGACTTTGACTATCCCCCCATAATTTTATACTTGCAAGGAATCTACATGAACTCTTGGGAATAACCAACCAAGTAAACCATGAAACAATGAAAACAATTTAAAAAAATGGTAGAACTTTTATTCCTCTCATATTTCTAGGATTATTCATGTGTGTCTGAGTTGAATGTCGGCAAGTAGAATGATTTAAAAAAAAAAGAAAGAGGGAAAGAGAGAGAGAGAGAGAAAAGAAAGGAAGTAAGGGAGGGAAAATATTGGAGATGAAAAAGTTCTTGAAGTAAAATAATAAAATTAAAACATTACCAGAGTGGGGGTGTTACTTCACTCTCAAGCTCTGTGTGGGGAGCAGTCACTTAACCTGATGAAATGGCGACGGTCGGGAGGATCAGAGAGGTGAAATCTTGACTGCTGTTCTTTGGCCCATGGATGGCAAAGGTGATGCTCTCTTCCTTTGAGTTATTTCCTGACATTTTCTCCTGATATATGAGCCATTCTGTTCAAGGCACTTTAAGAAGGCTCCCTCTGAAAGATGCTTAGGAACCTGCACTGGCTTTCTGTTTCTTCCCTACTTCCCCTGATGATACCCTTTCTTGAAATCCTAAAAGAGGCAAGTTGGGGTGCAAACCTCCAATAGTGGTGAATACTAGGCTGTTAATCCTAGTGTTTCAGGAGGCTGGATGAAGCCTGTCAGTATTGTCAAGACAACCTGTTAAAGAGCGCTCCTAACTCGCTTACTATTTGGAGAAAGTTCTCCTGGTCTTCCTATGCTTGGTGCTTATTGAGAGAGCTATTGCTGAATGAGAGGAATATGTTCTTTATAATGATGAGGTCATTTTTATGCTTATGGGTCTTCCAAGCAAGCTATTTCTTCAAGACTAAAGTATTTGAGAGAAAGCACAAAGATAATGACTTATCGAAAGGAACAAAAGGAGCTTTTTTTGTGTCTATGTGTCCAAGTATTTTATTAAAAGTTTTAGTGGCCGCTCCGAGAGCAAGGTGTCTGTGCCTTTAATCATTTTCATTTTAAAAACAGAGCCTTCTATTTCCCCATCTTCAGCTGTCCCAGAGGGCAGCCAGGCCAACTTGAACAACATCAATTTCTCTTTATGACAAGCCTGGTGCTTCCCCAGGTCTTCAGAACTGCCTAAAATGTCTGGGAAAGTAGATTATGAAGAGGATATTAGAATTGTAAACAAGAACAATTTTGTAATAAAAACCATATATTTTCTCCATTGGACTTTGGGCTTAATACTGCGGCAGCAAAAGTGTCACGAGTCATAATTTGTTGATGGCTACTGAGCATTAGTTACAGTCGGCGCGTGTGCGGAAAGGGCAAGTCCTCCTGGCGTCCCATTAAAGCAGATCTCGGATGGGTAATTGCGATTTCATTCTTCTAATGCATCTCTTCCATTCGAGTGTTCATTGTGGAACCTGATGAAAAGAACTTGTGTGTTACAACTTCCCAGGCTGCTCAGAGAGCTGTGTGCCCTGATGCAGAGGTATTTTGCACACATTTAAAAGATCGGTGAATAGTGAATATGAAAGGATCACCTTACCAAAAGGCAAAGGAGGCCCATGTCCAACCGTGGAGTACCTTCAAAAGGTTTCGGGAGGATCTTGATTGGGTCGTTGGAAAAAAATGAGCATTTCCCTCACGGCTCTGTGTTTCTTCAGCAGCACATCCCCACCTCCGTCCATCTATTCATCCTCCCTGCTGACAGGGTTTATGAGTCCGATACAATGAACTAAGAAACAGTAGGTTTTCCCCAAGAAACAGAGTGCTCTTCTTTGTCTGCAAGGAAAGTGGAAGCCGCGTGTGAAATGCAAGCATTATCATCCTTTCATATCATCAAAAGGGCGATCCTTTTGTCTCAAGGAGCATGTCAGCTGGGAAAGTTCCTACTGCGCTTAACCTTTTGTCTTCCCAGCATTCACTGTTGTCCTGATTCCCACAGAAGTACCCTGAACATATCATCCTAAACACATAATTTCCGAGGACACGCTTTCTGTTTGCATTTCCTATCTGCTTTTCTTATACTCAGTGGCCCACATTCCAGAATCTATTCCTTGTGTTTAGTTTTGCCAGAGAAACAAAGATGCACAGAGCCCCTCCATTTCCATTGAGATCTTTTCCTGTCACAGGTAACAGAGACCACATTTATGTTTTCAATTAGCCAAGACTTCTTCGCACATCTGTGTGATGGCACAAGCATAACAGCACATGTTTGAAAAAAAGACAATGGCTGTCCCGATGAAGGCTAGAGTAAGATCCCAAATACTTTAAATATGAAGTGACAAGAGAAGGCGCATGGTGCTTTATGGAATCTTTTTAAAAATTATGATTTTTAAAATAAGGGCAGAAACCTCTCATCCCTATTAGCATCTCATTCCCGTTCCTGCAGCCAGGACATGTAGGGAGTCAGCTTCTTCCCTTAGGGGGGTCAGGTTAGTGTGGGGGTCTTTCCGATAGGCTGGGGGTCTTTCCGATGAGCTGGGGCAATGGGATCCAACTCCGAGACACAGCTCACTCGGGCTTGATACCCCGTGAAGGACAAAAACGAACACTCTCCCATGACTTAGGCACCTGTCCAGAGCTTGGAGACGCGCACACAAATTTCCTTGTGTAGATTTCGCCTAAGAGAGCAGAGATACCACCTCGCCTTCTGTGTCTGATCAGATGCGAAAGGGGGGGGGGGGGCAGGAAGAAATGAGTATCCCATTGTATTTTTTCATGAAAAAGCCCGAGAAACAGAAACGTCCTGAGCACTGGCAGAGATGCCAGTTATTTTCAAATGAAAAGGGCTATTTGTTTCCAAATTACAGCAGCCACTGGAATGCATGCGTTTATGGCTCCGGAGTCCTCATTTGGCGCAGTAAAATTACCTTTCAGTAATTTAGTCACTGGGGCTTCGTCCTGCTGGCTGGTCAGAGCGATCAGATAGCTTGCAGCTGCAGGCTGAAGCCCGGCCATTTTTTTCCCCCCAGGACAGGCAGTTAGCTATAGAGCCATCAGGGCGGCATCTGTCATCCCGCTAGGCCCAAATTGTTTTCTATGATGGATGTCACAGTCTGTATGATCAAAATAGAAGCCCTGCTGCTTTTAATTGCAAAATCGGACTACTTGCACATTTGTTATTATGCCGGGGTTATTACCTCACACAAAATGAATTAACAGGTGAAAATAATTGATGAGAGGAGTCTAGGGATTTTTAGCCTCTTCAAAGAGACTTTGTAATTATGGCCTAATGAATGTTCTGAGACGTATCTGTGGGGGGCAGCATGAGACCACCAAAGATCTCTTCAGACGGATGATAAATTCGACTGAATTCTACGGTAATGCTGCTTAAATTTACTCAGCAATTAGTGTAATAGGCCTACATGATTCATAATAACATACTGAGAATTTTTAAATACGTTTGTTCCATCCATCTATAAATTAAGCTACTTACTTCAGCTTTCTTCCCAAGGTGACGGAAAATATGAACGAATCGGACTTTCTCAAACAAAGACAGAGGGCAGGGGTGTGGGTTTTGGAAATACCTGGCTGAATGCCATTGGCACCTCCGATCATTTCTCTGCCCCTCTCCCAATAGCTTGTGAAAGGAACCTCCCCGAATGTTGTCCAAATATAGTTTTCAGAGTCTCGGGCACGTAGAGACTCCACATCTGTCCCGTGCAGTACGTAATCTAAACGTGTTGTGAGCTGAAGGAGTTGCTCTTGGCTTTCTGACCACGCTTCCATGGAGCTGTGGTCATATTTCAGAGTCACTCGGCCCCCGAATGCATCCAGAGTGATGGAGTCCAGCATCCCACCGGCCTCCGACAGCCTGAAGCTGCACAGCAGGAGTCCCTGTCCCCCAAGCACAGGAGGCCTGTCCTGACTCACCAGGGGCAGCCACAGGCGGGGTATTGCTCCTCAAGTCCACCAACTAGTAACTAGGTACAGACTGGCGCTGGGAGATGGACAACCTCACCGTCACAAGGGCAGCAGCATATTATTAAATAATAGAGAGGACCCTTTAAGGAAAAGAAAAACCACACAATTATACCCGAACAAATCATGACCAAATGTCTTTACATAACCATATATTATCCACATGCTATGGGATTCCGATTCTGAAGGTAATCCTTCAATTAGCAAGAGGCAAAGTTACATTAATTGTGAATGCTATTCTGAGAAATGTGAAAAAAGGAAACCTGGAGACGAAGATAATCTGTAGTTACAAGTAAAAGAGAGAAAAAGAAATGGAAAGCAGAACTGTATGTTTCCAGAAATTTTAAACTCAGTAAAAGGGTCACCTGTTTAAAAACAGCTGCGTTCATTTTTTTAAGTGACGGGGAGCTTTGTCACAGATTCAAACCAGATTAGTTCATCGATATTTCTAGAAGACATGTATTATTTACATTGTTCTTGTGCCTTTTGTCACACACACTCTCTCTCTCTCCCCTCATCCTCCCCCAACACCTTTCCTGCCCCAAAAGTCAGTAGCATCTTTGTAAAGCATCTCTTCTATTTGAAGTAGTTTTTATAACTATTTGTTGTTCTTGTCGTAAGTTTAAGTGAAAGGTATATATGAGGCATGGGATTGATAATGAGGTGACTCTTTTTACATTATGTATATAGGATTATATATAATATTAAAATGTAATGATGTATACGTTAATCTTTACAGACTTACTGTTAGCATTTCATATTTAAGAGAATATAATATCAAAGACTCTCAGTAACAGGAAGGGAAATATAATGAATGCAAGGCAGGCAGGCCCTGGGTGCCCACATGTGAAACAGGCTGTGCTCACTCCTATCAGGCTGCCTGTCACTTCGGACGCATTTTTCATAAACCTTCACACGCCTGCATGTATCTGCAGTGTAAGCCCCAAGATGAATTCTCCAAAGACACTAACAGTAGCTAAATGCTTTTTAAACAAAATAGTGCATTTGAGAAATCTGTTACAAAGGTAGGAGGGTCATGCACTCAGACTTCAATTGTATCAGACGCTAGAGCACCCATCTGTAATGTTACTTTATTGTGGTCTTCACTGCAATTCAGAAGTTAATGCTGTAAAACTTTGAAGCCCGTTTCATTTAAATGCTATTGGATCGTTGTTATGAAACACCATGGAAAACACTCAAGGGATCCCAACTTGAACAACAGCAACAAAAGCAGGTGAAAGAGTGAATATCTAAAAAAATATATATATTTTAATGAAGCTTGGATACAATTTTTCAAATATGAATGGTAAAGACAATTCAAAATGATGTTCATAACACCAACCAAAGAGCAATAGATAACACAATTTAAATCTCACAGTAAGCTATGCGCACACAAAGAGATGTGTCTTATCTGGAAATGAAGAGCAGAGGGGTTGGGTGCACTTATGATAGCTTAGTGACAAATGACGCTCACACAGAGTGCAGCAAAATCGCCTCTCCAGCGGCACCGGCCCTTTCTTCCTGTCCCTCCTTCCTCTGTATAGAACATGTTCAGAAGTACGAATGTTTAGACGGTGTCTCGTCTCTACCAACAATGACCAGTCAATGGTGTTGGTATGCTTACCAAAGACATTGTGTTTTAGATGAGAAAAATCTCATGTTCTTTTCAACGACTACAGACTGTGAAGAAGTGAGGAGTTTGTTTTATTCATGGGCCACTGCAAAATAATTCTCATTGTCGTAGGGGATGGTGAGCTCATAGGGTCTGAATCACTGACTTACCAGACACATTTGTTTGCAGGAAAAGAAAAGATTCTGTTCATAATTGAATGAGAATGCAAATAATTCCTTGATAATGCTAGAATTTTGGGAGTGTCCGTCTGCCCCTAGCCTGCTATGAACTCTGTGTAATTAAATGGAATTGGATTTTGGAACTGGTTTTATGTAGACGGCACTGATTTCTGAGTAAAACCCCATTCGAACACCTCACTCTGATGTATTGCATCAATAGATCATCAGAAGCAGTTGTCATTCCAATGATGAATTAGCGTAATACATGAGAATGAGACTCACTGATGATGTATTCAGTGCTCAAAGATGGCAGTGTCCAGAGAAGAAATGGGTCCAGTAAGGAAGCCGTTAGAATTACAGGATGAAGTCAGTCAGCTCGCAGTGCTCTTCCAAGCCTGTGTGGGGGGCTATGCTCATATATTGGTGCCAAAGCCACTTTTAGGAACCTCTTCCTGGGGCAATGATAAGAGACCAGTTTTCCCATTTCAAAATAATTTCCACTGGTGAACTGCAAGCCACTATGCATATATGTTTGGTCACCATTCAGTATTTTAGTGCATGTCAATGTCTGTATTGGCAGAAAACATTGTGTATTGTTAGTGCTAGCTTGTGCAAAAAAAAAAAAAATCTGTCGTAAGCAGGATTTTGTGGGATAGTACTGAACTATATGATAGTAACAGCAGCTTTCCAACGAATAGTTTCTGCCAAAAGGGAAGCTGTTGCCAGTAAGTGTCTCCATGCCACCAATCATGGGCACAGCTTCTGGTATTAGCTGGAGAGGCAGATATTTTAAGTACAACATTAAACTTGGGTCTGACTGTCATACATTTTCTGCTAATAGAGCTTGCAACACCTACTATAAATGTAGATGAATTAGAGACTCCCAGTGACCTCCATCTACCTCCTGCTGGGCTTTTTCTAAAAGGGTAAAAGAGAGAGTTGTAAATGTTTATAACATGGGGCTAAAAAGGCTTTTTTATGCAATGGAATAGCAGTTACTGTTCACCTTCTTACAGCAGCTGATTGCATCATAAATAAAACAGTAGGGCCAGGGCTAGTCAGCCCAGCTGTGGGAGGGATGCATTCAGATAGCAGCCAAAGGCACTGGGGAGGGGCAGGAAGTTTCTTCCCAGGCCTGGGCTGGTAAAAATGTGGCTGCTGTAGTGTGCGCATGCGTGTGTGCGTGTGTGCGTGTGTGGGTGTGGGGTTTGCAAAAGAGGAAGTGGTGGAGGAAATAGAAAAGGAAGAGATGCTGAAGGCAGACTTGTTCCTATTTTCTAAGCTGGGCTGGTAGTGGCTTTCTTAGAAGACTTTAAACAACCAAGTTCAGAGCAGGAGATTGCATTTGGAGGGAAAATGGGGACATTCTTTTTCTACTTTCCGATATCTTATCATTTCTTAAATTTGAGACAGGCAGATCGCTTTATGAGTTATGAATGATAAGTAGGAAACCTTTCAGTGGACTTCTTTAACCACCTGGGTTTCCTCTAAAGCCTTAGAAAACGTTATGGAAAATGTACTGCCTACTTTACACTAACAAGAAAAATGATTGTGAAAATCTTAATGCACCTAATCCTTTTTAAGAGTGATTATTTGGTATAATGCCCATTAAAATATTCATTCTCCAAAATGCACTTTGGTTTTCCATAACCCTAATACTCAGTTGTTTTTTAGATTTGTTAATAACACTGATAAATACTGAATTATATGATGTAAGTTATCTTAACACCTAGGACCTGAGGCTCTGCATATAGGCCCGAACCTGAGGAAGAACAGATGTCAGGTAAATTTTTAAAATATATTTTTGTAGCTCCATAAAACACCAGAAGAAATAAATCACGAACATAAACTCTAAATTGTTACACTGTAGCTAGCCACCAATTATTTTTATGTGACATAAAAATGGTTTTTCACATTAAGTGGGTATAATTTTGTCATATATTTTAAGACACATATGTATTCTTAGTTTTGCCTCAAATATATTTGCATAACACAGGTTTAATTATTTGTGTAGAGAGTTTAAAAAATCTTTACATTGAAAATACCCATGATTAATTCAGTAAATATTTGCTATAGACTTCCACATTATTAAGGGATGTATATTATCATGTTTGCACACAGCTAAGCAACAGTGCTAACAATATCTAAAAGAAAAACCCTGGAGATTTTCTTTGCTTTAAGTAGTAGAAACAATTTAGATACAGTCCCAGACTTCCTTTTCCTCCCTCTACCCCTCCCTCTCTTCCTTCTTTCATCCTCCCTTCCTCCCTTCCTTCCTTCCTTCCTTCCTTCCTTCCTTCCTTCCTTCCTTCCTTTGCCAGTTTGCTCAGTGGTTAGAGTATTGGCCCAAGGACTTGAAAGTTTTCCAGTTTGATTTCTCGTCAAGGGCATGTACCTCGATTGCAGGCTCAATCCCCTGCTCTAGTTGGGGTGTGCATGGGAGGCAACCAATCAATGTGTCTCTCTTGCATTGATGCTTCTCTCTTCCTGTCTTTCCACTCTCTAAAAATCAATTGAAAAATATGCTTAAGTGAGGATTAACAACAACAAATAATAATACACATACCCCAGAAAAATAAGAATATGGGAGTTAAAAAATCCGAGCTAAGCTAGTCATGTTGAAAAGTTTGGGGGAACTGGAGAGCATTATGCTAAGTGAAATAAGCCAGTCAATGAAGGAAAAATACCACATGATCTCACTCATTCATGGATAATAAAGACCATTACAAACTTTTGAACAATAATACATACAGAGGCAGAGCTGCCTCAAACTGATTGTCAAACTGCAGTGGGAAGGCCAGAGAGGGTTGGGAGGCAGAAGGTAGGGGAGTAAGAGATCAACCGAAGGACTTGTATGCATGCATATAAGCATAACTAATGGACATAAGACACTGGGGGGTAAGGGAGGCCAGGGGATTGTCAAGGGCGGGGGGTGGGGGAAGGACACATATGTAATACCCTTTGTAATACTTATTATAATATTTATTTTTAAAGAATAAAAAAAAAAAAAGAAAAGTTTGGGGTTTTGAAACTTTTATTCTAATAGTGCAAATACTCATTTTACTCATATTCCCAATCCTATATAATAAAAGCCTAATATGCTAAGTGTCCAGTCATCCATTCAACCAAAGTGTAATATGCTAATGATATGCTAAGGCTGCTCAACCGCTTGCCTTGACATGCACTGACCACCAGGGGCAGACAGTCAACTGCTCAACCAGTCACTATTATGTGCACTGACCACCAGGGGGCAGAGACTCCGACTGGTAGGTTAACTTGCTGCTGGGGTTTGGCCAATTGGGACTGAGTGAGACGGGCCGGACACACCCTGGAGCCCTCCCATGGTCCCTCCCATGGCCAACCTCCCACGTCCCTCCCCTGCCCCGATTGTGCACCGATGGGGTCCCTCAGGCTGGCCTGTGCCCTCTTGCAATCCAGGATCCCTCGGGGGATGTCGGAGACCTGGTTTTAGCCCTATCCCGCAGGCCAGGCCGAGGGACCCCACTGGTGCACAAATTCATGCACCAGGCCTCTAGTATTTTAAATAGTATGAAAGAGAGCTACAAAATGTTTATGTGCTTAAATTGCAGTAAAGGAAAACAAGAAATGGGATCCTAACAAAATATGACCTTTCAAACATTCACCAACATCTAAGGTGGCATTAAATCTAAACTTAGAGCTCAGATATGTCACATTGTCACAGAAGTAACAGCAATCAGAAAATCCAGAGTTCTCATACACATTGCAGGAGGTAAACACCGATCAAAGTCATTCCATGATGTGTAATTATTTAAAATTTTATTTTACTGTATAAACAAATGAAATGCACCATACCACATATCTCTCATATTATTTTTCTTAGGGAGAAACTGTTTAATCACATTAATATCTGCATTACTGGAGTCAAGAGTAAACTTTAGTTAAAGGTGAGATGAGGAGCATGTTCTCCTTGTGCTCACCTGAGACAGATATAGAAACCTGCTTCAGCAAAACACAATTCTGCCCCTTCCCCCTGATGCTCATGCCGAGCTCATCCATTCAGTACTTACTCAAAGGATATGCTCAAATTCCAGCTAGTGCTCCCATGGACTGTTTGATAGAGCCATTTCTTTGCTTAACTGGTGTTGCAAAGACACCTAAGTGTCTCCATGGACTTTTTCTTGTAAATCTACCCCATGTATCACAGCAGTTTATCAGCTTGCATTTATGATTTCCCACAGAATGTGGTGATTCTATGATGATCTTGCCTTTGTCCTAATTCTAGCTCCCTTCCCACAACTTGCCTCCCAATGGGTTTGTGTGTGTATTTTTAATTCCCCCCCCCAATATTCCCTCCCTCCCCTCCCCTTCTCCTCCCTCCCCTCCCCCCCTCTCCTCCCCTTTCTTCCCCTCCCTTCCCTTTCACTCCCCTTCCCTCTCCCTCCCCTTCCCTCTTCCTCCCCTTCCCTTCCCTTCCCTTCCCTTCCCTTCCCTTCCCTTCCCTTCCCTTCCCTTCCCTTCCTGTCTTTCTCTCTCCTATAGGAAATAGTCCAGGTTCCTCTCTTTCAGCTACATAAATGTTGCCTTTTCATGTGATGGACATTTCCTTCATTGCTTCTCCATCTTTCAAGCTGTCTGGTCATCTCATTTTGGAAATTACTCTTTCTTTTTACTTTTCACATGAAGAGTTATTTTTCCCATTACTTGCCTTCACCTTCGTGGACATAAGAACCTGATTGTGCACTGTGGTACAAATAAAATCCAAAGTTATCAAGAGAAAAATTAGCATTAAAAAACCATAAGACAACAAACAATAGGGCTTTGTGTGATTTTTATAACTGCATGTAACTCGTTACTTTGGCAATAATTGTTTGTGCTTCATTAACATACAAAATGGTTTTATAGACTAACTCACACACAAAAGAAACCATTTTTGATGAGAGAGCCTTGCTTTGTTTAATGTTAGACACCATTGCATTTACTTTCCTAACACAACGGTTCTAATTAGTACCTGGCACTCACCCTGAAGTTTTCAGCTTGAGCACTCTGAAAGTGACAGTGGAGGCACAATTCCATGGCACTTTTTGTCAGTACCTGTCAAAATACAGCTAAGCCTTTAGGAGTTGTGATCTAAATATCCATGTGATCCATGCTGGGGTGGGGTGGCGGGGGGGAATTAATAGTCCAGAAACAATATGTTTCTAGATAATTTTTAAAAATAAAATTGCACATTACCCTTGCTTATAAACAAAATGGCATTAATGCTACCCCATTAAATGCAGCCTTTACAAAACTACATTTGTCCTAATAATTTCTTAGCATTGTTTTTATCCTCTGCACTGTGCATAGTTGCTGAATTCATTTGATTTTACCTTTTTGGTGAAGTAGCCCAGGTAGATAAATAGCAACATTTTAAATGAATTCATCTGTGCATGTACTCTTTCCAAAGATGATTAGCAGTTCATCTTAAAAGCATGAAAAAGATCAGTTTAACTGCACCGAAGAAGTGACTCTATCAGGCCAAGACCTTGAGAACCTGTCATGAAAAGTCCAATTTCACTCCGATGGGGAAAGAGCAGAGGTCCTCATTTGGGGCCCGTCTCTGGTTGGGGGAGAATGCAGATTCAGAGGCCTGGGGGCAGATTCCCCAGCTGTCCTTGAACCCTGGGTCCTTCCCCTCAGGACTGCTTCTAAAAGGCCACAGGCCGGAGAGGACTGAGTTTATCATGAAATGCCACCACTGTGAGCCCTGACCCCCCAACATATCAAACAGAAGACCTGTGACTTTGGGGGAAATGACACAAAAAAAAAATAGACTGGTGTAACCCTTTGAGTGCCAACCAATATCCTAGGAACTATGCTAAAATTGCCAAGGCATTTTGAGTTAAGGTTTTAAAAATTTTTTTTCCCACATAAAGAGTGAACTATGAGGAGACCACCAAGATGGCGGCATAGGTAAACACCGGAGACTGCTGCCGCAAACAACCACTTCAAAAATACAACAAAAAGACGGAGCGGACATCACCCAGAACCACAGGAAGGCTGGCTGAGAAGAGACTCTTCAACTAGAAGGAAAGACAATAGCATACCGAGGCTCAGAGGAGGCGCAGTGTGGAAAATTTAAAGGTGCGGAGGTGCGCCCGCAAAGTGGGCTGGTGGCTGAGGGTGCGGTTGTCGTTTTCAATCAGGAGGGAGTCTCAGACTCTGAGCTCCAGATCTGGGCGAGTCTCTAGGGACTCAGACTCAAACGGGAGAAGCGGGATTGTCTAGCATCAGTTGGAACGTGAGGGCAGCTTTCTCTCCAAGGTTTGCAGCGGTTGCCGGGGTTCTGAGAAGCAGAGCCTCTGGGAACGGGACTGAGAGCAGCCATAACTGCTCCCTCCGCCTGCCCTGTTGATCCCCTGCGACCCGCCCCGCCCAAGCCCTGCGCAGAGCCATTTGCCGGATCACCTCAGGCAAAGGGTAGATTAGCACCTCCCCAGAGGACAGAAGTTTTCCCACAGCTGATTCTCACAGCCAGTCGGCCTGGTGGTCAAATCCCTCTAGTGTTAACTACAACAATCAAGGCTTAACTAGAACAAGACTGCTCACAAAGACCACAAGGGGGTGCACCAAGAAAGCATAAAAAATGCGGAGACAAAAAAACATGACAGAAATGGAGGATATAGAGCTAAAAAACTCAATTTTGAGGGCTTGCAATAAACTTGATGAGAGCCTCACGAAAACTAATGAGACCCTCGATGCTATGATAAAGAACCAACTAGAAATTAAGCATACACAGACTGAAATAAAGAATATTATACCCAATAGCAGACCAGAGGAGCGCAAGAATCAAGTCAAAGATTTGAAATGCGAAGAAGCAAAAAACACCCAACCGGAAAAGCAAAATGAAAAAAGAATCCAAAAATATGAAGATAGTGTAAGGAGCCTCTGGGACAGCTTCAAGCGCACCAATATCAGAATTATAGGGGTGCCAGAAGATGAGAGACAGCAAGATATTGAAAACCTATTTGAAGAAATAATGGCAGAAAACTTCCCCCACCTGGTGAAAGAAATGGAACAGGTCCAAGAAGTGCAGAGAACCCCAAACAAAAGGAATCCAAAGAGGACCACACCAAGACACATCATAATTAAAATGCCAAGAGCAAAAGACAAAGAGAGAATCTTAAAAGCAGCAAGAGAAAGAGACTCAATTACCTACAAGGGAATACCCATATGACTGTCAGCTGATTTCTCAACAGAAACTTTGCAGGCCAGAAGGGAATGGCAAGAAATATTCAAAGTGATGAATACCAAGAACCTACAACCAAGATTACTTTATCCAGCAAAGCTATCATTCAGAATTGAAGGTCAGATAAAGAGCTTCACAGATAAGGAAAAGCTAAAGGAGTTCATCACCACTAAACCAGTATTATACGAAACGCTGAAAGGTATCCTTTAAGAAGAGGAAGAAGAAAAAGATAAAGATACAAATTGTGAACAACAAACATGCATCTATCAACAAGTGAATCTAAGAATCAAGTGAATAAATAATCTGATGTACAGAATGAACTGGTGATTATAATGAATCAGGGACATAGAAAGGGAATGGACTGACTATTCTTGGGGGGGAAAGGGGAATGGGAGATGCAGGAAGAGACTGGACAAAAATCGTACACCTATGGATGAGGACAGTGGGTGGGGAGTGAGGGCGGAGGGTGGGGCGGGAACTGGGAGGAGGGGAGTTATTGGGGGGGGGGAAGAGGAACAAATGTAATCTGAACAATAAAGATTTAATAAAAAAAAAAAAAAAAGAGTGAACTGCTAACATCTAATAGTGACACTGCAGGAGTAGCACGATAGCGCTCCTGGCACTTTTGGCCAAAGACAGGAGGAGCGCCATCGCACTCCCCGGCACTCTAGGGGTTAAACCTCTATCCATTATTGGGCTCACAGGGAATTGTGTGATTACTTTTATCGGGTGGGGGGGGTGGTGGTGGTGGTACCAGATTAATGTAATTTTTTTCCACAAATTTCTAAAATAGTTTATATTCTATGTAACTTAGGTTTTGTCTAAAAATAAATTTACTGATTTTCCCAAACTGATGCATTAAATTAGTACCCTTTTTCAAATTTTTTCTTTTACAATTACAATTGTATACAATATTACATTAGTTTCAGGTGTACAATACAGAGATTAGACATTTATGTAACTTACAAAGTGTCCACTTGGATAAGTCTAGGACCCATCTGACGTGATTCATGGTTATTAAAATGTTATTAACTATATTCCTTATGCTGTACTTTACATTCCCAGGACTGTTTTTATAACTGGCAATTTGTACTTCTCAATCCCTTTCACTTTTTTACCTATCCACCAACCTTCCTCCCATCTTGCAACCATCAAAATGTTCTCTGTATCTATGCGTTTGTTTCTCTTTTGTTTGTTTATTTTGTTTTATTTGCAACAGCATGGATGGACCTGGAGAGCATTATGCTAAGTGAAATAAGCCAGTCAGAGAAAGATAAATATCACATGATCTCACTCATTTGTGGAATATAATGAACAACATAAACTAATGAACAAAAACAGATCCAGAGACAAAGAAGCATTGGTCAGACTGTCAAACCTCAGAGGGAAGGCAGGGGAGGGCGGGGATAAGAGGGAGAGATCAACCATAGGACTTGTATGCATGCATATAAGCCTAACCAATGGACACAGACAACAGGGGGGTGAGGGCATGAGTGGGGGGGGGGGGGTGGGCAATGAGGGGATAAGGACACATATGTAATACGTTAATTAATAAAGACATTAAAAAAATAAATTCCACATATAAGTGAAATTATATAATATTTGTCTTTCTCTATTTTACTCAGCATAATCTCCTCTAAGTCCATTCACATTGTTACAAATGGCACTATTTCATTTTTTATGGCTGAGTAATATTCCATTGTATATATGTACCACCTCTTCTTTATCTATTCATCTATCAATGGATAGTTAGGTTGCTTCCATGTCTTGGCTATTGCAAATAATGCTGCAGTGAACATAGTGGTGTATTTGTCCTTTTGAATTGGTGATTTGAGTTTCTGGAAAAATACCTGGAAGTAGAATTGTCGGATCATATGGTAATTCCATTTTAAATTTTTCGAGGAAGCTCCATACTGCTTTCCATAGTGGTTGCATCAATGTTCTTTCCAACAACAGTGCACAAGGGCTCCCCTTTCTCTGTGTTCTTTCCAACACTTGTTGTTATCTTCCTAATTTAGATGGGGTTGACTAATGGACCAGAGGTTGTAATGGACTTAGGAAGGTATTTTCTAGAATACTATTGTTTCTGTTTGCTTCTCGTTAAAACTCAACAGAAATAGCGCATATTAATGTTACATACTATTTTAATAATAAAGCAAAATAAATATAAAGTGACTCTGTTAGTATCCACATAATTATGAGTCATTAAATCAGAGAATCCTGCGTTGACTATGAGAGATCCACCTCAAACGCCCATAGTCTCAGATAACTAATTCTCTTTGGAATTTCAACCTTCTTTGCCGCGCCCCCTACTGTATGGCTCTTTCCTCAATCTAGCTCATCTCAGATTACAATCTGTACATTGTTTGGAACCCTTACATGCAAAGAATAACTACAGTGTTACTCTAACCAGGAGTGGGGAACCTTTTTTTCTGCCAAGAGCCATTTAGACATTGATAACATCATTTGAGGGCCATGCAAAATTATCAACTTAAAAACTATGTTGCTATGATAAAAGCTCCTACATTTATTAAATTTCAAGCCCTGCCTGCAGTTGCCTTGGCAGGGCCAGACCAAATGATATGGCCCAAGGGCCTGATGTTCCCCACCCCTGCAAGCATTTGAAATCATACCTAGTTTTGGGTTTTTTAGAGTAGATTATATTTCAATCACTAATAACGTCTTCTTTTCTAATTTCTTGTCCCAATTACACCACATGGTGACATATTCAGAGTAGCTTTCCATGATGATGATGAGGAATCATAGTCAACTCCATCCTCCTCAATGGCCCACTGGCAAATATAATGACATTCGAACACCCTTCTATTCTTCATTCCAGCAATGCTCAGACCTCATCATCAGCTCAATCTAAGCAATGTGTGTGCTTGGGGAGGGGAAATAGTTTGCAACTGGGAAAATAATCAAAGCAGAGGCATGAATACCACCATCTGTATGGAAATTGGTAAACTGCAAATTGGTCCCCTAACTGGGATTAGGGAGAATGCATGTTTTCCCTGGCTCTGCTTCTTTCCCAGAATTTCACATACATCAGTAACAATGGCTTTTACTTCCTTCAGCTGAAGATGGAGAGAGAGATGCTTTAAAGTTGTCAATGTCAGGGAGGGTTTGTCCTGCATAGTTATAAGCCCATTATTTAAAAGAACAAAATGAAGGCTTGTTTCCTACAGTGAATTTAATACTTTTCCTGCTCTATATTATGATGACAGTACAGAAAAGTAGAGTCAGAAGAAAAATGAAAAAGAAATGATTTTTTTTTTACTCAAAACTAGTGTAACCCTTTCTGGTATGATGACTGTGCTGGAATATTTACCTACTAATGTAACCCTTAAATGCATTGTTAGAGCCAAAGAAAATTTGAAATCTTTTCTTTCATGTTACTAGTTATTACTACTTATATAAAAATCCTTCTTGGTGTTTCTTTGGAGTCTAGTGTAATGCAATAGGGCATGGTGTGAGCACTGGCATTAGTGTGTTCCCAATATACCTTTGGTAAAAATGTATATACTATGAAAGGATGACAGAAAGAGAAGCAAATAAAATAGATGATGTAACCAGAATGTTCAGTCGTAAAGTTTATTACTTATATACACCTGAAATACTAAGTTTGCTTAGAGTTATAAAGCTCTAAACTATCTATAATTGGGGAAGAGCACTGGATAAAATAACTCACTTAATTTAAAAATCAACTACATATTAATAAACACTGACTTTATAATCATTCAAAGTGTGTACACCAGCTTATAACTCACTGAATTTTGAAAATGAACTGTATGTTAATAAACATTGATGGGTGTTTCTGAATTCTTGGGATATATTCCTAGAAATGGGATCACTGGGTCAAATGGGTGTTCCATTGTTAATTTTTTGATGAAACTCCAAACTGTTTTCCACAGAGGCTGCAGTAGTCTGCATTCCCACCACAGGTGTAGGAGGGTTCGCTTTTCTCCACAATCCTCACCAACACTTGTCCCTTGTTGATTTGTTGATGCTAGCCATTCTGACAGGTATGAGATGGCACCTCATTGTCATTTTGATTTGCATCTCTTGGATGATTAATGATTTTGCCATATAACTTTTGGCTTTCTGTATGTCCATTTTGGAGAAGTATCTATTTAGGTCTTTGCCCATTTTTTTTTTGATTGGATTGTTTATCTTTCTTTTGTTAAGTTGTATGAGTTCCCGGTATATTTTGGAGGTTAACCCCGTATTAAATGTGTCATTGGAAAATATGTTCTCCCATAGAGTGGGCTCTCTTGTTGCTTTGTTGATGGTTTCTTTTGCTGTGCAGAAGCTCTCTATTTTGATGTAGTCCCATTTGTTTATTTTCTCCTTAATTTCCATTGTCTTAGGAGATGTATCAGTAAACATATTGCTATGAGAGATGTCTGAGATTTTTCTGCCAATTGTTTCTTCTAGGATTTTTATGGTTTCACGCCTTACATTTAAGTCTTTTATCCATTTTGACTTTATTTTTGTGTATGGTATAAGTGTATGGTGTAAATGTATGGTGGTCTAATTTCATTTTTTTTTTTGCATGTATCTGTCCAATTTTCCCAACACCACTTATTGAAGAGACTGTCTTGATTCCATTGTGTGCTCTTGCCTCCTTTGTCAAATATTAATTGGGCATAATGGTTTGGGTAGATTTCTGGGTTCTCTGTTCTGTTCCATTGGTCTATATGTCTATTCTTTTGCCAGTACCAGGCTGTTTTGAGTACAGCAGCTTTGTAATATAACTTGATATGTGGTATTGTGATCCCTGCAGCTTTACTTTTAAACACCAATCAGAAAGAATATATGCAGCCCTATGTGCATAGTAGCACAATTTACGATAGCTAAGATTTGGTAACAGCCTAAGTGAACATCAACAAATGAATGGATTAAAAAGCTGTGGTACATCCATACAATGGAATACTACGCAGCTGTAAAAAAGAAAGAACTCTTACCATTTGCAACAGCATGGATGGACCTAGAGAGCATTATGTTAAGTGAAATAAGCCAGCCAGAGAAAGATAAGTATCACATGATCTGACTCATATGTGGAATCTAATGAACAACATAAACTGATGAACAAAAATAGACTCAGAGACATAGAAACGTCAAACAGACTGTCAAACCTCAGAGGGAAGGCAGGGGAGGGTAGAGGGAGAGAAGAGATCAACCAATTAACTCATATGTGTATATGTATAGCCCATAGTCACAGACAATGGAGTGGTGAGAGCTTGAGGGGAGGTGAGTCACAGAAGGCAATGGGGGGGAAAAAGGAACATATGTATTACTTTTAACAATAAAGATTTATTTTAAAAAAAGTACTACAAGAAAAACCCCACACAAAATAAAACAAACAAACAAAAAATTTAGGGTTGAGATCCATCTAGTTTCTTAAATTCATCTGAAAGAAGAAATAGAGGAGGCATTTTCTTTTACACTAAAATAATGTTTGTTTGTTTTTGTTTTGTATTCATATTTTCTTTAATATTTATTTAACTGTTTTATGAGATTAATAGTGGGCACTATTCTCTAAATTTAGCTCAAATATTTTTTTCTTAAGTTTGTTTTTATTTAAATAAGGGTGTTATTTTTTAAAGCAAACAAACAGGAATTTAACATGTTTTTCTGGCCAGAAATTAAAATATAATTTACTCGAACACAGATAACATCTGAATTTCTGTATTAATGATCGTAAGGTCAAAGTGTTATTCCAATTAAAATTTATATAAATTTAGTGACTTTCATGGAAGAATCGAAATACCTCCATGTCCATATATCAGTAGAACTCTGTTATTTTTAATTTTCCTTAAAGTTCAGCAAAACAATGTGATCTTTAAAAATATTGAAGAAGAAATAAAATGAGTCAAAACTGCTTTTTAATAAATGAAAATTAAAAATAAACATTGAAATGTACACTTTTTGGGGGATACCCTATATATAAGATCCCATATCAATAATTAGGATATTTTTGTCTATTTAAAATATCTCTTGTACATACATATATTTTTGTTGTCTCTGATTATAAAATGTGGGCTCTTCCTATTTAAAAGAAAGCAATGCATGCCAGGAAGAAATATATTCTTATTTGTTTTTCCTCTTTAAGTATGGACGTATGAGGAAGCTGATTGCAGAGAGTAAGATGTCGGCATTATATTGTGAGACAACCTATTAATACCAATTCTAGTCAGTTGGATAGTGGCCTCTCAAAAAAAGATATGTCCCAGTCCTAACCCCTGTTATCTGTGAATGGAGCCTTATTTGGGGAAACATTAGATGTAATTAAATGAAGGATCTTAAGATAAGACCGTCCTGGATCAACCATGTGGCCCCCAAATCCAAAGACAAGTTTCCATATCGGAAGGGGAGAAACATTGAGACACAGGAGAGAAGGCACAGATTGGAGCCAAAGATTGCTGGCAACCAACAGGAGACAGGAGACAGGAAATGAATAAATTCTCTTTCAGCACCTCTAGATGGAACCAGCCAGGCCCACACCTTGATTTCTGACTTCTAGCCACCATAGCTGTGAGAAAATAAATTCCTGTTTTAAGTTATCAAGTTAGTGGTAATTTGTTGTGGCAGCCCTAGGAAACTAATACACTCATTTTCATAACATAGCTTTCAGGTATCACACACAGCTTTCCTTGTGCAAATTAGAAACAGTCATTTTTCATCACCGTAAGTGTCACAGAAAGCAACAGACCAAATCCATAAACGAAAACAAAACTAACAAAGGGAATAATAACTCCTAACTTACAGTAACTTGTTTAGCCTAGAGGAACATCGAGCAAACTAGACTTTAGGAAACCTTCTCTGGGGCACCTGTTTTATCTTATTTTCTAAAGAAATTTTAGGTTCACAAGAAAATTGAGCTGCAGGTACAGGGAGTTCCCATGTATGCCCTACATACATACACAGCCTGTCTATCAACATTCACACCAGAGAGGGATATTTCTTATAATACATTAACCCACATTGATAAATCATTATCATCCAAAGTCCATAGTTTGCATTAGGGTTCACTTTTGGTGTTGTATGTTTGGTTAATTTTGACAAATATATAATGACTAGAGGCCCAGTGCACAAAACTTGTGCACAGGTAGGGTTTCTAGGCCTGGCCAGTGATCAGGGCCGATCTGTGGGGCGACCGGCGGGGTGATCGAGGGGTTCCCTGCTGTCACCCGCCTTGGCTGGCCTGAGGCCTGTGGGCTGTGGGCAGCTCCTGTGTTGAGCATCTGCCCCCTGTTGGTCAGTGCACATCATAGCGACCTGTCCTTCTGCCGATCAGTTGATTTGCATATTAGGCTTTTATTATATAGGATATGTATCCACCACAAAGTATTATACAGAGTAGTTTCACTATTCTAGTAATTTTCTGTGCTTCACCTGTTCATCCCACCCCCTCCCAACCCCTGGCAATCACTGATCATTTTACTGTCTCCAAAGTTTTGCCTTTTTTAGAATATCATATAGTTGGAACTATACAGTATGTAGCCTTTGAAAATTGGCTTCTTTCGTTCAGCAACATCCATTTTCCTCTCTGTCTCTTCATGGTTTAATAGCTCATCTCTTTTCAGCACTGAATGATATCCCATTGTCTGGATGTACCATAGTTTATCCACTCACCTACTAAAGGACACTTTGTTCCCAAGTTTTGCTAATTATAAACAAATGTGCATCTCTGTGCGGGTTTTTGTGTAGGCATAAGTTTTCAACTCATTTGAGTGAATATCAAGGAGGCAAAATTGCTGGATTGTATGGTAAGAGGATGTTAAATTTTGTAAGTGACTGTACCAATTTGTATCTCCACCAGCAATGAATGAGAGTTCCTATGGCTCCACATCCTTGCCAGCATTTGGTGTCATTAGTGTTTTGTATTTTGGTCATTCCAATAGACATGTACTGAAATTTAAAACTTCAAATTTGCGGTTTCCTAAGGACATATGATGTCGAGCATATATGGTGTCTGTTTAGGTCTTTCACTTTGTTTAAGGGTCCTAGTCCTTTATCACACATGCCTCTCCCAAATATTTACTCTCTTTCCGTGCTTTGTCTTCTCTTTGCATTGTGTTTCCAGAGCAGAAGTTTTTATTTTAATGAAGTTCAGCTTATCAATTATTGCTTTCATGGATCATGACTATTGTGCTGTGTCTAAAAAGGTCATCTTGGTTTTCTCCTATGCTATCTTCTAGGAATTTTATAATTTTCCATTTAATATTTAGGCCCATGGTCCATTTCGAGTTAATTTTTGTGAAAGGTGTAAGGTCTGTGCCTAAATTTATTTTTTCACGTGTGGATGTCCAGTTGTCCCAGCATTATTTTTTAAAAATACCATCTTTGATTCTCTGTAGTACTTTTGCTCTGTGTCAAATAACATTGCTGGTACATAGGCAAGTGATTAATTTCTAAATATCGCCTTTGTATCCTGAAACCTTGTTATAATTGCTTATTGGTTTCAGGACATCTGTGAACAAAGATAGCTTTATTCTTTCCTTCTCAATTTATATTCGCTTTACTTCCTATTTTTGACTTATTGTATGAACTTAGACTTCCCATATTATGTTAAAAAGGAATGGTGAGAGGGGTCATCTTTGCTTTGTTCCTTATCATAGTGGGAACACTTTTAGTTTCTGACCGTTCATATGATGTTAGCTGAACTTTTTTGGTTGATGCTTAGTTTTGAGATTTTGCATGATAAATGGTTGTTGTATTTTATCAAATACTCTTTTTCATCTATTGATATGGTCACATGAATTGTCTTCTTTAGTATGTTGATGTAATTTCTTACATTAATTAAGTTTCAGACATTGAATCAGTCTTGCATACCTGAGACAAATCCCACTTAATTGGGATGTATTATTCATTTTGCCCATTGTTGAGTTTGATATACTGCGGTTTTGTTGAACATTTTTGCATCTATGTTCATGGGAGATACTGGTCTGAAGTTTTCTTTTCTTACTATGTCTTTGTCTTATTTTCATGTTAGGTTTCTGGCCTCAGAATGAGTTAGAAAGTACTTCTTCCATTTCAGTATCTGAAAGAGATTGTAGATATTAGTATGATGTTTTACTTCCGTCATAGATTTCCTATTTTTAATCAGCAAAAACAGAATTTTAAAAAGGTAATACATATAGAAATAGTATATAAATATAAAATATTCTTTTTAGTAACAGAATTTTTTCTACAGCAAAAATTAGGATTTATTTTCACAATGTGATTTATGGAAATCTTTATGAATTTTAGATAACAAACTTTAATTACAAAGTATAAGTAAAATAAAAATGTATGATATATGCCTGGTCAGTGTGGCTCAGTTGGTTGAGGATCCTCCCATGAACCAGGAGGTCATGATTCGATTCCGGGTCCGGGCATGTCCCTGGGTTGCAGGCTCCATCCCCAATAGGGGTCATGCATGAGGCAGCTGATGGATGTTTCTCTCTTATTGAACTTTCTATCTCCCTCTGTCACTCCCTTCCTCTCTTTTAAATCAATAAAACCATATTATAAAAATGTACGATGTATTATATATACTACGAGAAAGGTAAGGCAAATTCATTATAATTTGGAGCAATAGTAAAATAAGTACTAATTTAAATCGATTTTGAAAATTTCTTTTGGCTACCTTTAACAAAGTTAAGTCTCTAGAGATATACTTCCCTTTCTTAAATAGGCTAAGCTTTGTAACTGGAAATAAGCAGCAGTTTGGAGCTTTCCATTATGGAAAATATTAAACTTTTAAAAACAGACATCATTCCATGCTCACCAAGATTTTCATTAGCCGTAGTTTTTGAGGTCTAAAGCCCAGTGTCATTTCTCACTGCTTTCTTGAATCATTCTACATCAGTCATAGCAATGAGTTATTTATTTATCTTTATTTATTTACTGAAAGCAATAGTCCAGGAATACTAAAATGGTCTATATGACATACCTTTTCCCCTCTTGAGTAACTATACCAGCTTCATGGTGAAGAACATGCCCATTCATACAGCATAGACCAACTGATCTATGAATCACAAATGACAGTGAGAAGACTGGCCATTTTCTAGGCACAGAATTTTAATATGTGTTCATATTTGAAAATTAGCAGCCAGAGATAGCTTTTTATATTTCTATTTGAAATTATGTTTTACACCCATCTCTCTACCCCCATGTCCTTTGGCAACTATCTGCTTGTTTTCTGTATCTGTGGGTCTGTTTCTTTCTTATTCTAGATATTAATTTGTTTGGAATGTTTAGATTCCACATTTAAATTCCTTCTGAAATTAAATAGAAGGTTTAGGAATTCTTTGTTCATTTCTTCTCCATATGCCATTCGAAGGCCTTGTAGAACTCACTATAGTTGGTCTTGGAATAAATGCTTTAAATTTTCATTTTTAATATACCCTTAATTAATTAACTATGCACATATCCATACATAGCACACTTCAGATACTGTACAGTGGAGGTTATAATTCATTACTTGTGCACTTGGAGTTTACAGTTGGTATAAATATATAATTTATATATGTATATAAATAATTTCAGGTTGGAATTATTTCCATAGAAATGTCAAATTTGTTAAGAACGGGAATGCTCTAGTAGTGTTGGTGGTGGGTTGAAAAATTTTCTCCAACTTATTTTATATAAAAATATCAAAGAGCGAAATTCTCTGATAATTTGAGCAGAAACCAGGGTAAGTTCAGGTTTTGAGCCATGAGTTTTCCTGGGGGAGGGATATCCAAGCAAAATGAATAGTGTGAACCTTCAGTCAAAGTTACTTGGATTTTTCAGGGAACAACAAGAAGGTCAGAAAGCCAAGAGTGAACATGGTAGGAGACAAAGCTATACAGGCTGAAAGGGTGTAGAACCATGTCGACTATTGTAAAGAGCTTGGATTGTGCTCTAAGGCAGTTAGGAAACTATTAACAGGCCAGTGCAAGGTGTGAAATGATCTAATTTATGACTTGAGAGGATGGCTCTGACTGTGGGCTTTAAAATAGACTCTGGAAAAAGAGAAGAAGGGAAACTATCAGTTAGAAAGTGGTTTTTTAATAACCTAGGTGTTAACTGAAGTCAGGGATAGGGTGACAGGGCAGACCTGATAAAATTGGCAGATTCAAGATCAAAACTGACAGAATCTATTGATGTTTCTTGATGAATTAGGGATGGTTTATAAAAGAAAGATATCCATGAATGAGGCTTACAAACTTTCTAAACTTATCAAAATCGAGAAGACTATCAGAGGAGTAGGTTTGAATGTATAATCAAAACTTTAGCATCAGAGATATTAAACTTGGAATATTGAACAGGCACTTTGGTACCTGCATGTGAAGTTCAGTGGATAGGTCCAGACAGGACACAAACATTTGAGAGTCACCAATATCCAGATAACATCTAAAACCGTGAGTCTCACCAAGATTACCTAGTAAGGGAGTGAGAAAAGTAGACTTGGAGGGCTAAGCCATAAAGATCTTAAACATTTATAGTTGGGTTTTTTTTTACTAAGATGGAGCCAGGTTTTATGGAGCCCATAGCTTCATAATTTTGGTGATCATTTTTTTTTTTAGAAAAATCATAGGCAATTATAAATACAAATCAAATACAAAGTTTTCAAAGGGGCCCATTAAAATCAGGAACATTCGACTCAACTGTAATAAACTTCATGATCAATCTGCTTCTGGTGGGGAGACAAGGGCTAAGCAACAGCATACGAGTAAACTGAGCAGCTGCCCACGTGCAAGAAGAAATGAAGAGAAGATGTTATCCCAGAGCCACGCAGTGTAATTAACCATGTTTTCAGTGGAAATGGCCCACTGAGTTCAGTGCTGATAACTCAACAAAGGAGTTGAAGACAAAGAATGGCCCCTTGGATTCGACAACACAGAAACATTGGTGAACTTGAGAGAGTTGTGTTGATTGCTGGAGTGAGGGGAAAATGCTAGCTAGGGTAGATTTATACAGATCAGTGGAGAGCAATTGCAGAACAGTGAGTTTTTCTGTAAAGGAAAGAGACTTGGAGCAGAACAAAAGGTAGATATGAGATCAAGGGAAAGTTTGTAAAATAGTTCACATACATGTGGGTTGATTGTCTGGTTAACAAACATTTAGGTTACTTGAAAACAACCTGCTTAGTTCATGAATATAAGATGAAAGACATAGAAGAATCATTTCTTTTGGGAAAGGATATAATTCCAAATATAAGTCTCCATTCTACTCCCCATTTCTTAAAATATATAAAGCTATATAAATGTAGTGATGGAAAAGGGTTTTATCCAAATAGATATAAGTCATAAATCATGAGAGAGACTTCAGGCTCAACATTTAAAAAAATATAATCAATACATAGTGCTATTTAAAATCAACATTATAGAGACATAATTTCTATTTAATACAAGTTTATGCAGTTAACCCTTGAACAATACGGGTTAGGCTTCCCTCGAGTCTTCACTGTGCTTCCTGGCATCACCTCCCGAATGACTGACATCTCAGAGTCTATTTGTTTGACAAGTTTACTATATGATGATAAATGTTTCATTCATTCTCTCATTCAACCAACATTTATTAAATTGTTATAATCTCCTAAGCACTGTAAACAAGATAAGCATATTGCTTGTCCCCAGAGAGCTAACAGGTACATGGAGAGGACTGACATTGAACAGGTGAATGTAAGTGCACAGAGACCAGTCCTACCACAAATGAGATGTCAACTCTATGTGGGTAGGAATTTTATCTCTCTTTTTTTATTACTTTATTCTCAACATCAAGAATCCTTCCTGGCACATAGTAGTTGCTAAATAATGAATCAGTGCTAAGGCTTAGACTTGAACTTTAACAATTACATCAGCTGGAGTTCATAGAGAGGAATTATAAAGAAAGGAGATTGGAAAACTGCACTGGAAAATAAGTTTAATTCTCTTATTTATTGGGGAGCCCAGGATAGAAAAAAAGTAACACATTGGGAGAGATTAAATTCCCAGCTGTGTGAGTTGGTGATTTGACTTTCACAAAAGACCTGTGATGGAAAAGAAAAGGCATTTAGTGAGTTCATTAAATGAACAAGCCAGTGTGCACACTAAAATTCTATGGTTGGATATTTATAACTTCTAAGTTAAAGGACAGCCTGGTACAGAGATTTATAAAATATCAGGTATAGCATTTCCCTTCATAAGATTTTTAGGGCTGTATAAGTTATCCCAAACTGGATAAACAACAGAAATTTATTGTCTCACAGTTGTGGAGGCTAGAAGACCAATGTTAAGATGTCTGCAGGGCCATCCTCCCTCTGAAGGCACCAAGGAGTGTTCTGTTCCATGCTTGCATCCTAGCTTCTGGTAGTTTGCTGGCAATCTTTGGTATTCCTTGGTTTGTTGATGCATCACCCTCATCTCTGTCTTCATGTTCTCATGATGCTCTCCCTATGTTTATGTCCATCTCCAAATTAACCGTTTTCATAAGGACATCAATCATAGTGGATTAGAGACCCACCCTACACAGGTATGACCTCATCTTAACAAATTACATCAGCAGTGATCTTATTTCTAAATCAGGTTACATTCTCAGAGACTGGAGTTAGGACTTAGACATATGAATATTGAGGGCTTACATTTTAACTCTTAACACACCAATAATCTAGCCTTTGTGCTGCATGAGAATGTGCATTATGTGTAGAAAATGAGACTCAGTGATAAAGATGCAATTATTTTGGCATTTCACTATCACTGGTGTGGCTTGAGTATTCCTTTTATATTAATATGTGCAGTATCAGCAAGCTATAATCACTTTTAAATATATTGTTATTGATTTCAGAGGGGAAGGGAGAGGGAGAGAGAGATAGAAACATCAATGATGAGAGGGAATCATTGATCAGCTGCCTCCTGTACACCCCACACTGGGGATTGAGCCCACAACCTGGGAATGTGCCCTTGACTGGAATCGAACCTGGGACCCTTCAGTCTGCAGGCCAACACTCTATCCACTGAGCCAAACCAGCTAGGGCTATAATCACTTTTATTTAGGCAGATTCATGACTAGCTCTTCTTGATTGGAACCACATATCGAAATAGACAACATTAAGATTTCTCTAAATAATCCACTACTTAAAAATCCATAAGATTGAATTATAATGAATTTATGACAAGCAAAATTCTTAGGAACTTTTCTGTTACTGTTATAAGTCTAAAATAACTTTCATCTCACACTATTAAAATCTACTTGGTAACTTTACTGTTAGTTGTTCCTCTCTATATCTCCTGCATTTCCTAAAAATGTTTTATTTTAATATATACTGATGTATCTTTAATTTAATTATTAGAAATATTATCACAGAACTTTAGAAATACCCTAATTTACTTTATTAATTTGCAATACAACTTGAATAAATGTAAGGAAAAAAATAGAAGGGTCAATCAAGTTTAAAAAATAAATATTTTATTTTTCTCAGGTAGTTAAAAATTAGTAAATAACAGGTATATGTGAAAGAGTATAGTGGAGCTAAAATACCATACTATGAGTAACATGTTTTTGGTACGAATTATAAAATATCTTTGTGTACTTAATATTGCCAATCAATAGGAAAAAACTCTTTTGTATAAGTCTTCTACTTAATGCAAAAGTATGGAAATTGACCTGTAAATTAGCTAACAGATAAAAAGATAAGTATGCTTATTGTAATGTGTTATTTCTTAAAATAATATGTCCTACCTCAGAACAGAAATAATACACTTAACAATTATTTTTTATATTTGATCTCTAGATGAACATTGAGTTTGATGTTACCTCTGGGATTTCAGAATTTTGTTAAACTATGCATATTATAATAACATGTAAGGATGCCACCAAAACAGCAATCCACCATAAAACCTTTACTTTAGAAATGACAGTGTTCCAGAACATGACTACTTAATCTAGAATTAGTTGAAGAATTGATGTGAGAATCATAAGTAGAAAAAAGTGACAGAAACTGGTCTTTCTGAGATCAACATAGTTTCAAGGAAGAGCCTGTGATGTTGTCTAAATGGCAACGTCCAGACTAAAGGTCTCCAACTTCGGTCCACTGTTTGACCTCTTGATCTCTACTCAATGTTTCAATGTTATTACCAAGAATAAGAAAGAAAGGTCATTTTTCTCCCATAACACTGAAGCTCTTAGACGTCAGCCTGTCTTTGTTCTCTTTCCTTTGAGGTATCAATTTATCTCACCTGGTCCATGGCAGTCCGAAGTTCCACATATTAGCTTATACATAAGTGATTCTTACAGCAGCCCCATGATTGTAGTCTCCTAGTCCATTTGCAGTGAAATATTTATGTAAAAACATCCTATGTAAATTGAAAGTTTGCACGTTACTCTAGCAATCTAACTTCTGTATGACTTCTGTTGTATATTCAGGAAGGACCATGTTGTTGTCTCATCTGTTGTCTAATCTGGAGTCCTGGAATAGACTGAGGGGAAAAGTTAATAGTCAGAGGGCACTAATATAAAATGGGAGAATTTTACAAATAGGAAACAGAAAGTGATACTCTAGTTAAATGGGAGGGCTTGGAGGTAGCCCTGAATTGTCCCTGTGTCATGAAAAAAAAAGAGACCCCAATGCAGTTTGTTCTTCCCAGGGAAGTAAGGAGGTAGGCTAGAGAGGCAGGTGGTAGAAAATGATACTGGCCACCAAGTCCAAATTCTCAGCCAGGAAAAAGGAGAAAATAACACCAGTGGACAGATGACCAAGGTACTTGGCAACCGTGGCTGGAGATGAAATGAGTACCAAAAAATGACACCACAGTCCCATGGAGGCAGCGGCTGAAAGACAACATAGACTCATGATGTTACTTATACACAAATTTGATCCAAGCTTTTATGACAAAGAACTTCTGTATCTTCTGGGTGAAATCAACTCTTCATTAGCCAAAATAATTTTCAAGAACTTGCTGTATTTCCAGCCCGGCCAGCATGGCGCAGTGGTTGAGCATCGAGCTATGCACCAGGAGGTCACATGGTTCGATTCCCAGTCAGGGCACATGCCTGGGTTGCAGGCTCTTTCCCCAGTAGGGGGTGTGCAGGAAGCAGCCAATCAATGATTCTCTCATTATTGATGTTTCTATCTCTCTCTCCATCTCTCTTCCTCTCTGAAATCAATAAAAATATATTTTTTAAAAAGAACTTGCTGTATTTCTGGAATGTATTTGGTGATCTTTTACCATCGGTCACTTTTTCTGTCCCCTCAGCTTCCTTGCTTATATTTTGTATCCCCAAAGTTTTAAATGATTTCTGATCCCCACAGACATTGTTACAATCCAAAATCTTATTATCCTGTCCCTCCCCCCCACCCCCCCCGCCTCTCTGAAATACTGGGACTTAAACCTGGTGCATCAACTCAAAACTTGCCTCCTTGCATAAACTCCCTCTGACTTCACCAGGCCAACTAAGTCTCTCCCTTTCCCACATTGTACACATCCCTGTGAATTAACAACTTTATTTTATCATAGTTGTTGGCATGTTTCTCCCCAGTAGAATTTAAGGCTGTATAGGCAGGCCTATCTCCTTCAATGCCACTCTTTCCTTTTTTTTTAAAGACTTCGTTTATGCGTGATACAGTTAATATTCACCAAATGTTGAAGGAACCAGAGAGATGAACACCAATGCAGTATTGGAGGCAAATTTTGGTAAATGATAAATATTCGGTTTTATATAGGATGTGCCAGGCAGGTAGTAGTAGATGATTGATAGAGGTGGTTTGTGTCTTCCAACCCACACCTAAATCTAAAAGTTTCTGCAGTCTTCTGGTAGCCATAAATATCTATCTAAACGTGACTCAATAGGAAAACCAAAATACAATGTAGTGCCTTGCTCTAGAGCAGTGCTTCTCAAACTTCCTAATGCTGCGTGTGACCCTTTAATACAGTTCCTCATGTTGTGGTGACCCCCAACCATAAAATTATTTTTGTTTCTACTTCATAACTGTAATTTTGCTACTGTTATGAATCGTAATGTAAATATCTGATATGCAGGATGTATTTTCATTGTTACAAATTGACCATAATTAAAGCATAGTGATTAATCACAAAAACAATATGTAATTATATATGTGTTTTCTAATGGTCTTAGGTGACCCCTGTGAATGGGTCGTTTGACCCCCAAAGGGGTCTCGACCCCAAGTTGAGAACTGCTGCTCTAGAGCATTCAATAAATGTCTTTTGGCTGAACCATGGCCTGAATACATATCAAGAATTGATTAATTAAGTAATTGTCCCATCAACAATAAACAAATGACTTTTATGTTCCTTTTCAGTTCTGAGTTTAAATTGTGACTGTGGAGTCCTAGAACCACTAAAAGTAGTTTTCAACATGCAATACTGTTAATTTAGGATGCTTTATTTTTTCACAGAATTTGTTTAACATCCATCATTTATTGATAAGAAAAATACCATTTCTGTGTGATGGTCTTTTCATGTAATTCTAGAGTGCTCCTACCTGGATTCTGTATCTTAATCTTTTTTTATTTTCTCTCTGGGGAGCCTCTTCTTCAAGAGAAACAATTACATTTAACAAAGGACAAGGACTAATGCTATTACTATGTATGTCACTATGCACCGACAACTGCAAAAACATAGTAGATAGATTGCCATACATTATTGCTCCTTTGCACTGTAGGAAACTTGCAGTTTGGTCAAAATCCACATTTAATTCCTTTCCTTATATTCAGATCTCATTTGTATTTTTTCTTGGCATCTTTAAAAGTTACTTGATACAAAAGAATTCTATTAATAGTGAATCAGTATGCTTTTATATCTCACTATAACCCCCAAATTGCCTTAGATAGGTAAAGAGATAGCACCATCTATACTAATAAAAGCCTAAGTGGCCCTTGTGCCCTTGCGCCCTCACGTCATCACAAGATGGCCGCCCCATGTTGTCACAAGATGACTGCCCCCACATCATCACAAGATGACCACCACAAGATGGCCGGCAGGGGAGGGCAATTGTGGGCAATCAGGCCAGCAGGGGAGGGCAGTTGGGGTCCATTGGGCCAGCAGGGGAGGGCAGTTGGGGGTGACCAGGCTGGCAGGGGACAGTTGGGGGTGACCAGGCTTGCAGGGGAGGGCAGTAGGGGGGGACAAGGCCTGCAGGGGAGGACAGTTAGGGGTGACCAGGCTGGCAGTGGAGGGCAGTTGGGGGCGGTCAGGCTGTCAGGGGAGCAGTTATGCGTCAATCAGGCGGGCAGGGGAGCGATTAGGGGGCAATCAGGCAGGCAGGCAGGCAAGTGGTTAGGAGCCAGCAGTCCTGGATTGTGAGAGGAATCAGGCCTAAACTGGCAGTAGGACACCCCCCAAGATGTCCCAGATTGGAGAGCATGCAGGCTGGGCTAAGGGACACCCCCCCAGTGCACGAATTTTGTGCACTGGGCCTCTAGTAGAGAAATAAAAGAAATAACAGCCTAGCCCTAACCGGTTTGGCTCAGTGGATAGAGCGTCGGCCTACAGACTCAAGGGTCCCAGGTTCGATTCCGGTCAAGGGCATGTACCTTGGTTGTGGGCACATCCCCAGTGGGGAGTGTGCAGGAGACAGCTGATCGATGTTTCTCTCTCATCGATGTTTCTAACTCTCTATCCTTCTCCTTTCCTCTCTGTAAAAAATCAATAAAATATATTAAAAAAAAGAAATAACAGCCTTGTGTCATATGATTTGTTACTGCAATGAAGATGATATCTTGTAACTTAGGAGAAAAAAGTTTTAAATGAAGTTCCAAGGTCATAACCTTATGGTGATAAAAATATACATACTCAGTGTTCTTACTTGATTTTTATAATAAAACATTCCTTTCTGTGACAATGAAATATTACCTTATATCTCCTATACTCTTAAAAGTCTGCTATGATTACTGCAAATGTATTTGAGGAGCAGGCTGTGTCAATAATGTATATTACTTTTTCACACCTGGATTTTATGTTCAAACATCTTGATAAATGATTAAACTTTTGAACATATGTATTTTTCTGTATCAAGAAGTTTTAAAACACCACTGATATATTGAAATTTCATGAAAGTACTATTATTAGTGATATACAAACCTCTGTCTTTATTAATATAAACATACATAGACATATAACATGATCTACAATAGTTCCAAAGTGTACCTCAGAGTTACCACTGCAAAAAGTGCAAAACTACTATAAAGCAAGTCTCAATTTAATTTGTTCACTTGAAATTATACACAAATATACTCTTTGTATGAAAGGTATCAATTCTGAAGGTGACTACATCAGAACATTATAGAACATTTTCTTGCTATTGTAAAATGTGGTCTTATTCTCAAAGTCAAGGCTCCATTCTCTTCAAAATAAAAATTTAAAATTATGATCTCCCACAGCGTGATAAAAAATGGGGCAAAGGAACTAGGTCTAGGTCATGGTATTTGCTTAAAATAAAATATATGTTTCACTGAATAATTCTTTCCAAGAACGTTCAAAATGGTGTTTAAGAATGATCTCTCCTCGTTTGCTTTTTGTCCCAAAGCTAGTGATTATTTCAGTGCTAAATGTCTGCTATTGTTTGATTTTCAATTTTTAGGACAAAGAGCGGATAGCAACAGTTGTTTTCTCACTTAGTAATGAAATTAAAATGATAGAGAGTGGGGAGAAATATAGAATTCCTGAGGTGAGCAAGAGATGGAAAATTCATCCTAACGAGAAGTGGACATGTGCTTTTTATGATGAGTAGACGTAAGGCTAGCACCCCAAAAGAAATGGCACTGTCATTGCTATGGCAGGATAGGTCCATAGTGATAGGAACTTTACCCCTGAGCATCTCATTCCAAGTCAATCTTGATTACCAGTTAGTCTGGATCATCTAAGACTAAATCCCAAAATAGTGACCAAGAAGTTGCACATACAAGTGTACAAAGCCAATCAAACCTGGTTCATCTTGTGTCTCGAGGCTGGTAATATGTGGAGTAGCTACTGGTTGGTCTTGGGATGGGAAATTTCTTGATTAACCAGGTTTGCTGGTGCAGGGGGCATACTTCAGCTTTTTAACTGTGACAGCAGCTGGCAGCATGCTACAAAGGACCCAGGCAGTAATCAGCTGCTCACTCTGCAAGAGCCAGAAGGAACACCTCCTTAGATGAAGTCCCAAAGGGCTTCAGGTCTCAGAACTGCTAAGATTTTGCACTTGGAATGATTTTAGAGAAATTTACAAGGAAAACTTCATTATGAATCTCTCATACACAACATCCCCTGAGAAGCTTATCACTGTTTGTCAACGGCAGCAGAAGGCATAATGCTTTTTTATTAATGGGGTTCTCTCTTTTTATCCCAAAGGGATTGTTGTAAAATACCATGATTAATTGAAGATTTCTTTTTACTTCTGATTTGCCTGATTGACACAAGTAACCCTTATTAATTTCCCCAGATGCCTAAAGCAGCAGAAGCAAAGAAACACAGGACAATGCATTATTTATTCTGATATTCAGTGGATATTTTCATCCTCGTCACAAGTATTAATTTAAGGAGGTCACATTACCATGCTGCCCACCAACTCTAACATGGGGAGTGTTGATACAACTGTTTAAACTCTTTAGATTAAGCAAATTTACTCAAATTCATGTACAGATACTTAAAACTCTTGCCATGCATCATACCATGAATAATGTATCTCTTATTACCAGTTGCATTAAAAATGATAGAAGACAATAATTTATGTCAAAAAGTTAGAAACACTCACCAAATGCATCATATCTCTAACTGCTTGCTACTTAAAGCAATTTGACTATGTCAGATTTACAATTTAATGGACCTGATAAATTTTTGCTTCACTCATTTGTTTAGAGAACATAATATTTTTTATCAATATTTTGTATAGATTTTAGTCTTATAAGACTGATATAAAGGACACTGTATGTCACTGTCAGTTATAATTTGTTAAATGTTGTAGATCCTACTAAAATGTTATTAATCTTTAATATGGTATGATATATATCTCCATTCATAGCATAAATTCTAGATCTCTTCTATTTCCTCGACGGGCCCTTATTTTAGTTAATATTTAAGTATATGTACAGCAGAAATATAACATTTTTAAAAACAAACTCTAAATATTTTATTTAAAGATGATCAGGCTATGGTAAATTTTTGAAGACTAAGATTTATGTGAAGAATATATTTCTTATTTTCAACTACAAGCTCCAAAACATTTGTTTCAAACTTTTTGAAATCAATAGCAATAAATTAATGTTCTCAGAAAGTCTAAGATTGCATTGATTATTGGGAGAGTTTGGACCTTGTATTTTTAGGAAGCTGGAAACATGACCTCCAATAATTTTAATTGTATGTATTTTCCATACAACTCCCAGAATTACCTGTTTAAAATACAGATCTAGTCATATCACTTTGCTCTTATTAATTGATATTTTGTTAATAAAGAAAAATAATTCTTCATAAGTAATGACTTTTTTTAGTCCAATGACATTGTCTATGCAACTGTCACTCTCTGAGCAGAACTGTTTTGTGTATTTTTTCTGGATCAGCCAAAGAAGGCCAGTTCTTATCTAATCTCCTCTGTGACTCCTATGGCCCTTTCACAACCTGTCTCTCTGACTTTACTGCTCAGAAGAACCTTGTATGTTACATTGGGTTGCATATGACATCCCTGAATTGTGATTCTTTGTTGGAAAGCTGACATTGCCTCTGAACAGGTAGCACTTCCCTTCTGCAGTGTCCAGCACTTGCTTTGTACAGGTGACTGCAACTGAACAGATCACTGAATTATTTCAGGCCATTGAGCATTTCCTAAAAGAGTGTTACTTCTGAAGACAGGTCATACGAAAGTTGGTGAAATTTGAAAGTCAGCAACTGGCTACTCCTTCATCCCTTGGGAGACTGCAGCCTCCCCGTTACAGGAAAAATGGCTCCAAGCATCATGTGCAGTCCAGTTAAGAGAGGCTGTCAGTCAGGGAGGGAGAAGACCTCAGGAGGGTTATTGGAGCCACGGGTCTGGAACTATAATCTACACTGGAAACTCCACTGAGACCCAAGAGCTCAAGGCAGAGGGGAAGTTCTTTGAGCTTCTCTTGGTGGGCTTCATCCATCTTAGGGACATACATGAAATTCAACAGTATCCTCAGCTTCACAAAATTGCTGATTTATATATAAAATCTCCATATAAATTCAAATATATGATAGAAGATATCTATCTATCTATCTATCTATCTATCATCTATCTATCTATCTATCTATCTATCATCATCATCTATTGATCTATGTATCCAACTGTATCTATCCATCACCTTAAAATTTCAGTGATGTTTCCTATGGTCTTAACCTGGCTGATCTGTTGCTTAATCATTCTCTACTTTTGCAAGTGTAAAATTCCATCAGTAGTTTCCACGGTTCTTAAAAAGAACATTCATACTCCCTCCAATAGCCTCCAAAGCTCTGGATGATGGGGCCTCTGCCTACTTCTCAGCCTACCTCTCAGCCTCTTCTGATGTGATTGATCCCCACACTCCAGACATTTAAGACTTCTTTTCCCTTAGATACTGCAAGGACTTTTTCATCTTGCAGCCCTTAAACATGTTCTTACAACTTGTGAGGACTTCTTCACTACTGCATAATATATCGGGCTATTCTCATTCTTTAGGTAGAAATTCAAATATTGCACCCTCAGGGAGTTCTCTCCTGCTCAGCTCACAGCTGGTCACTATCATATTGTCTGGGTACTTTGTATAAAAAATTACTACTGTGTGAAATTGATGTGTTCACTCATTCCCTTGGTTTATATTATAATTTCCTTTTATGGTTACTTCTGTGTGTCAACTTGACTGGGCCCTGGGTGTTCAGAATTTGGTTAAGGAATGTTTCTGGGGGTGTCTAGGAGGGTGTCTCTGGAAGAGATGAGCATTTGAATGGTTAAACTGAGTAAAGCAGAGTGGTCCCCCAGCCCCAATGTGTCTAGGCCTCATCCTTTTATTTTAATAGAATGAAAGATTGTGTGCAAAAAGTCTTTCTCTGCCCATATTTGAGCTGGGACACAGTCTTCTGCTTTTGGACTCTGACTCTGCAATGGAAACAGTCTTCTCTCAGGGTCTTTCACCTGTTGGACTTCTGGGCTCCTTAATTACATAAGCCAATTTCTGATAATCTCTCTCTCTCTCTCTCTCTCTCTCTCATCTCTATCTCTCTCTATCTCTATCTCTATCTCTATCTATCTCTATCTCTATCTCTATGCCTATCATCTATTATCTATCTATCTATCTATCTATCTATCTATCTATCTATCTACCTATCTATCTATCTATCTATCCTATCTATCATCTATCTATCATCTATCTATCTATGTAAGTATATACATATATACAGAAGTAATAGGATCTATCCTGTTCAAAGATGGTCAAGGAATTTCACATTCTTAAGACTCATTTCCATTACTAGAAACATCATGAAATATATTTTAAAAACTCCCTAATTTATTTACATTTGTGTTTGTTTTGTTTGTGTGTGTGTTTGTGTGTGTATGTGTGTGTGTGTGTATGCATGTGTTAGTGTTTGAACCCACAGAAGCTAATTGGTAAGTTTTGAGCAATAGTCTAAAACTTTTCTTGAAGTGACTTTTTTTCCTGAAGTCTGTATAATAGTTTATGGTGAGAAGTACTATGCTCAAATTTTACATGATATATATTTACTCTTTTCTTTTGGGAATTCTGTAATTTCATTGAAAGATTAAGTCTAACAAACAACATGTCACATGTGAAAATACATTACGATGTCAAAGCCAGGAAAGGAGTGCTTGCATCTCTGTTCCCTGCTACAGTAAGAGTTTTGATTGGTATAAACATTCAATTCCCTGATGTTCATTTTACTCAACAGAAGAGCCATGTGCTAATGTAATAAAGGAGCTTCCTGTTCCTTGGGTCTTTAATTAAAAGATAATTTCAACTGAACAGAGACTCCTATTGGCTCTCTCTGGAGAATCATAACTAATACACTCCCTTAAGTAGCATCTGAACTTCATGAGAGGAAGACCTTCTCTGCCATATTCACCACTAGCTCTCAATGCCTAGCACAATGTCTAGCACATAGTAGCTGCTCAATAAATAGTTGCTGACTGAATGAAAGATGCTCTTGATTACTGCAATGTTGAGAAGCACCATGGTTTCATAGGAAGAGAAGTTCCTACTATGTAACATGCAACTTTTAATAAGTTATTTATAATGGTCATTTACTCTTTCAAATCCTGTTTCTTTACCTATAAAAATAGAGAAAATAATGCCATGGTATTTATATTTATTTAATTCAATAACGTATTTGAGGGAGCTTTAAAATTCATGGCATTATATATTATGTTACAAATGTAAAAAAAGAAAGAAATATTAGGCACACAATCCAGAAATAGGTAAAATGAAGATAAAGATTGGTAGATTCTAAGTATAGCTACTTAGAAATAATTATGTGTAATCTCATTTTTATTTTGACCTTTAAAATAACTCTTGAATATAATAGGCTACATAATAATATCTGTCTCATCATCATACTCAGAATTTTTTGGGAGGAGTGGGTGAACAATATTAATAAAATAATTTATGAGAAACAGCTTTGCAAATAGTAAGCATACATTAACTATTATTAGTATTGTATATTTTTAACTAGCTTTCTAAGTTAGATTTTCTTTATATCATGTGTAGTTCTGTATAATTTTATTTTACTCACATTTTCCTTTTTATGTACAACTCTGCCATCTCCCAAGGAGAGTGTAAAATAGGACTTCCCCATTTAAAAAAAAACTCAATGCTTATCTTTTCTATAATATTTTTTTCTTAAGAAATCCTCATGCTAACTATGTGGTGGATAAAACCCGAGAGCTGGCTATCAACACATTTCAATTTCAAGATGGCTAAAAATTACAGAAGGAATTTGGTAATTTTCGAAATATTGTATGGCATTCAGATAATCCTCCTTTTTCAGAATTGACTTTTCATTTTGGTTTGAAAAAATATATTAATGCATATCTCAAATTTCATGAGTTATTTAGACATCATGATGATGAGTACAAGGCCTTGTCCATAGTACCACCCATCTACCACCAAGAGGTATTTTCTGCACAGTCTTCCCCTCTGAGTTGGCTCCCTATCTCATGACTCACAGGAAGCTCTCATCAATAGTATGAGCATAAAAAATGGAAGCACATGCCCATCATGTGTTTTACATATAATGCACTGCACATTCTATGCAATCTAATTTAAAGACAGAAAGGAAACTTATCATGAAGTTCTTCAACATAACAAATGATTTTATCATGTGTACAAAGCATGGAAGTTAGGATAATGGCCATAGAATTAGCTTTGAGATGTACTTTTTTTTGAGTGATTAAGTAAATAAATCTTAAGTCTATGTTGGTAAGAGAAGCAAAGCTCATCCCATACTAAAAAAAAAATAATTTTATGAAAGTAAGTAAAAGAACCAGTTCGTAATATGTTACATGTGATGAGAAAGAGACACTTAGGATGCAAAGTTATGTTTTTCAGTTGTTTCACTTTGTTTTGTTTTGCAATGCCATTGGCAACCAATCTTCAATGTATAAGTTGAGATATCTCCATGAAATTTCTTCCAATATTCCTCAGATAAAGATATTTTTCTCTATGCAGTAATCAAGAGCACCTTTCATTCAGTCAGCAATGAGCAGTTAATGAAGTAGCTACTAAAATTCTTAACAAAGGATGGCTAGTGAAATAACTAAATAAAAAATAAAATTTAACATATTATAATGACATAAATAGAACACTCAAAACACTAGCATGAATTATTTTTGTATAAATATTAAAAACAGAAAAAACCCTGAGCCTATTTGGAGTAATTATAAAAATACATGTTTAAAACTACAAAAATGTTAAAATATTTAGTACCCCATATAAAATGTATTAGCTGCATTTAACATAATATAGTTTAAATCTTCTAAAAGTTTATTATATTTCTTTTAGATGAACATGTTCAAAAAACAACAATCCAAATTAAACTTTGAATTGAAGACAGATGTCCCAACTATTTTCAATTGTTTTTATTAAGGGTAAAATGGAGTTTTGCTGTACTTTGAAAGGACACTGTAAAGGGTGTTGTTAGAAATGAGTGACCATGCTGAACAAGACAATTAATTTAGTATGGACTTCCTCTTTTAAAAAATCTCATCAAATTCTTTCTTTGAGCGTGAGAATTGTATGGTGGTTGGGTAAAGCAATACTTCTTCCTTGAGGAGTTGGAGTAAACATCTGATCGCAAAATTCATAAAATCATTGTTGGTCCATTTCCATCGGCTCCACACTCTGTTCATAGAGTGCTGTGACAATTCCAGTTACTGCTCTGCCTGCGAAGTGTAGTCTTGTTGCCATTGAGTAGCTTTGGGAAATAATGGAATGAGCATCCAGTGTCAAATGACTAGTGTACATTAGACAATTATATATATTACCACAATAGGACAAAATATAAAAGTATCTATCCCCAGAAGTGCCTCCTTTTTATGAGATAGCAACATTTGACTGTTGAGTGAACATGAAATTTAATGTCCAAACCAGAACACTTTTGAAAGTGAAAAGTAGCTAGGACAAGAGGCATGACTCAGAATCTTCTCAGATTAACACGTTCACCTCACTTAATGGACACTTAGATCATTTCACTTCTCTCTCCCTCTCCATCTTCCTCTCCCTCTCTCTCTCTCTTTGGCATTTTTCAACACTACAATGTCATACTGTGCTTTTATCACTTATCTTCATATCTAGTTGTCAATATCACACTATTTGCATTATACCTACAGAATTCAAAGCAAAAAATGTGTAACTAAATTTATTTTTCAGGTATGCTGAGATAAAGTCCATTTATACTCAGTAATTATACTGAATGTAGAGCTCTGTGATCTCACTCAGCGTAATTATCATCCTAAGATCACCACTTGCACAAAAAGGGTCACTGGAATCTTGATGGCAGTAACATATAAGATCTGAACCTTCTGATCCTTTTACCTCTAGAACACATAATGGATTTTTTTTACATTAAGTAATACAATTATAGTCCATTAAAAATTAAGCATTTAACATAATTATGTGTAGCCATTTGTAAAAGAAATAAATACCTAGATGTATTTCAAGATTTTCTGATATGTGAATTGTGTCTACTACATTTAGGGCATGCTTAATAATACTAAAACTGTAACCAAAACTAGTGAAAAAGACATTTCTTATATATGTCATTAAATAGAGACCAAGGCTAAGATCATCCACACCCGCCGTATTCGCAATTACTATGTATGGATACAAAAGTTGGAGAGTGAAGATGGCTAATGGGGAAAAATTGATTCATCTGAAATGCAGTGTTGGACAAGATCTCTATTGCCTGCCAGAAAGATGAACAAGTAGGCCCTAGAGCAAATTTAGCCTGAAACTAGCTGGAGCTCAAAATGATAAAACTGAAGCTGTCCCACTTTGAGCATGTCGTGAGAAGTCTGGGTTCTTTGAAAAAGACACTGGTACTAAGAAAAATAGAAGGCAGAGACCAATAGAAGGCAGAAGACCAAATAGGAGTTGGTTTGACTCCATAAGGAAGCAATAGGCATGAGTCTACAGGAGCTGAGCAGGGCTTCTGAGGACAGGACATTTATAGAGTCACCAGCAGTGTGAGCCGACTCAACAACACATAACAACAACAGAGTTTAAGGTGAGCAATGTGATGATTTGATGCTCATATATGGTACAATAATGTCCACAATAGGGTTAATTAATTTCTCCATCATTTCCCATAATTAACTTTTTTTTGTTGAGAACATTTAACATCGACTCTGTTAACAACTTTGAAGTATATAATATAGTTAATTATAGTCACCATGATGTATGTACATTGATCCCCAAGACTCATTCATCTTAATACTGGAAGTTTGTGCCCTGTAATCAACATCACCCATCCCTATAATTACAAAGGGATTGCAATGTGCAATGCTAATAATAATACAAATACTATTTTATTTATTTTTTATATGTAAATAATTGACTTAAAATGCACATATATGTACACACACACACACACACACACACTTTTTGTTTTGTCACGGTTACAGAAAATTGAGCAGAAAGTAGAGTTCCAATATCCAATATATGGCCTCCTCCCCTTTTTATTGTATTATTAACATTTTGCACTAGTGAAGTAAATTTCTTAGAAATAATGAGTCGATATTGATCTAATATTATTAACTAAAGTCCGCAAGTTATATTAGGGTTCACTCTTTGTGCTGAACTTTCTATGAGTTTGACAAATGTATAATGACATGTATCCACTATTACACTGGTATATAGAACTAGAGGCCCGATGCATGAAATTTGTGCAAGGGGCTCGGCCCTCGCAGCTGTGGCTTCGTCCACAAGGTCCTCCAGAAGCACATCTGGAAGGTCGTTCAGCTGTCCAGTCTAATTATAATATCACATTTTTATTATTATAGATAGCTTCACTGCATTCTATCCATTTGCCCAAAATGTTGATAGCAAGATCACCAATAACATTTACATGACTTAACCCAATGATGCTTTCCTTGATCTTTCAGCAGCATGACAGTAGATCCTGGACACACTTTACTGCCGTCTCAGACCACATATTCTCATGGTTTTTCCTTCCCCTCTTACTATTTCCTAGCCTTTGCTGGTTCTTCTACTTCTACATAACCTCTAATAGTGGGTTCTCCTACGTCTTCTTTTCTGTTCCTATTTACTTCTTACACACATCACCTAATGATCTCTTCCAGTCTCATGATTTTAATAGCATTATATATGTTAATGATTTATTAATTTATGGCTCTAGTTCAAACTTCTCTCTTATTGAGACTCATATACTCTTTTGATGGCTAAACATGAATGTCTAATAGACAGTTTAAATGAAAATAATGAATGATATTCATTTTTTAAACATGTTTTCTACCAATTCAGTTTGATGGAAATCTCTTCTACCAATTGCTCAGTCCAAAAAGCTCGAGTATCATTGATTACTCCATTTCTAGCATATCCTACATCCAGTTCATCAGGAGGTCTTACCAGTATCAGCTTTAAAATTCAACCAGAATCCAACCAATTTCTGCTTCTGTCATTACTATCACCTTGGTCTGAGTCATCAGGATATACAGACGGAATTATTGCAATACCCTGTTAATTTCCCACTCAGCAAATTGTTGTCCAGCTGTCTATGATTACATCAGTACCAAGAATGACCCTTTTAAAAGATGAGTCAGATGATGTCACTCTTGGTTTAAAACCCTGCTTTACCTCCTCATCTTACTCTCAGAAAAAGTCATAGTCCCTACAATGGCTGTTAGTTCATCATATTACCTACCCCATTACTTCTAATTCTCCTAAACCCCTCTGCTTTGCTTTACTCAAACCACACCCCTTCCTTGCATCGCCATAGAAGCCAAATGAAAGTAACATTTTGAAAAGGAAAAGGTAACCAATAGTGGCAATTGAATAATTGAGGTTATTTTTATTTTAGAATTTATTAAGAGTAGGTGAATGACATTATTTGGAGAAAGTTAAGATTTTTAAATTATAATTGCAGTCTCTGCTTATCCAAATATAATGTTTGTTCAAATGGTAGACCCATGTTTGATTTCTTAACAAAATATTGGAATTATTTTGAATGTCTCTTTCCTAAAGTTTTGCTTTTTCCATTATTGCATTGTGATTTTTATCTACTAAATTTTAATATCAGATGTATTCATTTGTGTTTTATTTTTCTGAAGTTATACTGTCATTAAATTTGTAATCCCTGTCTCATTTATTCTAGGAGTAAAGGGTCTAAACCATATATCAGTTTAATGAAACATTCTCTGTAGGTATTTAATTCAGTGAATATATTAGCCAGATTTAAATTATAAACTACAGGATACCTTTTGAAAATGAGATATTATTAATCCTACAGAGCATTCCAACACCATTTGATTACCTATTTTTAAACTGATAAATATATTAGCCACTTATATACATTATGAATTCTTTAACCAGCCTAGCTGAGTATTTTAAGTACTTTGATTTTAATTAGATACTATGCTACTTTAGTTTACTGAAAGAAGTAAAACTGTTCAAACCATATTGCTCTATTAAACAGCAGGTGTCAGCTCTGCTTCTGAAAATATATAATATATTCAGTTAATCAAATTTTTTAGAGAATGTTACCAGAATTCTGTTCATTTGTCTTACACAGTCCTGTAGTAGATTTTCTTATTTACTGTACTCCTTTACATTCCATGAGCTTTTCTGGTTTCTCAGTAAACTCAGCTTTAACCTTTGTCACCCTTTCAAGCACAATGAACTAAGGGTCCCACTAGCTCCATTTCCTGACTTGTACCATCACGGCTGCATTCCAAGCATCCTGTGACTACCTTGACAATTTTCAAAAATTTTACTTATCTCAAGTTAACCGATAATATGTCCAGTAATTTACATGAAATTTACATGAAAGCATGATCATGATTTTTTTCTCATGCATTTATGAAGTAGTTTAAATTAAATTGAAGAAAGTGTTTAAAAGTTATAAAATCTGGCCCGTGGCAGCATACACCTGAAGCTTTTGTATTTTCACAAGTCCAATTAGGTAGGTAGATCTTGTGGTAACTTATTTAATAAGCATTATCTTATGCCACATTCTTTTGGATTTTTCTACAAGAAATCATGTTGACATTTTCTATTTCTATCAAGTGTGTATGTGTCTTTGTAAATGTGTATGTGTTTGTGTGTGTGTGTTTGTTTTAATGATCTCTGTATAATATTGTTGTATTTCCCAACCCCACACATTTTTATATGATTCAAAAAGCCTAGAATGACTTCTCCTTCCTCTTTACCTAATTAAATTCTGCTTATCCTTTGTGTTAGTCAGTGTAAAGCCTAGAATGTCTTCCCCTTTCTCTTTACCTAATTAAATTCTGCTTATCCTTTGTGACAGAGTAAATTTGATGCTGCAACAGATAAACCCAGAATCTTGGTGGCTTATTATAGCCAAGACTTCTCTCTCCCTCAGGTCATGTCCAGTGAGTCAGGGGTGCTGGTATCACTCCTCCATCCTGTAGCCATGCCATCTAGAGGAACATGTACCCTCCCAGGGTACCAGGCAGCAGAGGAGAGTCATGGAGGAGGCCCACTGACACCTAATTGCTCTGGTCCAGGAAAGACCTAGATCACCTCTCACAGTCCTCTGGATGGTTCCATGGTTCCAACTCAACTAAAAAGGAGGCTAGGAAAAGTAGGGGAGCACATGGAATATTTGGGGGACACCGTATTAGTCAATTTTTGTCAGCACAGACACAATCCACTTCTATTGTACAAGCTTAACCCACTACCTCAACTGTTTCTCCTCTGAAATTCTCCAATTCCCAATAAAATTCCCTAATCATAATGAGCATCTCTGAAGCATCTTTTCTACCATCTTTTAAATTAAGATTATTTTCCAAAAATATATTTTCTTTCCTCAATTAAACTAAGTTATTTGAGGATGGGGTCTGTGTCCATGGTAAATATCTCCTGAGATTGCCTAGAAAGATGTCCTCCATAGAATGGAGGGACCTTCAGGAGCGGTTGCTAATTTCAGTTAATGGAGAAACATCTAATAACAGAAGACTTCCGGTGCATGCAGGCTTCTCATGTATCACAGACACAATTAAGATTGATGGTCATTTAGCCAATGATGTTTCTTCACAGAAACCTTGGTTGAAAAACTCTGAAAGAGTTTACAAGGGAGTTGTTCACACAATGTTTATCAATGCTGTTCTGACTCCTTCTGTCCTCCTGAGGTAGCTTTGTATCCTCCCAAGGTCGCTAATACCTGCTGTGACTCAAGACAATAACAACAATTTTCATTGCTAATGTATGTTCCTCAAAAAATTAAATAAATTCATTCCATTGGTTGTCAAAAGAAACCTAAAGAAAGGAAAGATGTTCTCATGAAGCACCTTGTCTAAATGAGAAACTGAGGGTCAAAGTTATTATGGGACTCACATGAGCTTAGCACTGACAAAGACATTAACGATGTTCCCATCCAGCAGTTCCGTGAGCAGCTGAACAAAATCCCAGCCCTAATAGGTTAAGTGACTTGTGCAAGGTCCCTTAGAGAATGAGTGAATACGGCAACATTAGAGTGCCTCGTGTCCAGTGATATTTCGGCTGCACTACTCTGTCATTTATTTAATTAAGCGCAACCCAAAAGGTGCATTGTTTAAAAAAGCCACTTAAACAGCATCTACCTGGAAGGGCGTAAATGTCGAAAGGACTTTATAAGTCATAGGTTTTTAATATCTTTTACTCTTCCTCATTAAAAGGAAGAAATCTTTGGAGGAAGAGAGAGCAAGATCTCTCCTAGGTGAGAGCGGTCAGCGTATCTTTTGAACCTTAATTATATTTGATTTTATATTGGGTATGCAGAAAGAATGTAAAGTCAACTTCAAGCTTAAATTTTACTCAACGTGCTGACAAACCTAGGAAATACAGCAAATAAAAAGAGAACATAAGATATTTAAAACTCTTCGTAATATGGACTTGATTTAACCACATTTGGTTTCCAAAATATTTGGTAGCATTCATTTCCAGCTAGTAACTGCAATTCAACTGCGAATTATTTCCACCATTATTTAAAACTAGAATACAGTGGATAGTATTTAATATGAACACTCCCTATGTCCTAGATTCTGTAAGAAACAAATAAAATGTGCAGTTGTTTCTAGGACAGTTTCATTTGCATTTCATTACACTTTTAACCCTCAATTTATATTCTTTTAGAGGCTATTATAGGGACTGGTTATCATACTTTATATATTATAAACAACACTTGGGTCATCAAAAAGATCATGTGGTCCATTCCTCTGTTTCTGAGCACGATAACCTTAGATCATTCCAAACTACTCTTTTCTAATTTTGCAAGACACCAGGTGTGAAGACCAAATCAATCAAATTAAAAAGAATATATTTCCTTGGAGGCTGATTTGCAAAAGAAATGGAACTCTATCTTATGAGAAATAAAATAATTAGCGTTTGGTCTCCAGCTCACAACCAGAAGCATACACTAAAATCACAGGATGCAAAATAACATCTTAATAAAGCAATAGCGAAGTCATAAAGTGATATTCGATTTATTCTCAAATGATTGATTCAGGCAATACATGAAGTTAGAGTTCAGAGAGGGAGACATATATCCTGACATTCAATAGAAATTCTCTCCTGCTGTAACTAAAGGCAATTTTATTTGACTTAGTCTTTTGTAATCACTAGAAATGGCCAGTTGCAAGTATCCTTTTTAAAACATTCTTCCTATGTTAGACATTACCCATTACTTCTAAGCTTTCTTTTTAAACTTTTCCTCTAGATTTTAGTTGTAGCTATGTTAAATAATTTCTATTTGTTGATAATTACGCATACAGACATCTCTTTGTGATACATCAAAGTTTGAAGTAATAGGAAGCTTATTTTCTATCTCCCATGTATAGTTAAATCCATGTTTTTCATCTCTTTTATAATTTCCAAATTAGTTTTAGCCTGATTTGAGTCTAAGTAGGCCTTTCTCATCTCAAATGTATACAGCACTTTCTTGAAATAATATGTGCTCTGACCCCCTAATTATATATTTTTTGAAATAAATTTGATTCAATTCTACTCAAATATATTAATATTGCCATTGCAAATAACTCACTTGGCATGGACCAAAAAGTTAACATGTCAATGTGATTGGAAAAGAGGGTGAGGCACTGGAGTGAGGGAGGCATTTTAGAATTAATAAGAGTCCAGGCAGCTCATATTTTACCCAAAGAATGGAGTGTAGGCAATGGGTACTTTTCCTTGGCCTTACCATTTCACTTTGCCCTGTAATTGATAGGTCATTCCTTTAATTAATCAGTTCTATTTCTAGGCTACAAAATATTAGGTAGAAATTTTTTTATGATTTGTTAATTAATTTTTATTTAATTTATATAATTATATAATTATATATATAATTATATATATAATTATATAATTTGCCCTGGCTATTCACATCATTTAATTAAATGCGTTTCCTGGAAGTCAGGCTAGGTTTAACAAATCCTCTCTCAGGATTTGCTGAGAAAGAGCAGAATGATTTTGTTTTTTTTTGTTTTGTGTTTTTTTTTTTTAAATATATTTTATTGATTTTTTACAGAGAGAAAGGGAGAGAGATAGAGAGTTAGAAACATCGATGAGAGAGAAACATCGATCAGCTGCCTCCTGCACATCTCCCACTGGGGATGTGCCCGCAACCCAGGTACATGCCCTTGACCGGAATCAAACCTGGGACCTTTCAGTCCGCAGGCCGACGCTCTATCCACTGAGCCAAACCGGTTTCGGCGAGCAGAATGATTTTGGAGTGAAAAGCAGGCCCTCACTCACCCTCCCTCACATACATTGATATTGAACTATGTTCCTAACTTCTGTGTATTTCCAATATGTGATAGAGCCACCTATAATAACAGGGCCATCCTCTCATTCAGCCAGGAGCTAAGTAGCATTCATTTTATGCGAATCATTATACCAAATGATAACCTTTCAAAGAAAAGTAAATCCACTGTAAATGCCAATGGTGTGTTGTTTTTTTTCTTACATAAAAACAGACTGAAATTTAGACCTATTGGATTAGTAACTAAGTTATGACTGGGTGGTCACCACAGGAAGAAATACAGTGGGGCCTTGACTTACGAGTTTAATTCGTTCCGAGACCGAGCTCGTTAAGGAGCTCGTTAACTAAAATTACTGTATCAACTCAATGCAAAAAATCGGCCAAGAGACAGCTGGTGCATAGCACATGGAGAGGCTTCTGAATGCTGGTTCAAAATAGAGCGGACAGGTTTTCAAATGCAGCAACATTTACTTTAATGTACAGTGCCTGCGAGAGAAACAATTTCTATCCACACCTGCAAATACTGCTTAGCCCAAAATTTACCTTAAACCATTTGTTATCTCTTCTTTAAATGGAAAAAAAAAAAAAAAAAAAAAAAAAACACACAACCCAAACAACACAGAAAAAACTCGTTAGTCGGGACACTCGTAAGCCAAGGCCCCGCTGTAGCAGGAAAGCTGGGGAGAAATGCATGTGGAAAGAAAAGCACGTGGTTGTTGAAGTAAATACTACTTTGAAGATGTAAAAACATTGTTCCATTTTCCTATTAAATGGTCACCATAAAGATTCCTTGAAGTCAGGAGGGGGAACAGGAAACACAGGGAAAACAATCACTTCCTGCAAGTTAACAATTGATAATAGTAATGGGACCAAAATCTTTTGCTATATTACTTATATGCTTCATAAGTCACATCACCTCTCAGCAACATATTTGAGCATTGGGTGCACATCTGTGTGTGTGTGTGTGTGTGTGTGCGCGCACGCGCTGTACACAATGAAAGCTATATATATATATATATATATATATATATATATGTATTTTCTAAATTTAGAAAATGTATTACATATATAATTATTTAGAAGAAAATGGAAATAAGTGAGCAGAATATCTACATTTCAAAGTGTAAAATTTCTAGAATAAACTCAGGTACCGGAAAATTCCGCAGGTAGAGGATACATTTCAAAAACGTCTTGTCGAAACCAAAAGCTCGCCGCTGTGGATTGTTCTTAGAGCAACGAGCTTGTGTGGCATTTCCTTGCGTCTCACTGTGAGAAGGTTTCAGTTCTTCGTTAGAGAGAATGCATGACAATTGGGGTATGAAAGTCTTCTGTCACCATGACCACATTCTTACAAGGAAAAACTAAAAACAAGTGGAGCCAGTCTTCTTCCTCTGGAAATAAACTTCAGTGCACCTTTCACTGTCCTAGATCCTGTTACCTGCATGGTTCTCGCTGATTCCAAGAAAGTATCGGTCAAAGAAAATGTAAAGCTGGTTGTCAATCAAATTTTTGATAATAACTTTGATTCGTTGGGGGATCTTTTGTTACTTTTATGTGACCTTTTATAATGCGACTGCATCATAGTGAATGGCATAATTTGACAGAGACAAAATTAATCTTATTTCTAACTGGATTTTTTTAAACAGGGAAATGTTTAGAATCAACGATACAAGCTTTACTAAGAAACGTCATAATACACACACACACACACACACGCACACACGCACACACTGCACACACGCACACACCACACACTAACCTAGTTTTTCAAATGCTTCTTTGACTGATTGTTCCCGACCACATGCACTGAATGACTGTGCTGATTAAATTCTGTGATCTTTTCTCCACATTTAATTCATCTTGTCAGGTATGGAAGACCAATGGCTCCATTTCCAAAGGGAGGGGGGGCACAGGGCTTTGTTCCTTGACCTTTCATTCTGAGGGAAATACTGAAACACTGAAATGCACCCATCTAACTGGCCAGCATTTCTAATTAATTTCTATTTCATGAGGGAGAGCCCCATTTCTCCTCTGCCTTGGACAACTGTTGGAGACATGGCCTCCCTGCCTCTGTGGGATCCCCACACACAGCCAGTGGAGTGTCCCCCCGTTTCCAGGCTGGTTATTGCACAAATGTGTGCGATGCTCCGGTGAATAATTTATACCAGGCAGGAGGTGACAAGGGAAACACGCCCATTTTGTCTCAAATGCCATGAAGGCACGGAGACAGAGGCAGGCTGCAGGGTGAGGGGAGCCGGCTGATGGGACCCCGTCCGTCTAGGAGAGAGGACACCGCTGTAAAGAAAATGAAATGTAATGAGATCCTCTTTCATGCATAATTCATAGGTGCAAACACGACTGCATAAAAAGCCATGATTTTAACAAGGCGAGTCTGCAATCATGCACATTATCTTCCCAGAGGAACTTTATATAATATTGGTCAAAAAGGAGAGGCTCCTGAATGCTGGTTCAAAATAGAGCGGACAGGTTTTCAAATGCAGCAACATTTACTTTAATGTACAGTGCCTGCGAGAGAAACAATTTCTATCCACACCTGCAAATACTGCTTAGCCCAAAATTTACCTTAAACCATTTGCTATCTCTTCTTTAAATGGAAAAAAAAAACAACACACAACCCAAACAACACAGAAAAAGAAGAATGAAAATTTACATGGATAAGCCTAACTCAAATGCATGAGCAGTGTTCACCGAGCGTTGTGGGGTCCGGGTTAAATTGGACTTGTCAGGCACCTCCAGTCTTCTGGGACAAAAGTTTAGATAGAAATGGAGGCAACGAAGAGGCTTTAAAAACGATAACATGTTGGCTATTGTCAACATGAAATTTAATTTGGCTGTGTTGTAAGAGCAAATATTGTAATTCAGCTTTCCAGGACGGTTTAGGGGCGAACACATGCCTGATTTGAAATGGTGTTTAACACGTGGGGCTTTCGGTTGAGGGATTAGAAAAGGAATGTTGATGAAAGTTCGGGATGTTTCCAGTTTATCAGCACCAAGCCCTAGAGGTGCCTTAGCTAGGAAAGAATTGGCCCGCTGGAGGGTGGGGGTGGGGACCGTCCTTTGTCCACACTTAGGGAGTGCACGGGAGGATAGGGAACACACAGGAGGGGTCAGAGCATATGCAGCACATACAAGGCGGAGAGCTGTGCCGGCTCATTTGCTTGACCTCTGTTGTGTAGTATCAGTATTTGAAAAGCGAAGCAAAGGAGCTACGTGGCTTCCAGTTACTCTTTTGTGACTCCGATGTTTGGCTGAAGAAAGCAGTGGGTGTTGAAAAGGTTGGCCTCTTGGTATCAAAGTGATCGTCACCCGCAGGATCTTTTTTTTAAGGTTCCTTGTTTCAGGAATGGAGAGATGCTTAGATGCCAAATAATCTATTCCATTTAAACACAATTGTTTTATTAGCCTCTGTTTTGCCGTAACTCAGTTCTGCTTCAGGTTTTGGCAACCTGTGAAATATGTGGGCTCTGGGAGTTAGGTCACGATTTAACTGTTCGGTATGGAATTGTAGCTTTTTGGGACTCAGTGGCAGAACAAAGCGCATCCACGCCTGGAGCTGGACACAAAGATCATTCTCCCAGAATTCTAGGACTTCCACCCAGTTTCCAGTGATACATTTGGAGACTGAGTTTGACCATTTGCATTATGTTGAATACTCTTATATATTCCTGGTACTTTTGCTTTTGAAAGATGTTAATAACCCATGGCTTCCTGTATGGTTGACACGAGGTTATCTCTCCAGGGCACCCAGAACTAACCAGCTAGTTTACTTGTTTAGCCCTGACAACAGAGTTTAATACTGCACTGCTTCCTTTTGTTTCTTTTCTTCCTTCCTTCCTTTCTGAATCACAAAACAAAACAAAAAAATCCACAGAGTGACTACGTCTGCTTTTAATAAATACGAACGTTCAGTGCGGCTGGAAAGAGACACTTCCGGGTGACAGTATCTATTTCTGACTCCGCTGGAAGGTGAGAAGAGGTGATCACCATCTGCTCCATCTACCTGACAGATGTGCGCTCTCCCGACCCCTCCTGCCAGTTCAGCGCGCTGCTGGGAGCTTGCTATTGTGAGGGATCAATTTTCCAGCACAGAAAGAATTTGTTTGCTTGTACACCTGTGCTCTAGAGGAAGTTTTCCTGTTGCTATGCCAGTTGGATGGCTTGCTGAATTCTTTAGCATATATAAAAATGCAAAGTGCCTGAAATGGGAATCAAACGATAACATTATTAGAATTCTCTCTTGGGGTCCGATGAGGCATTTGGCTGCAGTAGGAGGAGGATGTGCCTAGGTACAGTTTCTCTAGTCTAAATTCGCTTCCTATTTGTTTCCCTTCTGTGAAAGCAACACACATGTTAAATATCAGATGGGAAACAAAGCGCATTGGAAATAAAGAGGGCACAGAATGAGGCATGAATTTAAAGCTCCATTGCCTTAGCTTCAGGCACAGGCATTGGGGAAAGCTGTGGTCGGTCTTCTGATTCCACATTTCTCCTGCTCTCTCCTCCAGTCAGGTAACCTCACAAAAACAAGGCATGTGAACAGGAAGATGCACCCCCAAATCAAAGGTGTTTGCTTTCCTCAAATTCTCAAAATGTTCAAGTAAAATCACACTATATCATCACTTGCTTCAATTTTTCAAAAGTCCTCTTATGACACTAAAAACCTCGGTCTCTTTTGGTATTTGGTCTCTGCCTGTCTTTCTAAAGTAAATTTTCACTGCTCTCCTCTCTTGCTCTGTTCCAGCCTTTCTGACTTCCATGAGGAGAAATGTGATGGGGTCTGGAGGCAAGAGGGGAGAAGTTGGCTTTTAAGGTAAGAACTGCACCCCTTTCATTATAATGAGCAAAGGATGTACAGACATAAATGGTGGGAAAGTTAGGGAACTTTTTAATGATGCATTTTTATGAATGACACATGAGCTAAAGAAACATTTTAGGAAGAATTCCAAAGTTTGGGTTTTCTCATAAAACGACCTAGAGTAATTAAAGTCATTTCATGTATCTAGAAAAAAAACAACTAGAAACCAGCATGGGTTCACTAAGAGTAACAATTTGGGGCAAATTTTACTTCTTTTTTGACAGCGATATCAGATGAGAAGATTAAGTCATAGCAATAGCATTTGGTGAGGTACCCTGTAATGAAAAAACTTGACTCCTTGTTTATAAATTTGATGGATTAGAAGCAGTGAAAAACTTTGCCCAAAGCTGCTGACCATTAGCAACCTAGACAAGGAATCCAATGTGAGTCAGAGGCTCAATTTCTCCCTTCTGTTCACAAGGTAAGAAAATTTGGGTTGAGAAAATGCAAGGCTTTTATCAAATGTGTGCATCACCTGAAGCTGGGAAGCAGAATAGAGTTGGATGCAGAATGAGTACTTAGAAAATTCATGACAAACAAAAGCATGTGCTTGGTTCTCAAAGTCCTTACCACTCCTGTGTTTCCTTTACTGTGAAGAGCTTTAAAAACAGAAATGCTTTTCTCATGATTTTCCTAAGCCAGGTTTGGAATGTGGTTGGATGAAAGAGTTCTAAAGAGTGCAGAAGGGTGCAAGGGGACAGTATCTATTCTGTGAAGTGTCTGACGGTGGGAAGAGGTGAGCCACATTCCTTCCCTCTACCTGGAGAAGGTGTAATTGTCCTTGCCCCTGTCTACGCTGATTCTTTTGGGATTATATTTCCAACTACTTCCTGATTCTCTCTACTAATTTAACTCTGTCCTTGAAGCTGGGAGCATCCAACACATGAACCACACTGTGTCCACTTTTCAGATTAATTTTTACTCCTAGTAGAATCTACTGGCCAGGAAGGAATGTGACATGTTTGGTCTGAACGTGTAAAAGCTGGGCTCGTTTGCCGCAGATAGACTCCTGGTATTGAAACGATGTAGAGATGTGTGTTTCTAATACTGTATTCATTCAAAAGGCACGTTTCTATCAGTGGGCTTTGTGCTGACATACTTGCAAGTCAGGTTCATGGCCAGAGATGACAGAAACACTTTTAAAGCTTCTGATTTTTTTGTAATTGCTCCTTCAACCTTTGCCAATTTATGGGAAACTTGAATTAAGATGAACCAGAGGATGGGCATTTGGTTTGTTTTAATATGTCAGATGACTAGTTCTTGGAAACCAACTAGTATTTACTTAACTGCGTCCTCAGATCAAGGGCTTTGTACTTTCTTATTCATGTAACAAAATGCTTCAACACGCTGAATTGTAATCTGCGAGGAAAAACAAGGACATTGTAGGCTGCTCAAGGAAGAGGGAGAAGCCTGTTACAATGCACCGAGCTCCCAGGGATGTGAGACTGGATGCACTTACCATTGCTGAATAGGGCTGAGATCAATGGAAGCCAGCCCTCATTAAAAACAAAAACAAACAAACAAACAAACAAACAAAAAACCACCAAAAATCTGCAAAATTGTTTGCTGGAAATAAAGTTAAAATTTGAGAAGAAATTTTAGAGAATTCGATGAGTATCAATAAGTCATCTTTTCTCTTTCTCTTCTAAATTATGCTAATGCAATGCAATAAAAACAAACACCTTTTAGGATGTTTTCCAAAATTTACTTGATAGGATTGTGGTGGCATTAACATGTTTCCCATAATGTATGGGTGTGAACAACACTTTTTATATAGTACTAGAGGCCCAGTGCACTCGGGGTGAGGGGTGTGAGGGTCCCTCAGCCTGGCCTGTGCCCTCTCACAGTCCAGGAGCCCTTGGGGGAATGTCTGACTGATGGCTTAGGCCCACTCTGGGCCTAAGCTGTCAGACATCCCTAGCACTGCTGCGGAGGTGGGAGAAGCTCCCGCCACTGCCGCTATGCTCACCAGTCATAAGCCCGGCTCCTGGCTGAGTGGTGCTCCTCCTGTGGGAGCACACTGACCACCAGGGGGCAGCTCCTGCGTTGAATGTCTGCCCCTGGTGGTCAGCGTGCATCACAGCGATGGGTTGTTCCACTGTTTGATAGATTTGCATATTAGCCTTTTATTATATAGGATAGTACATTTTAGAACAACACTTTTTATACAGTATACTACATTCTGTTCTGACCTGGGATTAGAGATGCACTGTGGTGTGGGAACACTTTTCTGGGGGATATAAATGTTCTGATCTTGATTATAATGGTAGAGATGTAGGAGTGTGATTGGGTCAAAAACACATGAAACCATGTATTCAAAATTGTTATAATTTATTCCATGTAAGTTATACCTCAATAAAGTTGATTACAAAAACAAAACAAATGAAACAGAAAAAAGTGTCTACGTGTGGGTTTCTGATCAAGTGGCCCACCATGAAAATATCTGGACACCCCTTATTTCAAACACCAGAACAAACCCTGTGAACTTCTCAAATGTCTCTTCTTCCCGACGACGAAAATGCTTGCAGCCTGTGGATCAACCAGAGCTGGGGATGGGTTGCCTTGGAGAAAAGTGAAGTGAGCATCTTCTCGTATCTGCCTGGAGTGCCCTCAGTGCATGTGATCTGTGTTGGAGAATTTCTCTTAGGAAAGCAACCGGGTCTTCTGTTGCGGTGGGAGTATCTTACATGAGAGAGGCCTGCCTGTGGCAGAAGGCTTCTACAGGAGACAAGCCAGGGGCTTGTGAATTGCCACCGGAAGCCATTTGGAAGCTTGGATGCAGTGGGCCTACTGGATGGAGTCAGTAGGTGGAGAAGTTTGTGGGATGCCTCACGGGAGCCTGTCACATGGCCTTCTAAGTCTACAACAGAGTCTGCAAATGTTTATAACAGAGCTGGTGGCTTGGCCCAGAGTGGCCAGAGTAGGAAAAAAGAAGCTAGCACAGAGCAAGAGTCGGATTACAGAGCCCACTCATTGGAAATTAGCAGACAACATGCAAGGCTCAGGTTGCCTGGGATGAATGTAAGGGTGCATCTTCCTACATAAATCTGCAGAACTCATTCGATTTTCTGGGTTACTCATTCGTACAATATTATTTTTATAACATAAAACTTTTTAAACATATCTCAATGCAACAAATGAGGAGAATAAAGCTCTACGAGGTCAGAGTTGAGAAAAGAGAAGGAACCACAAAGGCTGGCTGTCTGCCTGTTGAAATCCGCAAACTGTTAGTGTGAATTTACTTTTTTATTGTGGATTGTGGGTAAATTCCAAAAGATCAGATATTTGTGTAAATATGTATTCCGAAGCCAAAGTTAGTTGAAGTGAGACTTTGTTTTGGAATAATCTATTATGCAGCACTCCACTCAAGGTGGTCAAAATTTAGGGATATATTTAAGTAAAAATGTCAAGCATAGCTGTTAAAAGTTTACTGAATAAACATTAGATTCATTGTTATAAAAATTTTAAACTAACACCATTTTGCTGTTACTATAATTTTTAAGAGATTTTTAACTGTTGAATTCTTAAATGCTTCCTTTCTACATCCTAAGGGATAACTGAGACCAATATTTGGGGCCAGGAGAAAGGAAATCAGTCTTTTGTAGAAATAAGGAATTATTTCTATCACCCCATTGAATATAAGCTTTGCCTTCCTAGCAAGAACAAATTCACCATGCTGCCAGGTCAAGGAAAGTTTAATTTTCTCAATTTAGTGTTTGTCAAAATATTAAAGAACTATACCAATTTTTTTTCCTGAGAGAATAAATAACTTTGATTAGCCTATAGTGTTGGTCTAGTTGTGTATTTTTATGTATAGGTTAGGGTATGCAAATTGCTGAATGATACAACATGGTTTTAGAACATGGTTTTCCATCTTTAAAATGAGGCTCATTGATTGGTATGTCATGATATCAGTTTAGTAGGTTTTGATCATCATTTTAAAAAATGAAATGATAGAAAATATTAGAATTTGTCACACATAGAAACAAAAATATTGTTTTGTGAAAAAATTAGTTTTCAGCTATTTGTGCACATGCCTCTGTGTGTGTGTGTGTGTGTGTGTGTGTACAGAGAGAGACAGAGTGAAAGACAGAGAGGGACACAGAGAAAATTGGTGAAAAATTAACACACATTCCTTGTCGTGGGTTGGGAACAGCAAAAAATATTAGAGTTTACAAAAGTATTTTAGAGGATGGCTTAGGAGTTTGTGATAACTGAGATAATTGAGCATCCTTCCTATGGAGGAATAGGTAGTAAATGATTGTTTAGCTGAATACTCTGATTAACAAATTTCTTTACAATGGGATTGGCTAAGAATGTTAGGCCCACAGATGACTCTCGTGTCTTTTTCTGAAGTTATTAAACACTTATTAAATACTTTGCTTAGACAGCACACCTTAAAACTTTACATCAAAATACTTTTAGGACATTTCAAAAATCAAAAATAACATTGAACCTCTGCAGTTCATATTTTGATGAAATATAAATGTTCTCATCATTTGTTTCTTATTTTTCATTCCCTTTACCTGGAATGCTCTGCTTCCAGCTGGTCATATGAACAAGTATTTTGTAAAATACAGACATCATCGCTAATATCTCCTCTAGAGAAGGGGTTCTGGAACCACCAGAGAGCTAAAATACCTGCTCTCAGTATGTCGTGATATATTTTTCTTTGTAATAACACTAGAGGCCCGGTGCACAAAAATTTGTGCACTCGGGGGGGAAGGAGGGGTCCCTCAGCCCGGCCTGTGCCCTCTCGCAGTCTGGGACCCCTCGGGAGATAACGACCTGCTGGCTTAAGCCTGCTCCTGGGTGGCAGAGGGCAGGCCCAATCCCTAGGTGCAGCCCCTGGTCAGGCTCAGAGCAGGGCTGATTGGGGAGTTGGGGCGCCACCCTCTGTCATGCACAGAGCAGGGCAGATTGGGAGGTTGTGATGCCACCCTCAGTCATGCTCAGAGTAGGGCCGATCAGGGGGGTTGGGGCACCGCCCCCTGTCACACTCAAGGCAGGGTCGATGGGGAGGTTGCGGCACCACCCCCTGTCAGGCACAGAGCAGGGCCAATCAGGGGGTTGGGGCGCTGCCCCCTGTCATGCACAGAGCAGGGCCCATCAGGGGGGTTGGGGCTCCGTACCCTGTCACACACAGAGCAGAGCCAATCAGGGGGTTGTGGCACTGCCCCCTGTCATGCACAGAGCAGGGGCCATCAGGGGGTTTGGGGCTCCATACCCTGTCACGCACAGAGCAGGGCCAATCAGGGGGTTGAGGAGTTCCCCCCTGTCACTCACAGAGTAGGGCCGATAGGGGAGTTAGGGCACCGCCCCCTGTCACACACAGAGCAGGGCAGATCAGGGGGTTGGGACGCCGCCCTCTATCACCCACAGAGCAGGGCCGAGCAGGGGGTTGGGGCACTGCCACTGTCACACTCAGGGCAGGGCTGATGGGGAGGTTATGGCTTTACCCTGTCACACACAGAGCAGGAGCTGGGGGGTGGGGAGTTGGGGTGCCGCACTCTGTCACACACAGAGCCGCAGGGCGATCAGGGGATTTGGGCACTGCCCCCTGTCACTCTGATCCGGTGCAGGAGGCCTCGCGGCTCCACTGATCCTGGTGCTGCAAGGCATATTACCCTTTTACTATATAGGATAGAGGCCTGGGGGCCGGCTGGTTTGCCCTGAAGGGTGTCCTGGATCAGGGTGGGGGTCCCCACTGGGGTGCCTGGCCAGCCTGGATGAGGGGATGATGGCTGTTTGCAGCTGGTCACACACCCTTCAGGGTGGGGGTCCCCACTGGGGTCCCTGGCCAGTCTGGGTGAGGGGCTGAGGGCTGTTTTCAGGCTGGCGGTTGACTGAAGCTCCCAACCGCTCCTTTTTTTCTTTTTTCTTTTTTTATTCTAGGCCAGCTCTGGCTCTAGCTCTGAGGCCAGCTTTAGCTCTGGCTCTAGGTCTGAGGCTTCTGCTGCTGAAAGCAGGTATCTGGTTTGTTTGTGTTCTATAATCGAAACACTGTATCATCTCCAGCTCTGAGATCCCGGCCAGCTGAAAGCTGGTTTCTGGGGTTTTGTTTAGCTTCTATATTTGTTACAATGTTTCAAACTGCCAGCTCAGAAGCCGGCAAGTCAGGCGGGGAACGTTGGAGTCCTCTGTCACTGAAGCAAGCAAGCCTCATGTTTGCTTCCAGCTGCCTGGCTGTGAGCCGCCATCTTGGCTGTCAGTTAATTTGCATATCACCCTGATTAGCCAATGGGAAGGGTAGCGGTCGTACGCTAATTACCATGTTTCTCTTTTATTAGATAGGATGTATCAGCACCTTAAATTATCTTGTGTAATAAAGATATTAGTTACCTTCATATTTTCCACACCGCTCAATCTAAAGTGCCTCCACCCATCTGACCAGAATGTAAGCACCCTGAGAGCAGGGTCCTTGCCTGTCCTGTCCACTGTGTGCCTTCGGAAAGTGTCTGTCACATACATATTTGTTGACTTGGTGACTGATTGAATTTCAGAAATGATGACAGACTGCCTATTGCTCTAGAAAAACTTTCTAAAAGTTGGAAGTCAGGATGGCTGCAGCAATATAACATTGATAAGGATTTCTTTTTGACCTGGCTCTGTCCTGACTTAGGCCTTATCTGTTTATTTATTTATTTATTTATTTATTTATTTTTATTTTTATTATTACTTTTTTATTGCTTAAAGTATTACAAAGGGTATCTGTTTATTTTATATTTACTCTTAGTAGGAGTGTTCAGATTACAAATCTTGAATGACTTCAGAAATAATCAGGATGAAAAAAGCTTCTTGCCAACCCTGACGAGCAATGACATTTAAAACTGGGATCAAAAGTAACTATCATGAAGGCAATTAAAACACGTGGAGTTTGCAGTGAGGTGGATACTTTAGTCCATCACTGTGTGTCCATCGGCTGTTTTAGGGCTCAATATGAACTCTCAGTGCATTAAAATCTAACATATATATATATATATATATATATATATATATATAGTTATTTTTTAAGAACACGAATTAGGAGGAGAGGATGAGGATGATTACTATCTCTATTATAGAGTGGGAAACTAACATAGCTGCCTAAGTGAACTTATTGAATGGACGATAGGCATATACAAAGCATGCTGAGCCTTTGAGCTAAGAAGAAGTGGACCCTATATTAAGGGTCAAATACTTAAAAAAGGTAATATTATTTGGGGATAATTTTGACTCTATGAGTAATTAAATTTAGTCTTTAAAAATTCAGGGAGATACAACATTTCATATGTTAAATGATATTTTAATATAATAGGAATATTCAGACTACATTGGCTATATAACCTCCTACCTAAGATATTATTGGATTGTGGATACATTATTTAAAACATTTCAATTATTTAAAAAATAAAAATAAAATACTTCAATGATTTGGTATAAAGATACTTTACATCCATTTTAATACCAAGATATAATTAATAACTTTCAAGTTGAAATTTGGTTTATTTATATACTTCATCCTCTAGATTCTCATCAAGTGCTACCCATGTTTATGTTATAACAGATGCATGAAACACCAAAGAGGAAATATGTCAAATCAAGTTGTTTATTATTTGATCTTAAAGATGATCTAGGGAAGCAAATGTCCAATGTTTAAATTCTGAGGCCTAAAATAAATATTTCAGAAAGACTCTCATCTTTTGTTGATTGCTAAGATATACCATAGAATCTCACTTCCTCACTACTTAATGCACTGTTAAGAAATAAAGAATTCCTTGAAAAAAATGGCTTTGTTTGACGAAATGGAAGATCTATCAAAAAATATATATTTATATGGATATGAGATGACTGATATTAACTTGTGGTAAACGTTTCATGATAAATGTAGGTCAAATCATTATGCTGTATACCTTAAACATACAGTGCTATATATCAATTATATCTCAATAAAATTGGAAAAATAGATTGATTATATCTCAAAAGCATCAAATTTTTAACAGTAATAACTATTATATTAGCAACAAAACAATGTTAGTCTGTTTTATTGAATCCTGAGAGTGTCAGATTCTGACCCAGGTACTTTCTCACAAAACATCTCTAGACAGCACTTAAACCAGTTATGCTTCTTTCCAATTTATAGCCATAGAAACTGATGTCTTTTTTAATTAATCACATGAATGCATACTAAAATTGCATGATTGTCAGAGAAACAACTTGGTTTCCAAAACGGACCGGTGAATACATTATGTATTTGAGAATGAGCATCCTCCTTCTATTACTGGTGCAAAAGTATGACTTTGGTTAAAGATTAATGGATGGATTATTGATTGATTGGCTCTCTATGGCAACCCTATTTACTCTCAATTTCAAACCTATTTTCAAGAATGGTCCAGTTTCTAAGTTTCAAAATGTTGGTAAGAGTGAACAGTCCCGATAAATTCACTATCTTACTCTTTTAAAACATGACAAAACTTAAAAATGACAATTTAAAATATTTTAAGGGCATCATCTTTTGATTTTTAACTCCATTATGTCCACTTTAATTTCCTTCAGAAAGCATAGAATGAGGTCTTCAAAGGAATTCTGTAAGGATATCTGTGACAAAATGCCATTTCTAAGGGACATTCAACAATTCTTTGTAGCTTATTCTCACACTCTATAAATCTAAAGCCACTGTCAAATTACCCTTACTCTTCATTCTCATCTATCTCTATATATAAAAAGCCAGTGTCCCTAACAACTGGAATGACCAAGCGACTGGTTGCCATGAGGTGGCATTGACCACTTCTTGGTCCCTATCCCCCTCCACCCCAGCCCACAGGCTCCAATGGATCAGCCATGGTGAATGGGGGAATCGGGGTAGGTGGTGGGAGGACCAGGCTGTCTGTCAGGCTATTGGGATCACCAGCTCATCCCCAGCTGCTTGGGGACTCAGGCCTGCAGGAAAGCGGGTGCCGGCAAATTCTCCTCCATGCGTGTGCTGATGGAACAGTTTGCTGCCCACTCTGGGCCACTCACGCTGGAGTGGGTAGGTCATGGGCATGCCCCACAGCCTCTGTCAGTGCCTCAGCAGCAGTGGCAGTGGCGGTGCCAAGCAGGCAGCGTGTTCCATCAGTGGCCAGCCTGGGGCATGCCCATGGAGGTGACATTTCCGGCGCCCACTTTCCTGCAGGCCTGAGCCCTGGAGCAGCCGGAGATGAGCTGGTGATCCCAATGGCCTGACACCCTAGCGGCAGAGGCGGCATCAGCCCCTCACCCAGGCTGGCCAGGGACCCAAACGGGACCCCCACCTTGATCCAGGACACCCTTCAAGGCAAACCAGCCAGCCCCCACCCGTGCACCAGGCCTCTATCCTATATAGTAAAAGGGTAATATGCAAACTGACCCTAACAGCAGAAAGACTGGGAATGACTGGTCACTATGACACACACTGACCACCAGGGGGCAGATGCTCAATGCAGGAGCTGCCCTCTGGTGGTCAGGGCGCTCTCACATGGGAGGAGCTCTGCTCAGCCACAAGCCAGGCTGATGGCTGCCAGTACAGCGGTGGTGGTGGGAGCCTCTCCTGCCTCCTCAGCAGCGCTAAGGATGTCCGACTGCAGTTTAGGCCTGCTCCCTGCTGGCAAGTGGACATCCCCCGAGGGCTGCCGGGCTGCCAGAGGGAGGTCTGATTGCCATCTTAGGCCCAATCCCCTGGGGAGAGGGCCTAAGCCAGCAGGTGGTCATCCCCTGAGGGGTCCCAGACTGTGAGAGAGCACAAGCTGGGCTGAGGGATCCCCTCTCCCCGCCCCCAAGTGCACAAATTTTTGTGCACCGGGCCTCTAGTCTACACTAATAAAAGAGAAACATGCAAATTGGTGTCACTCCGCTACCCTTCCCATTGGCTAATCAGGGTGATATGCAAATTAACTGACAGCCAAGATGGCGGCCGGCAGCCAGGCAGCTTAAAGCTAACAGGAGGCTTGCTTGCTTCAGTGACTGAGGACTCCAACATTCCCCGCCTGCCGCTGCTGGCCTCTGAGCTTGCAGTTTGAAACATTGTAACAAATACAGAAGCTAAACAAAACCCCAGTAACCTGTTTTCAGTCAGCCGGGATCTCAGAGCTGGAGTCGCAACAAAGTTTTGAATATAGAAGGTAAACAAAGGCCAGAAACCTGCTTTCAGCAGCCCAGCCTCAGAGAGAAAGCTGGCTCTCAGCTCCAGTGACAGGCATAGAAGGTAAATAAATGCCAGAATAAAAAAAAAAGAAAAAAAGGAGAGGTTTGGAGCTTCAGTCACCTGCCAGACTGAAAACATCCCTCAGTCCCTCACCCAGACTGGCCAGGCACCCCAGTGGGGACTCCCACCCTGAAGCAACAAGATGGCGGCTAATTTGCATACTGAAGGCAGGCGGCAGCAGGCAAGACTGTCTGCGGTCTGGGACCCAGATCTGTGACTCTGCCAGGCGGGGGGTAGCGCTTGAGGCTGTCTGCTGTCCCGGGACCCAGATCCATGACCCTGCCAGGCGGGGAGCAGCGCTTGAGACTGTGCACGGTCCCGGGACCCAGATCCGTGACCCTGCCAGGCGGGGAGCAGTGCTTGAGGCTGTGCACGGTCTCGGGACCCAGATCTGTGACACTGCCAGGAGGGGGGCAGTGCTTGAGGCTATGCACGGTCTCGGGACCCAGATCTGTGACACTGCCAGGAGGGGGGCAGTGCTTGAGGCTGTCTGTGGTCTTAGGACCCAGATCCGTGACCCTGCCGGGCGGGCGGCAGTGCTTGAGGCTGTCCGCGGTCCCAGGACCTGGATCTGTGACCCTGCCGGGCGGGGGATACCGTGGGAGACTGTATGCAGTCCGGGACCCGAATCTGTGACCCTGCCGGGTGGGGGTCAGTGCTTGAGACTGTCCACGGGACCAAGACACGGATCTGTGACCCTGAGGGGAGGGGGGCAGTGCTTGAGGCTGTGCATGGTCACGGGACTCGGATCTGTGACCCTTCACGGCGGGGAGGCAGCCATCAGCACAAGGGAGTGACTGCGCAAGATCTGCCTCCTGGCCCAGAAGGTGCAGGATCACAGGGACAGCCACCATGGTGGGCCAGACTGACGTCCTCCTGGCCGCACCATGGGGGTTTGCGGATCTGCAAAGCCAGAGGCCTCTGGTGTGCACATACCCTCCTGGCGTGCGAACATCCCCCACCACACTGTCACCCTCCCACGCCTGCAACAGTTGCAAACCAAGGTGTGCACAAGTTCCCCCTGCCTCTCCACTGCACTTCCATCAACCCGGCATGCCTAACACCCCACAGGATGTGCACATATCCCCTCTGGTGCGCTCAAGTCCTTTGGAGAGTGTCTGGGTGTTTTGGGTGCTGAGAGTGGGCGCCTGTGAGATGACAGTGAGAGGGCGGAGTGGTGATGCCCTGTTCCCATGGAGTCCAGTGCAGCTACAAGATCACCTCTGGGGAGTTAATGCAGGTGCTGAGGCAGGAGCAGGTGCAGACAGACACACCTGGTGGGTGCGGGCAGCCCTCTCTGAGGTGCCTTCGGTCAGCGTTCAAGATCAAGAGCCCAGAGGCAGAGAAGAATTCTGTCCTCTCAGTGAAACTGTGGGATAGTCAGGGTGACTGTAGAGGAGGAATGTGCACTTTGGGTGCCAGCACCCATGAGTGAAAGCTCCCCTGACTGAGCTTTGCTTGCTTGGGGCCTATCGCACTCCTGCTGGGCAGCAGGTGACAGGTGTGCTTTTCCGAATTAATGAGAGAAAATGTTGCTTCTCCTGCTGCCCACGAAGGTGGAAAGTGAAGTGGGGAGACATGTGGGGAATGAGCAAGGTTCCCTGTCTGGGGGTTCTAAATCTGCTGTTGGTTTCTTTCACCACTGACTAGAGATATACAGGGTGTCCCCCCAAAATGTATACACACTTTGAATACCTACTAATTCCAATGGTTTTAAGCATAAGAAAGGAACAACAATGGAGCTGTTATCTGTTAAAAGTGTGGGCACAAACAGGTAGTTGGACATTCCCTGAGGGGTCTCAGATTGGAGAGGGTGAAGGCCAGACTGAGGGGGCCCTTCTCTCCCCCACCCCACCCCAGTGCACGAATTTCGTACAGTGGGCTACTAGTATATATATAAAAGCCTAAGCGACCATTACAACTGAACAACTAGAACAACTGGTCAACCAGTTGCTATGACACTTACTCACCACCAGGGGGCAGACACTCAACACAGGAGCTTCCCCCTGGTGGTTAATGTACTCCCACAGCCAACCTCCCCCGGCTGGCCAACCTCCTGCTGCCCCTTCCCCCGGCTGGCCCTGATCACCCCAATGGGAACCTCCTGCGGCCCCTCCCCCTGGCTGGCCAACCTCCCACAGCCCCTTGCCCCTGGCCCACCATGATTGCCGTGATCATAACCTCCCGCAGCCCCTTCCCCCAGCCAGCAAACCTCTGGCCCCTATCCCCACCCCCACCCCCCGGGGCCAGCCGGCCCCGATTGGCCCCGATCAGGACTGGGTGAGATGACCCAATTGTCCCTGATCACTGGCCAGGCTGAGGGATTCCACCCATGCATGAATTCGTGCACCAGGCCTCTAGTAATACATATAATAAATGAGGGGGGCATGTAGATTTCCATTTCATAACCTAATAAAGGGAATTATAGGTAAACTTGGTAATATAGGATTTGAGGTAGATTAGTAAGCCAAGGTTCCATAATTGTCACACAATAGAACTCAAAGATGTATGTCTTTCAATGAAAGCAACATCCAATATGCATATATCATTAAACTTTTTGACACTAGAAATTTACGATATTGCCCTATATAACACTTATACATTTACTAGTGTATATGAAATAACCATTCCCTGGTGGCAATGGTTATTTCAGGATGGTCCAATCAGAGTGAAGCATAGACATATATTTGTTGGTTGCAGGAAGCAACCTCTTCCCCTATTAAAAAGGGAATCAATGTATTGCAGGTGGCAGCAAGCATTCATGTTCAGCACGAGGGAACTCTGCAATACAGCGGAGGATAGAGCAATTGCTAAAACATTGGTTAGGATCCCTGGTTAAGCCACGTCTGGAGACAGGTTAGCTTTAGACTTTTCACTTGTGTTCAAATAACCAATTTACTTTGCTGGATTTTTTATTGCTTGCCACTGGAAATGGTCTTGCTAATAGTCACCATATCTATAAAAAGGACATTTATGGAATTTCTCTCAACTATGATATGAAGATTATTACTCTGTCTAACTTACTTCTGGTACTCAACACACTATTTCTATAAATGTTCATTTTAAAAATTTTATCTTTATTGTTCAAAGTATTACATATGTCCCCCTTTCCCTCTCCTTTGACACCCTCCAGCCCCCATGACCCCTCGAGGCCTACCACACTATCATATGTGTCCATGGATTATGCATATATGTATATATATATATGTATATAACTTCTTGGTTAATCTCTTCCCTCTCCCCTTCTCTCTGAGATTTGAATTATTGATCATTGAGTAGAGAGAGACCAGGGTTTCCTGCAATAATTGGTTTCATTTATTTTTATCATTAGAGCGTTTGTAGCTATCATAATTGAGGCAAGGAGATATGTATAGTATATAGATTTCATGTGATCAGCCCTCCATCCAAAGAAATGTTACTGAAAATAGCATCCCATGGAAATGCCCTGTTATACTCTAGAGATATTTAAATTAGAATTGAATTGTATGACAAGTTGAACAGCCTTTGATAGTCACCTAAACACTGATTAAATGAACTAATAGAAAATTATTCTCTGTGTTTTAAAGAATTACTGAAAAATAGATAAATCTAAAAATATTTTGTAGCTAAGACAAAAATTGATGAAAATCAATAAAAAATGGGAAAAAGACCAATAAACATAGTCTTCATTTAATTTGACTTTCATAAATTGGTGTTTAAGCTGTTTGAAGAAACTCTAAGATATAACACAAAAGAATGTACATATATACACATCTATACTAATAAAAGGGTAATATGCTAATTAGACCAGACATCTTCCGGACGTCCTTCCAGACAAAGCCATGGTGGCAGGGGCTGAGGCAGAGGCTGTTAGAGGTGATCAGGCCAGCAGGGGGGAGCAATTAGGTGTGATCAGGCTGGCAGGCAGAGGTGGTTAGGGGCAATCAGGCTGGCAGGCAGAGGTGGTTAGGGGTGATCAGGCCAGCAGGGGAGCAGTTAGGGCAGCTGTGGGCAAACTACGGCCCACGGGCTGAATCCGGCCCGTCTGAAATGAATAAAACTAAAAAAAAAAAAAAGACCGTACCCTTTTATGTAATGATGTTTACTTTGAATTTATATTAGTTCACACAAACACTCCATCCATGCTTTTGTTCCGGCCCTCTGGTCCAGTTTAAGAACCCATTGTGGCCCTTGAGTCAAAAAGTTTGCCCACCCCTGAGTTAGGGGCATCAGGCTGGCAGGCAGAGGTGGTTAGGGGTGATCAGGCAGGCGAGTGGTTAGGAGCCAGCAGTCCCGGATTGTGAGAGAGGTCCTGGATTGGAGTGGGCACAGGCCATGCTGAGGGACCCTCCCCACCCCCCGTGCACGAATTTCATGTACCGGGCCTCTAGTATATATATATACATGCACAGGTATGTACACCCAAATCTCTGCAGGGAATGTCCTCAGTATTTGCCAGATCTTAAAAATATGTGTTTTTTTGTTGATACTTAGAGAGGAATGGATAGGGCTAGAGAGATAGAAACATCCATGAGAGAGGAACAACATCAATTGGCTGCCTCCTGCACGCTCTACACTGGGGATTGAGCCTACAACCCTAGAATGTGCCCTGAGTAGGACTCGAACCGGCAACCACTTGGTTCCTGTGTTGACACTCAACCACTGAGCCACATGGGCCAGGCAGTATTAGCCAGATTTTCAAAGGGGTCCAGTATCTGAGAAACATTAAGGATCAAGGGTCTAGATTTCCGCTTTAATTGTTCTGTTTTTCCTCTTGTAAGTTCCACGGTCTATAACTTCAATCTGTACAGAGTAGTGAATATTCAGTGGTGCACGAAATCAAACCTTTTGTACAGAAAAGCAGTTAAAAGAGAAGATTCTGGAGTCTGTCTGCCAAGGTTTGAATCTCAGGTCTGCCACGTACTTGCCGTGTGACCACAGACACACACTAACCTCTCATTTTATTAATCTTCCTTGTTGATAAAATAGGGAATTTATAGTGCTTACCTCTTAGGTTCATTGTGAGGAATAATGAGACATAGCACATAATATACTTAGAATATTGCTTAGTATAAAGGAAATGATCATAAATGGCATGTTATTGTAATATTTGTCTTCCTTGGAGAGGGAAGAACTTGCCCAGTTATACTTAGGTATTGTATGTTTACTTATCTTATAATCTACCGAGATTATATATTTGTCCAAGATACCAAAGAATATATGAAATTCGGTGTCGTTTATGAATTCTTAAATGCTAAAAATAGTATAGATTTTAGGAATTTATGTATTTATGCACATATCTGTAGTGAAAATGAAAAATGCAGTCATTCCCTCTGATCATAAAAAAAACCTTAATGCAGGCTACTGTCTGTGTGTCTCCTTTGTTACTCATACAAAACACTTCACTTCTGACTCTCCTGGTCACCAAATGTGTGGAAACTTTTCCCACAACAATCAGTTCTCTGAGACATCATCTGGGTGTCCCTTAAACTCAATGCTGACTCTTTCTACCTGGAGACAGTGTCAGATTCCACAGGTTAAAGACTCAGTCCCTTAAGACTGCCCCACCTCCCCCTCACCTTAAGATGCCAATCACAAGTAGGAGGTTAGGAACAACTGTGTCTGACTCGGCTACAAATTGAAGGTACCATGGCCCCTTATCAGGTTCAATAGAAAATGTATAAATATTTAGTCTCTTGTAAGATTCAGACTTTCTATGTATTTCAGCATTTAATTATTTAAGTACAGATATAAAACTTACATATGGGGGAATTAATAATTTAAAGCAATAAATGATTACTGCAAAAATATAAGTGAGATAAATGAGTAGAATGTACTTAGTACCTTTGTTTCTGTTATATGGTAAAGTGTTTTGAATTGATTAATTAGTTTGGAATTGCAGTGGAAAGAATTTGATAAAATAATAGTTTGATAAAATCTGTTTGAGAAAATCCTCAAGGCATTTAAGATGATAATAGCAGACGTAACACTTGCTTTATCATTAAGTATGGAACTGAGACATTGAGTATGACAATATTTCCAAATACAGTAGGCCTTTGTTGAGTCAAGTGTGGCACCTTTTCTAAGTAATCTAGGCAGGAATTATCTAACCTAAGAATTTTCTTAATTATCAATATGAGCAATCATAAAACTGCATTGCATTCTCCATGATACAACATTAAAAAAAAGAGATAAATAGTAAATAGATTAAAAATACACATACACACTTATGAATAGTAAAATAAGTATTGAAAGTAGATATCAATATGAAATGGAGAGTTCTTATTAACATTATTTTAGTTGCCTCTAAGAACTCTGATTTAATTAAAGACCTCTCAGAATATAAGCATTTAAGAATTTGTAGGATGGAAATGTACAGTCTGGAATTCTTTTAATTATGTAACCTGTAATATTTGTATTAATGAAATGGTACTTTCATATGTTTCTCTACAGTGCTCTCAATTTGCTTACATGGAAAGATTTCCATATTAAAATAAAAGACCTAATGCCCAATGCAACCTAAAGAATGCTATTGTCACAAACTCTTAGATGGCATCTCCTCCTGAGACATTTTCACTCCATGGGGAAAAACAAATGTCATAAAAATCTTGCCAGTCTCACTACAGCGACAATCCAATATGGCTACCTAACTCTTAGCTTCAAATTATGTTTTCTGTTCTGCGATCATATAAAATCATTTTCCAATGGCCATATTTAATAATGTACCCATAGTACATTAATAAAAAAAAATAACCTTAAAGCAAATGCTAGAAATCAGGAGAACAGATAAAAAATGCATCTGGTGATGTTTCTGGGATGCTAGCGGCTGACATGTAATTAAGCTAACTCTAGCCTAAGCATTATGACTATTTTGTTTTAGAGTCTCTGGACTTTTAATTACCTGACATTATGTGTGCCAATGTTCTACAAATGTCTCTATTTTCAGTTTTATTGTTTTGTGTTATGCTTGCATTGTCATCTATTCTGTTAATATTTTAGCTTAATGGTAACCATGGAAAGCTTCTAACTCTGAAGTCTCTGAATATAAATCTTAATGAAAATGGGTTCAGCAATTTCGAGTCTCTCTTCTGTTGTTTGGAACTGCCTGAGAGCTATGAATATTTAGTACTACTGACCCTTTCAAAGGAATCCAGCAGAGACTGAATTAGAGATAATCTTCTACTCCTTATCCCTACAGGTGATAGTTATCACAGCTTTGATTGCTAGTTGATTTTGATGAGCTGGTGTCTTCATGACAATGGAAGCCTCATTCCCAAGGATTAACATTAATTTCCTATGAGGCAGAAATACAGTTGAACCTTGGGTAACGTGGATTTGAACTGCACAGGTCTGAATGGTGCAGGTCCACCAATATGCAATTTATTTCAAGAAATACAGTAGGCCTTTCTTATCTGTAGATCCAACCAACCTTGACTCTAAAACAGTGCTTTCTCATTCTTAACTGTGGGTTCCCAACCTCAGAGTGAAAATACTATTTTTAACCCTATATGAATGGGGGATTTGTTCGGCAACAAGATGAAGAGAGGTGATGTAGTCCCATGGGAGCAGTGAGGCATTGGGTTGGAAAAGGGAAAGGGAATTATAAAGTAGAATGGAAAGGCTTTTGTTGCACATGGAGTGTCTTCAGGGGGCTTTAAGTACACCATAGAGATTAGAAGGTAGAAGATGCTGATGGAACTAGTCAAGAGGGCTCAGAATCCAAAAGCATTATTTCCTCCCTCTTTCCAGAATCTGGTTCTGTTTTATTTGCCCCAGAATTGGAGGCCCTAAGAATATCAGAATACTACAACTAGGCTTTACATAATGGTGATCACGAAAAGGGTGGTGGCAGCATCTGGGGCTCTCCAAGTGGTTTTTCTCATGGAACATGCAGACAAGTGGGAGACAGAGTGAGCAAGGAAGAACACAGTGACCAACATATGTTGATAAGGAGAATTTGAGAACTACTAGCAATCACTTAACAAATACAGTGGGTAGAGATCTTGCCCCTGTTTTAAATAGGTAGATTTTTTGAAGCCCATAGACCTGTGGGCTACATTTAAATATTTTTATTTTATCCGAATAAAATTATTTTAGGTGACCCATGCCTCAGTTAAACCTTCTGTTTTGCTCTGAATGTAATTGGTGATCTGCCTTTAAGAGATGATAAACTCCTTGGTATCAAGATTACAAAGAGTTTACTTCAAAGACACATTGGAACATGTTATGCAAATAAACAACTGTTATAAATCTTAATACCCAGCTTGATGCTGTCCGAGTACTTGGGAAACTCAATTTAGCTGTTAAAGTGACTTATTATTTATATTTCCAAATATGTATATGTTTCTGAAAGGTCTGTTTACTGTTCGCTCAGTGAAACATACTTGTAAATGAGTGAACTGCTGCTCTAAGCCACTGACCCACACGATTCTCTTAGACATTCTCGTCATTAACTGGGAGGAAATCTGGCCAGTATCTACTGATCGAGTCAAACATTTCACTCCTGCATATAAAGATATACCACTAGACTCAGTTTCTGGCCTTAAAAAAATTCCTGCACAGACTATGACATCTTGAAGCTTCTCCCGATGATTTGCCTGGTCCATTCAACCACCCAAAGGACTGACTTAAGCATAGTGGTTCTCTGTATTCCATGTGAAGTCTAATCTTTAATTTCAAGCTTGTGTCAATCCTGACTTGATTCGCCAAGTATTTGCACTAGTTCTGATGCTTTTTTTCTATTTCAAAAGACTTCATAACAAAGTTGGTAAGCAGCTCTTTAAGTACTGAGTACTAAATCATTTTCCTTACCTCCTAATTTCAGAGTGTGCATATATTTTTGTGTATGACATATGACACATTTGAGAAGGAAAGAGGCCATTAACTACTGGGGCTCTAGGACAATCAGTGCCAACTGGTCTGTAGCCTTCTTACCTGGGAAACAAAGGAACATATTATGCAGATGAATGAAAAGCCTCAAAAGCCATATGGGCTCATCTTTGTGTACTTATAGTTGAAATTACAAATATAATCTCCCAGTTTTCTTGTACTTTGTAGAATTATTAAAGAACAATGCCATCCTTATGTATCTGCCTCTCACTACCCAGACTCCTGTGACAATAATCAATAAGTAATACTATACTTTTGGGATGATTATCTTTGATGGTACCTATCAGCTGTTACTTCTTTGGGAAAATTCTGCTGTAACTATCACTTCTCTTCTTTGAATTTATGAGATTTTTAAAATCATAATTATCCAGAAAAATTTAATTGAAGGAAGAGTTTAACAAGGACCAAACAGAGATACCTCTTGTGCCTGTGTTGAGCTACAGTTTTCACTTGTTATTACTTTGGATGATCCTGGAGGTTAAGATGGTATATGATTTAGTGCTGCTTACAACATTATGTTTAACTTCATCAAGAAGAAAGTTATATATGATGCTATTTAGATGAAACATTTTCAATTAATCTTTTGGGGGTTTTCTTAAACTTTGGAGTTAAATAACCCCTTATCTTCAGATATTGGCAAAGAAAAATGTTTAAATCAGCTGGATGTCAAGAGATATTGACAATGTAAGGTCTGATGTGACAAATTGTGGGAGAAAACAGAGTTTGCCACAAGATAGAAATCCACCAAATCATTCTATTCTCTCCTTCTTATAATTTTAAAAATTAATAATACTTCCCATGGTTCTCCACAAACTTTTCTCTACTGCGAATTTGGAATATTCTGTTTGAATAAGTGCTAGTTTGTCAAAGATAATATTTTATGGACCACATCTCATTGAAGATGTAGCAACACGGCATAAACTTTCATAGAATTTAGGACACCTCATGACAGGTGAGCAGAAGTACATTGGATATCTAGAGGATGAGGTGGAAAAAAATTGGACTTGAGTTCAGATAAATTCTTTGACATTCAATGTGGTTATCTGCAAAATAACATAGTGATATTGATGTTTTTCTAGAGAAAGAAAAGAGATAAACTTTAAGGAAACTATTCATATACCGTAGAGTGCTCCATAAATACTTGTTTTTGTGATTGACTAGAGGCCTGGTGCATGAAATTCATGCGTGGATAGGGTCCCTAGGCCTGGCCAGCAATTAGGGCCAATCTGTGGGGTGACTGGCAGGGCGATTGGGGCCCCAACTGGCACCCACCTTGGCTGGCCTGGCGCCACCCGCTTGGCCCAACCCCTGCCGCTGCCGGAAATAAAATGTACTGGCTAAGATTAGAAATCTAGTAGGTTGACAGAAAACAAGATGTGTGTCAACATTTTCCACCTTTATGATGTTATGCAAGTGATTTAATTTATACATGTGGTCATATTATTGCTACCACAGCTTCAAAAAACACACTTTCTCTTTTATACTTAGGTCATATGTTTGTAAACCAGTAACAAAAACACTTGAAATTTACTTGAAATAATTGCATTTTACTTTGGGACAAAATCACTATTTTAACACGCATCACACAATTGGTTGAAAAACACGCTGATTGCCACAGCTGCCTCTTCAGGCACATTCTTGATTCCTGATGAGGGATCATAAAACCTGCCTAAACGCTGTGGATGAACTCGATGGCTTTCTGAGTTCCCCTCTTGATTAGAAATGTGTGTGTGAGTCTGATAATTGCCCTGAGAAAATGAGTTCCAAATAAAATGAAATGTACCTACAGGACTGGCTCCTCAGATATGATGAGGCTGAAAGAAGATAATATAGTGTTAGTGAAACTGACATTCCCATACCAAGAGGGAAGTGGATTCACGGTGATCCTTGTTCCCTGCCACACCTTCCTACCTCTGTCACCCACTCACTCTCAGCCTCTCCCCGACAGTCGCACAGGTGGACCCTGGCCTCCTGTGCTCTCCGAAATGCCCCTGACTCCCACATGTAGGCTGCAATGTTTGTTAGCACATTTTTTTTTTTTTTGGAAAGATGGTTAATATGCATGGCTGTCCTCAGGTAACCAGCACATAATAAACTCACTAATGAGTTTTAAAAATAAACTAGTCACCCTAACCGGTTTGGCTCAGTGGATAGAGCGTCAGCCTGGGGTCCCAGGTTCAATTCCAGTCAAGGGCATGTACCTTGGTTGCGGGCACATCCCCAGGAGGGGGTGTGCAGGAGGCAGCTGATCGATGTTTCAAACTCTGTATCCCTCTCCCTTCCTCTCTGTAAAAAATCAATAAAATATATTTAAAAGAATAAAAAAAAATAAACTAGTCTTTTGGCCTAAAAATCAGAGAAAAGTTTCTCACCTTTACACAGCTTTCATGCTCCTTATATTTTAAAGTATATACCTGAGACATGTTTAATAAATTTCCTCTTCACAACCACAGAATCAAATAGTATTTTGGTGAACATATTTTAGCATCTGTATAGCAAATAGGCTTCCATGGGGGAAATCCCTAAGACTCCAGTTAACAGTAATTAGTAAAGGAAACACATCTAAGCAAAGCTAGGTGTGCAATCCTCAGTTTCCAGTTGAACCAAGTGAATATACTGCTTGTCTCCCGGGGGAAAAAATGTTCCGTTTTTTAACTTTGATTTGAAATGGACAGCAACTATTCTCCCTAGGGAAATATTCTCAGCAGAAAATCCGGGAGGCCTGTGGTCAATAATAAAAGGGGGAAAAAAAGAGAGAGAGAGAGAGAGATGTAGGAAAAAGATCTTCTGAATAAATGCGTAGGTCAAAGAAAGAATGATATACTTCGAAGCATTTTATGGTATCTGTACTTCCTCTTTTCAGGGCTGGATTTATCAGAGAGATGCCTGGCAATGCGTGAGCTGGTGTGATGCTATGGCATTGAAAACGATACACATTTTTGAGCAAGGTTGTAAATGATATAAAATATCTCCTTTAAAATCTGAGCTTATACAGTTATATCCACTCTCTAGTTGTAGTGTGCATTAAAGAAACTATAAACAATAATGTTTTCAACTAATAATCTCTGAAATAGTTTTTTTTTTATCTTGTAATAGGTAAGTTCAGATCACCCCATAACCAGAGTGTAATGAAATTGTCAACATTTTCTTCATTTCTCCTTTTCCTGACAAATGGTGTGAACATATCACCTTTTTCTCTTAATGGAAAACCTAACTAGAATACATCAAAATGCTATTAGGCTTTTCATTTTCTTCCACAATGCAATGCCGGGACATGCATGCAGCCCTCATCTGGGCACCACTGTGGAGTATCCTTCTCCCTGATAAAGCGACTGCAAAGGAAAATCAAGTCGAATTGTTCTTGGGCTGGTATTGCTGCTCCTTTGTTAGAGGCGCTCCCACCGTGTGTGCCGGGGGATTATCTGTGCTGCAGGAATACACATGGGTTATGTCACCAAAATGTATTTACAATTTTACCCGAGTGATTTTAATGTGCAAACATGTTTAATGAAACAGTCTTCATGTCCTAAGCTACTCATGCATATGCTCCGTTTCGGAATTAAAGAAGAGCAGCAACATAGACCGCCTGCCATAAGTTTCCGAAGACGCTTATTGCAATATTATGTAGAAAGAGGGTAACAGAGAATCCAGTGTCCTTACCCCCGGGGAAATATCTGTAGCCTATTCATTGTTTAATTTATTTTGTCTTGAACTAAACCAATAATGGGATCTAACATAAATCCAAGTGAGCATACCCGAGGCATAGACGTCAGTATAGGATAAGGACCTCCCTTCCACCTATAACATTTTACCTATGGATTACAATTATTTAAAGAGCAAGTAAACATTTTGCTCTAATGTCAATTTAACAAGAAGAAAACATTAAATAGTATTTTTGTTGACCTCATTAGCAATCAGATTACCTTGCGATAAAATGAAAGTAAGAATATTTATAAAATGGAATCTGTATCTATATCTATATCCACATCTATATATTTATATCTATATAGATATTCTATATGATATCAATATATGAAGAAGTACTTATATGGCAGAAAAAAAAAGATTTTTTAAATAGTCAACACAAATCCCAATATCATTTTTAGGGAGGTGGCCCAGTGTGATTAAAGTAATCCCACAACTTAAGAAATTATATAACTTACAGGAAAAATAATTTAAAGCTACTTTGAATCCCCTTAGGATTCAGCACAGTGCTTCATGCTGACCTGTATCAATCAGTTCTAAATATTCTAAATTGTTAATAAATGAAGAAACCTCTGACTCTTTCGTCCAGGATGTCATTCTTGATGATGCTTTAGCAAGTCTTCTGGCAGCATCTGAACAGTAGGGCTTGATTCGCTCTGAATGACAGGTCAGGAGCAAGCACTTCTGATGCTTGGGAAGAACAATAAATATGTTTTTCTTGGTGCTCTTGTTATGATTTATTTTTAAAGTCCTAACCAGAGTTATGGGGAGACTTCATTGTGAAACATTTTCATTTCATTCTCACCTCCACCAAAAGGCACCGGCTGTGGAGAGAAACTCATTTCAAGCACAGAAATGATGCCACAATATTCAGGACCTGAACTTCCCAGAACAAATGGCCATTAAGAATACACAGTGCAGTCCTTCCAAACCCCAAATAATTCGCTACTAAATCTGGGATGGATGCACAAAGGCCAGAATAAGCAGTTTCATGCCCACACCCCTTTCTCTCTCTCTCTCTCTCTCTCTCTCTCTCTCTCTCTCTCTTTTTTGTGTGTGTGTGTGTCTGACTAATCAAAAGGCCAAAACCAAATATATATAGCATCACATTTTCCTTAGGGGGATAATTTTAGAAGGAAATGTATTGTTAAATTGAAAATGAGAGTTTAATATTGTGCTGATTTTATACATAGGTAAAACCATTACAGTGATTTGGAGGCTACTCAGCTACTGTCTTCAAATTTGGTTGATTTAAGGAACAATAGTCACTATAGAGGAATTTGCACTTTATGTTCAGGCTCATCAGTGTGGTAAAGCTAGGGGCTCCGAGAGATACATTTTCAAATCAGGGGGAAAATAAAATAAAATGCACCTAGAAATCCAATGTCGGGGTCATTAGCCACCGCCATTTGGTCTTGCTATAATAACAGCCCCAATTGCCTGCATGGCAATTTACATAGCATTAGCCATTACGCTGTGTTCTGCAATTTGGCTTTTGGAGGTCACTGTACCTTGATTTACTTTGTTAAAAGACAGCATTTTCTAAGCATCAAAGCCATGCTGTTTCAGGGCCCACTGTGTCTCTGCTGGCAGCTTCTGTGAAAACAAGAGTTCATGATAAATTGAACTGGAAATCCTGAAATTTTAACCATTAAAAAAAAATCTTTAGGAAAAATCTCACAAGCTTCTATTTAAAAAAAAAAAAAAAAAGAAAGGAAGAAAGCTAAATTGGAAACTGGTGTCTCTAGGTTTTATCCTTTGGTGCATTTTGTGCGATGGCCTAGATTTCTCGGGCTTCCATTATGTGGCGTTTATTTGTTTTCGTTTTAATTATAGGTGTGAAGAAGCTGCCTCACTGATTCATTTACTGCAGCAGGAGCTGCTCATGGTGGATGCTCAGCCCGCTAGATATCTGTCACAATTTTGGATTGGGTACCCATTATCGAGATTGATAGCAGTTATCAAACCTCAGAATACGTGTGTGTTCGCTTTTAAATATTAGCTGTCAGGGCGTGATAAGTTGTGTTGGGTTGTAGGGAGCAGGGTTGAGCGTATGACACAGTGAGGCTCCGTTTCCAAGAGGAACACGGTTGCTCGCTGAAACCATGACAAAGAGGGAGGCAGGCAGAAGGCCAACCTGTGGAGAAGACAGACCCAGCGCCCCCAGCCTTTCCCGAGACAGGAAAGCAATGCACCCTGCCTACTTTTGTCTAATACTGAGACTTGTTTAACTTCTAGCTTTGAAAGGCATAAAAGTGGGAGAGGGCATACAATGGCTGTGGTCGTGCCCTGGGGAATGTGAGGTTTATTTTAAGTTCTCGGGACAGAGTTCTGCCAGAAAATCTGAAATTCTTGAACTAGGTATTCAGTGTGATGCCCTGTTGCATGAAAATTTGAAAAATATTTTCGTTTTGGAGAATGCATTGAAATTGGTACGGGGCACTCTGGGAAGTCATTTTTAAAGGGGCCTTAGTTGGAGGATCTTTCTGTGTGTGTCATATATCTAATATGTTTCTGCTAAACACTACCTATCAGCTTAGCAGCATGCCTATGGGCATATCAAAGCTACCACTATATTTAATTTGTCTTCACCATTTTATTTTTTCCCATTCCTGAATGGTCTTTAGATAATTTTGCTTACATATGTTTCCGGAGAAATGTGTCCATGAATTCGACCTAATTGGCTACCACACAGCCATGCGGGTGTCCTTGCAGAAGACGGCTCTTAAAGGGACGCCCTGGAGCAGGGTTGCCCCTTTAATAGGTGCTTTAAAAATCTGTAATTGTCCCTTTGTCCGGGCAGCCTAACAAATGTGCTGCTCCTCTGACAAAGGCTTCCTGCTAATTTTATTACAATTGTGTCCTACATCTTTTTAAAATATACTGGTGGAGAGTCCACTTTTAACCAAGTCAGTGCATTTTAATTAAGCAGAAAACTTGAAAAAGACGGCTTTTGCTGGGAGGCTTAATTGCTTCCTGCAACCTTTATGAAAAGGGCAGGGTGTTAGCACAAACCTCCCCCTTTTATTTTCCAAGGAGAAGAAACGCCCGAGCTAAAGATAATCTCTCCATTAGTATTATTCATAGTGTGCGGCTTTCCTGACATGCTCTCGGAGCAGACAGGCCTGTCATGAGCATCACATCTGCGAGCCCTGTCACAGGCCTGAAGGCTCCGGTGAAAGCTGGGAAGTGTGTTAACAGGAACCGCGGCCGGCCTTTGGGGAACAATAGGCTTACCTGAGCTGCGCCCAGCCTTTCAGAGCAACACGCCGCTATATTAGATTCCACACTCACGCTAGTGCTCATGCAGTACTTGACCCAGCATCATTTTTTGAAGCACCGCTTCCAATTGTGAAGTCCTTTCTCACCCCCTTTGGAGCATCTAATTTGAGTGCTATAGCATCTACCCGCGGAACAGTCATTTCAGCCAGCGTGCCCAATGGTTCCTCGCACGAGGGCTTAGCTACTCAGGTGGGTGCATATGTGCTTTCCAGTCCCTCCAAAATATTTGACTTTTTAGTGCTGCCAAGTCTCCTAGCCCTTAGGTGTCGTAAATCATTATCTTAAGAAATAACCCCTGCTATTAAGCTAATAGCTATAGCTGATCCCAAGATTTTCAGAACCAGTGCATCGTGAAACGATTCAAACAACTCAGCAGCGCAAGGACAACGTAAAGCGCTTACAGACATGCGTTCCCCTTTCTGTTTTATAATTAATCTGCTCCATGGGGCTGAGGTCACTGGATAAAGACCTTGTGAGGGGAGTTTCTCTAGGCAGGCTGGCCAAGGGGGCGGGCGAAGTTTGTCTGCCAGTATTTTGTTTCAGCAGAGCATGGTTTCAGCATAATTGTTTGAATAAGTAATCAGCTCAGATATTGTTTGGAGATTTGTTTTTTTTTTTTCCTTAGGTCAAGTCAGCCCCTAACTGACATACTTTGATAGAATTAGGCAGGGACTAACTCAGTTTGGCATCTAATCTGTTTTAGCCAGGAGTTCATTTTATCTATTGTCTCCATCCACTGGGAATGCAGGTTCCCCATCCTGTAACCCTTGTGGGCTCCTTTGTAGAAAGGAGCCGTCCCGTCTTGCATCAAAGATGAAACGTGAAATGAAGTGTTTCAGATGGTCCCATGAAAGAAATATGCTTCAGAAAAATCTGCAAGGAGAGAGAGGGTGGGCCTAAACAAGACAGAGTCACCCACATACCTATCAGATGTATTGACACAAATTTTTGAAAACTCACTATAATTTGAGAGGGCGGTGGGTAGAGCTATTTTTACTCTCTATTTGCCTAATGTATATTTAATATACATTACAGTGGCCATGAGGAATGTGTTTATTACCCTGTAATATTTCTAAGCCTATAGGATAGAAAGTCAGATTCTAACGGGGTGTTTACTGGGTATGTTTCTATTTAGAGCCCTAGGTAAGAATAGCACAGCAAGATATGCAAACCAACCTATATGTGCTTTCTCATTTTAAATATGGTATTGGGGCACTGCCATCTCAGCATTGAAAACATTATAAGATGCATGAGAGGGAAGTGTGGATCCACTGGTTATTTCTTGTTGTATTTGAGCGGAACAAGTAATTTCCCCAAAGATTTTATAATTATTTTAAACCAGTAGGAACACAGACTCCAGTTATGAGGACTGGAATTGATAAAATGATATCTGCACCTGTGCATATATATACACACAGGGGTATATACGCATGTTATGGGTATGAGTACATATGTACTTTCATATGTTCACTCACATAGATAACACTCTAGTGACTTTTTATTTATCCACTAATTTAATCTGAAGATATTTAAAATAAAAAATAGAAGGAAGGAATGATCATGAAATGGTCCCTATCCATGGTAAAAAGGGCTAGAAAATATCATGACATCACTGGGCGGGGAGGGGATGAGAAGCTCCCATGGCTTTCAGCCAGGAAGACCTCCAGAGATGTCGTTTGGTTTTGTTGGTGGTAAGCAGACCTCTCCGACTCTCAGCTCTGATGCTCAGGGGAAGGAAGGCACAGCGGTTGAATTCCACCCACTCACACTCCGCCTGACAGTGGATAAAGATAACAGTTCTGGTCCCTGTTGCTTTCAGGCCTTTCCTTGAGATGACTTAATTCATCACAGGCAGGGCAAGCAATAAAAAAGGAGGTTGAGGCTGGTGCTTTAGTACGAACATAAACTGTGCCTTATAGATATTCAAATTCATGCCTCGTTGGAGGAAATATTCATGACTAATATTAAACTAAGCCCAGAATTAGGTAAAATGCAACAGACATATATTGAAGTGAGCATTTTATTATGTGCCATGTCAGCCAGATTAAAGAAAAGGGTGCCTGACACCGACGGGATATTGCATGTATATCAAGCAATCTATTTATATGTGACAGGGAGGGTTTGATTTCTGGAAACAGTGACAACCCGACGAAATCACTGCTGGCCTTCAAAATTACGATGGTATAAATGTACATCTTTTGAGATGGAATTTTAAATTATAATTAACAAAATGTAGATGAATATGCTTAGGAATAAATAGTGACACAGAGAAAAAAATGGGTGGAGAAATCCTTATAAATGCAAAGGTTTTTCAAGCCACCAGTGCTGCAGTGCAGCTCAGAACACTGGTGGAAGCTTGCCATGTCCCTGAAAACCCAAGAGCAAAAAATGTCACGCAAGTTCATACTATTTTGCTACCCAGAGATGGGTGTGGCTGTGGGAAGGAGTCACATCGCCAATTGTGGAGAAAACTGGAATATAAAATATAAACGCTATTCTGTTATTAGCAATCCCGAATCAGGAAATGATTATATTTCTAAAACTCAGGTCTACCATGTTCTTTATATTGACACTTTTTCATATAAAGTTATAGATTTGCTCTATAAGAAGTCAGTTTTTATTCCTGTAATTCTTTTCCTTGTTTATTAAGGAATAAAGACTAAAGGAAGGCAGACCACAGTGCTAAAGGAGCATAATTGTTATGTATCTTTCATGGACGTGGTCTTTGAAGAGAGAGAGAGAGAGAGAGAGAGAGAGAGAGAGAGAGATTACAGTAGAAACCACTAACTTTATTACTAACAAAGATCAACTGCAGTGAAACAGAAATTCTTTGAGTTCACAATCATTACACTTGGTTGCTCTTACCAGGTACTGGGATAACAGGAAAGAACAATCAATGGTCAATTGACTTTATTTCCTTTCCTTAAATTATAATTGGTATGACTTTTGCATGTTTCTAGGCTTAGCTGAGGGAACCGCACAGAGACCACCTGACAAGCAGTCCATAAAGTCCCTTGAATGAGAAAAACAGAGACTGGGTGTGAGGCTTGTCGAGCCAGGTTCTAGCAGCAGCGGGTAGAGCTATGACTAAAGCTGGACTCCCTCATTTCCAGAGATTTAGGCAATATCCCAGCGGTGCATGTGGGGGAGCTACAGGACAGACACAATCAGAGCTGGCTTTGTACATCAATAATGGCAAACTGTATTTCCTCATAACCTTTCCTTCTTTGTTCAAAAGGGGGGCGGGGGAGGGATTTCATTTTCAACTGTAATCTGTGACTTTTGAAATGGACATTAAGGAATCTTGTCAACAAATACTTCTGGCTCATTTTCTTTTTCTCTCCCTCTCGCTGTTTTCAAAGGAAGTCATCATGGCAGCCTTATGCGCAGGCGAAATGTACCAGACTTTCAGGAGACAATTGAACTCCCCCTCCCCAAGATTTTTGACCAAATTCAGTTTATAGAAAATGGTAAACAGAGTTGTACATTCATGTTGCTGGTTAGCAAATACTGGCTGCGCATATTACTGCTCAAGCCATTCGTAGAAGGCCCAGGCTACAATCTTGGTTTTGAATATTTTCTACTTTCATTTCCATTTTCACTTTATTGAACTACGCGCAACTTCTGAGTGTATTGTTAATAGCATCTTAATCAGAAATGGACATCTGACAGTCGATCGACAACAAAAAGGATGACTTAGAAACTATAAAACTTTAAGAAGTGAAGTGTGGTAAAGATACTTTTTTTTACCTAACTGGTCATTGTAACATAGTCTTGACAATCCCAAGGTAGACAAATTTAACAGTGTTTGCTTGGGCATGATTTATTCACTCTCCCCCTCTCCCTCTCTTTCTGCCCCCTCTCCTTGACAGTGAGACTTTTTGGCTATATAATTGGTAGATATTCAGCATACTAGCTAAATCTATTCTTTCCCAAGAGGGGTAGCACATTTTGACCCCTATATGATACATCAACCATGATTGTATATTATACACACACACACACACACACACACACACACATATAAATACACACTAGAGGCCCAATGCACAAACTTCATGCAAGGGGCTTGGCCCTCGCAGCCACAGCTTAGTCTGGAAGGTTGCCCGGAAGGACATCTGGTCTAATTAGCATATTATGCTTTATATATATATATATATATATATCTTGCTTGGACACCCTGTATTAGACAACCTCAAATAATCCTATATCCTTTGGGAAAATGTTAAGGATTTTAATCTTTAAAACATTTACTAAGATTATGGAGGAAATGGAGGAGAAATAAACTGTGGTATTCTTTTAAGGTTTAGTTATGAATAGGGCTTCAATATTTTCTTTTGTGTAAGTTTACAATTTGGAACACTATGGGCCCTGGGACAAAGTTTAACAGTATCTGGCATGGGTACCCTCCAGATGAATAGCCAGAGGTGGTTAGTCATCTGGTGAAACAATTTCAGCGGACTGTATCTACAATTAATGACAGCACGAACCTTCTCTGGGTAAGACACAGGAGGTGGTTGCTTTTTCTCTGTCTTAGAACGTTAGAACACAGGATGTTTGCAGATGATTCTGATTGCCTCGTAAAGCTAAATGCATATCCAAAAATGATGCTTGTAAATAAAAAGCACTGGTGGAGTCTATGTGATGTGCAATCCATGCATTGTTTCTTTATAGGCATTTTTTTAACCCCCAAGACCATGATTACTGGTTCATAATACGGTGACAATCTCCCAAGTCCCACAAGGCTCAGTGCACATACTAGTACTTTTGTTAGAATATTATCAGGATCATATTGAAGTTGCGCATTTAATTCTGCACCTCTTGAATTAACCCATGTATTATTCATTTCTTTAGCAAAGTTTTTAGCACTGTGTCTGCTAGAAATGGGCATTCAGTGCATGTTTGGTGAATAAATCTAGACAGGGATATACGGATAAGGTATTAAAGTCCTGACAATATGACTATATGTTTAATTATCTGGGATGGAAGAGGGTGATCCCACTTCTAGGAATATATTCTAAAAATCCTGAAATACCAATCAGAGAGAATATGTTCATAGCAGCTCTATTTATGATAGCTAAGATTTGGAAACAGCCTAAGTGCCCATCATTAGAAGAGTGGATAAAAGAAATGATATATTTGTACAATGGAATACTATGCAGCTGTAAAACAGATGGATTTTGATAAATGTATAATGACATGTATCCACCATTATAGTTTCATACACTAAATTTTTATTGCTGGTGGAAATGCAAAATAATATGGCCACTTTGGACAATGGTTTCACAGTTTCTTATAAAACTAAACACACGCTTATCATACAATCCAGCATTCATACTCCTTGGGATTTACCCAAAGGAATTGAAAATTTATGCTCATTCAAAAACCTGCACACAGATGTGTGTGTAACATCCTGTTTCACTAACTAAAAATTATCTCTGCTCTGTGTGTTCATTTCTCTCTCCCTCGTTACACCTAAAAAGGAGTACTGATCATTTTACTGTCTCTATGATTTTCAGTAGTTAGAATCATACAGTATGTAGCCTTTTCAGATTGACTTTCTTCACTTAACAATATGCATTTAAGTTTTCTCCATGTCTCTTCCTGACTTTATTACATTGAATGCCATGCCATTGTCTGGGTGTACCATAGTTTATTTATACACTCATGTAATGAAGGGCATCTTAGCTGATTCAAAGTTTTGCAATTATGAGTAAAGCAGCTATAAACACATGTGCAGGCTTTTGTTTAGACATAGATTTGAACTCCTCTGAGTAACTATCAAGGGGCATGAGTGCTGATTGGATGGTAAGAGTATGTTTAATTTTGTAAGAAACTGCCAAACTATGTTCCAAAGTGGCCGTACTATTTTGCATCTCCACCAGCAATGAATGGGGGGTTCCTGATTTTCCACAACCTCACCAGCATTTGGTGTTGTCAGTGTTCTGGAATTTTGCCATCCCAATAGGTGTGCTGTGTTATCTCACTGTTGTTTTAATCTGCATGCCCCTGATGACCTGTGATGTGGTATATATGTTCATGTGCTTATTTTTCATCTGTGTATCTTCTTTTGTGAGGTGTCTGTTAAGATAATAGTACTTGCTATTTTGTAATTGTGTTATTTGTTTTCTTATTGTTGAGTTTCTAGAGTTCTTTATATCTTTTGGATCACAGTCTTTTAACAGATGTGCATTATGCAAGTATTTTTCCCAATTTGTGGCTTGTCTTAGTATCCTCTTGACATTGTTGTTTTGTTTTTTTTTAAGCAGAAATTTTAAATAATAATAAAAGTCAGTTTAATCATTGATTGCTATCAAGGTTCATGACTGTGGTGCCATATCTAAAAAGTCATCACTTTTGTTCTTTGGTCAATGATCAGCTGACTATATTTATGTAGGTCTATTTCTGGGCTCTCTGCTCTGTGCCATTGATCTATGTGTCTATTCTTACAACAATACAACAATGTCTCGATTGGTGTAATTTTATAGAAAGTCTTGAGTCAGGTAGTGTCAGTCTTACAACTTTCTTCTTCAAATGAGGTTGTCTATTCAGGTCTCTTGCCATCCCATGTAAACTAGAATCAGTTTGTCAATTCACAGAATAGCTCCCTGTGTTTTTGAGTGTAAGCATGATTCTATAGCTCAAGTAGGGAAGAAATAATGTATTGATAATATCACATAAATATGGAATATCTCTCCACTTACTTGGTTCTGTTTGATATCTCTCATCAGAATTTTGTAGTTTTCCATATATAAGACTGTCCATTATTTTATTAGATATGAATTATTTCACTTTTGTGGTGCTGTGTAAATGGCACTGTTTTAAATTTCAAATCCCATGTGTTCATTCCTTTTATTGAGGAAAATAATTGACTTTGATATACTAACATTGCATCCTGCAAACTTTCTGTAATTATTTATTAGTTCTAAGAGGTTTATTTGTTAATTATTTTAGATTTTCTATATAGACAATAATGTCACCTGTCAATAAAAGCAGTTTCATTTTTTCCTTTCCAATATGTATACCTTTTAGTTCCTTTCCTTGTTCATTATATTAGCTAAGACTCCCATTACAATGTTGAAAACAGTGATAAGAGAGGGTAACCTTACCTTATTTCTAATCTTAATGAAAAAGTTTAGAGCTTTCATCATTAACTATATTGGCTATAAGGTTTTATAGGTATTCTTATCAAGTTGAGGGAGTTTCCCTCTATTCCTAGTTTATTGAGAGGATTTTCTTTATTTTAAATCATGAAAGGGCGTTGGATTTTGTCAAATTTTTTTATAAATCTACTGATATTATCATGTGTTTTTTTATACTGTTATGCATTATATTAATTGATTTCCAAATGTTGAGCCAGGTTACATACCTGGAATATATTCATATGCTCATCGTGTGTAATTTTTTCTATACATTGTTGGATTAGACTTGCTAATATTTTGTTGAGGATCTTTGCATCTATGTTCATCTATACTAATAAAAGCGTAATATGCTAATTAGACTGGATGTCTTCCAGACATCCTTCCAGACAAAGCCATGGTGACAGGGCTGAGGCAGAGGTGGTTAGGGATGATCAGGCTGGCAGGGGAGAGCAGTTAGGGGGATCAGGCCAGCAGGGTAGAGCAGTTAGGGAGATCAGGCCAGCAGGCAGGTGAGCAGTTAGGAGCCAGCGGTCCCAGATTGCGAGAGGGATTTCCAACTGCCAGTTTAGGACCGATCCCTGTGGGAATCAGGCCTAAACCGGTAGTCGGACATCCCCCAAGGGGTCCCGGATTAGAGAGGCTGCAGGCCAGGCTGAGGGACCCCACTCCCCCAGTGCCTCTAGTATGAAATATTGATCTGTAGCTTTCTTTTTTAAAATATATTTTTATTGATTTCAGAGAGGAAGGGAGAGGGAGAGAGAAACATCAATGATGAGAGAGAATCATTGATTGGTTGCCTCCTGCACATCCCTTACTGAGGACTGAGCCCACAATCCAGGCATGTGCCCTGACCAGGAATCAAACCTTGACCTCCTGGTCCATAGTCAATGCTCAACTACTGAGCCACACTGATGGAGCTGGTCTGTAGCTTTCTTATCTTGTATTGCCTTTTTCTGGTGTATGTATAAGGTAATGCTGGCATAAGAGAATGAGCTAGAAAGCATTCCTTTTGCTTCTACTAGAACAAATTGTAGAGAATTTGTATAATTTCTTTCATAAATGGTTGGTAGAATTCACCAGTGAACCCATTAGGGTCTGATCTATTTGGAGAGTTATTGATGGTTCATTCAATTTCTGTAATAGATATATAGACCTATTCAGACTGTGTGTTTCTTCTTGTGTTAGTTTTGGTAGATTGTGTCTTTCAAGGAATTGGTCTATTTCAACTAGGTTATAAATGTATGAGTTGAGAGTTATCCATAATATTCCTTTATTATTATTTTTAATATCCAGGGGATCTGTAGTGATGTCTCTTTTTCATTTGTGATTTAGTAATTTGTATTCATCTTTTTTCTTAGCCTGAATAAGATGAAATCAGAACAAATAAAACCAATTTTATTCATCTTTTCAAAGAAGCAGATTTTGTTTTGCTTGATTTTCTCTATTGATTTCCTCTTTACAATTTCATTGACTTTTGCTCTAATTTCTATTATTTCATTTCTTTTGTTTACTTTAGATTTAATTTGCCCTTCTTTTTTTAGTTTCTCATGATGTAGGCTTAGAGGGTTGATTTCTAGACCTTTCTGCACTTCAAATATATGCATTAACTGCTATTAATTTCTCCCAAAGCACTGCTTTTGTTTGCCACATAAAATTTGATAAGTTGCATTATTATTTTTATTTAGTTTAAAATATTTCAAAAATTTTCTTAAGATTTCTTTTTGACCCATGTAGTATTTAGAAGTTTGTTTTTTAATCTTCAAGTATTTGGGAGTTATCCAGTTATCTTTCTGTTATTTATTTCTAAGAGCAGATGTTGTATGATGTCATTATTTTAATATTGTTAATTTGTCAAGAATGTTATCTATCTTAGTGAATATTTCAAGTAACTTTAGAAATAATATGTATTCTGCTGTTGTTGGATGATGTGGTTTATAGATGCCCATTAGATCAAGTTGATTGATGGTGTTGTTGAGTTCAAGAATGTTCTTACTGATTTTCTGTCTGCTGGGTCTGTCCATTTCTGATAGAGGGATGTTGAAGTCTCCAATTATAATAGCAGATTCATGTATTTCTTCTTGTAGTTCTATCAGTTTTGCCTCACTTATTTTGCTGCTCTGTTTTTTAGGTTCATTTACATTAAGTATCATTATGTCTTCTTAGAGAATTGACCCCTTTATCATTATGTAATGTCACTTTTTATTCCTGATAATTTGTCTTGCTCTGAAGTCTGCTCTATCTAAAATTAGTATAGCTATGGCTGCTTTATTTTGTTTACTATTAGCATAGCATATCTGTCTCCATTTACTTACATTTAATCTATGTGCATTTTATATTTAACTCAAGACCCGATGCACAAAATTCGTGCAAGAGTAGGCCTTCCTTCTCCCAGCTGCAGGCACCAGCTTCCCTCTGGCACCCGGGACCCGGGCTTCCCCTCAGCCACTGGCAGGCATCCAGGACCTGGGCTTCCCTCACAGCCCTGGCTTCCTCCAGAAGGTCTTCCAGAAGGACATCCGGTCTAATTAGCATATTATGCTTTTATTGTTATAGAAGCAGGTATCTTGTAGGCAACATGTAATTGATTCTTGGTTCTTGATCCACTCTTACAATCTGTCTTTAAATTGGTTTATTTAAATGATTCATATCCAAAGTGATTATTGCTGTGCTTGGATTAATATCTGCCATATTTGTTATTATTTTCTATTTGTTGCTCCTGCTCTTTCTCTTTTTATCTCTGACTCTTTTTCTACCTTCTGTGATTTTATTGTGCATTTTATATTATTTCATTTTCTATCCTTCTTTAGCATACCAGTTATATATATATATTTTTTTACTCTTTTTAGCAGTTTCACCAGAGTTTACAATACACATTTACAACAAATTCAAGTTCACTTCAATTAACACTATATCACTTACTGGTAATGATGATAACTTATATTGACAAAATAATCCAAATTTCTCCCTCATGTCCTTGTATCATTTCTGTCATTAATTTAATTATACAAGAGCATACATAGGCATACACACATATGTGCATGTATAGGCTATAACAATGTTGCTATTATTTTTAACAAACTATTATCTGTTAGTTAACTAAAAATAAATTTTCATTTTAACTTTAATTTGTGCTCCCCCTTTCTTTATGTAGATCTGTGTTTCTGACACTCTAGCAGTATTGAATGTAATTCTACATTCAAAGATCTTGTCTGTCTTGTTTGCTAATATGTATACAGCACCTAGGCCGTTCTCTAACTTAACAAACATTTATTGATTAAATAATAAAAAATTTGAATACACTATAGAAAATAGCTTTTACCTTTATTTTAAAGTCACACTCATAGCAATATCACAGGATCTAAGAAACATATGGCTGTATATATATTCCAAGCTATTGATGTTTTTAGCATCAAGTGACATTTCATAAAATGGAAAAAAGAAGACTACTAAATGTTTTTTTACTCTAAAAATATGTGACAACTTTGCATTCCAAAAAATGTGACTGCTCACAGAGAGACCACAGTTAGGCAATTATACAAAGAGTTTTAAAACATTAAATTTATATTATAGTTCCTTTTAAAATGCCAATCTCCAACACTTAACAGGGATTCTAATCTCCCCATTAAATACATTAAAAAGACACAAATACATTTTTCTCCGAAACTATAATGCCCATGAAAACCCAAAATCCAAAAAAAAAAAAAATAGGAGGAGGTGCAGCATTTTCTATTATTTATGTCTTAAGCTTCTTAGACCCCTGGTCGGCAAACTGCGGCTCGAGAGCCACATGCGGCTCTTTGGCCCCTTGAGTGTGGCTCTTCCACAAAATACTGACTTCTGCGCATGGGCCACAAAGTTTCAATCGCTCTGCATGTGCGCGCTTGCATGTGGTATTTTGTGAAAGAGCCCCACTCAAGGGACCAAAGAGCCGCATGTGGCTCACGAGCCGCAGTTTGCCGACCCCTGTCTTAGACATACCCTCATTTCTTTGAGGCTGTGAATAAAAGTGAACTTCACATTATAATCCTAGAACTTCAGAATAAACTGGGGAAATGATTAGTACTCCTAAGTACATTATTTTTTTGCCTCAATTTTGATCATTCCTATACATCTTTAATTCTGTTGATGAGGATGGATTTAGAAAGCACTTGATATGAAATTTCTCCCAGTCTTGTCATCTGGAAAAGGAAAAGCTCTGTTTCTTCCACCTTCACACTTAGGGTGGCTGAGATACCGTCTTCTTAATACTCTCAGTTCCTTCGAGGAGAATATCTCCATAAACATAAAATGTTATTTTAGGGGAGTTTTAGAACATTGCAAAACAAGTAAGAACAATAAAGGCTCTCAGAATTATAAGAGACAACTTCCTTACCAGGCACCAGGAACCTGTTTAAAGGGATCAACCAAAACACCCATATAGAGCAAATAGACACGGACAACAGTGTGGAGATGGAAATGGAGGGAGGCAGAGGGAAATGGAGGTGGAGGCAGGGGAAGGCTGGCAAAGGGGTGGAGGGGAATAGGTACAGAAAGAGACTTTGCTTGGGGCGGTGGGTGCATGATGCACTGTGCAGATGCTGTTTTATTGAGTTGTACCCTTGAAACCTGTATGGTTTTGTGAACCAATATCACCCCAATAAATTCAATAAGAAAAAGAAAGATCAATGGGAAGGACAAGGCTGTGGCATTTCATTATGACACTTATAAATAGAGGGTTAAGATGGAAATAAAAATGTTTAATATTGGAGGCTATAGCTGAAGGCTACTAGGCAAAAAAAGTTGTGTATGCCCATGGCCATTTCATGATGTTTCAATATCACGTTTTTCCACAATTGCCCAGGTTTTGGCGTACACGTCTCAGAGAACTGTTTTGCCCGTGAAAATACCTAATTTGAACAAATATGGACTAAAAAAAATATACACAATAGAAAACTTTGCAACCTGCTGAAATTAGTTCGAGTAATTTGGACAGATGTTCATTCATCACAGCAGTTTCAGAGATGTATATTATTATCAGTCAGCCTGTTCCTATGGCGAGCAGGAGCGGAGGAGAAGAGCTTTCTGAGAGCAAAGTGCTTTCGCCATGGGACTCGATGAGCAACCGGTCTTTTGTGCAAGTAACCTCTTCCATGCTGCTCAGGGGTTTGTTTCCTGGAAACTAGAGACTGCAGCTGTCAGAACAGAAATAGTCACAGAATTTCCATTTGCTTTAATTGATTTTGGCAAGATATTTTGTTGGTATAATTATAAGTTCTAAACTTAAAACACTCAAAAATGCTCGAGTATAAGAAAAAAAAAGTAATACTTCCAGAAGCAAGTGAAGGAAATCATTTGCTGGAATGAACATTTTTGTCCCATGTGTATTTATTACCTGTTCTAAGACAGACTCTGCCTTTGCTTCCATTTTAAAAGATCAATTATGGGATAGTTCAGCCTGCAGTTAAATTTATGTTATATAGACTTTGAAGGAAAAAGTAGTATCTGATATTGCTTAATATTCTTTATTTAGAATTGAAATATTAGGGCAAAACAGCAGAAGTACATTCAGTTGAGTAGAGTTTATTGTTTAGAAGTGAAGGAGAGCAATATTTACATAATTTATTTTGTTTTCCTTAAATTTTTGTTTTATTAATTTTTGTCTGTTTTTATTAAATTACTTGTGATATTTTTAATTTGGTGGGTTTGAATTTATTACCCAAACCCAGGCTGCTTCTTTTTCAATTTTTGTTAAATATAAATCATGTCTTCTAGAAAGTGTTTCATAAGCCTCAAAAATGAATAGTTTATGTTAACAACCTATAGTTCTTTCAGCTGGCCTTTCTTTTTAATTTAGAATGTGCTTATTACTCTTTTGAATATATATGCACACACACATAAACATGCATTTACACATACCTCTATGTAAACGTATATGCACATGCAAACATACAAATGACATATATTTGCACATGAATGTACATATTTGTATCTAAACAGGTGGATGGATAGATAAATAAGGTCCATTCATATTGTACTGTTATAGGATATTTATGATACTAAATGTTATAATGCGCATTTGTTAACTGAAATAAAAAAGTTGCCTGCAAGTAATTCAGTGCTGACTGTAGTCAAATGCTGGCTGAGTAAAGACACTGACAAAGTAATGCTACCATCTCCCTTTAGGTGGGAATAAAACATTTCTCTGCATGTTATCTTATGTTCATGTTATATTTCTTTAGCCTAAAAAGCTCCAAGAATTTTAAACTTGTCATCATTCTGAAACAATTTAAGGGAAATGCTCTGTGAGCAACGAATGTCTACTAAAGGGCTTGTGCCTACCCTGATAATAATACTATCGTGATAAAACAGGTATCTATGACTTTACTATTAATCCTGCTTTGCAATGATTTCCCTAGGGCACTAAACAATTCCATCAAAGTTTTTGAGAGAAGATATGACAGCATTGCTGGAAGCAAATCTAAAGAAATGAAAATCATTTTTTTAGCATCTCAGAAACTCATCTGTATCTTCATCTTCTCTTAGTTAGTGCCAGTGTACTAATTCCTAAATGGTCATCAACTGTCCCCAAGCTATAGAAATGAAAGGGAGATGATAAACATGGTAAACATTAAATGCTAAAATTTAACATCTTCTAACATGTGTTGACCATCTTGCTTTGGAGAAACTCTCTGTTGTGTTCTGTGGCATCACCTCTCCCTATGGGGCAAAGTTTTAACCAGCAAATGGAACATGTCCACCCAGAGGCCAGAACCCCCTTCTAGACAACCAGAGTCCCTGAAATTATCTGCAGTTTCCAGTGGATAACTAATTTGTTAAGGCCACAAAGCCAAGGTGTGGTGGTCTGGATCTCAATCTGAGTCTAACTCCACAATTTGTGTTCTTATCTACGTTCTGTACAGAATTAACAATATAGGCAATCATCATATGGTGCACGTATTGTTAATTCTGTACAGAAATTATGTCTATAGTATCTAATGTGGAGGAAACTATATCAAATTTGTTTGCTTCATGTTTCATACATCTTTATTTTTTACTTTTTATTTTCAACTTTCTGTGTCCTTATATTTAAGGTGTAGCTCTTCTAAGAAGTATTGCATTTTATTTTTATCCATTCTGCTAATGTTTTTATTGGAACAATTAGTCCATTTCAATTTATAGTAGTCCCCCCTTATATGCAGGGTATACATTGTAAGACCCATAGTGGATGCCTGAAATCATAAATAGTATAAACCCTATCTATATATATGTCATGTTTCTCCCCTTACACATCCAGACCTATGCTAAAATTTAATTTATAAATTAGGCAATTTCACAGATATAAGATTTGCTCTTACTGTAGATCTCAGCAATCTCGCTGTACAATTTTTCACCTTTCCACTGAAAGGAAGCCCCTTATGGCTTCTCTTTGGCCATACTGTCTGAATTGCCAGTGCTCCGGGCCATCGTGAAGTAAAATAAGGGACTTGAACAGAAGCCCTGAGATACTGAACCAGTCAATCTGATCACAGAGGTGGCTCCTCAGGTTCTAATGGGTCGGGAGCATCTACAGGGTGGAGAAACGGGACAGAGGGGTGATTGATGTCCCTGGCAGGAGGGACAGAGCAGGACACTGGGAGATTTCATCATACTGCCCACAATTTAAAAGTCATGAATTATTTATTACTCAAGATGTTTCATTTAATATTTTCATACCATTGTTGACCTCTGGTTACTGAAACCAAAGAAAAGAAAATCAGAGATAAGGAAGGACTTCTGTAATATAAATATTGACATGTATGGAGGTATATATACATAATATTGTTTTCCTATTTGTCTCATCTTTTATTTTATTATTCAAAAGCATTAGCCTGTTTTCTACCTCTATTAATTTGTAATTTACACTTTCTTCTACCGTTCTTTTACATCCCCCTCAAGATTTCAAATTTCATTCTTGCCATATTGCAGTCTACTGCTTCATAAGCAATGCTAAGTATTTAGACCATTTTAATGGCATGGTTTTTCATTTATGCCTTTTATGTTATTATGTAATTCATTTTAATTGCACATTTTGTACCCCCCAAAGACATCATTACTATTATTATTACACAGAATATTCATTTAGATCGATCCATATATTTACCACCTCCATTACTCTTCATCCCTTTCAATATCTTCATGTTTCTGAGATCGTTATCTTTCTGCCTGAAGCACCTCCTGTATTATCCCTTTTGATGGAGTTTGCCTCTCAGCTTTGCTACTATGAATTTGTTTTTAAAAATTTTCCATTTGAGAGAAACTTTTGCTGAGCATTTAATTCTAGATTGTCAGTTATTTTCTTTCGGACTTAAAAGGGAACATTATATTGTGTACTATTTTACATTGTTACTCTCAACAGATGACATACTTATCTTATTGCTGCTGTGTTAAAAGTACTACTAGTTTTATCCCTCTAACTGCTTTGTAAATGTACTTCTTGTCTTTGTGCTTTAGGTTTATACAAACTTGTAAATATGTGGCTTTATATTTTTTTTTATCATTTTGAAAGTTCTCAGCCAGAACTCAGGATCTATAAAAATATAGTTTCTGCCTTAGTTTCTCTCTCCTCTTCTGACACTCTAATTACACATATTGCTTCTTATGCTCTGTTTAGTATTTTCCTTGTGCTCTGAGAGCACTGCCCTGGATGCTTTTATTACACCTATCATAGAGTTCACTAATTTTGTCTTCTGATATGTCCAATCTTCTACCAAATCTGTCACAAGTTAAAACTTTTATTTTTAATTTATACATGATCCACTTAATTATTTTTTATAAATTTTAATTTTGGGTGAATTTCTCATCTATTTAAAAAATATTTTTATTATTGATTTCAGAGAAGAAGAGAAAGGGAGAGATAGAAACATCAATGATGAGAGAGAATCATTGATTGCTTGCCTCCTGTACGCCCCACACTTGGGATCTAGCTTGCAACCCGGGCATGTGCCCTGACGAGGAATTGAATCGTGACCTCCTGGTACATAGGTTGACACCTTGCCACTGAGCCAGGCCAGCCGGGCCTCATTTATTTTTGAACATATCACAGCTATTTTAAATTCTATGACAGCTAACTCTAAGCTTGTTTTTATTGTCTCATTCTGTTGTTATTGTTGTTTGTGTTTATGGTATATGTGTATATGTATGTTTGTGTCTGTTTCTTGGTATACCTAGTAATTTTTGGTTGAATATCCTATGTTCTAGGTTTCTGATGCTGTGATCCTTCTTCCAGAGAGGTTTTAGATTTTCCTCTTATAGGCTGAGAAAGTTAGGACAAAAAATTACCTCAATTCATTGGGTAATCATCTTATTAAAGGTTGAAATGAAACTTTTCCTAAGATTCCACTCCTGTCTGTTTTACTCCGGCTTTTAGAATGCAGCTCTCCAGGGATCCCAAATGAAAGGGTATGTTGCTTACTAAGAACTTTATTTTTTAGCAGGTCCTAAACATTTTTCTCTCTCTTTTGGAGTATGTGATTACACAAAATTTCACTCTGCTCTTCAGATGATTTTTACTTAGATTTTAAGACTCCTTTTCTAGGCAGTTTTAGAACTTGCCTAATGCCAAGAAGCAAAATTGTTGAATATCAAGTTTAGATCTTTGAACTTCATTTTTCAATCATCTCTTGGTTCTACAAGTGTTGGTTTCTTTGACAGCCCTGACTGTTTTCTACTTCTCTAGCTCTATGTAATTGGCAAAAATTCTACTTTTTCTATAAGCTTCTTTGACCCTCACTCGTGGGCTTGTGCCTCACTGCTTGGGATCCAGCGTAACACCAATAGATTAGCAACTATCCCAGGACAAAATTAGCTACTGAAATATAGCTTCTTCTCTTTCTACATTTCCTACTTTCCAACATCGTAGCCCCTGAACTCATGATTACTTGGCAGCTCACAAATATCTTCAAACATATTTTAAAAAATACTCAACCTGGATTTTTCTAAGTATTCTTGACTGGAGAGTTGTTCTGTTTATAAGATGAATACATCATAGCTCAAATCAAAAATCTCCAGAAAATAAAACAGTTTATTGAAGAGAAATATTCATTTCTGTTGTGGTGGTAGAAATTTATAGAACTAACAACAAACCAATAAAAGACCTCCTGCTTAGGTGAGCAATTTATATAGTTTTGCAATAATTATCTCTTTCCCAATTCCAAATTTAGAAGATTGTAACATTAAATAATCACACTACTATTCTTCTTTCTTTTATCATATACCATCCTCAGCCCATGGAACGTATGATTAAACATTTTATTATTTAAAAATCCTGGAGGCTCTAGCTGGTGTGGCTCAGTGGATAGAATATCAGCCTGTGGACTGAAGGGTCCCGGGTTCAATTCTGATCAAGGGCAAATGCCTGGGCTGTGGGCTTGATCCCCAGTATGCGTGTGCAAGATGCAGCCAATCCATGATTCTCTCTCATCATTGATGTTTCTATCTCTCTTTCCCTTCCTCTCTGACATCAATAAAAAAATATTTTTAAAAAATTATGGAGAATTATTCTCTCTTTTGTGACTAAAGGGTTTTAATCTAAGGGTAATTTACTTATGCTGAAAACATTCCACTCAGTCATATACGTCTGGCCTACATTTTAAAGTCCTTCCTATCTCTTCTTCTGAAGTCTTTTTATTAACTATTATCATAAACAATATATTTCAGACTCAGTCCATTAACAACTTCTCAGGTCCCTCACCTTATTGACATTGGTGTTATGCACAAAAAAATACATTTGTTTGTTATTTTTATTTTTCCTTTTTCATTGAATTTATTGGGGTGACATTTGTTAATAAAATTATATAGGTTTAAGGTGAACAATTCTATAATACATCATTTGTATATTGTATTGTATGTTCACCTAAGTCAAGTGCTTTTTAAATTCGGGATTTATTTGACAAAGAGAATACAAAGATACTAAAGGGGTCATAATAATAGGTATGACTAATTATAAGACAGAGATTCATGTTAAAATTGGGCCATAATGATCATATGCTTCACTTCAGAATTATTAGATATTAATAAATCTCTAAAACATTATACAGAACCCAGTCTCCTATTTTTTTTGTACAAGGAGATATCTATTTAAATAGGTAGAAATAGTTCTTATTAGCATTCAGAGCTCAAAAATAATAGAGAGGTTATTAGTTTGAAAGTCTCCAAATCTTTAGGAAACTTTTTATGGTCAATGATTACCTATGGAAACTTTATTTTCATAGATTGTGATGATAAGAAATTAATTGAAGGCTTTCAATACTATATATAAGTATACATAAATTTTCTAATACTCTATATCAAACACCATCCTTTGGTTATTAATACTCAATGAAAATTTTCCATTCTAATTATTTTCATCCTATATATGAAAAATAATTTAAATAAAATTAAAAGACACATCCTATAAGGAACAAAGAAATACATCTATGGCAAGAATATCCACAGAATCAGTCTGGGTACATTGATGTTGATGTCACTTACCTTATAGACATACTTAATTCTTTTTCATTGGAAAACTAGTTCTCTGTTATAGTAGTAAACATCTCAAAGACATGGTTTTATATACCCATAAATAAATAAAAAGAAGAAAACAGCTCAGTTCTTTGGCGATGATATGCGATGACATGCTATTGTGACAAAAAGCAATATGTGGGGCTTAACTTTCCCATGGAGACTACACTTAGGAAACGCTATGTGATGTAGTGAGGGATAAACACCCCTTTTCGATGCCACTAGTCCTAGGCCATTTGTAGGTCCAAGTTTTGAATAGTTTTTAAAGGTGAGCAAAAATTATTTTTGTTTTCAGATAGAGCATCTATTTATATCTACCATGTTTTTTTTGTGCCTGCATTTATTGCCCCTTATAAGTGCATGAGAAATAGCATTGAAGTAGATAAAACCCATTGTGAAGACACATTTTTTTCCCACTGAACATATGTTTAACGTGTGAATTTCAACTTCTTTATTCAGAAGTTGGATTAACTGTGTAAAGTCCTGTCTGAATACTGCCTTGACTGTCTGCATTTTATTAATATGTGATTAAGTAAATGTTGACTGAGCTAGGGCTCAGACTGGAAGATCCTTAGTGAAATAATAAGGACACCAAATGTGGTTTATGTAACGGAATGAAACTAAACACATTTCGTTTTCCAGAGGTTAACATATAGGATTTGAAGAAGAAAGTCACATAATTGTATATAAGTCCTGTTTCCTGGTTTTATTATAGATTGAAATTGCCCGAGATGGATTCAGTATTCAAAGAATTTCCTGTGGCATGAACATGACTGGAAAAATAATTTTCAACATTAAATGTGGTGAACTGCTGAACTTTGTTAATACTTTTTGCAGCATTCAATTTAATTTTAATAAATTGCATGGCTCTGGCAATAGAGGGAAGTCTAAAGATTGAAAGCCTGAATAGGTCACAGGGAACATTGGTTTGCCAGTGCAAGCCTGTTAAAGCACTAACTAGAAAATTAGGCAGGAAAAAACAGTTTAAAAAATATTGTGAGTATCTCTGATCATCAGCTGGTTGAAAAGAAGTAATATGACAAACAGGAAATTACAAAGAATAACTATTTTGACTGCAGTGGAAATCACGACTTAGGTAGCCACATTTCAAACCAAATGCAGAATATTTTCCTGGAATTTAAAGAAAAATTATCCAGATGTCTAAACATTCCACTCAATGCAGCTTTTATTTGGAGTTTGGCAAGTCTTCAGAAAACTTGTAGTCAAGTTTAGTTGAAATACTTTTTCCAGCCTATTTACATAATTTCATATGTCTTTTAGGCTCCTGCATTACATATTTTTTTAGCAGGGGCCTTATTTAAATGTAGGCTTTCTGCAAACCTTATATTTGCTTTCATGACTTGTTATATTGCTTCCCATCACATGCTTCATGGATCAAGTCAGTACTCAAACCTGTGAACAACTACAAACAATAGTGAGGACAAACCTACATAATGTTACCATTAAATTGTCCATTGAGGGTCTCCACATACTGCTCTCAAAGAGTACAAAGTCCCCTCCAAGGAAGGAGATGCTCTCTTATTTACAGATTTGGCATGAACACGTTATTTTTAAGACTTAAAAATACTATATAAATAAGATTTGCTTTATGGATATATTATTTTAGTTAAGTAATTACATGATAAAACTCCCTTATAAAATTTTGGTCATAAGAGTATAAAGATCCCAAAACCTAGCAGGTGCTCAATAAATGATTTCAGGAACAGCAATAAAAATGGCAACTAACTAATTTATTTGTATCACCTCATTAATATTTAATCACTGGCTAGCCTTTGTATTAGATATTATAATCATGCCAATATTTAACATGAAGAAGCTTAGTCATACTGAGTTTAGTGCTGTGACCAAGGTCACAACATTAGTAAAATTTAGCCCTAACCGGTTTGGCTCAGTGGATAGAGCGTTGGCCTGTGGACTGAAGAGTCCCAGGTTCAATTCCGGTCAAGGGCATGTTCCTTGGATGCAGGGCACATCCCCAGTTGGGAGTGTGCAGGAGGCAGCTGATCAATGTTTCTCTCTCATCAATGTTTCTGACTCTCTATCCCTCTCCCTTTCTCTCTGTAAAAATATCAATAAAATATATTTTAAAAAATTTAGAATCAGTATCCACATTGATTTATTATGACTTTAGAGATTTTACATTTAATCAGTCTAATTAAAAAGTAGGGAAAAATGCCAGGCCACTGTGGCTCAGTGGTTGAGCATTGACCTATGAACCAGGAGTTCATGTTTTAGTTGTAGTTCAGGACACATGCCCAGGTTGCAAGCTCGATCCCCAGTAGGGGGTGTGCAGAAGGCAGTCGATCAATGATTCTCTCTCATCATTGATGTTTCTATCTCTCTATCTCCCTTCCTCTCTGAAATCAATAAGAAAAATATTTTTTAAAGTAGCGAAACCTGATTAAAACAAAACAAGCAACAACAACATGTCACAAAGGATCAGCAAACAAACCAAATTAGGTGGGCATATGACAATGACCGCAAGAACCACATTCAAAGATTCATGGATCCACGCAAGAAGCATTTTCTAGGTAACACTAGGAAGGGGCAAAACAGAAGCCGAATAAACAGTTCCTGATGTTGGGGAGGTGAGTTGAGGTGGCAAGTATGAGAGTCCAGTTCTTAGTTATAAGCAGCAGAAACTGGTGGCTTCTTCAATCAGAAAAGAAATGAGTTGGAAGTCTACCGTGCAGTTCACAGATGCCTTGGGAATACTGGACACTGGGGTAACAAATGGTCAGGAACAAAGAAGACTATGCAGATACAGTCATAGTCCAGAGCGAGTCCCCTGCGGACACCCTGCTATCACTGTTTGACCTTGGACGCTGCCGCATAGACTGTAATGAAAGGGCCCTGGTGCTACACTCGGGCGTCGGCCCAGCTGAAACTGGTGCCCCTGGTGCTCTTGCCAGACAGGGATCGTCACCGCCTGTTGCTTTGCATCCCTGCTCTGAAGCTCGGATGGCTGATCCTTCCTATCATGCCATATGAAGTATTTGTAAAGAAGCCTGAAAAAAAAAGAATATACTAGTAGAGTGTATCAGTTGGGGTTTAACCAGAAGAGAAGAACCAGGAGGAGAGATATCTGAATACATATGTACACATATCTGAGTGTTTGTGTGAGTGTATTTATTTCCGGGTTGGCTGAGTAAACCCAAGTCTACAAGCAAGTGGTCGGGATGGAAAGATCCAGGGGATCCAAGAAAGAGAAAATTATCGTTCCACCTGTGGCTTGCAGTCCCTACATTTCGAGAAGGACTTATTTTCTCTTTAAAAATCTCATACTGCATTTATCCAGGCCCAATCAGCATGATCTCCAGCCTTCTCTAGTCATCCTGCCCCACCTAAGCTGGAGGGGGCAGGGAAGGTAACTGAGAAGAACTACTGAGGGTCACAGAGCAAAGGACACAGGCTCACGGAGCCCAAAGACCTAACCGCAGAACTAGTGAGCACTTTCCCGCCCCGAGACCTTGCCCGATGGCCTCTTGTTAGTCTGAATGGCATGTTAGCCCCTTGGAATATAATTTCAAAAGTCTTTACAACCTACATCACACATTGATTTCTTATGTAGCTGTGGAGAAATGTCTTTATTCAATGATTCGAACACACACACACACACACACACACACACACACACACACACACATGCTTCCAACCCTCTAAGATAGTACTCTATGGCCTGAATTTTACTCCATATTTTATTTCTATTAAACAAAGGAAGTAAGTATTTATCCCTTTCCAGACACAGGGGGAGTACAGGACCCAGCGGAGTAATTTTAGGCTAAGTATTATATTGCTTTAATATCAATAGGATGAGGACAGTTTCTTAGGGGAAGTTACAGTTTTATGGCAAAAACATTAAAAATCAAAACTGCGCTCTCTGTGAAGGCCTAGACTTGTTTTCCTGTCTAGTGTCATCTCCAAAGAAGCTTAGTCTCCTCCCCTGTTACTTCCTCCATTAGCTGTTTGCTCGCAGGTACCTGGCTCTTCCCCATTTCAACCTCCTGTAGAGTTACGATTGTAATATTACGTGTTTACCTGAAAGAAACAAGAGGAAAACCAGTTGCCTTCCTGAAAATTGAAGTGATTATTTCAGTTAACCAGGCAATCCCGTAAGTCTCAGCTGTCTTATCTTTAAAATGGGAGCACTCCATTTAGAAAAGGGGTTGGATTTAGATGACACCAAATAATTCGTACATCATCTAGAGAAAACACTTTCAAAATTGTCATATTTTCATCTAGAAACCCATGACTGACATTTGTCAAGCTTTGTGATGCCGGGTGGTTTCCTGCTTCCTGATTTTCTTCTCCCCTTTCTTCTGTGGAGGACCTAACTGTAGTTAGTACCATGATTTTGTTAAGATGTTATGCCTTTTTTAGATTATCACTGGTTCGGTGGTGCACAGGGTGCTGCTACATGGCCACAGTTCAACGGTGCAACATGGACCACAAGAGAAAATGAAACAGAGAAGTGTATTACTTACAGGTCCTGCAACATGGACCAGAAGAGATAATGAAACAGAAGTTTTTTACTTACAGGTCCTGCCAAAAGTACACACATGCTAACAGAGCCACATGGGAAGGTCAAGCAGAGCACAGGCAGAGAGGGATGCAGACCCAGGGCACGTGCCTTTATTAGGGTCCATGCGTGGAACATTTAGGGGTTCTTAGAGTAGCAAAGGATTGGTCAATTCAAACCAAAGAGAGTGGGGTTTTGGAAGGCTATGGAGTGGGGGGGTGTTATCAAAGGGACTCACAAGGAGAAGTCCTTAGGCAGGGAGGAGACCATTGATCACAGGGCTATTAAAGAAGCTGAATCACGGACTCACATTGGCTTCTGACTTTGCAGGCTAGTATCTAGGCCAGGGGTCCTCAAACTACGGCCCGCGGGCCACATGCAAATACAAATATTGTATTTGTTCCCGTTTTGTTTTTTTACTTCAAAATAAGATATGTGCAGTGTGCATAGGAATTTGTTCATAGTTTTTTTTTTTAAAACTATAGTTCGGCCCTCCAACAATCTGAGGGACAGTGAACTGGCCCCCTGTTTAAAAAGTTTGAGGACCCCTGGCATGCAGTTGCATGAGGGGACTAGTGTCAGCTTAAGGCCCTTGCAGGCTTCTTGGCCAAACAAAATGGATGCCAAAGCAGTGATGCCATGGAGTGGTTTAGCCAGACCAATAGCATGAGGTATTCTCACATTAAGTTCCAAGAACTTTTGCTGTGTCTCAATTAAATCTCTCAGTTTTTATTTGGAGGTGCAAGTCTGTTCAGATAAATGGAACACTGTGTTGTTCTTATATGCTCCCATCATCACCCCTACCATCACCACCACTTTCACAACTATAAACAACTATTGTGACATCAAAGAAATGCTTAATGCTTTTTGGATCCACTTGGGTTGCTGTTGCCACCTGTCTTTGACTATGCTTAATTTTTTTTCTAGTATCACAGCATAAGTTAGCATAAATAGAATCACTTTTTCTCCAGTCTTTACCCATAGACCTTTTGGATTTTATATATCATAAGTATAGAAGAAGATTTCTAGAAAAATAAATATTTTTTAAGTAGCAATATTTTATTTTTATTTATTTTTTATTTTTTTATATATTTTATTATTTTTTTACAGAGAGGAAGGGAGAGGGATAGAGAGTTAGAAACATCGATGAGAGAGAAACATCGATCAGCTGCCTCTTCCACCCTCCCCCCCACCCCCCGGGGATGTGCCCGCAACCAAGGTACATGCCCCTGATCGGAATCGAACCCGGGACCCTTCAGTCCGCAGGCCGACGCTCTATCCACTGAGCCAAACTGGTTAGGGCTTATTTTTATTTTTAATATAAGCTTGTTAGATGGCATTGATATATAGCTACAGAAATGGATTCTTCAAGAAGCTAGGGCACTTACCCAAGATAGCCCAGAAAGCAGTCTACCAACCCTGATTCAAGCCCAATTCTTCTATCAATAATTAATCCTAAGCACAGCACGACACACTCTTCTATTCTGGATTGCTTTCATTTACAAGCTGGTGAGATTGGGCAGAAGCTAAGTGAAGAGAGCGGAGATGGTAGACAGAGCTCCTTTTCCCTCACGTGTCTCAATGTCAGGTATGCTTCTTGCAGAGTAACTTGCAGTAGTCCACCAAAATGTCTATTTTCTCAATGTGACGTAAACATAGGCAAGGGCATAGGTGTTTGACCTTTTCAAGGGCTTCTTTCAGACCTTTATCAATTTTTCATATCATGAATGCCATAAAGGTATATTATGCATTTTATAAGATTAAATAAAGAATAATGGGGACATGTTATATAACTGCTTCAGACATTTAATGACAATGATGTATTTAAGATGATGAATAGAGAACAACAAAGCCACATTCATATGTGAATGTTGGGCAATTCACCATTTCTCCTTATGGTGAAGGGACTTAGCTCAGGTTAAGGAGAATGCAATTAAAATTCATACTTCACCTATACCAGCAAGGGACTGAAATTGTATGTATCAAATCATGAATGCCTAGAGTTTTTTGATTCTGTCAGAGACCAGTTAAAGACCAGTACTAAAACTAAAGTCTTGGCCATACTATGCAGTCTCAGTGATTCACAGGAAGAGTTCCTGTGACTGAGTTGTAGAGTTGTATATGAAGTGCACCATGGGCTAGAATTGTATTACCCCCCAATTCTCATCTGCCTAGAATCTCTGTATGTGACCTTATTTGGGATTACAGTATTTACAGATGTAATCAAGTTAAGATGAGTTCATACTAGATTAGGATGGGCCCTAACTCCAATATGAATGAGGCCCTTATAAGAAGAAGAAAATTTGGACACAGACACAGAGAATGGGAGAAGAGAATACCATTTGAAGGCACAGAGACATACACAGGAAGGAACACCAAGAAGCCAAGGGTTTCCAGCAATCACTGCCGTGTAGGAAGAGGAAGAAAGGAGTGCTCTGTGGAGGCTTGGAGAGAGAACACAACCCTGCCGCCACCTTCATTTTGGACTACTAGCCTCCAAAACAGTGAGAGAATAAATTTATGTTGTTTTAGTCATCAAATGTATGGCCATTTGTTCCAGCAGCCCTAGGAAGTTAATATAGCACATGTGAAGATACAGTAGAAAGGGAACTTGCCACCGAAGAATGATACAACCTTGAAGATCAAAGGCAGAAATCAGTTAATGGTTATTTAGTGATCAAGTGGGAGCCCAAATCAGATTTAAAAAATTCCATTCCCTTGAAAAAATTTACACTCTATCAGGATACAGAGTCTCAAGCAATTTTAGCCTAAGGACTTCTTATCAAAATGTTTATATCTCACCTGGCCTGTGTTGCTCAATGGTTGAGCATCAACCTATAAACCGGGAGATCATGGTTGGATTTCTGGTCAGGGCACATGCCTGGAGTTGCAGGCTTGATCCCAATAGGAGGCATGCAGGGGGCAACCAATCAATGATTCTCTCTCATCATTGTTTCTTTCTCTTCTTCTCCCTCTAAAGTCAATAAAATATATACTTAAAAAGTGTTATAGTCAGAATAATAAAAGTATCTTTAGTTTAAACTATAAATTTGAATTCTGCCATTTATATGAATTATGTATTTCTGAACATCAGGTTCAAATGCTTCATTTTGACAGAGTTACTTTGTGTCAGCTTGGTTGTAGAAATTCATAACTTTAATGGAAAATTATGTCATTTCAAGAGTGTTTAGGACCAGTGATAAATTTTAACTATTTTACTCTTCATCTAAAACTTTTATTTTCTTTACTTTAAAGGGAATAATACTCTTTCAGCTTCCTAAAAACTGAACATAGTATGAGGTGTAATTTGTATTATTTCACAACTGACCGAAGAACATGATTAATTTGTAAATATGTTACCATATCTCATCATCCATAATTTAAATTATTTTTATCTTTACTTTTTCAACAAACATATAAATATATCTAATTTTTACTAACCAATGCCTGTTTATCTGAGAATTATTATATTGTTGCCAAAATTTCTATGAGAAGACACCACTCTCATTGATGTGCTGTTAGTAACATTCCTTATTTTTTCTCTGTCATAAATTGTACCTTATCCTTATTTTTTCAATACATAGAAAATAGGCAGTCAACTGACAATTCTGAAAAAGAGCCCTAAACTTGCAAATCAAAGACATTTTTAATCTATTTTTCACTACCCGTGGATCCGTTTCAACTTCTTCTATTTGTTATTTTTGGGATTCATTCTTTGCTTTCACTCTATTTAGCAGTCCTTTAAATATAAAGCATTTAAAAACATTTTTTTAAATTTTGTTTTATTGCTTAAAGTATTACAAAGAGTATTACATATGTCTCCTTTTTTTTCTCCCCTTAACCTTCTCCTGGCCTCCCCTACCCCCCCAGTGTCTTGTGTCCATTGGTTATGCTTATATGCATGCATACAAGTCCTTCGGTTGATCTCTTACCCCCCTCCCCCGCAAACCCTCTCCGGCCTTCCCACTGTAGTTTGACAGTCTGTTCGATAAAGACATTTTTAAAAGTCAAAACAAATAAACATTTTTAAATGACTAGGAAAAATGTACTATTAACAGAGTCTTTCTTGCAGGGAAAAGAAATTGGGAGGTAAAAATGAGTAACTAGTTATGGCTTTAAGCAAGGAAGCAAACAGAGACAACTTTGGAGGCTTGAGAGGAGAAAAGGGTTGATAGTGAAAGGGCGAAGGCTACGCCCTCCACCTTCCCCCAGGGTAAGGGCTACGTCCTCCATCTTACCTTGGCCACGTGTTGGGCAAGGAGCTTCTTCACGGAAGTCTAAGACTCTGCTAGCCACACCCAGGAACGCGACATCGACTTGTGCCTGGCCAATCGGCAAAGCACAGTCCTTTCTCCTCCCTTACTCCAACCCCCCCCCCCCCCCCCCCCCCATATAACTGGTCTCTGGGAGGGGTTCGGGCTCTCTTGGCCACTTGGCTAGCCGATGTGTCGGTGGGTCTGGTGGATGGAGAGCTCAAGCTAGCTTGAATACAGATTCTTATGCTTTTACATCGAATTGGCTCCCTGATGTGGTTTCTTGGGAATCTTGTAATCTGGGCATAACAATAGAAAGACTGAAGAAGGGGTATGAGGTTTGAAGCTAGGATGACCTAGTGTTCCTAGGATTTGGGCTCAGCTATCCTTATTTCTCCTTCAATGACCTGCTGCTTTCTGAAGTTCATTGAAAATTAGTTAGACTTGTGACTAAAGTTAACTAGTTCATTTGCCTAATTTTCTAACTCGGCTCACTCAATTCGTGGAGTTATTTCTACCTTTTCTTGCACAAGAATTGAGAGCTTTGCCTCTATGGGCCATTTTCCTTTGGGCCTTTGCTGATGATACCTGAATCTTCACGTCTCCTGTGTGGAGTGTGGTGGGAGGTAGACAATGAGACTACACTTTGTTGCTAGGGGTTTCAGGATTCCGTACCACAATTTCTACATGCTCATCAGAATCATTCATTAGCACCGCAGGCCTCAAATTTTCCTCACTGGCCTTTAATACTAACGTAAGACACAGTCATTCATTTGCCTTCCACAGCCACACAAATCTGCAGGCAAGACGTGCCCTGCCCTATGCTTCTCCTGCAGCCCTGGGTCACTCCCACCCCCATGCCATTCAGGAAAGGGGACTGAAAGTGCTAGACAGCAATGGAGCATTCAGCCCCTAAGGGCATGGACTTGGCTGAAACTCTCCCAGGTTACTCCTGCTAAAAAAGGACTTGTGAAAAGGGACTTGATCAACCACCTTCTTGTTTGACATGTTTAAACTTAATGCCCCCTTGCTACAATTTAGCATGTCTTCTAGTCTCAACTTGAGGGAAAATTGCAAACATCTGCTTAGTGTTTCAGAGTCAGAGGATTGGGAGTTGTTAGTGGTTGGCAGTACAGGAAAAATTCTTCAGCTAGGCCTCAGTATATTTTCAAAGACTGTATTGAGTGTATTGTTGTAACTTGTCTAAAAGGCTTAACTGGAAATTTAAAAACATAATAGTTCTCTATTGTGGATTGTGTAATGAATTATTTAATTAATCCCTTTTAAACAAATTTTACAACAAAAGAACTTCCTCAAGGAATTAGAGAGAAAGGCAGGGTAGGCAAGAGAGGAAGAAAGCAAGAGTCTGAGGGGTGGAGATAAAAATGTTGGCGTCACTGGCGGACAGAGCTAAATGGGTGGATGCTACTGAATTAGCCTCTGGAGATGGCAGTTTAATAATGACATATACGTTACCAGATGTAGTGTATAAAAGGAAATATCAAAAGAAACATGGTACATAATAAAAAAGTGAGGTTTGTTCAAGATCTATCATGGCTAATAGGTAATTTTTGTCCATAATTCTTAGATTCTTGATGCATACCTTTTAATTAGGTTCCATTTATATAATCATGGGAGTCTAGCAAAAACACAAACCAACAAGCAAACATGAGCTTGCTTCCTTGGATAAGTGGATATTATATATCTAATAAATATAATGTTACAGACTCCAACCACATAAAATGTATGTAAATGTAAGCTCTTGAATATAAACTGTGGGAATTATATACGCTATGACATTTTTTCATCTCTTCAGACAGTGAAGAATTTTATTTTTAATTTTTTAAATGTTATTAAATGTTTTGTGTGTGTTTTTTTAGAAAAGCATTATGAAGATAAAATAATTCTCTGGAAGAGCTTAGCATAGTTCTGGCACATGGGTTTAATGAGTGGTGAGCATTTTTATTCATGAAGGAATACCTTTTTATATCCTTATATCCGTAAGCCCGACCTTTGAATAAGGTAGGTACTCATTGCATGTTTTTATGTGACTTATAATGAATATCTTCTAATATTTTTCATAAAACAGTCAGGATATTAATAGTAAGTTTCTACAACAGCATTGCATTTTAAAGCTCTGCAGAAAAGGATAACATTAAGGCAAACACTGGGTATGTCCCTGGTGTTTTTCAATGGCAACTGCCTTCGACATGTAAAATGTGGGAATGTAGGACTCCACATACTGCAAGCATGGAATGCACTTCCACTACCCAAACTCATCCTGCTTAATCTGGGCAGGTGATTTTTAAACTTACACCAAGCCAAACAAGTCCTAACGGAAGAACTACATGCTCAACTTAATGTCTTTGAAAGTCTGTTCCCCATCTATATAATTGACCTTATAAAGATGAAAATCTGCAAAGAGACACATTATCTTCTTATTAATTCCATATTAGTGCAATGCTTACAAAAGGACCATGTCCAATTCTGGCCATCATTCAGAAAACACAACCTAAAAAGCTTGGGAAGGTTTCAAGAAGAGCATACAAATGATTTAATACGATTTACGTGGAAATATCTGTTAGGATGTTTTCTTAAAATTTGTGCTAATTTAGATAAAAGGCTAGAGCCTTTAAGCTTAGGAATGTTTGGGAAAAAAAGATGTCATCCTTTTATAATTACAAATATAAAGTCATTATAATACACTTAAATAATACAGAAATATTCACACCAAATCATGAGCCTTCCTTCAGTTTTCCAATCCCCTCACCAAAAGTAACCACTGTTTAAAGTTCATATATGTATTTTATAGCCTTTATATCTTTATATCTTTTACATCATTACTATGATTTAACACATCATTTTAATACAGGTCGTGATGAGCACCTGTATTCCCATTCAAGAATAGTTGAAATAAACACATAAAACGATATAGGAAAATGTTCCCTGATTAATAAATTCTTTTCTAGGACCTTGGATATAGTTCAAGTGTGGTTTGTAGGAGCCTCAGGAAGGAAGGCATGTATCTAGAAAAGAAAATTCAGCTTGATTTTGACACTTCATTATCATCACCACTTATGTCAACCTCCTCTTCTTTAATCTTGTCAAAATGTTAAGAAGATAAAATATGTATTTCTCTTCTAAAAATTTTGAAGATCTTTGTTTTTCTTAGAATTATAGTTGAAATCTGTATCCTGGGTATGAAAAGCTCTTCCCTTGAGGTCTCATGTGGTTAAAATAAAGGTCGCTCAAAGTCCTTGGCAAATTCTAATATCGTATAATTTTTGGTCCTTTAACTAAAAGCCAAGAGAAAAATAAGAAAACATCAACAGAGCTATTCTAGTTAGTCCCGTTTCTCTTGCCAGTCTACTTCTTTCCTGGCCATTGCTGTCAATCAAGTATAATTGTGAAATTGCCTCATAGATGGATATAAATTGAGACTAGTTTGAAACTCATTTTCTTTTCCAGCCCATTCTGACAATTCAACTCTATGCCATTTCTTGGACATACAATGGATAGCAACCCTTTATTTAAAGGCCATCTGGTCATCAATATAATTTGATTCTCATCTACAGAGGCTGTGTGTGTGTGTGTTCAGATTAATATTGAAGGCCTAAGCACATGAATGATCATCAGCAGAAATAGTAAAGGAAGTTTAATGAGGAGATTATAATCAGAAAATTCAATAATGGGAAACTTGCTTAATGAGGACATTGGTGCCAAACTACATTATTCATGGGACATTCTGATTAGAGACAAATGCTAAATGAAACATACATTCCTTGTGGAAATCTTCATTTACATTTCAAATAAATACTATTACTCCAACCTTTGGCTGAGAAAATGAGCCTTCATACTGAATAACGAAAGACCCTCCCCTGCAAAGATAATGGTGTACCAAATATATTATTAAATAATAAATGGAAAATTCGAGTACATTTTCTTAATTTTAAGAGTTAAATTTGCTTTGTATATCCAAAGCAAGACACATTTTTCACCCCCCTCATCAGTGTACTAAATTCAGGGTCTTTGTCCATGAAATAAAACATGGCTATAAATGGGATTACACCCTCACCCTTTTATTACATTCTAATAGCTCCCCTTCTTTTTTTAAGAGTCAATCAGCCCAAATGATTAAAGCAAAGTGATAATGAGGCCTGCACTGTGGATCATAGCTTTTCTCATTAGAGTTTTTGGCCATGAAATGGAATCTTGGCCTTGGCTGGCCATATCACAAATACTACAAAGTTAAGATGAATTACCTCAGAACAATTATTCTTAATGAGCGTGTGTGTCTGTGTGTGTGTGCAGCACTATGTTATCACCATCACCTGTGGAAATGTTTGCAGTCTAGATCTCCTTTGGATGTGGAACATGAGCTGAGGATGGTTACTGTAGGTTGAGAGCTTCCTGCAGAAAGTCTTGTAGCCTGAGTTGCAAACAGCTGGTAGAGGAGAAGCACAGATGCCAAACTCCAAGCATTGCTGATACTTTTTACACAATTCTACTACTAAAAAGAACCTGTAGAGTAAAAAGATATTGTTTGAATGGAGCATAAACTGATAGATGGACTTTTGAGGGGCAAGTGATTGGCTTTGTGCAGAGAAAAAGGTAAGCACTGGAAATCCCTCTTTGGTGGGACACATAGAGAGAGAAAGAGCTGAAATAAATGTTAAAGTTGAAGTAAAAATAGACCAGGTTAAACTCTTCTGTACCTGATGTTCTTTGGTCTATCAGTAACCACTGTAACATTTTCCAGAAAGTAAAACTATATTTGAGAAAAAAAATTAAGGGATTTATAAATAACTACCTATGGTCAGTGGTTGACATTAGACGTTGAGAGAAAAGATCTTAGGGGAATTTTGACTCATATTCTTGTCCTAGGAGACTAAGTGGTTACATGAGACTTATGTGGCCAGTTTGAAAACCATGTCGATGTCGTCCTTGCTCTGTACCCAATCCTTGACCTCTGATGACAGACATTTAGATGGAGGTGATGTCACACAAAGGCTAGTATTCACATAAACCGCAGCTTACACAAGGATATTTATACTAAAGATGCACACGATCACAGATATGGATGAAGCGGGAAGACATGCAGAGCACTCACTGCATGTGGCCCTTTAGGTCCTTCTTTCCTGGAAGGGTCTCCCACTCTCCGACTGTACATTGGGGTGCTACAGAGGTTTTTAGGTTAATTTACAAATAAGTTAGGATGAATGTCGTTATGAAACCTCTCCGTTTCATACCACAGAGATTTGTATAGCTTGCATGACGTTCTCCAGTGAGCCATGCCCCATAAGCCCCCAAATCATAGGTTTCTTTATTGTAAGCAACCCCAAACCAGCTCATCCTACAAAGAGCATTTCCCATATCATGACTTTCCCAGCAAATACCTTTAGTTTATCTATCAGGAGGTCAGTTATCAGCATGTTTATCGAGTCCATCTATCTGCCTTCTGCCTTTCCATGGAAGCAGGTCCCCAGTACTCAGAAGAGGATGGCTATTTTTAATTCCTTTCTACCCAGTAGGTTCAAGTTCTAGTGAATCCATCTTTTGCTTTAATCATGGAGTAATGGATATATTAGCATTGTCCACCCTTCCTGTGCCACTAAATCTGCTTTATGCATATCGTGGCATGTTACTGCTACTATACTTTACAGCTCAGAAGGACTCTCATACAGGTAGAATATTGCAGGAAGTTGAGATATCTCCTAAAGATCCATGAATTGGTATCCTCCCGAGTTTGAAAGTGGTACATTGGTACATTTAGATTTCTCACAGACACTATTGTCACCCGAGTTAGGTGTCTGGCCAGCTTTGAGGCTTTCAATTTTGTGGCATCATTTTGGTGGTAACACCAGATAAAACTAACCATATTTTTGAATTGTAGTGTGTGTATGTGTGGCATATTTTTCTATGGAAATATGCTGTTACTTCCTGACCCACCATTAAAATATGCCTATTTTGTGACTCATATTCTTAGAGTCAGGAGCTCCCATAGCTATGTCATTTGATTTATTAATATGTTTTTTAAATTTTTAAAAAATATATTTTATTGATTTTTTTACAGAGAGGAAGGGAGAGGGATAGAGTTAGAAACATCGATGAGAGAGAAATATCGATCAGCTGCCTCCTGCACACCCCCTACTGGGGATGCGCCCACAACCAAGGTACATGCCCTTGACCGGAATCGAACCTGGGACCCTTGAGTCCGCAGGCTGACGCTCTATCCACTGAGCCAAGCCGGTTAGGGCTTAAATTTTTATTTAGTGATTTTAGAGCGAGAGAGACAGGGAGAGGGAGAGAGAGAACCATCGATTTGTTGTTCCACTCACTTATGCAGTCATTGGCTGTTTCCTTGTATGTGCCATGACTGGGGATCAAACCCAAAACCTTGACATATTGGGATAATGCTCTAACCAACTGAGCTACTTGGCCAGGGCAGTTTATTAGATGTTAATGGATGAAGTAGTTACATCTCCCAGATAAAAATTTCTGGGACCTTAGATTAAGTAATTTAGTAAAAATTTTATTTCAGACAGTGGATAGCTATAGTTTACCCGAAAGTCTAGTGTGTGTGTGTGTGTGTGTGTGTGTGTGTGTGTGTGTGTATTGTTTCACTACTCATTCTAACAGACTACAAATTGCATTTATCTCTCAGAAAACAAATGCTAAATGCTTTCCTGACCTAACAAGCTATTAAAAATGAGGCATTTGTCCTTATCTATGCATTTTTAGTTATTCTCTAAAAAATCATTTATTTTTCTCAATCATCCAGCAGATGAGAAAGCTGCTTTCTTCAGTTACATCTACATTGAGCGATGCATGTATTCTATGCAAATTATATTTTAATAGTTCTGAGAAGATATAAATGGACTGGAATGAACATTTATTCCTCTAGTCATTTCCTAGAACACACAATACCCACAGCCAAATTTGATATGAATAATGCTGATATTAATTATTAGTGCTGTTATTTTAATTGAGTACAGAGTATGATGGCACTTATCCAGATGTTCATCAACTGCGCATAATAATTGTTTGGCAACATGCTCTATTAAGTGACATGCTCACTATTGATTCCTATGATACTCCTTGTTAGAATATGAATCATACTGAATTGTTTTGGTATTCATGTGGATGTAAAATCTAATGCCACAGGAATCCTATTGTAATTTGCCAGAGCATTAATTAATACTACAGTGCAAATAGGAACAGATACGTTACATACAGAAATGAGGTGGGGGGGAAGCCATGAATTTAAACTTCCAAATTATACCCCTTTCCGTTTTGATGGCTGGTAATTTCATGGATGGGAAGTAGCTGCCAAGTATGGAAGGTGGCCCAAGTAATCAATCCACAGCTCTGCCATCCAGTGGGTTATTAGAGACTCTTAAACCTAAGGTCCTAAAAATTAATGCTAACTCAGGAAGTTCATCTCATCCGAAGGTCCTTGCCTTACTAACCTTCAGAGATCCCCTGTGTTTTAAATACCTCAGTGGAATAGCTGTCCTCGTAGTGTGCCATCGATAGGGAGGTTCCTAGGGGACACTAGTCACTGTTTTGCAACCACTCAGGTATATAATGTGAGGTCACATAAGTAGTACTGAGATGTGCAATTACAACCACATAAATAAGACAATGTCTAATTTAGGAAGTTTTATTGAGTTCAGCAGGGTGCTGCAGAGGTTCAAATGATGACCATGGGCCTGACAGCCCCATCTCTGGCCTCAGACCCCGTGAGCTTGGGCAATTTGATTAAACTCATTGTGTTTCAGTGGTTTTATCTTCCTAGTGGGAATCCTATCACTCAGGCCCATGAGAAGAGGGGTGCATCCGAGTCTTTCTTTTGAGGCCTTTCAGCTAAGTCCTCCAACTAAAATCTATGACCTTAGATTGATTTTTTCAGGCTATTTGAAGTCTAGAAGTCTTTTCTTTGTTTCATAATCTGATCCTTCTCTTGTTCCAGGGCGTGTGTGTGTTGCTTTCTCTTTCTGTGTATGTGTATGTATGTATGTATGTATACTCAGCCCACACTCTAGTCTAATTTGGCATTTGTCTTCTCTATGTTTGCATTATCCTCCCAAAAGTCGCGATCGTGAGGACTACTTGGGCTCCTTGTGGTGAAAGTTGAGGTCTGAGTTAAATTTCTTTGGCGAGGTATGCTGAATATAGTCTACAGTTTCCATTAACAATTGATTAAATTATGTTTAACTGCTATTCAAAATACTGGATTTTTAATGTGCCTTTTTATGTATTGTTTTCTGATACCCACAGCCCAGAAGGTCCCACCATGGCCACTTCCTACTGCCAGTTTTCTTTCACATTATTGACACACCTCCCAAAGATGTGACCTGCAGTCACTTCATTTATTTACTTTATGCTCCTTATCTTTTACCCCCCTCCCATCACCAGTCTATTAAAATCCTGGTCAGAAAGGTATCTAGTGACCAGCTGAGTGCCAAACCTAGCTTTTATTAGCACCACGCTCTAACCAACTGAGCTAACCGGCCAGCCATCCAAACCTAGCTTTTAAAAATCTATTATTATATTTTTTCTAACACCTACATAGTCTATGTATAATACATATCAAACATATACAAAACACACTGATACTCTCAGAAGCTAGATGGAAAAAAATAACTCTTACTAGTGAATTCCCTCAAAGCATCAGTCAAGAATATGACTGGAACCTCAGAGGGAAGGCAGGGGAGGATGGGTTAGAAGAGATCAACAAAAAACAAAAAACAAACAAAAAAAAGACCTTGTATGCATATATGCATAACTCATGGACACAGACAATAGGTGGTAAAGGCCTGGGGCAGGGGGTGGGAGCTGGCTAGAAGAGGTTAATGGGGGGGGAGGGGGAGGGGACATATGTAATACTTTCAACATTAAGATTTTAAAAAAAGAATATGACTGAAGACACCTGGTTGCCTCAGAAGCTGAGTCACTGCCTTTCGGTTCTCATCACCAGCGCCCTCATCAGCGCTGCCAGCACGTCTGATTCAGGCTCCTATTTTCACACCACTAGTCCTGTGTTTTAAAAATAAGAATGAAAACCACCTGGGAAAAAAAAAGAAGTGCTAAGAGTTTTTCAGAAAAACAGAAAAAAGAATAAATTTGGATAGGTGGTTCACATTAAAAATAATAATAAAATAAAAATGAGAACATGTACTACTTTTGCAAATTAACATTCTCGCCCCAAAATACCACATGCAAGTAATTCTTTTTAATGACTGTACAATGATTCCCAGTATGGGTGTACCGTAAGTTTTTTAACCATTCTCCTATTAATGGACGTTGAATCTGTTTCCATTTTTTGACGATCATGGATAATTCTACAAGGTATGTACTTATACAATGAATGTTTATTTTATTTTTTAATTTTTAAAAAGTTTTAAGGGACATATTGCCATGAGAGTGAATTTCCTCAGACAATGGTATATGAATATTTCAATTTAATAGATGCACAATATCTATAAAAATTTACATTTCTGCCAGCAATGTAAGATTATCATGTTTTCTAAATTTCTAATTTGAAGTCTGTTCTCTCAGAAATTACTATAGCTACTCTTACTATCTTTTTATTACTGTTAGCATAATATATTTTTCTCCCTCCATTTACTTTTATCTATTCATGCCTTTATACTTCAAGTGTTTTCTTCTATCCCATGTATAGTTGGCTATTGCTTTTTTACAGTCTGCCTTTTTTAGTGTTTTCAGACCATTGACATTCAAGGCAATGAATGATATAATTGGATTAATATCTACCATATTTGTTTTCTATATGTTGTCCCTGTTTTTTGTTCCTATTTTTGTCTTTCACTCTTTTTTCTGCCTTGTGTGGTTTTAAGTATTTATGATTTTATTTTCTCTCTTTAAGAGTATCACTTATATTTCTTTTAGTGGTTGCCTTAAAGTTTGCAGTATGCATTTACATTTAAAAACTAAACAAGTCCGCTTGCAAATCACACTATATGTTTCATATGTAGTAAGTACCTTATACTGCAACATAATTTTAATTCCTCCTCTGTCTTCCCTTTAGATCAGGGGTGGGGAATGTCCGGCCTGTGGGCCATGTAAGGCCTGCAAAATCACTTGGCCTGGCCCTGAGGGAGCATTAGGGGTGAGCTAATTAAATGTTTGACCAAATATAGCAGACTAATTTTTAAGTTGATAATTATGTACAGCCCGAGAATGATATAAATATTCAAATGGCCCCTGGCAGGAAAAAGTTTCCTCACCCCTGCTTTTGTTCATTGCGATCATTCATTTCATATATATATACATATATATATATATATATATATATATATATATATGTATATATATATATTGTTGCTACTATCATTTTAAACAAACTTTTATCTGTTTCTGACCTATATTCATATCCTTCTCGGTAAAGGATTTCTTCTTTTAATATTTCTCCCATGGCAGGTCTATCAGCAACAAATTCCTTCAGTTTTCTTTGGCATGAGAAAGTATTTTTTCTTCACCTTTGAAAGATAATTTTTCAGGTAAAGAGTTCTAGGTTTGGGGGTGGTTTTTTTCTATTAACACTTTAAATATTCACTCCACCCTGCTCCTGTTTACAGAGGACTTTGTCCTAATTCAAAATGCTGCTGACCCTTGAAAAACATGGGTTTGCCTGCGGGTCCATTTACACACACTTCACTATCAGGAAGCGCCCTGGGCCCTTGGTGCCTGAGGGTTTCACATCTGACCATTCAACCAATGGCGATAGAAAACAGTTGTTTTCACATCCTCGACTGGTTTGCTTCCCAGTGGCACATTCCCAATCAAAGGGAGAAAATACTGGTTTGGGTCCGCGGTGGGTGGAGTCTGCAGATGCAAAGGGCCTACTGTCGGGTTAAAAGTTACAGGCACGTTTCTAACTGCAGGTGCGGAGGTGGGCGCTTCTAATTCCCTCCGGAACCAGTAGTTCAAGGATCAGCTGTGGCTACTTTCCCTCACTCAGCTGGACCCGGGAAGCGGGGTGTTTTCCAGACATTCCCTGGGAGAGCGTGGTAGCGCTCCTAGAACTGAACTCACCCAAGTGGGCGGCTTCCCCTTCGACTGGCTCCTCCTGGAGATTTTTACTCTCAGGGTTTCAACCCTGAGGTTCCAGCAACTCATGGATTAGGCGCAGCTCTTCCTCCCTTGGCGCTGGTGCCCGTGGGCATCTCTGCCCCTGACTCTCATGCCTGGTAAGACATGGCTTTCTGCAGTAATCCTGGGGGAAGTGGTTTGCCTCGGGCCTCACGTCTCTTATGGATCCAGGAAGAGTTGCTTTTAGTCTTTTTAGCTTTTAGCTTGTTGTTAGGACTCAGCTCTCAGTTTCAACATCCAAGCTCCTTACCTGTGGAAGCATCTTGATTTTGGGGTTTTTGTTTGTTTGTTTAATGTTGAGGGTTTAAATATATATATAGTAAATGGAATTTAATAACCCATATCTCAGTAAACTAAGTTGATTGAATTAAATGTTTTGCAGTTTACTTTTTTCTTCCTTTCAGGAGTTGAAAGAGTCATATGGAAATATCCCGCTAATATTGTAGATTAAATCATAGGTTGTTGTTTTTGTGTTTGTTTGTTTGTTTTTTGCAGTTCTAATAGTAGTTCATCAGCTACTTTGGTGCATACAAGTTAATGATTATGATATTTTCTCCATAAATGGCACCTTCTCTTATACACTATTCCTCTCTGTCTTGATAAATGCTATAAACCTTATATTACACTTTTTTAATGTTATATTAGTCTCCCGGGTCCCTCTTCAATTGCATTTGCTTAGTATCTTCCTGCCCAATCCTTATTTCTGTCATTATCGTATCTATGTAGTTTTAAGGACTCACTCAGAAACAGTTTCTGCTTTCTATTTGCACAATAATGTGTCATAATAAGAACCACAAAACCCCAGTCCTTTGAAACAATAATCGTTTATTCATAGCTCACTAATTTTGTGGCAGGATTCAGCTGTTCTGGCCTGTGGTTGGCTGATCTGAGCTGGATTTGTTTATGTGCCTGTAGTTAACTGGCAGTTGTTCAGTTTCTGTCTGGTTTCTCTCACCTGGAGCGTGGGGGTGGGGCTTGGGGCGCTCCTTGTTGTTTGGTCTAGGGATGGTCTCTATTGGGAAAACATGGGGCAACTCAGCTTGTACCCCGTCCGGGTCTCACCCTCCGGTGCGCTATCCAAGCAGTTGCCTTGGCCCTAGCACAGGTGCAATAGCAATCAGGGAGCAATACGCCACACCTCCCTCTGTAGGCCTAGCCTCAGACCTTGGTGCACTGAAATTCTAAATGAAGATACAGATTCCAACAGTTGGGAAATGATACTGATGTGGATATAGGAAGGAATAAAGAATTTGAAGTATTTTTACAATCTGCAGCTAACATGTAATAGGATTTTGCTTCGTAATTGAATTTGACAATGTATTTCTTCTAATGGGAGAATTCAGTTTGATTTTATTTCTTTTCATATTTTTTTATTTTTAAAATTTGTTTTTATTTCTTGTTTCCATGTTTATTATGTTTTAGGATTGGACGTGATGATATTTGTTGTTTACTTTCCAACATATCATTTCAATCTTCTGTTGTCTTTCTCTGTTGCATTAGTTTTACTCTATACAACTGGACACTTGTCTTGAATAGTTTATGAAAATAAAATACTGTTTACTCCATCAAAACATTCTGCTCCCCAGTCTTCTACCATCTCACTTGCATCCCCCCTCCCTCCGTTTTACTGCCCACCCTTTCTTCCTTTTTTATATTAACTGTTTTTGATTAATACTTTCACTTCTCCTTGTCTGTCTTTGCATCTCGGTCTTTCAGTTTCAAGGATCTGTATTAACACTTATTTTTCACATTCTATTCAGCTTATAACTTTGTTTGGTTTAACTGTATAGATAGCTGATTAGAAAATAGTAAAGGCAAAGAACAGAGTAAGTGCACTGGAAGGATATTCCAGATAAGAAAAGGTTCCTGTCATTTTGTGCTTTCTATACCTTGTGTTCTATTTTCTGATTTATTTGTTGATTGGTTAACGCACTTTGGCAAGTGTGTTTTTTCAGTAGTTAATAAATATTCATATTTAATACATATCTGTTTATAATTTCCTGATAGTTGAATGGTATTATTTTGGCCTTTTCTTTCCATAGTTTATAGATGTCAGCTCACCAGGTGTTCTAATCTGAGTTACAAGATGGAACTTTTTTTTTTTTTAATATATTTTATTGATTTTTTACAGAGAGGAAGGGAGAGAGATAGAGAGTTAGAAACATTGATAAGAGAGAAACATCGATCAGCTGCCTCCTGCACATCTCCTACTGGGGATGTGCCCGCAACCCAGGTACATGCCCTTGATCGGAATCGAACCTGGGACCTTTCAGTCCGCAGGCCGACGCTCTATCCACTGAGCCAAACCGGTTTCGGCACAAGATGGAACTTTTATGCTGGTCTAATTTTTCTTCTAGAATAAGTAATATTTATTTCCGCTTGTGAGTTTTTTCCTTGACTTTGGGCTTTGGGAATTTTACTACCAAATCCTTAAAAGTATGTTTTCTCATCAAAACCTGTGTAATAAGATCATTCAGCCTGGGGATTGAGTACTTTGTCTAGTTTAGAGTGATATTTTTTTTTCATTGCTTGTCTCTTTAAATCAATCTTCCAAGATTGTAACTTGAATCTCAATAATGATATTTTCTTTCAATTTTCTACTAGAATGTTTTTTATTTTATTTATTGATTAAGGTATTTCATATGTGTCCTTATCACCCCATTGCCCCTCACCTCCCCGATCATGCCCTCACCCCTTGATGTCTGTGTCCATTGGTTATGCTTATATGCATGCATACAAGTCCTTTGGTTGATCTCTCCCCTTTACCCCCACATTCCCCTGCCTTCCCTCTGAAGTTTGATGGTGTGATTTATGCTTCTCTGTCTCTGGATCAGTTTTTGTTCATCAGTTGTTTATTATATTCCACAAATGAGTGAGATCATGTGATATTTATCTTTCTCTGACTGACTTATTTCGCTTAACATAATGCTCTCCAGGTCCATCCATGCTGCTGCAAATGGTAGGAGTTCCTTCCTTTTTACAGCAGTGTAGTATTCCATTGTGTAAATGTACCACAGTTTTTTAATCCACTCATCTGCTGATGGGCAATTAATCTGTTTCCAAATCTTAGCTATTGTAAATTGTGCTGCTCTGAACATAGGGATGCATATGTCCTTTCTGATCGGTGTTTCTAGTTTCTTGGGATATATTCCTAGAAGTGAGATGACTGGGTCAAATGGGAGTTCCATTTTTAGTTTTTGATGAAACTCCATACTGTTCTCCACAGTGGCTGCACCAGTCTGCATTCCCACCAGCAGTGCACGAGTGTTCCTTTTTCTCCACATCCTCGCCAAGCACTTGTCATTTGTTGATTTGTTGATGATAGCCATTCTGACAGGTGTGAGATGGTACCTCATTGTCATTTTGATTTGCATCTCTTGGATGATTAGTGACTTTGTCAATGTTTTCATATGTCTCTTGGCCTTCCTTATGTCTTCTTTCGGAAATATCTATTTAGGTCCGTCCGTTGCCCATTTTTTGATTGGGTTGTTTATCTTTCTTTTGTTAAGTTGTATGAGTTATCTATAAATTTTGGAGATTAAACCCTTATAGGAGATAACATTGGCAAATATGTTTTCCCATGCAATGGGCTTTCTTGTTGTTTTGTTGATGGTTTCCTTTGCTGTGCAGAAGCTTTTTATTTTGATGGAGTCCCATTTGTTTATTTTCTCCTGAGTTTCCATTCCCCTAGGAGCTGTATTGGTGAAGACATTGCTTTGGCATATGTCTGAGATTTTTCTGCCTGTGGATTCCTCTAATATTTTTATGGTTGCCCGTCTTACTTTTAAGTCCTTTATCCATTTTGAGTTTATTTTTGTGTATGGTGTAAGTTGGTTGTCTAGTTTCATTTTTTTGCATGTATCTGCCCAATTTTCCCAACACCATTTACTGAAGAGACTGTCTTGACTCCATTGTATGCTCTTGCCTCCTTTGTCAGATATTAATTGAGCATATGGCTTGGATCAATTTCTGGGTTCTCTGTTCTGTTCCATTGGTCTATATGTCTTTTCTCTACTAGAATGTTTTAACATTAAAATATCCTTTTTAAGTTCCACAAAGATCTTCTAGACTTTCATCTCCTTAAATATTAGTATCATTCTTGTTGCACAGGTTTATACTTGCCTCTTCTAGGGAGTCTACTCTTTGTGGAACTGTCCAAATTTGTTCTTCCTCTAGCTTATGCCCCCTCCCCTCAATGAGTTGTCATTGTTCTCTATTGGTTGAATGGACTGATACAAGACCAGCTGCTAGGACACTAAATAAAGTCTCTGTCAAGATGCTGGGGCCAGGCTGGCCTTCATCATGTGGCCTGGGCTGTAACAGCAGGAGGTCATTAGTCCCCTCTTCAGGTAGAAGCAAGAGGCTTTGGGCGTGTCTCATGTTAAAGGCTGAGAGGGTCTCAGATTATCTATTCTGACTCTCCTGGAATCCCTGAAAAGTGGAAAAAAATGTACAGTTAAGATGCCCTATATCAGCCTTTCTTTGGAGGATCCAATGGTGCCCATTGGCCAAAGTCTCACCAGAATCTACCCCAGGAAGATCCTGGCCCTCTTGACTTGTTTTCACTGGTTTCCAGAGACTCAGCGGCCTCAGAGCAGAGTAAACCTGAAACCATTGTTTCTATTGCACTCTCTGTACTAGCTGCCTTTCTGTCCCAGTGTCTGCTTGGATTACAAAAGGGGAGAGGCTTGCAGCTGAAATAGGAGGAAGAGAAGAAAAATGCTTTTAGATGCCTCTTTAGCATTTCCATTGCTGAAGCCAATCTGTTGTCATAACAATCACAAATTTCAGCATGTCCCACAGTACAAGTGCACGTAGCATTTGAGAGAAACACTGGAAGCTCATTTATCTTAGTGTTTCTGCCTGCCTGGTTTCAAATCCTGGTTCCTTTTGAGATCCATTGTCCTGAGGTGTAAGTCAATAATATATCCCTCACAGGATTGTTGAGAATTAATCAGTGCAAATAAAATTCTCACATCAGTGCTTGCCATAAAATATGTGCTCCAAATGTTGTTATCAGCATTATTCTGTTCACCCAAAATATGAGCATATTTATCACACACTAAACGGGCATTGAATAAACACAAATATTGAATGCCATTCTAACTGTGCTTTCTGTACACACATGTATATAAACAAAATAAAAATTAATGAAAGTGTAGCAATGTACAGAGAATAAAAGTATATCCTGTATCCTGGTACTTTACATTACTTCAAGGCCATATCCATAGTCACCATAATGGAGAGAAAGAGACTATTGTGTGATGTGTCTATGGAAGGTAATAAATATGCTATAAAATTGCAATAATGGAGTCAAAAGTTGTAAAGAGTTGTGGGTTATTTGTTAGAAGACACAAGTAGGTATGGTTGGATATCACTGTGGATACATACTCACACACACACGCACACACACACTCACACACAGGCCTACACATGCTCCTCCACCAATAACACCCAGAATTGTGATGGGAAAGTGACTGATAGTAAAACCATTTCCTAAAGACCATGGCAACATTTGCAGTGAAATTCTGATTTAAATTGTTAAGGACAGCCTCCAATTTCTGTAAACTTTCATTTCTAATATCAAATTTTTAAGGAAGAAAAGAAAGGAGCACCTAAGTGTAAAAAGGTCAAATGAAGAATTATCATAAAATGACATTTTTATGATTATAGTCATGTTTAATAACTTCAAGTGAAGAATTATCCCCCATTTGATATTTTTAAGACCCAGACAGTGTAAAAACATCATTTTAAAATGACATTTTTACAATCAGAGCAATCTGTAAAAATGTCAGGTGAACAACTCAATGAATTAAATGTTTCTAAAATACAAAAATAGGTTAAAATGTCCAATGGAGCGTTTCATTGATATTGGATGTTTTTTTCTTCAGGAAATATTGATCATAAATATACAGTACTTAGTGTGTTACTATCTTTAATTTTGTTAGTCATCTTGTTGTAGAATTAACTATTAAGTAAATGTTCTTCTAATTTGTCTAACATCAACATAATAAATGAAAATTTGACCAGCATCTCCATATTGAAATACACAGAGTGCTTTAAAATTACCTTTGCAAGATACAATTAAATGTGTAAAAAGATATATACAAATGTGCATTTTTGCTACTTAAATACTTATTGTATAATTTATGTTATATGTACAAGAATAATGAATAAGGCAGATAGTATGATAGTATCATCATCTTTCTTACAGAAAATTAAATCCTATTATGGCTAAAAATTATTTACAAAAATCTCTTCCTCCTTAAACTTGAGTATTTGGTGGAAATGTGCAAATGCAATAACGTTTCTGGATGTTCATCGATATAAATTTCAAATAAGTGTGTATAGCTGAACTCTGTAATAAAACTTTTGGCATTGACGGAAATTTCTGCGTCTGTGCTCTCAAGTATGCTGGCCCACTAGCCTCATGGAGCTACTCTACATGTAAAATATTTGAGGAACTGGATTTTTATTTAATTTCATTTTAATCCTAATTTACATTTCAATACCCACATGTGTAAGTACATAGGAACCGATTTTTAGTATGTCAGGTTATGTTAATTGGGGTCTAGGGCAATTCTAAGCTCAAACTTTCTGTTATGGAGTCTCTAATGAAGTCAGGCAAACTTCTATGTGAAATAGCAAAAGCTGTTTGGCTAGTAATGTGTATTTGGTCTAAAAGTAGGGCAGTTAAGGTAAATTGAACACCTAAATGTAGTCTATCATGACTAAGCCTATACTATGCAGGGCTTTCCAAAGTGATTACAACAACATGTTCACACATATTTTAGAGATAGGAAATGATTCTATGGATTTACTTGCAGTGTAAAAAAATACACACACAAATATTTTGATGAGCAAATGTATGCACATATACATATGTACATAACTAGAGTACCATTTAAGCTTCATATGCATTAGAAATAACTTGTCACTCAAAAGAGTTCTTTATTTTTTTTCAATATCTATGGCATATTTCCATTAAAGTTCTTGAAGTAGCTAGTGCTCACTTATATAAGATGCTTTACATTTTAAGAAATATTTTTTTATGTTTTATTGTTTTTGAGTTTTAGGATAACACAAAGGGCAAGTATTACAACTTTTTAAATAAAATGAAGACATCAGGCCTTAAGAAATTAAGGCCAAGATGCCATGAAATAGAAATTCACCATGGTGATGATGGTAACGCCTGTCACTTAAGGACTTTCCAATCTGTAATCAACCTCTTGCCCGTGTTCTTTCATGAGCTTTATCTCTCTTGATTGCTGCCCTCGGTGAGGAGGTACAAAGCAGCCACCCTCTGATCCTAGTCGCTGCTTGTTGAGGTGAGAATCTAAGTCTCCTAACTTCCTGCCTACTGGCGCTTCTAAGAGCTGGACAAAGATGTGGAATATGAAGTCCTAGAAAACAAAAAAGTGGGTTTGGCTGATTAATTGCAAATGAGTTGCAAAGGATTTCTATAGATCAGTTATGACTGGAAGATCAATGCTTTGATAAGTGGAGGAGATGAGAGGAGTCAGTGATAATGGGAAACTTAGCACAAGTGATTGTTAGGGAACACAAAAGTATTCTGCCTATGTCAGCTTGAATTGTGGTTATGCCAAGTCATCAGGGTTTCTTTTATGCCCTACCAAATGCATCATGACGCTTATCTCGTCCACTTTGAAGAGGCTGGACAAGCTTAGAAGCATCGTTTGGGCTGTCTTTTGACTGTTGCTGACCTTCTTTTGGCTTTCTCCCCTCCTCCATCTGTTCTTTTTTATTTTTCTCTGACATAGTAGGCCAGCTATCACGTTTTGAGTTCTGACTACTCACCAAGCATTGCATCTCAAGCACTTTACATTTATTACTTCCAAACAACTTTGTGAAAATACAGATTTATATCTTTATAAAATGTGTAGAAATAAAAATCATGTGAAATAAAAATGTATTACATGATACCTAATCTATCCTGTGATCCAACCATCTCAATCCTAGCTATTTACATAAGAGAAAAGTAATCTGTGTCAATGCATACTAGTAAATAAATGTTGACAGAAGCTTTATTTGCAATAGATAAAAGCTGGAAACAGCAGAAATGCCACACACACAGGTAATATGGAAACAAGTTGTGGTATTTCCATATAGTGGGACACCAATGAGCAATAATAGTAATGAATCCTTGATATGCAACATGAATGAATCCCTCCAATATTTTTTGAGTGAAAGAGGTCAGAGTTCACATTTTACCATTCCATTTACATTTAACAATAGAAAATGCAAACTGTAGTATGAGAGAGCAGTGGTTGTCTGTGGATACAGTGAAGGGTTTCAGAGAAAAGCTAAAAGGAGGGATTACTAAGAGATTCATCGAAGCTTGGGGGTTAAGGGATATCTTCATCTTATTTGTGATGTTTCAGGAGGAATATATATATATATGTATATATATATTTAAAAACTGATCAAATTATATATTTTACCTATTTCCAGTTTATTATTTATCAATTGTACCTCAAGGAAAACATTAAAATAATATAAGGTGTCCGAAAAAATGTGTACACACACTTTGAATATTTATAAAGGTGGTGTTTATTAAAATATATTTCATTTTCAAAATTGAGCTATCAGCTGCTAAAGTGTGTATACATTTTTGGGACCCTCTGTATGTGCTCTGAGCTCATTAGAAGCAGTTCTTCTCCTAGCAATATGCCAGATATTTGAGAGGCACAAAATCGCCTATGCAAAGTGATCCTGAAATGCTGCTTCTGAGAAAACACGAACTTGAAAGATGAGTTTTGGGAGAGGAGTAAAGTCCTATGAGGCAGAAAGTTACCTTTGCATAGGTTAAAGCTTTGAAAGGATGGAGTATTGAATTTTTTCTGAAAGTCTTTATAAAAGAAAGGGCTGATTGGGCCATATTTTTAACTAGCCAAAGGCCCATGTCCTGGGGCCTGCAGTCTAAACCACCACCATCAGGGCAACATGTTCTCCATCTTGAAGTTGATTGGCCTGTTTTTTTATACATCAAGTAGGAGAAGAAATATATAAATTGTTTTGAAAGAATTTATATTGGCTATAGATAAGAGGGGTGGGATAAGGTAAAGCAGGGGCCATTCTGTGATAGGAGCACAGTCTGCAAGGAAGGAATATTACTGCTTTTGATTGGCTACAGCAGCTGTCCAGAAGGTTCATGCACAGGCAGGATGCAATGTCCCATCTAGTCATTTGCTATTAGACATGTGGATGTTGACTCAAAGCTCCAACAGATGTTCATGTGAGCAGTCTTTCGTTGTCTGGTTCCCAGCTGTTCACAGGCTGACTGCTCTGTCTCTTTCTCTCATTCTTGGATCCGCTGTCATTTAATTTAGAGTTTTATTTTTTTTTTTGAAGCAAAGATAGGGGTTCAATTGTGATAACTACTTGTGAGTACGTATCCCATATTTACAAAAATGAATAAAGTCTGTGGATGGATCATGCCCGGCCAGCATGGCTCAGTAGTTGAGCATCCACCTATGAACCAGGAGGTTGCATTTCGATTTCCTGTTAGGGCACATGCCTGGGTTGCAGGCTTGGTCCCAAGTGTAGGGCGTGCAGGAGGCAGCCGATCAATGAATGATTCTCTCTCATCATTGATGTTTCTATCTCTCCTTTTCCCTTCCTCTCTGAAATCAATAAAAATATGTATTTTAAAAATTTCTGTGGACAATAAGTCCTGTTCACATTTAAACAAACAAACAACGCGTTGTTTTTGAACATCAGTTTTATCCTCTGAGTTTTTGGAACCTAATTGTTTGTTGACTTTGTGTCTAAATCATAACATTGGAAGTGTTTGCCATTCGTGGACAGGCAGACAAAAGGTACGAGTCTTTCTTATCTTTCCTCTGAAGACAGTATTGTCATGTCTTGATCCCTTCCCTAGATGTGGCATTCCTCAAGCAGAGAGACCAAGCCATAGAGATTGATGCCAGGAGGGTTCTCAATGAAGGAAGAACACCTAAAGTCACACCCCTCTAATAATGGAAGTACATTAAACATAAACTCCGACAAGAGTTAAAACAGCATGATTGCACTTACGTCGTATAATCGCTACACAAAAGGCCAATAACCACTTTGTTCAAAAGAGATAATGCACCAGAAGATAAGTAGTAGTTTCAGCAATTATCCAGTGGAACAGTTAATCATCACCCTCAGTTCGCAGCCTTTTGTTTCTGCAGAATACACATGTCAGATTGTAATTAAAGGCACTCACACTGTTCAGGGCAGAGCGAGCATCCTGGGTTGAAACGTTGGAACCGAGCAGTAAACACGGTGCCGACAAGCTTAGACGCAGCTTTTTGACTGCCTGGTATGGGGTCTTGGTTGACAAATGAGCTTTATAAGGGTGAAACCACACTGAGTAAATTATTTATAGAAAAGGATAACTTATGCCTGTACAAAACTTTGCTTCTGAAATGCACAAATTTTCCAAACAGCAACTTTCTGTGTAAGTTAAATGCAGGTATAAATTGTTCTAAGTCACATTAATAGGAAGAGAGTTTCAAAGTGAATTGGGTTAAGTTGTTTGATGGTGAACATTTCAGGAATCTAGAGAATATATGCGTATCTGCACATCTTCTGTTTCATTTCTAATCAGTTGAAGCCATAGAGCTGCCATGTTGCAGTCACCGTCCTGAAGCATGCTTAGATACAATGCTTCATATATGGTAGAAACACTATAATCAGAGAAGAGGGTTAAACTTTTGATGGGACTGACTTTTTATAACTCTTTAGTTTTTAGTAGATGATTGGGAGTTATAAATACTGAATATGAAAATGTTCAGCATCAGAAGCGATCTATTACCAAATTGGAATTGATGGTCAAGTTTTCATTGTTTGAAGACATATTTTCAGCATTACTTACAGTTTTATCTATGGTAATAATGCATTAACTTCTATGTCCTGAGCTCCAAGTCAAACTTTCCTACTGCACTCTGGACCTGTGCATCCAACAATCTACATACAGATCTATATGCCTATAATCACCTGGAGCACTTTCTATAGAAGTGCAGATTCTGACTTAATTGCTCTGGGATCTGGGCTGAGATTTGACATTTCTAACAAGCTTCCTGTTGGGCCCACTTTGGTCAAGGTCTTAAGTAACCCCCGCTTAAATTCCTGACATAGTTTAAACTCAAAGGGTAGAACTCTGAATGAAACCTTTAGCCTTAAATCCTAAATTTGTTCCTCTTTGGTGTTATTGTTTATTTGGTCCACTATTCATTTGGTGACAAGGCTGAAACCTAGGAATCTTGCCAGATTTCTTCTTATTTCTTACAGATTATGTCCAATTTATCACCAAGATCTCTGATTCAACCTCACAAAAATGCCTTGAGCATTTTTTTTTTTTCAACTCCACTGCAATGTCCGAATTCAGGGCACCATGGTCTCTCATGTGTTAGTATGACAGCCTTCTAATTGATCTACCATCAGTTTCATGAACTAATTAAAATTATCTTTCTAAATGTAATTCTGATCAATCTGTTCTTAAAAACCTATCAATGCCTTTAACATGGTCTCAAAGCATCATATCCTTACTTTATTTTTATATTAAACCAATTTCCGTTATCTAATATCTATATGCTGGCTGCACTGGACTTCTTTAAGTTTCTGGATTTCTTTTATATTATCCCTCTCTCTCTAACTCCAGTTCTCTTATATTCCCTCCATTCACTATGTCCAAGGTGAGTCATCTAATAAATCTCTTCCTAACTTATTCTTGTGAATTTTCTACTTCAATTATGAGACTATATCTATACTAGAAGGTATCATAGATTTTTTCATTTCTACATTCTTCAGTTTACTTGAGAATATATTAGTTTTGTTTATATACTCAAAACATTTGTAAAAATAACATTGTCTCATTTATATTCTTTAATATAGCAGTTTTACATATAATTTACATAGCATACAATTAAGACATAAATTTATAATTCAATGATTTTTCTTACACAATGGTCTTTCACAAAATGTATAACCATCAGCACAATCAATGTAGAATATTTTCCTCAAACTAAAAAAAATATATATATATGTTCAAGTCCTAATCCCTGGTACCTATGACTATGACCTTATTTTGAAATCAGGTCTTTGCAGGTATAATAAAATTAAGATGAAGTTAAATTGGATTATTGTGGGCTGTACTGTATCCTTCTAAGAAGAGAGAAATTTGGACACAGTTACAGACAGAGGAGAATGTCATATGGGGACACAAACAGACACAGAGTGGAAAAACATTATGCTTTTAGGAATGCAGACAAAAATTCCAGAGAGCTTTTGAATTAGTATTCATCCCTGTTACAATTCTTTATGCCTGATTTGGCCTGCAAGTCCACTTGGTCAACCAAATTAATCACTACATATCCACCGTATGCCTTATGTATATTTAACTCACCTATCTTCCTTCAGCTTGCTCACAAAATTTTTGAATGGCTCAAGGGCAGAGATTATGGACATAGTATTAAGAATTTGCTTGAAAACAGTTTATGTTCCAAATACAAATCACCTGTATGTCTTTGTAAAAGAAAGTTATCTCACTTCTTACACTATAATAAATACTCGTGCAGAATATATTAGTATAAAAATGTGCGGAATTGCCCTTCATTGCTGCTCTAACACCAAACATAAAATCCTGGAAAATAATATGTCATTTGTTATCATATTTGTTTTCAAATATTTTCTTTCTTAAGATGTATTGAGTACTATAGCAAATCATAAATGCTTAAACCTTTATTAAGAATTTTAATTTACCTGTCAGCTCAGAATAGACATTGTAGATTAGGTGTTTGCCATATTTCAATGCATTATATACCAGTTTTAAAGGAAACGCTTCACCATCTACTGGAACATTTCAGAAAGAAAAGAGAATTGAAAAATCATAGTAACAAGAACACTGAAAAAATGTTTAGTTGAAAATTCAAGTAAAATAGTTCTAAGGTGATGAGACTTCTCTATTTAGATTTTGGTGTAATCATAAATGACATTTTCACCACTGATAACAATTTGACAAATTCCTTCTTGCAACAGGAAAATAGAATTTTCTACAGACAGAACCAAAAGCAGGCAAGTCTTTAACAAGGGTTTTTGCTTAGGTTAGAGTAAATATGAAGTTAATTTTGAGACACTTGAGACTAGCATGAACATATATATATAAATATACATATATATTTATTTATAAAGTACATATATGTAGTAAAGTGTATTCATATATACATATTTACATAAATATGTATGTATATGTGTATGTACATTGCTACATTACAAAAAGAGAACTAGAATACACCCCGTAGCAAATATTTGATATATTTGGTGTCCAAGGTTATCATGTGTCAAAGGCACACATAGAAATTGAACTTATGCCCTGACACCCTTCCCAATTAAAGAGAAGCACTAATTAGAATTTCAGCACTCTATTAGAGAATCAACTGGAAGTGAAAAGTAATTTTAATCTGAAAAATTAATTTGGGTCGTTTTATATTTTTTAATGAATTTAAGGTGCAATATAGTAGAGCCTCATTTTTCTTAATTATTGTATTAGTCAGGATTCTCCAGAGACACCAAGCCAATAGGATGAAGAGATGTATATGAAGCAATATGTACATATAAAGAGATTTATTATAAGGAATTGGCTCATGTGATTATGGAAGTTGGGAAGTCCACAATCTGCCGTGAGGACCAGCAGTGCAGGTGTCTGCCGTAGAGTCTTGGGAAAGCTGATGGTGCAGTCAATATGCCGGCTGGTGGAGACCCAGGGTCCCTGATGGTGCCAGCAAAGTTTGCAGGTTGTCTGCTGCAGAATTTCCTCTTGTCCAACTGGTTGAATGAGGACCATCTCTATTACAGAGGGCAATCTGCTTTACCCCGCATCCACCAATTTAAATGTTAGTCTCATCTACAAACGCTCTCTAAGCTGGTACATAAAATTAGCCACCACAATTAAGTAAGTGGAAGGAAAGATGCAGGATTAAATATTCAAGTTTTTCTTCCTGACTGACATAATCTCCCTTAACATAAGTCTTAAAAGGGAATAAACAACGGCCATGCACAGAAAACAGGATATTGTATAGGACTTTTTCTCCCTTTGTTCTACAAGGGTGGTCAAGAGTATTTTCCCCTAAGCAGGCAGAAATAGGCATTGCTGAAGGCAGTGATGGGACATCACTTTCCCATGGGGCTTGCAGAAAGAGAATCAACTGAAAGTGAAAAGTAATTTTAATCTGAAAAATTAATTTGGGTCGTTTTATATTTTTTAATGAATTTAAGGTGCAATATAGAAGGGGGTGTGACAGTAAGAAGACAGGCACATGGGAGTACTCAGTCTTTGTAGAGTATTTTATTCATGGTGAGAATTGTTCCCTCTCTGAATCCCAGTGATTCGAGTTTTCAGAGCTAGTCCTAAAGATGATTGGTATTTGTAAGGAGACACTCCCCCTCACCTGTGCTGGGCTACCAGAAACCCACTCTTGTACCTCCAGCACAAAAGACTGTGTGTAAAGAGACTTCTCTGGAGATTGTCTGGGAGCCTAGATTAGTAACCTGTGTGTATTTTCAGTCCTACTTCTCAAGTATGGGGAAGAAGAGATGCATTTCACCTTTTCCTCTGAGATTTGATGACACTCCTAAATACAGAATGGAGCTAGCCTCTGGTATTTGAAGATAAGGAATCAGCAGTGTAGCCCATCCCATGAAGGGATCATGTTTCATATACCTGGGAATTTGATCTGGATAACTCCCCTTCTAGTCCACAGATTTGCAGGCCCATGAGTAGGTAGCAGAGGGCCCGATTGGTTCTAGTGGTTCCCGTGGATAGATGTGTGGGCTGGACAAGGGGCAGGGTCAACAGTGCTCGCAAATGGCTATAGAGTCCAATGGAGAGCTTGAAATACCTGGAAAGGGTCTAGGCCATCTACTGCCGACAGGACCAAGGCAAGGGACAGTGTCTCTGAGCAGGGTTCCTTAGGTGCAGGCTGTAGGATGCTGAATGCCGTCTAGCAACACCCTTCCCCCTCCCTCAACACACACACTGTTTACTTGGAACCACCGAATTAGAGAGGCCTACAGCATCAAGGACAAGATAGGCTGATCCAGAACAAGGTCCATAGTCCAGCCTCCCAATAACAAGTGACATTCAGATAAGAAGATCAATGCTTGTTTTATTCTTTGTTCATACCCCTATCCTCTGAAGAGAATGCTCCTGGGAAAATTGCATGGGTGGGACCAGGGGTCTTAAAGACAGAACAGACCACCCTCCTCTAAGACAAGCAGCTGTGGTTCTGAGGACAGTTTTGATGGAGTTTGATGCTGGAACTCCCAAACAAACTAGAACTGAACATCCTACAGTGTCCAGGATAGCCCCGCCCCCGCTCCCCACCCCCCAAAAAAAGAATGATGGGGCTCAAATGTTAGTAGTTCCAAGGTGGAGAAGTTCTGGATCAAAGCAACATTTACAGACGTTTACCTAATATATGGGTTCTGGGAGGCAATATGAGTTAGGTATGATTGGAGAATGATTCGATTGCCAGCTCAAAATAGACATTCTAATTAGAAAATATTTGTTGGTAAATTGTATCTGAACCCTAATAGCCAACATAAATCATTGTATCTCCTTCCTGTACATGCTGACAAGATTTTTGATAAATTAATTTGATTCACTTTGCTCATGATAGCACTAGAGAACCACCAACAACACAAGAATCGGTCTGACCATTTGACATAAGTTTTCACTTAGTTCTTGGTGAGTCTAGTATTTTTAAAGTTTGTACTTATTAGAAATATTTATGGAAAATATTTTTGAAAACTGTTTATGTACTGTGCACTATGCAAGATATTAGGCAAACAAAAACAAACCAAGAAAATGGCCCATATTTTTAAAGAGTTTAGAACCTAATGCAAGTGAAATGTAAGGACTAATTGGAAAAACTAAGCACAAAAAAAGCAAGATTAACTTACTTTTCAATTTTTTAAATTTATTTGTTGTCTAAAGTTTTACATTTACTTTTCATATTTAACTTCTTATTTTGTTGAAAGAAGAATGTGTGTCTTAGGTGAAACTAGATAGTTGCTATAAGAACCAGAGGAAACAATTTATTTTAATTTGATTGCGAATATTGAAGAATTTTGTGGAAAAGTAGGAACATGTTTAAAAGCCCACATTTTCACATTCATAATTCTATAACTTCCATGGAAATATAATTAATGCAATCAAATTTAGAAATAAGAATGGATTAAACCTTCAATATTTTGACTGCACTTATTGTCACATTTTAATATGAAATGTATTACTGTGAAATGAAAATCAGTGATATTTAACTTTAAAATGATATTTAACTTTATTTTTCTCTGGAGGCCATTTTTTTATAATGTACTTTGTAATTTGGAGGGGCTGTCTTCAGATATCTGCATTAAAAGTAAACCTAGGTAGTTTTGCCCTGGCCGGTGTGGCCCAGTGGATAGAGTTTTGGCCCACACAATGAAGAGTGGCAGGTTCGGTTCCTGATCAAGGGCATGTGCCTGGGTTGCAGCTTCTATCCTGGCACCTGTAGGAGGCAACAATTAAAGTGTCTCTCTCATCTCTCTCTCTCTCTCTCTCTCTCTCTCTCTCTATCAATCAAAATCAATGGAAAGAATATTGTTGGTGAGGATTAACCAAAAAGAAAAGTAAACCTAGATAGTTTGGGAAACTGGGTATTGAAAAGCCAACAAATAAACAGATATTCTAGGTGAAAGTTGAATTAAGTAATGTACTTCCAATTATAAGCACATTAAACTTGGCATTGAAGTAAGGAGAAGAATATTTTTATTCTTATACTTTTTAAAACGTGATTAGTAGTTTACTTGCTGTTTTCTGATATAATTATATATCACAATTTCTTCCATGTGGAAATGAGGATTATTCACTTAGTGATTAGCAAGACTATACAATTTTATTTAAATGTTACAAGAAACGAACATCAGAAACACTATGATAGACCTTTTAATTATATTTTTTGAGTGTAAAAGTACATCATCTTATGTATCTGAATTCATTCTGAGATTTAACAATATTTCCTGTGTGTAAACATTGTGCACTTGCATAAGCATGGACACATGGGGTAGAAAAACTGCATGATCTGTTACTTAAGTGATGATCCATTTTCACAAGAAAATTATATAGAAAAGCTTTTTTTTTTTTTAGTAAAAATTTTTAATGTTGACATAATTGCTGATGTCCCCCTTTTCCCCGCCCTTTGCCCACCTCCCCCCACCCTCCCCTCCCCATCCCTTGGCCTTCATCAAACTATTGTCCGTGTCCATGGGGTGTGCACATATGTTCTTTAGCTAATCTCTTCACCTCCTTTATTTAGAACATTAATATTTAAAAACACTTCATTTACCCAAATATGTAGCTTCCATTCTATTCACTTTCAATTTTTAAATTAAGAATTTCAAGCTATTATGAAGAATTTTAATTACTCTTCAATTTTATATTCTGTTTTAGATTTCTCTGATAATCCATGAGAAATTTCTTCATTACAAAATTGTAGACAAGATTGAGGAAGCGAGAGATGAGCTGCTTAGAAAGGGTATGTGCGCTCTAAAGTGAGGGTTAATAGGAAAACTTAAAATGAATGAGTGAGGACGTCTCCTTAGCATCAAGCTTTTATGAATTCTGTACAGTAGAGTGTTTATTTTTTCCAAGTAGGATAAAATGTTTTCTTTATCCATCTTTGATGTTTTTGAGTAGATTCAGATTCTGTATTTGTTTATAAATATGTAAATGTTTTGTAAAATCTTCCTTCACCGATATTTTAACTCTATTGATGCGCATGTATTTGTCTAGTTAGACTGTAGCTGTGTGTGTATCTACAGTTATATGTACATGGATATTTATATATTTCGATACTCTAGGGACTGATCTTCAAATGGGTAGTGTAAGACATTCAGGAAATACAGACCAGCGATGCATGTTGACAAAAATAAAATAAAAAAAGTGAAAGAGAGAATTTTCCTTTTCTGTGTATGATAGTACCGATGACAACCTTTCTAAGAATTCAGTGTTTCTAAAATCTGGTGAAAATAAAGAGAGGCAAAGGCAGCTGTAATCAACGGAAGGGTGAAAATAATAAAAAGCAGTAAGGGCTGTTCGGGTTTGCGGTGCTCTCTTTCGTAGCTGCATATCAGCAATTAATTTGATCCACAGTCTAAGAAGCATTTTATAATTAATTTTTCAGCATTTACCACATACAAGCCATCACTTTAAAGTGCTATGTCATTAACAAAATTCCTTTTTTTTTTTCATAAAGAATAGGCATACTGATCGACATTTTTCCATGCTGCCGAGGCAGAATGGACTCAAGGGATATTATCTTATTCAGAAAGAACCTTTCAAGGTTGAATAAAAGAAATGGTGCAAGGTCCCTGGGAGAGGGAAGTGATCAGCATTTTCACCTTCAACTCCTCTTTGATGTGGCAGAGTCAATTTTTAATCAGCAGCCATCAGCCTGGGCTTCATTTCGCCTCACAAAGTCCTATTACTCTACCACTTTCTGGAAGGAGGTGATAAGGACAATGGTCCTCTTTTTCTCTTCATAGAGCCCTGCGTATGATGAGTCCCTCTGGAGAGGCTTGAAAAAAATAAAATAAAATAAAATAAAAAGAGTGAGTATGTAGGGAATAAAGGTCACCTCGCTGTCAGAATGAACTCTTCAAGACAAAAAACTTGGATCTCCCCATGTTTGTTTTGTAGAAACTGTCCAACGCACACATAGAAACGCGCACAGCCTGTCATGAAAAGAACACTTAGGCTTAGTAGTCGCCCCCCCCTAAACAGCAGACTGGATAGAACGCTAATGAACATTGGAGGGATCAGTGACATGTAGGAAAAGCGCACCATTAAACTCTACTTTGAACACCACGCCTCCAAGAAATCATGTATCATCAGAGTGCACGTAAGTGCCGCGCAGGCACAGAGAAAAGCGCTTCTTTGTATTCAGCTAAATTGCAAAATGAAACGAAAAAAGAAAACACACACACACACACACACACACACACACACACGCACACAACAAAAACCCAGCATTTTTCCCCTCTGGAAGTGTTTTATATGTTAAGTAAACCTAAATAATTTTTAAACTATGCACTCATGCAGAAAACCCTCTATAATCTCCTAGTATCATTTATTGTAGTTAGCGGTCTTAATTGCCTCACTGAAATGGATCAGAGTTCTGGGAATTACCCAGTAAAATGATGTTACAACGTCTCCAGCCTTCCCATCCTTTGATATAATCTCATTAAAAATATCAGGCCCCTAGGTGAGGGAATACATGTGGATAGTAAATGCATGTTAAGCAGGCACACCCACACCGATGACCTACTTATTACAGAACCCAGCAGCAGGCCGATGAATTTTAATTTTGAAGTACAGCAATTTCTTTCCTGGTTAATGCCGTAATTATTAACATATTTTTGGAATGAATCTGCTTGTTACCCTTGAAAAAGATAATATTGAACCAACCAAAATACTGAAATGACATTTTTTGGAGTAAAATAAACTCTTATTTTCCAGGAGACCACACAAGTGAAAAAACACACGTAGTTTCATTAACTATAATTACCGAAAGGAGATGGGAGAGGGCCTGTGCCAAATGCCGTTTTGTGTGTGTGTTCCCAAAACGTAGCCGGGTTGAAAAAGTACAAACCCTGGAGGAAATGCACTCAGCACCCAGCCAAGGAAAGGGGCCCAGTCATGCTGGGTCCACCATATGAAATAATTAGATTTTTATAGAATTGGATTTCCTGTTATAAATTGGAAAGTATAGTTTCACAAAGGCTAAGAGTGTATAGAACATAAAACCTACTGCGTGCTAGGCAAGACCAATGTGTTGCAATAACAAACCGTGCTCTCTTTGGTCGTGAATAACGTGGCAGGGAGAAATCGCCCTGTCGGGACAAAGGTTTTGTTTGTTTCATTCTTAAAGGGAAATTTCCATGTTGGATTTCCAAAAATTCATCATTTTAAAGGCATAGAAAGCTCAGGTGTCCATGTTGTCAGTGAATTTGAATGAAATGGATCATTTATACACTAAAAGCTGCTGTAGTGTCTATAATAATAAAAGGGTAATATGCTAATTAGACTGGATGTCTTCCGGACATCATTCCGGATGTCCTTCCTGAGGAAGCCAGGGCCGGAGGGGTGGGGGTGGGGGCGGGATAGGGGAGGAGAAGCCAGCCTGGGTGCCTGCAGGGGGCCTGAGGAAGGAATCCAGCCAGGGTCCCAGGTGCTGGGGGGAAGCTGGTGCCAGAAGCTGGGGGAAGGAAGGCCTACTCTTGCACGGATTTTCATGCATCGGGCCTCTAGTGTAATTATAAAATGATACAGCAATCTTATGATCTGCCCCTCCTAATTCTGGGACAATTTTTGGAGTGAAAGTTTATCTCTCTCTTTTTAAAAATTATATAATAAAACCACATCCCAATTTTTTTCTTGCTTCCCATAGCCTCACTCCAGCTTTTATTTTGCTATAGTGAAATGTGCTTTGGGAAAATGTTGTAAATAATAAATGGCAATGTTCTTTTTAATTTAACACATTGGGCCAAGGTAACACATTGGTCAAAGTTATTGGTACAAAAAGTTCAAGAAATTTATCTTGTAACTTGCAGGTGTGTGTTCCAAAAAGCCTCGGATTGGGAAAATGAGAACATAATTATCATTTGATTACAGCTTAGTAAAATAAGGGGACAGAGTGTTTGGGTCATAGCATTTCCAAGCAATGAATAGCAGATCAGACAGCTGTGCCAGTCATTCCTATTCTTAGAGGGTAAATTCTTTAAAATGGTAGACTTTACCAAGAATACAACAAACAAATAAATGGCCACCCAGGCTCCCTAGACCCCAGGCTCCAAGACATGAAGGGAAGACTGGCAGGAAGAGGAAGTGGGAAGAGACGCTCCCAGCAGGATACTTATTTATGACAAGCCAGGACTCTAGTGGTGCACGTACCAGCAAACGTTGGGGTCAAGTGGAATTGACTCCTCTGAGAGCTGCTCTGCAGTGTTGCTACCTGGAACCCTTTCCTCGTTGTTCCTGGACTCCAGACACCCGTTCGTATCCTTCCTCACTGGCCAGCACAGCGGTCATTATTCAAGCCTGTATTACATGTGATTCTCCGAAGTCAGTGTCCTTCTCCTTCCCCACATAAACCCCTCTTTTCTTCGCTCCCCTAACCTATCGACACTCCCCCCCCCTCCCCGCTCACCTCACTCTGTTGCTCCTGAAGGACCCCACATCCTGCCTCTGATGCATTCCTAGCACAGAGCTGAGGAACCCAGAAACCCTGGGGAGAACTCTGGGTCCCACAAATACCTACAGCACATCTCCTCTCCACCTTCAAGTTTTAAGCAGTCCTTTGATTTATGAACATTTCTAAGGCTAGAGCCTGGGTCATTGGAGAGCCATTTTTCTTGTTCATTGAACCTGCTCTGAAATGAGGATCTGTGCTGCCAAAGCTGTAAATGTCAAATTAATTTGGAAAACCAGAAAAGTGAAAGCAGATGTGTACTAATTATTACATAATTTATTTAAATATTTTATAGATTATTGATATTTCTCAAGGTGGCACAAGACTGAGTGGATCAAGACAGACCAGTGGCGGGGGTATATTTAAAACAAATGGACTCTACATAAAATGATTAAACTAAAATTATAGGATCAGGGTAACTTTAAAAGGAAATCTTTCCTCTTGTTTGGGTGCAATGTAGCTATTTAGTAAAGATATTAAGGTTTTTCTTTTACTCCTTCTAGAAACCCCCTCCCCTCTTTATCCACAACTTAGGAGTAATTTGGCAAACATTTACATTTTCATGTTGCCTTAGTTTCAACATACACACCAGCTGAGCCACTGATTTCAGACAAATTATTATTCTATATTCTAACTGTATGTATTCAACTACATAGTGTACACACTAATATCAAAACCAGTGGTGCAGTGGGGACGGATTTTCAGCAGAATCATTTGGCTAAGGCCTCAAGACCAGTGTGTCTCCAATTTCATGGGACTTCAATAGCAAATTGCAAAGGGGCCAGAATATGTCAACATCACCACAAAAGCTGAATCTATTTAAAGTCTGGTGACCCCTGATCCGGGCAGATCTGAAGGTAGGATTGAGTGTTAGACACCTCAGGCATTTCATCGTTTCAAAGCCAGAGGGCATTTACCCGCAAAGTTCCTCCTTTCTGGGATGCCCTCCTGGCACTTTCTCTACTTGGCAAACACTCCTTCATTTGTCAAGGGCCAAACAATATGCCACCTCTCCTGTGTTTTATCTGGCTCCCAAGATTCCTTCTCTCGTCTCTGATTTAACATTTATCTCCTTGTCTTAGAAGTCTCATTCTCTCCTGTTACACAGACTGAAAACAATTTTGGTTGTCTCCAACTTGCTGTCATTTAACACAGTCCCTAATAGAGTCGGACCTTGATAACAACTGAGTCATTTCTCTTTCTCCACTTGTGGGCCCGTGTGTGTACATTCTAACGTTGGTGAAAAGAGAGAGGAAGAGAAGGAGGATCAGGAGGACAAGAAGCAGGCAGGTATTAGCGGCAGAGAGAGATTAGCAAGGGTGGTGGCAGACAGGTTAGGACATTCCCAGTAAGTAACAGCTCAGCTGGCCTGCTTCATCTTGTTTGAGATTACATGTTGAACCGCCACCATCAGCATCTCTTTGTAATACATATATTTTGAGAGGATTCTGTGATAGATAGTATATAAAGTTGTGTTGCTTACACACTTGTATAAACTTTTTAATGTAACAAATTTAGTCTTCCATTCTCTGTTCTCCCTTTTGGGAAAATAAAAATTCTCTAAGTTTAAATGTCACTGAATACAGTGGACTTTTTCTATGAAGGATTTTATTCTTTCCTTCGATACATATTACAGTGTTTCCATTTTGACGTAGCTTTGAGAAAATGTCAGTTTTTACGTGAAAATGATTTTAGTTTATTGAAATGTGTTAGTTCTGTTGTTATCATACTCCTCCAATTCAAGGTTTTTCACATCTTTTTAGTACTCTATCGAATATTAGAGGAGATGTTCAAGTAGGTCAAAACAATAGGTCCTCTTATTTTCTCTTTGAGGTTATCTCTTACAACATTGCCAACACTTTTTTTGCAATAACTTGCTGAAGTTCTGGTTTTTATCTTTCTAAGGAAGAACCTGAAAAATTAAGTTAGCTACAGATGTTTTTTTGATACAAAATAAGAACATTTGTGAACTTAGTTTTCTAGCCAATATTTTGTATGCTTTTAGCCTATCACCTTATAAAATATTATTACATAGGCAATGGAATCTTTGTGACTTTGCATCGCCTTTAAATCTTTGTGACTTTATGAATGTAGGACATAATCTTTAAGATGTTTTGGTTTGATTAAAAAGCACTGTGATATTTTAACCACAACTATGTACGAGCGAATCATAAATACTCAAAAATTAGAGTATTCCAAGCACTATGGACGTCATACTCAACCTGATTTAAGCTGAGGATCATTTCAAGTGATAGCAAATTTGATCTCTGAACAGAGAAGGTTGTTATGGGCAATAATCCTTCCTGTGTTCATTGCAGAAGCATTTGATTTCATGACAAATATAAAACAGGTTTAGTTGGCAACGGAGAAAAAGTAGAAACGTTTTCGGCCTAGATGTATTTTCACATCTCAAGAGGAGAGTTGTGTTCAATTAAGTTATTTATGACTGGGCGAAATCCCTTTGAGAAATAGACTCTCATTTGCTTTTTTAGCACAAGGAAATGTTGTTTCTGGAACAGCAATCCAGGCTTACTCTTACTACATTTTTTTTTTTTGAGAATTTTGAAAATTCTTCTTACTACAACCACTAATCATTAACATTTATTGAGCCCTTACTAAGGGCCAGGTACTTTGCTAAGTGATTAATCAAATTCGTTTTTTTGCAACAGCTCAGTGAGGTTGCATTCATCCCTATTATGGAGCTGAGGGAAATATGGCTTAGTGATAATAAATGATGTGCCCTAAACCACTTTTTACCTAGATATCTGGTGTGATTGTCACCTGGATAATCTGACCACATAGCCTGTCTTCTTAACCACTAACCGTGAAATAAGTGCTTAGAAATTATCTGGGAAGAGATAGAGGTAAAGATGAATAAAGAGTAGTAGGAAGAGAAAAAATGAAGGAAGGACAGTGGAGTGGATGGAGTGAGAAAATGTTCTGTTTGACATAACAGAATTTTCACCAATTAAAATATAATAGGTTTTATCACTCAATGTTGAAATATGTATGCTTTCTACCTAAGCCTACAAGAAACACATTAATGTTCCTATTTTCTCTAAGTCATTTTATAGAAACTATTACTGAGATTCTGAATAATAAGTTTGAGTAAGTGGAGTGACAGCGTGCATGGTTCACCCCAGTGTCCAGCCCTCCCTGCACCCTCACCTCTGCTGTGTCCTTCTCTCCAGCACAGGCAGCTTCCTGTCTGTTGACATTAAACTCAGTCACATATTTTGCTGTGGCTAGTGCCATCTGTGTGTGGCACGAGTCACAACATCATCATGATACCACGTTAAAAGGAAGTAGACCTCAGAAAGGAGATGTACATTTTAATTCTAAGTCTTCCTTTACTTACAATATAACTTTAGCAAAGGCTTATCACCTTTCAAATCTTCAGTTTTGTCATGGAAAACTAAGAGTTCAAAATAGATAATTATACAGGGTGGGGCAAAAGTAGGTTTACAATTGTGAGTATGGGAAACAGTTTACTCTTATATTATTACTAGAGGCCCGGTGCACAAAAATTTGTGCACTCGGGGGGGGAGGGGGGGGTCCCTCAGCCCGGCCTGTGCCCTCTCGCAGTCTTGGACCCCTCGGGAGATAACGACCTGCTGGCTTAGGCCTGCTCCTGGGTGGCAGAGGGCAGGCCCAATCCCTAGGTGCAGCCCCTGGTCGGGCTCAGAGCAGGGCTGATTAGGGAGTTGGGGTTCCGCCCCCTGTCTTGCACAGAGCAGGGCGGATTGGGAGGTTGTGATGCCACCCTCAGTCATGCTCAGAGTAGGGCTGATTGGGGGGTTGGGGCACCGCCTCCTATCACACTCAAGGCAGGGTCAATGGGGAGGTTGCGGCACCACCCCCTGTGATGAACAGAGCAGGGCCAATCAGGGGGTTGGGGCGCTGCCCCCTGTCACTCACAGAGCAGGGCCAATCAGGGGGTTGGGGCACTGCCCCCCCCCCCCCCCCGTCACGCACAGAGCAGGGTCCATAAGGGGGTTGCAGAGCTCCCCCCTCTCATGCACAGAGCAGGGCCCATCAGGGGGTTGGGGAGCTCCCCCGTCACGCACAGAGTAGGGCCGATAGGGGAGTTAGGGCACCGCCCCCTGTCACACACAGAGGAGGGCCGATCAGGGGGTTGGGGCGCCACCACTGTCACACTCAGGGCAGGGCCGATGGGGAGGTTATGGCTCTACCCCGTCACAGACAGAGCAGGGCCCGTGGGGGGGCGGTTCGGGTGCCACCCCCTGTCACACACAGAGCAGGGCCGATCAGGGGGTTGGGATGCCACCCCCTGTCACACACAGAGCCGCAGGGCGATCAGGGGGTTTGGGCGCTGCACCCTGTCATGCTGATCTGGTGCCAGACCTCTTGGCTCCGCTGATCCCGGTGCTGGGAGGCATATTACCCTTTTACTATATAGGATAGAGGCCTGGGGGCCGGCTGGTTTGCCCTGAAGGGTGTCCTGGATCAGGGTGGGGGTCCCCACTGGGGTGCCTGGCCAGTCTGGGTGAGGGGCTGAGGACTGTTTTCAGGCTGGTGGTTTTGACTGAAGCTCCCAACTGCTCCTTTTTTTCTTTTTTTTTTTTCTTCTGGGCCAGCTTTAGCTCTGGCTCTAGTTCTGAGGCTTCCGCTGCTGGTTTGTTTGCCGTTCTATAATCGAAACAATGTATAACTTCAGCTCTGAGATCCCAGCCGGCTATATTTGTTAGAATGTTTCAAACTGCCAGCTCAGAGGCCTGCAAGTCAGGCGGAACGTTGCAGTCTGCAGTCACTGGAGCAAGCCTCATGTTCGCTTCCAGCTGCCTGGCTGCCGGCCGCCATCTTGGCTGACAGTTAATTTGCATAAGGATACGCTGATTAGCCAATGGGAAGGGTAGCGGTCGTACGCCAATTACCATGTTTCTCTTTTATTAGTGTAGATTTGTGAATTATTATATATATATAATATATATATATTATATATATGTGTATATATATATATATATATATATATATATATATATAACTGGAAACCTTCTTTTGTCCCACCCTGTATATATGTATGTATATATAATATATTATGCATTTATATGTCACGTTTATATATTACCTTTCAGACTTTTCATTGGTTTTGGCAGAAGTAGATTTTCCCTTTTTTCATTTGCAAATATGTATGAAAATAATTATTATATTTTTAAAGCAGTTGGTGGCAAAACTGATGGATTATGGGCCCAGCAGATTTTTAAAAATTTATTGGACCATTTTAGGCAGGATAAACAGTTCTAGTTGATGATAATTTCCACTATTTCCTATTCAGCATCCATTGTCATATTCTGTACAATTACTAGTACATTACTCATCTGGGCACTAAAAGAATTTGCAGCAGCCACCCTTGAGTTTACAGGTGCTCTTGTCAGTGTCTACTTTATAATTGGAATTTATATCTTTATTTATTTATCTTTGTTTCATTTTAAGGCTACTTTCAGGATATTGATAAATGACTCCTAAAAATATTACTTGTTTCATGTAGTATTTTTGCTCAAGTGCCTATGATGGCTTCCTATTTTATAGTATACATACCATCTAGATTGATGCTCAAGTTCTCCCATACTCCTTTGCTGGTGAAACTCCTTTCTCCACCAACCGAAGTTACACACACACACACACACACACACACACACACAGATGCACATGCATGCACACACACACACATGCACCAATCACACCAATCTTATTTTAATACCATATATTCTCCTGTAGAATATTTTCTCCTGTCCTTTCATGTCCAATATCACTTCAGCTCAAAGGCTTTCTTAATTGTCTACCCATCTCTCTGTCTACTCTCACAACCAATCTATTTATTGTGTAAATGTCAAATTTTTTAAAAAAATATATTTTATTGATTTTTTACAGAGAGGAAGGGAGAGAGATAGAGAGTTAGAAACATTGATGAGAGAGAAACATCTATCAGCTGCCTCCCGCACATCTCCTACTGGGGATGTGCCCGCAACCCAGGTACATGCCCTTGACCGGAATCAAACCTGGGACCTTTCAGTCCGCAGGCCGACGCTCTATCCACTGAGCCAAACCGGTTTTGGCTAAATGTAAAATTTTAGGGCCATCTAGCTGCTGTAACAAATAGTCCTAACATGGTAATGGATCAAACTCAATAGGAGTTTATATCTTGCTCACGTGTTTATACTGAGTAAATACCCATGCATTTATTGGGTAGTCCTTATCCACAGATTTAATCAGGTTGCCATGCTGATAAAGGGCCTGAGATCTTCACCTTGGAACTTACAATGCGACCTTGGTGACCATCTGCATTCCAACCAGACAGATGGGGAAGGAACATCAGTAAGACAATTTTACATCTAAACTTCTTGTCCCAGAACAGATATGCATTCGCTTCTGTTCATATTGGGTTAAAAGAATTATTTCCTATTAAATATAGTTCCCTGTCACTGTAATTGTTCACCAATGGCAGCTCTATTCAATGGACAGGGAAATATTAACTGTGGGGTCAGCTTTCCCCTATGCATATAATTTACTTTTATCATTGCTTTTCAACCATTTCATTCCCTCACTTTTCCAATATTGTGCATTTCATTTGTTCAATGTATTTGTGATCTATAAGATAGCAAATATCTTATCTTCATTTTCGCTTGTAAATACACCCATATCTATTATAGCACCCAGCGCAATGATGGATACATTCTATGAATAATATATGATAAAGTATTGTAAGAAATGTCTAATATAATGTATGGAACACAGTAGGAACTTAATGTGTGTTCTTCTATAGTCCTCATCTTTTTTTTTCTTTCATTTTGATTCAGCCAGACTTTGTGTTTAGATTTGGAGATTTAAATATGAGTAAAACACAGTTTCTGCCTTTAAAAGGCTTGTTTCTTCTTAGTCCTCAAAAACTTGAAATATGTGCTCCTGAAGGAAGCCTAATCATTCCCAGATTTGTTGAATCCTTCCAACTTCTCACTAAAATATATAGTACCATCACTGATACTCATATTCCAAAAGCTATAGTAGAGTTCTAATTCAATTCAGACCTAAGTTTGAGCAAAAAATTTCTAAATGCATACACATTTAAGCGTCGTATATACATAATTCAAGTCTTTCAACTTCAGACTTTTTTCAAATTCTATTAACTGACTTGCATTCTTATCTATACATCTGCTCATTATTTGTAACCCAGGCCAAAATAACCTAATTGATATGGAATATTTTCCCAAATCTATGCATTTTACCTTTAGATGTTCCTGGTTTTAAAGAGAAAACACCAATAGTTGTTTTTTTTAAATATTGTATTCTATCTTATGTGTCTTAATTTAAATGTTGAACAACTTGGGTTATTGTTCAACTAAAGGCTGATCTTCTAGGGTAGGAATAAAATTTAAGGGATTTTGGCAGTAGCATACTTCCAATCAGATACAGGCTGTTATAATATCAATTCTAGCAGCCCTCTTATTTGCCACATATACAAAACACACCCAATCTCTATAAGTACACACTCAATTTTGGTCATTAATAAGCACATACAAATTCTGTAATCATCATGGTAAAGGCACTGTATTGTGAGCCAGCAGGGCTTCTGTAATGAGCACTCTGTTTAGCACATCCTCCTTGGAAGAGGTAAAAGGCTCTTAGGAGCTGCCAGCGCCCAGAAAATGGCTCAATTCTATAGTCTGATTCTGTGTCCAGTATCACAAAAATAAATGTCCCATCCCAGGTGGGAATCTCTTCAGCTCCCTTTCCAACTGTCCACTCTTCATTGAGAAAGTACTAAAACAAACCTATGACCCAAGGGAGTAAAATGACCATGTGTTGGAAGCTATAATATTTATTATCATGTGAAATATAATCCTTTTTGATACTACTGAACTAGAATAACTTACAAATAATATTCTTTAGCCTGTTAATGCTGAGTTACTACTCTTGCTAGAGTACCAACAGTGGAGGCAGGATAGAAGGAAACACACCCTGATCCTGATAAAAATCCTTAAATTTCAGGATTATTCAAAGTTATACTTCCACCTGCTGTTCACCAAACTGAGAAAACTGGACATGTTTTTTACTGTTTTGTTTTTACTATTGGAGTAGGGGTACATGACTTAAACTCAGAAGTCTTTCTCAAAGTTTCAGATTTACCTCAAATGGTTTTCACAAATTATTTCACACCCAGAAGCCTACCTAGACCTCACCCCTTTCCTTTTTTGTCACATTTAATCATGTGCCAAATCTTATACATTTTGTTTGTTAGTATGCTTTCATTTTTCTCTTCCATCTGTCTCCATCAACACTAACTTAATTTGGAATGTGGTCATCTTGACTATTTTAATAATACTTTAATTGTTCTGTCTACTTCTAATCCTATCATTCTAATTTTCTCAAACATTATTAGACAACATCATAAAGGGACAATATGAGCATGCTCTGTCTCACTATTATTCAGTAGATTTACATTCAGTGTAGGATAATGACTAATGTCTTTGGCATGGCTATGATGTTCTTGACTTAACCTTTGGACCAAAGCTTCTTTGCTCCTGCCACCATTTTCTCTACCTCTTCTCCTGTTATTTTATGACTTAGCAATTCTTAGTTTCTTAGAATTTTTTGAGCATGTTGCCTCTTATTGTCTGTCTTAGCACACCTTATTTTCCGCACTCTTCATAATGCTCCCCCACCTTTCTCATCAACACTAATTCATTGCACCAGTTAATTATAGGGTTATTATGAAAATTAAAGTAAAAAATGTCAATACTTAGCATGTACTATATGCTCATAGTAATATATCTAATAAAAGACAAAAAGGGTAATTAACCGTACCTCCGCTACGCTTCCCATTGGCGATATGCAAATTAACTGACAACAAAGATGGTGGCCGGCAGCCACACAGCTGAAGCGAGCAGGAGGCTTGCTTGCTCCAGTGATGGAGGAAGCCAAGGTTCCCTGCCTGCCACGGCCTGGCTCTGAGCCCGAAAGCAACAATGTTTCAATTATAGAAGCCAAACAAACCCCAGATACCTGCTTTCAGCGGGCCGCGGCCTCAGAGCTGGGAACGCCAGTGATGGCAACAATGTTTCAATTACAGAAGGTAAATAAATCTCAGAATAAAAAAAAAAAGAAAAAAAAGAGAGGCTGGGAGCTTCAGTAGCTGGCTACCCTGAAAACGGCTCTCAGCCCCTCACCCAGACTGGCCAGGCACCACAGTGGGGACCCCCACCCTAAAGGGGGTGTGGCCAGCCTGAAAACAGCCATCAGCCCCTCATCCAGGCTGGCCAGGCACCCCAGTGAGGACCCCCACCCTGAAGGGGGTGCGACCAGATGCAAACAGCCATCAGCCCCTCACCCAGGCTGGCCAGGCACCCCAGCGGGACCCCCACCCTGATCCGGGACACCCTTCAGGGCAAACCAGCTGGCCCCCACCCGTGCACCAGGCCTCTATCCTATATAGTAAAAGGGTAATATGCAAACTGACCCTAAAAGCAGAAAGACTGGGAATGACTGGTCACTATGACACACACTGACCACCAGGGGGCAGACACTCAATGCAGGAGCTGCCCTCTGGTGGTCAGTGCGCTCCCACATGGGGGAGCTCTGCTCAGCTACAAGCCAGGCTGATGGCTGCCAGTACATCGGTGGTGGTGGGAGCCTCTCCTGCCTCCTAAGCAGCGCTAAGGATGTCCGACTGCAGCTTAGGCCTGCTCCCTGCTGGCAAGTGGAAATCCCCCGAGGGCTCCCGGGCTGCCAGAGGGGTGTCTGATTGCCATCTTAGGCCCAATCCCCCGGGGAGCAGGCCTAAGCCAGCAGGTGGTCATCCCCCAAGGGGTCCCAGACTGTGAGAGGGCACAGGCTGGGCTGAGGGACCCCTCCCCCACCTCTGAGTGCACAAATTTTTGTGTACCGTGCCTCTAGCAGTAATACAATCAGCCATATATAACTATAGCAATGACAACAATATTCATTTTACTTTAATGTGATCCTCTTAAATACATCAAGAAATCTGTGATTTCATCAAAAGGAAATAATCTGTTCTATAAAATTTTAGTGATTGTAGACATCTCTCTAGTCCAAGGACATTCTCCTGGATCACTCAGCTTTCCCTGAACCATGTAGTTTGTTCGAGGATAATCATGGAAATTGGGAATTGTTCATATTTTATCCTTAAAGATCACATGAATGACCACTGTATAGCTCATCCGTGGTATTTTTATGAATGACCTAATAAAAACTCATCTATTCCATATTCAGTCTCACAAATTAACAAGTCACTGTGGCAAATGTCTGAATCAGCTCAATACATTCTTAGACTATTTTTTTTTATTCCCAGAAGGTTCCCTAATTATATATGTTTTATAGTCAGTGTCTTTGTATCTCACTCTTCCGATTTCTTCTGTGAGTCCTTGTTTTGTCATAGGCTTACAAGAGTATTATATTCTTTTTTATTATCAGATAATATTATCTTATCATTATTTATTCCTGTGCACAGTTGTTGTTTTTTTACTTTTTTCTTCAACATGCTGCATTCACACATATAAATATACATACTTGGTATGTGTTTTCAGATTTTTCTTAACTCTTCTCAAACATGTTAATTTTTATTGTAGTGCTTTTATAAAGAATTATGATTTAAGAAATTTAAAATAATTTAAAAAATATTTTTATTGATTTCAGAGAGGAAGGTAGAGAGAGACAGAAACATCAGTGATGAGTTAGAATCATTGATTGGCTGCCTGCTGCACACCCCCTACTGGGGATCAAGACCACAACCCAGGAATGTGCCCTGACTGGGGATCGAACCATGAACTCCTGGTTCATAGGTTGGTTCTCAAACACTGAGCTATACCAACCGGGCTAAACTCATGATATATTTTTTTAAACTTATGTAGGTTATACTCTGAACATGCAGTGCCTAGAGCCTAGAATTTGTTGCTTGTGTCTAGGTTTAACTGCATTGAAGTCATATGTAACTATGGTCATCAAAATCCTTAAAATTCATTTTTATATAAAAAGAGAGCATCATATTTAATATTGATTTAAAATGCATCTCTCTTGAAGTCAGATATTCAAAAGTGCACTTATATTTTCATGAAATATGAGTTTTCAGTTTTCATTATTTTGTCATGCATACCATAAAAGGTGTAATTGTTAAAAACATATTTAGTTAAAAACATGTATTTCTTAAATTGCAAGTATAAGGAATACTGATACTTGATGTATTTAATTCTGGATAGTATTATTGCTCTTTCTTGGCCATGATCATGAGTCCAATTAAGCCAACTTAAAAACCTAGAAAAGAAAAGAAAAAAAAAACACAGAAGAGAAAAGTGGAGATACCAGGCAGTGGCCACCTCAGTGGATTGGTGAAGAAAGCGCTGCTGTACAATTCACATCATTCTCTTAAAGCCAGTGGGTACTCCTGCTTGGAAGCAAAAGGTATGGTGAAGAAAGGACATTTTTGCCTAGCAAAAAGGCATGCAAAATATTCAAACATTATCTAAACTATGAAAGGGAGATGGATTACCTATTGCTTTAAAATATCAACTGCCATTATAAGAAGCAAGCTGTATAAGAAATAGCCATTTTTAATCAGTGGATGTAATCTAGCAATCTGCTTAAGTGATAAGCAGGAAAAGAAAACGTTGTAGTATTCTGTCATGAAACTCAATATAACAATTAAATGCGGTGCCATGACTCATAGCCTAGGAATGAATGTATCATGGAAATAGCACTTTTTTCCCATGTAAATGTTACCTTCCTCTCCTGTTGCAAAAATTAGCTAAATACAGATGCATTTTTCATCATACCTAAAGTAAGTGCCACAACCTTAAGGTCGAAGGTAATAAGGTGATTGAGGCATGCTACATAAAGTGGAAAGACTTACCACTTATGATATCTGGCCATATTGGCTTAGGTCTCCTAGCAAAATATGGGCGATGTAAGAGTGTGTGTGTGTGTGTGTGTGTGTGAGAGAGAGAGAGAGAGAGAGAGAGAGATTGGCAGCAATGAACTTTATATTACACATGCACATGTACACACACATGCAATCTCCATACTCCATTTGGTTTTGGTTCTTTACAACTTTTGGGTCAATGGATGAAAGCTTTAACATCTAGAAAGAAGCACAACTAGTTGTTTAAACAGACACAAAGAAAGACAAATTAAAATTTGAACAATATATTTTTCTAAAGAACTAACTATTGAACAACATAATCAACTGCATTCCAGAGACTATGGGAGTCAAAGCCAAAAGCAAAGCAACCACACCAGCAAAAGACAGGATAAGCTTGAGGTCATCTTGTGCCCATCCATCCTATTATGTTTGATTGGGCACAGACCATATCATTGTAACACTCTCAACTGAAATGGTAATCCTTGTACTCACTATAATTGTAAGGACTTCCATGGTATTAAAATGAAAAAAAAAAATGTGTAGAGATTTTCTCAATAACAGTGTTATAATGTAATCTTCCTCTTAGATAAACAGCAATTAATGAAAAATTAAAACATACATATTTTATAAGCACAATAAACTATATAATGTTCTAATTAGAAAGGATTTACCAAAGTCAAAAATTAATTACTTAAAATAAAATTAGGTTAAAAATGTTCAAATAGTTAAGACAATGCTTTGATTCACTCATTTAAATAGCAAAAAGTGGAAGTTTTGTGTAATGTTAAAAAAATTCTGATTTCCTCATCAACATGGAAATAGGTGTAAAATGTCTAATTTTTACTAGAAATGGCATGTCTACATCTGTGATCAACACTTAGGCCTGTTTACCTACAAGAACACAGGTTGTGGATGACAGCTAATTTTCTCTAGCCTCCTTTTGTTCTGCAGCTATTCATGCTGGTCTTCAAGTATTATTGGAAAAATAATTAGGCATAAACATGAAAAGAACAAAAATCAAGCTATCAATTTTAGGCTAATTAAAACAAAATAGTTGGAAATACACTCCTGCTATTGAAGGAAAAAAGAACCTAATGGTGGTCTAACCATTTTGTATAAAAAAAAACAGACTATCACACACACCCAGAATGTGTTATAAAGTACAGATGTGTCTTTAGATTAGAAAAATAAAGTTTGCTTTTAACATATGTAAGCATACCATATGGAATTCATTTTCATCACTTCGATGTTTTAAAAAAATATTTCTTGAACAAATACTTTGGGAGTTTGATACAGAGATGTAAAAATCTCCAATGCATGTTTTTATTCTTTAGTATTAAAAGAATTCAAGGCAATAATTTAGGAACTTAATATTGAATGGTATAGTTAGAAAATAAACAATGCAAAGTAAAATTTCCATGTTTTTATATGGATATATGTCTTTTAACTATTCTTTTATTTCCCATCTAAATCCTCATGTGTATATAATTAAATCTCACATTTTAGTTGATACATTCTTTTCATTGATTATTTATATTCCATTCCCAGAACTTTGAAATCTCTTCCCTAAGTGTCCTTCCTCATAGCCTATTATGAGTCTTCTCTCTCATTTTCATGACAATTTCTTCTTTATTTTTTGTAATTAAAATGATTGTTTTCCTTCAAATACATTTTAGAAAAAATGTATTAGACAAAAACTAAGATACAAATTAAAAAGTTTAACTTGCTATTTGTTTTTCTTTTTCTAATTTTTATGTTTCTCTGTAATAGTATAAATGCATATCTCTATTGCTTCATTCATTAAAGTCAATTCAATTATTTACAGATTAGCATATTTAAAACTTTTCCATTACATAAAATTTTATTTTTTAAATGTTTTTAGTGACTTCAGAGAGAGGAAGAGAGAGAAATATCAATGATGAGAGAGAATCATAGATTGGCTGCTTTCTGCCAATTACCTTCTGGTTCGTGGGTCCACACTCAACCACTGAGCCACGCGGGGGGCTGAATTATTTTTTTTTATGCTTAAATTATTTTCTACCGGTTACTTTCCCCTTGCCATCCTCCCATGCAAGCCTCTGTTAAGTCCTATCTCTCCCATGTTCAATGAAGACGTTTTCTAGCTTTTCATATAATGAAATGAGATTCAAAATAATTTTTAGAAGATATTCTATATTCCAAGTTGCATTAATAGGGAAAACTACCTCTTTCTATGTTTCTTTCTTTATAAAAAATAAATTATGTGTTATAAAAGTATGTTAAGTATTTGGAGTGCCTGATTGGGTCAAAATGTTTCAACTTCATTTGCATGAAAATCATCTGGGTAGCTTGTTAAAAACAGATTTGTAGTTCTATTCCCTGAAGATTCTGCTTCAATGGAATTGAGTGAAACCAGAGAAATTGGTGCTTTTAAAGACTACATATGTGATTATAATGGACTAGAGGCCCAGTGCACAAATTTGGGCACTGGTGGGGTCCCTTGGCCTGGCCTGTGCCCTCTCACAATCCGGGACCCCTTGGGGGATATCAGACAGCTGGTTTTGTCCCGATCCTCAAAGGCCAGGCCGAGGGACCCTACTGGTGCATAATCCATGCACCAGGCCTCTAGTATGCATATAAGATCTTTGGTTAATCTCTTCCTGCCCTTCCCCCTCCTCACTTCCCTCTGAGATTCATTAGTCTGTTCCATGTTTCCATGCCTGTGCGTTGAGTGTCTGCCCCCAGGTGGTCAGTGTACATCATAGCTACCAGTCGATCGGTTGAACGGTCAAATGGTCGGATGGTCACTTAGGCTTTTATATATATATATAGATGTTACATGAAACACACTTTGAGAAACACTGAGATACAAAGAAGAACCTTCAAGCTTATATTTCCATATAGGTAGTATTCCAGGGGTGGGCAAACTTTTTGACTCGAGGGCCACAATGGGTTCTTAAACTGGACCGGAGGGCCGGAACAAAAGCATGGATGGAGTGTTTGTGTGAACTAATACAAATTCAAAGTAAACATCATTACATAAAAGGGTACGGTCTTTTTTTTTTTAGTTTTATTCATTTCAAACGGGCTGGATCCGGCCCGCGGGACGTAGTTTGCCCACGGCTGCTTTAGACTCAAGTTCCCAAAGGAATTCTTCTCATTTCCTGGATTTTCTTGTGTACATCCAATATCAGTGGTATTATAGAGTCATAAGACAATGATCTCAAAAGTTGTCGGTATTTAATTATTTCCACCGTGGAGCTGATATGGCAAATGTTTACTTATACATTGATTTGTATGCCTATATGGAAATAACATCATCCCTCCTAATTGTATAGTGACTTTTGACAGATGCAGTCTGGTGTTAAGGAAATTGCACTAAATCTGAAGTCTCAGCATTTAATTTCCAGATATTTAAGTTCTGGTGATGGGTTTGTTTTTATCAATTATTCCAAATTAGGGATTATTAGCCTTGTTTATAAAAATAAGGCACTTTCAAATATTTAACACTGGAAATACAGTGTCTACATGAGGGGAAGGTAAATTTTCCTCTCAGCTTCTGCTCTGTTTCCTTGAGCATTCAGCTTCCCCTTCAGGTTTTCTTCCTTAGATTTTGTGACCATGAGAGTCTAAATCCCATGGACTTACAACTTCTTATTTCAAGGAATTAACTAAGCACAAATTTTATACAAGATGATATAAAGCAAATAAATAGCGCAAATACTCCAGGTTACAATGTGGTTTATTTCTGATGCAAACAAGATTAGAATGTGGATCTAATAGGTTGCAATCTAAGACAGTTCAGTCTATAGTAGTCCTCATTTATACCAGTATGTTTCTAAATTCTGGTTGTGCTTTAAAGAAACTGGTAGTAATACTGAGATAATACATCACTGGTAGTTTATGCAAGAATTAACAGCTCAGAAATTAGAATAAGTGGAATTATAGTAAAAGAATGGCCTTATATCAAAAGATTGACAAATCAATGCATATATGCATATTTTCAATTAAAACACACTGTTTAATGTGTATACATATTATTTTTATGTTTTTCTTTTCTGATTGACCCTTTTTTAAAAAAATAAATAAACAGACTAGCTACTGCTTTACTAACATCAATTTATAATAGACATTCATGTACTGGGGGTTGTGGGGGTCCCTCAGCCCGACCTGCACCCTCTTCAATCTGGGAGCCCTCTGCAATCATATGAGCGAATTGTCTGAGACCCCAACTCAGTTTGGTTCGTTGCTCACAGAAAAATAGAGGCGTTTTTTTTTTCTTTACTTCATTGGTGGAGATTTCCTGGAAGTTTTAGGATATCGTCTCTTTAATTTTTCCTAGACACTCTGATTTTACTTATGTCTCTCAACTTTGCTTTCACTCCATCCCCCACCACAACATTAACTTGCTCCAGGCTCACTTTGCTCTAGTGCAGTGATGGCGAACCTATGACACGCGTGTCAGAGGTGACATGCGAACTCATTTTTTTGGTTGATTTTTCTTTTGTTAAATGGCATTTAAACATATAAAATAAATATCAAAAATATAAATCTTTGTTTTACTATGGTTGCAAGTATCAAAAAATTTCTATATGTGACACAGCACCAGAGTTAAGTTAGGGTTTTTCAAAATGCTGACACGCCGAGCTCAAAAGGTTTGCCATCACTGCCCTAGTGACTAGGAGATCTGTTTGCCACCAGAACTACGATTCCCAGCATTCCTGGTGCTCCCCTCACTCTGGGCTTCTGCTTTCAGTCCTGGGGCTGCCACCAAAACTATGATTCCCAGCATTCCTGGTGCTCCCCGCAATCTTGGTTTTCCCTTCCTGCTCTATCTTCGTCCCATGGCCTCCCACTCTGCCAAGCTCTCCATCTCTGCTCTCTGTCTGGTAACTTGGGGAGCCAATTTCCCCAAGCTGCTCCACTCTCCGCTGGCTCTCCCGCTCTGCTCTCTGCCCAGCGCCTGTGTATGCAAATTAATCCGCTATCTTTGTTGGGTTAATTTGCATACCCACTCCTGATTGGCTGGTGAGTGTAGCAGAGGGACGGTCAATTTAGATGTTTCTCTTTTATTATATAGGATATTTTCCTGAACTTCCAAGTATTTTTTGGATGGGGCTAAGAAAAATATTATTTCTAACACAAGCAAAATGTTGTCAAAAAGAAAGGATAAAATAGCTGAAAACAGCCTCTTTATCGCTCAGCAGTTTTCAATCAAGTGCTTACAAAATAGTTATTTACTCATGAATTTGATCTACTTGGAAGTCCGTTGATTCATTCAACAGATACGTATTGAGGCAGTGTTATATAACTGGCACTGTTCTATGTAATAAGAATAAAGCTGTGATAAGACCGACAGAAATCTCTTTCTGCTCTCATGTAACTTAGTTCTCATATTGGGACATTATGTATAAAAATATAAATAAATGATAAGTATAATATGTTTATGTACTCTATTACATATTAATTATATATTACACATTGCAGCACATATATGTGTACACAAATGCTGCTAAGAAAGTGCTAAGGAAAGACAACATAGGGAAGGGAGGACAATGTTGAGGTCTAATGATGGGCTGATATTGAAAGACTAGAGGCCCCATGCAAAAAATTTGTGCTCTTTGCGGGGGGTCCCTCAGCCAAGCCTGCGCCCTCTCACAGTTCAGGAGCCCTCAGGGGATGTCTGACTGACACCTTAGGCAGTCAGACATCCTTAGCACTGCTGCGGAGGCTGGAGAGGCTCCCGCCACCACCGCTGCACTCGCCAGCCATGAGCCCGGCTTCTGGCTGAGCAGCGCTCCCCCTGTGGGAGTGCACTGACCACCAAAGGGCAGCTCCTGTGATGAGCATCTGCCCCCTGGTGGTCAGTGCACATCATAGCGACCGATGGTTCTGCCATTCAGTTGATTTGCATATTAGCCTTTTATTATATAGGATGGTGCCCAGAAAGGCTTTGCTGACAAGGTGATATATAAATAAATAATTAAAGAAGTGAGGAAGTGAACCATGTTTATATCTTGGGGGAAAATATTCTAGGCAGAGGGGATAGAAATTCCAAAAAACCCGAGGCAGGTGCTTCACAGTCCCATTCAACAAGCCAGGAAGCCAGACTGCTGGGATATCAGCTCTAAGAGGAACTTGATGATCAGATGAAGTGAGCCTGGGAGGCCCCTGTAAGAACATTACACATTGGAGGGCTCTGAAAGACAGGAATAATATATATTTTGTTTGTTTGTTTTTTTATCAGGATTGTTCTGACAGCTGAATTTAGAATAGGCACAACCTCAACGGTGGCGGTCATGGAGTCCTGAACAGTAAGTAAGCAATGATCAAAATCCAAGCAAGAGATGATGGTGGTATGGAGTAGAATGGTAGCCATGGAGATGGTTTGCAGGCATTTGTTTATTGATATATTGTGGAGGTAGAGCCTTGTTATTGTTCATGGATGGAATGGGGAGTTGGAGACAATGAGTTCATCATGATTCTTAAGATTTGGGGCTCTGGTCAATGTGTCTCAACTGGGGGTGCATATGGGAGACAACCAATAGATGTTTCTCATATAGATGTTTCACTCTTCCTCTCTCCCCTTTTATCTCTCTCTAAAAAATATTGGACTGGAAAATTTGGAAGAGTGCTGTTACGAGATAAGGTAAAAAGAGAAAAACAAGGTTGTTAAGAGATAGTTAAGCGGAAGACCAGGAGTTTGCTTTTGAGCTGTTCAGTTGAGATGTCCACTGGGCAGTAGGCTATACAAAACTGGAGTTCATGGGAGAGATTGGGGCTGGAAATAAAATTTAGGGATCATCTGTGTCAAGTAGTGTTTAAAGCTGTAAGACTGTGAGATTTACCAGAACATAAATGTGAGTAGAAATAAAGAAGAGAACTAAGGACTGAGCCATGCACAACATGTAGAGATCAGGAGGATGAGAAAAAATTGGCACAGGGAAAGAGCGTGCAGATGGTCAGAGAGGTTAAAAATTCAAAGAAGCCAAGTAAGAAAATGCTTCAAGGAAGAGTAGATGATCTACTACGTCAAATACTGTTAATTGATGGAGGACTGAGTAGTGTGATGTCATTGGAGGTCTTGCTGATGATTAGTGGATTGGTAGGGATGGCAGTCTGATTGGAGTGGATTCAAGAAAGTGAGAGAAGAGGATTCTGAAGTAGGGGTACTGGTGTTTTTAAGGGGTTTTTCTATAAAAAGACAGAGGAGGGTAACTATTAAGATGGCCTAGAATGGAGTGCTCAGGACAGGAGCAGTAACAGACTATCACAGTAGAGGAAAAATATGGAGAGAAAATATGACAGAGTGGAAGAATTGAGGGATCTAGAGGAAATGTTTAGGTATTTGGAGGTGTAGCAGTAGAGGTATGGATGGTGGACCTAAAGTCTTCACTGCTTGTACAGTCTCATAGATAAGGATCCAAGATTTCACTGAAGTTGCTGCTGGCATTTACAGTGTCATATTTTAAAGATACTATAAATAATAACCTGGAGCCAAACAAAGAATCAAGTCATGTTTGAGGTTTTGAAATATATTTATATCACCTCTAAGATTAGTTTAAATTTGTGAATAAGTATTTTTTATTATGTTTTAGAAACATATTTGCTGTTCTCCTCTCTGTCCATACACCATGAATCTCTCCCACATGCAGAGTCTCCACTGACTTCAAAGAACACATTTCACATGAAGCAGTAGGACTGAGTTAAGAACTGAACCCAAAGAAAATGCAGAGACTGCAAATATATTGGGGAAGGTGGTGAATCAGGCATTTGGTGAATATATGCAAATGTAGGGAAGGGCACATTCTAAAAATGTATCCTTTCATATAAACAAGTTGAAATTGTTCTTGCAAAATTTACAAAAATGCATTCGGGCACAACTTATCTTTACAACAAGCCAATATACCTGTGTCTTTTTAATATAAAGCAAAAACAGAATCATACTTGCTTCTTACTTGTTGAAATATACCAAGACTGTGAGGCATTTACATTTTTTATGAAAAATCATTTTGCCAGATTTCTGTATATATGCACAATCAGATATATTTTAAATATTTTGAAAGTTGAGCCAGTTTGATTAGATTTTGACACTTGGGTCTGGTACATGTTCTTTCAACAAATCCATATTTAATTATTCTATCATCACTGAACACAGGCAATTTACTAGAGACTATGGGAACAGATAAACATGATTAGAAGTACGACAGAAAAATGATTATGAATAGAGAAGAGTTGTGCAGTACTGAAACGTGTACATACATCAATGTGAATATTTATGTATGAAAAACGATATACATATATATGTGGGGACAGAAAAATAAAATATAGTTTATAATTACTGATAATGACATCTTTTTGTTATTAAGATCAAAATTAAAATAATTGGAGTTGTATAGTTCATCTCATTAGATTATTAATATACAATCACAAAGGTGGAATTATTTTTAAGAAAAACAATTTTTTTTATTTTTACCATTTATTTTATACCTTATGTTATTATTTTAATCTATAGAAGGCCAAATTATCATTTTTGAAAAGTACAGCTAGTTTTTATATCTATTAACAAATTGATGCTCAGATTTAAAAAATAAAATTAAAATATTAATTTTTTCCATAATTTATATTTCTCTCGCCCCCTGCTCTATCTCACCTTAGATCTGCACTTGACTGCCAAAGTAATTTTTAAGAAATTAAATCAGAGTACCATGGCTCCATAAAAAAACATATATTGCTGTGCATTCAATTGTAATATTCCTCCTGAGGGCAAAACATTATTTTTACAAAGAATAATGCTATGCAAAATAACAGGAAAACTTACTGTGAATAATGCCTTGCATATGAAATACTTGATACTGTTACCAAAACATTGGTTCTGTGTATGCAAATCTTAATAGCCATAAATAAATGACAACATAACAATTTGTGGATATATTTAGTATTATTTTCATTGTGAGCACTTTATCAATTGTTAGAGTTAATTTTGCTTAAGAAAAAAATTACAAGGTTATACTTTTAGGAATTAGACAATCTCATGGACTATAATTTTACCCAGATTCCAAAATAATAAAAGGTGAACATTAGTTCCTGAATTCTGGTGTTTACTATTTGTTGGCATAAGAACTTTTACCTGAGAGCAAAATTTCTCAAAATAAGATTGTAATATATAATGTTGATATGGGAAAATATTTGAATAAGATGTGGAAAAATGTTCCACGGTATATTACTTATTTGTACATATTGATTTGTTTGCTTTTATGAATTTTACTAATGTACATTCAGATTAATGTTTATACACCATAAAAAGTAATGGATAACTCCCCACTCCTGTGCTTACCCTCAGAGTCTGGAGGACAGATCTGGGGAATAGCCTGAATAACAGAAAATCCATGTCTGACATATAGTCTGTACCATACATACATACTAGTACATACTAGTGCATACATACATACATATGTACAACAATACATCTGATTGATACTTATGGATCAATTCTGATACATAGTTAAGAAGAGGTGAGTGCATCAGGATTCCTGGCCCCTTGAAACAGGGTGACCAGAGAAAGGTCAAAACAGGTTGTACATACACTTGTTTAATTTTAAGATTCTTGGTATATTTTGGATAATAGTCCTTCATCAAATGAATATTTTGCAAGTATTTTCTCCCAGTTTTTTTAAAAATTCTCTTGACATTGTCTTTTGCAGAGAAAAAGTTTTTAACTTTAATGAAGTTTAGCTTATTAGTTCTTTCTTGCATGGATTGTGCCTTTGGTATTGAATCTAAAAATTTATCACCATACCCAAGGTCATCTAGGTTTTCTTCTGTTATTTTATAGTATTTTCAAAATTTTTCGTTTTTAATTTTGGTCTGTGATCCATTTTGAGTTAATGTTTGTGAAGGGTATAAGGTCTGTGTCTAGACTCTTTTTTTTTTTTTTTTTTTTTTTTTTTTTTGCGTGTGGATATCTAGTTGTTCTGGTACAATTTGTTGGAAAGCCAATCTGCTCCATTGTATTGCCTTTGCTACTTTGTTAGAGACCAATTCAGTATATTTATGTGGGTCTATTTCTGGGGTCTCTATTTGGTTTGTTTACCCTTTTCCAGTACCATACCATACTGTATTGATTATTATAGCTTTATAATAAGTCTTGAAATTGGGTAGTGTCAGTCCTCCAACTTTGTTCTTATCCTTCAATATTGTGTTGACTATTCTGGGTCTTTTCCCTCTCCATAAGAAACAAACAAGCAAGTACAAAACACCTTTAGAATTAGTTTGTTAACATACATAACATAGCTCAATGGGATTTTAATTGGGATTACATTGAATCTTTAGATCAATTTGGGAAAAATTGACATTGACAATGTTGAGATTTCCTATCCATGAACATGGAATACCTTTCCATTTATTCAGTTCCCTGATTTCCTTTGTCAGAGTTTAGGATTCACTTCATATTGCTTTTGTACATATTTTGTTAGATTTATACCGAAGCATTTCATTTTTTAGGTACTCATATACATGGTATTGTGGGGTTATTTCAAATTCTAATTCTTCTTTCTGGTGTATTAAAAATGATTAAATTTTGTATATTAACTTTTCATTTAAAAACTTGCTATAGTGATGTAATAGTTCCAGGATTTTTTAAGACACTTATTTTGAATTTTCTCCAGACAACTGTGCCATCTTTAAAAAAAGTTGATTTCTTTGTTCCCAATCTGTATTACTTTTATTTAATCTCCTTGTTTTATTGCATTAGCTATTATATTCAATATAATTTTGAAAGGAGTGGTGAGAAGGGACATTGTTCTTGCCTTATTCCTGATCTTAGTGAGAAACTTTAAACTTCTCACCATTAACTATGTTGTTATATATTGGTTGTTTTGTAGATGTTCTTTAGTAAGTTACATACTCCTCTATTCCTAGTTTACTGAGAGTTTTTTTATCATGAACAGTTGTTGGATTTTGTCTACATCTGATATGATGGATTACAGTAACTGATTTTCTAATGTTTAACCAGTTTACATACATGGAATAAATCCTATTTATTTATAGTATATAATTATTTTTATACATAGTTGTATTACATTTGCTAATATTTTGTTGAGGATTTTTGCATCTAGGTTTGTGAGAGATATTAATCTGTAATTTTCTTTTCTGTGTTGTCTTTTTCTGGTTTTGGTAAAGAATAATGCTGGGGTAATAGAATGAAATAGGAAGTTTCACCTTTGATTCTAACTCTGAAAGAGATTTCAGAAAACTGGTATATTTTTTCCATAAACATTTGGAGAATTCACCAGTGAACCCATCAGGGACTGATATTCCTATTTTGAAAATTTATGAATGGTATATTGAATTTCTTTAATGCCTATTCAGATATAGGTCTATTCAGATTTTCTATTTCTTCTTGTGTGAATTTTTTTTGCAGATGGTATCTTTCAAGAAATTGGTACACTTCACCTAGATTATGAAATTTGCGGGCATAGGATTGTTCACAGTATTCCTTTATTATTTTTTTTAATGTTCTTGAGATCTGGAGTGATGAGTGATGTCCCCTCCTTCGTAAATGATACTAATACTTTTTTGTCTCCCCCCCCCCCCCCGTTTTTAGTAGCCCTGTTTAGAGTCTTATTGATTTTTTTATCTTTTCTAAGAGACAGCTTTTCATTTCATTGACTTCTTCTTTTTGATTTCTTATATTTAATTTCATTGATTTCTGTTCTAATTTTATTATTTCTTTTTCTCTTTTGACTTTGAATTTAATTGGCTCTTCTTTATCTAGTTTCCTAAAGTAGAAACTTAAATGATTGGTTTTAGCTATTTCCTGTTTTCTAATATATGTACTCAATGGTATAAATTTTCCTCTAAGCACTGCTTTTGCTGCATCCTACACATTTTGAAATTGTCATTTCATTTTCATTTAGTTCAAAAATTTTTAAACTTACCTTTTGAGATTTTTTCTTTGATTTGGGTGTTATTTAGAAGTATGTTGTTTATTCTTCACATAGTTTGGAATTTTCCAGTTATCTTCCTGTGGTTGATATATTCCATTGTGTTCTGAGAGCAGATATTTTATAATTTTAATTTTTTGAAATTTGTTAAAGTATGTTTTATGGCTCAGAATGCAATCTATCTTGGTTAATGTGCCATATGATTTTGAGAAGAATGTGTATTCTGTTGTTGTTGCAATAAATAGTTTATTGAAGTCAGTTATATCTATATCATTGATGATTTTTAAAAATATGTTTTTATTATTTTTAGAGAAAGGAAGGAAGAGGGAGAGAGATACAAGCATCAATGATAAGAGAGAATCATTGATTGGCTTCCTCCTGCACACCCCCTAGTGGGGATCAAACCCACAATCTGGGCACTTGACCTGACCAGGAATCAAACCATGACCTCCTGGTTATGGGTCGATGCTCAACCACTGAACCACACTAGCCGGGCTCATTGATGATGTCATTTAGCTCAACTATGTTCTTGCTGATATTCTGCCTACTTGGATCTGTCTACATCTGATAAAAGGGTCTCCAACTTTGATAGTGGATTTATCTATTTCTCTTTGCATTTGATTTTTACCTCATAGTGTTTGACACATTACAGATTGTTATGTCTTTTTTGGAGAATTTATCCCTTTATCATTATTTAATGACCTTATTGTTACTTATAGCTTCCCTTGCTTTGAATCTGTACTGTCTGAAATTACTGTAGCTACTTCTGCTTTCCTTTGATTAGTGCTAACATGTAAATTTTCCTTCATGCATTACTTTTAACCTATATGTGACTTTATGTTTAAAGTAAATTTTTATACACTATATATATCTAATTATATATATATAACAGAACATATATTTGGTTATTGATTTTAATCCATTTAGACAATTGATATTGAAAGTGATTATTGGTATAATTGGGTTTGTAGTACCATATCCATAATTGTTTTCTATTTTTTGCCCTTGTTCATCCCCTTATGTCTTGTCCCCCTGTAAATTATAACAAACAGAGTTGTCCACACTGAGCCATAAGCTCTTTGTTAATTACAGTTCAGGTTTCCATATCCTGGCATTGGTTCCCAATGATCATTTTTTCTCATGAATTTCTTTTCTGGTAAGAAGTAATGATTTATATTCACCAAGCTCCTTACATACAGAACTAGAAACCCCATAAAATTTTTTGAAGAGAAATGAGAGATATTCTTTACTATGTTCTAAAGGTTATGTTACTGCTCTTTGGGAAATACATAGTTGGTCACCAAGAACGGAGGCAGAGAGATCAGTAAGAAGACTACTGCCTTCCCAAGGGAGAGATAATGTAGCTTGGACAAGAAGAGAGTAGTTGAGCCAGGCCAATGTGGCTCAGTGGTTGAGCATTGACCTATGAACCTGGAGGTCACAGTTCTATTCCCGGTCAGGGCACATGCTGTGTTGTGGGCTCAATCTCCAGAGTGGAGCATGAAGGAGGCAACCGATCAATGATTTTCTCTCATAATTGACATATCTATATCTCTCTCCCTCTCCCTTCCTCTCTGAAATCAATAAAAAATATATATTTTTTAAAAAGAAGGGACCAGTTGAAGTGATAAGAACTGGTTGCATTTTGGATCCATTTTGGAAGTGGAGCTGTTAGGATTTGCAACTTATATGGAACACAAGGGGAATGACTAAATGTAGGGTTTTGGCCCTTAGTGACTAAGTCAATGATGGGGAGAGGAAATAATTTTGTTTCAGACATGCTAAATTTGAAATTCTTATTAAACACCCAAGTAAAAATATGTTGAATACCTAGTTTGATATATTAGGCCAAAGCTCAGGGGAGAAGTGGGGAAAAATATGAAAATTACCAAATAAAGTTGGGGAAGGCATAGCTGGAGGTAGAATAAATAACCTCCAAGTAAATATAATGTCCTGAAAGTCATGCGAAGAAGTGTTTTGAACAAGAAGATATGATCAGTTTTGTCAATTGCTTCTGCACAATGGAGTAAGATGAATTCTGAGACTAAAATATTGGATTTGGCAAGATGGAGGCTGTTGTTGGCAACAATGACAAGGGTGGTTTCAGTGGTTGAGAGTGGGAGGTAAAAAAAAAAAAAGAGCATTCAGCTGAAGTGATACAATAATCCATATCAACATCCATATTGTGAGAGCGAGTTATAATTTCTTTTCTCCCCACAGACATTCTTAGTTTTGTGGTATCAAAACCACATGGTTGTCTTAGAGATAATTATTCCCTTGCCTTTATGTTCCCCTCTGCACATTCTTAGAGCATGTTGTTTATTCACCAATGACAAAATAGATCTATAATGTTTTTATTCATGTATTTCTCCACTTCCCTTCCCTTATCTCTTCTCACCATTTTTCCTTCTCCCTGCTTTCTTCTTCAATCATTTTTCTCTCCCTCTATCCCTCTTTTTTAAAATTTTTTTTATTGATTAAGGTATTACAAATGTGTCTTTATCCCTCCATTGTCCCCTCATCCCCCCAGTCTTGCCCCCATTCTCACCCCCTGTTGTCTGCGTCCATCACTTATGCTTATATGCATGCATACAAGTCCTTTGGTTGATCTCTCCCCCTTACCCCCACCCTCCCCTACCTTCCCTCTGAAGTTTGAGCATCTGATCGATGCTTCTCTGTCTCTAGATCTGTTTTTGTTCATCGGTTTGTGTGGTTCATTATAGTCCACAAATGAGTGAGATCTTGTGATATTTATCTTTCTCTGACTGGCTTATTTCACTTAGCATAATGCTCTCCAGTTCCTTCCATGCTGTTGCAAATGGTAGGAGTTCCTTCCTTTTTACAGCAGCATAGTATTCCATTGCATAGATGTGCCAAAGTTTTTTAATCCACTCATCTGCTGATGGGCACTTAGGCTGATTCCAAATCTTAGCTATTGTAAATCGTGCTGCTATGAACATAGGGATGCATATATCCTTTCTAATTGGTGTTTCTGGTTTCTTGGGATATATTCCTAGAAGTGAGATCACTGTGTCAAATGGAAGTTCCATTTTTATTATTTTGAGGAAACTCCATACTGTTCTCCACAGTGGCTGCACCAGTCTGCATTCCCACCAGCAGTGAACGAGGGTTCCTTTTTCTCTACATCCTCCCCAGCACTTGTCATTTGTTGATTTGGTGATGATAGCCATTCTGACAGGTGTGAGATGGTACCTCATTGTCGTTTTGATTTGCATCTCTCAGATGATTAGTGACTTTGAGCATGTTTTCATATGTCTCTTGCCCTTCCTTCTGTCTTCTTTCAAAAAGTATCTATTTAGGTCTGTTGCCCATTTTTTGATTGGATTGTTTATCTTCCTTTTGTTAAGTTGCATGAGTTCCCTGTTAATGTTGGAGATTAAACACTTATCAGAGATATTGTTGGCAAATATGTTCTCCCATGCAGTGGGTTTTCTTGTTGTTTTGTTGATGGTTTCTTTTGTTGTGCAGAAACTTTTTATTTTGATGTAGTCCCATTTGTTTATTTTCCCTTTAGTTTCCATTGCCTTGGAGCTGTGTCGGTGAAGATATTGCTTCAGCATATATCTGAGATCTTGCTGCCTATGGATTCCTCTAATACTTTTATGGTTTCCTGTCTTACATTCAAGTCCTTTATCCATTTTGAGTTTATTTTTGTGTATGGTGTAAGTTGGTGGTCTAGTTTCATTTTTTTGCATGTGTCTGACCAAGTTTCCCAGCACCATTTATTAAAGAGACTGTCTTGACACCATTGTATGTTCTTGCCTCCTTTGTCAAATATTAATTGAGCATAGTGGTTTGGGTTGATTTCTAGGTTCTCTATTCTATTCCATTGGTCTATATGTCTGTTCTTGTGCCAGTACTAGGCAGTTTTGAGAACAGTGGCTTTGTAATAAATCTTGATATCTGGTATTGAGATCCCTCCTACTTTGTTCTTCTTTCTCAGGATCCCTGCAGCTATATTCAGGTTTTGTTTTTTGGTTCTTTTTTTATTCCAGATGAATTTCTGGAGAGTTCTTTCTAGATCTGTGAAATATGCCATTGGTATTTTAATGGGGAGTGCATTGAATTTATAGATTGCTTTGGGTAGTATGGACATTTTAATGATGTTGATTCTACAAATTCATGAACACAGTATGTTCTTCCATCTGTTTATGTCTTCCTCTATCTCTTTTTTCAACATCTTGTAGTTTTCTGAGTACAGGTCTTTTACCTCCTTAGTTAAGTTTATTCCTAGGTATCTTAATTTTTTTGTGTGCAATGGTAAATGGGGTTGTTTTTGTAATTTCTCTTTCTGTAAGTTCACTATTGGTGTATAAAAAATGCCATAGATTTCTTTGTGTTAATTTTGTATCCTGCTACATTGCCGAATTCATTTATTAAGTCTAATAATTTTTTGATGAAGTCTTTAGGGTTTTCTATGTATAGTATCATGTCATCTGCGAATAATGACAATTTTACTTCTTCTTTTCCAATTTGGATGCCTTTTATTTCTTCTTCTTGTCTGATCGCTATGGCTAGTACTTCTAGTACTATGTTGAACAGGAGTGGTGAAAGCAGGTATCCCTGTCTTGTTCCTGTTCTTAAGGGAAATGGTTTTAGTTTTTGCCCATTGAGTATGATGTTGGCTGTAGGTTTGTCATATAGGGTTTTTATTATGTTGAGTTATGATCCTTCTATTGCCACTTTGCTGAGGGTTTTTATCAGAAAAGGGTGCTGGACTTTGTCAAATACCTTTTCTGCATCAATTGATATGATTATGTGATTTTTGTTTCTTAATTTGTTTCTGTGATGTATCACATTTATTGATTTGCAGATATTGTACCAGCCTTGCATCCCTGGAATAAATCCTACTTGGTCATGGTGTATAATTTTTCTAATGTAATGCTGGATCCGGTTTGCTAGAATTTTGTTGAGGATTTTAGTATCTATGTTCATCAGGGATATTGGCCTGTAATTCTCTTTCTTTGTGGTGTCTTTATCTGGTTTTGGGATTAATGCTGGCTTCATAGAAAGAGCTTGGAAGTATGCCTACCTCTTGAATTTTTTGGAATAGTCTGAGAAGGATTTGTTTTAGTTCTTCTTTAAATGTTTGGTAAAACTCCCCTGTAAAGCCATCTGGTCCAGGGTTTTGTTTGCTGGAAGCTTTTTGATTACTGTTTTAATTTCATCAGTAGTTATTGGCCTATTCAGGTTTTTTTATTCTTCCTGATTGAGTTTGGAAGCTTATATTTTTCTAGGAATGTGTCCATTTTGTCGAGGTTGTCCAGTTTTTTGGAGTAGAGTTGTTTGTAATATTTTTTACAATCCTTTGTATATCAGTAGGGTCAGTTGTTACTTCACTTCTTTCATTTCTGATTTTGTTTATTTGGGTCCTCTCTCTTTGTTTCTTGGTGAGCCTGGTGAGAGGTCCATCAATCTTGTTTATCCTTTCAAAGAACCAGCTCTTGGTTTCATTGATCTTTTGTATTGTTTTTTTGGTCTCTATGTCATTTATTTCTGCTCTGATCTTTATTATTTCCCTCCTCCTGGATACTGTGGGCTTTTCTTGTTGCTCTCTTTCTAATTCTTTAAGTTGCAAGGTAAGATAGTTTATTACCAGTTTTTTTATTTTTTATTTTTTTTGAGGTAGGCCTGTAGAGCTATAAACTTTCCTCTCAGGACTGCTTTCATTGTGTCCCATAGATTTGGGGTTGTTGTATTTTCATTGTCATTTTTTTCCAGGATGCTTTTAATTTCTTCTTTGATCTCTTTGGTAACCCAATCATTGTTTAATATCATGCTATTTAGCCTCCAAGTGTTTGATTTTTTTCATTGTTTTTATTGTAGTTGATTTCTAGTTTTATGCCATTGTGATCTGAGAAGATGCTTGTTATGATTTCTATCCTCTTGAATTTGAAGAGACTTTGCCTGTGTCCTAATATGTGGTCTATCTTTTAAAATGTCCCATGTGCACTGGAGAAGAATGCATATTCTGTAGCTTTGGGGTGAAATATTCTGAAGATGTCAATTAAGTCCATCTGATCTAGTGAGTCATTTAGGATTGCTGTTTGTTTGCTGATTTTTTGTTTAGAGGATTTATCCAGTGGTGTCAGTGGGGTATTAAAGTCCCCTACTATGACTGTATTGCTATTGATCTCTCAGAAGTTGTTTTATGTATTTAGGTGCTCCTGTATTGGGTGTATATATGTTTACCAGAGTTATATCTTCTTGTTGAATTGCTCCCTTTATTATTATGTAGTGGCCTTCCTTATCTCTTGTTATGGCCTTTATTTTCAGGTCTATTTTGTCAGATATAAGTATCAAAACCCCAGCTTTTTTCTCATTTCCATTTGCCTGAAAATTTTTTTTCCATCTCTTCACTCTCAGTCTGTGTGAATCCTTTATTCTGAAGTGGGTCTCTTGCAGACAGCAAATATATGGGTCATGTTTTCTTATCCATTCAGCTACCCTATGTCTTTTGATTGGTGCATTTAATCCATTTACATTTAATGTTACTATTGATAAGTACTTGTTTGTTGTCATTTTTATTCTTAATGTTTGTGTTTCTTCTTGCCTTCCTGTTTCTTCTGTTTACAGCAGTCCCTTTAGCATTTCTTGCATTGCTGGCTTGGTAGTAATAAACTCTCTTAGCCCTTTTTTGTCTGTGAAGCTCCTGATTCCACCTTCAGTTTTGAATGATAGCCTTCATGGGTATATTATTCATGGATTCAGTCCCTTGCTTTGCATCATTTTGTATATTTCATTCCATTCCCTTATGGCCTGGTGTGTTTCTGTTGAAAAATCAGTTGGTAGTCTATCAGGAGCTCCCTTGTAAGTAACTTTCTGTCTCTCTCTGGCAGCCTTTAAGATTCTTACTTTGTCGTTGGTGTTTGCCAATTTAATTATGATGTGTCTTGGTGTCGGTCTTTGGGGGTTCATCTTGTTTGGGACTCTTTGTGCTTCTTGGACTTGCATAGTTTTTTTCTTGCCAATATCTGGGAAGTTTTCTGTCATTTCTTCAAACAGGTTTTCTAGTCCTTCTCTTTCTCTCCTTCTGGTACCCCTATTATGCAAATATTGTTTCATTTTGTATTGTCCCAAAGCTCCCTTAGGCTCTCCTCTTGCTTTTGAAATCTTCTTGCCAGTCGCTGCTGTGTTTGTGTGTTTTTTCCTACCTTGTCTTCTAATTCGCTGATGTGGTCCTCAGCCTCTTGTAGTCTACTATTTAAGCCTTCCATTGTGTTCTTTATTGCAACTATGTCATTCTTCATCTCCTCTTGGTTCCTTTTCATGTTGATGACATTCTCATTCAGTGCCTTATAATTCTCATTGAGTTGTATTTGTCATCCAGCCGTTTGAGCAACCTTATAACCATTACTCTGAATTCTTTCTATGATATGTTGCTAGCTTCAGTTTCATTTAACCGTTTGAATCCCAGGGGGTATTGAAAAAACACTGTCGAAGAATCCCAAACAGCGTAACCGCGCTTTCTCTAAATGAATACTAAAAGACCCAAACAGCGTGATAGCGCTTGTTTTATTTTATGTCGAGAAATACCAAGCAGCGCGATAGCGCTTTGTTTCTTTCACATCGATGAATCCCAATCGGAGCAATAGCTCTTCTTGCATGCGTTAGATAATGTGATTCTCGTCTTTTTCTCATCGCTCCGTCACATTTATTGCAGTTTGCAAAGTGATTGGACGTATTCTTCTGTAAGTGTTTTTCATTGTTAATAATTGTGTATTTCAAAATGATTAGACGAAGCAACGCAAAAGGTAAGTATCAAATTAATCTAGATTTACTGTTTAAAAGGAGCTGTGTGATGTACTTGCGTCAGTAAATCTGAGCGCGCGACTTCGACAATCGGTAATGCACCGTCAGTTGTCCACAATGTTCGAAATGTGCTGGGTTTTCTCCACATAAAATCTCGCAATCGCGCTGCTTGGGACTCAAACAGTTAACTCCCTTCCTAGTGATTTTCCTTTTTCTTTCCTTTGGGGGTTGCTTTTTTGTCTTCTCATGTTTTGCTGTAATGTTTTAATTATAGATCCAATTGCTTTGCTACCCAGGTTCTTTTGGGATGGTGCCACTGGTGTGATCTTTTGGGATGTGCTCCTGGGCTTGGTAATAGCTTCCTTAGCATAGCTCCCTCAAAGTCGTGCGTGCCCAGTGGGGACTCACAGTGGCACTGGAAAAGTGTGCAACTGTAGTGTCCAGAGTTCTGCAGCTGTGGGGTGGGCAGACTCAGTTTTTGCTGCTGTACCTGTGGTGGATAGGTGCACGCTCCCAGTGGAGGCTCACAGGGGCACCAGCGGCATGCTGAAGCACTCTGAAGGGCCCTGGCACTGAAGCCATGTAAGTGAGGCATCTGTGGGCAGGTATCCAGGGTGAGTGAATTCAGAATTTCTACTGCTAGGGGCAATGTGTCCCTGTTTGTCCAAGATTGCACCTAGCGGGGGCTCATAGCAGCTCCCACAAGCACCCTGTGGATAGATGGGCTCTGGGTGCCTGCTTGTTGGAAATGCGAGACTGTGGCGGTGAGTTTGCTGGTGCCAAGCTCTGATGTGCTCTGAGGGGCCCTGGCACTAAAGATATGGAGCTGAGTTGTCTGTGGGCAGTTATTCAGGAAGAGGGAATTCAGAATTTCTACTGGGGGACAGCGCGCCCTTATCTGTTTAAAATAACACCCAGCAGGGGTTCACAGCGGCATCCAAGAGCTGCCTATGGAATGGTGTGCCCTGGAAGTCTGCGCTCTGGAAATGCATGAATGTTGGAAAAGCGCGAATGTTGGAAATGCATGAATGTGGCCTCAGGAGTTCTGGCGCTGGGGAGAGGGAAGCTGCCCTTACTGCTGCGGGCGTGGTGCTCCTTTGGAGGTGGAGATCCCAGGGTCTGTGAGTCTGCGGGTGGACAGCAGGATTTTGGCTGGAGTGGCTGCTGGGTCGCCGGCAGTGTCCAAGGCCTGTCTGGGTGGTGATGCTGATGAGTTCCTAGAGGAGGCCGCTCTCCCCTTCAAGATGGCATGAGCTCCATGCCCAAGTCGCAGCAGTGGTAGTCTCTCCCTGTCTAAGAGAGACTGGTCTGCCAGCCTCTGCTGCTCCTGCCGGATTTAACTGTCTCTCACTCACTCACACGCACACAACACACATCCACACACTCTCCTTTCATCCCCTCACTCACTCACTTCCTATCCCTCACCTCCATCCTGCCAGCCGCCATCTTTTTGAGACCCCTCTCTCCCTCTTTTAATCCCTAAAATAAATACTTATGTTAAGGACAGATGTATTTAACAGGATCTAAACTCAGGACACTATTTTTCTTTCTTTCTTACAATTGTAACTTCATTGTTGACTTAAATCATGATTCTAGCTTATTTTAGGATGTGGGTTTTTTTCCCCTAGGAGGTTCTTCATCACCTATTTTGAATTGACTAATACTGAAACATTCCACTACCCCTGTCAATGCCTGAATTAGTTTGAATGAACACCTGAGTAGAATTTAAAGTCTTTAACTAAAATTGTAATCCATTGAACATAATATCTTAATATTTTTTATCTTTTTGATGTCCATAGGATCAATAGTTATGCCCCTCTTTCATTTCTGATACTTTTTTTTAAAGAAACAGCTTTTGTTATTTTTCTCATTGTTTTTCTGCTCTAGTTATTTACTTATTTACTTCCATTTGTCTTATATTTATTTATTCTTTTTTTCTAATTTCCTAAAATGACAGCTTAAGTTTTGATGTTATATCATTATATTTTAGAACATGCATTTAATGCTATACATTTCCCACTAATCGCTGCTTTTGCAGCATTCCACAAATTTTAATGTTTTATTTTTATTCAAAATAATTTCTAACTTTTTCTTGAAACTTTTTTTATGATCTATGTGTTCCTTAGAAATGTGTTAGATTTCTAAATTTTTATAGGTTTTCCAGCTATCTTTGCTTTACTGATTTGTAGTTTAATTACATTGTGGTTGGAGAGCATACTTTATATGCCCTGTATACTTTAAAATTTTTTCAGATATGTTTTATATCCAAGATGTGCTCTATCTTGGTTATTATACAATATAAGCTTTCTTACCCGTAAAATATGTATTCTGCTATTGTCAAATAGAGTATTTTATAAAGCTCAATTATATCAAATCAATAGCACCATTAGTTCAACTGTATACTTACTGATAGTCTGCTTACTTGATCCATTATTACTGAAAGAGGGTGTTGAAGTTTCAACCTACTATATAGAATGGATTTGTCTCTTCTTCCAGTGTTTGCATCATGTTTTGACACTCAATTACTAGGTGTACATACATTTAGAATTGTCTTCTAGGGGGATTGACCCCTTTATTGTTTTGTTAAAGCACTTACTTTATTCCTGATAATTTTCTTTGATAGCTGTTTTATATATCTACTCCAACTTTCTTTTCCTTAGTGGTAGCATGATCAGCATCGATAAATTCAGTATTGCACTATTGTAATACTGGCAGATAAGCTCAGGTATAAGACATTAACTAGAGCCAGGCTGGTGTGGCTCAGTGGTTGAGCATCTACCTATGAACCAGGAAGTCAAGTTTCAATTCCCAGTCAGGCACATGTCAGGGTTTGGACTCAATCCCCAGTAGGGGGCATACAGGACACAGCTGATCAATGATTCTCTCTCCCTTCCTCTCTGAAGTCAATAAATTTTTTTTTATAAGATATTAAGTAGAAAATGATGTCAAGCTAAAAGTAAGTGATGATATACTGTTACCCCCAAGAAATCTATGAGCTGGAATTTCCTGTCTGTATAGTTTATGTAATTCCTTTACCTGCAAATTCTTTTTTTTAACTATTTGTTTGTTTATTCATAACATCCACTCATTAGATTTATAAAGATATACTTGTTGCATAACTCTTTAGGTATGTACACATAAAATAAATGAAAAAAATCTTTCTCTGACACAGCTGCTATATGCTATTTAATGCACATCCTTCTGTTTTGTCTTCCCACAGACAAGAGACTTGGGACAGAAAAAGGAATGTGATTTAAAATACAAAATATTCCTTCTTTTAGTCAAAAAAAAAACAAAAGGAGAAGAACTGAAACTTGTGCTGTAAAAGCATGTACAGAGTAGATACTACAGATACAAATGCATAAATGTTCACATTAAATCATCACTACACGCAAATCTAGAGAGACATGTAAATCGTGGGAGTCACCACTAAGCTCTTCATACGAGGAGCAGAAGCCATTAGAGTCATAACTGATAAGAACACTTCAATTTTGGCAAATTGACAAATTGGTGGAGTGGATTAGCATGACCGTGAGAAACTCATGGAGGCTTCAATCAATAGAAGGGTTACAGTTTTGTGGGATTTACTTATACTAACCCCATTAGCTTCTTATACTTAACTGGTAAGATCTAAGAAAGATCTATTCATAGCTCTCGATAGGAACAGAAACTTATCATTATGAAATACAGTCCTAAGTCCAATATGCTTTCACTTGCAGATGTTTAACTAATTGCATTCATAAATACTTTAGTTCCAAATAAGGTTCTGAGTTGACATGAAATCTTGAGGGACAATATTGAACCTGTAATTCTCACTATGCCAAGTACATAGCATTGAAGTGAGACGCTTGCACTAGCTAGGGTTTCAAACAGAGCTATCAGTGAGAAATTGTGAGTTGAAGTCTGCCATATTACCTGAGTTTATGTCACCCATCATATCATGTTATAACTTAGAACGCCAGCACTATCTAAAAGTAAAATATTATCCTGGTAAAAACCCATGGAACCTTGTCTGATATGAGGAAGTTTGCTCACTTCTTGAACCAGAGAGGGTCCCAAATAAATTGATTTTGTTTTATGGATCATCACTAACACCTGATCAACCTAATTGGCAATTCTATATTGCATTATTAACTTATTGTTCATAGAAGACAAAGGGTATGAGCAATAGACATGCAGTAAAATTGTTTTGGTTCAAAACCTACCTTTGACAATAGCCAGCTAATTGACCTCATGGAACCTCAGTTTTCTCACTAACAGAATGGGGATTACCACAAATCCTCTGTTTATAAGGCAGATTATTGTGAGGACAGCACGAAACAGTGCATTTCTTGAAAGCATGTTGAGAACGGGAAGATGTTATGCAGATAAATGCAAGGGATTAAGGGCTTTGGAAAATGTCCATTATGGGTACAGAATAAGTCTGTGTAGCCAATGTTTAAAGGTTAAGAGAGCCAAAGAGATTGACGTGTAAGTAGAAAAATCCTAAAAGTGCCCAGAGATTTTCTCCAAGGAGCATAGCATTGTAGGCAAGTTCTTGTATCTAAATGGTGTGATTTAGAAAAAAATGCACAAATAAGTCAAGCGCGTTCTTTATAATTTGAGCTAACTAGGTTCCACCACCATCAAGCTTCAGACTCTGTTTAAAGATCCATGTTCAACTTTACCCTGAGCTTTAAGGCTAAGTCAGCGTTGGATTCTCTGCTGGTTTCCTAGGTTGTTTCATTGGCATGTCCTGTAAGTCACACTTAGCAGACCACATGCACTAATACTAACATCACCGAGGAGGAAGGAAAAGACTGCCCGTGAGCTCAGTTCACAGAGTTGGTTCTGTACAACAAAGCCTTGTCCACTCCAACCCACACACAATAATACCACTATTGGAACATCATTTTTCTTACTGGCATTCAAAAAACAAATTCGGAAGATTCTCGTGTACAGTGCCACCTTGTTACGGAAGTTGAATAAGTGAAAACAAAAGCTTTGGAACATTGAGAACATTCCATGATTATTGTATTTACACAATGCTGAGGCAAAATCAAGCAGAGACTGCCTTTTATTAAAATACAAGGACTGTAGCTCTCAATTCCTGGTTTAGACAGCTCACTGTGCCATTCCACTTGACTAACTCCTTGTTCATCCTCTCCATCAAGAGTAGACCCATAAGAAGTCTGTCTGGAAATAATATATGTTTGGTAGTATCTTCCCCACATCTTATCATGGAGGTAAAATATGTGATCTTTAGCATATAATGAAGAGTGTGTACTGGTGCTCACAACCTCTGTCCAGGCCATAAATCATTAAGCAAGATCGCCTCCTCTATTGTGCACACATTAGTGAAATTGCGTATGCCAGACAAATTCACTTCAGGACACATCTATAATGTCAGATTGGTGGAGCTCTTAACAACTCCATTAGTGATACAATGTCAAGAGGCCGATTTCCAACAGAACACATTTGGGGCCGTATTCCAAACTCAGGTCCCTTTTGCTGTCTCCTCCTCTGAGCCTCTCTTTCTGGTCTGCCTTCCCCATTTTTCTTTCCGTTGCTTCATATTTCCCCATCTTCCAAACTCTCTTCCAATGCTTGGCCTGGGCATTGAATCACTCAGGAATTTCTCTCTTGTATCTTCCTTCTTTTGTTTATGATTTTTGCATTAAAGATCAGTTCCACCCCATACAGGAGACAAGCCTGAGTGTCGGGGACACTGAGACTGAGCTGGAATCTCCTACTCCCTCTTTCTGATAAGAAACTTGTCATGTGTCAGGCACTGTACTAGGACTAAAGATTAAAATATTAGAAATGCCATTTTGGCTTTGAAAAGCTTTTTAATGAGGAGTACATGGTTTTCAGGAGAGACCTGAGAATGTGTAACTCTAACACAGTGCAGGAAGTGATAAAAGGGCAATGTTTTCTGAGATCGATGAGAAGAGAGACGATGAATTATTAATTTTGTTCAGATAAGTGAAACACTGGATAAACAAGTTGAACTTTTATTTGATGAATATGTAGGGGATCCCATGGCTGAGAGGTTATAAATTCAGATTAAGTTTTCTTAAAGGAATAACATTATAATATGAAGCATGTGCAAACAGGAGATGAAGTTTTTGTGAGAAAAAATGGGATGAACATTGGCTTTGTGACTTTGATAGTATTTCTCTCACTACACAACTAGAAAAAAGAGAAACAATAACTTTAAAGCAAATTGGTCACTAAACTTTTCAGTACTGTACAGTAGAGTGGATTAGAGAAGTAATTCTTAATATTAGAAATTTTCTGTACTACCTTCAAACCTTCATAATGTTTGTTGATCAACTGTACTCTCATTTATTTTTGAAGTTATATACATTCTTACTTAGCCCAGTCCTAAGAAGTACTCTGAAGTCATTAACTTCTTGTGTTATTAAAATAAGTATAGGGTGTTCCAAAAATGTATATACATTTTGGATAATTATTAATTCTGATGTTTCTTTCTATTAGATTTATAATTATTCAGAATTAAAAATTATTCAAAGTGTGTATATATTTTTGGAGGACACCCTGTATATTGGTAGAGGCATACATTGAATATTGTATTGGTTACCCAGCTATAAGTAATCCTGCATACCTTGTGAGTCAGACAACAGTGTGGGAGATGGTGGTCTATGAGCCTGCAAATCCTCCACTGTCCCCAAATGGAGACCTTTGGAGCTTACCATGTTGATGATTTTAATCTTTTATTCAAGGGATATGGAATGTTAAGAACTTATGTCTGAATTTTGGATGCACTGCTCACCAGTTGGGTGACTTGGGGCAATTACCACTTAATTTCTCTGATTCTCCATTTTCTCCTTCGTACATAGGACGGTATTGCCTACCTTTCAGAGCTGAAAGAAATAATGTACTCACAGCCTTAGGTATGCTCCTTGGAATACACTAAGCAAACCATAAACTAAAGAGGTTTGTATTACATTATCTAACAATTTGAATACTTTTTTCCAGAAAAAAGCAATTGGATTTTATTGGATTACCTGGGAATCACTTTTTACCCTTCCTATTCATGAATTAAAATGGAATAAGAGAGTGCTTTTGGTATGTGGCAAGTTCGTGAAAATTCTGAGGACTAGCAAAAATGTTTATGACCACAAACTTCTCTGAGTTAGCAGGGAACCATGACAGAATAAACGAATACAAGAGCAGCATAAGACCACTGGTCATAAGAACTTCCAACTAATGACCATTTCCTATGTCCCAAATGCATAAAGTGTCTCACTGAGTCCTCTCAATAATTTTACACAGTATGTGACTGAGTAGATGTGGAAACTGAGCCTCCAACTCTGTAAGTCACTTGCCAAAATTAAAGGCACAAAGCAGACAGATGCTGCGAATCCGGTGCAGCTGAGCTCAGTGCACACGCTCCTTGTTTATATCCAAGTGTCATTGGGGCTACTCTCCTGTCTTCTCAGGAGATATAGGACCCGCCACAAAGGGAGGAGAGAACTAAGGGCAAAGTTTGTGTCCTGTACAGTTATGGGCCAGGACTTCATAGAGTAAAATTTCAAGTAATATTGCCTGTTGGGAAGGAAGGAGGGGCAGAGGCAATTTGTGAAGAGCTGCAAAGCTTATCAGGAAAAGCAAATGTCTTTTTCCTTGCACACACTTTCAACGCAGTCTGTAGGCATGTCAGCGTAAAGGGGGTGATTAGTGTAAGAGCTTCAAAGTTAGGTACAACATGATGGCGACATTAATCATGGGTATTTAATGAAATACCATCTCCTCTTTAAACCAAACCCTGACAACCTGGTGACAGTACATATCTGTTCTGCAGGTCATTTAATTAAGAACTAACATTGTAGAAATCTATTTTGGTCACCAAATAAAAAGATTCTTGTTTAGCCTTAGCTGGTTGGCCTCAGTGGATAGAGCATTGGCCTGTAGACAGAAGGGTCCCAGGTTTCATTCTGGTCAAGAGGGCATACCTTGTATGCAGGCACCTCCCCAGCCTGGGCCCTGGTCGGGGTGAGTGCAGGAGGCAACCAATCGATGTGTTTCTTTCACATCCATATTTCTCTCTGTCTTTCCCTCTCTCTCTAAAACTCAATGGAAAAATATCCTCGGGTGAGGATTGGAAGAAAAAAAAAAGAAGATTCTTGTTTAAATTGAGATTCTTGTTTAAATTCTTGTTTATATAGCAGGTTTGGGAGGTCAAAGATATCTCTTCCCTTACTTGAAAACAGTCTTCAGTCATTTTTAGATTGGGTTATTATGAAAGTAACATAAATTTCTCATTCTAAACGCACATGATGATCTTTATTAAGTATTGTTGCATTTTGATTCATTTGAAATGTTTATCTTCAATGACTAAAACATATGTGTTTTTTACAATATGCAACCAAAGGCTACTATGTAACATCTAGTGTTTCTGTTTACATTAATCAAATCAGCCATGTTTGTTCCAGTAAAAATGTAAGGATTTATTCCTTCTGAATTTTCAATAAGGACATGAGGCACAGAGATTTGTAAGAACAGGAGAAAGATGGGCGAAAGGGGACTAATTTGTTTGGCATTAGGTTTCTTTTCCTTAGGTTCTGAGATGCTTGACCCATGCTCTCTAAGCAACAAGTTTCCATCCACATTTTATGTAATTATGCCTGGTCATTTCCTCTCAAACTACAGTTTTTTGAAACATTTGAGAACATTTAAAACCATCTATACCTATTATAATTTTATTCAAGTAGGAAGCATTAGGCAAACAGGAAAAATGAAGGAGGGAAACTCAATATTTATGATATATAAATTATAGTTATGTTAAAGCTCTTTTAAGATGAAATGTAGTCTAATTATCTTTTATTATCTATGGGTCAGACTTAGTCTATCTATAAGACATTTCAGTTTTTCACTGATAATATTTTTATAATCACAATTTTATTTGTAATATTTATAAAACCATATATAGAGAGGGCCAAATGTAGGTTTATAGCTGTTTGAAAAATAGTACAATTATGAATAAATACTAATACAAAAAATCAACAACAAAACTCATGTACTCACAACTGTAAACCTAATTTTGTGTAAACCTCATTTAAAGTTTTTAAAACCTTATCATAGTGGTTATCTCATTTTGGTTCTCACCTACCTAGTGAAAAAAAAGCATACTACTAATTTGGAAATGAAAAAAAATAATGAAACCCAAAGCAGCTACAGACCTGGTCAAGTTGCTATAGTGAGTCTGGCAGGGCCTCTGGTAGCAGAGAAACCTCAGGCCTTGAAGCTGATCCTTGTGCTCAACATTTGGGATCCATTTTTTAAAATAGCAAATACCTGAAATAATATATTTATCACAGAAATGTATGTACGATAAGATTTTACTTTACAAAGAATTTTCTTCTAAGCCGGTAAATTAGATTTAGAATCCTCACAGATGCTACCTTAATAAGCCTGAAAAATTACTTCCCTATAAAGAGGCAGGTAGAGAAGTTCATCTATTGTTCCCATTTCAAAGGTGACAAATTGATTACCAAAATACTAAAATGTCAAAAAGCAGTTACAGAATCCTAAATTACTTGAAATTTTGCTTTCAGCTCTTTTAAAATCCTCCTTGCAGAACTGTTTAATTTTTAAGCTCTTAATATTTAATGCTATAAATAAAAGAACATCCATTTATTTATAACATTTTAAATATTCTTTCTATTCCACATCATTAAATTGTAAACCTTTTGACACTTAGAGCATATTTTAATTGTGAAGCATCTGTTATTGAGTCTAAATCTTCTGAAGCTGTACCCATGTATCATACTCAAGTAAAAATAGTTTTTTTTTAATGAGTAGGATTTTTTACCATGTGCTACCCCCAAATTTTAACAGGCATATGGACGTTATATTCTTTTACTGATTTGTTTGAAACCAAACACAAAATTTCTCAATAATAATCTATCCAGTAATTGTAGCCTGGTTTAGTAGACACAATGAATGATAATATGCAATTCATATTCAATATGTAAATGGTGAATTCAGTGATTACTACTTTCTCATTAAGAATATGTTCAATTATGGTACAGCTAGAACACCATTTGGTTTAATGAGAAATTAAAATGAATAGGATTAGACTAGAATCTCATGAGCATTAATAGAGTGATTAAAATGGGTGTGGAAACTTTTATTTTTTTATTTATTTCTCATCCTACAGTTTCGATGAGATTAGTGAATTGAATCATAGCAACACAGACCTACCCACTTCATTTTAATTATTGCTATACAGATTACACACTAATAAATTTAAAGTCCATCAGTACATTTTAATAATTAGTGCTTTAGGAAGTAATTTCTTAAATCAGTTGAGAAATCAGTTAGAAAAAGCAGTTGTGAAAAAAATATATTCCTACTCCTTTATATTTAACAATCTTTCCTGGTGTGCTTTATTTTTTCTTAATAATTTAAGTTAATAGCTGCTATCTTTTCATTTCTGCATGAAGGACTCTCTGTTGTATTTCCTGTAAGATAGTTATGCTAGCAACAAATTCTATCAGTTTTTATCTTGGACTGTATTCATTTCCCATTCAATTTTTAAGAATAATTTTGCTCCATATAGTATTTCTGATGGGCAAACATTCTTTTGGCACTTTAACGTATTATTTCACTGCCTTCTGGCCTCCTTGTTTACTGTTAGGTCAAATGAGATATTAAAGCCCTGTCATAAAATTTTTATTTCAGTTACTGTTCTTTTCGACTTCAGAATTTCTACTTGGCTGTCTTTTAAAATCTGTATGTTTGTATTGATTTTCATGATGTGGTAACATGTGGTTATTGGGTTTTCCTTTAATTATTTAGACATACCTTCCTTTAGTTCTTTGAACATCTTTTTAACAGCTGATGTAAATTCTTTGTCCAGTAAGTCCAACATCTATGCCCTCTAAGGGATTGCTGCCCACTCCTACAGTCTGTAGATTGTGCATTTCTTTGTCTTTTCCTATCTCATATTTTATTTTTTTTCTAAAAACTAGACATTTTAGAAAATGTAATATGGAACTCCAGAAATCATATCTTCCCCCTCCTCAGGATTTATTGTTAGTAGTATTTATTTTATTATATTTTATCTTTTTGTTAGTGACCTCCTGGACTTATTCAATTAAGTTATATTTCTTTTGTGGCTAAAGAAGTCTCTGCTCAGTTAATTTCATGGTCAGCTAATGACTGGTCAGATATTCCTTACATTTTAAATCAATAAATTCTACAACCTTTGATGAAGGGCTCCATGTACATATTTTGGAATTCCTGCACCAAGCAGTTTACAACTCTGCCTTAGCTTTCCCTTTCTGCTTGCCCAGATCTTAAGGTCAGCCAGAGATGAGAGATCTGAACACTCTCACTTCTTTCATGGGTCATACCATAACCCTGCCTGTATGTGTGTTTCTCTAGTTCCCCAGTGATATGTCAGAGCTTTTAAAGCTACCACTATATATCTTTTTTTCCTAGATATACCTTTTAAGTCTTTTAGGAGGCTCATTTTTAACCTACTGCCTCAGGCAGCCATGATGTTGAGCAATTGCCACTGTTTCATTGAGACAAAGGCCTTGGGGTAGAGCTTTCCTGTGAAGCAAGCTCTTGGCCAGGTCAAATAATGGATGAACGGAACTTTTCCAGGGACATGGAAGGCAGGTCAAAGTGTTCTTGGGTTTTCTGAGAAGCTTCAAATCTCATGTACCCTCTCCACTGACTGTAGGACTGCACTTTGTCACATCCACTGCAATTGAAAGGCTCCTAATATTTAAGGCTACTGCACAGGTTGGCAGAGGGAGATTGCAGTAGGTCAAAACCTTGCTCTTCAGGTGTTATAATGAACAATTGCTCTTCAAATTGTAAATGTCTATGGTTAATTTCCTGAGTGGCTTTTGAAATAATTTTTTTGCCAGTTTTCTTATTTATTTTATGGAGAGGTTGTTTACATTTATTTTGGTCAGCCTGTCTGGAAGTTTTCCCCTGTATTATATTGCTAACGTAAAAAAGATTTGGGATAATTGAATTGGCCTAATATTTTTGTAATTATTTTTTATATAGGTAGATATTACATCTTAGAATTAAAAATTCTAAAAATAAATACGTATAAGTAATTCCTTCAAATCCTAAACCACAGTGCCTCCCCCCTCGTTAAAATATTCCACACAACAGAGCATTTTTGAGGCAATTTCTGCAAACTGGCATAACATGTAAGAGATTATTTTTCAAAGATATTGTATAATTAACTTCACCCACTTAATCTTATTCAGAAAAACTTGTAAAAGAGTAGTTGATAAAAATAACTCTCTCTAAAATGTGTATATATATATAATTTAAAATGTTAAGGCCATTTTTAGAATTATAGTCATTTTGAGTAATTACAGTGAAACATTTATACCCCAAAAAGGCCTTAAACAAATAAGGAATTATTATAAAATCTATATAAGACTGACATTTCCTAAAGTTTTAAATTAAGGTCAAAAATATAAATTAATCTTAGTTTATTATAATCTGTGTAATTACCTGGAAAATATGCACAGAATTTGGAAAAAATCTTATGAAGAGGAAGCAGAAATAGATATACATACTTATTTGTAAGCAGTTAGAAAAATATCATATATAATAAGAACTAATAGATTTTGATTTAATAAATGGGATCTGGATATTTATATTCTTAAATTTGCATGGTAATTACTAGTAAGCATGATAAAATGTAAAACAAATATTAAAAAGAATAGTCAATTCAGAAACAAAGCAAACATTTTGAGTAACTTATAGCTGTAACAAAACTAGCAGGAGTTTTTCATATAGAGTCATAACCTTTTGCCCTGAGATCTATCCCAAGTTATTCATGAGAATGTCCTTTTGACCATCTTCCTTTTACCAGTAAGTTTCCTAGAAAGGGAAATTTGGAGGTTTTTTTTTTTTTAATTTATTGTACAACAATGTGAGCATCACAAATAAATCTTATATTTATTACTAATTTTAAATGCATTAGTTTGTTCCATCTTTTATTTTTTATTTTATTTTTTAGTGTACACAGAACTTTATTTTATTTTTTAAATTTTGTTATTAAGGTATTACATATGTGTCCTTATCCCCCCATTACTCCCCGATGCCCCCCACTCATGCCCTCACCCCCCTGGTGTCTGTGTCTATTGGTTAAGCATATATACATGCATACAAGTCCTTTGGTTGATCTCTCCCTCTTACCCTCACCCTCCTCTACCTTTCCTCTGAGATTTGATGGTTTGATTGATGCTTCTCTCTCCCTGGATCTGTTTTGTTCATAAGTTTCGTTGTTCATTATATTCCATAAATGAGTGAGATCATGTGATATTAATCTTTCTCTGACTGGCTTATTTCACTTAGCATAATGATCTCCAGTTCCATCCATGATGTTGCAAATGGTAATAACTCCTTTTTTTACCACAGCGTAGTATTCCATTGTGTAGATGTACCACAGTTTTCTAATCCACTCATCTGCACTTAGGCTGTTTCCAAATCTTAGCTTTTGTGAATTGTGCTGCTATGAACATAGGGATGCATATATCCTTTCTAATTGGTGTTTCTAGTTTCTTGGGGTATATTCCTAGAAGTGGGATCACTGGGTCAAATGGGAGTTCCATTTTTAGTTTTTTGAGGAAACTCCATACTGTTCTCCACAGTGGTTGAACCAGTTTGCATTCCCACCAGCAGTGTACAAGGATTCCTTTTTCTCCGCATCCTCGCCAGCACTTGTCATTTGTTGATTTGTTGATGATAGCCATTCTGACAGGTGTGAGATGGTACCTCATTGTTGGTTTGATTTGCATCTCTTGGATGATTAGTGACTTTGAGTATGTTTTCATGTCTCTTGGCTTTCCTTCTGTCTTCTTCAAAAAGTATCTAATTAGGTCCATTGCCTATTTTTTGATTGGGTTGTTTATCTTTCTTTTATTAAGTTGTATGAGTTCTCTGTAAATGTTGGAGATTGAACCATTATTGGTGATAACATTGGCAAATACGTTCTCCCATGCAGTGGGCTTTCTTGTTGTTTTGTTTTAAATTATTTTTTCTTTGCTTTCCAGTTTTGGAAGTTTCTGTTGACATATCTTCAGACTCACTTATTCTTTCTTCATCTCTGTCTAGTCTTCTGATGAGCCCTTCAATAGCATTTTTAATTTCTGTTACAGTTTTTTTTTAATGTGTAGTACTTCATTTTAATTCTTAAAGTTTTAATTTATCTTTTGTTCATCTGTCCTTGAATGTGTCCACTTTTTCTATTGGAGACTATAACATATTGACTATAGATATTTAAATTTCATCTGATATTACCAAAATGTCTGCCTTATCTGAGTCTGTTTCTGGCTAAGAATACTTGTGGTGTTGTTTTTTCAAATTTTTATTTTTGTTTTTTTTTGGCATGCATTGTAATTTTGTTGAAAGCTGGACATGATGTATTGTGTAAGAAGGAACAGAGTTAGGTAGGCCTTTAGTGTGAGCTTTTATATTGATCTGGCCAGGAGTTGGGTTATGTTCACAATTTCCTGTAGCTGTGGTGTCATAGCCCAACATTTCCTCCAGTCTTCTTATGTCTTACTCCCTTGTTGTTTGGGGAATTTTCTAGAGATTCCTTAGAGTCTGAAGCTTGCCTTTGTTTTACCTGTAATCACCTGTTATTATACAGGAGCCTTATTGATGTGGGGAAAGAGAAAGCATTCTACAGTCCTATGATTAACTCAGTCTCAGTGTGTCCTGAGCACAGGCCTTGTTAAGGAGAACATGATGCACTGGATGGATCTCAGTAAGGTCACTTCTTCTTCCCCACCTGAAAGCACAAGGGTTTTTTTAAATCATTACAGTGAGAACTTGGTAGGGCTCTCAGAGGAAAATTCACAAAATTAGAGGGAGGTTCCCCCAAAGACTGAACTCTCTCAGAGTGTCTACCTCACAAGCTTGTCTACACTGAGTCCTGAGCAACTCATCAACTACATGTTGAACTGAAAAACAGAAATCTAGAAGCTCATTTGGAACTTCTACAAATCCTATAAATTATACACTAACATCCCATTTTAGAACATGGAGCTGATGGGTAGAGTGATGAACTTGCCCAGTAAACTTCCCACAGTGTGAAGGTGGTAATTCTGGGATTAGATTCTAGCTATATTGACTCTGCTCTTCAACACCATGCTGTTGTACCTTCCTAGCCATTATTAAAAAGAGTGCAAAATGCAGTTCCATGGTTTCTAAATGGAAACAAAAGCCTAAGGATAATGGCAAGGTCAGAGTGCACATTGTTCTACAGAGTCTGGGTTAAAGATCCATCTTGACTATCTAAATTCTATATGCAGATAGCGTTGCAGAAGCAAAGGCAGGATCCTAAGGAGGTTAAGATAATATATGGGGCATAGATCTTTATAACTAGCACATACTTAATGGGGAGGGGCAAAAAGCTCATGTGTTCACAATCCTAAACCCTTTCCTCTTCTACCTGAGAGGTTATGCCATGTAATTTGAAAGCTAGACCATCTCTTATGACCTTAAATTCTTATTATTCTACCAGTGAAATACGTCATTTTAAAGCTAAACTGAACATTTTTAGTTTTCAGGTTTTTATGAGTGTTTTGTCATGTCAGCTAGAATTTTCTCAAAAAACTCCACCACTTTCCCCATAAATTCAATGTAAAAGCATAAGATTTGAGCCCAAATGATATTTACTGAACTTTTGAAATATATTTTTATTGATTTCAAAGAGTAAGGGTGAGGGGGAGAGAGATAGAAACATCAATGATGAGAGAATCATTGATTGGATCAAGCCCGCAGCCCAGGCATGTGCCCTTGGCTGGAATCGAACCTGGGACCCTTCAGTCCACAGGCCGATGCTCTATCCATTGAGCCAAACCAGCTGGGGCCTGAACTTTTAAAAAACTCCTTTACCCTGGTCATATAGCCCAGTGGTTAGAACATCATCCCCATACTCCAAGGTTGTGGGTTCAATCTCTAGTCAGGGAACATACAAGAAGCAACCAATGAATGTCTAAATAAGTGGAAAACCAAATCAATGTCTCTCTCTCTCTCTCTCTCTCAAAATAAATAAATAAATAAATTAATTAATTAATTTAATTAAATTAAAAAATAAATTTAAAAAAATCTCTTAATATCCTAAAGTTTTCTAATTTACAGATTGTGTCTAACAGTGCATAATATTTTAATAAAAATAACTGGTTTCTGTGTTTCCAGTGTTTTATCTAAAAGATGATGAACATCTGCTTTAAGGGAAATAATCAGGTAATTATCTCTCAAGAATTGATTAAATGAAATTTCAAATTTAATCCTGATATATTGTTTTGGTTTGGAACAATCCAGACCCTTATAAAACCCTAAAATGGAAAAAGCAATATGAAAGAGAAAGTAAAGATATATAACAAAATATGCTTTACAGGGCAATAAATAAGAGCCTTCAGGAAATGGAACGATTTACAAGACGTTTCAGCACTTAATTATGCTTTGTTTACTTGATAGATCAGAACTGCTTTCTTTGGAAAATTTGGGTCTAATGCAAGCCCTGTTAAAAACATTTTTGTCACAGAATATTTGCAAGAAACCCTTTGGGGACTATATTGGCATCAATTTATGGAAACCAAAAATCACATTCTATTTATTTCCAAAAGTGTTTCTGGCCCGTCTGTTTATTCCGTATAGCCTGGTTTTATATCTTACTAAGTAAAGTGCCTCGCTGACATATCTTAAGGTTATTTAGCAATTATACATTGGTTATATTAAAGGATGCTATCAACTGTGTCACCCAAATTATCACAGTGTATGCTAAATTGATCAAATGAGCAAACCCAAAAGGCACTTCTTTCTCTTTTAAATAAGTTAAATGCACTTTCCTCAACACTATATACCAACAAATCATGGGGTTTACTCTGCTGATCTATACTTAGAGAAGTTCACATGAAAAGCATATTGGGTGTTTCCCAGATAAACCAGTGGTAACTGCTGCCTAGTGATGATGATTTGGCATTTTTGAGCATTTAATTCACTTATTCACCTCAAAGTGCTAAATGATAAGTACAATTGTTTTCTCTACATTACTAAGGGGAGAATTCAGGCACAGGTAAAATAATGTTCCCAATCACACATGTAATAACTGTTGGGACCAGGATTCCAACAGAGATATTTGGAATCCAAGACCAAAGCCAGCTCTTCACTTCTCTGATCCTGGAAGGAAATGCAGTATGTGACGGTTTCCCCTTAATGAGAATGAAACCCTTAGTCTTGGGTTGAATTTGAATCCTGAGCATAGTGGAACCCCAGGCAATTTCAGTGATCGGGAGAGTGACAGCATTTATTTTTACCCCTCCCCTTCCCCTCAGCCCTGCCTCCCACCCTTAGTGCCTTTCTTTCTTGCCTGCCTTTCTGTTTCTTTTCCTTCTATTTTTGCCCCTTAAGCTGCTTATACTATGAAGCACTCCCTGAAGTTATTTTGTGTTAATTCACCATATAATTCTAAGAGATTGGGGTAATGCACTTGATTTTCTAAGACTTACTTCCTCTTCTGTTTTATCTCTGTCATCACCAATAGCAATGAGATAATGGAGAGGGGCCACTTGTCATAGCTGGATCCATGCCCTAGGGCAGCTCTCTGCTGGTCAGATTCCTTTTATTTTATTTTTAGTTTAATAATTAATCATTTATACTCATAGTGCATCACATCCACAACTCTTTCTCCTTGTCCTTAATGTCTGTTTTGACTAGGAGTGTATTGCCTAAAGCTTATGTCCATAAAGCTTTGGATTTTGTCAAGGCTCAACTAATGTTAAACTGGATTTAATGTAATATGAGTTTAGTTGTATTTCTCTTTTCCAAACTGGCTAGTTATTTATTGTCATCAAGCTTCTTCATTCTGAAAATAGTTTTAAAACATTAAATTACTCTTCAGCCCAATAGAATTCTATATTCTATATTACAGGCCTACAGTATTCTTAGGAGTACTCTTACTTCATAGTAACTAATTCATGTCAATGGCATTGTAAATATTAGCAACCTCAATTATTTTTGTCTTAATAAGCCTATTGCACTATTGCGATTTTATTCTCATAGAAGGCTACATTTTAATATAATTAATGTAAAAATATTTTTCTTTATTATAAAACTTTAGCACAGAAGTTGTTGGAATTACCTTTAAATTTATACTTGTTATTGGACTCCTTATTTCAAACATCTTGGTCTGAATCAATATTGGCAATGATTCATTCTTTTGAAGGGACTCTGTCTGTAGATGTCAGATAATTACCGAGATGAA